>NW_028261383.1:140464788-141833122 GCF_051295495.1 Thamnophis sirtalis | reverse complement strand
TGTCAAGACAATGTAAAACATATTGAACAGCTGACCAGATATGCTTTCCATATGAATATATTGGTAAAGAGGAGGAAGCATTTATTGGCTTTTTGGAAGATGGCATTGGGAAGAAAATACATTTCTGAATTTTTCTTTATTTATGTACTTGTTCCTGAAATAGGTATGAAACTTTGACAAGAAAGACAGAAAAGCTTAGATAGTTGGAAACTGACTTCTTGAAAGCCAAAGATGGCCCTTGGGTGCTTGGCCTCACTTCATTGCCACACTGATAAAGCACCTAAAGTGTCATTTTTACTGGGTTTTTAAAAAAAGATATCCTTTGTGCCTCCATACAAAGTCCACATTCAGAATTGCTCTGCTTCCCGTTTCTGGTGGGAATTGGACCACTCTATGCAGGAGCCAATTATTTTTGTTTAAGGGGAAATATAAAGACAGTTCTAGATCTAAATGAAGAGGTCCAGAACATCATTTGTGAACTCTTGTCTACTGCACTGTGGAATGGTACTAATCTTTCTCTACCCTGCTTCAGGGAACAAGAATCCTGCTTCGGACTTTACATATTACCTCCTGCTTGCCCCCTTTTGTGAAAATGAAAACAGGTTTGTTTTTAGAGAAACAAAGCTCTGACATTTCTAAGAAATCAGTGTTCCTTTTTATTTTTTGCTTTCACCTGTATGAAGAGCCTAAAAAACAAATGTAGGAATTTTGTAAAACTCCAGGTCTCTTTAACTTGTGTAAATATATATATTTTTTAACCAGATGTATGAAGAACAAAAAAGATGTGCAATATCCCCAACCCGCTACAATATTCTTCACTTGTTTCTAACAAGCTTTCATTTGTATATTGTTATTGGGTTTGCTGGTGTGGCGCTCTTCCCCCTCCTCTTTTTTTTGGTGGGGTTAAACTTGCTTTTAAATAAAAGAAAAACCTCTTACTGCAAAAGCTTTTTTGTATTTGTAATATATTGTAAGTACATATTTGTGTAATGGAGATTATACTACTGTTAAGTTTTGTACTGTACTGGCTGAAGGTCTGTTATAAATAAACATGAGTAATTTAACAATCTGGTTCCTGGCTATTCTTAACTAATATTATTAATATTTGTGATGACTCTTTAGATCAGCACCCTAATTCAACATCACCTTGCACAGCCTCCCTCATTCCTGCCAATAGGTAAGCAGTAGAACAAATTGGAAAGAAATTTGCTGGGATTCTCTTGCTTGTAAAGAAATCAACAGCATAGCCATTTAGAGAAGGCAACCTTTTTGCTTCAGAAGAATAAGCTGCATGTATATACAGTATATAGCCAAGGGTTGATTGTTCTCCATGGCTGCATGGAAACAAAGCAAAGTGTAAATCAAGGGTGGTCAATCTCTTTTGGCAAGAACACCATCCTGCTCGCCCTGACCAGCTGTTGGTCTAGACTAGAGAATGCTTTCTGGTAATATCTCCAGAAGGCAAGGGACCAATGTTAGGCTTTTTTTTTCTTGTGGCATGGGGAAAAGGGGAGTTGGAGGTGAACTACTTCCATTAGAGTGCAGTACTGCAGGCTAGTTCTGCTGCCTGCCGGCTGCCTGCAATTTAACAGTTCAAATCTCACCAGCCTCAAGGTTGACTCAGTCTTCCATCTTTCCAAGGTCGGTAAAGTGAGGACCCCGTTTTGGGGGGAAGAGGCTGACTCTGTAAACCGCTTAGAGAGGGCTGTAAAACACTGTGAAGCAGTATATAAGCCTAAGCGCTATTGCGACTTTTAAAAACGATTTAAAATTACATAGCCATTAGTGGAGTCAGTGGTGAGAACTGAGGGTGGATATGGATATCATTAGCCTCCCAAAGACTTTCCCATGCTTGTTCTCATCCTTTTTTAAACTTTACATACCAGAAAATAGACTATTTTGCCCTCAGACGTATGCAGCATGATCTTTAAAGGCACTGGAGAACTGCATGGAGGCTATAGCCCCCCACCCCCTCAACGCCCAGGAATAAAGAGGAACCCATACACTGTGGTATAGAATTGGAATATACAAGCCTACAATAGGCTTTTTGCAGAATATATGCTTCTCTTTAAGATTAGACACACTGGCAGCTGAACTGCAGGTTTTCATATTGAGATACCTAAGAGTGTCCACCTTCCTACTTTTGAAAAATGCAAGGTTTTGATAATCCATTTGTTGGTGAGTATCTAATGTTGTAGAAATTCAGTTATAATTGGTGTGTTTGTGTGTGTGTGTGTGTGTGTGATTGCCAAGTGTATTGGGATTTACAATGGCTGATCCACAGTATTATCCATTCTAGGAGCCTCACATCTTACTACGTAATTAGCACTTTCCACCCAATGAATTGACTATCACTTGTAATAAAAGAATGAGTGAAGGAGCGAAGTCCTTTTTATCTCTATAATGGAAATCTGAGAGAAGAGCTGCTGCTTATAGTGGCACCTAATGCCTAGGAGAGGGCCTGGATAAATATTAGTAGTTTCAGCAGCTGTTAATGGACAGCTTTGAACAAATCCTGGCTATTTCTCTGGCAAAAGAAATTTGCCCTTCAGCTTTGGCTGTTTCTATATCCCAAGTTATAGAATTCATTTTATTTTTAAAATATATCAGTTTCCCTATAACTAAGGGAAACATTCAAAACAAAGTCTGATTCCATTTCAATTCCAAGTATATACATAAACATGAAGATTTTAAAAACCAAATTAATCGGATAGCTTTTTAAAATTTGGCAATAACTCCTGTAAAGTTATAAATAATGGTGGTCAACACCATGACTGTTCACCCCCTCATCAGCATGAGGGCAGGTCTGACACATGCTAGACAAACTAAAAAAAACAAAACCCAACTTTTTTTTTTAAATATAAGAATTATCCTTATCTCTTCCCTAGCAAAAAGTACAATGTATTTAAGACTGCAGTACTACTAAGGGGATTTGTAATATTCCCAGCAAAATGGTAGTCCTTTTTACTAAGAACAACACTTGCCTCTCCTATTGAATACTGCCCTCCCTTCTTAATGAGGCCTCATAATATTTCTGCTTTCTTACATCATTTTCATTTTTGTACAAGGTATTTTTGTTCCGTTTTCAACTTTGTGGGCTAAGTGAAAGCTGATAGTATTTGCTTACCCAATTTCCACAGTTGTGCCTGTTTACCCAAGTTCTAATTAAATCAATAGCTTTTAAACTCTCTTCCTTTGCAGCAAAGCAAGTGGCAGGTCCAATGTTATTTACAGATCCCCCCATCCCCCCCCCCCGGCAATGATTCAGTTTTCAGAGATGTCCAACACTTTGGGGCTAACTTCTCTTCTGTAATTTTTTTTCAGCTGCAAGAGGCAGAACCTACAAACCAGTATTTTTATGTTCATCTCATCCAATTAATTTATACTTTGTAGAATTTTATTGTCGTCCATCCTTCTGATGGTTAATTGAAGTTCTGCTCATGTACATTTTTCCTTGTTCACGATATCACAAAAAGTCAGATATAGTATTGTATCTTATACCACTAATGCTCAACCATGTATTTCTTAGCCTATCCATCACCCAGTGAAACAACTGGGACCTATTATGATGGAAACAAAACACCCTTTCCCCCCAGAAGGATCCTTATAAGGATCCTTTTCATTATTCTTAATGAAAAGTTTTTTAAAAAAAATTAATTAATTAAAATGTCAGAGACTTATCTAGTCTCCATCTTAAAATATTTGTGAGTCCCCTCCTTAATATGTTGATCCTTGAGAATTGTACAATGTTGTCCTCTTAGCTAAGCATTGATTCAAAATGAAGTTGCTCCAGCAGACTACAGGTAAGTCCTCGATTTACGACCACAATTGAGCCCAAAATTTATGTTGTTAAGTGGCGGGTCCAATGTTAATTACAGATTCCCCCCCGCTTCAATAGCAATAGCAGTAGACTTATA
Source organism: Thamnophis sirtalis (assembly GCF_051295495.1). Classification (NCBI taxonomy): domain Eukaryota; kingdom Metazoa; phylum Chordata; class Lepidosauria; order Squamata; family Natricidae; genus Thamnophis; species Thamnophis sirtalis. Next base: position 141,829,205 of record NW_028261383.1, on the reverse strand, counting down.
TACCGCTTCATAGGCCTTCCAGGCCTCTCTAAGCGGTTTACAGAGAGTCAGCATATTGCCCCCAACAATCTGGGTCCTCATTTTACCCACCTCGGAAGGATGGAAGGCTGAGTCAACCCTGAGCCGGTGAGATTTGAACCGCTGACCTGCTGATCTAGCAGTAGCCTGCAGTGCTGCATTTTAACCACTGCGCCACCTTGGCTTCCCAAAGGATTCGTTTATTCTGACATTTGTTAAGTAAGCTGTGCCCCATTTTATTGCTTTTCTTGCTTTTCAAAGTTGTGCTCTGCATGCCAACTTTGTAAGTATTCTGACTATACCCTAGCTTTGATGGCACACTAAACATGAATCCTGTTCAGAGAATGGGAAGAATATTATCCTTCCTTCCAGTCACTGATTTGCCTTTTTATGCCAACAACACATCACACAAGACAGGAGGCCGAGTCAGTCATATGGTCACCCATTTTTAATTTCTTCTAGCTGCCACAAAGGAGACTAGGATGTGTTTGTCATTTGCACAAATCCAACTTCCTGTCTCCCCTCAAGATAAAATAAAAATTGGGCCTTTGTTGTTTCAGTCTTGGGAGAGGGAAAAATGGAGAAACACTGGTAAGTAGTTTGCATGATCCTGGTCTGTTTGGGGCTAAAGTTAATTACTTCTCTGAATTAAGGTCATTTTTTTAGGATGGAATGTTTGCAGAGCATGTTTACCCCCACCCTGATCCTGTTAGCAGAATAGAGCTATGCACAACCGCATAACATTCATCCAGCCAGCTACCCTGTTTCCCTGAAAATAAGACCTCCCTGGATAATAAACCCAATCGGGCTTTTGAGTGCATGCGCTAAAATAAGCCTTCCCCTGAAAATATTGCAACACGGCAGCAGCCATGAGGTGACCACGCTCACCACCTCCTGCACCTCAAAAATAATAAGATCTCTCCAGAAATAAGGCCAAGCACTTATTCTGGGGGTCAAAAGAAAATAAGACCCGGTCTTATTTTCAGGGAAACACAGTAGTTGTATAGGAGAAACTAATCCATGTATTACAGCGCATGAGCACAAATGGTGGAGGCAAAGCACAACCATCTCTGATGGTTTTCCTGTTGTTCATCTGGGCAGCTATCATTTTTTTGCTTTTTTTAAAAAACCTCTATACTTAGGAATCTAAAATTATTTGCTAGGTTGAGGTGACCAAAGCAAAATAAGGAAGAAATATTTACAACCGCCTTGTTGCTCACCTTTACAAACAACATTTAAGAAAAAGAGAACTAATAATATATAGGATCATAGTTCTGTTTATTAAAATCATGTCAGAGTGTCAGTATTTTTGCCTCTATGTTAGGCATCTTCTAAAAGTATGTGATTTGTGCATTGGAACTCTGCTGAAAGGGATACTTTGCCATTCATGTTAGTTCATTATTGGAGAAAAGGTTATTAAAGTGCCCAAATGTTTGATGATTGAGCATCTGGCTCTAGATAAGCATGCCTTGTTTCTGGAATTCTACCAGCATATTTTTATCTTCACAATTATGAACATTAATAACCTCTTTAATGCAGTGTTAATATTAAATATAACCTCTTCAACATGCTAAGTTCTTGACTACTTCAGAATCTTATGTATAGTCCTAAAGTTGTAAGTAGGGCTTTTCTGAATTCGTATCAAAGATTTGAATTTATACTAAAATGTGTCCTACACTTTTAGAACAGGTATCACTTTATCCATCATCAACAGAGCACCCTTGGGAGCTATGATTCCTTTCCTTAGGATGGTACCAATCCTAAGCTTACCAATTTTGTATTCAATTTATTTTTATTTAAATGACGATGCTGGCCAGAAAACAGCAGTGGGACATCAGCCACTAAGATAAATTGAATTGCTATCTTCCCTGTTTCCCTGAAAATAAGCCCTCCCCGGATAATAAGCCCAATCGGGCTTTTGAGCGCATGTGCTAAAATAAGCCCTCCCCAAAAAATAAGCCCTCCCCAAAAATATTGCAACACAGCAGCAGCCATGAGGTGACCACCCTCGCCAGCTCCTGCATCTCAAAAATAATAAGACCTCGCCAAAAATAAGGCCAAGTGCTTATTTCGAGATCAAAAGAAAATAAGACCCTGTCTTATTTTTGGGAAAACATGGTATTTTGCCTCCTACAGTTCCAGAACCATTTATAGATACAATTGAGCAAGTTAAGTTTGTCTTGTCTATATCTGAAGCCAGGCTCAATAAAAGAAAAGTAGCAGCACCCAATAAAAAGTGAGCTCATTTGCTATAAAAGTCCCCACAATGCACAAACCACATTTACATATTCCTCCTTTTGCTCACATCTCCATCTGCAATCTAGAGCTTCATCCATGACTTTTCCTTCATTAAATATTATAACTGGGAGGTATGTTTGTTGCCTGGATCATATCCATCAGACTGCATGCAAGCGTGGAACAAACAATGAAGTTCCATACTTTGGGGAGTTGTCTGCGTGCCATAATTTATAAAAATGAATTTCAGAATAAAACTTTAGTTAGTGTAACTCGGAAGACATACTAGAGTTAATGGTACAGTCCACAACTGACATGATTACAAAAGCTTCTTTCAAGAATTTCTAGTCACAAGCTGGGAAAGTTGCCTTTTCTGACCTCTTAAAGATATGTAGCCATTTAGGCTAGATCCATGATGACAAACCTATGGCACACATGCCAAAGGTGGCATGCAGAGCCATTTGTTAGGGCACACAAGGCATTGCCCTGTCAACTCCAGAGCATATGCGCGTGCTGGCCAGGTGACTTCAGCCTTCATTTTTGGCCACCTCCAGAGAAAGAAAAACAACCCAATGCGTAAACCAGAAGTTCAGGAATGGACTTCTGGGTTGCTCGTAGGGCTGTTTTTCGTCCTCCGGAGGCTTCAGGGAAACCTCCTGAAGCCTCCAGAGGGCCCGTGGTGGAGGGGAGGCTATTTTCGCCCTCCCCAGTCTCCTAGAAAGCCTCTGGGGCCTGGGGAGGGTGAAAAAAGGGACCATCGCGCGCCAAAAGCGGAGGGAGGCTAGGGTCAAACATGCATGCGCAGGGGGTCACGCACTTAGAATTATGGGTGTGGGCACACCCGCGCACGACCCACCCCCCCGTGCTCCCCCTGTTTTTGGCACACAATGGCAAAAAGGTTAGTCATCAGTGGCCCAACCTGATAAAAAATCTTATCCTTATGACATTCTCATCCTTCAAATTCTACTGGAAATGAGCTAGGGCAGAAATGAGAGGATGACATCCAGTATCCCAGAAGGACTGACAGCTGCTTCGGTTTTAATATAAAGAAGTAGAAACTGACACATAGCTATCATAGTTGCCAATCTAGAAAGATTACCAGCTCATAGCATTATCCCAGCAGTGCTCCTCTATATTGGCTGAGGCCTGCTGACCTTATGATGATCTGTCTGCTTTTCCAGTTTCTTCCTGATATTTCCTAGGCAGAGAAAAACTGCATTTAAATCACTATATAGAGTAAAAGCAATTATTGTCCTAACCAAGCCTTGAACATACTAGGTATGTCAAGTTTCTGTCTCATTTGAGTTGTTCGGAAGCTATTCTTTCTGAAAAGAGAACTATTCCTCTTTTACCTGGCTAGCAAAGGACAGTTAATTACTTGGAAATGGTTTACTCTAACTGCTGCACACAGAGTCATCTGCATTATTTAAGCTGCTTCAAACAATTACTGTTTGCAGATAAAGTAAAACCAGCCATATAATCTTCCTGCTTTTTCTCTCCTGAAGTTACAATTCCATCTATAAATGCCCCTTCTCTTTTTGGAGTGTTATTTATAAAAACACAAACAGAGAGCACGATGAGCTTCATTACGTTGCTGTTGTGTCATCGTCAACCTTCATGTCCACTTCCTAGTCAGTAGTAGAGGAATAGAAAAAGGAGTTGTTTCTTTATCCTATAGAATGATTGATCCCTCTGTAAGCAGCAGTATAAGAGTGAGGAGCATCAGGGGCTGGGAGAGAGACTCAAGCTGGGTTCCTCCTCCTGATCTCCCAGTTCTTTCACCAGTTTTACCTCATGAGTTTTGAATGGACTTTTAGCTTGGGACTCCGTGGTCTGGAGAGCCTCACTTCCTTTTGGATTTTCTTTTGAATGGCACCTCTGGTGTTTCACCAGCACGCCCCTCTGCCTGAATCTTCTCCCACACTCAAGGCAGCGGTACGGTTTTTCTCCCGTATGGATACGTTGGTGTGTAATGAGATCAGACAGCCTGGTGAATCTTCTGTCACACTCATCACAGGCGTAAGGTTTCTCTCCTGTGTGGATTTTTTGGTGCCGGGTAAGATCCGAAGGGTAGGCAAACTTCCTGCTGCATACCTTACAGCAGAAGGGCTTCTCCCCCGAGTGCGTTCGCTGGTGGGAGACCAGGTTGGAGTGTTGGATGAACCTTTTCCCACACACCCCACAGGCGTGGGGTTTTTCTCCCGTGTGGATCCTTCTGTGTGTCGTGAGGGAAGAGGAGGACACAAACCGTTTCCCACAGTCAGTGCAGGCGTAGGGCTTCTGGCCCATGTGGTTCCGCTCGTGGATCTTCAGGGCCGACTGGTGGCTGAAGCATTTCTGGCAATAGGAACAGTGGTAGGGCTGCTCTCCTGAGTGACTCCTCTGATGGCTGACAAGATATGCTCGTTGGCTGAAGGTATCTCCACACTCGGAACAAATGTGAGGCTTCTCCCCCGAGTGGATTTTCTGATGCCTTGTGAGGTGGGAAAGCTGGCTAAAGCTTTTCCCACACTCGACACAAAGGTAGGGCCTTTCGCCTGTGTGAACGTTCAGGTGTTTTGCCAGATCTGAAGGGCGAGTGAAGCTTTTGCCACATTCGATACAAACATGGCTTTTCTCTCTCCTTTGGGTTCCCCCTGAGACTGGATGGCCTGTCACACTCCCCTTTTCGTTGCACTCCAGATGCTGCTGTTCCAGCTTGCTAGCTAGATTGACACCTGTAAGGAGACAAAGATGATCACAATGCAGCCCCACAGATCATGGTTAAGGAGGAGGTACACACCTCATAGGGCTAGGGTTAACCCTAAACCCTTCAAACTGGAGAAGAACTTAATGTTGGGGAAGATTGAGGGCAAAAGAAGAAGGGGACGAGAGAGAATGAGGTGGCTGGGTGGAGTCACTGAAGCAGCAGGAGTGAGCTTAAATGGTAGAGGACAGGAAGGCGGAATGTTGTCCATGGGCTCACGATTGGTCGGACACAGCTTCGCAATTAACAACAACAATCCTAACCATCATAGGTGCTTTTCTAAATAATCTTGTTCTCCAGTTCAAGGTGTTTAAAGTCCAGCATGGCATGGGGCCAGATTATCTACAGAACCACCTTCATCCCATTACATCAGTCCCTCCCACCAAATCAGGCAGGGAAGGTACATTGCGGATCCCATTTGTTAAAGAATTTCCATTGGCGGGATCCAGGAAGAGAGTCTTTTCTGCCATTGTCCCCCACCTCTATGGAACACTCTTCCCCCAGATGTGAGACAGCCCCCATTCTTCCAAGCTTCCCTAAAGATATGAAAACATGGCTTTGCACCCTTACTTGTGGGGCAGAGGGGGCAGGCAGTCGTGGGGCTAGTTAGCTATCCTGAAAGCCCTTTCATGCTGCCTTTTAATTTCATGTTGAACATTTCTTGCCCCTTTTAAATTTTATATGCTGTTCTTATGCTTTTAATATTTTGATATAATATTTTGGTATAGGGTTTCCTAACTGAGCAGGGGGTTGAACTAGAATAGAATTCCCCAACCTTTTCGGCTTTGCAGTCCAGTAGGGGAGAAAGATGGTTACATCATGTGGTGGACAAGCACAAACGTCGCTCCATTTGTGCCAGTGGCGGGCATGTGCACCTGCGCTCACACAAATGGGGTCCGTGCGCTCACCCACCACTTCCACGGCCTGATTCCAAAAGACTCAAGATCCACTAGCTGGCCACAGCCCAGGGATTGGGGACCCCTGGTCTAAAAGACCTTCGAAGTCCCTTCCAGCTCTTATTCGGTTAGTACAGTTCCCACCCCATCCTTCCTACAGCATATTGTCCTAAAAATGCCATGTGCTCCATGAAGACATCAATTCATAGCTATTCAAAAGCAGCAAATTGCAACCTGAGGCTAAAAATGTCCTTACCCATTGAGAGGTTAACAATATCCCCCCTCCTTCTCCGGGTGCCCGATTGCTGCTGCCTGACCTCCACTGACACTTTCCGTGCTTTTGAAAAATCCACAGCCACATCTTGAGACGATCGAGTCCCCTGAAATAACAATGAAGGTCAAGTTCATAGAACCATGATGGTTGAAGGTATACTGGACTGTAGACAGGGTACATGGGTTCAAGGAGTTGGGCAACTGATCTCAGCTATTGAGGTTTAAAAAGAATACTATGCAAGCTTCTAAAAAAACAATCCCTGCCAATCAAATTGGAATACAACTGCATTTTATATGTATTATGGGCTATTTTAACCAGGGCAAGAGGAGTCTAAGAGATTATAGCATTTTCCCAGCACCCAAGTTCTACTGATCGAGGGGGAGAATGGCTGGCTGGATTAAACACAATCTCTGTGTGCCATAATGTGATTTGTTTGGTTTGGGTTATTGTATTGTGTACATTAAATCATCCATTCTATGTTGCAAATCATGTCTTAGGAATCAGAATATTGTGTGATCCCAAGGTAAATAACTTCCAATATCACCAAACTATTGTGCACAACTATTTTTTCCCTCCTTGGTAGGTTTCCCTGAAGACAGAAATAGAAACAGCAAACATAAAAGAGTGATAAGCAGCTAATGATAAAAAATGAAACCTTATAAACAAAACTAGATGAAAGAACAATAAATATATTTCAACAACATTTAGTGGAAATAGTGAAACTTTATATTTCACTCCCCTTCATCATTTAAGCATCTTCAGATTTCAAGTAAAGTGTCTTTTATTATGACCTGAATTTACCTAACAATAATATTATTATGCTCCATTTATTTGGTAGAAATGTTCTCTCTCCATGTTGAAGGATGGAACTTCCACTTCTGCAACCGTTTATATATATTTTAGAATGAAATGTGTACGTAATGTTACAACTGCAGAAAGCATTTGGAAGCAGAATTGGGGGACTTTCTCAGTAGTTTGGGGCGGGAAATGAGTAAGCCTTCCAGATTTCTTAAATTTCAGTTTTCCTTCCAACCTGGTAGAATACTTGCCACTAGTGGGGGAAGATGGAAGTTGAACTCCACCAAAGATGGAGGGCCAACATTGCTGACTCCTCTTTAGCCCTATGAGCATGAGGGAGCCCCAATAGTGATGTGTTTGTAGGAGCACTGGGCTGTCTGCCCCATCAGGCCATGCCCCAATAAGGAGCATTTTGAGGCCATCAGAGAAAACAGCAAAATTCTTTCTTTATTGCTACTTCGGTACCATCAGAAGCTAATACAGGTAGTCCTTGAGTTATGACCACAATTGAGCCCCAAATTTATGTTCTTAAGTGAAACATTGCTTAAGTGGGTTTTGTCCCATTTTACGACTTTTCTTGCCACAGTTGTTAAGTGAAGCATTGCATTTGCTAAGTTAGTAACATGCTTGTTGAGTAAATCTGAATTCCACACTGACTTTGCTTGTTGGAAGGTCACCAAAGTGGATCATATGACCCCAGGATGCTTCAACCGTCATAAAGATGAACCAGTTGCCGAGCATCTGAGTTTTGATCATGTGACCATGGAGGTGCTACAACAGTCGTGATAAAAATTGTCATAAAATTTTTTTTCAGTGCCATTGTAACTTTGAATAGTCACTAAAGGAACTGTTGTAAGTCTAGGACTACCTGTTATTGGACAAATTATATTTCCCATTTTGCTTTTTCTCGGCGTTCCAACTTTCGCAGCCTGTTTTGGAAATCTGAGGCTTCAAAAGATGAAAACTAGTCAAATAGGAAAGAAAAGGGTCTTTTCCATTAATGGGGGATCACTTCTGTTACATTCTGACAGCCAAATGGTAGGCTCCACCAAGGTCCTCCATTCTGGCGGGAAAATACTCCAAGCCGATTGGCCGAGCTGTCTGACAGTTCCCTATAAAAAGGTTAGCTGTCAGACAGGCCGGTGCTGGATTTCTAAATAGTTATCTAAAAAAAAGCTGTTGTTTAACACGGAGTCTGTTTCATCCATTCACCCAATCTAACAACTTCTTTTCTCTTTATTCACATCAGGTGACTAAAGAGGTGAACAGGTTTACTTGCTGCTAGTTTATGCAGGCAATAGTAGCTGTTACCAGTGGTGGGATTCAGCCAGTTCGCACCACTTCGGGAGAACCGGCTGTTCACTTTCTGAGCAGTTTGGTGAACTGGTTGTTGGAAGAAGTCATTAGGGCAGAGAACCGGTTGTTCAATTATTTGAATCCCACCACTGGCCATTACTGCACGTTTTTAAACAAAAAGGTGAACAGACTGAGTAGAAGTCAACCATCCTTCAGCATTGGTTTCTTAATCCAGGACTGACAGGAGCCATCATTCCACCCTAAGAGAAGTGCCGTCAATTTCCTAGCCTGACATGGACATGTTCTAACCGTAGCATCTGAGGTCATAGGAAGAGAGAGAAGGGGGCCAGGTCTGAAGCCGCACCTTGCCTACTGCTTGTCCTGGAACAAACAGGCCTCACCTGCACCTCCTGCTGCTTCTCTTCTTGCTGCCGCAAAATGAAGCCTTCAGCCAGGGCCACTGCTTGGGCACAGGTCTCTGGGCTACGTTCCCTGACCTGGTTCTGGATGTCCTGAGGCAAGACGGTCAAGAACTGCTCTAAAATCAGCAGCTCGACAATTTGCTCTTTGGTGCGGCGCTCTGGCTCCAGCCAGCAATGGCAGAGCTCCCGCAAGCGGCCACAGACCTCCCGAGGCCCCTCGGCTTCCTGGTAACAGAATTGCCTGAAGCGCAGGCGGTGTAGCTCCGTGCTGGGCAGGTTTTCGTGCAGGAAGATGGCCTTGACTTTCCCACAGGCTTTTTTGCCTTTAGCGCTCTTGCCGCTCAGCGCTTGCTGGCCTTCTGCCCTGAATGCCGGCTTCAGCCTGGTCACCCCGTCACCTCTAGGCCACTGACAGACTCCAAACACTCTCTCAAAAGTGATCAAGTCATCCCAAGAAGTCATATCTGGGAGGCCTGGGCTGCCCCATACCATGGCCGGAGAAGGAAGAGCCTTCAGGTATTCCCACCACTGGGTAGGCATGTTCTCTGGCTGTAACATTGCTCCATGGGGTAGTTCCCATCTGATCCTTGGCTGAATAGCAAAACGCTCCCTCCCTGCTTGTTCTGATGCCTCTGTTGATCCCAGCCCTGCCGGCACCTTCTCCATTTTCTGTACCAGGCACACCTCGTCAAATGTTGCCTGAACCTCTACCTCATACACTTAGTTTGTCACACACCTATGTACTCAAATCAGGTATTTTATCTTGCTGGGGATATTTCCAAATACATGCTTATCCCTTCCCCCACCCCCTAACCCCCATTATTGTCTTGCTATTTTGGGAGCCTCCCCTATTTTCACGCCCTTGCCCTCCTGTGCTATTGAATCCACCCAAAGGGCGCTAAAAAAAACAACTCCACACAACTGTGGGCTTAATGCCAGGAGCGAAGGCCTATCGGTGACCAGCTCAGAGTTCCAGTCCAATTATCTGGAACTTCTTCCTGGAAAGAAACAGACATAAAACACCTTTTATAAATTTGTCTCCTCTTTTCCCCCAAAGAGCTTGGGACTGTGTACATAAACCTTTTGAGTTTCTTCTTTAAAAAAAATTGGGACAGGTGAAGTTGAGGATGGTTGATCATTCATTTCAGGACCTTCTCTTGAACAAACTGACCAACTGTATTTAAATATGGCAGAGACTAGGCCTGTAATGGCGAACTTATGGCACCCACGCCACAGGTGGCACACAGGGCCATATTTGCTGGCATGCCAGTCATCAGCTCTGGTGCACATGGGTGCACTGGCCAGCATGATTTTTTTGTTTTCTGGAAGGCCGTGGGAGGCTGTTTTCACCCTCCCCGGGCTTCAGGAAAGCCTCCGGAAGCTGTGGAGGATGAAAAACAGCCCCAATGGGCCAACCAGAAGTTTGTTCCTGAACTTCAGGTTGCCCTGTTGGACCTGTTTTTCACCCTCCAGAGTCTTCGGAGGCTTTCCTAAAGCCTGGGAAGGGCGAAAACGGCCTTCCACGGCCCTCTGAAAACCGTTTTCACTCTCCCCAGGCTTCAGGAAAGCCCTGGAGCCTGGGAGAGGGGGGGGGGTTGCGCATATGTGCGGGGAAGGATTGAATCGGTGTAGGCACCGCACACACACACAGTTTTGGCACGCCATAAGAAAAAGGTTCGCCATCACTGCTCTAGGCCATATGGCACACACATCCAGATATACATGACATATCATCATATAATATTATATTATATAATATACATATAATTATGCAGAATTAAAAGGATTGCAGAATCCCATGGTCACCATTTTGTGACCTTTGCTGATGGCTTCTGTCAAGCACAGTCAATGGGGAAACCAGCAGGAAGTCACAAGTTGTGATCAAGTGATATGACTCAACAACTGTTATTCATTCACTTCATGACCCATAACGACAACTGCCAGCATAAATCACTACAGTCACATGATTTTTCTGGTTTATGACCGTGCTGGTGGTTAGAGATGCAGTTTCTAATCCCAGTTATGTTCATTAATTGGGGAATATCTCCTAACATACTGCATATATAGATAGTCCACGACTTATGATCATAACTGAGCCCAACATTTATGTTGCTAAGCAAGATGGTTTTTAAGTGAATTTTGGCCCATTTGACAACCAGGAGACTGGGATTTTTGGTCCTGCCTTAGCCAAAAGCCAGTTGAGTGACCTTGGACCAGCCATTCCATTTCAGCCCTAGGAAGCAGCCAAGGGCAAACCACTTCTGAAATCTGGCTAATACAAGTGCAGGGACTAGCCCAGGTGGTCACCAGGAGTCACACAGTTTCTGCCAGAACATGTCAATTTTGGGCTGAGAATAAGGAACACCTCAATTTCATTGAATTTATGCATCCGTGTAACAGTCCTACCTTTCTTCTGTACAAGCAGATTTACAGCTCTCCATCTATGTACTGTGGGAAGGACATTTCTTTCATCAGTACAATGTATCTTTCATTCAGTTTTCAGAAAAGCACATGATATTTTCAAGTGACATTTTCATCAAATATTCTGGTCAGGCCCTGTGCTTTGATAACCAAAGAGAGTGAACCACTATGAGTGGTTTCTGTCATTTCTGATAAGGCTTTCACACCTAATTAGTTATCTAAGAGTTTGAGACCAGCTCTGTAAACAGAATAACAGAAGACTTGGAGTCCAACCCCCCCCCCCCCCTGCTCAAACAGGAGACCCTATTCCACTTGAGACAAAGGGCTGTCCAGTCTCTTCTTAAAAACCTCCAGTGGTGGAGCACCCACAACTTCTGGAAGCAAGTCATTCTCATTGTCAGAAAATTTCTTCTTAGTCCTAAATTGGATCTCTCTTTGATAAGTTTCCATCCATTGCTTCTTCTTCTGCCTTCAGGCCAGAGGTGGTATTCAGCCTGTTCAGAACGGTTTACCCGAACTGGTAGCGGAAATCGTGGGTGGGCCTGCCCATCCGCCCAAGCTCTATGCCATCCTATTTAGGCATGTTTTTGAGGCAGAAGGCGTATGCGTGAGCAAAGTGCATGCCCAGAAGGCCGGGCGCATGAGCAGAATGTGCATGAAGCAGGCAGGCACACGTTGGGCGAACCGGTAGTAATAAAATGTGCAACCCACTGCTGCTTCAGGCTCTGTCTACTATGACATGGCCCACAAAGTTTTCCTGGCTGTTATTTTTAGTAAAAAGGCTCAAGGAACAAGGGAAAGATAAAACTCCATCCCTTCTCTTTCTAAACCCTTTGAACATCTACTACTCAAGGCTGACAGCACAGGCCTCCTTCAATCCAGTGTCTCCCAAAGGTTTTGACACATCAGCTCCAGTACCTTCTAGCCATAGCCGTGCTGGCTAAGGCTTATGGACCCTGAAGCATCAATGGTTCTGCAAGGTGTCTATTGGGATGAAAACACCCCAGAATCAGAACCTTTCAAAATTTAGTGAAAGGGAGGCCATCTGAACACTGTTTACACATTTTGTCTTTGAAAAATAGCTGGGCGCTCACATTTTAGGGAGCCTTTATTGCGCTAAGTATCATCAAGAGACAAGCCCCATGTTAGGCCATTTGTACTTTATCTGTCTGTCTGTCTATCTAAATGGCTGTATGTGTGTGTTCCAGCATAACTCTGGAACGCCTTCAGCAATTTCAACCAAACTTGGTACATAGATGACTTACTCTCTGGAAACAAATACTGTGGGGGGTAAGACACCTCTAACACCCCTCGGTGTGTATGTTCTGTTAAAATATACAGCCTGTTGTGCCTTAAATGGCTTCTACTGTACTGCCTTAACATGGCTTCTACTTACAGTGCTGTGGAGTTGCCATGGTAATGGCGTCACAGTACTCCACAAGGGGGCTCCCTCTAGTAAGGGGAAAAATCCAACATTATGGAAGGAGGATTGGGATAAATAAATACCAGGGCAGCATCAGGTTATCAGCTAATTATTCTCATTATTTTCTGAGAGCAACACAGGAGAAGTGATGGGCCAACCAAATGCACAGATATATGCTCTCCCCTTCCACTTATGACAATGTGCATATGTTGGGGGGGGGGACAAATATCAAGTATTCTTAATCAATACTTTATCACTTGGAGAATTTATTTCTTGGAGCCATCAGATGTGTGATGATGAGTGTTGCCTAAATATTTCCCTGGTGTTTGTGGTTTCCTTATTTAGGAATGGGTAAGCTATAATAGACTAAAAAAAACTACCGAGGTATGTTAACTGAAGAAGACACCAAGCGAAGGCTAAGTTCACAGAGCTCTTAAAATTCTTCTGTTTAGGGGGCTAAACCCCCCCATCATGCGTCACTCCCCTCTGACACCCCTCAATCTACACAGGTATTAGAAAACGGGAAAAGTCAGTTGGAGAGATGAGGGGGGCAGGATCCTGTGATGCTCCATCTCTATTTTCTCTCTCCTTCCCTCTCTCAATTACGAAGTCTGATTGATTTTTTCTCCTCTGGGAAGCTAGAGAACTTTGGATGGGGAAAAAAATGGCCTGATGGGACAAACTCCCCCCTCTCCAAATCCTGTGCCATTATTCAGTCCTGATTAACAAGACACAGGGGAAAGTTCCCCCTTCCTTTCTTCACCATAAAACACAAAGCAAAAGTCTGGCATTTTGTTGTTGTCAAAAAAGAAGAGAAGGAAGAAGTGAAGCCCATGCTCCTTCCTTCCTCCTATCTATCTCCTTCCTTCCTCCCTTCATTTTCTTCCTCTCTTCTTCCTTCATTTCTTTTTCTTCTTTCCACATTTCTCTCCTTCCTTCTTCCCATTTATCTCCTTCCTTCCTCATCTATTTCCTTCCTTCTTCCTTTCTTCTTCCTTTCTTCTTCCTTTATTTCTCTCCTTCCTTTCCACATTTATCTCCTTCCTTCCTTCCACATTTATCTCCGTCCTTCATTTATCTCCTTCCTTCCTCATTTATCTCATTCCTTTCTTTCCACATTTCTATCCTTCCTTCCTACCTTCCTCATATATCTTCCTTCCTTCCTCATCTCCTGTCTTTCTCGTTTATCTTCCTTCCTTCCTTCCTTCCTTCATCTCCTGTCTTTCCCGTTTATCTCCCCCCTTTCCTTCCTTCCGTACGGCTGTAGGAGGGCCAGTGACGAACTAGTCGTACTGGACAAAGGAAGCGAAGGGGTTCCGTCGAAGGGCCGCAAAAGCGTCACCCTGCTCACCGCTCTCAGGACTCCGCGGCTCCGCCGCCTAACTTCACAAAGGGGCGGGGGGCGTCCCCCCAAAAAACTCTACAGAAGTCAGCGACAAAGCCCCCTCCCCTCCCGTCCCTCCTCTCCCCACCCAGATTTTGTTTTTGGACTCCGCCTGATTCGCACCCCCCCCCCTGTTCCCGCCCTTGCAGATGCATCGGCTTCCCTTCGCCCGGCTGCCCCTTAAACTTACCGCTCCCCACAACTCCTGCCTCCACGCGGACCCCCGAGATCTCGAGCCCCGCAGACAATCCCGCCACCCCTTCATAACATTCAGATGCCAAGGCTTTTAATCCAGGGCGGAGTAGGATGGACCCTTGGCTACCGCATCCCCCCTCTCGGCTTCCTGGGCCTCTCCAGGGTTTAGCTCTCGCTCAATAGGACTAAGCCGGCTTAAATCCAAAGGCTCCTGTTTAACTGGTTTGAGGATCGGGCTGCCAGTCATTGTAACTCTTGACGCGTCTCAGCACTGTGGGGGGTGGGGATGGAAAGGGTGGAAATAGTTGAGGGTGACTTTGACGCTTGGCAGCGCCAAGTATTCCTGGCGGGACTTTGCGAGCTCTTTGATTTCCATTGCACGAAGTATTTGTTTCTCCCGAACTAGAGAGCCACCTGAACCAAAATAGCTGATGGGATGGCAAATAAATATTAGCCTCGAAGTGGGATGTTTGGGATGGAGGTGCACGGGCATCTTGAATGTTTTCTTAAAGTTAGATTCAGAACATGCATAATGGCTCAGATTCCACACATAGCTCAATATGCTGTTATCTCCCTTTGAACTTTGGGGTCAATGGGATAATCTGTAAAAATAGAATAGAATAGAATAGAATTCTTTATTGGCCAAGTGTGATTGGACACACAAGGAATTTGTCTTTGGTGTGTATGCTCTCAGTGTACATAAAGAAAAATAAAATATATTTATTAAGAATCATAAGATATAACACTTAGTGATAGTCATAGGTTACTAATAAGCAATCAAACCATACTAGGAAACAAATAAAACAATATAAATTGTAAAGATACACACAATATGGTTATAGTCATAAGTGGGAAGTGATAGGTACTAGGAAGGATGAGAAGAAGAATAGTAATACAGTCTTGGTAAATAATTTGTGGAATTAGTTGTTTAGCAGAGTGATGGCATTCGGAAAAAAACTGTCCTTGTGTCGAGTTATTGTGGTGTGCAGTGCCGTATAGCGTTGTTTTGAGGGTAGAAGTTGAAACAATTTATGCCCAGGATGCAAGGGGTCTGTAGATATTTTCACAGCCCTCAATGGAAGGCAAGTTGGTAGGAATGTTTTTTTCTGCAGTTCTAATTATCCGTTGAAGTCTGTGCCTGTCTTGTTTGGTTGCAGAGCCAAACCAGACAGTTATAGAGGTACAGATGACAGACTCAATAATTCCTCTATAGAACTGAATCAGCAGCTCCTTGAGCAGTTTGAGCTTTCTGAGTTGGTGTAGAAAGAACAGTCTTTGTTGTGCTTTTTTGACGACGTTTTTGATGTTATGTGTCCATTTTAGGTCTTGAGATATGATCGAACCTAAATTATTTGAAGGTCTCTACTGTTGATACTGTGTTGTCTAGTATTGTAAGAGATGGTAGTATAGGAGGATTTCTCCTAAAATCTATCACCATTTCTATGGTTTTGAGTGTATTAAGTTCAAGGTTGTTCTGGTTGCACCACAAAGCTAGTTCAAAATACCCATCTGTATGCAGATTCATTGTTGTCTCGAATGAGACCAATCACTGTTGTATCATTTGCAAACTTCAGTACTTTAACAGAGGGGTCTTTTGAGATGCAGTCAGTGGTGTATAGAGAGAAGTGGAGAGGACACACAGCCCTGGGGGGCTCCTGTGTTAATTGTACAAGTATCTGATGTGATTTTGCCTAGCTTCACCTGCTGCTTCCTGTCTGTTAGGAAGCTTATGGTAGATCCATTTACAAGTGTGGTCAGGTACAGCTAGCTGATTTAGTGTAGTTAGAAAAATATCTGGAATGATGGTATTGAGTGCTTCCACGTGCCAGCATTAGGCAAAAAGCTCCAGTCAGATGATATGGGTTCACTTATTGGCATGGTTCACACATGTTAATTAATTGTAGAGGTGGATTGGTGTTTTTTGTGGATGTCTTAACCTAGTTAATTAACCATGAAAATCCATTCTTTTTTTTTCCTGATAGCTTTACACCTATAGCCAGCAGGCAGCTGGATGGGAGAAATTTATTTTTACCAATGATTGAGTCTGAAGCCAGCTTTTGAAATTAGGCTATATGTACATACTTAAAATGATAGGTTACAATCAGTAAGTTATAAGCTAAGCCTCTGTCATCTTGATCCTGTTTGTTGTGCCTAGCAGTTATCAGTCTCAGAAGCAGATAGCAGTCCTTTCTCCCATTTGTGGCTTCCCTACCATTTTCCCTATTGATCACTATTTGCACAAGTGCGTATGGGGGAGAAATATTCTGGCTTGTGTTTAAAAACAGGTTTCCAATTAATAAAGTGATTGGGAGGGGTGTATTTTGTTGTGGCTGGGTTATATTCTATTGGACGTTTAGCACAGCATATGCATTATGTATGATTTTTGTTTGATTTTTGATTACTTACTTGATAATACGGAGCCGAATAAAGATGTAAACTGAGCCCTTGTGCATGGTTTGTACCAATGTGAGAATTTATATGAGATTGGAAGTGCAGGGTTCATTTCAGTGAGTTGCCAACTGCTGTAGTAATCATTGATTGATGATTATTCATGATGATGATTCAATATGTTGAATCTGCCCTCACTTGGGGTACTCATTTTGAAACTGGAGATTGCAGCAAAATGTAAATATTCATCAAAATAAAGATCCAACACTAAGTATTCCCTGGTATATCCTTGGAAATTCACAAAGACAAAATGTACCCTTTCGTATATAAAGCTCACCCTGGCTTTCCCAAGCTTATTTTCATACTGCCAAATGTTCAGGCAGAATGTCTGATTATTGTACTGCAGGTAGAAAATGTATTGAATTTGTATCTGCATTTCGCTTTATGAGCTCTCCTTACCTGATGATAGAGGGCCACCTTAAGGACCAGGTTTTCATTACTTCGATTTTCCATTTTTGTGATGTGATGCTAATATTTTCAGAATCTATTACCATACAGAGTACATCATTTTTAAATTTTCACCTAAGATTTAAATTCTCAAAATAGTAATACAGGAAAAATGAGTGTATACATACATATAATTATTTATATATGAAATTATATACTAGCAAAATAAAATATCTGACTAAAGGATAACACACATAAAAATTAAACTTCCAGGTATCCTTCCCATGCTATAATCTGTTCCCAGCCATCTAAGTAAGTACTAAGTAAGAATATGGTACTATATAAGAATATGGTACTACTATATTCTTATACTATATACTATAAGAATATATACAATATGGTACTATATTGTAACAATTTTATTGTCTTATTCCTTTTTTTGCTTATCAATACTTTTGTATCAATTATGTCAGAACTATGTAGTTCAACTGTTTCAACCTTTCCCTCCCAAATGGGTTAGGGTTATTGATCAATGGTTAACAGTTACCCCTGCCAATTTATGTACTAATCACACCAAGAATATCATACCAATAATTATGTGGAATGTATAGAAACTCATATGCCCACTGCAGAACTTATGTCTGCATTGATTATGTCACTGTGTCATCTCAAGTTGTAGTTGACTCTTAGTAATCACATTCATAGATTTTCACCATGGTCATTTGGCTTTGACCTGGTCTTTCAGTTCTTCCAACAGTACCTAACTCACCATTGTAACTGAATCCATCCACTTTGCTGTTGTGGTTCTTTCTCTTTCTCTTTCTCTTACCTTTCCTAGCATCAGTGACATCACCAGAGAGTTAGGCCTATGTATAATGTGTCAGAAGTAGGATAATTTGAGCCTGGTCATTTATGCCTCATGTGAGAACTCTAGGTTGATTTGTTCAATTATCTATTTGTTTGTTTTTTGCTGTCCACAATATTCTCAGGAGTCTTCTCCAAAACCAAAGTTCAAAAGCACCAATACTATTCTGCTTTTTCAAACTCTTTATGTTTGAACACTGTCCACTATTTGCAACACATTATAAAACAGCTAAGACACACTTGTAGTTATTCTGATGCTGCCCAAAAGACGGACTGTTACTTCAGATTGCAGAAAAAATGACACTTATATTATTAGAAAGACCTTTAACCAACAGGCTTCATCAAAGCTCTGGAAATGGATAATTCTCTACCCCATTTTATTCCCAAATATACAAAAAGCCCGTATACTTTGGATTTGCAATCATATTAACATAGGGATCCAGAAAATAATCAGAATTTGTCAAAATGTACACATTCCAAATCATCCACAAACCTGTCTTCCGTCTTAGTAATACAATCAGAATAGAGCTGAAAGGACCTTGGAGGTTTCTAGTTCAACCTCCTGCTCAAGCAGGAGACCCTCTACCATTTCAGACAGATGGCTGTCCAGTCTTTTCTTAAAAACGTGATGAAGCACCCACAACTTCTGAAGGCAAGCTGTTCCACTGGTTAATTGTCAACACTATTAGGAAGTTTCTCCTTAATTCCAGGTTGCATCTCTCCTTGATTAGTTTCCAATCATTGCTGCTTGTCTAGCTTTCTGGTCCTTTAGAAAATAAGTTGATCTCTTCTTTGTAGCAGCCTCAAATACTGGAATATTATCGTGTCACCCCTAATCCTCCTTTACTCTAGAGTCTAGACTAGTCATACCCAATTCCTGCAACCGTTCTTGTAATGCTTTTGTTTCCAGGTAAAACAATGTAAACAAAGCTGCTCTAATAAACAAAGCTGCTTGAGTAGATACCTAGCATGAGCCATTTTCTATTCAGCCTACCTCAAGATAGAATTCTATGTGCTTTCTCCTATGGGATGTGCTAGAGATCCACCTACAACTCCAAAGGTATAAAAGTTTAACAATTAAAAATTCTACTAATGCAAGCTGAACTATGATTACATGTTGGATTTATTGCAACAAACACTGAAAAATGACAATTAAAATGTAAGTTTACAAAAAAAAATCGAACAACGGGAGCAAAAATTTACTGGGAGCAAATTATTCAAGGCTTCTGTTCTTCTCCCATCAGGCGAGCGAGTAAACGCTTCGCAAAAGAACAACTCTTCGCATACGCGCTATGGTATAACTCAAGAAGAAAAACTACAAGTCCCAATATGCACTTCTTTAAGCAGATGCAATAAATTCAAGTTACGTACCCGTGATGCATTCTGGGATATATCAGCAAGCTACAAATTTTTACGATGTACAATGTGCTTCCGCTGAAAACTAGAAAACATATAGTCCCATTCATAAATATATGAAAATATATAGCTCAGAATTACACCAAGAAATCAGAACGAATCTTTTTTTAATTTTTTCCCGTTAGAACACCCTTGAGGTATTATTCTCACTCCTTAAACCTTATGAGAGAATCAAAGAGTTTTGATGGTGGGAGGAAGTAGGGTGAACTGCTTCCGCTTCGCGGAGGAAAGGAATATAAAAATCCCCAGGAAAGAGTCGGACCTTCTTTCGCCTCCTCACCGTCAAAATGGTGGGTACCGCGCGCGCGAGGTAGCGGGCCGCAAAGGGAAAGCGTGTGAGACAAAAAACCAGCCCTGGAGAACCAGAGGGCGGAATTTGAGACAGCAGTGAAATTACCTGAGGGAGGGGAGGTGGCTGTTCCGTTAAATCTTGGCCCACGGTATACGCGTCCCATTTAAGCAAGCTTGGCGGAAAGCTAGACTTTCGGTCAGAGTCGCCCTTCTCTTGTATTTTGGGGGCTCTTGGCACAATAACACACACACACCCGCCGGTCACCTCAGTGGTAAAGTCCTCCTTGTCTCGAGGAGTTCGCGGGCCACGGCTAACGTTCTTAGCTCGCGGTCTTACACCGAGGGGGGGGTACGGCCCCTCCGGGTTCGTTAGCCTCCTCACGTGCTGGGCTGCGATGCTGTTGCCAGTTGGGAATGATAATGGGGTTCGGAAACATCTGGAGGGCCCCCCGTTTAAGGGAGACCATTCCAGTAGGGCGGGCCAGACTTAAATGGCGCCCTGGACTAAGCTGGGTTAGGATTTGGATAGCACATGTACTTCTCTCCATTCTGGCTTCTTGGGGTGGGGTAGGGAATCGCAGTGAAGGAATATTTAAAGCACCTTTATACAAACACGACTTAGTGTGAAGTTGACAATCTAATAGTTCAATTTAATAACCCAAGCATCTTTAAATGTTGTTTTTTTCCTGGAGTGGCCCAGCCGTTTTTTTTTTAAAGGCGCGTGCCAAAAGCACCCTACTCCAATTTTAAAAAAATGTTTGATTACTTGATTATTATGAAGATTTTATTTTAAAAAATCATGTGTAAGAGGCAAATGTTGAGACTGTTTTGCTGGGGAAGACATTAAGAAATAAATCTAAGGTGTGTAAAGATAAGAGGTCCATCTTTTCCAGTTTATCGGTTTAAATACTGGCCTCTTTTTTGTATTGTGTAATTTATTGTATTTATAATAATAGATCCCAAGAAGCCAATGTTTAAACATACTGGAAAAGATGGATATCTTTGCTTATCCCTCATACACAAATATGTGCATTTGCTGCTGTTTACATTTGACTTTTTTAACTGGGAAAAAAGGCAGTAATAGTTCTGTTTGAATGTGTACACACATACAGAAAGAATATTGATGAAGATATAAATGTATAAAGCTCTACAATCAATCTTTGGAAGCTTGGAAAATACCAAAGCTGTATGCAAAATGTACTGTACCTTTGAAATAGAGATGTTGAGTTAGTGACAGGATAACAATGCTTCCTGGTTATCGAAGCAAGTACTGTCTAACAATATCATTTGCTCCTAGAAAAAGATATTTTCTAGCTTGATTCTAGAATTACCTGAGCTACCACAACATGTTCTCACATTTATCACTTTGAGTTGCATAGTCTGTTCTTATTAACATTCTGTTATCTATTTTTGTTCCTTTAAATAGACAAGGAAGAGAAGAAACAACGGCCGTGCCAAGAAGGGTCGAGGACATGTCCAGCCTATACGCTGTACCAACTGTGCTCGTTGTGTCCCCAAGGATAAAGCTATTAAGAAGTTTGTCATCCGAAATATTGTAGAAGCAGCTGCAGTCAGAGATATCTCTGAAGCGAGTGTCTTTGATTGTAAGTCCTTTCTCTTGCTATGCCTCTGGTTTTAATTGCCAATGTAAACTTGAAATTTAAGGATAAAGAGAAGACATTACAATGAACAGTCATATCTTCCTTTGTATTTGAGATGATAGTGTGATGATTGCTGTTATGAAGCTCATTGTGCTTACTCTATATTCTCCTGTGTCTGACAGAAAGCCTTAGAATTAAATATCTTAATCATGCTTAATAATTGTTCATCCAAATTTTTCATGTTTGTAGCATTGTAATTTTGACTGATTCAAGATCCATTAAAAGAAAAGGTAGGCAGGAAAGAACGAAAGGTTGACTCTAGATGGGAGTTCTCTTAAATTTCAACTGGAGTTTGATGGGAAAGTTTTCTTTAGCCATCAAAAATAATCACTCCATTGATTTTAGTGCAATATTTGAAGTAATAGAATTGGGGGGGGGGGTGTTTCCCCAAGATCTTTCTTGTGGAAGCTTGCTTTAAAATGAATAATTGTTAAGAGGAAAGGGAATTAAGTTGTGTTGCTAAAATACCTTGTTGATAATTATTTATTATGTCTTCTTTGGTAAAATATTACTGAAGCTTGTATTTCTTTCTCATTTTTAGATTCCATAATTTATTATTTTATGGTAATGAAAGGAACTTTGGGGCAGATTATAACATAGACTTTTAGGGGGAATCAGAAATCTGGCTGTTTTATCTAATTGAATTGTTGTAGTCTTTTCCAGTTACCTTTTTTTTCCCCTCAGCCTACGTGCTACCCAAACTCTATGTGAAGCTTCACTATTGTGTTAGCTGTGCTATCCACAGCAAGGTGGTGAGGAACCGATCCCGTGAGGCCCGGAAGGACCGCACTCCTCCTCCCCGGTTCAGGCCAGCAGTAAGTATATGATCAACTGCAAATTATTGCATTATTACTAACAAAAAAATCTAACCTAGTTGGCTAGATTTTTGCATGATTATACAAGCAATCCTTACAACCATAATTGGAATCAGAATTTTGGTCACTAAGCAGTGTGTTTCCTAAGTGACTCAACATAGGATAGAGCCTGATTTTATGACCATTTTTACCATGGTTGTTGGGCGACTACATCTTTCCCAATTGATGTTGCTTGTCAGAAACCGGGTAGGGAGGTCACAAATCGCAATCACATGACTGTAGGAGGCTGCAGCTGGTCATAAATGCAAGCAGGTTGTGAAGTGCCTAAATTACAATCACACAAGTCATACATGTAAGGGCAGGATGGGAATAACTTTTTCCAAGTCTGCGTACAACCGCAAATTGAGGGCTGCCTGTATAAACCAGGGGTGTATAGAGAATACTTTAACGGTGATGGGGACTATTTTAGAAAAAGATTTCAGGAGGTTCGGGGATGGAATGGTGCCCTGAGCATCTGCATATAGCAGCATTTAGCCACTGGGCTGCACTTTTTATTGTCCTCACACAAGTATGCTAAGGATTTGACTTTCTGCATTCACATGATATGCTACACATCATGAGGATTGTTTGATTTCATCTTGGAATGAAGTAATCCTGATAGTTATAGTTTATTGGGCTTTCTGTTATTGGCATAGAAAAAAGTTTAGATGAAATGTATTTCTAAAAGCAAATAATTATCTGCAGTTTTTTAATTTAATAGGAAATGAAAGATTATAAATAAAAGGATCGCGTATTATCAATGAACTGTTGAAACAGTTAGCATTTTGTTGAACTGGCAGAGACCATAGGTATTCTTTGTTATATAAGGCAGCTATATTTGAAATCTCTGTTGAGATAGAAATGAGAATGTTCTTAATTTGTTATATTTATCATTAGTAATAACATTTGATGAATGTCTTCTAAAACGCTTCTTTTTTTCTCCTCCAGGGTGCTGCACCGAGACCACCCCCTAAGCCTATGTAAGGAGATGTTTTAAAAGATGTCAATTCCAAATATTGAGTCAATAAATACATTTACAAGTGATGGTTGTTTGTGTTAACCCTAGAGTGTTTTTAAAAGGGTGGGTAGGGGTACAAGATTAGTAAATATATTTTAAGTATGCTCCAAATAACTTAAAAAATAACTTGAGTGATGCAAGTAGCCTTGAAAATTAAATTAGTTTGTTCAGCTCTTAGAAACAATCTAGTACTGTTTCATGAAGCAGCTTTGAGAGAGCTCTCTCAAATTTTCATCAAAACCTGATAGCAACTCTTTTTCTTTATGGGAGTTCCCATATCTGAGAGTGTGGGCTTGCCACACCCATCCTCCTGTTGCATACTATCAAATCAAAAAGACTCGGTGGTTTGCAAGTTTTTTGTCCAGTAAAATGTTTTTAGCGTTTCATTCCAAATGCTATAGAATAGCTATTACAGGTTGTAATCATTGCCTTCCAGAACTGATGTAACAAGCAGCAATTTGAAAGGTGAACAGCTGATAGTTATGAATCAAAAGATTTTCATGCAAACCAAATATTTTTCTGGGATTTTTTTCCTCTCATGGAAATGTGTTTGAAATACTTGATTCTGTAAAAATAATACAAGCGCAGCATATAAAATTAATTTTTGAAAAGGACTCCATGTAGGAGACATTCTGAATCTCAGTTCCAATTTATCTTGTGCCAGCCAACTTGGATGATTCCTTGTACAACTGGCTGCTGTTGTGCTTTATTGGCACCTAAGAGAAGCTTGTTTACCCATTTGGCAAGAGATGGATTTATGAATATGAACTCAGTACTCTTACTTGGTAGTACTGAAGTAGTTCAGCGTGCACAGATTGTTCAGCCCCTTCCCCTAGTTATGTTAGACCTGTGAGTTATAGACTAAGAATTTTCATCATTCTCAACTGAATCAGTATGTTTCTGCCTTCCTCCTCAGGGCAGTATTAACATATCCTTGGAGTTGTGTATTCATGTTTTTCTATTAATAAGTTCTCTCCAGCTAGTATTAGCTTTGAAAAACTGAAGTTGAATGTAAAAACTTAAAACACAATTAGAAAAATCAGAATTGTGACTATAAATGGAAAAGATACCTTTCATTAGGACATTTTGACATAATTTTGACATTTGAGATGAGAAAATGAAAGTTTGTTTGAATCAAAATTCTTTGTCCAGTAATTAATATCCTTTTGAGAAACTTCAGCTGCTTACTTGTGTACATGTAGTTGAAGTAAATGCTTTGTTCTTTGTAAGGGAAGAAAAAGTAAATTAGTTCTAATGTATAACTTCAAATGCTGTTAGTTTTGGTCATAATTAATCTTCCAAGCCCTCAGCAGGTGGCAGCAGCTGGCTTGTCTAGAAGGTAAGTTGGGTCAGATCAAATTAATTCTTTTTTTTACAATTTTTTTTATTTTTATTAAACCACACACACACAAAAATAATCATCTTACATTACATCTTGTAGAAAGTGTGTCAATTGGTTATAATTAGCTTTCGTGCATCTCTTCCACAGTCATTACTTACATTCATATCAAATGTCAAAGTTCTTAATGAATCTTACTTTCAACATCATAGTTCTCATTTGACTGAAATTGTTTTAGTGTCCTTTTGCCTAGAATAATCCATAGTTAAAAAACCCAACCAACTAATGGAATTTCATTAATTATTACAGAGTCATCCAATAGCCTTAAACCTTTATAACATATTCTAAACAAAAATTAGTTGACAAAGTTTCTAAGCCCTTCCTCTCCCCCCAATCACTGTTTACAATTTGTGTCCAGGTTCCTTTTGTTATGGTAGTACATATATATATATATATATATATATATATATATATATATATATATATATATATATATATATATATATATATATATATATATATATATATATATATATATATATATATATATATATATATATATATATATATATATATATATATATATATGTTTTTATTTGTGCTGATAAATAAATAAAGGAAGACTTTATTTATTTATCAGCACAAATAAAAACACAAATATAACAAAGGCAACAGTAAAAATATTGGGTTTCTGTCTGGATGGACTCTTGTGACGAGCCTAATGACAGAGAGTGGAAGTGTGACCTTCCTCCCACACTTGGGCATACCAGGGGTTGTGACTTTAAGTATGTATATATATATATATATATATATATATATATATATATATATATATATATATATATATATATATATATATATATATATATATATATATATATATATATATATATATATATATATATATATATATATATATATAATTAATTGTATCCCTTATCCTTATCATTCCATTGTTAGTTGTTATAATTAATATTGGTTAACAAAAAATCCTTTACTGTTATATCTATTTTCTTCTCATCAGACATATATATATATATATATATATATATATATATATATACACACACCTTATTGCCCTTATCAATTATTTATTTAACATAACCATCGATAAGTTACTAAATTACTACTTACTAATTATAAAACTTAGTTAATTTTTTTGATATCTACTTTCATATATCCAATAACACTACACCTTTATAACGTATTCAAAGTAAGAATTAGTTAATTAAATTTCTAAACCTTTTTTCCCCCAAATCATTGTTTGCAATTTATATCCAAATTCCTTATATTAAACCAGTACATATATATGTCGTTAACTATAACACTTATCATTTCATTATTATTATTATCATTAATATTTGTTAACAAAATCATTTATTACTTATATCCAGCTTCCTCACCTCCAGCCAACATAGAAATATACCTTGTTACCATTATCAACTATTTATTTAAGCAAGCAATCTAAAGGATTACTAAATTCCTACTTACTAATCATCAAACTTAGCTATTATTTTAAGTTAATTCTTGATTATGAGAGTTCCAGGGAATCAAATTGGTTGTAGTTTAGAGTGGAAAATAAAAAGTTCTGGTAGCGGTTAATACAAACCATGTATGTTGGCAAGAAAATTGCTTCTTTATTACAGCCTTAATTTAGCTAAGAAATTTTGTTTAGATCTTCAGAGTTATTAGCCATAATAATGCATCTTTTTAAAAGTGCAAAAGAAACAGTTGCAGGCTTCTAGTTTCTAGAACAGAGGTAGGGAACTATGGCTCCTTTATGACTTGTGGACTTCAACTCCCAGAATTCTGGCTCAGAAATTCTGGCAGTTGAGCTCTATAAATCAGAAAAGGGCCATAGGTTCATAACCCCTGCTTCAGAAGAAGTGCTGGAAGTAAGATATTTAAGGAAGATACTTAGGCATAAATTGGCCCTTATATCTTTAAGACAGATCCACAATATGGAGAGTGGATTCTTTGGTGTATCCAAGGCTTCAGGCCTATTGTGGCAATTGCTCCTTTATAGTAATTGGCACCTGCAAGATGCTGCCAAAACTTCAAATGTGCCCACTACTCTAAAAATTAAAATTATCTCTGGATTGGACCTGGAAGGGTGATTTGTTCTTAAGAATGTTCATTGTCCTCATTTTTACCACTTGACAATATGATGGCAATTTTGATAACCTAGGTAGCCAGCGTAGGGTTTATTGTAATTGCATCCAGAAACCATAATGAAAAGCAGCAAATTTAAGGCTGCATTTCAGGAGTATGCAGCTGATGTTAGCAGAAGGTCTGCATTCCAAAAGTAGGGATAGATTCTGCAGTTGGGGGTAAAATGCATGCCTCTAAACATCTTTCGCTCCTTAAGCTCCTTCCTCCATTGCAAAACAATGACCACATGGTCCCATTTTCCTGGAAAAGCTGAGCAAAAGGTCTGGCAAGCGATGGGTTAACCCTAACCTCAAGCTGAACTCTTAACACACTAATTCCTGCTAGCAACTCAAGGGGGCACCAGCAAATAGTGGAAGCAAGAGTCAGTATTATTCATTAAGAAAAAGAGGTAGTAAGGAAGTCAATAGGTTCTCACAGCACACTAATACCATTTGTGGCTTAGTATATCAGTTGAGATGGAAATCTCTTACTAGAAGCAAATATGTAAGCTTTTAACAGGTATCGGACATGGTTATGAATTAAGCTAGATTAGCTCTAAACTGCTTCTGAAAGCTGCTACAATTGAGGGAAAGACAGGGACACTAGTTTTATCTAAGTAACCGTTAGATTGTGCTTAATTATCTCCTGTCCACCATGATAATGCCAGTTTGGGGGAGAAATGTATTGGATTGAATCAGAAATTAAACCTGCCCTTACTGGGATTTATATCAAGGCAGATTATAAGAAAAGACATCAAAATATTTTGGGTTATCCTATCATAGCTCTCCACCTAATGTCTGGTTTTTGATCTCTTGATTATTACCTTTAAAATGGGATTACCTTGGTGGAATTGGAACTAGGCTCTTCCCTTCAGATCATTGATTTTTCGAGTTCCCTTTGTCTTTCCTCCTCCATTGGAAACATGATCACAGATAAAGAACAGAGGGCTCCCTTTGGCAAACAACGAGCTTGAATGAAATCAAGCCTCATTGAGTGTTGCATGTCCCAGGATGTCTTTGGCTGGATTTCCTCAGGATATTTTCCTTGGACTTAAACAATTGCTCTTGGTTAACTGCAGGATTTTGTATTTTCAAAAGTAGGAGGACAGCTGCTTCTGTTGCTTTTTCCCAGATGCCCTCTGCGGAATCTCTCAAATCTCCTACTCCCATAACATAAAATAATTCAATTATGTCTGCCTGACACCTCTGGCATTCCATATGAAAAGAGACTGCAGACTTTGGGGCTCCGCCATCATATTCTCTGCATCTTTCACACAGCCATTGTACTGTGACTGGCTCTGTCTCCTGACCTACCCCTCAAAAGAGGAATGGGGATATAATATTCTTTTTTCAGAGCTGGACTTCATGTATCTGATGAAGTGAAACAAAATCCTTAAAAGCTCATGGATGATATATTGGCTACTCTTTTAAGGTGCCATAAAATTATGTTAACAAACATACTTGTCTCTCCTTGGTGACATGTGAAATAACTTTAGAAAAGGCATACTGCTGACGGCATTTTTAAAAGACAGGCAACAGTAGTTGACTATCATGGTCATCCTCAGTGAGATCAATAACTTTACATGTGAGCTGATTGTGTCATTTGTAAGTAAGTCATACCATGAATCAAATTAGCATAATTCACTGCATTTGTATGATAGCACAATACAGATGACATTACTGTGGTTTCTATCATATGCCTGTACTATCTATGCTTTTTATAGTAGTTCAGTGATATGCTGTTAGTTCTCTTTATTTTATCTCGTATTCAAAGCAGAAGTTCCAGAAACCACATCTTTCAGAAATACAATGTGTGGCCTATTTTTCTGCTGTAGGGGATTCCGGCAATTTATTTTGAACACCTTCCCTTAAAGCTCTGGAGAATGATGGGAACATGCAATAGAGCAATGCAGAAACCCATGCCTTGTACCCAACATCCACAAAAACCCTTTATTCCACAGAGATATATCTACAGAATTCTGTACTAGCTCCAGAACAGCAAATGCAAATCCCTTTGAGGACTGGGAGAAGAAGCTAGTGAACAACAAAGATGGTTGCTTTCCTTCTCTTGAGGGCTCTCCAGTCATTTTCTCCCCCTCCCCATCTGATCACATCTACTGTTCAGGTCACTCTGAATCTTAGGGGCAGAAAGACATTCAGCTTGCTAAGAGGAAGATGGAAGGCCATACTTTCCTGAGTCTTCCGCCCCCTTTAAAAATCTGTAAGGAAGAGACAAGGGGTAGCTACTTCAGACTTGCTCCTTTCTAGTGGAAATATAGGATGCCACGTAACTTGATTCAAACCATTGATCTGTCTGGCTCAGCAGTGTCTCTCTGCTCTTTGACAGTCACCTTGCAACATTTCCATAATAGAAAGTTTCCCAACCTTGCTTGTCTGGAGATGCAGATGACGAAACCTGGGAACCTTTTTTGCATGCAAAGCATGTACTTTCCTATCTAACTATGACTTAAGGAAGGACATTCCCAACAAGCCCAGTCATGGGAGTACTCTTCTAACCCATTCTGATTCCTTTTCCTTTTGCATGCTGTCTTTTGCACGTCTTAACTTCATGAGAAAATGAGAGAGGATGAGATGTCCACCCAGCCCCAGTAACCCCTCAGACGTTACTGGGAAAAGTTACAGGGCTGCTTTAGGACCAAACAGAAAGAAGGTCCCATGGTTTCTTAATGGCTTATCATTCCTTCAGAATAGAATCTTTTAGAGGGTACAGTCATTTCCAGCATGGGGGGTTTGGGGGCATGCTGGACTATGGGTCCCAACACCTCTGTATAGTAATGTCTGAGAACTCCATAAGTTGTACTTCAATGACACAAAGCCAAAACGGGTCAGGAAGAGGTGGAGACTTGCATAGAATCAAGTAGTAGGATGTGGCTTTGGAGAAGAGATAAATGTCAGCTTTCTCATTTTAGATTCAGCTATGCTCATTTAAGGAGTAGTCTGTGAGAAGCAATTTTCTATGATCCTGCTGAAGGAGCCAAACATGCAAGGAGAACAATTAATTAAAATACTTCAAAATCCAAAGGAATGTGTGGTAGAAACAGGCCACCCATCACTCGGCTGCTGTTAAACAATGCAGTGTAAAACATGTTTGGTTAGTGGAGAATACTTCCTGCACAATTGTGCTTATTATTAAGTTAGTTTCAAAATATCTGTACTGCTTTCTCAAACAACTTTACTCAGTGTAAAATCTGAAAGAGAAAAATCCATCCTTAAACTAATAAGTCCATCTTCATAAAATAAAGAAAATAAAACAATAAATCCCTTCTGCACTGAAAACACAGCCACCCACTTGTCATTAGACAAAATATCAAGCGTTCTGTATCTGCTGTAGTTTCAGTTATCTTAAAAGTTTGCCCCATGCAGAGCTCATTACAGTGATCATATTGTATAACAATGAGCTATAAACACCATCACCGAGGCTTTTTGGTCCAGGAAGAGTCATACATGGTGTACAGCTGAATTAGCAAAGGGCCCCCTGGCCATGACCTCTATCACCTATTCAAGTAAGAGCACTAACTCCAGAACAACCTCCATATTGCAGAGTTGCTCTTTCAGGGGAGGACAACCTTCTGTAGAACTGATACTGGAACCAACATTTTTGGAAAGTCCATCTGTTTTAAAGACAAGCAGAACCTCTGTGCTGCTACGTTTAATCTGATTTTTCCCCCTCCATCCAGTTTTTCACAAGACATCTATAGCATTTCTGGCCCAGCTTGGGATAATAAGGTGCAATTGAGTGTCCTTAATGGAGCAATAACATCTCATTTCAAAATTGTAAATGACCTCTCCAAGTAGTTTCATATACATGTTAAATAACATTGGGGAAAGGACTAAGCTTTGTGGTAGCCCATAATCACAGGATCAATTGCTTCTCTTGCACCACTGGAGGAGCTGCGCAGTGTTGTCCAGTCAAGTAAGAGCAGAATCACTGTAAAACAATGTTCTCTGAGAATATGCCATGGTCAATAATATCTACTACCACTGAGAAATCTCAAAAGGGCAGAAACAGCACACTTCTACCAACTGATGAAAATATGTACCACAGGGAACTAATTCTGTTCTGTTTTGACTAGATCTGTCTGGGGCTGAACCCTGGACAGAAGGGATTGACATAGTTTAAAATTTTCCAGTTTCCTCTTTTAAATTTTTGGGAATACTTGTTAGTTAAGATCTCACCTGGAAAAACAACACGTCCCTGGTGATTGGTAAGGCCCAACAGAGACTTCATTTCCTTAGAGCCCTGCGAAAAAATCAGGTGGAACAACAGCTGATAACTTCTTTCTATCGGTTCATGATAGAAAGTGTCCTCACATAGTGCATTACAGTATGGTATGCTGGTTTAATTGCTGCGCACAGGAAGGCACTACAGAGAATGATCAATTCATCACAAGAAACCACTGGTTGCCCTCTAACACCACTGGATGACATCGCCAGATCTCACTGCTTTAGCAGAGTAAGGAAGATACTCAGAGATGATTCACACCCTGGTCAGTGTCTCTTTGCACTTCTACCATCGGGCAGAAGACATCAAAGCATAGCCAGCAGAACAAATATGTTTAAAAATAGTTTCTATCCTTTGGCTCTCAGACTCTTAAACACAACGACACATATGGAAATGTATGACTAGTTTTTCTTTCTTCCTTTTCCCCCCCTATTTACTTGCATAGGTATTATTCTTTATACTTTATACTATTTATGTTGTTTCTATTTGTTATTATGGATTGCATCAGTGAGGCTAAAACCAATTCCGTTGTATACATGATGTACAATGACAATAAAGGCTACAGTATGCCTAGTATATGATTTATGTTTTCTAGAGTCCTCGAGTCTAGCTGATTCCCCACCATTTTCTCAACAACTTTTCCCAAAATAGAAGACTAGGTAGAAGTTGCCTAATGCTGGTGGGTGAGAGATTGCTCTTCAAAGAGAGGCACCCCACTGCCTCATTCAACGTAGGTGGCAACTCAACCTTCTACAGTACACAGAGGCGTTAATCACCAGCTGCACATTTCACCCATCAGTTGCCCGAGTAAGTTAGATTGGGAGTGAGTCCAGTCCACAGATGGTAGAGGTTATACTACAAAGCATATTTTCTACCACCCAGGATCCATAAGCTCAAAATAATTCCAGTTCACAGAGAGGTAACCATTCCCTTCCATAACTCTGCCCAGTTGGCATTGAACTCTTAAGCAAATATAAATAACTTTATTAGCATGTAAGTATACATGTGTCTGTACATGTGAATTGCAGCAGTCTTGCCCTCCTCCACCTGCCCGTCTTCGAAGGGCTGCACCATGGAATGATTTCTTTGATTTCAGAATGGAGGTTACTTTCAGTGATCTTCAGTAGGAATGGGAAACTACTTTTAACTCTCCACAATAATCTAAAGAAAAACCAATTCTTGAAGTCTCTGAAAAGGTACTCCACATTCTGGAACCCAAGACACCCTTCTGAAGTAGCAGAGCAGGTACTACTGCTAGATGGATGTTTGTCAGACAAATATCTGCCGCAGAAGTCGATGAATCATACCTGGCCATGACAGTAGGGAGAAAGGACTCTGTTTTATCATGAGCTGACTTGTTGACATCCTGAATGGATTATGCTACAATACCAATTTGCCTTGCAGAAATAAGGGTGGTGGACAGAGTCTACATTACATCCTTTTGCTTAGAGAGCATCTTACTTGAATGGTATTGCCTCAGCTTGTATCCGATCTGTCTCAGCTTCTCATGTAAACAGACGCTCTCAGACAGGATGACGATATGCTTCTCGTTCTTAAGGTTAGTAGAGTCTTGGTTCAATCTGAGCCCATCAGCGAAACATGGCTCTGTTGTGTAGACAGAAATGCCATTAGAGTTACTTGAAGTATCTACTACACAATGCTTACGTTTATAGTCTTTCGACCTTCCAGATTGTGTTCCACTTGATTTCAGAGCCAGTGACTTCTGAAAACATTCCAGTCCTTTAACATACAGGCCACTCCTAGGATCAGATGCGCAAAGAAGCATATTCAATATCTGAAAACTCTTCATAGTGTAACATGAGGGCTGGAGATTTTTCATTTGTTATTGGTTAATAAGGTTCCAAACCTCAGCTTGGACACTATTATTTGCCACAGTTCTGCAAAATCCCTTCCAGAAAAAGTAAATTCAAAGTTAATTTGGGGGTGATCTCCTTATTCCTTTGTTACATCTCCACCTTGGTATGTAAATAGTCCACATATCTTATGTATTTCTGACACTATTGTTCCATTGCAGATCTTCAGTGTTATATACTTTCCCACATTTTTAGTTGTCTGTCTGTCTGTCTGCTTGCTTTTGTGTAAGTAGACTGGGATTCTTTTCTGATCTTCTCCTTTGGTCCATCCTTTCACTATGGGAAATTTCCACTTTTAAAATCAAATGCAGAGCAATGTCATCAAATTGCCCAAACAACATTTTAATAATTATTTAAAAGGAGATAAGTCTGTGCAACAACAAAAAATAATCAAGATTAATCAGGCAGGGGGCAAGGGATAAAAATCAATTGAGAATTGTCTCGACAATACCCAATGAACATAAGCTAAAACGAAAGGAATAAATATTCTAAAAAATAACTACTTCCACATAGTAAAGATGCAGCAAAGTTAACATTATTTCTTTTGCATATCTTGCACAGCTGCACTTAAAAATATATTTGAAGTAAGCTAGGTATAATTCAGAAATTTGATACAGATTTTGTTAGGAATGAATGAACTTGGTGCAGTTGCAGTTTTGTTATTACAGTTGCACTTTTTCTCCAAGCTAGCCTGTACTTTCAGCCACAAGGGGGCGCCAAACGGCAACAGCAGAGTGTACTACTTCCACCTTTTTAAAAGTCTGTAGAGATTCTCGTCATGCAGGTCATGGTTGTGCCAAAGGTGCTTTTTTGGGAGGCAACTGGACTTCCTTGTTTTTTCTTTGACGACATTTCATTTCTAATGCAAGAAGCTTCTTCAGCTCTGACAGGATGATGGGGAATGGAAGGATTTATATTCTTTGCAGACAGCTGGTTATTTGCATCCTTTTTGAGAATCACTGAAGCAATTGGAGGTTGGAGGACACAGATAAACCTCCAAGTATGACCCTCTAAAAGGATGCAAATGACCAGCTGTCTGCAAAGAATATAAATCCTTTCATTCCCCACCATCCAGTTAGAGCTGAAGAAGTTTCTTGGATGAGAAGCGAAAGGTGTTCAAAGAAAAAAATAAACAAGGAAGTCCAATTGCCTCCTGAAAAAAACACCTTTGGGGTTTCCACTTTTTAGTTCCCCATTCTTCTCAAATATTGATATTTCTTTGGTGGTTAAAGTAATTATTCATCCTGACCAAGAATGTGTTTCTGTTTTGATTCAGAATAAAAGTGGGGGAAATGTCCATAGGAGAAGAAACAGTCATTTGGGGGCAAAAGGGAAACTGTTTCAGATATAAAGGATTATAGAAATAGATGAAATCAAGTCCTTAGGAAGACATGAGTAGGAAGTACAGAGAGCTTCCACATTCTTTACTAAGGTTTGCTTAAAGCTTGCTGGATTGGCTTCTAGGTCAAGACTCAGCCAAGAACTCTAATTAGTTCAAAAAATACTCATCTTTTTGTGCTGCCACCAATTTCCGGTGTGATTCACCTTTGGGTGGGGTGGACAGAATTCTGGCTTTAAAACTCAGCCATGCCTAGAGAAACAGAATCGAGTGGCGGTTATATAAAGTGGTTCATTTCTGAACCAAGTGGGAAGGGCATTGGGTTCTCCTGTATTAATTCTAGCCCATACCTGGAAACTGCTTTAATTCAGGAATTAATATAAATATGACTCAAAGAAGCTGCTCATATTGTGCCTCTTGGTGAATGCAAGGAATGTCCCTGAGGCATGGTCAAAAAAGTCAAGGCAAGAAAATCTGGAAATGAAATATGACTGAGAATTTTACAATAAAAGGACAATGGAATGACACAGAATATAATATAATATAATATAATAATATAATATAATATAATATAATATAATATAATATAATATAATATAATATAATATAATATAATATAATATAATATAATATAATATAATATAATATAATATAATATAATATAATATAATATAATATAATATAATATAATATAATATAATATAATATAATAATATAATAATATAATATAATATAATATAATATAATATAATTAATATAATATAATATAATATAATTAATATAATATAATATAATTAATATAATATAATAATATAATTAATATAATATAATATATAATATAATATAATATATTATAATAAATATAATATAATAAATATATTATTGGATGGATTTAGGAGGACGTAATGAATTGTTATAATATAAATTAATTCAAAATTTAGAATATCTTGCATAAAATGAAGGAATAAGAGTTATAGTCAAATAAAAGATTAATAATGATAATAATGTATACATATATATTAGATTGATAATATGAGACTTTATATAAACTGTGAGGACTATGGAGAGGATCCACGGAAGCTTTGTAACCAACCGATACGCTGGATGTAACTGGAAGATGTTTTTATGTTTTATGTTTTGTTTAAGTTTATCTTTAAAAAATAAAAATTCTTTTAATAAAAAAAAAGGCAAGGCAAGGTGGCTGCATCAATGCGGATAAAGCTTCACCTACTTTTTGATGTGACATTGATAGAAAATGGAGAGGTTCGATTGCACCATGGCAACCTCCATCTTTTGACCACACCTTGAGGTCACCCCTGCAAAAGTTTGTAGTAGATATGATGGAAGGTGCACTTGGAGGAGCAGTGAGGGAAACTTTTGGCAATACAGAGCTTTCCCAGGTAGAGGCTCAAAAAACAACAACAAAAAAACCCTATGCTGCCCAGAGCTGGATGTGGAGAGGAAAGATGTCCAGTGAAGCCACATTCTAGGATTTTTTGGGTAGATCTAGTAAATTAGAAGATTATAGCTTGTGTCTGGCAAGATTCTGTCCATTAAGCAGAAGCAAGTAAAGGATTGGACTTGATTGGATTTTGAGTGTTGTCTCTGGGCTTGGGACTTGTGGCTGATAATAGGCTAACTGGAGGTGCACATGGATTAGTGGCATATCCTAAAATTAGTTGTGCTTCTGCTCTCACTATGATTAAAATTGAGGTTATTATATGCGGGTTTTTAAGTAGAGGCATTGGTTATGCAGTGGGGGATTTTGTCTTTGCCACTTTTCGGTATCACAATAAAGCTGAACTTCTGAAGAAAACATAAACTGAGATTTGAAAGAGACACCTATAACAACAGAAAAAGAAAGGGAGAGAGGAGTGGAGAACGAGAGGAAGAGAAGGAAGAAAGAGGTAAGGAGAGGAGGGTGGAAGGGAGAGAAAGAGAAGGAGAGAGGGTAGGAAGGGGAAGGGGAAGAGAAAGAGTAGGGTGGAGGTAAGGGAAGAAGAAAGGGGAGGCAGAGGAGGAAGGAAGGAAATAGAGAAGGGAGGGAGGGAGGGAGGGAGAAAAGAGAGGGAAAATCAGGTGGTGTTACAAGAGGTGGAAGGGATGGTAAATAAAGCAATCCAAATTGTATATTATAACCTATTAAATGAAATAACAAATGTATAAGAATGACAAATGTAAAGAAGAAGAATAATTATGTGAATGTATGCTTACAATAGTATGTAAGAGAATAAAAAAAATTAGAAACAAAGCTGAACTACCCAACTGACTGGGGCAGGGTATAATATCTCCATTTGAATTTGTTCTTTAAATTTTGTCCCTCCTTCTAGTTACTGCTGGGTTCTGGTGTTAGTTCAATGTTTCAATTTTGGATGCATAAAAACATAAACCATTTCATTGCTGGGCAGCCACAAACACAGCAGTTTATTCATGATGATGCTTGGAAACAATTCAGGGAGTTTACAAGCTGTAAAGTGAGTTGGATTTAACTTCGAAAACCCCTCACTTGGGTGGTTTGAAGCATTAAAAACAATACTCTCTGCAAAGCTGCAGCTTCTTTAGATGATTTGTCTGTCTTGTGTGACTTTAATCATGAGTCCAGAATCTTTTCAACAAAATGGTGTATCAAAGCCAGGTGAACCTTAATCTCTTTTGTGGTGGGGAGTCCTTAGCCAGCCATCATCCGTGAACATTGCTTCTCCTCTCTGGCTACACTGATCTCATTTCCTCCCACTCGCCTTTCAGTGTGGCCATTGTTCAGGGCGCCCACTCCTAAATCTCTGCCATCATCTCTGCATCATGTGTTGTGACCTTGCCAATGGGGACACTCTCCCGGCTGTATCCACTAGCTAAAGATCTTGTGATTCCATAAATATGAGGCACAGTTCCAGCCCTCTTGCCAGGATGCCAGAATTCTGAATGTTTGTGAGAACCCAGGAGAAAATAAGAGGGTAAATTGGCTCGTTTCCCCAAAGGGTGGAACCCTGAGCAAAACGCCCCACCCCTTATTGATTCCTAGTGATTACATAGATTTTTCTCCGTAAATATCAGTCCCTAAGAAGGGATGTGGTGGCTCAGTACTTACGACACTGAGCTTGTTGATCAGAAAGGTTGGCAGTTTGGCAGTTCGAATCCCCAGTGCTGCGTAATGGGGTGAGCTCCCATTACTTGTCCCAGCTTCTGCCAACCTAGCAGTTTGGAAGCATGTAAAAATGCAAGTAGAAAAATAGGAACCACCTTTGGTGGGAAGGTAACAGTGTTCCATGCGCCGTCAGTGCTCTTCAGCTTTGAAACGGAGATGAGCACTGCCCCCTAGAGTTGGCAATGTCTAGCACATATGTGCGAGGGGAATCTTTACCTTTATCTTTTTACATTTCTTTAGGGAAGGAAACTATCAGTCCCTAAACTAGTCTTTCTGGTCTTCTAATGATGCACCCATTGCCATTGTAACTGAGTCCAGCCACCTTACAGCTGGTCATCTATCTGTTTTTTCCTTCTACCTTTCCTAGGGTTTGGGGCCTTTTTCAGAGTATTGTGTGTCTGAATTAGGCTACATTAGGTAGGATACAAAATAAAGATATCAAATGTTACCTTAAGAAATACTGTTGACCTGGCTCTTGGGGGGGTAACGCAGATCAGATTAACTTTAGTAAATATTCTAAGTGAGTTTACTATATGGGGACAGACATTGAACATTAATTTGGGTGGAATCCAAGGGCGGTGATAGAAAAAGGTGCAAAAAGGGACCATGAAGGACACTTTTAAATTATCCATGAGGAAGAATTCATTTGGAAGGTGGGCCCGTGAACGAAACCATCCAGTGGCAAAATCGCTTTTATTTAGCCCTCCTCCGAGGCTATCCAATATAAGGGGCCAAGCAGTGACTGCTTTACCGATGCATCCTTAATTTCCAATATTTCAGGGGAAGACACAGAGAGGAAGAGATCAAGCTATTTTTCCAAGGCACCTGAAGGCCAGAGAAGGAATAATGGATGGAAACTGATTGAGGAGAGATTCAACCTAGAAATAAGGAGAAATTTTCTGACAGAGCAATCAATCCATGGAACAGAAGTTGCCTTCAGAAGTGGTGGGAGCTTCATCACTGGAGGCTTTCAAGAAGAGATTGGACTGCCATCTGTCAGAAATGGTGTAGGGCCTCCTGTTTGGGCTACAATGACCTACAAGGTCCCTTCCAACTCTGTTAATCTGTTAAATCTGTTAAATCTATCGCAACAGAGACGGTCGGACAAGCTGCTAGCCGGCATCGACTTTTCTCTTTCTCGCGCGCGCGCTTTCTCCTTCTCAAAACAAATCTCCGCTTTCCATTCCTCGTTCCGGAGTTCTCTCGCTTGTCCTCTGATTGGCCGGAGCGCGGCGCAGCCCCGGCCAATGAGGCCCGAGCTTCTCGTGAATGAAGTGTGTGTAATTTGTGAGTTGTGCTGTGGAGTAAAACAGATCAAAGCGCTACGAGCCGGAGTTTGTGGCTCCGGTAGGGGAGAATTGGCCACTTTGGGAGGTGGGCGAGAAGAAAAAAAAGAGGCGCCGGCGGAGGGGGATTCTCCAAAGACCCCCATGAAGCAGGAAAGAAGCAAGTGATCGCCCCCCCGGTCAAAGCTGACTCGTCCGCCTGGGGTCTGGATCAGGTGCTTCTCCTCTTGCTCCGTCTTTCCCATCCCAAAGCGGAATGCTGTAGCCCGGGATCCCGCGCGCGCCGCCGGGAGAAACGGGGCTCTCTCTCCTCCAGTTCACAACACCCGAAACCATGAAGAAGCGCCAGATCCGGAGCTGCCTGCCCGCGCTAACGCTGCTCCTCTGGTGGAGCGTCCGCTCGGCAGGTTCTCAAGCAGGTAAGCTCGCCTCTTGCGCTCCGCGGCCTCGGGTGGCTTGTGAGCGGGATCGCGCGGAGGAATGGCCCTTTTGCAACCTAGGCGATCGAGGGTCTGTTTTAGCCCCCAACAGGATCTGAAGCTGTGGGCGTGTTGAACGCGGGCGAGATGCTGGCTCGCTCGCTCGCTCCCTGGGGATCGGGAAGGAAAGTTTTCTCGTGTTTTGTCAGCGGCCGGGAAGGGGAAGCGTGCGAGAGTTTCGCCTCAACGACCGACGCCTTTGAACCTGCGTGTTGCTGCCGCCGCCGCGAGGCAAAACCTGTTTGTCTCCCTCCTAGGACACCCCACCACCACCACTTTTCCCATCGGAGGGAGCGGGGGCGAATGGTTTAGGTTGAGTTGAGTTTGAGTTGAGTTTGTGCGTTTCTGTCACTTTGGGAAGCTAGATCGCCGGCTGAGTCGGCGGGCTTTAGGAGGAAACGCGGGGTATCCCCAAATCCCGCGAAGGGAAAGGCAAAACTGAAAGGCAGAGGAATTTGGGAAATGTGGTTTCACCGGCTTCGTCGCCTAAATCGTTCTCGGCGTGAAAGGCGGCGAAGGGCTGGGCTTCGCGGAGTTTTCTTTACCGGAGGTGGGTGGGTGGGGAGGGAGGGTTATTAGGGCATTAGTCAAAAGCCGTGAAGAACCCCCGGCTTGTTTCTAGCGCCTTCACTTGTACCAGCGAAAAATTCACGAGTGTCTCAGAGCATGCACAGAGAGCGTTTACTCTTCCATTACGGCCCACATATAACTTAAATAACCGAAACCTCTTATACTGTACAACTGAGATTAGAAGTCATAAAGTCTGGTTTGCAAGTGATTTTGAACTTTTTTTATAGATTAAATTTTGCTCAGATCTATTACTGTTATCCTTAGTAAACTTGTTTTCCAGAATACTTTTGACAGCCGTAAACATTTAAATTTTTCTGAGGAAAAAAAAAATCACATGCACAGACATATACTATTTTGTAGTATATTCAAACTATAAATGGTATTTTCAATTGCAGCTTCGATAGGATCTATGTGCCCAGACTAGCTGAAGAAGAAAAATATGCTTTGGCTAGGCATCTTGGCTGATATTAAGAGAGGCAAAAAGAAATTGATAGTTAGATGGGGTGGACACTTCCCAGAGGTCCTGTATTCATAAACTATTTAAAGGAGTTTTTAAAAAAATCAAAAAGCAGGGACAAACTTTTCTCTCAAGAAAGCAGGAAATTTATTGGATTGGTACTGTGGCATTTCTGTTTCTTTGACAATCAAGGGAGATGACATGAATAAAAACATCAAAACACCCTAAGAAAAATATAGACAAAAATTTACACATTACAATAAAATATAGTCAAATGTAAGAAATGTTTGTGGAAGGGATGCGATGGGCTTTCACCAACCTCCTAGATACTGCCTGTGTACAAATTATGCAGAGGAGGCTTCTGATTAAGTCGCATCTCCTTGTATGAGGACTTCTTAGAAACTTTCAGCGTTCCCATCATCCACTGCTGAGTTGCATCACCGAAAGGAGAGGGAAAACTTATTTTGCAAACCCTGACTCAGACTAAGCTGTCTGCATAGTGGGGAGGAAGGTGCTGATGATAAGAATAAACAGACACCAGTAAGAAAGGAAAGGGTTTGATTGGCGAAGAGCTAAGTCCACTGGGTCTTGTTTTATGGCTTCTTACACCAACCGTCAGTAATAAGGGGGAGATTGTTTAAACAGATACTATTCAGAAGGTTAATCATGCCATCTAGACATTGTACAACTTCATAGGTGCCTTTCTTCCTTAGATTCTGGACGTAAAGACACAAGACGTAACTTTCCTCCTTTTGAATATTTTACTCCCTTTGGGCACCTAAGGCATGATTCCCATCATTCCCAGCCACCATGACCATTCTTATTTTCTCAACTTACATTTCCAGATTGTAGATGATTTCCTCAAACTGATAAACTGGCTTCACCAGTCAGTCTCCAGATTGTGAAGATTTCAGAACCAAACCAAGAAAGTCAGATCCACTGGATTACCAAATTTTGGAATTGATTGAGAAAATCAGTTTGATCCTGACCGGCCTTTGGAAAAAACATGCTTGTACATATGCCAGTGTCTTAAATGACCCTTTTTTTTTTTTCCAAATTGATGTCTGATGTAGTTTGATGGTTTAAACGGTTTGGAATACAATTTGGGGGAAAAAATCAAATCATTGTTTTAATTGAATTATCTTCAAATCCAAATGTCTGAATGAAATAATTGCACAGCCATAATAAATTATGCTTGAATCACTAAAGTATTTCCCAATGAAGCAAACATTTGTAATATCTACCTTTCGGGTTACCAAAAACCCAGTTTTCCTTTCCAAAAAGATACAGAAAATAACTAAAACCAGAGAGAAAACAACTTTCCTTACAATGAAGGAATTATGGCAGACAGAAAATCATTTCAACATCTCTCTCTGAGACTTCTCTACCTTTGGCAGAATGAGATCATAACTGAGAGGGCTGATCTTGGGTGTCTGGGTTAGAAACTCCATGTGGGACAAGAATACATCATCAGGACTTTGAGGGTTTTTTAGGTCCTCAATTAGCGACCACAATTGGAATGGCAACTCAGTGTTTAAGTGAAGTAGTTGCTAAGTGAAACTGCAACTGTGCTTATGATCCTACGTCAGCTTTCTTTAACTTTGCAGATTTGTGAAGATTGTGAATACAAGAAATAGTTGTGAAGTTATTTTTTTCATCACTGTCCTAACTTTGAACAGTTGCTAAATGAGTTGGTCCCTAAACAAAGATTACCTATATGTACCTGCTGCTAGAAAAGGGAAGAGGGATTCTCTTTCAGGTGCCAAAATACCTGAGTGGCTTTGGATGGCGAAGTATTTAAGAGGGGCAGCCATCCTTACCTACTCCACCTCGAATAGCAAAACTTTAATTCTCAAACCGAGGCCAGTCTCTCAGAAGGCCACTTTATTTCTCCTCCTCCTCCTCCTCCTCCTATCTAAACTTGAAAGTCTGTTTTACTTTGACACATTCCTGGTGCTTGAAATATAGAAAACAACAATTCTTAAAAAGGAGGGTCCAGAGAAGCCAGCTGCTAGTTTGGCCAAGCTCGGAGGGTTGTGAGCTGAAATGGAATTGCAAGCATTCAAGTTTAATTAGGATGCAAATCTGGGAGGCACTCATCCGATTAGCCCCAGCCTGACTTCCATTGCAGACAGATTTGGAACATTTCTCCACTTGCAAAAATGCCCCCAGGAAGGAAGGGGAGGGCTGTGTGTGTGTGTGTGTGTGTCACTGGGTCTCCCTCCTTTGTCCTGGTCCTCCAGAATCCAGCTCCCTTCAAAACTCATTTCTTCCCATCTAACTGAGGAGTAAAGGGACATCATCCTCCCAGGAATGCTGCCGATATGTTTTTGCTTTCTTAATTGAGGGATTAATGGATTAACAAACTGTCAAGTGCATCGTGTTCAGCTGAAAAGCAATGCATTAAATCACAACCAACACTTGGTGGTTGCCTGTAGCCAACTGCCAAGCAGGTAGTAGCGTCTCTGTAGGGCATGATTGAGTTAGAATAGACCATCGAAGGTCTATTTTTTTTAATGTGGAACTTTGCTTGCTCTGTCATGGCAACCATCTTGGCTTTTTTTTTGCCCTGTGCCCTATGGAAACCTCAGATAAAGGGAACAGATGAGAAGTGAGAAACGAAATTGTTGGCTTGAGTTCATCAATTACATCAATGGCTTGAGTTGACCTGAACTCTCATTTGCATCTGCTGATGGGCTTGTCTCTTATGGTGCTTCCTTGCTCCTTTAAGGCTGTTTCTAAGAGATGCTTAGAGTGGTCCTACCTGTTTGTCCATGTATCCGACACAGCCCATCCCAAAGTTGCTTTTACAAAAGGCGATTGGTCTTTCTTGGGTTCTTTTTTCTCCTAACGTTTCTTTAGAACAGGGGTCCCCAAACTTGGCAACTTTAAGACTTCAACTCCCAGAATTCTCCAGTCAGCTAACGAGTTGAAGTCCACAAGTCTTAAAGTTGCCAAGTTTGAAGGCCTCTGCTTTAGAACTAAAGAAGCTTCTTGGATGAGAAGAGAAATATTAGGCTGGGGAGATCCAAGAAAGTCCAGTTA
Organism: Thamnophis sirtalis; assembly: GCF_051295495.1. Lineage (NCBI taxonomy): Eukaryota > Metazoa > Chordata > Lepidosauria > Squamata > Natricidae > Thamnophis > Thamnophis sirtalis. Next base: position 141,786,234 of record NW_028261383.1, on the reverse strand, counting down.
CTTTTTGGAAAAGTATCTTTGGGACAACTATGACCTTGATAATTGAGTATCTCCAAGCCAGACATAGCCTGTCTATTAGAACCTCTTCTGATAATAAAGCATTGTATAAATGAGAAGGGGTGTGTGTGAAATGATAACAGCTGATTTAGCTCAAATCGAACAGGAATTTTTTTTTTTAAAAAAGTATTCTCACAAAGGCTTACTTCCCCAGCAAAATACCTAATGGGTAAATAAGCTACACATTCCAAAGTAACAAAGCAGCATAAACATAAGATGCAAGGAGGGATAAAACTAGTGAAGGGAAATAGGAAAATACAAAGACACAAAACTACAGAGATAACATTATTTTGTATTTGTATCCCTTATTAGTGGAAATCCAGAAACGGTTATCCCCACCAAACAGTATCTCTGCTGCTCCAATTAAAGTGCTTCCTTTTAAGCTTTCTAAATAATGCACAGGCTTTTTAAAATGTGCCTGAAAAGGTGTGTATATATGTGTGTGCCATGTGTGTTTCTGTTAATGTTTGCACTTTTGAACGCGATTTTTCCTAATAGTCTTTTTTTTTTTACTAAGCATTTTGCTCATCATAATGTGATTCTTGCTTGTCATTTGCACCACAAGTACACTTGCTGGTATCTGTTTTTCACCTGAATTATGCACAGAACCCAGAAGATGGCTAATACCAAGGCATAAGTGTGTTTTAGTTCAAGCCTTGCAAACAGGTGTTCATTAAAAATTAAAACTAGATGTGTTCCCTCCCCTTCCCTGTAACTGCTTGATTTGGTATTTCATGTTGATGCAGAGCTTGATTTTTGGTGACATTTTTACCTAAATCTTTGCCTTGTGCTGTGATACACGTCTTCATCAGCGATTCACCCCTTAAACAGCTAAGTGATTAAGTCATCAGATAGAGAGGCAGCTGCACTTTTAAGGGAAGGCGCCTTTTCTGCGTGCCTGTAGCTGTGCCTGTTTTTGCAGCCAGCGTTAGAGAATGGTAGTCCAGGTCTCCCCTTCAGAACTTCTTCTGCTTGCTTGTTATGGGAATGATTCCAGAAGTAGACTGGTCAGGATAGGTAGCTTTGTAAAATCTTCCTAATTTGTCAAAAATCCCACCAAACCTCCTTGGCTTCCTTCTTTCCTTCCTTCCCTTCCTTCCTTCCTTCCTTCCTTCTTCATCTCCTGCCTTTCTAATTTATCTCCGTCCTTCCTCATCTCCTGTCTTTCTCATTTATCTCCTTCCTTCCTTCCTTCCTCATCCCTGTCTTTCTCGTTTATCTCCTTCCTTCCTCATCTCCTTTCTCGTTTATCTCTTCTTTCCTTCCTCATCTCCTCTTTCTCATTTATCTCTTTCCTTCCTTCATTCCTTCCTTCCTCATCTCCTCTTTCTCATTTATCTCCTCCTTTCCTCCCTCCCTCTCTCCCTCCCTCTTTCTCCTCCTAATTCTCCTTCTCGTTCTCCTTCTCCCTGGGTTAATGAGCTGATCTCTTCTTTCGCAGGGTCTGGTGGCAGCTGGAGGACAAGTGCAGTGAACTTTGTTTATGTTTTTGCAAACAGGGTTTATACTAATGAGCCCTCTTGCTCGCCTCTCCCTGGTTTATAATAGAGGCAGGGTTTCCCTGGTTGCTTGGAACCAGTTTTGTGTCAACATTCTTGACCTCTGCTAATTGCTTTCCCCTTGTATGCCACTGTGATTGTCAAATGGAGAGAAAAACAAACAGTGCCTGTCGGAACAACAGGGAGGAACCCTCCCCTTCTTCAGTAGGCCCAGTTCAAAGCATATACACACCTGCCTGAGACAAACTGGGAGTAGGGAGAAACCAAAGCTGCTTTTAGAGTCCTTGAATCACAATTCTGCTCTCAAACAATGGCCTAAACACTTTCCTTTAACAATAACAAGAAGTTTCACCTGAAACAATATTTTGATAAATGCACTTAGATAGGTTTCCTGGTATCTTTCATACATTTAAATGCACAGAAAACAACTTTTTTAAATAAAGTTTTTTATTTTTTCATGTATATTATTACATAGCCAACATCGTATTGTATTATTAAATGTTTACATCAATTCAACTTACCATCAACTCCCCAAAACAATTACTGGCTCTTCTGCTCTCCATACACCACATTTGTCACTTTCTTCTCCCTCTCTCCTCCCCCTCCCTACCTCCTTTCTTCTCTCTGTCACCCTTCTCTTCTCTACTTCCCCTTCCTCTCTCCTTCTCCTCTCTCCCCTTTTCAGTCCTCCTTTCTCTCCTCCTCTTCCCCCCTCCCCGCCCTCTCTCCTATCCCTCTCTTCTTCCCTTACCTCTCTCCTCTACTTCACACTCTTCATCTCATTTACTTGGTGTATTTCAGTTTCTGAGCGAGCTCCATTTTATGAGAAAACAACTTTTTCCAGAGTCGCATTTATAAACTCTCTACCAACACGATCATTCTAATGCCTTGATGTTTTCTTCGGCTTAACGCAGAATGTGATTTCTTACTCCCATTTACTTTGGGAAGATGATATCCAAAAATGATACACTGAACATGATCCACCTGGGATTAAGATAAAAGTGGAGTTGCACTTTTGAGTTGCCTGCATTTAAGTGCCTGCATTTTTTATTTTTAAATGTGCCACCCAGTTGCAAATAAGGGGTTTGGTTTATACCTTGCATGCATTGCTTAAGATGCAAATCAAAATACTCATTAAATTATAAAGCCTGACCTCATCCATGAATTCCCTTTGGCTGTTATTTGGACTCATTCTAACTCTTCTAGCTCAGGGGCCTTCAAACGTGGCAACTTTAGTCTTGCGGACTTCAATTCCATGCTGGCTAGAGAATTCTGGGAGTTGAAGTCCACAAGTCACAAAGTAACCAAGTTTGGAGACCCCTTGTCCTAGGTTAAAATGTAGCCTCTCCAAGGACATCCTATCTTGATCCGAAGGTTATGAAATCCATCTCAGCTCCCCTGAAGCCCTGTCCCAATATCTCCTTAGCACTCTCTTCCTCTCAGCATTGCTCTTTCCAGTTATCAGCCTCTCGGTGTTCACACTTCCAAAGTGTGTTGTATTTTTTCCATTCCAGAAAGAACCCTTTTTAAGGAGTACAGCTCTTAAGATGGAACACAGTTTTTGCTTTTCTAGCCATTCCCTGCTCTGTTAATAGACCTAAGCATTTCTACGAAGGTCCTTTTTTCAAAATTCTTGTCCAATGATTGTATCTTAGTTAGGGACGCACTTGCAAGTCAACTGCACCCAGTTCCTCCCAACTGTGTTTGCTCCCAATTCCTTCTCGGCAGGTCACCCTGCAATCAAACTCTGAGCAAGAGCAAATAAAATGCACTGGCCCAGGCAAACCCTCAACTCCAATCCCCATCATTAGCAAGTGAGTCAAGCCTCATGTCCCCAGGAAAGGGAAAGCAGATGCTTAAAAGCCTCCCACAGTCTATGGTGTCACTGATTTAGATTACCCTTTCTCCTAGACCAGGCCTGTGAAACTAGTGACCCGGATACGGCCCACACAGGCCACGCCCACCCTGGCTCAGATTCGGCCCGCAATGCTATCGAGTTTGACACCCTTGTCCGAGACTGCAGAGTGGCTTCAAGGGATGCTGCCCCTTTTTCTAAATTTACATCCATCTGGCAAAACAATTTAGGAGATATTGGAGTGCAAAATAAGCAATAGTGAAACCTAATAATGCATCTGCTTTCATTTGCTACAGATTCAACTCTCTCTCCCCCCCCCCCTTCCTCTCTCTGTGTCCCCTGTTAAGTTAGTTTTGAACTCCTGGCAACTACCAGGACTAGTCCCTGCAGTTTTATTGGCACCATTTTTCAGTTGCCCTTGGCTGCTTCCTAGGACTGACAGGGACTGGCCCAAGGTTACCCAACTGTCTTTGGTCTAAAGCAAATCCAGAGCTGATGGCCTCAACTACTATACCAAGCTGGCTCTAGAAACTGGATTTCTCAGGCAGAAATGCAAAGGTATGCTGTTCAAGACAAACTCTTTTTGCCCAATGTTAAACACAATGGGTGGAATTTGATATCATAATAATCAAAGACAACCCAACCACATTCTGACTTCAGGTTCTTGATAAGGCATGTTTAAGTTTGGGTTTGTATGTTTGTCTCTTTAAGTGTTTGTGTTGTACATATGTATTTGTCTGGAGGAGGAAGAGGAGATCTATGGGCTGAGAGGAAGATGTTCAAGAGATAGTAGTGGTCCACAGAGGCAGTTATTTCTCAGATACGTTTGTTTCTCATTGGAATGCCTCCAGTTTCTAGCTCAGACTGAGTTTGTCTCTCCAAGATTAAAGACCTCTTTGTTGCCAGAGAATGCCTTTTCTTGTTTGCTAAGTTAAACAGGACTAAAGATCTTAGCTCTCACGCTTGGTGTTTCATATGAAAAATGAGAAGAGTTCAGTGAATTCACAACGGTAGTGTTTACCTTCACTGGAACTTGATTGTGGATGCCAGGAAGCTATAACTGATAAAATTTAAAGAAATAATTAGCAGGTCTTGTGCCAGCAAAATGGTTTTCGCTGGCTGGGATGATTCCCTGGAGAGAAACAGCCTTTCGTACAGGTCTAAATGCGATCTAGCCATCTTGCTGGAGAAACAGCCTAGAACAGGGGTCACCAACCTTTTGGACCTCAGGGACCCTAAATTCATAATTTTAAATTCTGTGGACCACTAATATGAATTAGTGACGGGATAGGGTCCTTCAGGCACTTAGCTTGGCCGTCTGTTAGCAGAGAGAAGCGCCCAGGATCAACCCTAAGTTTGCTGTCCATTGCAGGACATAGGACACAGAAATCTCAAATGCGGTCAAGAATGAATGTTTGTCTTGTAGCCAGCCCGGATGCTAGATCGGCTCCTTGCACACTCTGTTTTTTTGAGCTGAGCCGAAGTTTCGCACACCGCTCACTGAAGAGTCCCAGGGAGGGAGGGAAGGGCTGGAGCTACTAAACAGGCAGCCAAGTTAAGTGCCTGAAGGACCCCATCCCGTCAGCGAGTGGAGTAATTGCGTTGGCGGGCTGTATCCGGCCTAGGGGACAGAGTTTGAGGATCCCTGATTTAGTGCAATATAAAAAATGCAAAAACTTTTCTGCGGACCACCAAAATTTTCTCATGGACCACCAGTGGTTCACGGACCACCAGTTGGTGACTACTGGCCTAGAATGCACTCATCTCATGGACAATTCTGCGAGCGAAGCAGCTCTGAGACTTTTGTTAGGAGGGCTGGGCATGTTTTGGTCCTTGAGATGCATGGAACTGCTCCACTTGCCTTGAAGTTCTTGTGCCTTACCTACAAGAGTGAAAATTTAAGAGGGGGATACTCAGAACTGAAGGGCGCATGAGGCAGAGGCTGTTCAATTGCACACTCTTTCCCCCAAAGCAAAGCAATCCCTTCCATGATCCTCTTCTTCATTAGGGAATCCAGGGCATGTGGTGGCAATGAGGGAAGAGCTTAGGAATTGGGGTGGGGAGAGGATTGCAGTTTAAATATTGGAACAGGACTCTTGCAGCCAGACTCCTGTCTCGAGTGTCCATTTTCTAGTTTCTAGACCTCAAAAACTGCAGCGTCCTCAAGGGTGATCAGGGCCAGGAGCCACCTCTGAGCACCAGCCAGCTTTTCAGAGTTCCTGTAAAAAGGATAAAACGATGAAGAGAAATCTTACCTGTCTACTTGAAGACAAGAGGGACGTGCATAGAAAGGGTAACTGGGCAACACAGTTAGTTGTAAATACTTGTCAATATTTCAAACTGCCAGTTGCAAAATAAGACCGATGAATCAAAGTGCAAAGTGCTCTGGCAGGTTTTCCCTCCTTTTTATAATAGTGAATTTTAATTCTAATAATTTTTAGAAGTGGGCGCCCACCCCCACTCTGCCAGAGACGAAAGCACAAATACAACGGATTGGAACTGAGTCTTCCCTACATGAACTGCTAAACTCCTTTTTTCAAGCTCTCAAGTCCTTTCTGCCTCCCTCTAGTTTGCCACATTGCAGAGTCCAGGTACTTTGAAAAGGGAAGTAACAGCAATTAGTAACAGCAATTCCCCTTAAACAGGCGAATCCTTATTTTAATAAGAACTAGAGAAGACACCCATTTCAGCAAAGACCCTCTCAAAAGAGAACCTCTCATCCCCAGCCCTGAGAATGATTCCCGTACCCAATACAGGATGTCCTCCGCCCTACAGCTCCTGCCCCTACTTAAGACCAACAAGTAAATGTTGGTCATCCTCTACCTACTGCTTTTCCAGATGTGTCACACCTGTCAGGTGTAATTGGGATGGGGAGAGTAGTAGGGGATTGAGAAAGGCTCTACTTCAGATAGTGTAGGACCGTAATGGCGAACCTATGGCATGCATGCCACAGGTGGCACATGGAGCCATATTTGCTGGTACGGCAGCCCTTGGCAGCCCTTAGCTCTGGCACGCATGTGCGCATGGGCCAGCTGATTTTCGGCATTCCAGAGGGCTGGGGGAGGCCGTTTTCACCCTCCCCAGGCTTTAGGAAAGCCTCCGGAGCCTGGGGAAGGTGAAAATTCCCCTCCCGTGCAGGGGTTGCTCGTCTATGTGCGGTGCGGGGGGGGGGTTGTTTGTGCATGCACAGTGGGGTTGCTCACACATGCGCAGGTGGGGGGGTTGCTGATGCATGTGCCATCACTAATCTAGGAGGCTGAGTCCTGGCACTGATTGCCTGGCTTGCTTTCTCTGTCACCCCTCCAAATTTTCAGCAGAGACTTCCTCAGGCCAATCTGCCTGGTAGAATGGCAGGGCTGCCCAAGGGACCGTGCCCCAGTCCTTCCTCTGCACAGGGCTTTAGGCTGTCAGAGAGAGACATAGCCAGGCTGGGTAGGACGGTCCCTCCCATCTGTGTCACTCGTGGAGGGACCTTTCATAACAGGTAGGGCTGGCTGAGTAAACAGCTCCCAGCAATAACAAGGACTGCTGGCCATGAAGCAACCCAAATTGGCAGCAAGACAAGAGGGAAGATATGGGAGGGAGGGTCTGCTCTGGGGGGAAAAGACCTGTGATGGGTCTTATATTTCTAGCCAGGGTTTCTTTATAGACAAGCAGTGGAGTTCTTGAGACAGGAAGCAAGAGAAAGAGAGGGAACTCTCAAGTCCTTGCCAGCGCTGAACAACTCTGGGACAGTGAAATAGCAGTAGACTTATATACCGCTTCATAGGCCTTTCAGGCCTCTCTAAGCGGTTTACAGAGAGTCAGCATATTGCCCCCAACAATCTGGGTCCTCATTTTACCCACCTCGGAAGGATGGAAGGCTGAGTCAACCCTGAGCCGGTGAGATTTGAACCGCTGACCTGCTGATCTAGCAGTAGCCTGCAGTGCTGCATTTAACCACTGCGCCACCTTTGCTCTGAAAGTTTGAGCAGAGAGAAACTTTGTGGAAGCTCACCGTGGAGGGACTCTAAATTACATCAACCAGGTCTGGGCAGCACAAAATCCAGGCGAGCCACTAGATGGTAGCAGGCAGCCTGCTTTTTCTGTATCTCTTGGCTGCCAATTGACTAGGCACCCCAATTTTTGATGCCCAGATGTGATAACCCTATTTACTCATTGCTGTATTATCTAATGCACGCACCAAAATGACCCACGTTTTGTTTAACCATGACTTCTTAAATGTCACTATTGGCTGGCTTCCCTCTACATCTAAGCCAAATCAAACAAGCCACATGAAAGCTGAATGTTGTACGTGAAACCGGTCACCGTCAGCCTTGCTCTCAGCCCGCTTCCCAGAACCCTCCAAGCTGAAGAAGGCTCTCCCAAGAAGCCTTCCAAGAAGGCTCTCTTTTGATTCCTTGCTCTATTTCAACGATTTGCATTTCCTTCCCTAAAGAAAAGTAAAAAAGGTAAATGTAAAGGCTCCCCTCGCAGATATGTGCTAGTCGTTCCTGACTCTAGGGGGAGGTGTTCATCTCCTTTTCAAAGCCGAAGAGCCAGCGCTGTCCAAAGACATCTCCGTGGTCATGTGGCTGGCATGACTAAACACCAAAGGCACACAGAACGCTGTTACCTTCCCACTAAAGTGGTCCCTATTTTTCTACTTGCATTTTTACATGCTTTTGAACTGCTAGGTTGGCAGAAGCTGGGACAAATAATGGGAGCTCACTCCGTTACGTGGCACTGGGGATTTGAACCACCAAACTGTCGACCTCTTAAGGTATGTTAGGTCAAAAGAGAGGAAACCTGCGTTTGGCTGTTTCCATGGGCGTAAATTATGAGCGTAGTGAAACAAGACTTCTTTTTGAAAGATACAAGTCTTCTGCTCCTTCTCTCTGTTTTATCTTTTATGTTGTGCTAAAATTAATCAGGATCTGGGGTAAACCAGGAGAAACTGAATGCTTGCCTTTTTTCCCGGGGTTGAGATGAGAAAGGAGGAAGTGGTGGGGGAGCAACCACCTGTGCCCTCCAGGGCAGCTGCCTGTGCTAATTTTAGGCCTTTCAACATTGACCTTGGCCCTTGCAAAAATACCTTCCAGAGTTTGCCTTCTTGGACATTCTTGCACCTCCCTCCTGACCAAGGGTTGCCCTTTGCAGCTTAAATAGGGCAGGGGAAGTTCTCCACACAAGAATTGCTATTTTGCTGTATTCTCTTTTTCATATTCTTTTCGTTTTCCATTATTTTCTTTGCCATGGTGTGAAAATTCAGGGTGCCTGACCCCAATAGGTCCACCGCATTTTATGCTTCTGATAATATGAGGTCTCTAGATAGCTCTGATGTCTAACTCTCCTTTTTGTACAACAGACCTGAGACTTCAAGGGAAGTCCTGAGAACGCAGATGAACCAAAGTTTCCAGCATACGCCTAGTGTCATGGTGGAAGGGAGTTTGAGTTGCTTTCCCTCTCAATTTGGCAACTGCTGGGAGTCCATCATAGATAATTTTGCTTAAAAAAATGGATGGATTCAGACTTTGTTGATTAAAACACTGTTTGGCCTGCCTAGAACTTCTTACCTTCTCCAGGTTGGAGTGAAGGTGGTATTATAACTGCGCTGCAGGCGTTTTATTCCTTTTCTTTTGGAGAATCTTATCAAAACCTCATTGAAGTCTTAAGGGTAGACTGAGTGAATTGCCTGCATATCAGCGATAGATACTGGACAGAAGCCTCCAAGACGTTTCGATTTGCTGGAGGACAAAACTTGGTATTTCACTGGATTTCCTTAACTGAGATGGAGGATGTTGCACTCTTCACAGCAGGCAAATAAGATTCCAGGTCTGGCCTGGAAAGCATTTTTAGGGGAAACCCAGGGATCGGAGGGGTCTTGCTTTGTCTAGGGCAGTGATGGCGAACCTTTTCGGCATCGAGTGCCCAAACTGGAACGCGCATGCATGTGTGTGCCAGAAACCCAAAGACTAGCTGGCCAGTGTGACCATGCCTGTTTTTGGCCATTTTCCAGGCCATTTTCCGGTTGCTTTTTGAAAAATAGCCTGAAAACGCCCCCCAAAAGGCCTGAAAAACAGTCTGGTTTTGGGGCATTTTTCAGGCCATTTTTTGGCACTCTGGCACCTGCGAAGACCAGCTGGCTGGCATGCATGTGCGTGTCGGAAATCAGAAGAGCTGCTGGTGACTGCGCACATGCTCACAGAGGCGGATGTCTGTGCCACCTCTGGCATGTGTGCCATAGGTTCGCCATTACGGGCCTAGGGCTTCAGCAAGTTGTTTGGAATCCAACCATGTTGAAGCTAGTAGTATAAAAAGTCTCTGGGTGGAGATTAATGGGAAAACCGTCTGCTGCTTTACATCTAATTGACGGTCACATTTAATTGTACAGGAAGGAACTCCTTGAGTCAACTACCAAATGACTGTCACTCCTTTTCTTGGACTTGAGAAACTTTCTGGTCTGCATGTTAATTTGTTGACTTCTGAGTCACCATACTGTCACTGGAAAGGGCAGGGTTAAAATTTCAGCCCCTTTTTGGTGGGGCTGCATGAATTTAAGAGGCAAATAAGCACCCTAAAGTCCATCAGCCCAATTTGGAGCAGGTTTAGGGAGTATTAAAAGGAAAACACAAGGTGCTTTAATTCTCCTCTACCCCAGTGTATTATTCCCCCCCCCTCCGAGTCTGCCATCAAAAGTACAGTAGCAAGGCTAAAGAAAACGAGGTAGGATACAATGCAGAAATGCACGTACATAGACAGACCCTTTCAAACTGTCTCTCTTTGTCCCCAACAAGCTTACAATTGCATTTCCACCATGTCACTGACAGTGCTTGAACAGACAGCTGCCTTCTTGATGCTCTCTAGAGAGGGTGAGACATATGTGTCACCAACAGATCTAGAGGGTACCATCAAAGGAAAGCGGGTCAAAGGCAAACTCTATTTCTCAAGTACTTGTGAGCTGGAGGGACAAACTATTTTTTTTTCTTACAATCATCACATCTGCAGGAGTTCAAAAATCGTAGGAGGCTTGCCAAATGGACAGTCTGGAACCAGTAGCTGTTTATTGCCTCCCAGCCTCTATTTTTCAGACTGGGGTTGGGGGGGAGTGTTGGGGGAATGGCTGGATATTCACTCGGCCTTTGCTTTTCCACCTGCCTTATAGGAAGCTGTTGACATGTTCTGATCACAGCGGCCTCTGATAATGTGGGGAAAATAGAGTGATCGCTAATTACGTCTCTGCTTCTTTCATTTCCACTAAAAGGCAGCTTAGACAGAAAGCAAATTCTCTTCCAAAAGTTCTCGGCAATTGAGACTCCAGCAATGGACTACATGACTTCGCTGATCATCCTTGTTTCATACAGGTAGTCTCTGGAAATATTCTAGGGGACATAGGAGAGAATTATGGGGGATTTCTTCTGTTCAAATTATAGTTGGCCCTCGACTTACAACAGTTCCTTTAGTGAGCATTCAAAGTTACAATGGCACCGAAAAAAGTGACTTATGACCGTCTTTCACACTAATGACCGTTGCAGGCGTGCCCACAGTCACATGATTAAAATTTGGTTGCTTGGCATCTGACTCATATTTATGACGATTGCAGCATCCTGGAGACATGTGATCCTCTTTTGCAACCTTCTGGCAAGCAAAGTCAATGGGGAAGACAGATTCACTTAACAACTAACAACTAATTAAGAATTCCAATGACTCACTTAACAACTGTGACAAAAGCAATCGTAAAATGGGGCAAAACTTACTTAACAATTGTTTTGCTTAGCAAAGGAAATTTTGGGTTCAATGGTGGCCGTATGTAAAGGCCTACCTGTACATTAACCCCAAAGAGATGAATCAAAGCAGAGGTCAGCCAATGATGGGGCTGCTTTTTACTCCTCGTGACCGAAGAAGCTTTTCCTCTTATCTACCTGCCTCCTCATCTATTGTTACCATGGATGAGAATTAGGGGAATTGGTTTCCACACCCCTGGAGGTTGCCCAATTGGAGAAAGCTGCAGTAAAGTTACCCAAAAATAAGGGTCGGCTTCAAAAAATTTAGCAAGGGGTTTTCTGCCCAATTGATGTGTAGGCATGGCCATGGTGGGCATGGCCTAGTTGGCCTCCTGCACCGACTAGGCCAGGAGTCTGAGGGAGGCGTTTTTGCCCTCCCTAGCCTCCGGAGGCCTGTTTCTGGCCTTCCCAAACTTCCAGTAGCCCCCTTTTTCGCCCTCCACAAGCCACCATGTGCACCCTGTGCTTACCTTCATCCAAAATGGGCCGCATGGGGATTCCTGGGAGGGGAGGGGTGGGCGGGGCCAGCCAGAAGCGGGATTTAGGGGTTCTCCAAACTGCACAGAATCTTAGCTAGAGATTCTCCCAAACCCTTGCAAATTCCTAGCAGCCCACCCCTGCGACAAAAGCCAAACTTAAACTACCAGTATCTGCACCAGGATTTTGGCACCAAAAACCCTGACTGCACTGACAAGGTTGCTGTGGGAAAACCAGTGAATCTCTGAACCGTGGTTGACTGCACGGAAGGAACTGCAGAAAACGCCTGCTGCTTTCAACCAGCTCTTGAGCCTTCCTTCCCGTAAACCCCTGTGCAGAATCAAACCGCATGATTCACACAGACAAGGATGGCGGTGGCTCTCTCTCTTTGATGGCCCTAGCTGGTCCCATTTGGCATCAGGAGGAAAAAGCATGGCTGGGATGGGCACTGTTTAGTAGCAATTGGCAATGGCTGAGTGCCAAGTCTGAGGTCATTGGCAACCAGTGAGTTATAGAAAATGGAGCTGCAGCTTTGGAGATGAGAAGTTAGTCAGGACCTACAGAAAGAGTCAACACAGCCTCCTGGGCTGGACCTTGAAGGCAGACTTTGAACTCGGCCTACAGAAATAACAATTATATTGCATGCAAGACAAACAACCGCTGTCATTATTTCTCAATAAACACCTGAAATTTTACTGAGTGCTGTGCAAAGGTTAAACACAGACAGTTCCTGCTCACAGCCTTGCAATTTAATGGGTGCAAGTTAACTTAAGACGAAAAAGGAAGAGGAGGGAAGAGGATATAGTCATGAATTGTTGTGGGCTGCATTAAAGAAGGTGGTTGTTTTTTAGATTGGAAATATGCAGGTTAGGTTTAATTTTGTTTCGGGCTCTGCAGTGTAGAGTTGAAAGGTGTTACGAGGGTTAGCCTGTTGACTGCTCTTTTTCATTTTTTTATATATATTATAATATATATTATAATTAGATGTTAGGTCGATTTGATTATTAGATAGAGATCTCATCTGAAATCTGTTTATATAATTCATTTTTCTTGTTAAATAAGGCTGATAAAGGTTATAATTATTTGTAGACTCGTTATGTAAGGGGAAGAGAATTTATCAGGTTTAAAAAAAAAATTATTTCCAGGATCCAACTAGGATGGATCTTTTTGTATGTTTAATGTTAGATTTATTTGATGTTTCCTTTTTGTACACAATTTTTGTTGTTACTGTTGGATGTATGTTTTCCTGTTTTCTGTATTTTACATTTTATTCCTGTTGATAAAATATAATAAATGCATATTAACAAAGAGGTGCTTTTATAACCTGAAGTATGTATAGAAGATGTGAGAAAGAGTTCTCACTTGTAAAGGGACATATGTTGCCATGGTAAACCTCTACCAGCATTGTTCTCTGCAAAAAAAAAACACCTATGTATCATAGAGCTATCAAACCTTTTGGGATATCTAGGAATGCAAAGTTCTATGTCAGAAAGGATTTCCAAACATGCAACTTTAAGACTTGTGGACTTCAACTCCCAGAATTCCTCAACTAGCCAATCAGAGCCCCCATATTGATTTGGCATTGATCATGGCAGCTAGCTTTAACAGAAGAAGCTCATACAAAACTCAAGAATGAAAGATCTGGATCTGGGCATTTCCTCCCCTGTGAAATTGGTGAGAAGAACAGAAGAATGAATGACACAGAAATGGTATAAGTTTCCTGACTGAGCATGGGGCTGGACTAGAAGACCTCCGAGGGCCGTTCTAATTCTTGTTAGTCTATATATTCTGTAGCACAGAAAGTAAGATTTCAAAACCCAGCTCAACAATCTGCCCTTGGATATGTTGAAGCTCATCTTGTGAGACAAAACAATGCATCTTAAACAAATGCAGGGCTAATTTTAAATATCCAGATCAACAGAAGTAGAAAGTTAAGTTTCTATAGGATAATTAAATACATCGGGAAATGGGGAAGAGGGCAGCAGACATTGTTGCACCTTCTCTAAATACTGTCCCTGATTGTGAAATTCTTTGTGAAAGAACAGAATCTTTTGCTGGGAAGTTCTTTGCTGTAAGCATTGGGGGGGGGGTGTGTGACTGCTTTTGTGCTAATTTTCATGAATTCAGCCTCTCTTCTTTTTCCTCTTCCTTGTCCAAATACTTTATCCCTCTTTGTTAGAGTTTTAAAACTTGGCTTAGTCAAGCTTGACCACCTCAATCTGCAGCCTTTTTCTTCTCCGTAAGAGGGTGAGAGGGACTGAAAAGAGTCTGGAGACCAAGGCACAGCTTTTCCCCAAAAGGAGGAGAGAAAATGTTGGGACAACAAGACCAAAATGGAAACGGTAGTGGTGGCGGCGGCCCTGTAGCCAGAGGCAGGCTTTGTGGATATGTGTTGCTGGGCGTGTAGGAATGTGGCTGGTGCAGTCCTTAGTTTCACGTGGCAAATACCAGCTCCGCACAGGAATGTGCAAAGATTGCACTGTATGAGGACTAGAGAAGTGGTGGGTTTTACCTAAAAATTGCCCTGGGCCATCTAGGAGACATTTAGCAGGTGGGCTGGTGTAGGTTTTTTTTTTTTTTTGAAGGTATGACTCAGACTTCTAAAACCTTTGCAAATGTAAAGGATGGGTTTTATTAACCTGTCTCTCTATGGCCTTGAAAGAATGGTGGGTGCTCAAGCCCCACATTCATACCAATTCCCGAACTGTGAAAAGCTTTGCCACATTTATTCCCAATTTGCATATATATGCATAGCCTTTCTTCCTCTTAATTACAGAGAAAGCTTGCATCGATTTACATATCTCCCCCCCCCTCCAAATCTGGGGAAGAAAGCTCAAGGGGGCCTGTGCAGAAGGGCTCAGGTTTTACTCCACTCTCCCTGGGTGCATCCACCTGCCGTCCTCTTAAAGTCCATCTTTTTACGGCCTTGAGCATCCCTTGGTGTTAGGCAAGCTGACCCTTCTCACCAGGGTGAATTCAGTGCAGTTCACAAAGCCAATTCAGCTTGCTTGGGCTGTGATGGCAGCAAAGACACCCCCCCCCCCCAAAGTATTGCTGTTTGTGCCGTCTCCGGCTTATTTCCATCTCTCTGCCACCCTGGCAGCTTCTCCAGTCGGGAGGGAGCTGTCTTCCCTGCTGAGAACATGGATTTCTCTCCCCTCCCTCCCCTCCCCCCCCTTCTTTTTTTTTTTTTAATTTGGGGACATGGGGCTTTCTGTCTCTGTAGCTCTTTTGTTCCAGGCTTCTGGCTGCTCTGACAAGCCGGCATTATGGAAAAGGCCCTAATGGGCTGCTGCAGCAGCAGCAAAATGAAAGGCAGCCCTACGCCTTTTCCATGCAAGGGCATAAAGGCTCCTTATTGTGTAGCCATGGCAGCCTTTTAATTGGAGGGAGCTCTGGGTCAGGACCCCGGGGCGGCCTGCAGCTCCGAAAAGGCCTGCCTCTTCCCTACCCATCCCGGCTAGACAGGGAAAGAAGCACAGGCCAACACTGTGGGAAGGAAGCAGAGCCCCCACCCCACTTTGGCTCGGTTGCCCCCTCCTTGGAGAGAAGCGGGGAGTCCCTTCTTTCTATGGGAGGAGAAAAGGCGCTGGGGAGGTCATTTATTTTCAGGCCTGCCCATCAGAGGGGGAAAGCAAGACAGGAACATGGTCACCCTTGCAACTTTCCCTCCGTTTTTTATTTCTTTATATTTGTAGCCAGCTTTTCTTATTTTTTTACAATTAACTCAAGGCGGAGAACATATCCAACACAACTTCCTCCTCTATTTTGCCGGCTATAACAGCCCTGTGAGGTGGGTTGGGCTGAGTGAATGTGGTCCATCTTTTAGGACTTCTCCATCCTGAGTCATTTCTTCCTCCAAGAGAGGATTTATTTCTCAGAGCTCACCAGCAAAATGTGTTTTTAAATACACTTCGTTTTAGGTAACTCTTTGATTTTTGAATGGTGTTTGGGTAGCTCTGTGAGGACTAGAAACTTGTTTTTGAAAACAGAAATAAAACACGAGATTGTTCCCTCTCACGCCAATTGAGAACCCTGGGAAGTGTGAGCCAAATACATCCTAAGTGTTGAACAGTAGAAGTGATTCAAGGTGCAAAATCTGCAGCGTGTGGTACTTAGGGTGGGAGGACACCCAACAGTAGAGACAAGTGACCTGCTATTGTGTCTCCTATAGGAAATAGTTCAATTTAAATCAACCAGTCATCTATTAGATCAGGACTAGGCAGCTACAATCACTTTGCAACCCATAGACTTCAACTCCCAGAATTCCTGAGCCAGCATCGGTTGGCTCAGGAATTCTGGGAGTTGAGGTCCACAGGTCAGAAAGGGCCCATAGTCCCTCCCCCCCGTACGAGATGATATATTGCTCCAATTAGCAGCAATGTGAGAAACTATTAGATTAATTATTTGGCCAATTTAGGTGTTAGATCAGTGATGGCTAACCTTTTCATCACTGCGTGCTGAAAGTGTGCATGTGTGCATGCACACCCATAATGCAATGCATGTGTGACCCCCGTGCATGCCTGCACACATCCCTGCACTCCCCAAACACCCCTGCCCATGTGCCCGTGTCTCACATGCACGACAGGGACCCGAAAATCAGCTGGCTGGCGGGAGGTTCGCATGCATGAAGCTGAGCTGGGGCGATGGCTCGTGTGTCCACAGAGAGGGCTCTGCGTACCACAGGTTCGCTATCATGGTGTTAGATTGTCATGTTCTTCTTGGCTATGTGGACCAAGAATTCTGGGAGTTGTAGTCTCACACAGATGGAAGGTGAAGGCTAAGATAGATTGCCCAGCTGTGGCTCCAGATTTCCCACATACAAGCTTGCAAGGACTCCTAGGCCCATCAAGCCTCATCCCATACTTTCCAATGAAAAGTCAGCAGTCCTAGGACAATGCCTTCTCACAGGCCCTGACCATTTATACCCATCAATCAAGGTCTGAAGTTGTGAGATGTTTTCCAGTGTCTGCCCAAAGGTTTACTCTTGTGCAGTTAACATGGCTGTTCTGACCACCTTTCCAAGCCTGGCTCATCTTCTGAGAGATTTAGAGGCAAGGGGGGCCATTGAAACGTCTGCATATTTCTGGTTCTTTCAGAAGCCCCAGGGAAGGCACCTGCTCCCTTCAGGGACTCGCTTTTGGCTGTTGTAAATAATTTCCTCTGTCAACCTCAGAGAGTCGACCAGCTTCCTAGCCTCACTGTCTAAAGCCAGTGGGATTTCCTGTGTCTCTTCTTCATTGGCCTATTTTCGGTGAGAAGGAAAAGTGGTGGGCAAATAGACACAAGGAGTTTGTAATGAACTCTCTCCTCCCTCGGTACATAAACCTTCATCTGGTTTTTGGAGAGCACTTAACTCTCCCAACTTTTGTGTTTTTTGCCGTGGGTTGATGGGGGTGGGAGCTTATTTAATAGCTTGTTGTTTGTTGCCTTCTTTTACACATCAGTGAGCAGGTGGGAGGATATAAATATAAAATGAACCACAAAGAGATAAAACCCAGTGCAACCTGCAGTCCTCAACAGATAACCTGAACTGTGGGAAAGCCGGCCAGGCAATGCCTTCCCAGGACCAAACAAGGCCATCAGTCAGCCCATTTGCCAGACCCCCAGGCATCACATTTTCCAGAGGAAAACTGGGGAGGGTCTGTGCAATTCTGTGTCATTGATCTAAATGGAATTACAGAAGAATCTTTCAAGCACAGGGGTCTTGTGTGAAGTTTCCTGTGGCTGTGGCCTGTCCATCTCTTTCCCACCCCCAAAATGTATAGCCTTGTCCATCTCTTGGTGGTGGTGGGGAAGAGAGACAGGCCTTGCTTAGCAGCTGTGTTCTCTCCCTCTCCTCTTCCCTGGTGAAATGTCTCCCCCTCCTCCCCTCCGTCCCTGCAGCCCTATCAGTGCAGCATGCCATAGATATCATCCATATTCCATACATGCCTTCGCAACCCATAGCAAGCACCATAGCAGCCCGGCCTTCTGATAATAGATGACAGCTTGAGCTACTGTTCATTGCCGGACAGCAAAACCTTTCAGCAAATGTCTCTCGGCTCCTTAAAACTTTGGGTGGGGGTTGGGGGTGGCAGGGACAAGCAGCCCTGCTCTAGGCAGCTGTTGAGGAATAGTAATGGGCCAAAGGGTTATGATTTTGAGGAGGCTTGCCTCCCCTCCCTAGGATTGTCCATTCATGATTGCTATTGTGATTTGCCTTTGCAACATCAAAGTTGTTAAGGGTGCGTGAAGAACTTTGCTTCTCATGCAAGGCTTGTGAGTCAAGTTCTTTCTTTCTTTTAATTGTTATGCTCTCCATTCAAGGAAACATCTATTCTGGGCAGTCCTATGTAAAGTTGTAACTTCAAAAGGTGGAAGATTTTTTAAAAAGTACCGTATTTGCCTGGTGCCAAGCAGACATTAGTAGTGAAGACAATGCAAACCTTGCAGAGAACAAATCCGACGAGGAGACCATCATAATCAGAAAGAAATCTTCGTGACCCGGCACCACCATCTCATCACAGATGCTAGAGGCATCTGGAACAGAGCTTCATTGGATAGTTTCAGTCTACCGACCAAGCAGTTCTACTCGTCTTCCAAAAAAGTGAAGCTGATTCTGCAATTTAATCACATTACACAAATGTCCACTCTTTGTTATTCCTGCCCTGTTTATTTCACATAAGGATAGCCGTGAGGAATAATATTTCTTCTTTTCTATCTCTCTGGATCCTGGTCCAGCTTTTGTTATTTCTGACGTTTTCTAAAAATGCCTTCTGCATTTTTAGGGAAATCAATGCTTGCTTTTTGTTTTTTGTTTTTAAACCAATGTAGAGATCCTCTGGATGTTAAATTCCAAACTTGATGCCAAGCTGCCTGCTTGGAGAAGAACACAATAAGCCCCTCTTACTACTGCTTGTTTTGCAAATCAGGGGTTGAATTGCAGGCCAGTGACTGGTCCTGAGTGCTCTATAGTTCTTTTTCAACTGCATAGACCTCATTCTCTTGCTGATTTATTCCTGAGCAACCTATTTATGTGTTCAAAGTACGGTAATGCTCGCCCTCTCACATCCTCCATTCGGTTTGAACTATTTATATTTCATTTTGACTGATATTGCTTTCAAAGGCGCCTCACCACAGGCTCACCGTTTCAGTTGGTAAGGTGCAATTTTGGACACAATGAGTGAAAGTGCATAGCCCTGTTTTCACCTGTCCAGTCCTAGAAAGGCAAATGCCTAAAAGGCCCGTTTCAGCCCACCTGAATTTCGGTTCTCGTTTTCACTTCAAGCCCTGTCCTGTAGACATATGAGCCCTTTGAGTACAACAAGGAGACTCCTGAATTCTTCTCAAAGCCAAAACAGCTGCAGGAACTCCCGGCTCTTTCAAAAGAGTTAACGTCTTGATCTCTTTGAGGCAGGGGAGAAAAAAAGAAAGGAAGGGATAGGGCTGAATTTAGCTCTTTGCTCTTTTTCCCCCCCAAACAGCTGACCAGTAGATTGCTAACCCTCCTGAAAAAAGTTCCATGTTTATAATCTTGGCCAGATTGCAGATAACAGGTAGAGGGAGGGAAGAAAGTTAATATAATTTGGGGAGAACATATTCCCATCTTGTGCCCTTGAAATGTGATGAGAAGAAAGTGTAGAATTAACCCTGAATAGCATTTGGACAGATTTACCAGCTGGTGGTTTTAAGAGCATGGTAAATAAGAACTGGTGTCCTGAGTTGGCTTTTTTCATCCTCCCTCTTAATTCTTGAGGTCATTGTGGTTTGGAAACAATCTGCAGCTTCACTTATGAGAATTAGCCAATTGTGGTAGTAAACATGGCATAGCAGTTATGGGCACATCAGAATTTAAACCAGTTTCTTCATCCTTAGATTAAAAGCTTTAATAATCACTAAATCATATTACTTCTCTGATCTGTTTTTCAACTACCCACTCGAGATGGTTAAACTGGGTTAATAGTTTTTACCACACCTGAGTTAATTTTCATATTAATAGGGAGCCTTTAGAGGATAACAATGTGGCTGTCTCTACACTCCTGATTGACTCCAGGAAATCATTAGGGGAAAAAATGGGTGAGTTATTCAAATGTTAATGACTTTGGGGGATGTTGACATTAATGCCCTCAATTGGAGATTCCTCTGACGTTGAATGATGTGGATCTGCATTCTTGGTTCAAATGGCATTGATACATTCCCTTTTAAAATATTTGCAGCCTTCATTAAAAGTGTGGGATCCATGGTGCTCTCTGAACTTGGTTGTTTTCTTACAGACGTTTCATTACCAAGCTATCATGTACTACTAATGATAATATATAGTTTGCTAATAACTGGTAACATCTGCAAGAAAACAACCAAGCTCAGGGAGCATCAAGGACCTCTCAGTTCAACCCTGAGCTATAAATATTCTAATGTTAAAAGTAGATAAAGTACAATCAGGCACACTGAAAATGATGCAAGGGCTGGATTGCAACAGCACTAAACATTTTTGAAGGGTTAAACTACAAAATTGTAAAGCAGAATAAAAAAAAAGCAATAGTTTATTTTGGAACACTAATTATGACTGTACAGGATACAGTTTCCCCCTCAAATTTCAGAATTAAATCAGGCAAATTTCTATGGATGGGCTGAAGCTCGCTCCAAGTGCTTTTGATATTATCAATGCCTTTGTGAGTCACCTGATTCTCTGTGAATCTGGATGCAGTAAGGCTTAAGTTACCTGGTCGTTGAGAAACTAAGGACATGGTTAGAATGAAATGAGCAAAAAGTACTTCAGAAGTGAACCCAGGATAAAGTCCATACTGATAAAATAGTCTGTTTGATAAGGCAAAGGACAAAGTAAACAGTAAAGACAACTTTCCATTTCATCTTGCAAGGAAAAAAACCTCTCTTCAGGCTAACAATGAGATACTGTGTAAAATACCGAAATGAAAATCCTTTGGGTGATTGAGAGAGAGAAAATCTTACTATATAGAGACTCGGTTTTATTTTACTCTACGGTTGTGCTTCCCCCCCATCCCCCATTAAGAATATTGTTAGATGAAAAATCAACCGACTGGATGGTCCTGTCCATAAATTCCAACTTTGATTTGCAAGTGTGTTTTCAGTTTCTTCCTGGCTCCCCCAATTCAGGTGTGGCTTCTAAAATGAATCTGTGATTCTCCTTTTTATTATTTCCTATACTCTCCTTTTCTTGCTCTATTCTACATAACTTCCTAAATCCACATGTAATATATATATATAATCTATCCTAGGTATATTTGAGAGTATATCCCCTGAATTACAGGATGACATCCAAGTAAATGAAACACATGCAAGTCATGTTTATTCCTGCTATTATAGTCCTTTGCTTTTAATTGTGTCTCCCTGTGTTGAATGTTGTTTGACAATGAGATGGACAGCATTAAAATTATTCTCACATTCTCTGCTCATACTTTGAAGAGTGCTGAGGTACTGATGCCACCCTGTATGTAATAATGATCCTTCTAACAGGTGGTTTTTCAGAACAGAACAGATTTGGAATTCCAGACATAACATAATTTTCTCATCTTGAGTAACAGCATACAGTAATCAATTTGTGGCTCCTAAGAAGCATTGAAGCTAAAGACATTTCATCCTGTTTAGGCTTCCTTGGAAGCAAAGCAGGGATGAAATTCAACAGGTTCTGACAGAATTTAAGTTTTATGGGTAAAATTGCAGGCTTACTTTTAATCAAGTTAAAGTTTTAAGTTTAATTTTAAAGTTACAGTACTGAACTCCTGCTTCTGAGGTAAACTCACCAAATGAACACAAGGGAAGCTTACAAAAAGGCCTAGAGTTTTAAGCAGAAGGCTAGAAGATGAGCAAGGGATGTGGTCTAATTGAGATTTCTATCGCAGCAGGTCTCCCTATAGCTTGGTCATCTTGAAGCTGCGGGGATTATAAGTAGAAAATTGATTTCACAGTACAGGATGCGCTGTGAAACTGACATGTAGCTTTCTGGACTTCACAACAAGCCCTTTTGTGGAATGACGGGTTCTCGAACTCTTGGCACACAGCCCAGAAGTTTCCTAATTTGGCTTTGATGAATTTGCTGAAAGGCTATTTTCAGTCCCCACAGGATCAGTCAGAAAACAGAAGCCCCCATTCATGTTCAGGTGGCAGGTTACGAATAACCATTCCGGCCCTCCCTTGTGTTTGTAAGGGGGCCTTAAGGTGATTAAAATGGAGAAGAGTCAAATACTTTGTTGATGCCTTATCTTTCTATATGCTCCCAGTTTGACCTTTCTAAAATATATAATTATTCACAACGAAAACTTGTGTGCAGAGTTGTGATTGTTATCTCGAAACAAGGCTGCTGTGTTTGAGAATTCTGGATCTCTCATCATATGGATGCATTTTTGGAATTTAGCAGGGTGGTTTGGAAGTTACATCCCAACATGCACACTTTTAACTGGTTGGGCTCTCCAGGAGAAGCTAGTTAGTGACCATTTATTTATTCATGGTGAAATTTGTGAAGGGCATTTTGTAGGACATCTTCTAAATTAGTGTTGCCATCCGGCATCTGTAGCTGGCCACAGGGATGCCTAAATGATAAAAAGTGCATTGTGTCAGGACAAGTTCCATGGGTTGAGACTTGTTTCATGACACCACAATGTTATCTTTCACATTTTAATATATTTCACTTTCCTGTGGAACTTCTAGTTATCACATAGCCTCACAATGGCTTTCAATAATTTAACAGAAGTATAATAAGCAAAAATTCCACAAGAAATGTGTTCCCGATATTATTTTCCTTACGGGATTTTGATGAGCACAATCTCCACAGTCTGTGGTCTCAAATTTATCTGCAAAACTACCTCTGGCTTTCTATAGGGAACAGATGAAGCACAACTTTGTCAATCAATGTACTTGAAGCTGTTACAACTTTGGTGGGTTTCTGATTGAGATCCAAGGTAGCTCAAAATAACTGAAATGTTCTAAAATGCATTAGAATTATTCCTAGAAGAGTTGCATCGGTAACATCAGGCAGACGATGCATAAAAGAATTCTTGTTGCTCAGATTTCCATCCCTACATATCATAGAGTTCAGGCATTTTCGATCTACTACATAGCAAAGACGGGCAGAATTCAATCAGGTCAAGCACTGTTTGCATTTTTTTTTTACTGCATCATGGACAGAGTTGGGTATTTTGTCCTTGGTCGCAGAACCAGCAGCGAACCAGATTGGCCACGTCCCTGAACCGGTTACTTTTAATAATTTTTTCATGTTCTGCGCAGAACAATTTACAGTCAACTGAGCATGTGTGTAATGAACCAGCAGCAACCCACTTCTGATCATGGAGTCATATGTACATCCATCCCTCATGCATTTCCCCTTTGGCATAAGCAAGGATATGCAAAGTACTAAAAAGAGCAAGTCAAGAAATAGACACAGGATCTAGAAAGAAGAAAAGAAAATGCAGCGAACTTTACTTTGCAATGCCACTTTTCACTTATTTGGTTAGTTACAGTTACGTAGCCTACCTGAAGCAATGGGCTGCTTACAGCAAAAAGAAAAAGAGTGAAATGTGTCCCCTCCCCATCCCAAGGATGCTGCTAATTATTTTACTTTATTTTTTTAAGGTTTTTATCATGCCTTTATTACTTTATAAGTAACTCAAGGCAGAGAACATACATTTTAATCCTTCCTCATCCTATTTTCCGCACAACATCAATTAGTGTTTTCAGTGACCTTGTGAGAGTGGAAGCTTCTGGGGCAAATAGAGAGCTATAAAGTGTGCATTTCTCCACAGATTGTCTTGTCCAAAGTCCCATTGATTTAAGATTTAGGTGAGACTCTTAACAGAACTTCTGAACTTCTCATCAGATCCATAGATTCAATACTGGTAGTTCTGGACTTAAAACAGTTCACTTAGTGACCATTCAAAGTTGCAACAGCACTGAATAAAGTGATTTATGACCATTATTCACACTTATGACCATTGCAGCGTAATCTTGGTCACATGATCAATATTCAGACGCTTAGGCAACTGACTCATATTTATGACGGTTGCAATGTCCCAGGGTGATGTGACTATTTGTGACCTTCTGACAAGTAAAATCAGTGGGGAAACCAGATTCCCTTAACTGTGTTACTAACTTAACAACTGCAGTGATTCACTTAACAACTGTGCCAAGAAAAGTCATAAAAATGGGGCAAGCTCACTTAACAATTATGGTTGTAGGTTGTATTGTATTATAATGGCAAGCCAAATGACTGATACTTTCAATGCTTGCGAATTGTCCCTACCTCCAAACTGTTGATTTTAATACTTTGTACACTGACATTTGTTCTTTAAACTTCTCTCCTCTCTTTGTTTGAAAATCTTACTAACTCCATACACTTATGTCTTTCTCTGTTTTTCCCTTCACCTTGAGCCCTTCACTCTGCTTTTATTATTTTATTTCGTGGTCTGATTCTCAGCTCATTTGCTGTATATGATAAAATCACTGCACTGTATTTCTTTCATAATGTTCACTAACTTTTGTATTCAGGCCGCATTCATTTATTACCTGTTCATTTTTAATCCTCTTCTTGTTTCACCCTATCCACTTGCAGTCAAGCTATTTTTCAGCGTTTCTGCTATTATAGCCAACTCTTGCTTCTATATAATCACTTCGCAGAAGCACACTCTTAAGCAGTCATTCTAGTTTCTTTCAATAAACAATAATCTCTGCAATAGGCAATGTTATCTACCTTTCCACTAGCATGTAAACATCTTAAAATTCTTTAACTTCCTCCTTTCTAGCAAACATGGAACCAAAGCATAGAAATTTACCATTTATGCGAGCTTTGCAATCATTCACTCTGGTTTCCCTGTCATGTAAAAATACCTTGATCTTTGAAGCATTAATTTTCAGATCTGTGTGTCTCACTGTATCACTTAGTCTGTCTCATGTTCAGAGCAAATAATCAGGTTTCTCAGCCCACCACACAACATTGTTTGCATACAAAAGTACTGAAATATTCACTTCGCCAACACACATCTCTAATGTCACCACAAGCATTCCTTATATATTTATACGTTTGTACATATATATTGGGGTACATCATACATCCAGGCCTTACTTCCTGCTTACAACTAAAAAGGTGTAAACAATGCATTGCAACAGTTACATATTTTACTTTCATCGCCTTATCACTCTTACTGCATTCAACAGTCAGCGTTCAATTTCATGTTTTTATATAAGACTATACAATTCAAGCTTATTCACCACCTTACACTATTTCTACATCAACAAATTTGATGTAGGGAATTTTTTCACATTATATGTTGAAGAGCTAAAATCTGTTCTGTATTCATTGTCCAGCAGCAGTTCCCACCATATTTTCCAATTTTTTCACATTGTCACTTCTTGTAAAGTTTTGATCAAAATTACCCCAGTATCGTTACTAGTTAATATCTCTATAGGTCTTGCTTCTGCTACCTTTGTTTTTGGAAGAAAGTCATTATTATTCCCCATACATGTGGATTCAATCTGCATACATGTTAAATAAGTTTTTAGCCCTCCATATTTCAAGATTTGTTCAGTCCCACTAGTTAAATTTGCACCCTTATTTTTCAATATTATCACATTTATTGCTGTTTTTTTATTTGTTTCAGTTCCATTGGTTTCTAATTCCATTCGCTCAGTTAGAAATTATTTAGCTCTTTCTTCTTACCAAATGTTTTTGGTGGTGGTTCTGCTGCTTTTCAGCTGAACCATTCTTTACTCTTTAATTACATTTTTTGCAATTCTCTGTATTAGGGTATTATACAATATTTTTCATTCTCATTTTTGCAGCAATCATCCCTTTATATGTGTTTTTTTCTCATCCACAGTCTCTTTCACTTCATCATTACATATGATCCAACCTTTTTCATACTTTCTATTAGTATTACTACTCACACTTTGTGGCATCCTGTAGCATAATTCTTTCCCTCTTCACATTCTTATTCCTTCTATTCACTTTTCATTCATTCCTTTGGAAGACTAATGTATATTTTAGTCATTCTGTGAATGTCACTCTACTTCACTCATTTCTTTTATGTCTTCCTTTATGCTTTAAAGCTACCAAATAATGGTTAGTCTCACATTCAGACTCTCTCATCACTTTTGTATTTATCAGTAGTTCTTAGTCTTATAAATAGATCAATTGTGCTTTTCGATTCTCTCCTTTTCCATGCATATGAGTGAACAAACCTATACATAAATCACTAATTTGAAACAAAAGATGCTGAACAATTGTTTAGTAAATAGTCTCCACTAAATGGATATTTAGGATAAATATGTTAGGATGTTAAATTTAGTAGCTGGAATAGTAAAGTGTTTAATGGGCCAGGACACACAGCTGTAGTTGATTGGTTAGAGAGAGCTGGCTCCTGCATGAGGCAATCTACGTTATGATTGGTTGCTGTGGGTTATTGGTTGCTGTGGATGGTTTTCTCACCTTTTTCTTTTGTATGCTTTGTACGCTGCCTGAATTTACCTTATGATGTTCCTGATTATCTTGTGTTGCATCTTTTGGATCATAATAAGTCAGTGTTTCTGACTTCATGTGGACAGCTTAAGTCTATTGTGGAAAAATATAGGGCACAAGTGCACTTGGGGCTAGGTACATTGAGAAAGAAGCACTTGAGAGGAACACAGCGCAAACATTACACATGATTCTTAATGAATATTCTGATGTGCAGCCAAAGAAACATGCAACTCACTCCTTCTCTACTTTGAAACTTTTTGAACTCAAGGCAAACCTTCCAAATGCCACAAGGCAAACTCTGAAACAGCTTCAAATGTAGCCTGCTGTAAACCTGAAGAATGGGGCAGTCAGCCATTATAGGTGATGAAAAACTTTAATTTCTTGTAGACTGTCCCAAATGTAGGGTTTTTTGTTTTTTGGAACTCAGCTTCTATTTAGAAGAGCTGTGACTGAGAAGAAGCAAATAAAACCACCATACATACAAAAAAGAGGATATACAGGTAATCCTCAACTTACAACCATTTTAAGCTACAAAAAAAATCTGATTGACATAACTGGTTCTGGTACTTACAACTGTCGCAGAATCCCTATGGACAAGTGAACAGAATTCAGGTGCTTGGTAACCAGCGTGTATTGATATTAATTTCAGCATCTCAGGTCCATGTGATCACCATTTGCAATCTTTCCAACTGGCTTACGGCAAGCAAAGTCAACAGGAGAAGCTGGATTTGGTTAATCACAACATGATTCCCTTAACAACTGCAGTGATTCCCTTAACAAATATGACAAGAAAGTTCATACAGTCAGGCACGACTCACTGTAAAACTGCCTTGCTCAGCAATGGAAACTCTGATACCAATTGTGGTCATAAGTGGAGGGCTACTTCCATGACACTTCATGTCCTTGTCCTAAATTAATTTATTTTAATTTCCAGGAAAACAATAATTGGCAAAAGCTTGCCCAATATATCAAGACTATGGTATTTGACATTTATATGCACATGATATTGTAAAACTCTGGGTTCTCAAGTTGCATGTTTTGAGACTGAGATTTTATTTTTAACTTTCCAAGGGCAACAGCTGTCCAAGTTCTACCTATAGCTATAGGAAACTCAGTCTTCACTCTGTAACCCATCTATTTGAAAGGCCGCATGGACAGAATTTTTGGTGTCCTTAACCTAATATTTCTTAACACGCCCTTTTGAGGCAGTAGCTGCAATCGAGCACTTTTTCTCACATCGGTTTAATTTTTAAGAGTTATATTGTTTAAAAAAACCCGATGGCTACCTGCCTTAAAACACAACTCTCGGCAGCTCACAGCAACAATAACAACACCATAAAACAAAACCTAAAAACTGGTGCCTCGAGGATCCCCTTGGGATGCCCCAACAATCAACCACAGACCCATCACTGTTCCCTAGTCCATGAGTAAAGAGCCAAGTCTTGAAGGCCTCCGGGAAAATTAAATGGGTGGGGGCTGCCGGATCACCCAGGGGACGTTGTTTCTCAAGGTAGGGGCAGCCTCAGAAAAGATACACTTTTGAGGACCTGCTAGATGGCAACATTTCAAGGACAGCACCCAAAGCGTGCCTGCCCTATCTAATCTGGTAGGACAGGCAGATATTCTCAGGGAGAGGTGGTTCAGTTGTATGTGTACTGAAATAACTTCCAGACTCTTTAAGCTATTTGTGGCAGGGACCTGAAAGTACCATGCATAGAAATGATCCCATCTGTGGTGCAACTGGTTTTTTGTTTTTAGGGGAGGATTTCATGCAGCCATAATAGTAAGATTGTTGTTGTTGTTGCTGCTGCTTGAAACAAAGGACAAGATAGTGTCTGTCCCCATCTTGAACAGCTACCAAACAGTTTAGCAGCCAAGTCTTATTTCATAGCTGATAATGGAAACCATAGTGCAACCAGAATATATCAATCACTTATAGTACCGTATTTATGTTTATCAAAAACTTTATATGCTTTCCTATCTTGAGACTCTAGTTGGTTTCCAGTAACACGATCAAATAAAATCAACCTCCGTACAGGCTTTAAAACAATGTATGTAATCGAGCAAAGCAGAGGGAATGTTTTTCTTTCTGCTTTATGAAGATCTATGGCCTACTTGGTTATAAGTACAGTAACGTTTTACTGTGGGAAGGAAACTGTATTGTTAATATAAAAATAATACCATGAACATTGGTAACTTATAAATGAATATAAAATGTTGGGTGTGCACTTCTCCTATAAAGAAAAGAGTTTTGGGTTAGAGTTTTGGTCCCAGTGCTCTTATGTATGTGCACACATGTTTTCAAGTCAGTTTCTGACCCCTGATGACTGACTGGACTAGCCCCTGCAGTCTTCTTGGCAAAAAAAGAAGTGGTTTGTTTTCACCTTCTTCCCAGAGTTGAGAGTGACTATCCCAAGGTCAACCAGCTGGCTTTGTCCCTAAGGCAGAACTAGAACTCGGTGTCTCACATTTTCTAGCCTGGTGTACACCTGACTGGGCCTTGAGGTACACTTATCAACTCAGGGATTGCCATCAAGCCTCTTTGGAGCTGCCCCCATCACCTGCTACTCTCTGGGTGAGACATTTGGGCTATCCTTGGCTGGACCCTAGCGAACACATGGCATAGAGCCGAGGCGGCGCAGTGGTTAGAGTGCAGTATTGCAGGCTACTAGAGCTGACTGCTAGCTGCAGTTCAGCAGTTCAAATCCCACCAGGCTCTAGGTTGACTCAGCCTTCCATCCTTCCGAGGTGGGTAAAATGAGGACCCAGATTGTTTGGGGCAATAGGCTGACTCTGTAAACAGCTTAGAGCAGGCTGTAAAAGCACTGTGAAGTAGTATATAATTCTGTTATTGCTATTGCTATGGCTGCATCTCTGACTGCATCTTATGAGCTCAAGATGCTTCCTTCACAGGTTTTCTGGCCCTTCCAATCTGTTATTCTTTGCCTCAATTTCTGGTCTCAAATCTAAGATGGCTGGGGCTACCCTGTTAATCGTTAATAACACTAACTGAATGTTTTTATAATGCTTCTGTCAGGTGCTCCAAACATTCCTTCACAGCAATGTTATACCTGTGACTGTTTTTTCCCCTGCCTTGTAAAGGTGGGGTGGGAAGCAGAAGCCGAGATGAAGAGATCGACATTGTTACTGAGGAATTCTTGTTAAGAGGCGTAATTTCTGTGGGGATTTCCGGGTTCTTGAGCCATTTTCTGTGTCTTAACCATTAATCTACTTTCGTCATTAGAAGGCAGAGTTAAAAACAAAAACAGAACTGGGAAAACAAAGTAGAAGCAGTTGTAATGGAGAAGTATGCACGTAAAAGAATTACGGAGGTGTGTAAACATCAGGGTTGCCTTTCAGGTTGGTTGGGTCAAGGCTACTCTGTGCTTTTAATCTGTAAAGAAGCATAGTGGGTGGATAATTATTTACACGACCATGCCTGCATCCCACAGCACCACAACATCCAAACACTTCATCGCCAAACTGAAATCATTGACTGCCTTGGCAGAACCAAAATAAAAAGTCCTAAAGATGACACCCAATATTTGGCCGGGAGGGAGGCTGAGAATTGTTTTTAGGTTAGAAATGGAAGAAATGCAGGAGAGTTTTCAGAATATGCCCTGCATTTCATTCAGTCCTCAGATCTTCCATTGGAAGCATAACGTGGAAAGAAAGAAAGCTCAGCCAGAAATCTGCCTGAAATACCCAAGCCAGACTTTTTATACAAGACTTAAATTTACTCTAATAATTTGTAGATTTCAGTAGCCCCATTTGGTTGGGTATTCCCTGTTGTTTTTTGATTGATGGGAACAGGGTTGAAAGGATACAACTTTAATGCTTTTTGGGTAGCTCTGATCTCAGAGATCTCCTGGAATAAAGATGGGATACAGATATAAATCACAGCGGGGTAGGAATCAGGGATTTTCAGATGTAGAATGGAGAATCCAGAATCTCTGCTATCTTTTGTACTGTGGCCACAAATGTCAAAGAATGCAACTACATTTCTCCCACTTCCAGTAGATTTTTTTTAAAATAATGGTTTTCCAGTTCCTATTAATGAATAGAATTCTTCATTCACTCCCGATTCACTCTGTATTTGTCCCTGTTCAGATGAACAGTGAACAGCTGAATGCATAAGGAAGTGTGTATTTGTAATATGCAACATCCAAAGTAAGGCACACGTCTTTCAGCAAATGAACATGCAAAGAGGAAGAGTTAATTGAAACAATAGAAGCTGAACAGGTGATATTTTTAGAACCTGCTAGAACATCTTTCAGGGAAATCTACTTGTTTTATTGCTGATTTGCAGAAGATGAAAGGATGAAAGAGATTGATCTAATTGGGAAAAAAGTAGAAAGAATGATTGATCCCACAGCAAGATGAAGTTACTAACTTCCTTGCATTGCAGGTAATGAGGAAATGTGTTGATTATTGGACCTGAACAATGTATGGAGCCCTCAATCTGACAGGCTTCTTTGAGTCATCTACTGGGGAAACAGGGAGTGAACTGTTAGGTGAATTTGGCTTGATGCTATAGCAATTTGTTGATTGAGATTTCTTGTCCAGATTTGCATTTCCTATACTTCAAGTTTCAACTCTTACCCCACATTCTGTGATTTCATCTAAAGTGGTGAAGGTTGATCACTTTAAAATAATAGATGACTTCATTCTGAATAGCCTTGCCTGAAATATAAGTTCACTTCTCAAAGAATCATAGCTGGAAAAAAGTTATTGAGGCCAATCTCTGCCTTGTTCAAGCCTATGATTGAAGCTGTTAGGATAATTGAGAGTCTACTACTTCTCTGGATGAGTGCTCTTACTGCTAGGAATGTAGTGTTGGGATCTATTTTTCTTTCTAACGGTTAAATAGTTGGTAAACTGCACTCTGAACGAGACCAAACAGGCCTTGATCCTCTAGATGACACCCTTTTAGGATTATAGGAAGTGCCATCTCCTCTTCATAAGGCCTTCCCAGTTCTATTCTCTTTTCTTAGTTCCTTACCCTTTGATCATCCTTTTTGAACACACTGTTTTAGGTCCCTGGCCCACCTTAAAAACTTGCAATTTGTTAAAAATTATAATCACAATGGTTTAAAAAGTGAACACAAATTTAAAAAAAGAAAAGAAAAAACAATGCACAGAAAATACAATGGGAAAAAAACCTGAAAGAAAAAAATATATAATAAAAATATATAAAGAAATTACTTTCCCTTCATCACAAGTATATATTTTAGTCATCTAAAATATATACTTAAAAAAACTAAATTTAGTAATTTAATTATCAGCGTCTCTTAAAATACAGCAAATGATCTCTTCTTCTCTATCTCATATCTTATCTGTAAATAAACCCTTAAAACCTCATTGTCTTGTGGTTTCCTCACAAGGAGTAACTGCTTGGAACATTTGTGGGTGATCTCAAGTCCTCTCCTAGTTTGGAGAGGAATTACAAAGAGCTGGTCTCCTTATCTCACTGTATTTGTCAGTCTACCATTTCTTCTCTGAAAATCTGAGTCCTCTTTAAAATGTTGAGAAGTTGAGATGATGTCTAATCAATGCAAAATAATCTATACTTCTACTGATGTGATTGTATTTGAATCTAAAATTGAATCTAAAATTATATTTCCCTTTCTTATAACCATATCATATTTTTGACTGTTATAGGTAATTCTCGATTTATGATTGGTCACTTAACAACCATGCAAAGTTATGAAAGATCTTTTGAGGGGTACTTATAACCTGGTCTTCATGGCCATCCCCCCCCAAGTCACATGACCACTTTTCGGGTGTTCAGCAACCAAACTGCATTTACAGCCATATGCAGCTCCTATGGCACCTGAAAATGTATGCTATGATATTTTGCCAAAAACCAACATTTACTTCTGGTGAACCATAGCAAACAATTGGTTCACTTAATGACATATCGTTCACTTAACAAATATGGATTCACTTAACAACCACAGTAAAAAAAAAGCTCCATTATGCTCCTGAGTTGAAGAATACCTATATTCAATTTATAATGAACCCCTATCCCAAGTTCCTCTAATGTCTTCTCCCATTTCTACATCTGTCATTTGATTTCCATTTATAAGTTAATTTGTCCCTGTTAGTTTTTTGAAAAAGTCTATTATCTTACCTATACAGGTGGTTTTAAATTTTTTAAAGTAT
Organism: Thamnophis sirtalis; assembly: GCF_051295495.1. Classification (NCBI taxonomy): domain Eukaryota; kingdom Metazoa; phylum Chordata; class Lepidosauria; order Squamata; family Natricidae; genus Thamnophis; species Thamnophis sirtalis. The sequence continues at coordinate 141,753,954 of NW_028261383.1, read as the reverse complement.
CCTATTCAGTTTTGTGTCAAATGTAAAGTTAATAGATTCTTTCTATGTCCTCATCCAAGTCGTAAGGATAAATATTGAATAATTCCGAATCCAGGATTGGACCATGTGATACCATCACCAATAGCCTATTCTAGTTTGATTAAATGCCACTGACAAGAATTTTTGAAGGGTAATTTTTGAGCCAGTTGTGGATCCATCAACCAATCATTAATCTAGCCCATACTAATAAAATGTTATGAAGTATTTCCTGAATGCTTTGCAGAAGCAAGATATCTTAATCCTAAGCATTTCAATCATGTAATACAGAAATTAAGACCTGAATCAAGCTGAACCTATGTCTTCATGGATGTGTTCATGTAGTTTTCAGGGCAACATTATAGAGTTTACTTGTCACTGCTTTTTTTTAGGCTAGCCTTTTAGTCCAGTGACCCTTTATGACCTCCCATCCAAACAATAGTTTGATTCAGTGTTGCTCAGCTTTCTAAGATCATTCAAGGTGATAGTGCTATCACCTTGATCAGAATATGAGGCAAGGTTAGTTGGGCAAATCTTGTCCTTGAAATACCCTTACTGAACTGTGGCAATCAGTGTAGGTACAGATTGATTTATTTACAGAATTATCTGCTCTAAAATCTTTCCAGTACTTATGATATGTTGATCCCTGGATTATTCTTCTCTCCTGTTTGAAGGTAGGAATATTTGCCTTCCTCCATTTATTTGTCGCTTCACAGAGCCGAGGTGGCGCAGTGGTTAAATGCAGCACTGCAGGCTACTTCAGCTGACTGCAGATCTGCAGTTCAGCTGTTCAAATCTCACTGGCTCAGGGTTGACTCAGCCTTCCATCCTTCCGAGGTAGGTAAAATGAGGACCCGGATTGTTGTTGGGGGCAATATGCTGACTCTGTAAACCGCTTAGAGAGGGCTGAAAGCCCTATGAAGCGGTATATAAGTCTAACTGCTATTGCTACTGCTAACGGCTATTCTCCAGCATGTTTCTCCAGAAATGTTCAGCCAAACTCCACCAGCAAGCTTCTTCAGTACCCTAGATTGCAATTCCTCTGGTCCTGGAGATTAAGGCCATTCAAAGAAAGTAGATGTTGCCTGATAATGCTTCTGTCAATCTCAAATTTCAGTACTTGTCCTTCTTTTCACAATGGTCTAGTAAAACATACACCTTCTCTTTAAAGAAGATATGGACAAATAGAATACAGAATAATGAACAGGACCTTGGAGGTCTTCTACTCCAAGTGCTTGGCCAATCTCTTTAAAAACCTTCACTGATGAAGCACGCCCAACTTCTGAAGACAATCCCTTCCACTGGTTAATTGTTCTCACTGACAGAAAATGTCTCCTTAATTCTAGGAGGGAATCAAATAGGATATTTTGTTTATGATTTATTGGATTTTGCTATTTTATGTAGTAGCTGATGTACTTATTTTCTTTAAAGATCATTTTTACTAATTCAAGCTGAACTTTCCTCATGCAGTTCTGAGCTACTAGATTTCATCTCCAATCCTAGACAATACAGGTGAAAGCCTTTCTGGTCAAGCAATTCATAGTGGGTGTGGCCTAGTCAGCTTCCTGCACCACGGTTGGGGGGTGCGTTTTTGCTGTCCCCGGGCTCCAAAGGCTTTCCTCGAGCCTCTGGGGGGAGTGAAAATGTCCTCCCCAGGCTCCAGAAGCCCTCTGGTAGTCAAAAACAGGCCCATTTCTAGCCTTCCCATTTTTTGCCCTCCCCAAGCCTCCGTGCGTGCCCTGCACTTACCTGCATCCAAAATGGGCTGCATGGGGACTCCTGGGAGGGGATGGGTGGGCAGGGCCAGCCAGGAATGAGATTTGGGGGTTCTCCAAACTGCACCAAATCTTAGCTAGAGGTTCTCCCAAACCTCTGCGAATCCCCAGCAGCCTACCCCTGAATTCATCCTTCAGCCAAACTCTTTTCTACCATTTATTATAAAGTACAACCCATCCGATACCAGCGGTCCACTATGACTCTCCTGTATAACCAGTCATTAGTTTGTAATGGATGACAACACCACCCAGGTTCTTGAGCTTCTACCCTAGATCTTCAGAGAACATGGCAACATGTTTGCAGCTGTTTCTTGAAGTATCATTTGTCCTCACATGGATTAGTAGGAAGGGATAATGGAGATTATTCTGTCATTTTTCCTGAGCCCTGCTCCAGGAAGACAGCACATTTCACAATCTGATGGGGTCCACTTGGAAAACATTTGTTTCAACTTACTATAGTTAAAAAAATTATCAACTGTTAGGACTGTTGGTTCTCTTATTGCAAGGAACAATGGTATTCAATCTACTCTTGAAGAAGTCCCCTTCCCGTCTCCTGTTTCACAATGTCTCTTTTTCCTCCTCTGAAAACTCAGAACCGTTTCCTCCCCCCAGCAACCAAATGTCAAGGTGGATGGGAAATGTCACAAAGGATCTATGGAACTAGTGGGTTACAAATAATTTCTTCTCCTCTCCTTTTCTTGTTAAAGGTGTGTAGAGTTCATCATCTCTTTGTAATAATTGAAGTAAACCCATTTTCCCTAGATCTGAAAAATGGAACTACAGACTGGAGCAGTGAGAAAGTAAAGTTTAAACACTGGTGGTTAAACCATTTTGTTTTTACACAACTTCTGCCCATGTACAATGTACATGATTTGACACACCCACTCAAGTAGTGAGGGTTATAATTATATTGTCAAAATATAAGTGGATTGTGACCTGCCAAATGAATCAAAGTTGATTTAGTTATGTAAAATTGCTTTAGTTGGTTTCAGATGGTTCTCCAATGTTCAGATAATAGCTGAGGATGTGTGGATCATAGTTGACTTCCCTCTTAATACACATATTCAATCATATATGAACTGAGCCTTTAAAAAAAAGCATGCACAATACATGTAAGTGAGAGTGGCTATCTTTTTGCAGAGCTCCCCATTGACTTTCCATATGCCAAAACAACAACAACACATCAGCCATGCTTTTGTGTGTGTGATTCCTTTGTTGAGCCATGTAGTTGATGGTGACTCACAAGGTTTCAATAAACAGCTTTTTTGACATTATTTTTTTAAAACATTGAAATGGTTGGGTTCTCTGACTTCTACAGGTGAATCTTGCAGAATTAGAATTAGAGTCAATTTGGTTTAGTGGTTATGGTACTGGCTTAGAAACCAGGAGACTGTGAGTTCTAGTTCCACTTTAGGCATGAAAATTGACTGGGTGACTTTGGCCCAGTCACTCTCTCTCAGCCGACTCACCTCACAGGGTTGTTGTGGGGAAAGCAGAAGGAGGAGAAGTATTAGGTATGTTTGCTGCCTTGAGTTATTTATAAAAATAGTAAAGGTGGGATATAAATAAAACATAAACGGGGGGGGGCAATGGCTCATTGGTTAAAGATGCTGAGCTTGTGCTTATCACCTGGAAAATTGATAGCCTGAGTTTGAGACCCAAGCACCATGTGATGGGGTGAGCTCCCATCTGTGCCCCAGCTCCTGCCCACATAGCAGTTCGAAAGCACGCAAATGTGAGTAGAGAAATAGGTACCATTATGGTGGAAGGTAACAGCATTCCGTGCAACTCTCTGTATATAGTTATACTAGTCATTTGACTGTGGAAATGTTTTCAGACAATACTGGCTCCCTTGATTAAGAAATGGAGATGAGCACTGCCCCATAGAGTCGGACATGACTGGACAGGGGAAACCTTTACCTTTATAAATATAATAAATACAAAATAAAATCCTACATTTCCGTGTAAACTTGGCAGTGGCTCTCCGGAGTTCAGCCCTGAACCCTCCAATTCCCAGAGAAAATCAGGGCAGAATAGAATAGAATAGAATAGAATAGAATAGAATAGAAGTTGGAAGGGACTTTGTAGGTCTTCTCTCCAACCCCCTGCCTAGACAGTAAACCCTACATCACTTCAGACAATGGTTATCCAACATCTTCTTTAAAACTTCCAGTGTTGGAGCATTCATAACTTCTGGAGGCAAATTGTTCCACTGATTAATTGTTCTAACTGTCAGGAAATTTCTCCTCAGTTTTAAGTTGCTTCTCTTCTTGATTAGTTTCCACCTATTGCTTCTTGTCCTACCCTCAGGTGCTTTGGAGAATAGTTTGACTCCTTCTTCTTTGTGGCAACCCCTGAGATATTGAAACACTGCTATCATGTCTCCCCTGGCCCCTCTTTTCATAAGACTAGACATACCCAGTTCCTGCAACCGTTCTTCATATGTTTTAGCCTCCAGTCCCCTAATCAGCTTTGTTGCTCTTCCCTGCACTCTTTCTAGAGTCTCCACATCTTTTTTACATTGTGACGACCAAAATTGAATAACTGAAGAAGCAAAGCATATAGACCCATTTCACAATGTGGATGACCTAACCAGTATTACCAGTGCAGAATTGGAAAGAGCACTTCATAGATCTGATGACAGGCTCTGATAGGGCATTTTTAGTGAGAGTCTCTGGTTTCTATGGCTTCATTTACAGGAAGTTACTGTTTTCCAACAAGTTGCTGTTTCCAGCAGTGGATTGTATACGTATTAGGAGAACAATGATTTCCACCTACTAGAGCCAACTCAGGTATCTTTGCTTTGATAGGACAGAGACCCTGAAATTATGGAGAAGTCATTGGTGGCAGGCAGAGGAGAAGTCAGTTATTATCTCAGCCTGGGCAGAGACAAAACTGCTCTTTCCCCCGCTCTCCGCTGCTCAGCTCTGAGTCACGTCTGGGACTTGAATAGCGGCCCTGCAAAAGGACTTGTCACTATGACAGGGGGACAAAACGCAGTAGGTCTGGCTCCTAGCCCTCGTCGGCTTCCAAACCACTACTTGTCACTTCCTCCCCGCCCCCTCCAGCTCATGCTCAGCATAGACTTTAAAAGAAAGAAAAAAAACCTGGGCCATCCTTGATTCTTTCTTTGTAATCCGTGTCTACACCACTGAGGCTTGCCACCCAGGGAAAAATATCAGGCGTTTTGGCCTTAAACACTTAGAGTTGTTCAGAATGGAGAGTCCGAATGGGGATCCCAGTCTCCAAGGCTGAAGACGGAAAAGGGGGGGGGGTGGCAGATGATTGAGAGGTAGTAAACATTTCTTCCCTCTTTTCCTTCCACCCCTCTTTTTTGTACCCCCCTCCTTTGTACTGTTATCTCTTCAGGAAGTGCCTCCATACGTCTGGCTGTGGCTTCCCTCCCAGGCTGGAGCCACTGTCTGGATTAGAGAGAAGGGGCTGTGTGTGCAAAGTTGCCAGTGCTCGCTGATTCTCTGCCTATTTTGCCCACTGAGAGAGGAGGCTGCCAGGAGAATGGACTAGGAAGGATGTGTCACTCATGTCTGGGAGTAAGAAATGAACTCTCAAAGGCCCATATACAACACAGCATCTTCCTCCATAGTGCCAAGAGCATTCAACCTCAATTTACAAAGAAAGTGTGTGTGTATGTGTGTGTGTGTGTGTGTGTGTGTGTGTGTGTGTGTTAGTGTTAACAAAGCATAGGCAATCCTTGACTTACGACCACAGTTGAGCCCAAAATTTCTGCCGTGAAGCAAGACAGTTAAGTGAGTTTTGCTACAGTTATTAAGTCAATCACTGCAATTGTTAAGTTAGCAATACGGTTGTTAAGTGAATCTGGCTTCCTCATTGACTTTGCTTGTCATAAGGTCATAAAAGATGCATCTACCAGTCTTTCTTTTGCATAATGGACAGGTGCCCGTTTTCATTTCTGAAATGCTAGGACGAGGATAAGGAACCTATAGCCCATCAGACAATGGCTCTCAGCGTCCCTCACCCTTGGCCATGAAGCTTGGGTGTTTGTGTGTTGTAGTTCAGGAACATCAAGTGGCCATGGCTACCCACTCCTGCCCTAGAGCAGAGGTGCCCATTCCTTGTTAACCCTGCACTGTAACTTAAATTGATTCCTTCATGAGATTATCAGTCATGTTAACCTTCTGCAATGGAGGGACTCTTGAACCAATTGTATATGATTTCTTGGATTGGTCAGATGATATTAAAATCCAAGTAATGCCTGTTTGTGCAGGTCCTCAAAAAGTTACAAACACACCTACCAGCATGCTAATTGGGTGGCTGTTGTGCAGCTGCCTGATAGCCCTGTGGGTTCATTGTGTTGCAATGTGGAAGAATACAAAACAGAAAGGAGGAATGGGAGCAAAACCCAAGCCAGTGCCTCTGCAGAGGTGGGGGGAGAGGGTGGAGTATAGGGTCTTTTCGGAGCAGATCCACTTCTATTTCTTCTCATAGCCTTGGGGTAAGATCTTTTATGTCCTTGCTAGGGTGGAGTTCTTAGCCAGGCCTCCAGTTCCGTCCACCTTCCCATGGATAATCAACCCGTTGTTGTCCAGCCAGGACATTGCCTAAAGCAGCCTCTTCAGAACAGAGCAGCTCCATCCAAGGACAATGCAGCCCCTGTGACTAGACTTCCCGCCCTTTTCAGATCTGGCAGGGGTTTCTGTCTCCACACCCAAGAGGCCTAATTCTTCTGTGAACGCTTGGACTCTCTGGATGATTCATGGGGTGAAAAAGATTTGATTTACGAGAGCGGACAGAGCTGATTTTAAGTGATTGAATGGACTTCTAATTTGCCTCTCCAGTCAAATTCATCAAGCGGGATCAGTCCTCCAACTTGACTGAAGATGCATCAGAGAAGCAGTTAACCATTAAACAAGGAGGTGTGATCTTCTAGATGTTGCTGAACTACAAAGTCAGGGTAGTGCAAGGGTTAAAGCGCCAGGCTGGCACCAGGAACCCCTGGCCATTCAAGCTCACCACTTTGGGGCAGTTATTCTCTCTTAGCCAAGTTGTCCTGCAGAGGAAAATTGGAAATGCGTTGAGCTCCTTATCACAACAATAACAATAGGATATGCCAGCATCCTTTCTGACTCTCCTGTCTGGGGCCGCCAAGAGTTGAGGTGTAGCAACATCTGGAGGCCCATTGCTTCCCCCCCCCTTGCTCAAGAATTCTGTGTTGTCATTTCTAGCCACAACTGTATCTCTTTGTCCTCATCCCCATGGTTGAGAAAGTTATGATACGTGTTTGGAAAGCCAAATCCTGTTGTGTTCTGGGTACCAACCAACCCTCTGAATGTCACACACTCTAAACTCCTGATTGGCTGAGACGATTGGTTGAACCGGTTGGTTAGTGGGTTGTGCCACACTTGGCAAAAGAAGCTGCCCAGCCAGTTTGGTGGTGTGTCAGTTTGGAGGTGATAGGAGGAGAAAGCTTGTGGGCTTAGCAATGTTTGCATTTAACTCCCTTAAACTTCATAGTTATTAAACAACTGTACACACCCAAGTTAGGGCCTTCAATAGGACAAAATATAGTCACAGTTCTATAGTAGCATTCCCGCCTAAAAGCTTTATTAATTTCCAGAGATTCCTTTTTTATGAATTACTATCTTGATTATGTGGAAATAAACCCACTGAACTTAATAGGGCTTTCTTCTGAGTGTAAACAAAGTTCTCCATTTCTTAGTTGAAGAACAAGAAACAAGCAAGATAGGTCTGGCTATACATTTATCTCTTACACTTTATTTTCTAAGTGTTGAAGAATACAGCTTTTATTGTTCAGTGACAAGGGTAAAATATTCTTACTAGGTCTATTACTGAAATTGCTTCTTTATGCACCTACAAACTACTATTTATTTACTGTATTTTGGGGGGGGGGGGTAGCTTATTTATTAGTTACATTTGTTTGCTGGTCATATTGCTCCCAGGACTAATATCAGAGGTCAACCAGTGAAGCGACTGGAAGATTTAGACAAAACAAAAGAACACTTTTTTACACAATGAACATGTGAAGTTTGTTTCCATAAGAAATAAGAACTTGGATGGCTTTAAAGGAGATCCTTATAAATCACAGAGGACAATTGTTTAAAGAGCCATAAGTTTTGAAATGTCAGTCTTCAAGAGAGCTCCATGTGCATTATAGGGCCTAAAGACATCAACAGTATTTTGCAAAAGCTAATACATCCCTGCAAACATTCCATATAATGAAAAAAAAATAACATGGGGGGAAAGGGAAGGTCATTTTTGATGGCAGAGTGAAAAATTTGAAAAAAGAAACATCGTTTCAGCCGCATGTTCTAGTCATAATTTGGGGGGAAAGAATCAGTGGTGGGTTGCTGCCGGTTCGGACCGGTACAGCCGTACTGGTAGTGGCCTGGAGCAGCTGTGAGTGTACCAGTGCGGTGGCTCGTTTGGCTCACCCACCCGCCCGTCCTCTATAGCTGTATTTATGCCAAAAGGTACACTGTGCACGTGCGCACAGTGGGCGGCACCTGCGCGAGCCCCAACAAACAGCTGAGTGTCACAGGGGCGGTGGATTGCACATCCGTGCGCAGCGCACATCAGGCACGTGCACATCAGGCGCATGCACAAACAGACCGTGATCAGCGTACCGGTAGCAACGGTAAGAGGAACCCACCACTGGAAAGAATGCAGGGGCCTGTTGTAGAATTCAGTGCCCTTTGCTAGTTCTCCTTCCTGAGAGCGGAAACAAATAATTATGGTGGCGTCTGTAGACACGAGAGGCTGCAAATTGGATGTTTGTTTGGAAAAGCTGGATGTTCAGGTTCTTCTTGTATCTTCATATCCATCATATTATTCACTGACTATAGTTTCAATTATGGGATGACTGTTTTTCACTCAACTTAATGTCCCAACCCAATACCTACCCTTCTGAAATATTGCAAAGTCCCTCCCCTTAAATGCCTTCCTGATGTAACTATTTTTCAAATTGATTGCTAAGGTACAGGAGGTCTGTGGGTCTGTTTTGGGATGGGGCTGCCAGAAGTGCTTGTCAAAAGCTGGTAGGGAAAGTTGCAGATAAACCAATTGCCAAGTGCCCCCCTAATCATGATCACATGACTCTGGGGATGTTGTGACAGTTTCAACTATAAGAACTAATCATACACCTGCTTGTTCAGCCCCATCATAACTTCAAATGTTTGCTGAATGATGGTCACTAAACGAGGATGACCTGTATGCTTTATCACCATATGTAACTGGGCCAGTAGTTCTGGAACAGAGAAATTATGACAGCCTTAGCAGGACATATTTTTTCTGGAAACATACCGTAGTTCTGGAGAAGATAGAAGTAGACCATTTTCTTTCTTCTTGGCAGGAAATCCAGCTGATTATGTGCCATCAAGTTGTTTTTGACTCTTAGCTATCACATAAATAGATTTTCTCTATGATGATCTGTCCCTAATCTGGCTCATCAGATCTCCTAATGGTATACTCATTGTTGTGTACTAAAGTTTCCTCTCTGGTCCATTTGGCTAGGGGGACGTGTTACTTGTTACTGATTGGTTACCTGTTTGACAGCTGGGGTATATAAAGAGCTGTCAAACAGGGCTCAGATGATGCCAGTTAGCTAATACACGCAAAATGTGAAGTGCCACGTTAGGCAACCAGTTAGAAATAAACTGTTAGCTGACTTGAAGTCCTGGCTCGCCTCCGTTTGTCTGATCGCATTCTCCCAGCTAGAACACTCATCACCACTGTAACTGAGTCCATCCACTTTGTTGTTGGTTGTTCTCTTCTCCTACCACAATCCCCAGCATTAAAGCTTTTTCCAGAGAGCTGAAATACGGTAGGATAATTTGACCCTGGCGGTTTGTGCCTCAAAATGAGAACTCTGGGTTGATTTGTTCAATGATGGATTGATTTGTTGTTTTGGCTGTCTAGGTCGGTGATGGCAAACCTATGACACGCGTGTCACCTGTGGCACATGGAGCCATATTTGCCAGCATGTGAGCTGTTAGCTCCGGTGTGCACACGCATGTCGGCTAGCTGATTTTTGGCCTTCAAGAAGGCTGGGGGAGGCTTTTTTCGCCCTCCCCAGGCTTCAGGAAAGCCTCCGGAGCCTTGGGAGGACAACAAACGGGCCCAATGGGCCACCTGGAAATTCAGAAACTATCTGTTTCCAGTTTCCAAAGGGCCTCTGGGAGGCTGGGGGAGGCCGTTTTCACCCTCCCGAGGCTTTAGGAAAGCCTCCAGAGCCCGGGGAGGGCGAAAACTCCCCCACCCCGGCGTAGAGCGGGGAGCCCGTGCGCATGCGCGGTGGGGTTGCACGTGTGCATGCGTAAGTAGGTGGGTGCATTCCATTGTGGGTGTGAGCACGCGTGTGTGCGCAATAACACGCAGATGGGCAATTTTAGCACACCTTTACAAAAAGTTTCGCCATTATTGTTCTAGGTTATACTCTGGAGTTTTTTCTAATATCATAATTCAAAGGTGTCGATACTTTTCCTATCCTGCTTCTTTAAAGTTCATCTTTTGCTTTTATAAAGTGTCACATCAAATCATTTGAATATCTTTTCCAAGGCCTTGATGGCTACTTTATCAAGTGCTTGTCTGCAGCATATTTCTTGACTAAGCTGTATTCATTGGAATCTTACTTCTCATTTTTGATTATAAAATTTATTAGCCACCCATCTGAGTTTTGGTCCCAAAAAGAAGTTCTGGAACTAAGCAGAAAGGTTTTCAAATTTATTTGCCATTGTGTTTGTTTGCTATGTATATCGGTTGATATGTATATCGCTTGCCTTAATGGCTATGAAAAGCTTACAAAAATCGACATCCAGGGACGCAGGAAATATATTACCACAGAAATATTCACAATGCACTATCTAGCTTGTTTGTCACTCAAATCACCCAATCTACAAATTAGAGACAAAAGCAAAACAATGGTCAGTAAAATAGGGCGTGTGCTCAGCCTGGGAATTTGTTCTAATCCAAGAATAATTCTGTTCACAGAGAAATCTATCCCCTTTCCTTCTGCCAAGTTTTCTGGATTTTAATTTGGGTAAGAGAAAAGGCTTTTGTTTTTGCTGCTACTGTGAAATCTTTGCTGACCTGCCGTGAAGCTTTGTGCAGCAGGCCAAATTCGGTTGCGATTCCCATCATTTGTGTAAGGATATATTAGAAATGACAGAGGGTTGATGCAAATTCCATACTTTGGGACAATTTGCATCATGACATCATGGTACAAATGGCACAAATACATAACAAATGATGGAATTTGCATCGTTTATTTCATTGTGTAGATTTACTCTTCAACTCCCCCCCCTCAAAATGGGGGGAAATGTGTTCTCCCTCTCACCCCATTAGTTCATTAAAGTGAGGTGTTACTGCTGAGGATCTCTGGAGGTGTTACAATAAATGGTTGTTGACGTTGTGCTTTAATCCATTTTAGCCAATTAACAAAGATGGGCTCCCCACCCTCTAGTTATTCATCCTATAGTGTATTTATATGCAGGACCTGACTCAAGAATCTATAGTGCTTGTGCATAAGAAATAGGAGGTGAGGTTTGCATTTAAAAGCTGAACAGGACATTCCCCTTGGTTATTTATTAACTCTGAATGAATGCACTCATGGAAAACAACCAGTGGGTCAAAGCTCTCTTAACCTATGATCAGTGTCTAGAATGTGGACCTGCAAATGCCAAATACTCAACGCTGTACCTCTGTTTTTAGAGCAAAATAATCCAGTCCAGAACCTTCACTGATGACTTCTCTGCTTTCTTTTAATATGCCCGTATCCAAGTTAGCCTCTCTTTCCCCTTTGCCGATAAACATGATTCAGCACAGTAAAACTCCGCCCATGTACAAATTAATCAATATTGAAACAGCTTTGTAAGTATTTAGTCATAGTACTCCACCTGTCTTCATAGACTCTTTTAATTAAAAAGGCGTATGAGTTTAAAGAATCAGGCTTTAAAAATTTCAATTACTGTATAAGGGTGTCTTTGGGCCCCACAAACCTTCTGCCAGAAACATTTGGTGGGGGGGAGGATTACCAAGAAAAGGCAATATGGCAGTTGCAGCAGTGCAATTTAAGTCTGTCCCTTTATATCTGCCTGCAACATCAAAACACGTACAACCAGGGATGGGATCCTCCCGGTTTAACAACCGGTTCGGTGACTGCGCAATTTGCCCAAACTGGTCCGAACAGGTAGAATCCCACCCCTGCATACAACATGGGGAGGATTGCGATCATGCTTCTGGGTCTGCCATCTTGGTTTTTCTAACCTTCCCAATAGATGCCACTATTTTCTGAGAAAAGTAAGATGGCGGAAGGCTGCGGCCTACTGCTTTATTTGAAAGTGTACCTAGCTCTTTGGAAATAAATAAAAAAGAAGTTGAGGGGATGAGGACAGCTGGGCAGGAAGTGACCAGGAGCAGTCTATTCTATTTGCCTTCTTGTGAATGGGCATTTTATGACTGAATGATCCACAGCGGCACTTATTTGGTGTGAGTGCTTCTAACAGGCTCTCAAACTTTAAGATGTGCTCTCTGACTCAAACAAACTGGAGAAATGGTGTGTGCTTATTTGTGTCCCGTATGTACCTCACCAAGTTTGGTTCGTTCAACCAATGGCGGTTGTGTCGTTGTGTGTGGTAGTGTGTTCTGCAACACAGGCTATTATATTTAGGGCAGCAGAGTTAACCCTGATACCCTTTGGAAACATTTTCATGAGATAAGCTTATAGTTTTAGGTACTTGAGTGTTGGACCATTCACCCAATGAGAAAGGAGCATCTTATCTGTTCTCTCAGGGTCAAGTGGCTGAGTTCATACATCAAGTGTTTTGTTTGGTTTCAAGTTGCTGCAGTGCACAATTCTGGCCATTATGGTTTGAAAGAGAGCCACTTTGGTCTAGTGCAGGGGTCGGCAACTGTAAACACACGAAGAGCCACAAAGGTCCTAACTGGAAGCCCCCCCCATTTAATTCTGAAGCCAGCCAGAAGTCTGGTTCCCCCATCATAGAGTCTCCTCCTAGCGCAGTGTCCTTTTGCCTCTACCTGTCCTAACCGAAAGCCCTATCAATTGTGGAGCTGACCAGCAACAGGGAGTCGCAGCAGAGGGATGAAAGAGCCACATGCAGCTCCAGAACTGCAGGTTGCTGACCCCTGGTCTAGTGGTTAAGGCATCAAGTTAGAGAGTGGGAAACCATGAGTCCAGCCTTAGCCATGAACGCCAGCTGGGTGACTTTGGATTCTCTCTCTCTACTTGTTCTGGGGAAAATACTGTAGGAGGAGGAAGGTGTGTTGGATATGTTTGCCATCTTGACATTCGTAGAAAAGGAAGAAATCAGGATATAAATAACCATAGCATATTGCTTAGTGAACCTGGCCAAATGTGGCTTCTTCAGGAATATAGGATTGATAGAAACCCTAGCTTGTGGCCTATATGAATCCAGTAAGTAGTCCTTTTTTAACTTTTTGGAAAGTTACTTTTCCAATCAACTGTTCTGATCTCTCTGGTAGATGGAGGAAGAATAGCCAATTAGGTCTTGCTTGTTTATTCAATTAATATTTATATACCACTTCCTGTTACTGTAAATCTCATAGTGGATTTTGTGCTTTCAAGTAACTAGAGCCAAAAAGGGACTGATCATGATCTCACCAAGCATCTTAATTCCTTATGGTTTCAACTTTATCACACCCTTCCTCTTGCAGTGTAGTGAATCTACTTAAGCTGTGGGGAGAATGTGATTGTTTTTGTTTACCTTCAGGGAGAGGACACTGAATGTGCAAATGCTCACAATTTTCATTCATGCATGTCACTTAGGACTGGTTGACTTTGGTCAAAGCTAGGAAGTAGGACACCAGGGTGACAATTTCTAGCCCTTTCTACGCTTTTGGTAGGACCTGTTTGTCAACCAGTAAAGCAGCATTTTCCAACCTCACACCCTCTAGGTAGGTAGAGATTGTGAGTTTTAAACATTTCTAGTTAGCATTCATATCTTGAAACCTCATCGTAAAAGTGAATTATAGACCTATAATCCATATTCAAGGGATAACAATTCTTTCTTGATGTGATGGATCATCACACATTGTGTGAAACTAAAATGTTTTGGCTTTCCTAAGAAACATTGAGCTTTTTCTGATTGGCTGAGACTCCTACTCCTCAGGGTAAAATGTTTAGAAGTTATGGAGAGGAAAGAGTTAATAATAGCTTGTAAGTGGGGAAAGGAGGAAGAGGAGGTGGAAGAGGAGGAAGAAGAACATCAGGTATAGGATAGGCAGTACCTGGCTGTACAGTAGCACCTGTGACAGGGATCTAAGTGTGCTAGTAGACCACCACTTAAGTATGGGTCAGCAGGGTGGTACAGCCTGCACAGCCAGCCAAAAAAGCCAGCACAGTCCTAGGTTGCAACATCAGATAGTATCGCTCTGTATTATACTAGTGAGGCCACATTTGGAATACTCTGTCCAGGTCTGCGTCCAGATGCCATGATACAAAAAGGATGCTGAGGCCCTGGAAAGAGTGCGGAGAAGAGCAACAAAGATGATAAGGGGTCAGGGGGCTAAATTGTGTGACAAACGGTGAAGGAAACTACCTACCATAGGTATGTTTAACCTATGAAAGGAAAACTTAGGGGAGACATGATACTTGATGATACATGATACTTCCCCTTGTCATAGGGAAGAGGGCTCAATTTATTCTCATTAGCATCGAGAGTAAGACAAGAAACAATGGGTGGAAGCTCATCAAAGGGAGATCCAACCAAGGAGGGATTTTCTAACAGTACGAACAATTAATGTGTGAACAGCTTACCTCTTGGAGTTGTGGATGCTCCATCACTAAAGATTTTGAAGAAATGACTGGACAACCATTTGTCCGAGATGGTGTAAGAACTCCTGCCTTGGGCAGGGCATTGGATTAGAAGACCTCCAAGGTCCCTTCCAGCCCTATAATTCTATGAATAATGGAGAATATAAAATGTTTTTGTTTGTGTGTCATACACTTGAAATTTCTCTCTGGATATTAGCCAGCATTACTATCCTTCTGAGGAATTCACAGGTAGATGCCTATCTCTAATGTTAATAGTTCCAAGAAGGAAGAAAAAAATGAAGTTGGAAGAGGATGCCGTATAACATAGTTGTTTGGTGTTGTTCTTATTGGATTTTGTCATATCATCTGATCTTTCTTATCAGTTTAGATTAGTGGCAATCTGTTTTAGGAAAAGCCCTTTATGGATTAGGTCTCCATTTCTTACAGATTTTTGTTTTGTGTATCTCTGTTCCTTTGCCTTGGAAGCATTAGAGTCCTTGGGAAATATTTAAGGGCAATAGTTTCTCTGCTTTTCTAAGCTTTTCAAATGTATCTGAGATTGATCCAGGGTATTTTGACAGTAGATTTATTCCCAATCTTCCATTCCTTACAGCTCCTCCTACCAGTTAAAAAAGTCCAAGCAAAGTGAACAGGGACAAAATTGACCAGAGTTTGAACTGTCAATTGTCTTGAAATGGAAGCTTCCCATCAATAGAAACTATATTTTGCTCAATTACAAGTCCTAGGTCATGATGCCATTGGATAACCTAAGAATTTATTCCATCTCAAAACAGGGACACCACCTTTGTCTAATGATCCCCTTTTTAAGATTGACTGTAATGTCTACTCATCATCCCTTGTCCCTGAAGATTTTTTTCAAATAATAATGCAGGAAGAGGTAACAACAATGTCATAGCACCTTCATAAAAATATAATTCATTGTTTTTAGATGGAATCCATGACAGTGAAGATAACAGACTAAATATATGCCCATTCAGACTGATATTTTGATTAATTTGAAAGAATAGAGAAGAACTTTGATTGGACTGGAACACATTATCTGCTCCATTCCTGATATTTACTAGTGCCATGCTCTGGGGGACATGGTTGATTAAAGCAGAAAGTGATAATACATGGATTTTGGACTTTGCTTTTTATGATGCAGACTATTATGGAATAAGCACTGGACTATGTCTGGTGGGCTTCATGAATGATTTATGAATTCCATTTCTTTTCTTTCTTTCTTTTTTGTTGCAGTTTGTGCAGGCACCCAAAATGAGCTCAGTGTGACAGGAGATGCCCAGCAACGGTATCAGACACTATATAAAATGTACAACAACTGTGAGATCGTCATGGGCAACCTTGAGATAGTGCTCATTGGACAAAACCAGGATCTTTCCTTCTTGCAGGTAACTACATGTGGTGGAAGACTTAACACATTTTCCTTTTTTTCAGCAGGTGTGAAACTAGCATAGAAAATTCTCTGTATGAAATCTTGTCTTCCTCCATCTACATTCACCAGACTGAAGTTATCTACTCCAACTTTCTGTTTCGATTAATGATTGTATGTAGACATGACAAACAATGGTCATGCTCTCACTTGCTCCTAGCAGATTTTTTTTAAAAAAAGTGATAGACTACATCTCACTTTGTTATATTTTCCAATAATCTTCTAATTAATTAAATAGATTGCCAGGGAAAACCAGAAAATGCTTACATGCCCATTCCATTGTGTCTCATCATTCTTTTCCCTTCCCTAATACCTAAATCATGAGAGACTAATGATTGTGAATAATTTAAATAATTTATCCAAGGGACATGCCAAATTTATTTACCCTAAAGAGCTTTACTCAGAAGTAAACACATTTAGGATTCATGCCTCATGTTTTGAAGTCAGTGTCAACAATTTCACTAGATCTTCGATTATGACTTATTCAACAAAGTAATATTTTTTGATAGGTAACCTCAGATATAGGAAGGAAGCCTAGTTTGATTAAAAAGAAAAAAAGAGGAATTTGTTTGGTTGAGAAACACATAGAATATGTGGGTAGTAGCTGGCTAAAAATGTCTCTGTTGAGATGATTTGTTTTCATTTCGTGATTGAGGCAGTGGAGGTTTGTTCAGAGACGTGGCTACAAGGGTGACAGACATAGCCATCTCTAAATGGCTATGGTAACATTAATCCAGACCGAGCTTGCCTATGGAATGTGGGCTCCATGGCATCACAAGTAGAAAAAAAAAACAATTGGAGCAAAGTGATCTTAACTCTCCGTCCTTCCAATAGCACAATAATCTATCAATTATTAACCCAGTGGGTGTTTTTGAAATCGCAGAGGTTCTTTCCGTGCCCATTTGCTCTCTTACAATAATCTGAGATTTCTGAAAAAACATTTTCTAAAGCTAGTCAACTTCTGACTCCAATATTGGCACATAATTAACTAAGGAGCTCATCATGTGGTGATGATTGCCACGCAATATGGCAGCTGGCTGAAAGAGAATTGGTTATGTAAAAGGCTGATACGCCTGTTATTCCATCATAACAATCAACGTGAAGCCCTGATTGTTCACACATTATATATATGTTGGTATGGTCAGAATTTTCTGGATTTATTTATTTTACTTCAGATGTTGTATTTTTCAGGAAGATAAAGACTTTTAAGTTTTACTCATCTCTTGGTGATTTCATGGACCCACCCATATATACAGATATATATACAGGATATGCATGTGTAAAATGCATCTCTTTACATTTCTGGGTGAAGACTGAAATGTAATCATGTTTTCTCAATCCCAAACAAAAGCAAATGCTAACTAATAAAATGAGAGAGAGGATAATGGTGGGTAAGATGTGGCAGGATTGATATAAAAAGTCTGAAAATTATTTCCTTAAATAAAGAAGTTGTAGCAAGACTTAACCAGCAATGAGAAATTCAATACTATTTTTTTTATCAAAATAGAATGTAGAATATAGAATAGGATATTCGTTATTGGCCAAGTGTGATTGGACACACAAGGAATTTGTCTCCAGTGCAGAAGCTCTCAGTGTATATACAAAGAACAAAATAATATCAGAAGATACCAACAGGAGAAGGTAATGGGAAAGATGAAAGAATATTGCAAAGAATTGGGTGTGTGCAGCAAAGGAACTATGAAAATATGAAATATTTAGTGTACGTTTACATGTTATAGGAATATTTAAGTTTTTTAGATATGGATTACATCCAAATAACAGGGTGATATGGAGTCTACCTGAAAGCAGGGGGTGGGAACTTTTTTTGCCTACATCCCACATAATTTCTGCTAACTATACTGCTTCTCAGACACAGCTGGCTGGGTAAAATTAAAAAATGGATGATGGTAGCTCTCCAAGATCTAGCCCTTTTTCCTGTTTGGCACATTTCAATCAGAAATCACCCCCCTCCCCCTTCTGATTTATTGCTCCTTGGCAGTGACCTCTATTTGAAGATATGAGTCTGTTTAGCTTCACTCTACTCATTGATCCTTTCCACTAACTGTTCCTTGTTGTAGTTCATCAGAACTGCATCCAAACTTTTGTGGAGCCTGTGATGCCAATGGAACCACTATCATATCAAATCCAGCTTTTTTAGGCTGCCATCCATTGAGGAAGAACGGGGGAAAGCCAATTACAATCACATGCATTTTTCTCTTCTATTTAGTCACAGCACCCTAAGATGGCGTCAATTTCACTTGGGAGCCTGAATGATTACAAAACGACTAGCGAACACATTTGATAGTGAATATATGCAGAAAATGTTATACTTTTCCCTGGCTTGCTTGCATTTCTTACAATTCCCTGCCAGTATAGCAAATACTCTCTGAAGGGTATATTAAATCTGTCTGAGTTATGGTGAGTTGTATGCTTTCCTTTCATCCTGCCTAGACTATCCGAGAAGTGACCGGCTATGTTTTGATCGCCATGAATGTCTTCACTTACCTGCCACTGCAGAACCTCCGCATGATACGTGGGACCCAATACTACGAAGACAAGTATGCCCTCTATGTGGTCCTCAACTATGAAAAAAACGTTACACACGCTCTACACCAGATGGGCTTCAATCAGCTCACAGGTAAGATGATGGTGGAGCTTGAACTCCAGGCAAACCAGACTATGTTCCTCTACATGTGAAACAATCTCCAGGTAGTTTGAACAGCTTATAGCATTATGCAGAGTTGTTGAAAATCAGTGGTGTATATATATTCAACACAGTGGTGAGTTCCTATCAATTCAGCCCAGTTCGGCTGAACTGGTAGTGGTTTGTCGGCCTGGGTCGCTGGAACCGGCAGCGCCCCAGGCCTGGCACACACCCTGAACCGGTTCTCCAGGCGGCACAGTGAGTACTGCTGTCTTGTTTTTTGCTTCTGTGCATGCGCAGAACAATTTTAATTGCACTGCGCATGTGCACACAGCACGCACCAAACACACACGGTGTGCATAAGAGCAAACTGGCAGTAGTGCCTGCCAAAACCCACCCATGATTCAACATAAGGAAGGTAGTTGCTTTGTGGGCTTCAAGTACACAAGGCCAAACATTTGTCTAGAGTGGCACGATCAGTGATAGCTAAGTGGCAGCAGGCAACAAGTAAGAGGGGTGACCTCTAGATGATAGCAAAGAGTTACAGAAAACGTTAGCTCTTTGCTACTATCTAGTGGTCCTTTGGATTTTTGCAGCCCCAATTAGGCAGTTCCTAGTACTGATGCAACTTGATGGCACTGCTCCACCCATAGAGTGTCCCGAAGTAACACTGCTCGTGTTCCTGCCTAAGGGCAGCTTCTGGGCACAGAATCAGCGTCCTAGAACAAGTGTAGCCATTGGCTCCTTTAAGTAATGACTGATGTTAGGACGATATCTGAGAGGCTTATTTTGAGAGATGTTTGAGAAAGGAGCCCAGAATGAGCTACTTCCTTTCCTGATGAAAAGGATCCTCACACCAGAAAGAAGGAACATGTGAAGGGCACAGCCAAGGTGCTCTCCAATATTCTGAACACATGACACCTCTTAATAAAGTCAATGTTATGAGGAATACCTTTTACTCAATAGCAGGGTTAGCAAGAAGGAAGAAGAAAAAGATGAAGAAGAAAAGGGCTCACTGCATCGATCCGGCTTCTTTCTTCCCATGATGATAGCCAAGAGCCGCTGTAAATAGCCTTCTAGTGTATTTGTTCGTAACAACTTAAATTCAGGAGCCCACTTCTGGACCTAAAGATCTAACCTAGCTGTTATCGATGAATTTGTCTAATGACCTTTTAAATAGAAAGGTAATCTGATAAGAGGAGATTGGTCTAATTCAGGGGTCGTTTAAGGCAACCTTAAACACTCAAAGAGCGATTTGGACCACAGAAAAGAAAACACCGGGAGCCACAAAACCCTTCCAACTTCTAAAATGAAGATAGCACTGCATATTTTTTTTTACCTTTATGCTATGTATAAAAAACTATAGTGTGTTGCATTTATGAAACCAATGAACTGCTACAGAGAAAACATATTTTTATTTCTGCATGCAATAAAAACATTTTGAACTCCAAAACAAAAAAAAAGGGTCTAAAACCTCAATAAATTGCATGCCAGCGGGTATCGCACATTGGCAGTTGTGACGCATATTTTGAGTGATAAGGAGCAGCGGATTGCAGACCCCTGGTCTAATTATATAACTTTGAATGCTAATATTATGAGAGGAAGAAAAAAAGAGGGTTTCCTTTACACCAGGGCTGTCAAACCTGCAGCCCATGGGCCGGATGCGTCATGCACTGGCCACACCCATGCCCGGTTTAGCAAAGGGGAAAAAAGATCCCGATACTTCATGTGATGCCATCATGACAATGTGAGTTTGACACCCCTGCTCTACACCTTCATTTTTTAGAATGAAAAGTATCATTTGCACAATATCCCTGGTCTTGCCAAAGGCATAGCCAGGAGCCATTTAGATAAAGGGGGTTGTTAGTTGCCAAAGAGAAGCCTACAATTTGTCAGGATTAAAATTCCTTTTCCCTCTGATACCTTGATGAAACCATCAACAGGTGATTAGTTGTTAGGCTTGTGACCATAAAACATGTGTACAACGAGACACATGCAATCTTAAAAGTACACAGTGAGAAAATCTTATATATTACATGTTATTAAGCAGATAACAGTAAGTTGACCTGTCCTGAGAAGGTGATAAAGCAGTCCAGTGGATAATGTCTATGGAGATTCTCAGTCATCCAGGTCATGGTTGTCCTAAAGGTGCTTTTTCAAAAGGCAACTGGACTTTATTTTTCTTTGAAGATGTTTTGTTCTGAACTGAAGAAGCTTCTTGGATGAGAAGTGAAATGTCTTCAAGGAGTCCAACTCCAGTTGTCTTTTGAAAAAGCACCTTTGATAATGTTAATCATGGAACAAGAGATCCAATTTTAATTTTCTATTCAGTAATGAAGTTCAGTGATGGTTGGGAGTTTGTTTTGTTTTGAATTGAATTATTACGAGGCTCACCTGGAATTATCCCATGGACCTCTTCAGGAGGGTTGAAACTTGGAAAAGAAAGCCTAAAAACAAGTGTTTGAAGACCAGATTCTTACAACAAATGCAAATTTAAGGAACCAACTTCAAAATAGCTTCCTCCTTATTGTAATTTGTGAAGTTTATTCCAAAAGAATTCAAAAGGCTCGTAAGGCAGAGCTAGGGAACAATATCTCCCTTCTCCTCACCTTCCACTAACTTGTGCTACTTCCAGTGGTGCAATTGAAATAATTTAACAACTGATTCTCTGCTCTAATGACCAGCTGGGTAGGCAGGGCTCGGTGGTCATGTGACTGGGTGGTCATGGCCAACTAACGTCACACACACAGATGAGTGCTTTGCCTTAGCTGTTACAATGTAATAAGGGTAACCAGAGAGGCAGGTTTTGTAAGCAGGACAACAAACATTAGGCTAGAAACAACACCAGAATGTTTCCTTCCTGCCTTCCTTACAGGATTAGCCCTGTAAAGTGGAAAAAAACAAAATGAGATTTCTTCCAACAACTGGCTCTCTGAATTGCTTAGAAAGTTAACAACCCGTTCTCTCAAATAGGTGCGAACTGACTGAATCCCACCACTGGCTCCTTCTCAGGGAGGGGCATAATAAAATCATTATATATTTATGCTGTGAAAATATATTGGGATTGTTCCTCTCCCCAAAGTAGCCTAGTAGAAGTTTTACTTTTATAATGAAAACTTAGAGCTCAGAGCATCTCACTGGAGGTCATAGGGACTGTTGACAGAAACCGAAACAATTGCCCAATATGAATGTGTGTACAGGCAAGCTCTGACTTGTGATTTTTGGGTTGTCGCCTTAGCTTTTCTTGCTATCTTTGTTGTGATTGCACTTATCTGAAAATAAGAACTGAAGGCTGAAAGGAAGTGTAATTGGATCCAGATATTGCATCAATATGACAGACCACATGGGAGGAGAGAGTCCAGATCTATGGGATCTGTTTGGCTTTCTTTTTAATTAAAATCTTTCAGCATAAAATCCTTCCTTCAGGAAAGGAAGCTACATGGACTTCTCCTACCATAGGGGGAAAAAAACCACTCTGGACTTACCTGTTCCCCCTGCTACAACTTTTGTAATTTCAGCAATATTGTTTTGAGATGGGCTCATTCCGCTGTTACTATGGTAAATAATTGGGTGTCAGAAGTGAACTGACTTCTTTGAACTCAGCCAGTTGTCTTACCAGTAAATATCTCTTCGGCCTATTCCAGATATTCAAGGAAGGGTTTTGAACTGTGTGTGTGTGGCTTTAACAAAACAATAATAGTACATGCACTTGGACTTTAATGAAACTTGCTAAAGTAGAAATAGTGTACATAAATCAATTCTCAAACCAAAGCAGTGGGACTTAGGGGCATTGTTGATGGATAAACAACAGAGGTGGGTTGCCAATTTTTTTACTACTGGTTTGGATGCGCTCCAGTGCACACTTGTGAGTGCGTGCGACACTTCTGCGTATGTGCATCTGAAGGGCAACACATTCCGCATTGTTGTTTTTTTTTAATTCTTAATATTTATTATTCTCTGTTTTTTTCAGTAGCAAATTTCACTGCTTAATTAACTACAGGTAATCCTCAACTTACAGCAGTTATTTAGTGACCATTCAAAGTTAAAAGGCACTGAAAAAAGTGACATATGACTGTTTTTCACACTTATGACATTGCAGCATCCCCATGGTGATGTGATCACAAAATTCAGATGCTTGGCAACTGGTTCATATTTATAATGGTTGCAGTGTCCTGGGATTTTGTGATCAACCTTTGCGACTTTCTGACAAGCAGAGTCAGTGGGGAAGTCAGATTCACTTAGCAACCATGTTACTCACTTAGCAACTTCAGTGATTCTTTTAAAAACTCTGTCAAGAAAGGTCATAAAATGGGACAAAATTCACTTAATAACTATCTTTCTCACTTAGCAAGAGAAATTTGGGGCTCAATTGTGATTGTAAGTCAAGGACTACGTATAAAGCAAAACTTGAAGTATCTGAGTTGTACATTGAACAACAACTTGATCATCTTGAAACTCTCGGACAGACACCTTTGACAGTCAACTTCACTAGTTAGTTTTTGAATACAGGTAGTCGTCAAGTTATGACCACAATTGAGCCCAACATTTCTGTTATTAAGTGAGACATTTGTTAAATGAGTTTTGCCCCATTTTACAACCTTCCTTGCTACAGTTATTAAATAAATATCTGCAGTTGTTAAATTAGCAACATGATTGTTAAGTGAATCTGGCTTCCCCATTGACTTTGCTTGTCATAAGGTCATAAAAGGGGATCACATCAGTGGTGAAATTCAAATTTGTTTACTACCAGTTCTGTGGGCGTGACTTGGTGGGCGTGGCGTGGCTTGGTTGGTGTGGTTTGGTGGGCATGACGTGGCAGGGGACGGATACTGCAAAATCTCCATTCTCTCCCCACTCTGGGGCCAGCCAGAGGTGGCATTTGCCGGTTCTCCAAACTATTCAAAATTTCCGCTACCAGTTCTCCAGAACCTGCTGGATTTCACCCCTGGATCACATGACCTTTGGAACACACCAAGTCATAAATATGAACCAGTTGCCAAGCATCTGACTTTTGATCACATGATCATGGGGATGCTTCAAAGGTCGTAACTGTGAAAAATGGTCATAAGTCACTTTTTTCAGTGACATTGTAACTTTGAACAGTCACTAAAGGACCCATTGTAAGCCATTCTCCAAATCAAGTTTTTAGCTCTTAGAAATGTTGTGCAGCTTGAAATGTATTTGATAATTTTGTCAGTAACTGCTTTCATGTTAAAAACTAGATTAGGGCTCTGATAGGGAGTTCCTTAATTCAGTCATGGTTCAAGTTATTTTCCTGTGATCCACATATAAAAATAAAAATAAAAACCCACAATGACAAACAGATATTTAAGTGCATAACCAATGAACATAATGTAGCCTTTTTGATGATAGAACGTAGGAAGACTATTTGTCACCCTGCCAAATCTAATACTATTTTCAGTCCCCAACTTCAAGATTCAGAAATCAAACTATAAGAGAAAAGTCAGGAGAACAGAAAGCGAAAAAGAAATTCTTCAGCAAGGTATATAAGATAAGGTGAAAGGGATTTGCTCTGTTGTTGTTTTTCTAGGCCAGCTTCCATTCGTGTGGCTTTGTTGCAACACAGAGTAGTTTGTGAGAGTGGTGGGAGTACATTAAGCATTACATGGCATGGATTCCTCTGTAATTAACTTGTAGGTTTTCTTTCAAGCATCCTCTTTACTGTCAGAATTAGGAAATAAAGTTGAATGTTCTACCTACAGATCATGTCTAAGAGCTTTACGGATGTTTATTGCGCTGTTTTCCCATGTTTAACTGGTAGCACCCTGTCCTCTGGGCAGAATAAGTATGCACTAGAGGAATTCAAACTCTGCAATCTGCAATCTATAAATATCACCGGGGGGGGGGAGGGGGGATAAAAATAAAAATATACACACAGGTACATATTTACACAATTCATTCTACTTCTGATCTCCCTAGATTTGGACCTTTTCAAATGTAAGGTTTCTATACAGGTGGTCCTCAACTTACAACCATTCATTTAGTGACCGTTTGAAGTTACTGCAATGCTGAAAAAAAAGTAACGTGACTGTTTTTCACTCTGACTCATATTTATGACAGTTGCGGTGTCCTGGAGTCACATGATCACCTTTTGTGACCTTCTGACCAGCAACGTCAATGAGGAAGCCAGCTTCACTTAACAGCTGCCTTACTAATTTAACAACTGCAGTGATTCACTTAACAACAGGGGCAGGAAAGCTCATAAAATCAGGACGATTCACTTAAGATCTGTCTCGCTTGGCAACAGAAATTTGGGGCTCAAACATGGTTGTTACTCGAGGACTACCTGCATTTGTTACATTTTTCACAGCTGCCCTAATAAAGGGATGGTTTCATACTGAGGAAAGAAAACAAACCAGTGTGTATCTCTTATCAGCCAGCGAGTCAGGTATTTTAAGTGGTAGGCTACACCCCTGTTCCTCCTATGGCTAACTTCAGATTATATCTAAAATCTGGTCTCCCATTTGGAGATTTATGAGTGAAAGTCCAATCCACCAAAAGAATTTATGGTTCTACCTTAGACAATAAGCTTTCAGGGTTTAACTTAAATGCCTTTTTATCAATTTCAAGAAACAGGTTTATCAGCTAGTCATATTATGCTGTCTTCCAGCTGGTCAAGCCTGAAGTTGTACAACAGGTGTAGTCTAATAAACAATAAGCATAAAAGATGCTTGATTCAAGGTCAAATCCATCCACAACGGAGTACCTGGAATTGACTAATGAAACAGCTGGATTTGGCTCTATAATTTGTGGACAAAACTTTTAGGAAGACATATACCAGTTAATTAGCTGAGGGATACACTGCCTCTGCTTGTCTTAACTATGACGAATTGGATATTGTGAAAGATCTTGGGATTAGTTTGCAACATAAGAAATCATCAACTATTTTATACAATAAAAGCATAACACCATCTGATTAAGCAAGTTCTAGGGTCCTAAAAGGAACTTTTTCTGATTCCTGCTCGGGATTATAGTATACAGGTAGTCCTCGATATATGATTTAGGACAAAATGTATGTTATGAGACAGTTATTAAGTGAGTTTTGCCCCATTTTACCTTTGTTGCCAGAGCTGCTAAATGAATCCCTGCAGTTGTTAAGATAGTATGGTTGTTAAGTGAATGCAGCTTCCCCATTGACTTTTCTTGTCAGAAAGTCACAAAAGGTGATCATATGACCCCAGGACACTGCCACCGTCATAAATATGAGTCAGTTGCCAAGTGTCTGAATTTTGATCACGTGATCATGAGGATGCGGCAACAGTCATAAACTTGAAAAACAGTCATAAGTAATTTTTCCCCCACTGCCCTTGTAACTTTGAACGGTCACTAAATGAACTGTTGTAAGTCGAGGACTACCTGTCTAGCAGAGGTGGCATTCAGCCGGTTTGGATCGGTTCACCTGAACCAGTAGTGGAAATCGCGGGTGGGCTGTTGTAATTCCAAAATATCGTTAAACCCACAGTCATAATTTGAGGACTCCCTGTATTTGAAAAACATTTCAGGAGGATTTTTTCATTACAATCTTTTTTTCTCTTGAGGAACCATTGTTGCAATGTGATATTTGTTCTATGATTCACTTTCTTAGTGACTAGACAGGATTACATTATCCAGATTCTGGAACAAATGCTAAATTGTAATGCTGGTTGAGGTTCCAGATCAATCCTTATATTAGAATGCTTTGTACACATAACATCCTGAAGATTAATTTATATTTTGCACAACTGTCAAAGGTATAGCTCAGCGATAGCCAACCTTTTTGGTGCTGAGTGCTGAAAGTGCATGTACATACCCATAATGCGATGCACATGTGCCCCGCATCCCCCCACGCAGGTGCATGCGACCTCCCGCATGCAATCTGCACCCCCACATGCATGGGCAATCCCCACGTGCTCCCCGCTCAATGCATGTGTGCGCAATTCCTGTGGATGCACCCATCACCCGCACATGCACACGTGATCCCCGTGTAAGTGCACCCCCACCCCACGCATGCACGTGCATCTCTTGCATGCCCTCCCCATGCATGGGTGACAGAGACCACAAAAACAGCTAGCTGGCATTTGCGAAAGAGCTGAACTGGAGCGATGGCTTGCTTGCCCGCAGAGAGGGCTCTGCATGCCACCTGCGGCACACGTGCTATAGGTTCGCCATCACGGGTATAGTTTATCTTCTGAGAGTTTTCTGGTCAGTATTGTTCTTGATCCCCATGCTAGATTAAAACAAAGCACAGGGCTATCTCCATGTTGATCAACCTTCAACCTGATCTGCCATCTTTATGTTTTAAGCCTCCACAGAAATCATGAAAACCACCCTGAGAGTAGGTTTAATTGCCCTAACAAATACTCAGGTAGTAAATCCTGCTGCAGATAAACTCTTTCAGAAGTTAGGAAAATGAATCCAACTTCTCATTCCTTTCCCCCCAAACAGGCAATTACCAGAATCAAAGCAAATGTGGATCAGCTGATTTAAGATGTGCTTAAAAGTCCCACAAGAGTTCTTGGGTGCTAATAAATTTGTCCCGGTAGCTGAGTTTTTAATCTAATTCAACTTTTGCCTTCTGTGGATCACAGCAGCTGCTTCTCCGCTTGTGTGAAATCTCGGTTTTGATTGGCTACCTATGTGCATTAGCAAAGAGTTTTCCAAATCCGGTTTAACTTTTTTTAAAATTAAACTCAGAGGACTAGAGTTTGGCTGTCCGTGTTATTGATTAGCAAAGAGTTTTCTAAGTTTGATTTAGCTTCTCTATTAGTTAAACCCAGATGACTAGCTGCACGAGAGCTCTTGGGATCGTGTCAGCAGAGTTAGAGTAAGGCAGAAAACCTGCAACAGGTCTGTGCATGTTGTAGATTCCTGCCCAACCAACCTGTTTGGTTGATATTGATGTTGTTATTGTTGAGCTACCATGGCACCAGGAAACAACACCTGTCTGTCTGTATTCCCATCACTTGATCTTTCCCTGGGATGACAGAACAGCCTTGGCCGGATAGGCACTACGTTATTATGTGTTTTTAAAATGTAACTTGTTACATGGAAATACCTTTGAGGATTCACGTTGGTGGCTAGTACTTAGAATGTATTTCATTCTACCCAAAGTATGCTTGATAGAATAGTAGAATGCAGGAAGTACTGTAGACTTTCTAATTAAAAATTACTCTAGTAATTGTGGATCAAATTCTGGTTTACATGAATGAATATGCTAACATCTGCTACTTAATCTTCCTGCCAGCAGGAATGTCTACATTAGCAGAGGGAATTTCATGACTCTCCCGCTGGGGCTAAACTACAACTCCCAGTTGCTCCAGCCAGCATAGTCAATGTGAGAGATGATGGGAATTCTCCATCCCCACCAAAGCAAATTCCTGCCAGGATTTGTCTAGCAGATGTTTTTGCTGACATCTGTAGCTTCTCTCAAGACCAAAAGCTTGTTGAGAACAGCTAGAATTCTTAGTCTGCAAATTTCAGTAAATGAACAACTTGTGGAAGTGGTCTATGCGTTTTATTTATGCCTCCCAGTAGGGGGCGTGATTGAGTAGTATTAGAAAGTTGTTACTGGTTCTTTTGCAAGTTACCTTTTGGAAGAAAAAGTCATATCTATTAGGTGTAAACATTGCTGGCCTTTGATGATACTTGCTTATCTTTCCCCACTGCTTATGCATTTTGAAATTATCAAAATATAACCAACTTTAGCAAATAATTTGGGCAATTCGATAGCTATCTATCTGAAAACTTAAAAACATTCAAAAAGATCCAGAAGAGCTTCACACATCTTTACACAATAATGATGCTATTTCCTTGATAATCCAAAGCAATCATTCAGGGAAGCAGTCCAAAGATAGGAAATGTAACTCTGGACCCCATTTGGTGTGACGTCTTGGCAATCTAGATTTTTGTATTTTAAATAGAGTAGTTAGTCAGAAGTGCCTGAGGGAACTCCTGTGCCATGCAGGAACTAAAGTACATAAGTAAATCTGAAATATTTATACGAGGCCTGCCTACTTCAGAAATTTCCTCCTGCAGACATTTTTAGACAACAAACACCCATCATCTTTTCTCCACCTGAAGAAATCCCTGGGACCTCAAACATCTAGAGATAGTACCCACTCCAACAGCTGATGAGGGCAGTGATATATTTGACCTGGATTCAATTAATTATTTCAGTAAGGCTCCAAGAAGCAAAGATGCTAATTTTATGTATATATACACTGTGTGTGTGTGTGTTTGTGTGTGTGTGTGTGTTTGTAGATTTTCACGGGTGTAGGTATGCTGGTCTTGTTGTATTCGTGGCCGGAGGCAGCTATACAGTCAGCTTGAAAAAATACCCAAAGGGGAATGGGACATAAAGTCAAAGATCTGTAATAGTATTTTGGAGTGGAGATGGAACAAATAAGCATGTATGTTTGTAAGAAGAATTCAGACTGCCACTTTTGGAGTTCATTCTACTGCAGTGGTTCTCAACCTGTGGATCGGGACCCCTTTGGAGGTTGAACGACCCTTTCACAGGGGTTGCCTAAGACCATCAGAAAACACATATTTTCAAAAAAATATGGAAAACATAAAATAATTTTATGGTTGGGCGTCACCACAACATGAGGAACTGTATTAAAGGTCACGGCATTAGGAAGATTGAGACCCACTGGTCTACTGCCTTTTTGATATTGTATTGTTGCACCAGATCTTTGTGGTCACCAAGAGCTGACACCAATTTGATAATAACTAAACAGGGAGGAAGATCTACACACATTCATAATAATGTCTGAAAAGAGCCCTTGGATTCAGATGTTAAATGACCAGAGCTTCTGGGTGACCCAGAAAAAAGCAGGAGACTTTTTTGCTTACATAGAAGTTATTTTCCACTTATCAAATTATAGGAATTGGATGTTCACTATCCCATTTCCCTTTCTTGTTCTGCCTTCTGAAACAGGCTTGGCAGAGATATCCAACACAGCTTTTGCCTGTCAATAATTTTCAACAGAAAGCCAGGAGAATAGCAGATATGAAACGGTATCTTATACAAGCTTAGCGCAGCTCTAAATGTATAAGAGGAAATGATTACAATATTTGTTTTTCAGAAATCCTCTCTGGGGGCGTCTATATTGGAAAGAACAAACAGCTATGTCACATGAACACAATTGATTGGGAAGACATCATCCGGAATTCAGATTTCCAGGCAGTGGTGCATGACAATGGGGAGAAATGTGAGTATTGGTCACCTGTTCACATCACCTCTCATTGGCCTTTCATTTATACAGGGGGCTTTAAAGATTGTGTGCTTCTTCCAGAGCAATGACTTAGTTTTATCCAACCTGGTGTTTTACAGATATTTTAGAATGGCAACTGTTAAATTTAGATTAGCAAGCACACTGCTGGTTGAACATTTTGTGAGTTGCAGTGCCAATATCGACAAATCCTGAAACTATGACCATTGGGTCAGCAAAGTCTGGTTCATTAGCTAAAAGAAAGCATACTAGAAGAAAAGGAACAAAGATTGGAGAATCAGAAATTAAACAGGAAAGAGCTATTTTATTTAAGGATATAAGTTTCATTTAAGTGACTTTGGGCTAGTCACTTGCTCTCAGCCTAACTCACCTCAAAAGGTTGTTGCTGTTAGGAAATTAAGATGAGAAAGGAGTATAAGATATGTGTGCCACCTTGATTTGTTTAAAAAAAGAATAAGGACAGGATATAAACTAAATAATCAATAAGTAACTTAGAATGGCATTGCATGAAAGATAATTATGACTGGTCCTCAGAGTTCCAACCATCTTAGCACCTGTGTAAGTCCCATGACCACAAGCTGGGTGTGTGGCAACCAATTTGCACTCACAACTGGTTGCATGGCCCCATGATCATGTTTTAACATTTTTAAATGAACCTTTCATAGATTTTAAAGGGTTCAGCCTAAAGTCCCAGAAGTGTAAGAACAGCCTGTGAGTACCTTGCATGGTAACTCTGCTTTTAATCCATCAAGCTCATTATCTTTGTTGTGATGTTGTGTGTCTTCCCCCGCTTCTCATGCAGGTGCTCCATGCCATGAAAACTGCAATGGCCGCTGTTGGGGGCCTGGTCCAGAAGACTGTCAAAAGTGTAAGCATTACAAAATATCTGACATAATTCAGCTATTATCTTTAATTAAAAGTTGGGAATGAGCATTTTTAGCAGTAGCAGTGTAGTTCTATCGTGAACTCTCCAATGAACAAATGGCATTGAAACCGGAAGCTTGCAATCACGATCCATAGTGGCCTATTCCGTTGTTGTCATAAACAGGAAAATTTCCTTTCAAGACAATTGCTCATAGGGTGGTGCAAAGAATTTGAAAGCTATGTTTCATGAAGTGTATTAGCATAAATGTTGGTCATTGTCCACAGTCACTTTTTGTGAGATGGGCAGTTGTACACATTTGATTAATTAATAAATAAATAAGTGGCATGTCCCCTCTTGAGGCAAGCATCTTAAAGCAACTGGAGATGGCATTCAAAGCAGCCACATCATCTTTGCAGAGGATGGGACTGCTTCAAAACTTCAGAAAGATGTTCCACTTCTGCTAAATCACTTTCAAATGCTTTGCTCAGCTCGGGTCCCTTGTGGGAGGAAAAACTGTACAAACTTTGCCTCACCTAAATCACGGTTAAAGAAAGAGGGGAAAAGACCAAATATCTGACAACTTCAACCCCCTTTTTTAATGGCTGAGCTACTATGATGGAGACAGTGTCAAGAGTCTGCAAATAAACTATGCCAGATCAAATTAAAGTGGAATCACAATATTTTTTTTGGGGGGGGGACAGATGATTGTCTGAACATGCTATTAAAAATAGTTCTTAGGTTTGAGACTTCCCAACCAACATGGGTAGTTGTAATGCTACTTGGATATTCTGGGAGTTGTAGTCAAGTGTTGATTGCATTGGAACGTTGATTTTTCATCAGCAAAATTGTCCATGTATAGATAGAAACAAAACCCATTTTGCTGTTTCAGGATGGTTTACTGTGTAGAAAAGAGTGTTATTTATATCCTTTAAATTACTAATGTATGTTTTCCACTTGTGGAAAACCAGTGCAAAATCATTCTTTAAAAAAACACAAGCTGCAAATATAGCAAAACTACCTTCCCTTTCTCGTTTATGTCAGTTCATTTAAACTCTGGGATTAGAGTTTGCTGAAGTTCACTTTAAACATCCTATCAATGACAACTTCCCAAAGGCTTGCACTTGTCCTTATTATTTTAAAAGGTTCTGTGTTAAAGGATCACTATTAAATGTGTTCATGTATCCTTAGATTGGAGAGAATGAGTGACCTTCAGAGGGTTACCAGGACACTGACCAGCATGTTTTTCCCCTCTCTCTACCTTAGTGACGAAAACCATCTGTGCTCCTCAGTGCAATGGACGCTGCTTTGGCCCCAACCCCAATGAATGCTGTCACGATGAGTGTGCAGGAGGCTGCACTGGGCCACTCAAGACAAAGTGCTTTGTACGTAACCAGGACCGGTTTCTGGGCTGACCTTCACAACTGCCATTACCTCATCTAACAACTCTGCCCCTTTTTCTGTATTGGGTCTTGTTTCCTCATTTCTACCCTTTTGCTAATACTTCCAAAACGTCATGCCGTCTCAATCCTATCACTTTCTTTTGATTTCTAGAGCTTCATTGCCAGTCTGCCAGCCAACATTATCCTCCTCCTTGCTATATCTTTTCATTTGTATCTTTGTACAGTTTGGCCATCGCTAGATCTTGAACTTTAAGGCCTTTTGTTTTCATCCCAGAACTAGTGTACCTTCCCTTTCTACCTTTCCTGCGTTCTTTCCTTCCCACATTTTCTGTCTGGTTTTCCCTTGATTTACAATCTTTTGTGAGGTGCCAGGGAGAATTTGAAGCCCTTGTTGTGCAATATCCATCCCAAATCTTGTCTCTTTTTAATTTGTTCAGGTTCTGTTGTGTGGTATCAGGAAGAGTGGGGGAGACTCCATCTTTCATTAGGAGAAAAGCCTGTCAGCCTGGGATGATAGGGACAAAGTCTATTTCATCGTCTGATGACTTTTCTTTCGTCCACTGCAGGCTTGCCGTCACTTCAATGACAGTGGAGCCTGTGAAACCCTCTGTCCTCAGCCAATGATCTACAATAGACTCACTTTTCAGTTGGAGCCCAATCCTGATGCTAAATACCAATATGGTGGTGTGTGTGTCAAAAATTGTCCACGTAAGTCCTAGGTCATGAATACAGTGAGGTACTCAGATGAAACAGAGATAGATGAATTCCTGAGGGCTTTTCCTTCTGCTCCATGACTTTTTATGTTCCCTTCCCAGAGATGTTCTATCTGCCAGCCTTTCTTTGATTTCTAATATCTTACTCTCCAGCTACCAATTTCTTACAACTTTATTTTTCCCACCCTTTCTTTTACCTCCTCACAGATAATTTTGTGGTGGATCGGACCTCCTGTGTCAGAACCTGTCCCAATGACAAAATGGAAGTTGAAAAAAATGGCCAGAAGATCTGTCAGCTTTGTGAGGGACTCTGCCCAAAAGGTATGAATGGGAAGAAGCACTTCTGACTCACAGACTTTGTAAGGGATGAGTGGATACAGACTTGAAAGTCTCATGCAAGTAGTTTGTTAATCTTAATGATGTTAATGCACAAAATCCTTTTAATTTAAGCATTAATAATTCAATTCCCTTTGAAAGATCTTCCCAATCCAAACAAATCATCTTGCAAAAGATCTTAACTTTTAAGTCCTTTTAAAAATCTTTATGCCCACAATCCTCAAATGAAACTTAAATTTGTCAGTAACTAAAACATCAAAGGTGCTTTTTAAAATAAAAAATTATCCCAGCATCTATTACTTCGGAATTGAGTAGGCTTCATCCTGCTTCTTATTGGTCCAAATGGAACTAGTTTCTAAATTACTAATTAGCCTCAGATGTAATCTTCTAATTGGTGTAACTTTAATGTTTGATTCGCCCAACTCAAAATTATTTCCTGGGTGAAGAAGTAAAAAGAAAAACCACAATCTCAATCTTCATTCAACCCCTGAATGAAGTTTGAAAAACTGAATATGTATATATGTATGTTTTTAGATTTTGCATCATCTATTCTGTATGGGATGGTGGGGTGGAGCTGTTAAAATTATTTCAATGTATTATCAACTTTAAAAGAATGAAACACTATTCTCTTACATTAAATTAAGAGAAAGACTGGGGGATGGGGGAATGAAAGCCATCTACAATGGCCACCCTAATGACTGATTTTACCAGGGTCATTGTCTATCATATATCAGCTATCCTATTCAATTACTCCAGATACCCTTGGTTGGACATGGCTTATGCATGACAAATATGCTGCATATTATTTTTGAAAAACTTAAGTGGGAATGTATTAGACTGCTGCTTATGATCTTTTTAAAGAAACTAGTGCAAAAACAGACGGTCTTGGACTTTATAGCTTTGTCCTTGGAAATATGCATGCTGATGATTACAAAGGGTAAAATCATATGACCCTAACTAGGAGCCACTCCAAAACCTTGGACAGAACCCAGTTCCCCTAAACCAGGGCTGTCATACTCAAATCGTCATAGCATCAGCGTGTAACGTATAGGGACTTTTCCCCCCTTCTCTAAACCGGGCGTGAGCATGGTCAGGGCATGACACATCCGGCCCACGGGCCAGGAGTTTAACAGACTTGCTCTAAACCTTCTCTTTTCCATTAACTGCATGGGAATATATAAAGTGAGAGGCTAAATTGGAGACATTAACCAATTGACTGTTAAGCTCATACTTTCTCTTCTCTACAGCTTGTGAAGGAACTGGTATTGGAAGTAAATATCAGACAGTGGATTCCAGCAACATTCACCGATTTATAAACTGCACCAAAATCTTGGGCAATTTGGATTTTCTTATCACTGGTCTAGAAGGGTAAGTATGTGCCTCTCTGTGTTATTTCAAATTATATCCTGTCTTTCTGCCACTTAAATATGCATAGATGGTGTATCATTCTAAAACATAGCTATATTGTTGAATAGGGTCAACTTTCTCTCATATCTTTGGATCCCAGCAAATTGGAATGTAAATAGATCTAGCACCTCTTTTATCCTTCCTTCTTTGCCCTCCAGTTGCTACCATTTTTGTTGGAATTTGGTAATTTCCTGGTAACAAGCATGAGGCTATCTTTGAACTTACAGAATCACAGACTTGGAAAGGACCTTTGGAGGTCTTCTAGTCCAACTCCCTGCTCAAGCAGAAAACCCTATACTGTTTGAGACAAATGGCTGGCCAATCTCTTTTTAAAAAGCTCTGGTGATGGAGCACCCACAACTTCTGGAGGCAAACTCTTCCACTGGTTCATTGTTCTCACTGTCAGGAAATGTCTCCTCAATTGTCAGTTGGAACTCTCCTTGGTTAGTTTCCATCCAGTACTTGTCCTGTCTTCAAGTGCTTTGGAGAATAGGTTGTCCCCTTCTTCTCTGTGGCAGCCCCTCAAATTTTAGAAGACTGCTCTCATGTCATCCCTAGCCCTTCTCTTCGTTAGACTAAATATACAAGACGCAGTTCTTGCAACTGTTCATCATACAGTATGTTTTAGCATCCAGCCCACTAATCCTCTTTGTTGGTTCTTTGCACTCTTGTGTATATTAACTTATGGATACTAATATATGCTAACTTATGTTATATTCATAGTCATGTTATATTCATAGTCATGTAAATAATCACATACTTGGAATTAAGGAAATAAACCAAGTTGTATTAAGTTATCATATATATATATTTGTGCGTGTGTGTGTGTATGTATATATATTTCTATAATGAAATTCTTGAAGAAAGCAGCTATCAGATTCCTTCTCAAGGCGTTCCACTAGTTCTGACCAGCTCCATTCTTTCTACAGAGACCCTTGGCACAACATAAGTGCCCTGGATCCAGAAAAACTTAATGTCTTCAGGACAGTGCGAGAGATAACTGGTGAGTTGGGGTGCAGAAACCTTTAGAGAAAGGTGGAATATGCACAGTAGCATGTTGTGTATAACGCAGGTGGTAAGGACAGTGCTCTTTGATATTTTACTTGTTTTCTGGTGTCTTCTTCCTGGTGTGAAACAAGCTTGAAGAAAAGCTGGAAAGTTAGAGAAAGTTATTTGGAAAAGAGAGTTTGATTATACTTTGGGGTTTGGAAGAAAAAAAGCCCACATTTCTTAGCTGCCGACTTCCACATTTCTCTTGTGAGCTTTGAGCACTATGTTGGCAGAAAGATGGAATACAAATAATGAAAGAAAATGAGATGTTTGCATGATGTAATAAAATAGACTCAGAACCATGCAGGCCACAATGTATCACATGAAAAGTACAGGTTGGCTACTTGAAAAGAAAGCTTGCATAACAAAGACTATTTTGGGAGGTGTTGACCTATTAGTCATGCTGCCTAGTCCTTATGGGAACTTTCTGGAGAGGACCAGAAAGTCAAGCAAGGTCATTCTGGAAGTTAGAATAATAGTAAAATTTACATGCAGAGGTTTACATTTTGGACATGGCCTAATGGTAGCTCCCAAAGTTTGATTCCTAATATCACTAACCAACAGATGCGATGTAACCATTTTATCTGACTTTGGGGGATTTTTCTGGACTAAGTAACAGAATGTTGTTGACAATGTTGTCCCCTTGAAAATTTCTGTGAGGGGGGCAGGTCAGTTGCAGGGTAAAAAAAATATTTATTTGGAGGCATCTGGCGGGGGGGACTATATAACAATGATGGAACAAGGTATAGGGATTCAGAAATTATCAACTTCTTGTTGTAGGTTACTTGAACATCCAATCATGGCCCAAGCACATGCAGAATTTCAGCATCTTCTCCAACCTGGTGACCATTGGTGGGCGCAGCCTGTATAAGTAAGCATCCCCCTCTTCCCTCTTGAGCCTCATGTTTTACCTTTGCGTTTGAGCTATAGGAAACTTTAAGGATGGTGATTCCTCCAATTTGCCTCTTCTGCTGAAGAGAAGTTCGCAAGTTTGAAAAGCCCTTACGATAAAGGCTTTGCCACAGTGGGATCCAGGAAAGCAGGAGTGGGGAACCATGGCCCTTTTGTGACTTGTGGACTTCAACTCCCTGGCTGGCTCAGGAATTCTGGGAGTTAAAGTCCACAAGTCATAAAAGGGCCATGGTTCCCCACTCCTGCTGTAAAGAGTTCGTACCTTCATGCATAAGGAGAGACTCCTTTGTAAGTCATCCAAAGATGGATTTGAAGGCATGTGTTTGGATTCTGTTCTGCCAGTTTTCCCACACCCCTTGTGCCTCTGGTATTTACGAGTTTGAATGAGTTGCTTCCATTCCTCCTCTGAGACGGAGACTGTCGTGTGCTTTTTCTAGCCGTGGATTTTCTTTGTTGATCATGAAGAACATGAACATCACCTCCTTAGACTTCCGTTCCCTCCAGGAGATCAGTGCTGGCCAGGTCTACATCACTGAGAACCGACAACTTTGCTATTATCACACCATCAACTGGGCACGTCTCTCTCGCCGGCGTCCTGATCTTAACATCAAGAGTAACAAAGCTGCCAGGAAATGCAGTAAGTGAGGAGAATAGTGTTGGAAGAAATGTCCATCTGGATTCAGTTCCAAGTGGGGGAAAAGACACTGGAAACAGGGAGGCTGCTTGGAAAGATGGTTTAATGGTGGACAGGATCACATGGCTTGAGTTCCTGAGCAGAAAAGGGAAGAGATGCTGAGAGTGCCCTGGTTTTATGCCCTCTCTGGGTCCCATTCCAGAGCTTCCCGTTCCTGTGTAAGAAATGCATTCTGATTGGTTGTCAGTTTCCCAGGGAGTGGGGTCTTAGCTAACTTTGTAGGCTATCCTGAGACCCAAGCTTGTTTGCCTTGCTGGCTGGTGTAATTTTCCCAGGTGCCATGTGAATTGAATTGAATTGAATTTATTAAATTTCTATGCCGCCCTTTTCCCCGAAGGGGACTCAGGGCGGCTCACAACCCAAGTCAAAGGGGAAGGGTACAATAAGGAATAAAAAGACAGACAAAACAATACCATAGTTTAAAAGCACACAACAACCATACCATTCGAGGGGGGGACAAGACTCATTAGCCCCAGGCCTGTCGGAATAGCCAGGTTTTAAGGGCTTTGCAGAAGGCCTGGAGGGTGGTGAGGGTTCGAATATCCACGGGGAGCTCGTTCCAAAGGGCCGGAGCAGCCACAGAGAAGGCTCTCCTCCGGGTGGTTGCCAGACGGCATTGACCAGCGGATGGAATACGGAGGAGGCCTAATCTGTGGGATCTAATCGGTCTATTGGAGGTGATCGGCAGCAGGCGGTCTCTCAAGTACCCAGGTCCAATACCATGAAGGGCTTTATAAGTGACGACTAGCGCCTTGAAGCATATCCGAAGACCAATAGGCAGCCAGTGCAGCTCGCGGAGGATAGGTGTAACGTGGGTGAACCGAGGTGCACTCACAATCGCTCGTGCGGCTGCATTCTGGACAAGCTGAAGTCTCCGAATGCTCTTCAAGGGCTGCCCCATGTAGAGCACGTTGCAGTAGTCCAGTCTTGAGGTCACAAGGGCACAAGTGACTGTTGTGAGGGCCTCCCGGTTCAGGTAGGGACGCAACTGGTGCACCAGGCGAACCTGTGGTGAGCTTCTGTTTGCTAAATGAGTCTGCCTGAAAGGGATGGATCTTTGTTATGTAGAATAGATTGACTCAGGACTTAATGGTCCATTGACGGGGGGGGGACGACTGAGTTTCTGACTCCCTTTTAAAGGAAATATTCTGCCCTTTTAATATTTCCTAAAATATTTTATTTTCTACTAAAGCGGGTGGGTTTTAACTTCCTACAATAGAAAAGTGAGAGAGGCCGTGGAGGGATGAATGAACAGAATCAAACAGCAGCAGTTGTTTCTGTAGCAGTAATACAGGATGTGGCTAACTGCTGGACTAGGAATTGTTTTTCAGACGTGAGCAAACATACAGATACACAAAAATACATAAAGCTACTCAGCCCAACCTGCTGCCTTCCAGATACATTGGTTTAGAATTCCCAGAATGTGGAGATAGCATGAAACACATCTACCCCATAGGAATGAATCGGTCACTTTTCCTGTCCAGGACTAACCTTACAAGGACATCCTGGAGTGCTTTCCCCTTCAACTTCCTGGAAAGGGAGCACTCTCATTGGAAGGGATGTTGCACTTACTCACACACTCAGCCTGTTGAGCAAGGTGGCTCTTGCTAAGCCCCCTTTGCGTCCTACCTGGGTTTTCCAGATGGGTGGAGCTAGAGAAGACAAAACACAAAACCCATCAAGAGGGATGAAATAATTAGGGATACACAATATACAAATCACTTGCAATCACTGAGGCATTCAGGTTCTTCTGAATAGACAGAGGCCCAATGGATTTAAAATAGCAAATCTTTCCTGGTTACAATGTAAATTCTCTTTTCTCTCTTCCTCCCTCCCTCCCTCCCTCCTCTCTCTCCTCTGTCTTTCTCCCTCTCTCCCCCTCTCTTTTCTCTCTCCCTCCCTCCCTCATCTCTCTCCTCTTCCTCCCTCCCTACTCTCTCTCCTCCCTCCCTTTCTCCTCTCTCTTTTCTCTTTTTCCCTCCCTTCTCCCTTCTCCCTCTCTCCTCTCTTTTCTATTTCTCCCTCTCTCCTCTCGCTCCTCTCTTCCCTCCCTCCCATTCTCCTCTCTCTTCTCCCTCTCCCCCGGTCTCTCTCTCTCACACACAGTCACTCTCTCATTCATCCACACTTGCCCATTCCTTCTCAATTAGGCTGCCAGGCACTAACTAGAGGGATGGAAGCTGCTAAGTCTGGATGCAGAAATGACTCCAGGAGTGGGCAGCTTCAGAACCCCTTTATATCTTGCTTTGTTGATTAGCTAGAATTGGGTTTCCCCCCACGTGCTCATGCCTAGCTTCCTTATCTGCTTCAGGTAACTTTTTTTTTCTTTGCTTCCTTAATAAATTTGCTTCCTATCCACCTCCCAAAGGGATCTTTTAGTCAAGATTCCTAGCTTTTTGTCCTCTCCTGCTTACCTGCCCAATTCATCTTTAAATTATGGCAGCTTTATGCTTTATGTGCCTGGTTCATTATGGCAATTTCAGCCTAACCTCATAAGGGAAAGTGATTTGATCAGATCAACTCAAGACAAGATACATTTTCCACTTGCATTGTGCTTCTGCTTCATTGTGCATCCTTATAAAATGAATGATGGAGTCTGCTTTCGATGTGCAATTGTTTGCTGGTGGAGAGAACAGTCACAGGTCTTTCCTAGACATCTTTCCCATCCAATTGAAGCGAACAAAACTACAATCCCATAATATCCATACTCTAAAAATGCTCATTCTCCTTTGCCCTCAGCTGTCTTGGCCAGTGCGACTCACTTCCACTGACATCTTGATCTTGATTGCTTGCAGTAACAGCGGTGTTGTCTGGGGACAGCAAATGCTATTTATCAAACAGAGCCATCGGTGTTTTCAAAGGGTTCTGATTAAAATATATAATCTTAAAATGATTAGATTTGATCTGTTAGTTCAAAATGAACCAAAGAGATCCTCCATTTCTGATCCATTCTCTTTTCCTATCAGTTCAAGAGGGAAAGGTCTGTGACCCTCTTTGCTCCACCGATGGCTGTTGGGGGCCTGGCCCAGACCAGTGTGTCTCTTGCCGAAACTACAGCCGTGAAGGGGTCTGCACAGTCTCCTGCAACTTCTATGAGGGGTAAGAATAACGGCCAAGGGCGCCTGCTTCCGTCCTCCCTGCTTCCACCCCAGACCCGTGTTTCTAACACTTCCTTTTCTACACGAAGGGAGAGTCGAGAATTTGCTCAAGGGGACGTTTGCTTGCCGTGCCATCCACAATGCCAGAAGATCGAGGGAGGCCTCACCTGTAATGGACAAGTATGAGAGAACACATTTTTTTAAGGAAGCAGGGGGGGGGGGAAATGGGGGGGAGGGATTACTTTTAAATTACTTCTTCATTTAACCACATTGCATTTTTAGAAGTAAAAGGCAGTTTAAAACATCTAAAATAATTTCCAGGAAATGTCCTGGGGCAAAACAGCTGCTCCTGTTTCCTATCCTATAACTGCTTTTCCTAAACAAATGTAGCCTTTCCTGACGGCTAGGCAGGAAGAGTGAGATGTTTCTCTCTTGGGAGGTAGCTTTTGGAGGGCAGTAAAGACTCTGTTCTTTGTAGGTGACAACATGGCGAAAACTGATAGCCTTATCTTCTGAACACAGTCTCTCTCTCTCTCTCTCTCTCTCTCTCTCTCTCTCTCCCTCCCTCCCTCCCTCCCTCCCTCCCTCCCTCCCTCCCTCCGTGTATATATATATATATATATATATATGTATATGTATATGTATATGTATATGTATATGTATATGTATATGTATATGTATATGTATATGTATATGTATATGTATATGTATATGTATATGTATATGTATATGTATATGTATATGTATATGTATATGTATATGTATATGTATATACTTACACACACACATGGACACGGACACACACGGACACACATGAACACACATATATCCAGACCAAACATAATTTCTTACCAGAGGGAGCCCACTTGTGGAGTACTGTGAAGCCGTTATCATGGCAACTCCACTTTGCTGTGCAGTAGAAGCTATTTTACAGCAGTACGCTAGAAGCCATTCCAAGGCACAACAGGCTGTATCGTAACAGAACACACCTTAACGGGTTTCTTACCCCCACAGTATTTGTTTCCAGAGAGTAACCTGAAAATTTGTTTCCATCTGTGTACCAAGTTTGATTGAAATTGCTCAAGGCATTCCAGACTTATGCTGGAACACACACACACACACACACACACACACACACACACACACACAGATATATTCTTCCAGATTACTTACTTTCTATCTATCTATCTATCTATCTATCTATCTATCTATCTATCTATCTATCTATCTATCTATCTATCTATCATCTACCTACCTACCTACCTACCTACCTACCTACCTACCTACCTACCTCAAATAAAACTGCTATTCAGTAGAAATTTGAATGATAACTTTAACCTCTAAACTGTGTCTATCCTGGGTACTGCCTATCTGTTCTGACTCAAGGCTCTGGAATCATCGTCCTCTTCCCATATACAAATCGTGTTCTGTTTTCCTCTTCAGGGAGCTGATGAGTGTGTGATCTGTGCAAACTATAAGGATGGGCCCCATTGTGTTGAAAGCTGCCCATCAGGAGTCCTTGGGGTGAAGGGACTAATCTTCAAGTATCCTGATGCCAACAAGGAGTGCTGGCTGTGTCATGAGAATTGCACAGAGGGGTAAGGGCTAAAAACAGCATCCACATTGTTGCAATCATGTCTTCTCCAGCAATGTCCCTCATTGAATTCAGTCTCTCCTGCTGGTTGGGGAATTCTGGGAGTTGAAGTCCATACAGTACATCTTCAAGCTGCCAAGGTTGAGAAACACTATATTATGTCACACTTCTGGTTGGTAATCTTGATTATGGCCTTTTATAGATTTTAATTGCTGTCACTGTAACAACCACCCCTGATTGATTCACATGTGAATAGAATAGAATAACAGAGTTGGAAGGGACCTTGAAGGTCTTCCAATCCAATCCCTGCTCAGACAGGAAACCCTACATCACTTCAGGCAAATGGATAGCCAACATCTTAAAAACTTCCAGTGTTGCAGAATTCACAACTTCTGAAGGCAAGTTGTTCCACTGATTAATTGTTTTAACTGTCAGGAAATTTCTCCTTAGTTCTAAGTTGCTTCTCTCCTTGATTAGTTTCCATCCATTGCTTCTTGTCCTACTCTCAGATGCTTTGGAGCATAGTTTGACTCCCTCTTTTTTGTGGCAGTCCCTGAGATATTGGAAGACTGCTATCTCAGGGTCTGCTACAAAGAAGAGGGAGTCCAACTATTCTCCAGTGCTATCTGGGCAAGATATCATATTTGTACAACAAATACAGGAGAAACCACAGACATACCTATCAAAGTGCCTGGAAAAACCCAACTTTTTCAGGTGTCTTTCAGGAGGAGGGCACAGTCAGGGATGCTAAGTTTTCTTCTCCCCGGCTCTGAGCCCAGGGCTTAGTGATTTTAGTCCGAAGTGTGAAATTAAGATCTTTCAAGTAGCACTGAGCATGATTTCAGATAGTTACTTGGCTAAGATTCTTGCTGGCACTGTTATGACTGCAGCCACAAGTGTAGTATTGTTCACATGTCAGGAACACAGCCAGGTGAGGAAGGCAATTGGAGTTAATATAGGCAGTACAGTGTCTTCCTGGAGAAGCTTCAGGTGCCGCACTGTATTTGTGGGGTCAAGGGACCACAGTCCTTATAGTGAAAATAAACCTGTCTCAGTCCAAAGCATTTCACAAGGAACAAAACAAGCAATCACAGCCTTGCAGGCTTACTAAGAAATGGTGGTGGTGGTGGTGGAGTGTATCTAAATCATATTTGATTGATGAAAGGATACAAGGGTGCAAGAGTTTAAATTCTTCAGACTTTTTCTTTGCACCAGGTGGTTCTGAAAGCAAGAAATGCGAGAAAGTCTGAAAAATTATGCCTGATATTTATGCCAAAATCTGTATCAGGATGCAGATTGTGGACTGAATCTTAGTGCAAGGCATTATTAATATCAGGTTACTCACAGGGTTCGGGGACCAAGAATTGGATTGCTTGCCCAGCTCTGAAAAAAAAATAAAGACATAGAGTCCCCTGAGGGCAAAATTAATAGCTGCTTATGTTGGAAATCTACAGGAGAGTCATATTGGTAATACTCTGTGTTTGTCAAAAAAGGTGAGCATTCCCTTGTCCTACCTAGTTCTCCTGTAAAGAAACATATTGGTTGGGTTCTCCTCTTAAACTGTTTTGTGGCTCAGGGCATTCTGTCATTTGTTGTGGTTAGTTTACGGCAGGGATGAAATCCAGAAGGTTCTGACAGGTTCAGGAGAACTGGTAGTGGAAATTTTGAGCAGTTCAGAGAATCAATAGCGGAAATTTTGAGTAGTTTGGAGAACCAGCAAATGCCACCTCTGGCTGGTCCCAGAGTGGGGAGGGAATTGAGATTATGTAGTATCCTTCTCCTACCACGCCCACCAAACCACTCCACGCTCACCAAGCCACGCCCACAGAACTGATAGTAAAAAAAAAAATGGAATTTCACCATTGGTTTACGGTTTGGGATGTTGTGTGAATGTAGGCAGTTAGATTAATTGAGTGAATCTGAGTTCAGGTAAGCAAGCTAATCCCGTGCTTCCATTTCTTACAGGTGTTTTGGTCCAGAGATTGCAAATTGCTTCGTTGTGGAACTGCCTGGCCCCAGGTATCTGTCAGGAGCTGTTGGGGAGTCTGGGGGAGATGGGGAAAGGATATAAAAGAGTGGGTGGGTAGAAAAGAGTCTTTGTGATTCTTCCTGTGCTCCCAGATCACTACTGATATTTAAAAGAAATTTTACCCTTACAAAGCATTGCTGGAGAAC
Source organism: Thamnophis sirtalis (assembly GCF_051295495.1). Taxonomy (NCBI): domain Eukaryota; kingdom Metazoa; phylum Chordata; class Lepidosauria; order Squamata; family Natricidae; genus Thamnophis; species Thamnophis sirtalis. The sequence goes on along the minus strand of NW_028261383.1, from coordinate 141,709,805 downwards.
CTAAACCATCTAGTTGTTACATTACCCTATCTTTGTAGCCAGAAAGTCTTAAGTTCCATCTCTAGCATCTCCAATCTTGCCATTTGATGGATGGACACCCCGCTACATAGGCTGCGATGATCCCTGATTTGAATAACTTCTTAAGTATAAATCACACCTTGCCTATAGACAAACACTCTCTTTTTGTCTCTGTCTTCCTTGAAGACAATAGTGGCTGTCGTTTAAAATGATTGTAAGGTTGATAGAGGCAATAAATTGGATCCATATTTATTCATATTAGATCCCTAGGGTTGGAATTATCATAATCTAGATAAAGCGTTTTTCTAACTCTAGAGGGATGCAGTGGCTCTGTGGCTAAGATGCTGAGCTTGTCGATCAGAAAAGTCGGCAGTTCGGTGATTTGAATCTCTAATGCCGCGTAACGGAGTGAGCTCCTGTTACTTGTCCCAGCTTCTGCCAACCTAGCAGTTCAAAAGCACGTAAAAAATGCAAGTAGAAAAAGAGAGATCACCTTGGTGAGAAGGTAACAGTGTTCCGTGCGCCTTTGGCATTTAGTCATGTCGGTCACATGAACACAGAGACCTCTTCGGACAGTGATGGCTTTTCGGCTTTGAAACGGAGATGAGCCCCGCCCCCTAGAGTTGGGAATGACTAACACATATGTGCGAGGGGAGCCTTTACCTTTACCTAGATAAAGCTACTGAGTTCATTCAGTTTACAAGGAACACTGGAAATAGATAATGCATTTTGTACTGCGATTAATACTTTTCTGCTCCCTTGCACATCTTTCTCCAACCGCTAGAAAATAACATCAGCAGTTCCTGGTTATGGTATATAATGCTTTATATTCTGCCCCAAAGCATACTGTATGAACAACTGGTTGAAGATAACAGATTACTATCATTTTTTAAGAGTTAAGCCCTCCTTCCGTTAAGATCTGGTTAAAAATAAATGCTTTTGCTTCCTTATTTTGACTCAAAAAAAAAAAAAATTAGCCAAAGGGCTCCTCTTTCAATTTCCTTTTTCCAAATTAAACTGTAATTGTGGCATGGATTCTCTCCAAGATTAACCCTTTTCCAAGGCAGTGGAGCTGGAAGGAGCCACTTAGAGCCACTTGGCTTCCATGGGCCAAGACAAGAAAACTGGCCAGGATCACAGCCTCTTCTCTCTGTTAGCTTCCCCACTCCCCAATGTTGTTGTTTTTATTGTCCTTCCATCTAAGGCAGGCACTCCTGTTAAACAAAAAAACAGTTTCACAACCTGAGTTCTCAGCTCCCCCGTACAGAAAGAATCTCAAGATTTCAAATAGGTGGTGGGGGGGAAGGATGAAGAAGAAATTCAAATATATTGATTTGGGTATCACACATCCACCCCAGTGCAAAATTTCTACCTCTCCTAGCATTGGCTTAAAAGGGTCCTTCTTAAGAGCCACAGTGGCACAGTGGTTGGAGTGCAATACTGCAGGCTAGTTCTGCTGCCTAACTGCAATTTGGCAGTTCACATCTCACCAGGCTCAAGGTTGACTCAGCCTTCCATCCTTCCAAAGTCGGTAAAATGACGTTGGGGGCAATAGGCTGACTCTGTACATTGTTTAGAGATGGCTGTGAAGCAGTATATAAGTCTAAGTGCCATTGCTATTCTTCTCATCCCATTCCCACTTTCTTCTGCTCCATTTTCAAACTTCTTTTTCCCACCAGTGCCCATGGTTTGCCTGGAGACCTTCATGGGTGGCATGGGCTGGCTAGTGCGGGTTCTGGCCTGTTTCTGGAGGGCGAGGAGTATTCCATTTTGATCTCCTTCCCACGCACCTGTTTTCTCCAGTAAGACAGGAAAGGAAGTTCCCACCTTTTTTTGTGGAAGCTCATTTCCCTTCCCTTTTTTTCTCCTGCTCTTGAAACAGAGCCAAGAATGCAGGGGAGAAACTCATTAGAATAATTGTGAAGAAGATTGCTGGAATTTGGGCTCCGTGTTGGCTTGGAGCCCAGTTAGGTAGCAGTAATGTGGCTGGTCTTGAAAAGCTAAGTAGGGTCAAATGGGGTTAATGCTTTGATTGAGGAATACTAGGAAATTAGGCTAGCCTGGGAAGTCAGAAGGGCCCTCCAGAAAAAAGGAATCCTGTTGTTTATTTATCAAATTTACATGCCACCCATCACATCATCAAGCCATAAACTCACCCTATGTTCTGACCTAGGCTTCCCAAGAGCATGAAGCAAACTTCTGTCCCGACAAAATACCCTTTTATTAATTTACTGTGAATTCTGCTCATTCATATCCAGGAAAGTCTGTCAAAGGAGGATTTATAGTCACAGACCTCATCTGACATAGAGAGCTGCCAGGCCGATATCTGCAAAACTTGGCAAGGAGTCTCAGAGAGTCACAAACCAATTAAGCGAATGAATTGTCTCCTGCAAACTCCACTCCCCTTTTGCTCCTCCTGTTCGTCTGCCTTACTGATGTCTGACTTCGAAGGCAGCTGATAACGGCCCTGGCCCCCTCTCTGCCTCCGACGCAGAGCCCTCATCAGAGCTTTCCCCAGACTCAAGGACTGGCCCATGTTCCTTCCCAACCTCCTCACTGTCCGAATCTGCTGCCAGCTCCACTGGCCACTGGTGGGCCACAACACCCTAAGAGTTCATTTTCATTCAAAAGAGCTCTTGTTGTACTTGCTTGGAAAGTAAACTTGTAGAATTGGGCTCACGTGGCAAAACACAAAACAAGCAGCCAACCCCCCCCCCCCCCCCAAAAAAAAACCCTTGTTATGGATGAGATGCAGTTTCCATGATGAAAGGAGGACGTTTGAAGAGATTATAAAACAATTTGGCTCAAAGCTTTGAGGAGCAACAGATGCCGGAGATGGGGGCATTTAGGAGGAATTGCTGGCAAACGTTTGCTATCTGGGTTGCCTTCCACCCTCAAATTTGGAACCATCCTTGCTGCTCCATTCCTGTCTCTCAAAGGATTGTAGAACTATGGCAAGCTCTTTGATGCTTGGCAGCACTGGTGCCAGTCACCTTTCTTGATTGTCCATCTGCCAATTGTATTGCTCCTTGGCTGAAGCATCTCCAGCATCAGGCATTGGTGTACTGAAAAATGATTTATGAGCAACCTTCTCAAAGAACAATAAACATGCTCACTGGGGGATTTATTTATATGAGCATTCTATTTTAGAACGTTCATCGTGTTCCACTTTCATTTTCTGTGATTTTTTTTTTTAAGATCTGAGAGGCTGAGTTTTCCCCCCTTAAATCTGTTTCAGATTAAACCCATTTGCTTATATTCGCCCATTTGTTCTGCCTCTATCCCTCCCTCAAGAAACACCTTACAAGTCTGCCACCCCACTACTGAAATTTAACTTCTATGGCCTTCTCATTTCACCAGCTGCAGTTTGAGAGCCAGAAACTTATTTCCCAATGAAGGCTAGGATGTTCAGGATGTTTCTGAAATCTTTCTCTCTCCACCCCGCGTCTTCCCCCCCTCCCCCCCGCCTCACTTTCTTCCTTACTGTTTTTTGCATGACCGATTGTCTATAATTGTGATGCATGCACGGTCTTAACATACAGTGTTTCTCTTAGGAAAGCTCCAACAATGATTGCTGTGGTGGTTGTGGGTTGCCTCTTCGCCTCCTGTTCATTTGTTTTGCTCACCTTCTTGTACTGCCGTGGCAAGAAGATCCGGAAGAAGAGAGCCATGCGCAGATACTTAGAGAGAGGAGAGGTAAGATGATACATCTGGGACATGTTGAGAATCACAAGCAGGGGTGGGCTTCAAACATTTTAGCAAGGGATTCTCTGCCCAGTTACTTGGTGGATGGAGCCATGGTGGGCGGCGCCTAGTCAGACTCCTGGAGCACGGCGGGGGGGGGGGGGGATTTTGACACTCTCTGGCACCGAAGGCTTTCCTTGACCTTCCGGGAGGGCGAAAACAGCCTCCTCAGCCTCTGGAGGCCAGAAACAAACCTGTTTCTGGCCTTCTTGAACTTCCAGTAGGCCCGTTTTTCACCCTCCCCAAGCCTCCATGCGCACCCTGCATCCAAAACGGGGTGCATGGGGACTCCTAGGAGGGGCGGAGTGGGTGGAGTGTGGCCAGCCAGGAGTGGGATTTGGGGGTTTTCCGAACTGCACAGAATCCTAGCTGGAGGTTCTCCCGAACCCCTGCAAACCCCAACACAAGTAACCAATCAGATTTGATCATGTGGAAGGAAAGGGGGAATTTTCATTTATTATCCAAGACCTAATCCTGATCTCTTTATGTTGGGTGTGTCTGTGGGTGAGGGGGGGGCAGTCTATTATAGCTGCACTTTTGCCTGGGAGTAAATCCAAATTAAACTCAAACAGGTTGCCTTTGGAGTATAGAACTGAACTTTGCCTGAAGTACAGCCAACTACCTTGAAATGGAAAATACCACATGAGAGAAAAATGAAGGGAATATTCCATTTGGGGCTGCCCTAATGTGTACTGATAATTGGAAAATATATTTTTAAAGGCTGGACTTCAGTTGTCTAGTTGAGCCTGCCATTTGACACAAATGGCAAATATTAACATTTGACACTGTTAATGCCTCCCTTCTTCTCCCCACCCTACAGACATCCCTGGGTCCATCAGTAGCTTTACTTGAGGGAGGCGGCGGCAATTTTGTGCCTGTTTTTGAGGACTATGAAAAATGTCTGTTCCTAAGCGAAATATCCTTAGTAGAAATTTCACTAAAAATGCTGGCATAATGGGGAAGAATTTCACAGGTATTTGGCATCATCTTGGTACAACCATTTGTGAGAATAGGAGGCTAGGCTTCTCATGTTGCCTGCTGCCACACTAGTGCTGCGGTTTTTGTAGATTGAAGTGAAGCTTATTTAAAAAATCTTGAATGTTTTGGTATATTTGAGAATTAGGGTGCTACTGTCACAGGAATAAGCAGCCCTGTGCCCATGGACGCAAATGTGTCTTACGTCCCTTGCTCTCCTGATTTTAAATATTTGTTTTAACAAAAATAAACGATTAGAAAAAGTTGTTGGTTGCACAGGAAAGAATTGGCTCTCTACATCATAATTTTAACTCTCTGCCATATTTTTACCCAGCAAAGCTCTTGAAAATCTACAAAAATCTCATTAGGATGGCAGCAGGCATCTTAAGAAGTCTAGTTTTCTCTTGTCACAAATGGCTATTTTGTTATTGCATCCATTTTATAATTAGGCAAGTTTTCTAGTGGTAATCCTTTTATGCTCTTAGCCCCAAAAGTTGCCCACCCCTGTCTTTTCCAAGAAGAATACTGAGAAAACAAGGGGTCCCTGACCTGTTTTGGTTTTTTTTTTCTCCCTGTAAGAGTTTGGAACCGCTGGATCCCAGCGAGAAAGCCAACAAGGTCCTGGCTCGAATCTTCAAGGAGACAGAATTAAAGAAACTGAAAGTTCTAGGATCAGGCGTGTTTGGAACCGTGCACAGAGTAAGTTGGAAACCTGGAAGGAAGAGCTTCTGCTTCTGTGGGGTTAAACATGCTCCAGGCTGCCTCAAGCCGCAATGTAGCCGGGGGCAGAGAATATTGTGAAGAAGAATTATCAGCTAGACAGTTATATCTAATACACCTGGGCGAGAATGAGATAAGTAAACCTGTTGAATGGGGTAAGATTGCACTGGATGGTTTTTAATTTTTTACAGCCTTGCTGATTCTCTATAGTAGTGTTTCTCAGCCCTGGCGACCTTAAGACATGTGAACGTCAGCTCCCAAAATTCCCCAGCCAGCCATGCACTAGGAGTTGAAGTCCACTTGTAGTTCATAGTTCTCCTCAACTATTTTTTAAAAGGCTAAGCTTACCCAACAACTTCAGTATCTCTTCTTAGGACTTAGCCCCTGATCATCTCCACTGCTTCTCTATGAATCTCTTCCAATTTCTCTGCCATCTTCTTCAACTGCAGTGCCCAGTGCTGAACCTGCATTTGAGTTGTGGTTGGATCAAAGGAATGATTGGTTTCCATGATTTGGTTGAAATGTTTTTGTCTCTGCAGCTTAAAACTGCAGTTGCCTTGCTTAGCAGCTAAATCTCACTACTGTCCTACATTCAGTTTATGATCAACTACAGTTCACGAGTACTTATCAAGTCAAGCATCCTTCATTCTCTACATTTGCTTTCTGTTTCCTAAGTAACATTGCATTTGTCTCTCTTAAACAGAGAAGTGACTCAGCTCAATATGCTGTAGGGTATTATATAAAGAGCACCCTGACTTTCTGCTTTGGCTGAGATGGAGCTATTAAAAATTCTGATGATGGGCAAATCGGAGCCATCACTGCTCCATGGTTAAAAGTTTAGAGTAATGGGATTCTCTGTTTCTTGTTTTGTCTGAAAAGAGAAGCAGATAGGAAAAATTCCACCTAGAGTTTGCTGAATGTTAAACGGGATAAGATAGATAAGAACTTTGGAAGATCATGATTCCCAGGGATTCCTCAATATTTATTGTTTTAATGCATGGTTCTTCATTTTAAACAATTGGTCATTCTCAGTTTTCCTTCTTTCTAGGGGGTCTGGATTCCAGAAGGAGACTCTATTAAGATCCCTGTAAGCATCAAAGTTATCCAGGACCCGAGTGGTCGACAGTCCTTCCATGCTGTAACTGATGTAAGTGCCACTTAGGTCTCAGGAGGAGAAGGTGCGATTGGTCTCCATAAATTCCTTCTCGTGCACAGGCAGGCAGACAAGAAATTAATAAGATCATTATCTATTGATAAATTGCTGGATAAAGTGCAGTAAATGTCAAAAGGCATCGGATTTCCTTTGTTTCAACTGCAAGGAAATAATCTTCAGTGCAGTTGATTTGGATATGAATTGCTTGCTTTTGATTGAGTATTTATTCAACTTTGCTGCTCACTTTTAATTGTGATGGAATTGCTGATCGCTGATGTTGAATGTATAGTGAACTTCAACCCTGAGCTACTGATTTTTTTTATTGGTACACCTCAGTGTTTCTGTAAAGACTTTGCATCTGTGATTACAGATTATGGCCCTCATAATCATTCACTTTGTAGTCCTAATCAGAAACATTTAACATGGAAGAGGGGGAGGGGTGTCAAATATAAATTGTTGTTATTTATCCCCCCTTTTAAATATATAATTCAAAGTGGGTAAACTTATCTAATGATTCCGCCGCTTATTTTTTTCTACAACAACCCTATGAGATGAGTTGGGCTGAGAGAGTTGACTGGTCCAAATTCACCCAGCCAGCTTTCTTGCCTAAAGTGGAACTAGAACTCCCAGTTTCCTGGTTTCTAGGTCACCACTTTGGCCAATCTACCAAACTGGCTCTCAATATCTCACCACCTTTACATATCAGTCTTTTGGGAATAGAACCATGATTGTCCCTCCCTCCCTCCATTCCTGTGTTTGTGTGTGTAAAAACAAGGGGGAGTTTATGGCATTTCTATATAGCCATTGGTTTCACTCCCTCTCTCCCTCTAACTTTATTGTTACTTTTAGTTTATCTTGAGGATGTCTGTCCTCATTGATATTGTAAATGCAAATCTCCTCTTGTAAATTTCCACTTGTAAGCCAGAGTTAAGTCTCCTTCCTCTTCCAGTTGTAACCAAATCAAGAGCTAGGAGAACTCTAATGACCTCTTGGGACTGAAAAGCAAGGGTGGGTTGAGGCCATTACCCTCTTTTCCCTATAAGGCAGTGAAAGAAGTGTGTATGACCACAGGCAGGGCACATTCTATAACAACCTGGATTTCTGTAACAGCGCCGTCCAGATATGTTGGTTCTATGTATGCTGATTAGAAATTGGGAACTATAATCCTGACATGTTTGTAGGGGGTTAAGGAAGGTTATAGTAAATTACGTCATCTGTATGAAAATCAAAACGCACAGGTCATTTATATCTCATTTTTGGAAGAGAACTGCTACAGGGGTATACAGAAGTCCATTGTATTGACAACAGATTGGGGCATGATGGACAGGAGAGATCTTTGGCAAATGACATCCAAATTAACCTGTCCATGTGCATTAAAATAATTTAAAAAAACCACTTGTAGATAAAACATTAGCATTGCAAGAAGGATCCTTCTGTGATGCTCTTTCATCATTGTTGCTTCATGATCCCCATCCCCTACCCCTATGGAAACTAGTTTAAAAACACAGGCTGGCAGTCTGTTAGAAGCTTTTCTTGGCCACTGTTTGGAGGAGATGGCTAATCTCTTACATATGCATAGGCAGAGTAAGGATATGGGGTTAGGTGGATGGGTGGATAGTGTAAAGTCTGAAGCAAGTTGTGACTAAGGAGTAACAGTGTTGATTCCATATTCAATCCGCACTACACTACTTTTTTTTCTTCGAACTTTCCCAGTTCCTACCTTCACTGTCAGCTGCGATCAAAACTTTACCCTGATGCTACCTTTATTTTTCTTTTGTGCAGCACATGCTAGCTATAGGTAGCCTGGATCACGCATACATTGTCCGTCTCTTGGGCATCTGCATTGGTTCCCAACTGCAACTTGTCACCCAGCTGCTACCATTGGGCTCCCTGCTGGAGTACGTTCGCAAAAACAGGGACGCCATTGGCCCTCAGCTGATGCTCAACTGGTGTGTCCAGATTGCCAAGGTAGGTTTTGTACAGGAACAGCTGGAATCCTTTTCTGGGTCAGTTAGGATCTCCCATTGTTTGAGGGAAAGAATGCCTTCCATTCTTCTTCCAGCATATTCTAATTCAGGAACTGAGGAATCTTCTCTACTGTAATATGAGATATATACCAGGGCCACCTGCAGGATAGATGAACTGCAAAACTTTAAGGACACTGGATATTTTGTAGAAGCATAATTACATTTTCACTGTCGTAAGGGGAGTTGGAGAAACGTCCCTGAAATATTTTTTTAGTGTTCTGTTTAACTTTACCTTGCAGTTATGCGCCTGCACAAGGGTGTTGTTCTTGGTTGCTCTTTTGACTCATACAGGGCAGCCGCATGCCTAAACAGATCTAAGCTAACGTGAACTAAGTGTACATCCTAAAATGTGGTTCAATTTTTAAAAATGATGTAATATATTTTCATAAGTTCCAAATGTTCAACCTCCTTCAATTTTGCTCTTCCCCAACACATTCTTGGATGGCCCCACAGATCAGAGGGCTTACCGATTTTGGGATCTGCAGTCCTTTCAAAACTCACAATCTCTTGAAGAGAGAGGGCATGAAATGAAATACTGGGTGTATATTAGGATGATCTGAGCCAGGGGTGGGTTTCTCGCCCCGTTCCAACCGGTTCGGTTGGAACGGGGCCAGCGGCGTCCTCGTGCACGCGCGCGGTGCACGCATGCGTACTAGCGTCTGCGCGATGCTCCAGCTGCTCCTGGATGATCGCGCAGGCGCTGTATGCGTCCTGCGCATGCGTGGAAGCGCAGAACTCGTCAAAACCGGGTAAGGACCGCGGGCGGGCGGGCGCACCCTTCGCCATTCCCGGAAGTTACTTACTTCCGGGTTCGGCGACCAACTGGTTCGCAGGGACCGCCGCGAACCGGTTGAAACCCACCCCTGATCTGAGCTAACATGTAAGGGCGGGGCTAGCATAGAATATTATGACAGATGCTCAAACCATGATGAATCCAACTGTCTTGAGCTTTGGAATACAGTCATTCATAAGAAGACTGATTTTATTGCGCTTGGTGGAATTTGCGGGGGGGGGGGGGCAGGACACCAGATAGAAATGCATAGGTGATACAAAGTTTAATACTCAGCTGAAACCAGAATTGTTCTTACTGGGACTTATAGATAACCAATTAGAAAAGACTTATGGAAGTGTGGTTTTGTATATGGTAACTGCTTCAAGACTACTATATGAATGAATATGGTAAAATAGTGAAATACCTATAGTAGAAGAATGGGTTGTAAAGATGATGGAATTCATGGACATGGCAAAATTGATTATCTCCTTCTTAATATTCAGGGTATGTACTATCTGGAAGAACATCGCATGGTACATCGCAACCTGGCTGCCCGTAATGTTTTGGTTAAATCCCCTAGCCAAGTACAAGTGGCAGATTTTGGCATTGCTGATTTGCTTTACCCAGATGATAAGAAATACTTCTACAATGAAATTAAGGTTAGTACCTCTTTCAGGGAAAGAAAGGAAGAAAGAAAGGGTAGAGAGAGAGATAACAGTAGATGGATGGATGGATGGATGGATGGATGGGAGAGAATGGATAGATGATAGACAGACAGACAGACAGACAGACCGTGTTGCCCCCCAAATAAGACAGAGTCTTATTTTCATTTGACTCCGAAATAAGCACTTGGCCTTATTTTCGGGGAGGTCTTATTACTGAATTTTTGAGATGCAGAAGGTGGCAAGCATGGTCACCTCATGGCTGCTGCTGTTCTGCAATATTTTCAAGGATGACTTATTTTCAGGGGAGGGCTTATTTTAGCACATGCGCTCAAAAGCCTGATTGGGCTTATTATCTGGGGAGGTTAGGGTACATACATACATTCAGTGGATGGATAGATGGATGGATATCTGTGTGAGAGCACTTTTACATGAGTGTTTTGTACCAATTTAGATACAGCTGTAGATATGCCTGATTTCACAATCAGACACTGGGGAGAAAAGTTCATTATTTGTACCTCTCCACTTGGTCATTGAAACTGGGGCAAAGCTATATTTATATTCCAAGTGGTGATTTTTGTTGCTCCACAAGCAGTCAAATGGTCAGGACACCAATGGAATGGTGCTCTTCTCATACTCTTGGTTGCTGGAAGAATCATGACTGAGCGCATGACATGTCAAGGTTTTATTACCAAGGAGTTATGAACTACAGCTTGACAAAAATACAATATATCCTTTAAGATTTAAAGGATCACTTTATTTCAAAAGTTCCAAGGGGAAGGGAATCACATTTGCAATTGCTCAACCCATGAAAAAACTTCTACCAGTATCTCCATGTATGCATATCTACAGGTAAATAAAATTCATTCTTAGAATTTTTCTTTCTTTATGTTTTTCAGACTCCAATAAAGTGGATGGCATTGGAGAGTATACACTTTGGAAAATATACACACCAAAGTGATGTGTGGAGTTATGGTATGTGTCTGATTGTTCCATCTATTAAGAATTTGACTATAGCTACTCAATCTTTGTTATTGTTATACGTTTCTAGAAATCAGGACATGTTTAGGGATCCTTGGTGCTCTGATGAAGTTACGTAGTTTGGTAATGAAATGTCTGCAAGAAAACAGTCAAGATCAAAAGGCACCAAGGACCCCTCATTTCATCCCTGAGCTACAAATATTCTACTTTTATACTTTTGTTTTACTTGATTATGCTTAGTTATAGCTTGGTTTGCTTTCTTGGACTTCATGTTCATCTCTAATGACAAAACAAGCATTTCAAGAGAGAGACAAATTCAGACATTGAAATATATACATTTAAAGATTGAATTTAAAAATTTCAGTTGAAGATCTTTTCAAACTGAATCTTAAAATAAATGTGTTGAACTAAATTGAAGTGAATGCTATTGAATTGACTAGTTTAATCAAATGAGCTCAATCAGATGATTTTATTTACTTATTTTTATTTATTTATTATGAAATTTATTTGCCATTCATCTCATATCCAATTACTGGGCAGTTTCCAACGTAAAAACATTAGAAGACATTACAGGTCTCAACTTACAACAGTTCGAAGCTACAATGGCACTGAAAAAAGTGACTTATGACCATTTTTCACACTTACAACCACTGCAGTGTCCCTGTGGTCATCTGATAGAAATTCAGACTCTTGGCAATTGATTCAAATTTATGACGTTTGCCGTGTCCCGGGGTCATGTGATCCCCTTTTGCGACCTTCTGACAAGCAAAGTCAATGGGGAGACCAGATTCACTTAACAATCATGTTATTAACTTAACAACTGCAGTGATTCACTTAACAACAGTGGCAAGACAGGTTGTAAACTAGGGCAAAATTCCCTTAACAAATTTTTCGCTTAACAAGTGAAGGTTTGAGCTCAATTATGGTCATAAGTCAATGTACAATGATCAATTACAAAAATGACACAGGTGATTAAATCATTAACACAAGATGGAAAAGAGAGAGCCAGACATATGGGTGTGGAGGATGGGAGGGGATTAAGTTTTTATTAGTCAACCATCTCCGGTATAAAGTTCCCCAATTGGGTCCCGAAGCCATCTGGCAGAGTCAGATCTTAAGGCTTTTACGAAAAGTCAGGAGGGTGGGAGTCAATTTCACCTCAGGGGATCGAATGTTCCAGAGAGCAGGAACCATGCAATGATGGGATTCAATTTTTTTTACTACTGGTTCTGTGGGCGTGGCTTGGTGGGCATGGCAGGGGAAGGATACTGCAAAATCTTCATTCCCTCCTGATCAGCTGGGACTCAGGAGGCAGAGAATAGATGGGGACGGGGCCAGTCAGAGGTGGTATTTACCGGTTCTCCAGGACTGGTCAGAACCTGCTGAATACCACCTCTGGAGCCATGGCAGAGAAAGCTCTTCTCTTGGATCCCACTAGCCAAAATTCTTTGGCTGACAGGATCTGCAGTGTGCTCCCTCTGCCAGCAAGGGTGGGGCAGGCCAGTCCCATCAGGTGAGACAGTTCCTCAAGTGGCCTGGATCCATGCCATGCAGGGCTTTATAGGTGATGAGTGACACCTTGAAATGCACCCAGAAGCAAACAGGCAAACCAGTAACACGGACCATTCTAGAGGCCTTAAGAACTGCCCATGCCACCACCGCAGTCTGTGTCAGCTCTTACTTCTGAATGCTCTTCAGATGGTATGGTTTGAATTGACTCATGTTGTTGAATTATTTAAATCAGATCAAGGGTGATTCCCACAGGCCCTACTAGACCTACTGCCTTTGTTTTGCTTTAAGATACTTTGAGATCTTTGGTGAACTGATCCTCCAGTTAAAAACTCAGAGGTACTCTAAAGATTTTTATCAGTAACAATCAGCTTAAGAACTGTGAAGTGTTGTCCTCCTTATGCATGGGGAAAAGGGCCCTGTAGTCTGTAATTTTCCTCCTTCCAGATCAAAACATGCAGTAAATGAGAAGAAAGCAGGAACAATCTGCCCACACTCTTTGGTCCCCCTGACAACATTTCTCTGGCTTTTTAGGATTTTTTGTGTTAGGTTATTAAGAGTTGCTGCTTGTTGAATAGTGGTTCTCCACTCATGGACAATACAGGCAATCCTCAACTTATGACCAGAATTGAGCCCAACATTTCTTTTTTTCGTTGTTGTTTTTTTAAAACTATTTTATTTCATTTTCATTTTCATTTTATACAATCACTTATATACTGTGCAATTAAGAAAACAGTAAACACAACTCATCTTATATTCCACCATAGAAAACCAACATAACACTTCAACCCTCCATACACCCTTTCTTCTCCCCCTCCAACTTTCATTTCTCCCCTCCAACATTCCCCTCTTCTACTTCCCCTCCCCCTCAAACATTCCTTTCTCCCCTTCCCTCCATCTCACCCTCCTTACATTCCCCTCTCACTCCCTCTCTACTCCTCCCTCTTCTTTCCCTCTACTCCTCACTTCGGTGTATTTCTACTATTCATTAATCTATTCAATTTATATTTTATACTAAAATTAAAAGAACAGAAAAGAAAAGAAAAGGAAAAGAAAAGAAAAGGGGGCAACAGTATACAAGTGCGTTCTTATTGTTTTGGAAATTGAAACTATGTTTCCCCCCTCCCCCCCTCCCCCCTGTAAACCCCCCTCCCTACCCCCCTTCCGACTTCCCAGATCCCATACCCGGCATAGCTTTTTATCAAACACAGTCTAGAGTATATTAGAACCAAATAGGTTAAAAATTAAAAGATAAAAGAGAAAGGAAAAAAGAAAGGAATTAAAAAAAGGGGGGGGGAATCAATAAACTCTCTACCTTGAGCTCAGCTTCCCATCATTATTAGAACTTAAACAATGTACATCATTCCTGATCTCAATTAATTAATTGCTTGCAGGATTTCAAACTATATTGAGACCAAATAAGTTAATCAAATAAAATTCTACTCTAGCTAGGGGCCTTATCTCTTTATCTAAATATCTGTCTATTTCCAAACCTTTAATTTGTCCCTTTTATACCTCCTTCTCTATGAAGCAATTTAAACACATCTCAAATTCTTCTCTCAGTTTCCTTTTCCAACTCTTCTCGTCCTGCCTCTACCCGTGTCAATATATATATTTTATTTTCATCCGTACTCCTCTCATATTTGCTCCGCCTTCCTGCAAACTCCCTGGGTATATCCTTCCAAACATTATATTCAAGTAACAGTTTATACAAAAATCAACTTACTTTCTGGCTCAAAATAAGCTCTAATTCAACCTTCACTACCCTCCCATCTACACCACACTTCCCAACTCCATTCAACCTGAACCACGATCCAGGAACACCACGATCTCCACCCTCCTCACCCTAAAAAATAAATCATGAGCAATTTATATAAAAGTTCAGAGTTATCCATCAAGTCTTTTTTAAGTTCCATATGATATATTTTCCGAGGAAGTCAGCATTAGTTCTTTCAGCCTTAATGTCTCTTCATCGATATACAACTATACCATTTTATGCAAGACATAAGTCACAGATTATTGTTCAAATTAAGAATTAAGCAAATGTTTTGGAAGCACGACTAAGTCCTTGTTCTCTGCTCTTCTGCCCTTCCGGAGGGGGAAAGCGATACCTCCTGCTTTGTAGTTGTGTGTTTTGTTGTTCCTCTTCTACTTCTCCTTGTCTTTCTCCAAGTCCAGGTGATTCAGGATGTCCCGCCTTTAGGATCTTATAGTAAAAGTCTCGGGCTTCCCAAACAGAGTTGAGACGATATTTTTGGTCATCAAATGTAACTATAATACCAAATGGCACATCCCATCTGTACTGTATCTGACAATTTCTGAGTTCTTTAGTTAGAAAAGCATAATCTCTCCTGGCTCTTAACATTTGAGGTGGTATTTCTTTGAAAACGATCAAGTCCTGTCCATCAATTCGCAGCCTGTTATTATAAAACTCTTGTAATATCGCATTTCTGGATTCTCTTGTAGCAAAATATATAATTATATCTCTCGGAAGCTGTCTCTGTTTTGCTGCCCACGAATTATGGTGCTAAATTTTTTGGATCTGCCAATCAAAGTTGAGTCCCGGACTTCCCACCACACGACTGAAAGCCTCAGAAAAAGTCTATTTCAAATTCTCCTGTTCATTTTCACGCAATCCCCTAACTCTTATTGCAAGCGCCGTCTTTTTATAATTTGTCATAACAAGTTGTTTTTCTGCATTTTCAACTTCCTGTTGCAACACTTCAATTTTAGATGTCAGGTTAGAATTAGCTTCCTCCAAGAGTTCCAGCTTATCTTCCATTCCAGCAATATAATCTGTCATTACAGTTATGACTCCAATCATATCCTCCTTTGTTTGAGCAATCTTGGCATCAAGCTTGTCACATAAGTCCGAAATAAGTTGCTTCATTTCCTCTCTAAATTCTTTAAGAGTTTCAAAAAGAAATTCTTTCGTTAACAAGTCTCCAGTAGAGGGCGTAGAAGGCAAGAGCTGCGGCTTTGTAGCAATTACTTGGGATGTGTTGTTAAAAAAACGTCTAGGCTGCTTTGATTTTGGAGCCATTATAAAAAGGAAACAAACAGAGTCTCTGCTCACGTTGGTTTAAGATAAGGTACTTTCAATAAACTTTTGGCAATTGATAAAAAGAAGTCTTCAAGGAAACAGGGCTAATTAATTTGTGAGAAGTTATTCCCTTGATTCTGTGCCAGGAAAGTGGAAATATATCATATAACAAATGCGGAAGCTATAAAATCGCCATTTTAAAAAACAATTAAACAAAGGAGTTTTTTATAAAATTGAAGCTGGTATTTTGAATAATAATTTAAAAAAGGGTTCTCAGGAATGGTCACTGCTCGGATTGATTTTAAATAACTTAGTTTCAAAAATTTGTCCGGAGGGGGGGGGGATAACTTGCCTTGAGCTGAAAAAAGACAGCTGAGAAGATCTGGCCGGAGTGAATGACTCAGCTTTTGTTGAACCTTCTTCTCCGTTCACAGCCAAAAAAAAAAGGGCTGTGAACTACAAAGAGGATTCTAACGACTGAGTCCCTCCCTGCTTCTTTCTTGCCTGAAAAAAGAGATATCTATAGATTTTGAATAGATATACGAACCAGAACTCTGAGGGCAGCTCCGTTGAGCTACTGGCGACGGCAGGCCCCTCCCCCCGGAAGTCCGAGCCCAACATTTCTATTGCTAAAATTTGTTAAGTGACTTTTGCCCCATTTTACGACCTTTCTTGCCACAGTTGGTAGGTGAATCATTGCAGTTGTTAAGTTAGTACATGGTTGTTAAGGAATGCTTGTCAGAAGGTCGCAGAAGGGGATCACATCAGGGGTGGGATTCAGTCAGTTCGGACCGGTTCAGGTGAACCGGTAGCTGCGACGATGAGGTTGCCCTGCCCGCCAGCCCTTACGCTTTACTTACCTATATCCTCTCAGCTGATTAGCATGGCAGAGTGGATTGTTGCGCCTCAGCTGTGTTACTCCCCAAGAAATAATGTGGAAGGTAAGTTTTGGTATAACTGTGCATTCGCGCAAAGCACACAATCACCGACCCAGTTGTTAAACCGGCAGGATCCCACCACTAGATCACATGACACCGGAACAATGCAGTCGTCATAAATATGAGTCAGATGCCAAGCATCTGAATTTGGATCACGTGGCCATGGGGATGCTGCAATGGTTGTAAGTGTGAAAAACAGTCATGCCCCTTTTTTCAGTGCCGTTGTAACTTTACACAGTCACTAAATGAACTATTGTAAGTGGAGAACTGCCTGTAATGCTCCTGAGGTTGTGGAAGTCTTCTGGCTTAGACAGAGGAGACTCTCTACAGTGTTGGGTGCCAGGAGACATTCTCTTTTAATGTTCTAAAGTTTAAAAAGACTTTCTAACTAGGGGTTCCATGGATAGATTTCAGGAGAGGTCTGAACTTGGATGGAAAAAATTAGAACTCTATTTATACATATACTAGCTGTTAATATTTATTTATCCCAAACCTGTATTAAACATTCACAAATGTCTGGACCAAACGTAATTTCTAATGTTCGATTTTCCCTCTTAAAGAGGGAGTCCCCTTGTGGAATACTGTGAAGCCGTTACCATGGCAACTCCATTGTGCTGTGCAGTAGAAGCCACTTCAAGGCAGTACAGTAGAAGCCATTTCAAGGCAGTACAGTAGAAGCCATTTTAAGGCCCAACATGCTGTATCTTAACAGAACACACAAACCCTGAGGCATGTTAGGGATGTCTTATCCCCACAGTATTTGTTTCCAGAGAGTAAGTCATCTATGCACCAAGTTTGGTAGAAAATTGCTCTAGGCATTCCAGAGTTATGCTGGAAAACACACACACACACACACACACACACACACACACACACACACCTTTTTAATATATATAGATTCCAGGTAGCTGTTCAGCTAACCATGCAACATCTAATTTGACCTATTCACTCACATTTTTCATCCTAACAGGAGTGACATTGTGGGAGATGATGACTTTTGGAGGAGAACCTTATGCTGGAATCCACCTTTCAGAAGTTCCTGACCTACTGGAAAAGGGAGAACGCCTCTCACAACCCCAGATCTGTACCATTGATGTCTACATGGTGATGGTAAAATGTATGTATACTTTTTTATACTCCTGCTTCACTAACACCTTCTAAAACAGGGGTGTCAAACTAGCGGCCCGCAGGCCAGATGCGTCATGTGCAGGCCACACCCACCCCGGCTCCGCAAAGGCAAAAAAATTGTGATAGGTCGTGATACGTCATGAGACGCAATCAAGTGACCTGGATGACTGAGAATCTCCATAGACATATGGCCCTTTTATGACCTGTGGACTTCAACTCAGAATTCTTGAGCCAACATTGAAGTCCACAAGTCATAAAGGGGCCATAGTTCCCCCACCTCTGTCCTAAACTCTAGGAGATGTGGTATTTGGTGCTTATTTGAAAGATTTTTTTTGTTAACCTTTTCTAATTTTACAGGCTGGATGATTGATGAGAACATTCGTCCCACCTTCAAAGAGCTAGCCAATGAGTTCACACGAATGGCCCGTGACCCTCCTCGCTACCTGGTGATTAAGGTCAGTTATTGTTGACTCCCTTTCCCACCTGAAGTTACACATTAAACCAATGGGGACCTTAAAAGCGTTAAATACTCAACGGTTTGGTTAAGCATGCGTTCATTACATCCATGAGATGTCCTCATGCTTTCCTTCTGCCGTCCTAGTTGGTCAGTAGTTACATCCTGTTTATTAGACAGGTCATGTTTTTCTTTTCCAAGATAGACAAATAGAAAGATAGTTTGTGTGAGACGTAGGCAGGAAGCTGGGTGTGGCATGCCAGTGCCTATAAAAAAATAAAACTTTTTTCTTAATGGAAATACGTTCTTGCATAATAAAATATTTCCTATGTCACAGCTGAAGCAGTTACCTAACCAGAAAATGGTTATGCCCCATTAAACAGAGTAATCTTATAAGTTCTCATCTCATTGCTGAGTTCTTTCGCATGGCATGAGAGGCCTTTTAAGATCCCAAAGCTCACTATGGAACCTGCTTGAAATACAGGTGTAATTCCATAGCATGTTGCTTGATATACTGTAGTAAGAGAAATATGTCTGCCAGAATAATTTTGATCACAGTTCATCCCTATGCAGTTTGGATCTTCTTCTCTCTCAACATGCCTGGATGTTATAAAAGCCAAGACCTGAAGGGAGCGTGGAATGGACTTCCAGGATAACTGGAGGCCTCTTCCTTCCCTTCCTTCATTTCTACACAGAGGCTTCTTATCCTGAGATGAAATGTTCTGCTCTCATGATGTTCCCCTCAGTGATGTTTAATGACAATGCGCAGCAGCTGTATGAAGAGGTTACCATTTGAAATAAGGTTAAAAGGCAATGCTTGGCCTTCTCCACAGAGAGAAAGCGAGACGCTATCTCCAGTAGAGCCACCGTCACTCAGCGAAAAGGAGTTAGATGAGATGGAGACACTGGAGATGGAATCAGAGTTGGAAGAGGAGGAACTTCACAATCTTTTCGCCTCTCGGCAATGGATGGACTCCACACGGGTAAGAAGGTTCCCCCTTACCATAGTCTGTGTGACCCTGCTCCTCATGGCCATTTTAGAACAGAATCGGAAAGTTGGGGCTGAAGCTGTAGAATGATTACTTAGATATACACTTAGACCATCACAAATATATATCCGTACTTTTTGGGACAAGTGAGATTTCTGATGTTGGGCGATTAATTAGAGGACCACACCAGAAAACTATGTTTTACTTGGGGAGAACACTGGATTTTCAGTTGCACTGAGAGAAGCAAGCTTCTGCTGCTCTAACTCTAACCGGTCCGCAGCATGCCAGAAAACAGCCTGCTTAAACAAGCAAAGCCCGATCCGCAGGATGCAGGCATCATGTGAAACCACACCCCCTCCAGTCTGAGGAAAAACCTCTCTCTATGGAACCGGTCCCTGGTGCCCAAAAGGTTGGGGGCTGCTGCTCTGGCTGATTGGCTTTGTTTTCAAGTACAATTTTATTAGAGCCATGGTGGTGCAGTGGTTAGAATGCAGTATTGCAGGGTAATTATGCCGGCTGCCAGGAGTTCGATCCTCATCAGCTCAAGGTTGACTCAAGGTTGACTCCTCAGCCTTCCATTTTTCTGAAGTCAGTAAAATGAGGACCTGCATTGCTGGGTCTGTAAACCGCTTAGAGAGGGCTGTAAAGCACTATGAAGCGGGATACAAGTCTAAGTGCTATTGCTATTACCTTTATTTCTCCCACTTAGAAAACAGATGAATGTAAGATAGCCTAATACACAGCAAAATGGTCAGGAGGCAACCTAAGGCTAGGCAGGGACTGATCCTATCAGGTCTTCAATGGGGAACTGGAGCTCTCTGGAAACTGCCAGAGAGTCAACCTGGATCCTCAACAGAGTGGAAACCTGGAGATCGCTGCAGCTGGAGGAGCTGCTAACAGGTTCCCTTTGCTGCTGAGGTTTGAGAGTGGGCTTCCAGTCATTGCAATCCCAGAGAATGGAACATACAGTATCCCTCATCCTCTGCACTTCCTACAGCCTCTGACAACTAGAATTTGGTAGCCGGATTCCTCAGGGGAGAATGTACAGATGTAGGATTAAGATGCATCTGTAAACAAAGGTTAACATGTTAATTCTTGTCTCATTATATATTATAATTGAAAACTTTTGTTGAAAGCAGAAGAAAACAATTCTCTGCATATATTAAGGAAAAAAACCCAATTGATATCCAACACTGAGTGTTTTCTTTTTTAAAAATTTTTTTACTCCAGCCTCCAAATCTTCTGAATTCCTCTGCTGGATACATCCCCATGAATCAAAGCAGCCTCAGCGGAAGTCGGCAGGTACGGATTTCTTCTAAGTTTGTACGGAGAAAAAAAGCTGGAGTATAATAAGCCACTATAGTCCATTGCTAGTATTGGGGGGGAGGGGGAGGAGGCAGTGAATTAGGAGGGTGTTGTTAGTGGGTGGCGGGAAAGGGAAAGCCTTAATGCACTTCAGAAAATTTATCTTAGCTTTTCCTAATGTATCTCCAAGTGAGTCGCACTATTATTTCCAGACAGTGCAAGTATTGGGTTAGGCTAAGAAGGAAATATGGGAGCTATGCTCCAAAATATTTGGATTGTGCCACATTGGAGAAGGCTACTATAGAAGGTCTGGTGTCTACTCTTAAAGAAGCTCAGGTAGAGACCTTAAAGGCTATCACACCCTTCCCCTTGACCATTCCTCATAATTTGTGACGTCTGTATGTCACTAGCCATGTATTTGTACATGTTTGGCCCTTGATAAATTTCCTGATTTTTAGTTTTTGAGCTTCTGATGGACTACCATTGACAACCAAAGGCCTCGGCCTTCTTGAGTGGTTTCAAATTGGGTAGGTCTGCTGTAGAGCACGACTGAATGACTCTGTATATTTAAAACTTCGGAAACAGTGTTGTCCAGCCTATGTGTGGAATTCAACTCCCAGAATTCTCATCCGTGACCAAGCGGGCTGTAGAAGTTTGGAAATAATCTTTTGTAGGGTATCATTACCACTTCTAGTAATCAGAGAAAATTGGAGTTTTCCAAGCATCAGTAAATATTTATCATTACCTGATTTTTTATCTCTTTTGGATCCAGGGTATGGGACTGGGCTCCCGGCAGACTTTGCGCATAAGGCAGGAGTCGATGGGCCGTACTATGTCAGAGTCCTCTGAAGGACGAGGCACAACCTCAGATTACGACCTCACAGAGGATCTGTCACTGTCCGGAAGTTTATGCCGCAGCCTGCAATCCCGGGGAGACAGTGCTTACCTCTCTCAGCGGGAGAGTCTCATGCTGCCCGTTGGCAATGCTGATGGAGAGGAGGATGCCAATGGCTATGTTATGCCAGATCGAAATGGCAGAGGTAAGAGCAGCATAGAAATGGCCGTGCAGGGAAATGAGATGTGGTTCATGCCATCCTCTATAAATAGAACAGAATTCTTTATTGGCCAAGTGTGCTTGGACACACAAGGAATTTGTCTTTGGTGCATATACTCTCAGTGTACATAAAGAAAAATAAAATAGAATATATTCATCAAGAATCATAAGATACAACACTTAGTCATAGTTATAGGTTACTAATAAGCAATCATACTAGGAAACAAAACAATATAAAATTTAGAGATACAATCAACATGGTTATAGTCATAATTGGGAAGAGACAGGTAGTAGGAAGGAAAAGAAGAATAATAGTAATACAGTCTTAGTAGGTAATATGACAGTGTTGTAGGAATTAGTTGTTTAGCGGTGGTGGCATTTGGGAAAAAACTGTCCTTTTGTTAGTTGTTCTGGTGTGCAGTGCCCTAAAGCGTTATTTTGAGGGTAGAAGTTGGGTAGACTAGAATAGAATTCTTTATTGGTCAAGAGTGATTGGATACACAAGGAATTTGTCTTTGGTGCATATACTCTCAGTGTACATAATAAAAATACATTCATCAAGAATAAAAAGATATAACACTTAGTGATAGTCAAGGTTATCAAATCGTGTTAGGAAACAAATAAAAACAATATAAATTGAAATATACTAGCAACATGGTTATAGTAATGTTGGAAGAGATAAATACTAGCAAGGAAGAGAAGAATAATAGAATTGAATAAATTCTATTGAGTTGAATAAAGAATAGAATGTACCCATACCATGTTGGAGAAGCCAGGGTTATTATCAGATCTGTCCTCTAGAGATAGCCTTGGCTCTCTTTTCACCCCGACTTGCTGCAGTTGTTGGCCAAAAATTGGCCCAGGCTAATAACTTTGAAGTGAAGACAGCCACACTGAAATAGAATAAACAAAAGCTATGATTCAGAGCAATTGCTGCTATTTCTTTCCTCATCCTGCCCCCTCCTACCACTCCCTCCTCATAGCAATTGAATTACCCCAGATTTTGAAACTAGGACGGCTCTATAATGGAGTTGCAGGTACATCTTCCATGATCTCATTCTCTGTAGTCAACTCAGTTTTGAAACATTGCACCTGAGGTTGTCTTTTTGTTATTTCTCACATTATCCCTTAGAATGCGGAAGACTCCGTATAAGCGTAACCCTACCTGCTTTCCCACAAGACAACGCTAGACAGTCTCATAGTCTCTCTCTTTTTTCTTTCATTGTTCCTTGAAGCAGAATGGACTACAATGCTGAATTCAGTTACTACACAGATGTACCAATTTCAGGGGATTCTTGTCTCAACCTTAGCAATGGTGGTTTCTTGTTCTAGGTGACCACAGAATGACAAAACCTTTGTCTTTTTTTTTTTTTTTGGTACAGAGCGTGCTGCTGGTTTAACCGCTTCACTGATGCGTGGCTCCATCCCTGTACACGAAGTGGAGGAAGAGTATGAGTACATGAACCGGCGTACTCCACAATCCACACAACCCCGGCCAGCCTCTTTAGAGGAGCTTGGCTATGAGTATATGGATCTTGGCTCAGAGCTGAGTGCCTCTTTGGGCAGTGTGCCAAGCTCCCAATTGACTACACCTTGCAGGGAGGATGAAGACGAGGAAGAGGACTATGAGTATATGAACAAACAGCCCAAACTTAGCAAGTCCCTGAGTAGCATCCGCAGTTCTCAGGGAGACTATACCGATATGGATTCTGGCATCACCCAAAGCTCCCCGGATGAGCAGGGATACGAGGAAATGGGTGCTGTGTTGCCCCCAGTCCAGTATCTTGGCTGCCAGAGTCCACCTTGTCCCAAGAACGGTTTCATGAAACCCTTACGCACATTGGACTCCTCAGATTGTGCCTTTGATAATCCGGATTACTGGCACAGCCGAATGTTCAGCAAAGTTGATGCTCAGAGGACATAGCTGGGGGCGGGAAGCTTTCTCTGACTCTTCGCGGGCAGCTAAAAAAAAACCTTAACGCAATCACGCTTTATGGTGATTGTGAACTGCAAAGGCAAACTTCCATTTGTCTCCAAAGCCTCTGTGATGTTGACCATAGTAAGCAACGTATCTAGACAGATGATGGGCTTCTGAAGAACATCTGCATTTGCAGTTTCCCCGTCTTGCATTGTGGATCAACAGCTGTCTTCGGTTGGGTCTCTTCGGGTTGGAAGGCTCTGGACTCGCAAGGCAAATAGGACCCGTTGAGGGAGCACACTTCAACTTGGAATCCATCCCTGGATGCAAACAGAGTGATGCCTACTTTTGCAGTGTAGGATTTCGAAAGAGACTTGCTGGCAGCTGCTCCAACAAACCCAAGTGCTCTGACCACAGATGGATGACACTGGAAGCAGCTCAGATAAAGCCAGCCTTCTAGGCTGCCTAGGGAAGTGTTGCGCTCTGTGACAACCCTCTGCCCATTACAAGCAGAGGGGCCTTAATCATGAATCAAGCCCGTGCTGAGCCTTACAGTTGGCCATAAGGCTGAAGGGACAAACTTCTTGAGGAAAAGGAGGCCGACACTTGTTATATATTCCTCTAGTAATATGTATAACGGTAGAGGAATTGATTAATCCTCAGGGTGGATATGAAGGATAACGGTACTTTTTCCCTCAGAACTTGTGACAAGTCACCTCAGCGAAGAAGCCAATGTGCCCATGTTATGAGATGACTAGGCTTTTGCTCCTTCCTCTCAATAAGACATTTGGCACTCTTGGTTCTGTCTATGTCGTGATGTTTCTGTTTTGCTGTTAGCAATCCCCATATCGCAATGAGAAGAGTGGATATGAACAAAGCCTGGACATGCAGGAGGCCAATTTCCACTTTGGGCATTTAGATGTTCACGATTACAAGCAACTTTAAATATTATTCTTTCTTGATTGTGGACGATTCAGGCAATAATCTCCAATACCTCCAAACCACAAAGCAATCGGGAGAGAGTGCCAACTGTTATAAGGAAGTGGGGGGGGGGGAATCTTTCTATCGTCCTGTGTAGAAGATGCCAGAGACTTTTTTGGGGGGGAAAAGCAATAAGTTTTTTATTTCCTCCTTTGCTGGAATGGAATATGGGGATGTTTGTCAGATTAGGGACCAAGGAAAGAGACCAGCCGCAACTTAATCCTTGCTACAAAAAACAAAACAAAAACGGTAACAGGAGAGAGGTCTCCTTATTCCTGAAAATTAACTAATGTACTTTTGTTTGAAAGGGCATAAAAGCACACTGAGCTTTATGGCATCATTATAATCCTTTTGAGTCAAGCTCATTTATACAAGAGCATGACTTGGGAACAATTTCCCCCCCTTTTCTCACCATCACTCCTCCCTATCCTGAGGGCTTGTTGCAGAGTATACAACCTTGACATAACTCAGGTGTTCCGGATTCCACCAAATAAATAGGCAGTTAGAAAAAGCAAAATTCCATCCCAATTTGGGAGAGGCAAAGGCTGTGATTTGTTTTTTAAAAAAATAAAAATAAAAAACCTGATGATGACAGTTTTGAACAGCATGCTCTTCTCTTCTGTAATTGGTCACTATTTTAGCCTAGTGTAGAATTTACTGTGAAGCACTGTTAGTCAGAGGAAGTATCCATATTGTTTTAGAGCCCATCCTGCTGGTCCCTGGGTACTCCTTGAAATTGCCAATGTCTGACTAAAATGTCGGTGGATACTTCAGAAAACTTGTTTGTGTGTGCATGCAATCAGTCTGCTTTGATGGTTGCAAGCCAAGCTATTCTCCTCTCCCTCGCCCGAATCCTATTGAATGAAGGAAAAAAATAAAATAAAATAGAGTGTGATAGAAAAGGAAATTCGATTCTTTGCTCACGAGAGCCAGGTTGCAACCATGATGGTGTATTTTCAAGTGCACATTCTGGAATTGATGGTTGAATTCAGTTGGATTTAAACTGACCTTGAGTTTCAAGGGATTCTGAAGGAATGTGGGCCATTAGTGATATTTTGCTACTGCTGATATTGAGAAACACAAAATGCTGATTGAACAAATCAGTTCTGTTCCTGCCCAGATCAGAATTCCTTCAGGTATAGTCATACCTGAAGGGCGGTAAACCGCCCAATTCATTCTAGCTCCTGCCAATTAGAAATGTTATAGAGAGCCATGGAAGTGAAGGATGCTATGGACGCTAGTAGGCTGCCCTCTAGTGAGTAAACTGTATAAAATATCTTGCTTTGTGACTGGACTGAGAGAGAAATTCATCGAAACAAAATCTTGGAGGAAATGGGAAATATAAATTTGTTCTTCTTGTTCATTAAACAAACACAGCTTTTCCCATTCCTTCTGACCTCCATAGCAGAATGAAGCTGGGTAAAAGCAAAATAATGGAGTAATCCTGGATGAACAGAGTAGAATTTACTTTTGAGAAACAAACATAGATTTGCTATATTCTAAGATCAAAATTCACCAGTGCTGTGTGTAATTGGACAATATTTCTTGGCTTGATTTTTGAGCCAGGAAGTTTTTTTCCTCAGCTTTTTCCAGAGCTGCTTTCTAAACCTCCAGAAGATCATAGATCTCTAGACCAGATGATCATTAGAAATATTTTTAAATTTTGATTAGACAAATTAGTGCATGTTCTTTCAAGAACACCCCCCCCCTCCTGAAATGCAGTGCATTTTGAAAGACAAATTCCCATACAACGAAGCTGAAATTGGAAAAGCAATTTTAACAAGTTCTGGTTTTGGATTATTTGGGCCTGGATTTTTACAAATGTAAAGAAGAAAAAATCAAGGTATATTCTTGTAGACACAGGTGTGCTAAATTTTAATGTAATTCAGATTTTTCCCCTAGAGTTTTCCCAGAAGTGCAAAGTCTGCTTTTTTCAGATCAACTGAATGTTGATCCATTGGTTGTGACAGGAACTGAGCTTTCCCCAAGTCTCAGATTTTGGGCTGAGAGAGAGTGACTGGCCAAAAATCACCCAGCCAGCTTTCATTCCTGAGGTGGGACTATAGAACTCAGTTTCCTGATTTTTAGCCTGGTGTCTCAACCACTACACCAAAGAAGCTCTGTGTATATAAGCATAAATGGATACATTACTGTTTGGATTTGCAACTGGTTCCAAAGGCTGCAATCCAATTTTTTTTTTTTGTTCCAGAATATGCCTGGAAAAAAAAATTCTTTGGTGGGCACTGCTTGTACTTAAATAGAGATCGTTATGAAGAAACATTAGTTAAAGCTTTCATAGCATAAAAACAAATAGTGGTTAGGGTCAGTGCTCTTTTATGCTTTGTTTAACAAGCCCCAATTGAACTGGGTTCACTCATACTAACCCCAAATTGAGCAAACATTACTTAGCATGAAGGATGAACCCCAGTTACTATCACCGTCACTTTGCTATAGATCAAATTCTTCACAGAAGGAAGAACTACGTAGGCCACTTTCAAATCTAGCAAACCCATGAGTGTTTCACCGCCCTCCTCCCTTTCTACCTCCAATAATCTCTTTTATACCTATTCTTATTCCTTTGGACTTGAGAGGAAGAAAACCTTCCTAATTGTTAGTCCTCCCTTCACTTACAGCAGTTACTAATCACATTTACTGAAACGCTGTATTTTATTTTGTGCAACCCGACAGCCATAGTTTTGGCACATTTATTTGATTTTAATGGTTTTATTTATAGGAAAGAAATTTGACCCAGCCTCACTTTAAGGAGAAAGGAAAGTGATAAATTAGAATTAAAATAAAGGGATCTGTGTTGCTGGGGTTTTGAAGTGAAGATGTGCTAATCGCTACCCTTACTCCAGATGCTGTTGCTTCTCTCTTCAGTTACACATCGGTGCCATATAAACAACAGCCAACATCAGAGATAAGGCTTTCATTGAGGTACAACAAGTAGATGCCAATTGTTTCAGCTATGGTGAAAATAAAAACATGAAAGCAACTCATTGAATTGTTTTAGAACAACTGTTTTTATAGGATAAAAATACCACGTTAAATGTTTCCCTATTCTGTATATTGTTTGTCATAAAACTCATGTTGGATTGCTTTGTTTTATTTCTGCCTTGCTTTGTAAGTGGTGAAATGAAGGTTTTTTGTCGTCTTCTTTTTTTAAACCAAATTGGAAGGAATCCAAATGTTGGCATACTTTGAATCGCTTAGTACAATGTTCCAGCTTCAGAATAACAAGGAATAATAGTGTTGTTTTAAAAGCAAGTAAGCATGCAAGCAAACAAACAAACAAATATGCACTGTCTCTATTGTCACTGGCTTTGATGATGGGAGTCCTTCCCAGTGCCAAGATGTAAGCAAATTGCAAGAATAGCAACAGGCACGGGTCACATACGGAGTTATGTTTAGAAGGGTTTACAAGGCACCACAACTTTCTGCTTCCTTATCAAAGCAGTGCTGATTCAAAAAGCTGAATCTAACGAGGTGACAGTTTTCAAAGGTTTGGGATCCCATTAACTGTGATTTCACTGGGAGCTGAATATGAATTATTACATATATCCTCAGAGGCCTATTTCTTGCTGGGCAAGGCCTACACCTTTAACAATTTTCGAAGAAATAATGGTTTTCCAGACAGAGGTACTTCCTGTTGCTGAAGACCTTTACAGAATTTTGTGTGTATGTGTGTGTGTGTGTGTTTAATACAAATATCAATAAAGCACAATGTTTATATCTGTGTCTGTTGATGAAAATTAATAGCTGATGGCTGAGGTAATTTTGTTTAACACTCCTCACGATAATGTATTTCAACGATTGATATCCTTCCTCTATGTCATCTGAGTAATAATGAGCTGAGAAGTTAGGTGTGGACATTTGATGCTTGACAGGCATGATGCCCTCCCTCTTGGGGGGGGAGAGTTTCTGCAGAACAAAGACTGTTTTTTACACTAAGCAATGAAAGACAGTGTTCCTCATCACTGCAATTTGCATTTGAGAGAAAAAAAGTATTGACTTCTGCCAATAGCAGAGCTTTAAAAAGAGGCAAATGGATTGAGAAGGCTAGATCTGTATATTACAGGACAGCATGATTTGCCTTAGTGGTTTAAGCCACAAAATCTGAGTTCAGTCATGCCATAAGCCATGGTTTACAAGCTGCAGTGGTTAGTGTCATTTAATCTGTAGAGTCAAAGCTAGACAAACTAGGCAACTTAATACAGTTTGTGAACCCAGCCGGTGATAGCAAGCCAAGGGGTAACCAAACTTATTTTTTGCTCAAGCTGTTTCCCATTCAAAAGCCTGGAAAAGTTTCACATCCCTTTCACAATAGCATCCTGATTGCCTTTAACACAAGTGACCCCAGCAGTCCAAGCCAATGACATCTAGGAATTCCTGGAGAAGGAGACTGAGGCTGCTCATCCCATCCTTCCTGATGTCTAGTCTATGCTATGGAGGGTTCCTCAACCCAAAGTGGTCAAAAAGCATGGGAATGTGCAATCTTTGCTTTGGCATAAATTGCACTTACCTGTTCTGTCCAAGCCTTGTTCATTTTGGGGGGGGGGGGTAATGTGGCACCAACAATATACAAGCACTTGGTCATTCAACAGGTATCATGAATGCAGCAGAGGCCATGGGGCTGCTCCTATTTGATTTTTGTTTCTCTGTACCCAGCAGCCTACCTGCCGGGCTACCCTGCTCAAGGCAGGTATCATCAGCCTCAGAAATAAGTACATGCCTACAGCACCAAGGGAAAGGAGCAAGACATAGCTTTTTATACCCTTAACTATGATGCTGACTCTCATTGCCATTTTTGGGGGGTAATTGTCCCTGTGTGCCCTGTTCAATTTAAATCTGCACTGTTAGAAAGTTGGATTTAAAGGTGGCATGAGGTAGTCTTTGTTCCCATCTCATGGCATGAGAGTTTCCACAGCTATGGAGCGGAACTATTGCTGGGCTTAGCTCAGGCTATTATCAAGTCAGGAAAAGGCCTCCTGGAGCCTTCCTGATGTTTCTGACCTACCCCCAACAGGCCCAATAGCAAAGGATTATGAAAACTACAGTTCACAACACATGGAAGGCATTAGGCTGTCTATCTCTAGCATTGTGTCAGGGTAGCCTGTCTTGTCAACAGCATCGTTCTTCACCCCTTTCCCCCCGATTTCCCGTCAGCTTCAATGGAAGCTTTTTTAAAGCAAGGTTGCTTCCTCAACGGAGAGCCGGCATTCATCACAGAATCTTTTTGTTTCCTCGTGTTATTTTTCCACGTTGAACAAGCGTTGCACCTCCCTAGCAGAATTCAAAAATTTATATTAATTTATTTTTAAAAATATATCCTACTAATTTATATTTTTTATATTTATTTACATTAAATCCAATTTTTATTAACATTTCTATATCTAGATTGGTCCTTCATTACACATCCTATGCTCCCAATTAACACAACCAATGTTAAGCTGAGCTTTTGAAAAAGTACTCTTCCCGACCTGACGTAGAGATGTCGAGTGTAATTCGGGCATTTGAGTAGGTCAAAATAAGGATGATGCTAAGTTTCTCCCTTTCTTGATACATCAGTCTCCCTCTTTTTGTTTTTAAAGCAGTCAAATAAAAGCAAAAGGGTGATTCTTTCGCACAACTTCAAGGCAAGTTTGTAAGCGTGTTTATGGAATTTTTAATTGGTATTCACATTTGGAGATTAGAATAGAATTCTTTATTGGCCAAGTGTTATTGGACACACAAAGAATTTGTCTTTGGTGCATATGCCTTCACTGTGCATAAAAAGACAAGATAAATTTTTCAAGAATCATAAGGTATAACACCTAATGATATTCATAGGGTACAAATAAGCAATCAGAAAACAATATCAATATAAATTGTAAGGATACAAGCCACAAAGTTGCAGTCTTGCAGTCATAAGTGAGAGGAAATGGGTGATAGGAACGATGAGAAACCTAATAGTGATAATAATGCAGCCTTAGTGAATGGTTTGACAGTGTTGAGGGAATTAGTTGTTCAGCAGAGGATGGCGTTCGGGAAAAAAACTGTTCTTGTGTCTAGTTGTCTTGGTTTGCAGTGCTCTATAGTGTCGTTTTGAGGGTAGGAGTTGAAACAATTTATGTGATTACACGACCAAGGGAACGGCATTCCTGGGTTAACTCCCAGAGCAAAAAAAGAGCTCACCAAACGCCATGGCAAAGCAGCGGCCAGTCGCCAAAATAAAGAGAAAAGTCGGGCAATCAGGAGAAACGTCAGAGAACCAAAGGGGAAGAAGAGCACGCCTGCAAATCTCCTCCCCGGCCATTAAGAGGCGCTAGTTCAGAAAAAAAAAACCCGAAGAGGGCTCCGTTTTTTCCCGACGTGCCTCGCCAAACTTGCTCCGTCCTGGGCCCGACGGGAGTTGTAGTTCTTGGCCGCCGAGAGAGCGACTAGACTCGCTTCCCAGCGTGCCCTGCGCAAAGCCCGCGCGCTCGCTCTCTTCCAGCCTGTCTTGGTGAGGCGAGGCGGTGTCGGCGGCGTCGGCGAGCGCGGCAGCCACCACTACCACTACCACCACCGCCAATACCGCCACCTCTTCCTCCTCCTCCTCCGCGGAGCGTGGAGAGGGAAAGCGCTTGAGGCGAGAGGAGGAGGCGGCGGCGGCGCGGCTCGGTCCGACCATGTCGGGCGAGGAAGAAGCGGCCGAGCTGACGATCGCGGAAGACGTGGTGGTGAACAAGTACAAGATGGGGGGAGAGATCGCCAACCGTGAGTATGGGCCGGCGCCGGGGGAGGCTGGGACGGGGGTGGAGGGGCGTCCCCCAGCTGTCAGGGGAGCGCCAGGGACCGTGGCAGGGCAGGCGGCGGCGGATGGCGGGGGTGACAGAGAAGGGAAGGTGGGGAAGAGACCGCGGGAGTCCCGGGGGCGTATCTTGCCCGGCAGGACGGGAAGAAACCGGGTGGAAGTCGGGCTGGGGAGTCTTTGCTGGATCGTGGGGGGGGGGGGGAGAGAAAGAGACCCATTTTTGTAGCTGTCCCATCTAGGACTAACACACACACACACACACACACACACACACACACACACACACACAACCTCTTGGGGCGATTTTCCAGGAGAGTCCAGCTGCCTCGCTCTCTCTCCTGTGTACTATGTATGTATGTATGTATGTATGTATGTATGTATGTATGTATATGTACACACGCACACACACATCTTTATGTTCTTTTTTTTGGGGGGGGTAACCTCCCCAAAACAAAAAACCACCTGGAAGGGAAATGTAATAGTTTTACTTGAATTAATCACCCTTGGGTTGGAGGGGGGGGGGCAAAAGAGGGACTTTCGCTTGCTTAACCTCGACTCCTTTGGTAATACTGTTAAAAAGGGGAATGATATCCGTCCTTTATTAGGGGGGCGGATTCTTTGGTGGGGGGAGGATCCTCGATCTCATCCCCCCCCCCACCGGGGGAGGTTGCTGAATGGAGACGCCGACCTCCGAGAACTGCAAGGCACATGGTCTGGGACTTGCCATGTGCTGCTGCTGCTGGCGCTCGCTTCTCTCTCCTCTCCTTCGCTCTCCTCCGACGTCCTGGCGGCCTCCCAGGTTCCCCCCCGCCCTTTTGTTTAAGGAAGAATGTCTGCTTCGGATCAGATCACCTTAAAACACAGCCACACACAAACCGTATTCTAGGAAGTCGATCATTAGGCCGGCGCGGAGATCGGCAAAGGGAAGTCTTTTATTACAGCTCAGCCATAACTTATGCCTCTGTTTGGGGAGCTGGAGACTTTCCCTTTTAGCAAACCAAGTATGTATATATAGCACACTTGAGTTGTCCACCCCCTCCCTCCCCAGCCCCGGTGGTTTTTATAGTGCGAACAAACAGGCAGGGATAGATTGAGTAATCAAATACCTGGCTTGTTTAATTAGAGATACATCCTGCTTACCGTTTTTTTTTTCTCCTTTTAAATGTATTTTTTGCTCTGGCGAGAGAGCAAAAGCTTCAGACTTGGTCCACTTTCGCATAACTGCTTGGTGCAGATGCACCATAGCAAATGTTACTAGGAAACATTCAAAAATCTCAAGAAAGGATGGAAGGCTTTAGCTGCAGATGTTAGCTTTACATTTGCTCACACAGTAAGAGAGACAGAGAGAGCTTAGTCTTATTTCTCAATCATATTTTTTTTAATGGGAGGTGGGGTTAGCTGTCCTTTCCTTTTTATATTGGAGTAACATAAAATAGATCATAACTTCACTAAAAAGGATGAATAGTATTTATACAGCCAATTGAGATCACCTACATTGTTTTAAATTAGGTATTAACCTATATTTATTGATCACCTAAAATAATTTGGATGATCACAAAAAATATGTATCTGGCATTAGTTTTTACTACCAAGTATAAAATGTACTATCAAATGTGTTCAGTTTGGATTCTCTTGTGTTTTACATAAAATAATTATGTGTTCTTATTGCTAGATGTTGTTGAAACATTTATTTAATAGGGGTCTTATTTTAATGGAAATAAGCACCCAACAATTAACTAACCTGCAAAAAATAAATTACTTGCCTACTGGGAGAGACTAGTGGAAAATTGCTAGGTTTAGAAGAAGGGATTTTCCTCTTGTAGCAGTCTATTGGGTTTTTATAATTGGGCATGTATGGAATTTCATGCACTAATCTTACTGCAGCTCCTAAGAACCTATGCAGCTACTAAGATGCTTCTTAAATTCACACAACTACAAAGGCCCTCAAAACTGTGTAAGTTTAAATTGGGTGCGGAGTTTCTTGAGGGCAGAAAGATTGCCAGACTGGAAAAACTACCATAATGGGTTAGAGTGAGTTCTTAAAGATTTCACCATCCCTATGCATGTTTAATTCAGAGTGCTGAAAACATTTTTAAAAAGTTTTTACAATGCTTTGACATAGCTAGGTTCTCTTAATTCAATGCATACTAATTAAGATAGAATTTGATACATATTGAATGGGCAGTTGATGTGGACATACTGTCAAATCTGAATTCAAATGTTAAAATTATATTATGCAGTCTTATCATGTAGTGTTAATGGCATTGTATATTACATTTTGTGGCTTTCAATGTGCCTTGGGACTGCTATTACCAAAATTCTGTTGGAATTACAGTGCATTTCAGAATAGCATTATGCTGCATTTTTGAAGTGACAGAATGTTCTATTGTCCAAGATCTGACATAACCCATGTAAAGTTAATTATTGAACAGAACGCTCAAAGTTGGAAAACTAATTTTTCCTCAAGTGAAAGAAAGTAGGGGGAAATCATGGCCACAGAGTTGCAGTGTAAAGATAAATAATGTGTAAGTAAAAATAATTCATTGGCTATTTGCTGATGAGACAATCAGACAATCAGAGATGGCTGTTATAATTTTCAGAAAGACAACATGGGTTTTCTTTGTCTTTTTGAATTGTATCCTAATCAGGTTTGGGCTGAAGGAAGTTCTATTGATGTCAGTGGCGCTTTTTAAAAATAGGATGGATGCTTAAATATTAATTAAAGATGTCCTGAATATGTGGACCAGTATCGTTCAGTTAGAAGGAAAGAAAATTTTTTTTTCCAAGCAGACTGTATGCTGCTGATAATGAGGTGGATGAAAAATAAAACAACTACTGAAAGTGCACTTAGGGGCATCTTTCCCCCAATTTGGTGTCTCAAAATTCTGTGAAATTTTAAAATCTGTTAACATTAATTTGTATTTTTCTGTTGAACTCCAGGTGTCTTGCGTACTGTGGTAGAGGCAGCTAAATCTGGAGTGTCTGTCCTCAGCGTATGTGAGAAAGGAGATGTCATGATCATGGAAGAAACTGGCAAAATCTTTAAGAAAGAGAAAGATATAAAGAAAGGTATTATGCAGCTACAATATTTTTTAAACATATCAATTGTTCCCTATTTAAATTCTATTATTTTGTGCATTAAAGTATGTAGAGGTGTTGATGTTGGAATTAAGGGAATATAGCCAAAGTATTTAGTGTTACCAGGAAAGCCTACCCAGATTTCCATCTCTTAACTTTCTTTTTGGGGGTTTGTACTAGTTACTAGGCTGTAGAACTGAAGGGTAAAGTGTGATGTGGAGCGATGCATGCAACCACTTTTCTTAGATTTGCATGGCTGCCTTCTACAGCTGATGTGCAGTGCCCAGGAAAAGGCACATTTGGCTCAAGATAGAAGTGTGCACAAAAAGAACAATGGTAGGGCCTTTTTGCTTCAAACTAGAAACAAATCATATACTGGGGGTTTCTTACAAATCACTTCAAATCGATGGACCTCCCTTGATCTTTCTGACTTTCCTTTTCATCCTACTTTTCCTCATTTGCCATCCCTGCTGGCCTCGTGGTGATAGTGGGAGCTTATGTACAACGTATAGCCCTCCTTAATGTTCCAATGGCCATGTAAGCAACTGGCCTCTCTTTACTCACCTTTCACAACTTGCCATATTGCTGTTACTGATACAGGTGCACGTTGTTGTAAAGGAAATCTCTCAACTTTGGCTTTCTTTTTCTTTTAAATCCCCGTATGCAATATCTCTCCTTAAAATAGGCAGAGCAGTCTCTGAAGCAAAAGAACCTTATTTTATCTCAAATTGACGAATATGAAACACAGATCAGGCACTGATGTAATCTTTGAGGAAATGCCATCTTAAAGACCGGCATTGTTCAGAAATTTCCCAAAGATTTGTAACTTCTTCCTGGAAGGTGACATTCCATGCAGGAAGGGATCTTCCAAATTTTGGTGGAAGTGCAAAGACCAATGGAAGTTGACAGTCCTGGAGATACCTAGATCTTAAGACATGAAGGGCTTTAAAGGTGATAAGCAACACCTTGAATTATACTCACGTATGAAAACCAAACCACATCAATGTGGATTTTAAAGTAACATGAATGTGAGTCTTAGAGGCAAAGAATGTAAGCTTATTTAAAGCTTAATGGTATTATCTGGCCTATGTATTAGGAAGTAATCGGAAATGGGGTTCCTGATTTAAGTCAGTATCTTGAATGACTTTTCTTTGGTTCCAGAGAATAATATATTCTAATGTTTCAAACCAATGAACACTTGGAAGGCCATGATATTGAACAAAATAGGATTTATTTCCAACTGATCGCGCAATAAGATTACAGCAGTAGAGTGGCTGAATTCGCCTTCACCTCTTGACTGAGAGGTAGCTTCATCACATGCATTGTAATTTTTGGAAAGAGTCTGAAAAAATAGTTAATTCAGCTATTCATGGTTACACCTTAAAGTGTCTGTCTCTAAACACTGACCAAGCCAAAGAAGCTGTTGTTACAAGACAAGTTTGTGCAGCTTTAGTAAATACTGTATGCTCACAGTGTCAGCAGAAAAATAATAATTCAAACAGCAGTTTGTGGGGCAGATAAAGTTTCTGAATTATATGAAGATCCAGAGTAGGACTCCATTTATTTCTGTCTTGATTTAAACATGGATAAGCAAAACCAAGTCTCTAATAGTAATGTGATAAAATTTGTACAGTCAACTAATATATTTCAAGTTGGGAGATGTTATAGGACTAGTGTGAACTCACTGCTACTCCCTTTTTTGTGTAGGTATTGCCTTTCCCACAAGTATATCAGTAAATAACTGTGTCTGTCACTTCTCGCCCTTGAAGAGTGACCAGGATTACATCCTTAAAGATGGTGATTTAATAAAAATGTAAGTGCCTTTGATTATTTTTTTTTGCTAGTTTTTTACTTAATTCATTTACTGAACTGAGCTACACAAGATGAGCCTCTCTATGAGATTCAGAAATGTATCACTGACATACTGTGCAGGACTGCTATTGACATAATGTGGGTTTCCCATGACAGAGGCAGAATAAAGTTAGTTGGCTGTGCCCCTGCTTACCAAATCGTTGGTTTAGCTGCCAGAGGTTTTACTATAGTATGTTTGAGACCCTGAGGACAAGTAACTTCTACATACAAAATTTAAACCTTAGAATGTCACAAGAATCATCCTTGTTTCTCATCTTAAAAAACATTTTAAAGCTTTTCCCCTCTTTGTGTTGCAGTGACTTGGGAGTCCATGTGGATGGCTTCATAGCAAATGTAGCACATACCTTTGTCATTGAGGCATCGAAAGTAAGTGATTTGCATGCAGCTTTGAGAAATCACAAAGAGTCAAAGTGGATTTGTTCCGGTAGAGGGAATTTATATAAACGGCATCCCTAAGTAGAAAGAACTTGGGCTGGCGTTCCGTACAGATGGACACAGCAGTGGAAATGTCCTTGCCTTTCTCTCAGGTGTCTCTTTTTTAAAGAGTCTGTCCAGGAAAGGAATGAGAGATGGCCTTTCAAAAGGGCTGAGCCACCTTAGCCTGGGAAGCAGCAACAGAAAAGGGGAGGCCTATGTGCAGGCCAGAGAGGAAGAAGTCAGAGAAGGCCAGGATGAACATGGCAGAGGGATGGCGTGGACAACAGCCACAAACTCTGGCAGACACAAGGGAGTTTGGGGTGACCCGTGAACCCATGGAGGGATCTTGGGGAAAACAATAACCCAATTACTAACCCTGTTGTCAGGAAAAGGAGGTTGACAGGCTTGCTAGGGAAAGCTAAACCCCAGTTCCACAGGAGAAGACCAAGGTCAACGTCACTTAGCGGAAAAGGAATCTAAAATATAATTAGAAAGGCAAAGAACACAGTGGTGCTTTAGGTTATCTATCGGCAATGAATGCTCTTAAAGACCTAAGACATCAGCTGCCCTCTCTTGTCTTGCTTTTTGGCAGTGGGTTAGAAGAGGCTGCTAAAGAGGCAGGGAATGAAGCCAAGATCAAGTATAAACCAAAGGACAAAAAGAAATGTATCAAAATCAAAGTCAAGCACAGAACATGTAAGGGTTTCTAGACTAAGTCCCCTTTTGACTCTTTCCCCCTGGCTCAGCTAGTTTCCCCTACATCTAGCCCCCTAGGTATTTTGGAAAGGTACTTCATAAACATGATCTGAGATCAAGCTGGCTTAAGTTTGACTGTATAAACCATGTTGTAGGCATATGAAACCATGGCTTTCAGGTTCTCTTTTGCTAAATGTCCATACTTAAGGTTTTTATTCAAGCAATTTGCTCCTAGTGACACTTCTTATCGGAAATGTTTATGCTGAGTGAATTTATCATCTGCCAGTGGCTGCCTCTATTAATGGGAGCGGTTGAATCTGTGTATAATGTTGATCTCTATCACTGCCCAAAAAAGCAAACAGCTATATTGATTGATCAGATATTATTCACAGCTTTTTGAAGGATTTGACCTATTCAGTTTGACCAAGGCAGTCAGGGGAAAAAAAGATATCAAAATTATTAGAACCACAGATGGTAATGAATAATAAAAAATTAAGCATGAGTCATGCTGTGTTACATTAAGGTGTCTTGTTCTTCCAGTAAGTTGCTGCAGATATAGCAATAGGACATCTCTGAATTCATTCATTCGTTCGAATTTATTACAGTCATCCAACTCTAGTGGACTCAATGAAATAATTAAATCAGTCTAATAAAGAATAATGGCCATATGGATTATTATTTCTGTTTGTTGGCAGTTAAAATTTTTGAATCATAGGAAGTATTTATCTGGCATCAGAAGGATACTGGGGAAAATAATATCTCGTGGACCACAAATGTCTTGCAGGTCTTATGTGGCAAAGCATCTAAACCTAATGAAAATAAAGTTTCATATAGTCATGAAAGTAAGGGGAAAAAAATCACTTTTAACCAGGTTATATCTTAAACAGAATGTTTAAATCTGATAAGTTTTTCTTACATGTCAACTAAAATGTTCTCTTTTTTTCACTTTTAAAACGGATGCTTCTCTATTATTTTCTCTCCCCGTTTCAGGAAACTCCAGTGACGGGTCGCAAAGCTGATGTCATAAAAGCCGCTCACCTCTGTGCTGAAGCTGCCCTGCGCTTGGTCAAGCCAGGAAACCAGGTAAGGAGAGGCAGCTTTTCACATGGACTGTGGCAGTTTGAGGAAAGTGGCCAAGATTTTCCAGCTCCCGTTCAAGCTTGAAATAATTCTGAATATACAAATAAGAAACTTGACTTGAAATGTGACTTGAAACGTCACTTCCGGTTTGCTCGTAGGGCCGATTTTCGACCTCTGGAGCCTTCAGGGAAGCCTGAAGGCTCTGGAGGTTGAAAATTGGCCCTATGGACAAACCGGAAGTCACCATTCCCGAACTTCTGGGTTCCCTGTAGGTCCGTTTTTTTGCCCTCCGGAGGCTTTAGGGAAGCTCCTGAGGCTTCCGGTGGGGGAGGGCTATTTTCGCCCTTCCCAGGCTCCTAGAGAGCCTCTGGAGTATGAGGAAGGTGAAAAAACCACGGGAAAGGGGGGGTTTGTCGCTGATTGCGCGCATGCACGCACCCTGAGGGGGTTGTGCACATAGCATGGGTGTCCCCCCCCCCCCCCCGGTGCTCCCTCCGCTTTTGGCATGGCAGCCAAAAAAGGTTTGCCATCACTGTCCTAGGTTTTTATAAGCTTAGCTTTTCCCTTTAGCATCTGGCTCTTAAATTGGAAGCTTTTTTCCTTCTCTTAGAATATAGAACAACTTTTGTGTTACAGCTTTGGAATTCATATTATAGTGTTAGGCCATGCACCCTTTGTAATTGATTGGACCTTTATGACCTCGCACAAATGTAATGCCTCTCTGCTGGTCCTTCAAGCATAGGTATCTTTTGCAGTTTTCAATGAGGAACTAAAAAAAATCACCTGTGCTTTAATGAACATTATAAATTCACATCCTATGTCATACATTTCTTTAAAGAGTGAAATAGGAAATAGGCTATTAGGCACAGTTTTTAATTGCATTATATAGTCCTATTTGAATGGTGTCCATATTCTTAACAGAATTCACAAGTAACGGATGCCTGGAACAAGATTGCTCATTCGTTTAACTGCACACCAATTGAAGGTAAGAGTTGGCTGGATGAAGAGTGAAGTTGGTGCAGAACAATACAGGTGGTTCTTGACTTAATGACTGTAATGGAGCTTGCCCATTATGGTCATAAGTTGTAACAGTCTTTGTGATTGCCTTGCTTAATGACCTCAAGCCCTGCTCTCCCGATTGCAGTTGTTAAATGACTGTATAGGTCATTAACTGGAGTACATGGGGCCTTGTGGGGGGAGGCCTAGCTCAGCCAAGCCCTGCAGCATGTCCCCAGCTTACATTGACCTACTCCGGGTTCCCACACACTGAGATGTACCATGCTCCTCTTTCTGCCTAGCTGTATTCCCTCAGGCCTTGGGCCTGCTTCCCACCTCTCTGGGTCTCACACCCTCCTCCCCACCCCCCTGTCATGGAACTGGCCGCTTACTGTAAATCTCCTTTGGGAAGCAACCATTCAACTATGCTGTCTCCCTATATTATATAGTACAGAGACCATATAGTGCCATCCTGGAAGCAGGCCTCATTTTGGGAGTGGCTGCAAAGAATTGTTGCCACTCCAAAATGGAGCCTGCTTCCAGGATGGCACCACATACTTAGGGAAGCTGCCTGACAGATCAGCTGGCTTTCCTTCCCAAAGGCTTCTTCCCATTCTTCTGGGTCTCACAACATCCTCCCCACCCCCATTACCGATCAGTCTATTTACCTTTTATTATAAATCTTTTGGAAGAAGCCACTGCGCCATGCAACCTTCCTACAAAGTTGTGGAGATCGTGTTGAGAAAGGACAACAGGTCGCTCTGCCCCTCAGCATCCTCACAGGCTGTGTGGCTGTCCCAAAAGCAGACACCATTTTGGGAGCAGCCACAACTAATGTTCCCCGCAGGGCCCCTGTGGAGAAGGAAGCAGAGCATGGGGTGACTTACGGAGCGGGGGAGGCCTTGGGAGGCTCGGGGCAGGTGGGTTGCACCTGCACTAGGTCTTCCAGAATTTTCTTCATACCTGAGGTACTCCACTTAATGACTGCATAAGAGAAACCAGGGATGGGCAGGCTTCAATACTGTTGTAAGTAGAGGATTAACTTGCTGAGTGGTAACTTTGAACAGTGGCTGAATGCGGGATCATAATCCAAGAACCACCTGTAACATGTTTAGAAATGCACTCATTGCATTAGTGAATACAGTCAGCTGCAGAT
Organism: Thamnophis sirtalis; assembly: GCF_051295495.1. Classification (NCBI taxonomy): domain Eukaryota; kingdom Metazoa; phylum Chordata; class Lepidosauria; order Squamata; family Natricidae; genus Thamnophis; species Thamnophis sirtalis. Next base: position 141,669,364 of record NW_028261383.1, on the reverse strand, counting down.
TCCTATTACCATGCAATGCATATAGAAGGACCATGTTAAAAATGAACACAGTGCAATTGTGTTTACTTCACAAAAATGCTACATAAATGGGATGAAGGTGACACAAGCAACATGAAAGTGCAAAACCTTGGGATGAAAAACAATGCAAGAGAACAAAAATGTGGTATAAAATATTATTGAATAGGAGTAGAAAAAGGGTGAAAACATTAGGATGTGTGAAGCACCTGGAGATTGGGAGAATAGGGAGAAGTTAAGACAATCTTAACTTAACAGATGTGCAAATGTCACATCATAGAGGCTGTGGCTGCCTTCGTAACAGCATTAGACTTGAGTTGTGTATCATTATTTAGGGCAATGGAATGTAAAGATGACCTCTGAATAATTTCAAAGAATTTTACTGCCAACTACCAGTAGCAACAATATCGCATTTTCCTGCATCAGCTTTGATTTGATAATGAGTATAGCCAGACATTTAAGCAAAAATGTATTTCTGGTATTAGTTTTTATTTCAAAACACAGGATCGTATCATGTAAGCCTCCCTTACAGTGGTGGGTTCTGGATCCCGTTCCAACCGGTATGCCCAGCGTCGTCCACATGGATGGGCGCAGCACACACACACACACACATCTGTGATGCTCCAGTTGCTCAATAGAGCGTCACGCAGGCGCTGTATGCACCGTGTGCAGAAGCGCCAAAGACTTAAAAGACCGGTAAGGAGCTCGGGAGCACCTTACCGGGACAGTATCCAGTGCTCTGGACAGGCTCGGGTGGGCCCTCCGGAGCACTTTACTGGAGCGGTATCCGGTGCTCCGGGCAGACTCCGGTACGCTCGTACCGGGGCATACCGCCTGCAACCCACCACTGCTCCCTTACAATATCAATACTAACATAAGCTCTTTTCTTGTTAGGGATGCTATCACACCAGCTAAAACAGCATGTGATAGATGGAGAGAAGACCATCATCCAGAACCCTACAGACCAACAAAGGTATGATACAATTTAAAACTGATGCTCACCCGTTTTGAGAATGATTTGCGGGTATTTGTTTAAATGAATGTTGATGGGAAATGAAATGGAATACATGATTTTCAATTCGTGTATTATTCTGCAACTTTCCACACCCTATTTGGATGGAAATGGTCTTTATATGTTTATTCCTTATCCAGAAAGGACCATGAAAAAGCAGAGTTTGAGGTTCATGAAGTATATGCCATTGATGTTCTTATCAGCACTGGAGAAGGAAAAGTAAGTCTTTTTTATAGCTTACCTGTAAGTGGATATTCCAAAGACACCCAACCTCATATAATATAATAATATATATTCCTGACTGGCTTGCTTGGCCTAATGTCTTGGAAAATCCACAAGTTGCTAATTCCTGCTGAATTAATGAAAGTTAACAGAGTGGTTGGTTTCTGTGTTGGACTCCCTCCTGATGTATTGACCAGGATATTCAGATGCTCAAAGACTGTGCTATTCTGTTATATAGTCCCAGTGTTTCAAGAAAGGCAATAAATTTGATCCTGCCATATTTCCATACAATATTTAAATGTTACTCATGACGTGGTTGCTATACATCTGCATGAGAAACACACTGATTGGCTAGAATAGCAAATTTGGCTGAAGAACCAGAAACTTCAGAACAAGTTGAACAACAATAGATCAAAGTATTATTCTAAGTCATATGGTAGAAGAATAATTCTTTGGTTCTCAAGATTCCCTTTATGCCACTTTTGTAATTTGCAAGCAGCTTCTGATTCATTATGGTGAAAAATATTAAATACTTATAGATCACTGTCTTTTTGCACTCACAGCAAACAGGATTTTTTTTGGCTGCAATTTCTATTCTAAGAAGAGGCTGCATCCTGGCCTGTTTTAAATTTAATCTTTTATATCCACTCCCTAATTCAAGCTCTAAGAAAAAGTGAATTTTCTGCCCAGTATCTGTTTTGGTTTATGCTGATGATACAGCCATTCATTTCTGAAACAAATTGATCTTCAACAGACCACAAGCCTTAAATACTTATTGCAGGGAAGAAAAATTAGAAATTAATTAAACAAATGCCATATTCACAAAATTAGGTGCAGATGACCTTTATGAAGAGAAACTGAACAGCAATCAGACTGAGCAAAAAAATCCTTTAACTACATTGTGTTAAATGTTTCAGTATCTGGGATTACTTCATCTCACACAAAATGTTCAATGCTGTAATTTGATTTGCCAACCAGCGTAGAAATCACAGAGGCACCGGCAAATCATTTTTCAAATATCTTGCCAAGAAAACTGCAGGGACGTGTCCTGGCAGTCTCTTAGAATGTAACATGACTGAACGGAAGAGAAGAAAATTGAAATAATTGTGTTTCCTTGCAATCATACTTTTGGGGGACAACATACTGAGCTTGTGGTGCACAAATCTATACCTAACATGTTGCAAAAAATGGAGGCAATTCAATCCAAGTTTTTAATAGCAATACTTCATGACCCTCATTGTCTTCAAGCATGAGCTTGAGGCTCACATTGGATTGTGTGTCAATCAAGGCCTGCATGAGGATTAGCCAATTGAAATACCGGCTAAAACTAATTTTGGCGGGAAAGATCTCTGCCGAGTTCACAAATTGTTATTTGTATGTTTTACATACCAGTTAGGTCTACTATTCTAAATGAATAAGCTGGGAAATTCACTTACATTGGGAATGATTCTATAAAATCAAAATTGCATTTCAGAAAGGTTGGGATTTTTTTTTCCTCCTCTCTTGCCATATGGTTGCCCTCCCAAGAGTAAACCTGAGACTGTGTTGCTGGAACTGTTATGAATTACCCTTGTTTGTTTTTAGGCCAAGGATGCTGGGCAAAGAACTACCATTTACAAAAGGGACCCTTCCAAACAGTATGGTTTGAAAATGAAAACTTCCCGTGCCTTTTTTAGTGAGGTGGAGAGACGATTTGATGCTATGCCTTTCACTCTCAGGTTTGTATGTAACTCTCAATAGCAGGCCTTCCCCTTGACTACTCAACCGTTGAACAATTCTTGCCATTGAATAGTTTCTACTTAATCCAAAACAAAATAGTAAGTTATATTGTAAAAGGCAGTTTTTTTATATTGCATAGCTCAGGGATATGAAGGTTGATGAGGCTAGCTTGTGGTTAAGCAGCATAACAGCACAACAGCTGAAGGAATATAAGAGATTGTATAAGGGAAGTACACTAACTAGGTGTGCTCGGTTTACTAAACTGGAGTTGTGTAATCATGAATCAACAAACTGATTGAGGACATTGGCACAATATGCCAAAATAAATAAACTACATTGTGACTTAATGCAATTATGAACAAAGCTCCTTACAAGTTATGAAGGAGTCTAGTACTTTATTCAGTCCTCTTTCTGGCTGGTATGAAAACTTCCCGGGTCTTTTTTTAGTGACGTGGAGAGACAATTTGATGCTATGTCTTTCACTCTCAGGCAGCGTCCAAATCAAATTTGCTGTCATAAAGGCTAGAGAAGGTAAGCTTCCTTTGGAGCTGAATCCTGTGGCTGGTGCCAAGTTGTTTACTTGGATAGATGCAGGATTCTTTGCAGTTTGGAGCCAGCTTATTTTCCTGAAAAGACTAACATAATTGTTGAGTAATCAGAAAACCCCGAAAGATGAATGGTTGGATTCTGAATCTGTTCTTCTGTTTCCCATAGGGCATTTGAGGATGAAAAGAAGGCGAGGATGGGTGTAGTAGAATGTGCCAAACATGAGCTGCTCCAGCCCTTTAATGTCCTCTATGAGAAAGAAGGTGAATACTTGCTGCTGAATGTCAGAGCTATTTTGGTCTTGCATCAGGCTAGACAGTTTCCTTCCAGAGGCAGTTGCTAAGCATTGCAATGCAGGATGAGAAACCATTGGCCTTTCAGGTGTTCCTGGAACCTTCCAGGATCCCTAATCACTGACCAAGCTGCTTTGAAAAATAGGAAAAGGGGGTGGTGGTCTCTAATTTGTGAGAGCCCTGAAATCCGGTGTAACTGCAGGACTTCCCTTCCTTGGCAAAATTGGAAGAGGCTTGTTTCCATAGTTCAGCAAGGCTTGGCACATTTTAAAGCAAAAGGGCATCTTAAGCCTGAGATAATAATACCAGTGATAGAACTTACGACCGTGGCGGAAGGGGAGGAATTCATGGTAGTTGCAAGTTATAATTGAGCATTTGCCAGCCAGGTTTGTGGCTTTTGGCTCAGGGGCAATGATATCTCGGGCCAATAAGCAGACAAGAAAAGTGCTGCTCAGATAGAAACCTGCACAAAATGCTGCCTTGAATTGATCAAACTTTAGAGGCATGGAACCGATTCATTTTCCTTGTGGGAAGAGATGGGGCAGAACGAAAGTAATGTGATCTTTTGGTGCATTTTGTTTTCTTGCTGTGCGTTCACCTTGTTGCTAATGGTTGCTTGTCTTGCTCTGTTGTCAATTCTCTACTCCCCTCCCTCTGACTAGGAGAGTTTGTGGCACAGTTTAAGTTCACGGTGCTTTTAATGCCCAACGGCCCCATGAGAATAACCAGTGGCCCCTTTGAGCCTGAACTCTACAAATCAGAATTTGAAGTTCAAGATGCCGATCTGAAGGTCAGTTAACAACTACTGTGCTCCTGTAAGAATCAAAGTCACAAGAACAAAATTTGTTGTAGCGAAGGGAATGGTTTGAATTTCCTATTCTGGCGGTAAAAACACCATGCTATAAATATTCATTATTCTCCCGCACTTATTTAACATGTGTAACATATCCAAATTTCATAAATTCAGATCAGTAGGCATATCTGTGCCACTATGCCGAATTCACCGAGACTGGTGAAAATTGTTTTGAATTAAAATTAAACATTTTTCCTGTCTTAAGTTAGTTTATATTGTGAATTATATAACCATTAAAAAAAGAGATATCCACTGACTCTTCCAGGTTTTTCTAGTCATGTCTACTATCCAATAATTCTCTGCAAATAGGTGAAAATTGAAGCCGCTGACTCCAAGGGTCCTGTGGCCTTGCTCCTTGTGATTCCAAGTGTTAAACATTCTAGGGCTGGTTACATTCCTATAGGGCTGACAGGAATTTCTTTGTTGTCTTAGAACAAACCAGAATAACCTATTAGGTATCTTCACTCCAGATATTTTTTCCTCTTTTTGTAGGCACTCCTACAAAGCTCAACAAGCCGTAAAGCCCAAAAAAAGAAGAAAAAGAAGGTAACTTGGCTCTGGGATGCATGATGATGTAACTCGGTTGAGCTCCTGCAAGTAGTGACAACTCAAATATTATTATGCCTTGGATCATTCTTACCAGAGCTTCTGCCTCTGAGTAGATTGTTAAGTGTAATATGTAATCCATACAGTGTTATGTTATATAATGTTGCCTAGTTCTGTAGACCTAATTGAGTCAAGTGACTTGGAAGATTGGGAAAGCTTGCTAACTCCAGGATAAATGAGGTATAATCATTTAATAACCTCTGGCAAATTAACTATACTTGATTCTGGGACAGGGCTGTTAGACTCATGGCCTGCAGGCCTGATGTGTCACGCACTGGCCACGCCCAATTTAGCAAAGGGGGGAAAGTCATGATACATTACGTGATGCTGCCTTGACGACATGAGTTTGACACCCCTGTTCTAGGAGGTATAGTTGAAAAGAAATGATCTCATTAGATAAGTTTTAATATACTTGGATTTGCAGAAGTATAAAGTGGTAGGACCAGTTGCACAAAGAGGATTTCCAACTGTAGATGGATTGGGGCTTTCCATCAGCAGTTGCTGACCCTTGGCTGAGCACCAAAAAGCTAAGATAGTTTGAAAGATCGAAAGGAAATCTCAACCGTAGGCTAACACTATGAAGAATTCCAGAAGAGGCAATCCATTTCCATATCATGGCAGGAAAACATGGATGCAGACCTGTAATCCACCAGAGTCCAGCTTGACGTGATATCTACCTGAGTGTGTGACACAGTCTCCCATGTACATAGAATAACTCACATCTTTGGATCTCACCAAAGGCAGAACTGCTTTAAACTTCATACAGTTGACTCTCTCTTTGTTTATTCAGGCCTCCAAGAATGCGGAGAATGCCACAACAGGGGAAACAGCAGAAGACAATGAGGCTGGCGACTGAATGGTTCCGCTTTCCTCTGCCTCACACCTGATTCTTTCTCTCATATGCCCCCCTCTAACAGGAGAAACGAACATCCCTTCATTGGCTATTTGTCTCATAGGACCACAGGACAAACAGCCTGGACTTCCCACAACGTGCAACCAGCTGAGATTGACTTGGCCACTAAGGGAGGAGTCTCTTGGCCACTTCAGAATACTTTTAAATGTGTGAAATAATAAAATCAGGAGTAAAAAAACAGTCTACATTCACTCTTTCTAGCCTTTGATACTACTTGTGCTCCTTAGAAGTGAGCAAATGCAGTTCTCAGCAAGAGCGGGAGCTTTCTTTCTGGCTCCATCTCTCTCTCTCTTTCCCTCTTAAAGGTACTTTAACTCTTCTGAAAAATCCTTCGACATCTTTGCAATTAATTATACATGCAAAAACTCAGTTCCTGACTTTAGAATTGTATTACATGCAACTAGTATAACTTGCACGTCACTGCTTTTTTCAATGTTTAGGCAGTTTTCCCCTCTTAAACGTCTAGGATGTTTCTTAAGTTACTAAGGAGGGGTGTCTTTTTTTACAAACCCCAACAAGATATTTTAATTTTTGCAGACAGGCTCTTTGAAGATTATTCTGTTCCTCTAGGCAGCGTCATTGTGTGTCTACAGAATTATTTTTCATTTGGTTATATACTACTGTTGGTTTCAATTCTCATCCCAGAACAAAAATAGGTTAATTAACCACCTAGTAAAATATTTTCCAGGCTCCAGAAGTAATAAAATCTGATTTAATGGGAGCTCTTTGATGTTTTTTTAAAACATTTTTTGTGCATTTGCATTTACTTATCCTACACACATTTGCCTTTTCATTACTAAAACCTTTCATTGTATTGATGTACGTGATGATATATGAAACAGGATTTTTCAGAAGAATTCCTCTCTATAGTTTTTACATGAATGAATGGTATGCTACAGAATTGGTTGAACCTGAAATTGACTCCATTTGTGAGAATCTCTTTTTATAGTATGTCTTTCTAAATTGTCCATTTCAATTGTATATGATTGTGTGGGATGCTTTTTTTTCTATGTTATTCCAAACCAGGTTCTTGTCTACACCCTTATGTAGCTGAATGGATTTCTATAAAACTGTTTTGTGCTGAATGGCAGGCAATATACCCTTCTGTCCAGTATACCTGGACTTTAGCATTTAGCAGTCTCAGTTACTACCAAAGTTTAAGACCATCAAAGGAATTTTAGATGTGTCTTTTTTCTGGTTTCTTCCCCCCCCCCCCTTTTGTCAGTATGTGTAAACTTCTACTTAAGTTTCTAGAGTGCTTGCCTGCTTTGTTGTAAGGATCACTTTCAATGCTGATTTTGGAAAGTACAATGGGGAATATGTTGAGTGGAGATTGAATCATACAGAAGTAATGAGCTTGGAGGGGATCATGCACAAGACTTGCAATGAACTGCCAATTTAATTCTAAACTGCTCCCAATTGTGAACCATGAATTTAAGGGAGGTGGGATGGGGTGGGAGAATACCGTTTGTTCCTTGCAGGGAGCATTTATAAGTAATGTTTTCTTATTTCCCTTCCTTTATAGTTCAGCCACATTACCAGTTTATAAACCACTAAGGTTGCAGTTTATTTAATTTTTCATCTTTCTTTTGAAAAACTATAAAGCAATTGTATCCCTTGGTTTAAAAAAAATGCAGTTGGAAATTTTTGAAGAAAATTCCCACAAACTGTTCTGTAACTGTTTTTTTTTCAAATAAAATTGATTAGTGATACCCATGGATAGATTAATGGGTCTGCTATGTTGAAGGGGTGGAGGAGTCTGACATTTGAAATATACTTGAAGAAATGTCTGCTTTTATGCACTTAAGTAACTGAAAACACGAAGAGTTGATTACTCTTAACTATTACTACCTACCAGATTCTTCCCATTTTTGAACATCTGAAGATGTGTAATGCTAGGTTTCTTACTCAAGCATTATGCTTGATTCATTCTACAATGCATTTAAGAAAATAAGCTTATTTTCCTTCTATTTAAAAAGTTTCCTCTTCTGATATTTTGCTTGCTTTCCCCCTCCCCCCATTTTTTAGGAAGAAAACATTTAATTCTGGCATTAAGTACAGTTTTTCTTTGTTTTGGCTAATTCTGTTTGCAACAAAATTCTTGGTCCTGACCATACATTTTTTCATACATCAACAATAGAGCTCAATACATCTTACATTTCCAACATTAGATCAACTAACTGCTCAATAGTTACTAATCCTAGAAAAAGCAATGCCAACTTTAACTTAACTAATGGAAAGAAATCATTTTAGTCCTATGCTATAAATTTGGTTAAGTGTTGTAGTGCACAAAATCACACATGATGACTTACCAGTTAATTACACAAATTTATTGGTAAGTGGCTACTTCCAACTTCTAATAACTGCCAATGTATAAGGAAACAGCCTATTTCTTTGACAGCTTGTATTGTTCCTGCTGGTCTTTTATTTTTCACAATTCCAACCAAAGGGCTTCACAGCACAGTTGAATTCAATGCACCATAGAGCTGTTCAATTTGGTTTTAATGCAGGTCGAATGAAGACCTCTGTTGGGAATCTGTTTCTAACTTTTGAAGTGCCTTTATGAGTCTTGAATAGAATGTAATTTAATTACTGACTTGTTTCTATACAGGAAATTGGGAAGCTCCCAACATGAATTTTGTTTTGGGTTATCAGCCAACCTTACTGTGTCTGTCTTGAATATCAGTGTTATGATCACTAGGTTTAGTAATAATATTTTCAAGCTCTTTTTGACTGCCCTGTACTAGAAATGTAGATTTCAATAAAGCACTTCATTGTAATTGGGCTTCAACCCAATGTGCTATGTTATTTATTTGCTCCTTTCCATCTCTGATTGTACAAGGCGGATGCTGTATCTTAATGTTGAGCTTTTTTAGATGGCCTAAAATCAATGGGGCCGCTAGGCTTTAGTTATTATATTTCTCTCTTTTCACAAGGTAATATTTCCTCCCTCTGATTCATCTTTGCAATAACCCTGTGACATAACTGATTTAGTTATTGACTGGATTCACATTGTAGTTTGGGTTTCAGAGTTTTGTTAACTCTTTAAGCTACTTTAAGCCATAATATAGCATGTGAACCCATTTTCCCAGTAAGCTTCGTAAGTTAGTAGTGATTTAAATTCAGATTCTAAGTATTTAATACTGCAATATATGTTCGATATCTGGATTCTGATTCCAGGTTGAACCATGACTTGTGATGTGATTTGAAAGATCTCATTTGTTTCATTTGCACCCTCAAACAAAACAAATCATGCTTTCCTACGAGAACCCAGCCCATGAGTTATCATTTGTTTTAGTGTGATCTGTGAACCTCTCCCCAAAATTGAGCTAATTCAATATAATTAACCACTTGTAAAAGTAAGGAACAAATATTCAATTTGAGTAGGATTGCAGAGATGCTTAGTAAATAAGCTATTGTGTTTACAGTATTTAGAAGTTTTATGGATAAGGAACTCATTGCAGCTGAGAAATTGTGCAAAATGGAAATGGGGATATGTGTGGTTCTACCTGAGTCTATCTTGGTCATAACTCTAGTGGGCAAGTCACCATGGTCAGGGGCAAGTTTCTAATTACCCATGGAATTAAGCAGGTTATTGGATCCCTCGGTCAGCCCAACCAATTGTGTTCAGGAGAGACTCTTATATCTGAGAAAAGGCAGGGTACAAATACCAAAATCATTACTATGCATTTAGAATAGCAAGTTCAGTTAATAGCTGACATCTGCATTGATGCAGCTTACAAGCTCCCCACTAGCTCAGCACTAGATTGCATTGAGGCTGGAGCAAGTAGTATGGCCCTATTCAGGCCTGGATCCTGAAGCACAGTATTGTATCAAATATCTGAAACAGGCAGTGAAGGCAACCTTCCTACAGCCCTCTCTACTTTGCTTGTCAACCTCCTAGGTCTAGGGGAGAAACAAAATAACCCACTGAGTTTAGTCAGTGTGGATGATGAGATGATCATGATGATAGATCTGCCATATTACTGTCTTCCCTAGGGCTCTTGTTTACTTGAACGCCAGCTCCATTAGCCAATACCATTGCTGAGGTATTGTGTTGACATTAGAACCATGTATCTCTTAAATAGCATTCCCATTTAAAAAACAGGGTAGTAACAGGGTAGCAATGGTCTTTCTTATTCTTTGAATTATTCTCCAAAGCATCAGAAGGCAGGACAAGAAACAATGGATGGAAACTAATCAAGAAAAGAAGCAATCTAAAACTAAGAACATTCCTAAAAGTGAAACCAATTAATCAGTGGAAGGAGTTTCCTTCAGAAGTTGTGGGCACTTCATCACTGGAGGCTTTTAAGAAGAGACTGGACAATCACTTGTCTGGAATGATGTAGGGTCTCCTGCTTCAGCAGAGGATTGGACTAAAAGACCCCCAAGAGCCCTTCTAATTCTGTTATTAGTCACTCTACAGGATGCTATTGTGAATGTATAGTTTAACGCTAGTGTTTAGTGAAGTTTTTTTTTTTTTTGAGTGTAATATTTATCAAGGTTTAAAACAATTTTGATACCTCCTGATCTTCTCTTGTCAACAGTATGGGCAATTCTCCTGTATAAAATAACAGCCCTATCTGTTCTTAGGTACTCAGCTTTCTTAAGTCCCAAGACTGTAGTTTGGTAAATATTGAATTAGTACGTTTTAGGTCCGAGTATCTTATGGGGGTTGCTAATCCACCAAGAGTCATGAAATGAGACCATATATTAATTTAGTAAATAATCCCTCTCTTTAGTTAAATACTATACTTTATAAAATGTAAGGGTTGCAAATTAAAAAAACAACATGGTTCATTAAAAAAAACATGGTTCATTATTGTGCAGGGCAGTAATGATTTATAAGATTAAGTAGGTATGTAAATTGGCGAAGAATTTCAGGAAGTACCTTCTGTACACATGTAGGGGCAGATTGTGCTGGATGCATAGCAATTCATTGCTGGAAGAAAAGTTCATTCTGCTCTATTTGTTCACTTTTAATCATAAGCTGTTTTCCCGGAATGAAGTGTGCTCGGCTATAAGAATTCGAGTAAAAGTTACTTTAAATTCAAAATGGCGGCAAACGATACAGACCTAACCGGAAAATGCAGAAAAAAATCCCCAAGTGCCTTTACGGATGCGAACTACATTTCCCATCTTGCAACGCGGCATGCACGTACTTACCTCGCTCCGCCCTCTCACAAAGCAAACTATAAATAGCAAGCGACGGTTTACCGAGGCCTTTCTGCTGTTTGGTGACGGCGCCATTTTGTTTGTGAGGGGCTTGGAGGTAGTTGGCGCGGTCTCGTTCATCCGTTGCCATCCATCCGTAGCCTGGCCGTCTGTTTCTAGGGAGTGACCCCAGGGGCCTCGCCCCACTATGAGAGCTAAGGTAAGTTGTGTCTCGAGCCCGAAAATGTATGTCGGATTTGAGTTTTTTTGCTTCAACACTCCTTTCGATGGGTGGCCAAGAAGTAAGCGAGGGCCTACATGTTAGGTGACGGAGGGACGGTTTGAAACAAACTGAAAATAATGGTCGAATGGCTCTGGCGGAATAAAGCTATTTTGAGCCTCTATGCTAAACTCGGGGCTGAAGCCTCGATTACTTTATTTTAAAAAGGGAGCGTGTCGTATGTAGCATGGAGGAATGACAGTGACGCATGGGAGGTTTTTTAAAGCGGTCTAAGTAATACTTTAAACATGGGAACTCGTCTGAAAAAGCTTTCATTTAAATGGAGATGTTCAGTTTTTAGTTTAAATATCTTCCCATCAAATCCTTTGATAATAGCCCTGTTGAACTCTGTGGGCCTCGCTTCTGATGAAGCATATATTATTTATTGATCACTAACTTCTGAATAGTTATTATGTATATAAGTAACTCTTGCTCCGCAGTAGCATGCAGTGCTGAAGAGGTTTTGTAGATACTTTACCTAAATGTATAGATGTATTGGGTAATATTCTATATACACCATATTGATTTAAATGCAGAATTCATTTTCATGCTGAAGAACTTTTGCAGCTTTTTACTCATTTCTACAATTATCAATTGATTTACACCTTGATGAAATTTTGCAAAATATAATTTTAAATGTGTAACAATGTATTACTTTGTATCAATGGTGTAATCAGAAATTCTAATGTGATTTTTTTCCCCCTCCCACAATTTTTAGTGGCGAAAGAAGCGAATGCGCAGGTATGTAAGCATGTTTTTATTTTATTGTGTTTGCTTGCTCTAAAAGACTATTAGATGTTCTTAACCAATCTCTGATAAGACATTTTTATTCGTGGCTTGTTTAAAATTAAGTAGTAGTATGTCAAAGCTCATGGTTGATCTTAGAAACTAGGTGACTTGAACTATGAACCTATCTTTATGCAAATTCATATTCTTTGGTACCTGGGATTGCAACTGACTACCTTGAAGCGGAGATTCTTACTATTGTGCATCCAAATGTGAAACTTTTGTCAAATTGATAGCAGAAATATAACTAGAATTGCAAGGTCTAATCTTGAATTGATAACAGTAAGAAATGGTTAAGAGTTTGGGGACTGCTAAAAGCAACATTCGAGAAACAGGTTACTTCAAAACTAGTGTCTGTAGTGCCTATTGTATCCAGTTTCTTGTTACTGTACTGTTTTAAATGAATAATATATTCAATATGTCTGCACAGGTTAAAAGCTTAAGCCTGAACATTTCAGGGGCCAACAAATGGACATCTTTGTTTAATAAATTCAGGAGTTTTAAGACTTGATAACATAAAGAAGCAGAATGTGCCCAAGTATATTTCATGCAATGTTTATTAATGTATCTGTTTCTATAGATGGGAGGCTTTAAGGGGTTAGGATTAGTTTGATTTTTTTAATGCTTTAAATATTTCATAGGAGCATAAGTTTCTTGAATAGGTAAAAATAAAAATTGCCATGTATCTTTGTATCTCCTGTTATTACTTCATGGATATTTATTTATATAAATAATATAAAGATAGTGACTGCCCCAGCTGGCTGACATTGGCTGATTTGGATTGGCTGGACTATCTGAGAATTTCTGGGAAACCACCAGTAATGCTACCAAGAAAACTGAATCAGTAATCATCAAACCTGTACATGTTGATCTGGAAATTTATAATGGATTTGCTTTTTTTCTATGCTGTGGAAGTTTCTATTAGAAGAAAAATAGCAATTATTAAACTAAATATTGCAATAATGGTTATTGGAATTTCTGTTTGATGTCTCCTGAAATGTTCAGTCTTAACTTGCTCCAGAAATGGATCTGGAGATCTAAATAAGTTCTATATCTCAATTTAGTCATCCTATATGCTGTCTTCAAAGTTCTATTTTTGCAAGCATCTTGTGTTTTGACAGAAATGCCCTGAGTCTTAGTTTAAACTATTAAATAGTGATATTACTTTAGGATTTTCAGTTAATATTATTTTTTCTAGACTGAAGCGTAAAAGGAGAAAGATGAGGCAGAGGTCCAAGTAGACATCATTCACAGTGCTACTGAAGCTGCAAAACAGCATGGAAGGGTGGAGCCTTGGCAAACCGACTTCCAGATAATGCCTTCTCTTTGCTGCTGCTAGAAGACTCCTGATTCCATCTTCAAGCCTGGGAGCAGTGATCCTTTGAGGATGGCATCCCTGAGCTTTACTATTCTGGACTGATCTTGTCCTTGGTGGCTTGATGTAGCAACTGTATCAAATAAAAACCCCTTTTTGGGGGAATTCTACATGTTTTTTCTTTCTAATGTTGATTTTTCAGTAAAAATTTTCAAAATTATGGGACACTAATGATTTCAATTTCACTTTGGAAAAATTCATTTATGGTTTTCTAATTTCATGGTGTATTTCTTAGTTTGGTAAACCATTCTACATAATGCAGCTGATGTTTTGAGTTGTGATAATTGTATAATAGAGTACGATAACAGTTCTGGTGTTCAGATTTTTAAAAGATGCTTTTGAAGGAAAGGCATTCTGCTTAGAATAACCATTTCTTCATTAAAAAAAGTCATAACTTTCAGCTCTACATGTATGTTCGTTGGGTATTTTTATACTATACTAAAATAGAGGAAGCAGGCTTCTCTTTCTGGAAACTATGAAATCTGTCCCATATTTTTTTCTAAGATCAAATGAGTTTGTGATTATTCATTGCAGAACAGATACTCTCTTCAAAAGTGGTATAACTAGAAAACTTGAAAAATATGCTTTATTGCTTGTTCCAGTGGCCTGATTAATTTTAATGTGTATAGTATTTATAAATTTATTGGCTGTCCTCCTTACAAGATAACCTTGTGGCTTAAAGTCATACAAGATACAGAAACCTACACAGTGCATGTATTAAAAACAAATCATTATAGTAATTGGTTCTGGTAAATAGATTTCTGATATCTCTGGAAGTAATATCCACTGTAAAAGAGTGATGGTAAGTTAGCACTAGAAAACAGACTGCATAAGTGATCTGAAGTCAAATGCAGTATAATTGACCTAAGCCGATGTTACATTGAGTTTTCCTTAAAAAGTTTGATCTATAGTACAATTATGGATATTAATGATTTCAAAGCCTGTGTGTCATTTGTGAGAAACCGTGGCTATAATATGGTTTTAGAAAGCTTAGTGATTTCCAAAATGCATCTAAGTTATTTATTGCAAACTTCTACTTTAGAAGGTAATAACCATTCAATAGAAAATTGTGCCAGTTTTGGAGTTTTGTCAATGAATGCTTGCATGCATTATTCACACTGAAGATGGTGAGGTTTGGAAAGAACAGGAGTGTAAAGTTTCTGGTAATTTACTTATCTTCAGAAATGTAACAAATTTTCTCTGAAGAGTCATCACATGGAAAACTGATTTCTACTGCTATAAATGTATAAATGCCTGGAAATCACTATCTTCCTTTTCAAAAATTGATTAATGTTTAGTTTGTTAAAAATTGGTTCATAAATAAGTACAACCCCCTACGGGAGCATTTGCTTGTGGGGGTGATCTCCCAAGTACGAGTTAGTAAAGCTACTGATGCCTTTTCTAGACAACGATGGCCAACCCCAGATAGGATTTTATAAAAGCTCATAGGAATACTGGACGATCGTCTTTTCCCCATTTTATAAAAGTCGCCCTCCACCCCACGTGCTTGTCCTTCCGCGATGATCATGATGACGTCGCAATAACGACGCTCTGCCCTGGTTGGATTTGGTCGCTGGCAAAAAGCGAGAGTAAGAAGACCGTGATCGAGCAGCAGCAAACAAGATCCGCCGCCAGAGCTTTACGCGTAGAGGTTTTCCGCCACGAAAAAATACGGAGGCCGTCGATGTTGGGTTTCTCGCCGCCCTTGGCTGGCGACTCCGGTCGAATGTACCTCAAGTAACCGGGCGGTAGCGAGAGAAGAGAAACTCGCGGTCGCTGTGGCAACCTTGACAGCCGGGAATTTCGGTCGACGGCCCGGCTGGAGAAGGAAGCATAGAGTACTTCCGCCGGCAGCGGCAAGAGGGAGGGGGAAGTGACCGGAAGGGGTTGCGCTTTGTTTGGAGCAGAAGAGGTCGGAGTGAGGGTGAGTGGGTGGAGGCGTGTATGTGTGTGTGTGTCGGTGGGGGTGGGATCGTCTTCCTCGTGGGGCTCTTGCGTCCCCCATTTCCCCCTAGAAGCCGAAAATCCGTCTCCTCTGGGAGCCTCGGAAGCCCGTCCTGTCGCGCTCCTCCCCAGGGCCTCTGACAGGGACCCCCAGCAACTTCCCTCCTAATGTGGTCCCAGCAGGGTCCTTTGCTCTTCCCCAAAGCGAACGGAGCTCTGCCTCGGCCTTTCCCTCTCGGGGAATTTGTATTTAATTTTTCAAGCTTTTTCTTCTTGAGACTTGAGTTCTGTGTTCAAAATCTCGTTCAAGGCAATTGGATAATTAGCAAGAAAGCTCAAGAATAAACTAGAGGGTCCAAACGCTGCGTTTCTGCCCTAGGCAAGGTTTCCCATTCACCACTGAAAGCAAAAGAGCTTTGTTTTGAAGGCTGCTTTTTAAGAAATATGCAATGCTCCGATGTATGTCCTGTCATCAGCATTTGACTCACTTCATAAATATAAATTTGATGGGGTTGTATACCTCGGCTTTGCGCTTCTTGTCCTCGCAAGGTGTGTATGGGGACACTGTTATTTTCATTATGCTATCAAACTATAAAATCAGTATTTTTATTTTATAAAAAAGTATACAACAGTGGCATGATAAAGTAAGTTGGTTCTTTTAGATGTTATGTTTAGATGTTAAGGGATTTCTCAAAAGTTTCCTAAAATTTTTAGATAAAAATATAATGGATAGGCTTGCTCAGTGATGCTTTCCTTTCCTCTGTATAAAAGCTATAGAAGGAAAACCAAACACATCCTATTTTCAGTTTGTGTGAGATTAGTTAAGTACAAGTGTGATACAACAAGCCATATACTAAGCAAATCAAGAAAATTCAAGCATTCTGTTCTCTGCAATAATTGAAGACTCAGTAGCAGATTTTCAAGTATTCTCTGTCAAGTTGGAAACTGAGAAAGCCCCTGGGATAATTTGAAACATTGAGACTAGGATTGTGTTAGAAAGTGTGGATCTTTCTCTCACACTTAGTTACATAGGCACAAGCACAACATTAGATGTGTATAGAAGGATTTTCATGTCTTGGTTTTTTTGCTTTTCTTCCCTTTAGGTCTTGGGGGCCATAAACTACTCTGGAATGTGTTTGAAAAAATTATATCACAAAGGTAAAATTCCAATCAGAAATAAGTGTCTAAATATATCTGTTACTAATGAAATATTAAATGTTCTTAGTTTAATGGAGGGGTCTTAAATAACCGTGTCATGGTTGTAATTTGATTTCTGGATGGGAATTTCCTTACACATTTTTTTCCAAACAGTTCGAAACTGGGAAAGGTATGATAATTCAAATATGTATATATATATGCTCCTCCATATGTAAGATTTTGTATCTATTTTCACTGATTGAAATAGTGCCATTTGAGCCGATAGATTTTTTCCCCTTCCTACAGTTTCATATGAACAATGGTATTGTGACCTTAATAATGGATGATAGAACAAGCACTCAAATTCTTTTTGCTTTTGATGGCATTGATTTAGTACAGCTTTGATTTCAGATAACAGTTGGGGGGGAATAGATCTTTAGATTTGAATATATGCAAAGTAATTTGCATAATCTATATATGTCTGTAATTGAGGTAATGATATCATTTATATGAAGTTACACTTACAAATGATGCTATGCCAATGATAAATTACTTACTTTACTTTATTGTCATTGTACATATATACGCAGTATACACATACAATGAAATTCAAAATTGATGTTATTTGCAAAAGTTAATGCAATATGTTAATGCAAGTGATGGAATAAGTTCAATTGCATAACTATGTGAATGATGTAAATTAAGTCAATTATCTTGGCTGCTTCAGAAGCAGCAGACCATGATTTTGGAGATGACCATTATTTGGAGGTGAACTAAATTTTGATTGATTGCATCCAGAATTTGCTGAATGGGGCTGATCCAACTGAGTGTAAAATTTAAGTGCATTGATGGTTGCCAGTTCTGAACTTAATTTGTTGCGACATTTGGAACAGGATAGAGATGGAAAGGGGAGCAAGATAGAAGGAATGTGGAACCTCTGGCAGCATTCTAGCCCAGTCCTAACCTGCAGAGCCTCAAGTCAGGCTCAACCTCCAATGCCCCCTCCTTGTAAGAAGTCTTTCTTGCCTTTGTTTCCAAATGCGAATGGAGTGCTTAGCCTGTTTTCAGATGAAGTATCACTCAGCTTATGCTGCTTCATATCTTAACCGTCTGGGAATTATGAGTGGCAGCAGCAGCAGTTGTCAACAGCTGCAATGCTGAAAGGTCCACACAACTCCCTAGAAGTCTCTGCTTAAAGCTGTCCAGTGGGAGTGCGTTCACTTGCCAGCTCCCAGGGAAATGCTTCTCTACTTATAATGCTTGAAGCTATTTCAATTTGAGTAACATCTGTAAGGATGAATGATGTCCATGCAGCAGGAGAAAGGCCTGTTCCCCCTCTATTCTTTATTTATTCTTATATTGCTGTTGGTTAAACCTAGCCACTTTAGTTGAGCCATTCAGGAAAACGATGGAGTAGCTATATTCTTCCAGTGTGAAGATGTATACGATAGTCTTACTGCAGGTGGATTGTGATTAGTGGGGTATTTGACTTAATGGAAATTATAAGTTGATTCCAGGTTGCATTTTGTGAGGCAAAATTCAGTTATTGCGAGGGCTATTGTGCATGCAGCTGAAGCTAGTTCATGTGCAGTTTCTGCTGGCATTTTAGATGTGAATTGTCATATGTGCAAAATGGGGGAAAAAAGGAAGGAAGGAAAACTTGGAGGAAAACTTTAAAAAAAAGGAGAGGGTCATTTTGGACAAGCTAAAGCAGAATACAGAAATCAGCAGGTGTGCTTTGGATATGCACTTATCTTCCAGCTTCTTTTTTCTTAAATATTATGAAATCAATGTCCTATCTTTTTCTATATATAGAAAATGGGTAAGAATATTTTTTTAATTTTTCCTTTTTTTCTTTTTTGCTTTCTATAGCTATAACAAATATTTCTATATCTGTGACTTATTAAAAATATAAGTTGTAAGTACGCTTTTAATCTTTTACTGTTATATTTCATAGATAAACATATCAAAGTTTCTATTTAGAATTTTTCACTGCGTATTTCTGTTGAGTTGGAATCAATTACCACATTTTCCCTAGAAATATCATTTTGAATAGTGTAAATTTGAATAATGTGACCATTTTGTAGGATTCACAATCAGCACTACCATAATCAAAGCCAACCTATATAACATGTTAAAATAAAAAGTGAGATTTATAAAAACAACCAAAAGAAGATATGAAATAGTAAAATAAAATTCTATATCTATCCCCTTACCTTTGGCAGAATAGGAGAAAAATATTAAAATAGCGGTATTGAGGTCCTGTAATCTTGTACTTGTACTTGACGCCTCTTCACCCATCGTGGGTATAGGCGACTTCCATGGAAATTTGACGCCACTGTTGGAAATTTGACGCCACTGTAATGGATACGGTGATCCATGGAAGCTGTTTCGGCTGGATATACCCAAGGGGACGCCAGTCCCAAGGGTCGACAGAGCCCGATTGGTGGGAACGGGGGGCACCACGTGAAGGCCGGATTGTCGTTTGATAGTTGAGAGGCTTTGCAATAAACGTTGCAATGTATATTTTGCGCATCAACTATCCTTGCCCCTCCCGTCCTGTAATCTAATTAAATCCTGTGAAATAAAATATCAGTCAGGGCAATTACCAATAGGTAAAAAAACCCGATAATTACACTTTTCACTAATCCATAATACAATTTGATTTTAGCTTAGTGTGTTGCATTAACCCAACCATACTTGTTTGTAAACGTAGGTACAAATTTTGCAACCACCCAGTCAATCGATTCTGTGACGTTTTTAAAAGCTGGGTTAAATGCAATGTATAAAACTAACTACAAATAAATAAAAATATGAGCTCTGTTCATGGCCTCTTTCCCCTTTCATCCCTTACTTGGTTTCTTGCACAGTTGCTTGATTGAAGGACGCAGCCGTGACAAGAAGATGCCTGACCGTGACACCTATAATGGTAATGGTAGCGATGAGGCAAGTGCCAATGCTGATGACATCTGCCGAGACTTCCTGCGTAATGTCTGCAAGCGGGGCAAACGTTGCCGTTTCCGCCACCCTGACATGAACGAGGTGACCAACCTGGGGGTCAGCAAGAACGAGTTCATCTTCTGCCACGACTTTCAGAACAAGGAGTGCGTCCGTATCAATTGCCGCTTCATCCACGGCACCAAAGAGGACGAAGACTGTTACAAAAAGACAGGGGAGCTTCCCCCGCGCCTCCGTCAGAAAGTGGCGGCCGGACTTGGCCTGTCCCCGGCTGACCTCCCTAACAGCAAGGAAGAGGTTCCCATCTGCCGAGATTTTCTCAAGGGGGATTGCCAGCGTGGGGCCAAGTGCAAATTCCAGCATCTGCAGCGGGATTATGAATACGACGCCCGGGGCCTGGCTACCAGGGAACAGGGTATCACCACCCCTGTGCGTCGCTATGACCCCTATGACCCAATGTATGACTCTGACCGATGCTATGACGACCACGACCCTGTGCTCAAAAGGAGGCGAGTGGATGGGCTCCACTTTGAAACGTACGAGTACAACTTCACTAGTCCGCGCACGGTGGAATATCGTCTCCTGGAAGAAGAAAACATCATGCTCCGCAAACGAGTAGAGGACCTCAAAAAGCAGGTCAACAACCTCCTGGCCACCAACGAAGTCCTCTTGGAACAGAACGCCCAATTCCGCAACCAAGCCAAAGTGATGACCCTCAGCTCCACGGCTACAGCCACCGAGCAGACTCTGGCTCCGACCGTGGGCACTGTGACCAACTATAACCACAGCATTGCCCAAACTCACACGACTCTGAGCAGCCAGGCCCTGCAGCCACGTCCCGTCTCCCAGCAGGATTTGGTAGCCCCCGCTGGAGCGCAGGCAGCACCCCCGAGCAACGCAGCCCCTCCTATGAACCCTGAAATCACCCCGCTGTCAGCAGCTTTGGCTCAGACCATTGCCCAGGGGATGGCTCCCCCTGTATCCATGGCCCCCGTAGCTGTATCGGTAGCGCCGGTGGCTGTGTCGATGGCTCAGCCTCTCGGGGGCATTACCATGAGCCATGCCACTACTCCCATGGTGACCTACCCCATAGCCTCCCAGAGTATGAGAATAACAGCCATGCCTCACTAGCCCATCTTCAGCGTTAATGCTATCATTCAGTCTACGCCATGCTGTTCCTAAGTCAAGGCTGGGCACAGATCCTGTTGAAAGTCAAGGCAAAGAGAACGATACAGATCCCAGAGGTGGATCTTGAAGCCTCTGGAGAGTTCATGGGGAAGGACTATAACCTGGGTTGCCATTTTGTCTGAAGCAGGCGTAGTGGGCTGTCCTTTCACAGTGAAAACAGAGCCCAGGCGTAACAGAAAAGCAAGCGACAAAAGCATTTGGAAAGTACAGAGGTCTCTGAAGCTTTTCCTCTGTATCTTATTTCTGTTTTGCTGTTTGTCTGTTCTCCTTGTAAGTCCTCCAATTATGCTTTTGAGTATAAGAACTAAGCAAATTTTCCAGCCTGTGGCTTACAGAATCTCTTGTGCGGCTGAGCAGAGGGAGAATAACAGTTCCTTCCCTGGTACAGTACTTGTTCAAGGAGTGGGGGACAATTTTCCTTAGCTTGGTCTGACGAAAAGGCAGAGGCTTCATAAAATAGCAGCTCAGCAGACTGAGCCAGCCTGAATTGTTGCACTCTTTTTCTTGGTGTAGAAAGGCAAGGATCCGGGCACCTGGATAACTAATTTAAATTGTATTGGTTTCATAGACAATGAGTTGGAAAGAGTTGCAGCAAACAGAATGTCCCTTCCTTTGGGGTAGATTAGCTCTTAGTTCTGGAAAGAACAGGCTCAAAGCACGTACACAGCACTGACAGCTTGATAGTTTGTGCAGTGTAGGCAGTTGCCGTGTGTTTGCATACGTGTCTGAATCCACACACCTCGTGGATACACCACACTCACCTCAATGGCATCTCTTTACAAGAACGTTGAGGCATTCTTGTTGTTTGAATGTTTCAAAGAGTCCAGGGTTTAGCGACAGGATCTCTTGCCGCTGAACAGCTGAATTTCTGGTTGAAACAGACAGGGGTAATAGGCCATCTTGCAAACTCAGAGGAGCTCACCTCCTTTCTTCCACTTGCCTCTTTTCTTTCTGGCTGTATTTTGTGTCTGAATTCCTCACATCCAAGGACTTTGTGGTAGAACCCTACCCTGCTGTATGTTACTTCACTTTTTGTTTTGTTTTTAAAGGCGCCACTTTTTAAATATAGATAAATATATATAGAGAACTTCATCTCCTCCTTGAGCCTGAAGTAACCGCTTGTATTAAATCTCATTGAAGGGAATGAGAAAAATGTTTGATGACCCAGCTGTTTTTAACAGTTAACAGTGTAAATGTTTTCAGCTATTAAAACAAATGTACAGTCCTCACCTATATTCATCCCTGTAATTATTTTCTAAATTGAAAAAAAAAAAAAGAAAGATCTTCTATCTTGTCCCAGCACTGAGTCCTTCGGGAATAGGGCGGCATACAAGTATAATAAACATCCAACACTTCAGAGATTTCTACACATTCGGTCAAAAGAATCAGGTTCAGGTCTTGTTGAAGCTCTTCCTGCTTTGGAGTGGAACACATCTGATACCTAAAATATTGTTAACGGTTGCAAGAAAGTGTGAGGTTCTTAAGGGGAGAAAGGAGACTTGAAGAAAAATCCAAGAGGCTTATAGATGTCATTCTCCTCAATGAGCACCGTGGATCATCAGCTAAGAGGAGGACCCCAGGACACCACAATCATCATGAGTCAATTGCCAAGCATCTGAATTCTGATCACATGCCCATCTCGTGGCACGACAAAACCCGCGCTCCACTAAAGCGCGCCCGATTAAACCGCATCACTGACGTCATCAGCAGGGCGACAACAGCGACCGCGGAGAAAAAAGGGCGCTTTAAATAGCGCTTTGAAAGCAAGCCGATTCACGTTAAGGTAAGGGTTAGGGTTAGGGTTAGGTTAAGGGTTAGGGTTAGGGTTAGGTTAAGGGTTAGATTTAGGGTTAGGTTAAGGGTTAGCGTTCGGTTTAGCGTTAGGTTACGGGTTAGGTTTAGGGTTAGGTTAAGGGTTAGGTTTAGGATTAGGTTTAGGGGGGTTAGGTTTAGGGGGGTTAGGTTTAGGTTTAGGGGTTAATTTTAGCTTTAGCGTTCGCAGCGTGCTTTTTTCGTCGTGCTGTGATGACGTCAGCTACGTGGTTTCGTCGAGCGCGCTTTAGTCGAACGCAGTTTTGTGGTGGAACCGCCCATCTGGATGCTGCAATAGTTTTAAGGGTGAAAAACAGCCATAAGTCACTGTTCAGTGCCACTGTGACTTTGAATGGTCACCAAATGAACTGTTGTAAGTCGAAGACTACCTATATACATCCAGATTTGTCTTTACATTTCAAAAAAAAATTGTTACCGGTTCCGTGGTTGTGGCTTGGTGAGCCTGGCAGGGGAAGGATACTGCAAAATCCTCATTCCCACACCACCATAGGTGAAATCCAGCAGGTTCTGACAGGTTCAGGAGAACCAGTAACGGAAATTTTGAGTAGTTCAGAAAACCAGTAAATACCATCTCTGACTGGCCCCAGAGTGGGGTGGGAATGGAGAGTTTGCAGCATCCTTCCCCTGCCACGCCCACCAAGCCACAACCACAGAACCGGTAATAAAAAAAAATGAATTTCAACACTGCTCCCCACCCCACTAACCTGCTTCCCAGCTCTGTTCTCCTGTGCAGGGCAACAAAAGAAGACCCAGGCTGGGAGGATGCAATAGACCCACCATGCCCATCAACTGGGAGGCAGCGGGGGTGGCGCCAACCTATTTGCCGGTTCCCTGAACTACTCAAAATTTCTGCTACCGGTTCTCCAAAACCGGCTGAATACCACCTCTGGTTCAAACCCTCCCCTGGGAAGATACCAGGACCCTTTAGATAATTGCATATGGTACATAAGATCCTGGCCCTGAAATTTGCAGGGAAGGATTTCATTATACGGAGGCAATCCGAATGGTATACATATAGTCCAGATTCTCTTCAGCTCTTGGAGCAGAGAGATCCAAAAGTTACATCCGCCTTCATTGACAAGGTTTTGTCTGAGTCTCCCCATCCACTTCTGAGGAGGTGGGGAAGGGAGTTCTAAGAGGGAGGAGGGAAGTCATGTCTCACAAAGCCCTAAGGCCAGTTTCAGGCAGGTCTTGGGAAACAGAAGAGATGACCAGCTGTTCCATGGGAAATAGCATTGGCTGTGCAAATCCCCCCTCCCCAAAAAAAAGATGCATCAAAGAAACGGTTGGAAGGGAGGAGGAAAGAACAGAGACTGAAGTTTTGACTTTTGCTGGCAGGGGTCTTATTTTTCTTCTCCCCCATCCTCAGGGGACCTAAGTCAATCAAGCAGGTGAGAGGTGGGACCAAAAAGTTGTGTGGCAGTCACAGATAGTCCACGACTTAAAATTGTGCCAAAAATTTCCGTTGCTAAGCAAGGTTGTTGAGTTTTGCCCCATGTTACAACCTTCCTTGCTACAGTTGTTAAGTGAATCACTGCAGTTCAGTTTGTAACATGGTGGTTGTAAATCTGGTTTCCCATTGATTTTGCTTGTCAGAAGGTCGCAAAATGTGATCACATGACCCCAGGAAGCTGCAACCTTCATAAATTTAAGCCAGTTGCCAAGCATCCAAGTTTGGTCACATGACCAGGTTAGTGCAATGTGGGAAAAACAGTCATAAATCACTTTTTTCGGTATCATTGTAACTTTGAATGGTCACTGGATGTTTTTAACTTGAAGACTATATTTAATTTTATCAGTTCAGTTGGAAGTCCAATGGGTGGGTCAGGGTGTGTTCGTTCATGTGCCAAACCAAAGTGTTAATAAGAAAGTGCACAGGCCCATCTAACTCCTAGGAATGTCTGGCTTGTTATAGCCATAGCAGTAGCACTTAGACTTATATACCGCTTCACAGTGCCTTACAGCCCTCTCTAAGTGGTTTATAGAGTCAGCATTTTGCCCCCAACAATCTGGGTCATTTTACCCACCTCGGAAGGATGGAAGGCTGAGTCAACCTTGAGCCTAGTGAGATTTGAACTGCCAAATTGCATGCTCTGGAGTGGGGATTTTGCAGTATCCTTCCCCTGCAACACCCACCAAGTCACGCCACACCCACAGAACCGATAGTACATTTTTTTGAACCTAGTGAAAGTGGGAGGGGGGCAGGGGGGAATATTGCAAGGACCTCGTGGGAGAGGGCAAAGGTCTTGAACTTTACTCCTACCACATGGACCTCTCCCACTCGCCACATGGTCTTCTCCCAACAGCCAAATCCTCCCCCCCCCCCCATTCCTTCTTCACCTGTTGGAAGAAGCCTTTGCAGCGCATGCTCCCTTCTCTTTGACAGCTGCCTGGTTTCCAATGGGGGGAAGGGAAGAAATCCATGCGTTGTTCCTCCCTAATGCATGCATTTCTCCCCCTCCCATTGGAAACTTAGACGGCTGTCAAATAGAAGGGAGTGTGTGTTGCATGGGCTTCTCCCAACATCCGAATCCTCTCCTATTCCTTCTTCGGCTGTTGGAAGAAGCCCATGCAGCACACACTCCCTTCTCTTTGACAGCTGTCTGGTTTCCAAAGGGGGGGGGAGAGAAATCCATGTGTTTTTCCTCCCTCTCTAACACATGAATTTCTCCCCCCTCATTGGAAATCAGGTGGCTGATAAAGAGAAGGAAGTGTGTGCCACATGGCCTTCTCCCAAACGCCAAATCCTCCACTCCACCAAAGGAAGTGGGTGAGCAGTGCGATCGAGCAGTGACTGGGCAAGTGGGGGTAGCGAGCGGGAGGGGGCAGGCCAGGGGAGGGAGTGTTCCGGTATGGGGCCTCCGGAGCACCCGGTACGTAAATGCACGCCGGATTTCTGGATCTGGCACACGTGTACCGGACCGGACCTTCTGAAACCCACCTCTGCTCCACAAGAAAAAAGCTTGGGGGCTGAGTTTCACACTCCTTCAAGCTTCTCGGTGCCAAAAACTTTTGCAAAGGAGTGCAAGATCTCCTCCAAATTCTTTTGTTCACTTGCAGAAGGTTCCGGTGTGAAGAAGTGAAGTGTTTGGAGGTGCGGTCTTGCGCTTTAGACGCAATGAAGCTGCTTGATGCTTCAAAAGTGGATCAGGTGACCCGTGCAGGGAGCCTTGGTGAGTCAGCAAAGCTGAGCATGGTGTCCTTGTCCCACTCAGCCTCTGCTCTCATGTCTCTGTCTTTGGAGCACTGGAAACAGGCAGTTTGGTGGCTCGGCTGGACAGGGGAGAGGGGAATTGGGCCGCATAAGTGGCAGGCTGGCATGCAGGTGCATAACTCCACTTACGCGTGAAAGAAGAGAGCCCCCTCACACAGCCTGATTTCAAATAGGCCACGGCCCAGTAGTATACACAGACAGAGAAAAACAACATAATTATTGGGTTATCCTCCTACCATTTGTTTCAATCTTGAAGCTATGACTAATTCTGGTCAGGTCTTTGGTTTGCAAAGGCTACGTAGATAAGAATGTTTTCCATTTTTAGTAATATGGAGGTACTATAACAGTGTAGGGGGGAAAAAGGCTTCAAAGCTTCCATTCAGATGAAAAGGAAGTTGTGCACAGAAACTTGAAATAATGGAGAATATACAACTGTTTCAAAAATCTACTTTTATTCTTGATTTGTGTGAAGCTCTTATTCAGAAGAAATATAAAAGTCCTGTACAAATAGAACTACAAAAATATGATTTCAATTAAGTTAGGTTAAGATTATCATTATTTTCAAACTTTGAAATCCTGTAATGTTTCTCTTTGGATATCTTACCTTAATATTCACTGTGTATCCTAAAACTAAGGGGGGGGGGATCTCCCTGTAATATAAAGCCCTAAATAAACAGGACAAAAAGACAAAGCAGAAACCAAGTCCCCATATTAATGCCCTATCACACCATTAGCCATTAATAATTTATGACTCACAACAAATACAGGAATGTAGATTAAAAAACCTCCTCATCTTAAAAAAACATTTTTATCCAGATTGAACGAAAAATGAACAAGCCAATGGAAAAGATGCTTTCTATGATTTTCCTTCTTCATGTTTATTTTTTTAATCAATTAGTACCCTGAAGAGGGCTTTGCTTTTATTAGAAAAAGAGCAATTTGGCATGTTTCACCTGTACCATTTTCATTGCGGTACTAACTTGTGATAAAAATTAAATAAATATAAATACACAAAATAAATATTTTGTAAAAGAGCATTACAAATAGGTCAACTTTGGAGCATGCTGTTGGGGATTCTTATTTGTTCTGCATGTATAAAAACTACACACCCTAGTTTTAAAGATACTGGAAAGGAAAACCACGTCCTTCAGCATGGGAAGCAAATCCATCCTTTGAACTTCCCACAAGAGTCTGTGCATAAAGAAAACTGGGTTTGAATGAACTAACAGGTTCCCCAGTAACTATTTGCCTGGTTTCCCGATACTTCTTAAAGGGTAATTTATACCCAAATCTTTTTTCTCCCTACTAACTGTTCATTTGGGTGAACATCTTACAGTGCAATCTTATACTTGACTATTCGGAAACAAGCCCCACTGAATTCAGGAGCACTCCCAGAAAGAGTACTGAGTTACCGTCTTAATCTGACAAACAAAATAAAGCACTTTTGTCAATTCTTACATTTCAATTACACAGCTAACTACTCACATTCTTGAAAAGAAACCTGAAATAGCATTGGAATAATAATTTTCTCCATGTATGTAGAGTTTAACGCTATGATTCCATATCTGCAAGCTGGTAGCGCTGCACAGAAGTTGCACACGATTGTGATTTTAAGGACAAGCTGAGATCTGCGCAAATGTATTTGGAGACAGAGACAGGGACAGTGGCGAGGGAGGGGGCACATGTCTGTATTGCATCATGCATGTTTGATCTACCCCCCCCCCCCCCGGCCCTTTCCAAATTATTTCCTATCTGCTTCAGGTACATAAGCTGGCAGTGGTACAGAGACAGCATGCTACAGTTAAGAGGATTCTCTTCCTGAGATCCAAAAGGTGCTTGGCAATGTTATCGTTTTAACCCTTTAAAAAAAAAACCCATTCTGTGCAGTAGAAAGGCCTGAATGCCAGTATTAGAAGACCCTACAAGACAGGGTTCTCTTTGAAACCACAAGTGAGATGGGGAAAATACCCCGCCTCATTTTTCTTCCCAATTGGGAACTCCTCTGGACTGTTCCTGCTTTAGAAACCTGAGTCCTGGTACTGTCCCATCTCCCTTCCATTCGAATTCAACCTGGAATTTTCTTCCTGAGTCACAGCAGGCAGAGTACAAGGCACGTTTGAGACGTCTGGGTCTCAAAAGAGTTTGCTTTGGTTTTGGTTCACTCTTTTGCAGTTCTGTCAAGTCACCCTGCTAAGGCAGGCCGAATGCCTCGGCCCTGTAATGTGCAGCAAGACAACTCCAACTGTCAAACAGCATCTCCCAGAGACATCTTCCTGGCCGAGTTCTGCATGTAATAAGGCTGGAAGAGTCTTTCCAGGCAGCAGATGCGCATCGCGTTGTAAGTGTGCAGCAGGAGATGAGGAAAACGTGACGTAAAGTAGGCCACAAAATCATCTGGGACAGATCCCAGGGTCTCCTGGACCTCCGGCGGCAGTTCTCGATAGTGATGTTTCTGTAAGCAGAGGAAGAAAGGGGCAAGGGTAGGCACTTAGGTTGATAAGAAATCCATATTTTAAAATTGTTGTCATTAGTCTGCCTGCACTATTATATCAAGCATTTTCATCAGATCAGGGTATCCAAGATAAGAGAAACCTTTGACTTTCCATATATATATATAAAGAAACTCAGCTCTGCTTGATCTTTTACTGGAAAAACAAGCCTTTTTTGTCCACTGTCATTTTTATGGTCTAAATTAGATGTTTGCAGCTTCTATTTACCCTCCTAAGAAAAAGACCAATGTTTTCTCCATTGTCACAAACAACAGCATGGGAGAAAAAACTGGTCAGGAAACAATACAGGTAGTCCTTGATTTACGACCCTAATTGAACTTGGGATTATGATCCTAAGTCATGGCGGTCATTAGGTGGATCACCATGTGACTATGGCCAATTCTATGATCTTTCTGCAGTGTTTGCTAAGCAAATGTTGTGAAGCAATGCGGCGGTCAATTAAGCACGTGTGTTTTCCCTCATGGGTGTTTTTTGCTGAAAACTAGAAGTCAGGGACGGAAACTGCTCAAACTTGCCAAAAATCATGGTCAGGCGACTGCAGGATGCTGCAAATGAATGCAAAAGTAAGCTGGTTCCCAAGTGCAAAAATTAAATAAAAGTGTTTGTTTGTGTGCAGCTGTTGGAACTTCAAAAACAGGTTGAAAGTAGCTCTGGAGAGGTCTGTTGTAACTTGGAATGGTCACTAAGTGACCAGTCATTAAGCGAGCACTACTTGTACTTCATCCTCTCCCCCTAGAGCTGCTGCTCACGGTCACTTCAGGGAATTGCCTTTTATACTGACATTCAATGTTGGAAGGTCTTTTAATCCAGCGCTCCCCCTCCTTTCTGGCTATGAGGACCAGTAGGGGGAAAGAATCCAGGAACAATTTGTATTTCAATAGAGCGGAGGTAAATAAATAAGCTGCAGAAGATTGATTAAAACCGGGGTCCCCAACCCCCAGCCTGCAGCTCAGTCTTGGGCTATGGCCTGTTGGGAACCAGACCATGGAAGAGGCGGGTGAGTGCCTGTGCAGCTCCATTTGCAATATGAAGGGCACGCACCACTCACACAAATGGAGCTTTGTGTGGGCACTCACCTGCTGATTCCACGGTCTGGTTCCCAAATGGACATGGCCCAGGACTGGGCTGAAGCCTGGAGGTTGAGGACCTTGGTTTTAATTAATCAATCTTCTTTATTTAGCTCCGCTCTATTCAAACTCAAATTCTAGAAATCCATGATCAGAATTGTTCCTGAATTTAACTGCATAGAACTGCAAAATTGCAATTGAAGTGAATGTGAGAGGGAAGCTGTGACAATGAATCAGCATCTCAGCATGACTCCCCATATTTAGAAGCCAGAGCGGAGGTGGGTTCCTACCAGTTTGGCCCAGTTCAGCCGAATAGGTAGTAACTCGGTGGCCTGGGTTGTTGGAATTGGTAGCGACCTAGGCCTGCCATACCCCGAAACGGTTTTCCTACAGCGGTGCCATCTTGATTTTTGGTTCTGCGCATGCGCAGAACAAATGTCACTACAGAAATGTATTTCCCCCCTTTTTTTAACATTTTGCGCATGCACAGACAATTTTAGATGCAAATCCACATGCGCCAACCCAGCAGTAATGCCGGCAGCAACCCACCCCCGAGCCAGAGGCGCATCTGAGAAGCAATTAGCAATCCCAAAACACACATACCTTGTTCCTCATTGCCCGCAAGAGATCTCTTACTGAGCCCCCTTTATAGGAGCGGAATTTCCGAAGGTCTGCAAAGAAACATTCACATCAAGGCTTTAGAACTAACTAGATTCTTGCTTTCGAGATGAGTAAAACAATATACAGTGGTTCTCTCCGAAAGTAAGGAAAATAAAGTTGAACCTGTCTGAAGCGGGACGGTTATGTGCTCTCTCCAGTCCATCTTCACCACAGCTCTTCCTGCTCTCTCCAGTTCCTTCACTATTGGACCATCTAGAGACTCTTTTTCTATCCGGTCACTCACATCCTGCAATTAATATATCAGACATTTAGAGCCCATCAAGTTTGGCTCCAGCTTACATGGGCTCCCACCTCAAAAGCTTCCCCAATGGGCAGAAGAAGAAGATGCTGTGGTTGCTTCCACTATTTACCTGGGACTCCCACTATTTCCCGCTTAATGACCCATGCAACTTGAGTCAAGTGGGACTGTCGGGATTGTCATTGCTAAGCAATGTGTTCACATGACATCCAGTTTTATGACCGCATCACTTAGCCATGGTGATCCCCGGTCCCAATTTCTATTAAAATCTCCGTATTTCTGAGTATAACGTAGTTCAGATTTATAACATGCAGAGTTGAATAGTTCACAGAAAAAAATCATAATCAACCTGGAAAAATTGAAGCTGCTTCTCTAAGCTCCAGAAAAAAGGGTGCTTCAGGACACAATTAGCCGAAGGTCGTTTCTGAGGATCCATATTTATCATTTGCTCTATCAAGTCACGTGCAACAATGTCCTCTGTGGGGAAAAAATCGAAAACAAATTGGAACTGAACGTTCAGAGCCTTTTTATAGAGCTAGTATTTTTCTCCCTTAGGAGACAGGAAGCCAAAATTTATAATCCCAGTGCCAGAGAGAGAGAGAGAGAGAGAGAGAGAGAGACAGAGACAGAGACGGAGACAGAGGGGGGGAGGGAGGGAGACAGGAGGGGAGAGAGAGGGGGAGAGAGAGAGAGAGAGAGAGAGAGAGAGAGAGAAAGAAAGAAAGAAAGAAAGAAAGAAAGAAAGAAAGAAAGAAAGAAAGAAAGAAAGAAAGAAAGAAAGAACACAACACAAAAACAATAGGTTCCTTCCATGGCTGATCTGGATAACATATGGATAGATCCTAATGGCATTGCCTATGTTTTGTTAACTGTTCCTGCAAGAGACGTTGATGGCACTGTGAGAGTTGTTTGGTCCAGAATGCTACTATATTTATTACCATGTTTTTCTGAAAATACGACATATCCTCATAATACAGCCATGCCACATTTTTCTGGTAGGCAAAAATATAAGCCCCCCCCCCCCCGCATATAAGCCCCCTGGACAACCCCCCCACCTCCAGCCAGGCAGAGCACTGCTCACCAACCTAGCAGTATCCCGAAGGTGCCAAGCCACGGGAACCTGGGGGGAGGCAAAGGTCACCCCAACACAACCATCAGTTTTCACATGTAGCCTAAACACCTGGGCTGGACATATGGAGGTATGCATGCCACAAACATCATCATCACCAACAGCTGAATCCTAGCCTGCTTACCATGGATCTCTGGATTTAGGAAATCCAGACTGTATGCGCCCAGTAAAATGTTGGCTTGCCGCTGCAGGGATTTGCCAAATGGATGGTTTCCTTCTGATATCACATAGTAGAAAACACAACCAGCAGAAAAAATATCCACAGTGTGGGTCTGCAAGAGAACCATTTTCAAAAAAATATTACTATATAGCATCTTTAACAAGATTACAAGCCACTGAGGAGTTTTTGGGAGTTGGACAGCCTTAAAAATCCAGTGAATGAATGAATGAATGAATGTTGGCCATATTAAAGAAAGATAAATTTCTAAGGTATAAAAAATATGAGAATTTCAACAGGATTGTTTATCGTGCCTTACTAAAATTCTAAAGCTAGTAGGGTTAAATATAATTTACAGAATTTGTGAATACAGAAGTTGTATTGCACAAGGCAAATCTTGCATTTAGCTGAATACGTAATAAATAATAAAAATTTAAATGTACACTAATTTCAAAATAATATATGATATTCTTGCGTTGGCAGTACATGTTGTTTGACACAAGGGGGCTTTTTCGGATGCTTTAGTTTTTATTCCTTTTTCCTAAATTCCTTTTCTAAGTGTACGCCCTTATTTTTTGTTCAAAACACATCTGAAACATTCTCCTTCCTCAGCATTAAAACATACATTATTTTTCATCATGCAGCTCTAGATATGATACAACTCTACACAAAGGAAATAAATAGATTTAGTTTAAATCAAATCAAATCATAGTACGATGCTCTCTTAAATTGAAAGATTTATCTAATAATGTTAACAGTTCATCCTTGAATGCTGTATTAGGGATGAGAACAATTGCCTTTGATTTCAATGTATTAATTACTCTAAAATTGAAATCTATAGAGCCTAAGTGGATTTTGAAAGAGTTTGAACTTTGGAAAAGGCATGAGAAGAAGCTGGAACTGTAAAATACTATTTAAAAAAATCTAGCAATTACAAACACTGTTCTTCTCCACTGTTTATAGCATTTTGCTGAAACCCAAAACAAGATCAGAGTGCTGATGACTTGACCCTCCCAATTGACCGAGGAGCAATTGGAAACATTCCTTCTTGCCCCTTTTCTGTGTTCTTCACTCCAAAAGGAATTTCTGACTGAACTGCAAAATCCACACTTATCTAAGGAGAGCTAATCTAGTCTAGGACCTTATTACAGACTGACTTTATCCTAAAGAGGGATCAGATCTTTCTTTCTTGTTAGGAAGGAAAACTGTGTCCCAGAGCTTAAATACTTTCAAACTTCTGCAGGAGACCCTACCCTGCTTCTCACCTTCTTCATGTGAGAGAAAGGAAAAAGAGGCCATCACATAAATATGTGCCTTATTTCAAATCACCATTCAAGGAAACCCCAGGAAAAAAAAAGATTCAAAGCAAATGAAGCAAAATGCTTCTGACTTACCGGATTCTCTTTGCAGTCCTCGCTCAGAATCTCCGGAGCAATCCAACCTTCGGTGCCTGGGACTCCAGACCGGCGGCTAAAACTGTGCCTGCCGACAGCAAGCTTCTTGCAGAGGCCAAAGTCGGAGATCATGGCTTTCACCTTGCCATGGGCGTTCGGCATAGAGATGAGGATATTGTGGGGCTTCAGGTCTCTATGGACTGAAAGGAAGGCATAAGGAAGACCCCGAATGAGAAAAGAGCCAACTTACTGCTTCAGAATGTGACTTATCTCAAAAACCAGTCTGATTATAGACTTGAGTTACTCCC
Source organism: Thamnophis sirtalis (assembly GCF_051295495.1). NCBI lineage: Eukaryota > Metazoa > Chordata > Lepidosauria > Squamata > Natricidae > Thamnophis > Thamnophis sirtalis. The sequence continues at coordinate 141,635,832 of NW_028261383.1, read as the reverse complement.
ATATTAGTGATTTATAGCATCATCTGTTATCATCGTACTACTGTGGTACCACCATAAGAGATCCAAGCAGGAGTGAAATCCACCCGGTTCGGTCGAACCAGCAGGGATGATTGGCAATGTTTCCTCTAATTTTTTTTCAGTGTGAGCGGAAAAGTACAGTGTTTGAGCTGCACAGTTTCATGCCTGAGCGCCTAAGAGAGCAACAGTTTGAACTGCTGTCACGTCTGCTGGACATTTGCGCAACCTTCCAAGCGTCAAGCGCCAATTGCGAGCGAGGTTTCAGCCTGAGGAATCCCAGGCATGAAAAGTGCCACTCAAACACTATACCGCTCACCCTGAAAAAAAAAGGCTCTCTGCTCAGCTTTTAGATTGTTAGACTGACTAGAGAGAGACATGGCACCAACAGGGTCCTGGGTCCTGGCATTTTGCAGACAACCTGTCCTCTCACATTCCTTTGGAATGCAACCCATCACATTTGAATTAGATTTTGCCAATTATCCTATTAAAAGATAATCCTATTATTCTAAAATACGACTAACTCAATATTAAAAACTGTAAATATTTAATGCTGATAAATAATAGCAGTAATTGTTATTTAGTATGATTAAAATCAGTATTGATATATCAATATAATATCTATCAAAATTGACAATAAACAGTAAAATAACAATACAAATATATAATGTGAAATATAAATGTAATAAATATAATATATAAATGCAACATAAATGTAATAAAATAATTTATCATGAAACTCTCCCCCTTTAAAGTAGTAAGATCAATTAAATAGTCTAGCAAGTTTGGACAATATGCTATATGTTATGTTACTTAAGAATATATATACCTCAGAATCAGATACAACATCCCCATCTTTTCCAACTGAATTGATAAAACCATATGCCATGCCAAAACTATTTTAAATAAAGATGTGAAATTAATCAAGTATTGCATTTATTTTTCAAAATGAATGTACAATTTTTTTGTTATTTAAGTTTGTACCCCATCTTTTCATCTCCAAGATATTTAAAGCAGCTAAAAGATTTTTTAAAAAAAAATTGAAATCTACTTAAAAACTGGTGTTAACATCACCATAATCTAATTCAAAAAGCCTGGCTAAAAAGGGAATTATCCTTTTCTAAAACCAAAAAAGAAAGAACTGCTTGTATTCCGTAGTATTTAATCAATGCATAGCTTTCAAATGTAATCCAAATTATATATCTAAACAACATTATAAATCATTTAAATATCAGAAGATTCGAGCATTGTTTTTTCTGATCTCTTGGCAGAAAGGATGTGTACTGGCATTTTATGGAATTTAAAATGATTAAGTCCATGACACAAATTGCACAATAGGAAATCCAGGCCAGAATGCATTTAACTCATTGTATCACCAGGGACCAGAATTTAGCAGGCCCAGGGAAAAAAAAGTACGTAAGGCCACTTTATAGCTAAATTTGATACCATTAAAAATTAAATAGGATTAAAATCTGTGGTTTATAATTTACCCAGTTGTGCAATATCGCCCGCCCCACTCCTTTCGCCGGCAGTAGCCCACTGCACCAAGGGGGCATGTAAGAGGGAGGGGGAAAACAGGAGGAGATACGAGTCGGGGGAGCAGGTCGAAAGCCGCCGCACAGAGGGGGCGGCGGTGGAAAGGCAGCCAACCAGCCTGCCACCGCCGGCCACCGCCAGCCCCGCTGCTCTTCCCGCCCCCTTCCCAGCCCCACAGTCCAGCGGTCGCAGCAGAAGCAGCCCCGGGTCTCTGCTGCTGCTCCCCGCATTTTCTGGACGGGGTCTCGCAGGAAGGAATCCCCTCTCCAAGGGATCCCCCGAACATGGACTTGAAGAGCCATGCTCTTCAAAACAAGTCTGGGGAGGTCCTTTGCGGGCGGCCAGTTCTAGCCACCTGCAAAGGACTTCCCCACGTTTCCTTTACAGAAAACTCTGCGCGGCAGATAGAAACTCCTGCGCGGGGTTTTCTAGTGACGTGCGCGGCCGCGCAGCCGCGCACCTTAGAGGGAACAGTGATGATTGGCATCAGTTCTCCAAACTGTGTGGCAAAAATCCCTGGTGGCCACGCCCACCTATTTGCCCTGTTGCCGCTCACCTGTTCTGGCCACTCGACCCGCCCACTCAATCCGAATGTTTCTCACTCTGTTCACAGCAGCCTGTTCCTTTAAGATAGACCCAGGGAAGGAGGGGGCCGGGGGGGGGCAGCTCTGCTGTGAACAGAGGGAGAAACGTTCAAATTGTCTCTGCCACAGAATTCAACATTAAATGCAGCAAAGACAACATTTCTCCCTCTGTTCACAGCAAAGCTGCTGCAGCCTGTCCCTTTAAGATAGTCCCCGGGAGGGAGGGGGTCAGGGGGGAACCATAAAGTGAGCAGCAGCTCTGCTGTGAATGAACTCATACCAGTGGTGGGTTGCAGATGGTACGCCCCGGTACAGGCCTACTGGTGCCTGCCGGGAGCACCGGGTACTGTTCCAGTACGGCTCTCTGGAGGCCCCACCCGCCCTCCTTACCTGTATTTGAGCTCTTTGGCGCTTCCACGCATGTAGCGTACGCCGCTTACGCAACGCTCCGCCGAGCAGCTGGAGCATTGCGGAGGCATCGTGAAGCATCGCAGGAGGTAAGGATGTATGTGCATGCTGCGCGTGTTCATGTGGTGGATGCCGGGCCCCCTTTGCACTGTACCGGTTGCAACGGGATCCAGAACCCACCACCGACTCATACACACATTTTTTCCTACCAGATTCTGTGGGTGTGGCTTGGTGGTGGGGGTACGTGACTGAGTGGCCGTGACCATGAGTGACATCAAGTTGGCCACACCCACTCAGTCACAGACCCCGCCCCCAAGCCACATTCACAGAACTGGTAGTAAAAAAAAAATTGAATTTCACCACTGGTCCCAAGTATAGATTTTATATTCTTATGATGATGGCTGGTTACAACAAGCCATTGTTGTAATGATATAAAGTCACTAATGCAGAAATGATCTTCTTTTAATAACATTCATCTTTCCCATAGTCCTCTTAGAGAAGAAAGTCAACCCTATACTTCATGGGGTACACAGCTCACCAAAAGAGATGTTCAGCTCTTTAATTTCTCCTCATTATTTATGCTATGTTATTTATGTTAGTTATAATTCCTTAGATTTTTTTATCCCACCTTTGTTATGCTGACCTCTAATCTTCTCATCAACTTTCAGCCAGATCTAGAATATTGCCATTATATAAAACAGTAATTCTGGCCTTAATTTGTTTGTTTTCCCTCTCATAATCCCAGATGCTCCCTCAGTTTTCCGGAAAATACTATCCTGCCACCCCAAACAAAGTCTCTAATTCTTCCCTCAAAAAATACAGCGGGAGAGCTGCCCATTAAAATAAAAGGGCTTCTTACCTATATTGAGAGAGTGAAGATAAGCCATGCCAGACATGGTCTGCTGTAAGAGAGTGATTGGCTGCAAGCCATGGTGACCAAAGTCCTTCTGTTCCACATACTAAAATTACACATACACAAAATCAGAACAAGATTAATGTTGCCATGCTCTGTAGTGTCCCTAGAAAGCAGACCAAGCAGCAATTTGTTTCTAGATAAACATGCATGTGCAGGAGAGCCGCCAAGGTGCTTTTCCAAAAGGCAACTGGACTTTCTTGTGTTTTTTTCCCTTGAAAACATTTCACTTCTCATCCATGAACTGAACCATTTGGGCAGAACTAAAAAAGCTTCTCAGATGAAAAGGAAGAGGATGAGAAGGTTCTTTTCAAGGAAAAAAACAAAGAAAATTCAATTGCCTTTTGGAAAAGCATCTTCGGGGCAACTATGACCTGGATGGTTGAGAATCTTCATAGACTTCTGTAGGAGAGGTAACCAAATGACCATCTGGTGTTTGGGACTACAATTCCCATGAAGTGTGTAGAAATAGCAATAGCACTTAGACTTATATACCGCTTCACAGTGCTTTTACAGGCCTCTCTAAGCAATTTACAGAGTCAGCAATTGCCCCCAACAATCTGGGTCACCATTTTACCCACCTCGGAAGGATGGAAGGCTGAGTCAACCTTGAGCCTGGTGAGATTCCAACTGTCAAATTGCAGGCAGCCGGAAGGCAGCAGAAGAAGCCTGCAGTACTGCACTCTAACCACTGCACCGCCTCTTTCTGGGTGTAACCCAGAAAGTAGCAGTCGAATTGGGAAATGAATGGTGTAAACCAGTTGGGCCTTGCTTTGAAACATTTGGGTATGAAAAATCAAGGTACAGAGCCTTGTAATTGGAAGGAGGCAAGAACAGAATAAACAAGATCCTCTTGTGGAGCTGGAAATTCAGGGATCCCACCAGATAACGGCAGCTTGGTCATAGAGAGATGCCCAAAGGGAGACAGGAGAGGAAAAGCAGGAGTAGATCAGCCTGGAGGCACTGGGCAAAGGGAAGAAGAGGTAGCCTAAGGAAACAAGGCCGCTGGGAATTTTTAAGGGAAGACTTTAAAGGAAGAGAGATACAAAGTTTACTTGAGAGCAAGAGAGATAAGAGGCAAAGCCTTCAAATTAAAGGAGAGCCAGAAAGATTCCTGGTGAATGAAATGCAAAGGGGGAGAAAAGCCCAGAACTGTATCTGCTACCTATAGATACCGGAGGAAGAGAGAGCTTGGGGGTGCAATGGGATTTGTTTTGGTTGGCACACTCAGTCAATGTCCCAAAGGTGCTTTTTTCAAAAGGCAACTGAACTTCCTTTGTTTTTCCCTTGAAGATGTTTCACTTCTCATCCAAGAAGCTTCTTCAGTTCTGGAGCTTCTTGGATAAGAAACAAAACGTCTTCAAGGAAAAAGAAAGTCCAGTTGCCTCTCGAGAAAGCACTTTTGGGACAATCATGACCATGGATGACTGAGAGTCTCCACAGACATTCAGCCAATGGGGAGAAGGAGCTGATGAGTGTCACCAGCAGACTGGGTTTGAACCCGAAAGCAAAGGGGAGGGTCAAAATGCTTTTATGCGGTGAATTTTAATGTCATAAATTGCCTGTGTGTGAGTTGGTCAGCCATAAAAATTTGTTCATACCATGTTTCCCTGAAAATGACAGGGTCTTATTTTCTTTTGACTCCTGAAATAAGCACTTGGCCTTATTTTCAGGGAGGACTTATTAGTTTTGAGGCGCAGGAGGCGGCGAGTGGGATCACCTCATGGCTGCTGCTGTGTTGAAATTTTTTCAGGGAGGGCTTATTTTCGTAGGGCGGGCTTATTTTAGCACATGCGCTCAAAAGCCTGATTGGGCTTATTATTCGGGGAGGTCTTATTTTTTTGGGGGGGAAGGGTAATAATGATATATAATTCAGGTTTACCTCCTGTAAGGTGGCAGCACAGAGTTCCAGAGCAATGTACTGGAACTGACGGTCCCTCTCTGTGCAGAAGTAGCGGATTACATTCGGGTGTTCATCAGATTCACGCAGAAGCTGGACCTCCCGATCAGCAAAGCTGAAACATTCAGGGAGAATTCTCTTCACAGCGACATCTCTGTTGTCAAAGGTGCCCCTAGAAAAATCCCAACGTACAAGGGGGCAGTGACTTTGCATTTATCCATACAGTTGGCTGGGATTTCACCTCTAATGCGGCATTAAAAAGCTTACAACAGTATTTCAAGAGATTTTTAATCTGGTTTAGAAAGAATACTCTAGGCTGGGGATACATTTATTGCAGGGGTGGGGTCTTTATAGTATTGCAAGGAGGACTCTATAGGAGAGTACTTTATTTTTCTAACTGGAAAATAAAAAGTGACATGGGTGTAGCACATGAGAGTTGCACTGTGCAAAGTTCCTAGTATAAAGTCACAGCGTAAAACTTTTCCTTGGTCTCTGGAAGAACCTTTCTGCTAAGGAAGCATGATGGGAAAGGCAACGCAACAACTCTCAGGGCTACAATAAACTGAAAGTGATGCCACCTGAGTCCTTCTTAAGATTGAATAAACAGAAAAGGCAGATTGCATCATCCACATATAATTTCACTGCATCCCTAAAAGGCACAGAAGGTCAGAGCAACTGTGTGCATTTAAGCAACACTTTTCAAGTATCTGAAGGGGCATTATGAAAAAAGATCAGGACCCATGTACCATCATTCATTCCAGATATTCAAAATAGAACAATAGAGGCAGATTCTGACTGAACATTAGGAAAAGTAGCTGTGGGATCAGTAACCCAGAAGTGATGCTTGACAGGGTCTCTTCAGGTGGAAGCTGCTTAGCCATGCTTTAAGTTCTTAAACTGAGCCAGTTGATGGCCTAAAGCAGGAGTACCTAACTCTTAGGCTGGGGACCCCCCCACTGGTCCACAGCCCTCTAAGAACCAGGCCACACAAGCAAGCGAAGCCCCATCTGCACATGCACAAGATCCAGGTAACACGTGAAACCGAGCTCTCTCCCCAGATCGTGGGAAAACAGTCCTTCACAGAACTGGTCCCTGGTGCCCAAAGGTTCGGGTGGGAAAGGGTCCTGGCCTAAAGGATTTTGTTCTTACAATTAGTAAAAAAGATCAACATGGATTTTATAGTATGAAGGGCCACTTAAGAAAGGCTGGTCTCTCTCAACAATATACAGGTAGTCCTTGACTTATGACAGTGGAGCCTGGAATTTTGCTACAAGTCATTGGAGTTGTAAGTCGAGGTACCATATGAGCAGACTTGATTTTACTACTATTTTTACAATAGTTCTAAGCGAATCACCATGGTTGTTAAGTGAAATATGCGGTTCTTAAGTGAATAATGTGATGGTTAAGTAAATCCAGCGTATTGGCATTGCTGGAAAATGGCAAAAAACCATAGCAAATTGTGATCACATGACTGCGGAAGGCTACGATTGATCATAATTGGGAAATTGACTCAAAACGCAATCACATGACTACAGGGGAGGGCCGCTGTAACTTTGAGGGTGGGTCATAAGTAAATTCTCTTAAAATCTGTCATAACTTCAAAACAGTCATTAAATGACCGGTCATAAGTTCAGGACTACCTGTACAGAACTGCAGAGACATCTGTCTGGTTACATTAATTTGTTACAAATGGATCAATGAAACACTAGATTATGAAATATATCCTGAAAATATGTCTTTTGCTTTACCTATAAACAATGGTGCCCTCGGCTCCATGCCCAAGGACGTCCTTCGGATGGAATGAAATCTTTCCAACCACAATGGTGCCTGAGTTTCCATCTGGGAAGCCACGAAAGAAACAGGAAGAAAAAGAACCACACGTTTACATTTTTTCAGTAGCTGTTTAAAGTATCAATTGCAAAAGTCAAGATAAAGGTTTTAAAAGGAATTAAGAAGTTCAAGACTTCAAAGATGACAATGGCAGTTCAAATATACTAAAACAAACAAACACTAAAGTGGTATCAACAAAGTGTTAGGGCCTCATGGACCCAAGATTTTGTTAACTTGCCATGTTGCAACGTAACTTCCTTAACCCTGATTTAGTCTAGAGGTGTTGGATTTCAGTTCCCGTGATGCCTAATCCGGATGGCTTTTAGGCATATTGCTAACAATTATTGGGACTGAAATTCAATCCAGAAAGGATCCAGATAAAAAAGGTTGCTGATGAATCACTTTTCCAACCCTTCACCTGAAGATAGCAGATCCTGAAATGTTCCTATAAGGATGAGAAACATTGAATGACAGAGGATCTGTGCTACAGAAAACTCTTTACACACACTGGTTCAGTGGACAATTGTATGAGGTTTTCATCTAGTGCTTAAACATCGGATTAGTTCACATTAATACAAACCTGAATTTTAAAAAAATATCACAGATATGGTGGCCGAAGCCCACAACTCTGACCTGATGGGAAATATCATTAATCCTAACCCCACTGGGGGGAGAGGGGAGGAATATATATACTTAGTCAGGTTTTAGCACCTCCTTCGGGTTCGGTGGAAAGACAGCTTCCAATGTCAGAGGCAGAGAGGTTGGAGTAGGCAGAGTGGTTTGACGTCTTTGGCGACATATTTGGTGAGCTGGTGGCTGAGCCATCTTGCCTGGCACAAGGACCCTCCAGAGTTTCTGCCTCAGGAGGAAGGTCTATGGGGGGTCTGAAAGGCTGCTGCTTCAACAACTGCAGCTTCTCTTCGATCTGTTTCTGGAATTGCTGGTGCTGGCGCTGCTGCTGATGGTGCATGCTCTTATAAGAATAAATAAATAACAGACATCTTAAGCAACAAGAATGAGCTTGAATGATCTCACAAAGCCCACTCTTTCCTTAAACCCTTTCAATTATGCTTTCAATTTCCTACGTAGTTAATTCTGGGAACTGGAATACCAAGAGGTATTGGTTGAGGAAAGCTTCTGAAAAGACTTAAAAATATCACATTCATTGAGAGGGGGGGTATACTATATAAGGCAGGGGTGTCAAACTCAAGGCCCGGGGGGGGCGGATCCGGCCCACGGGGTGCTTAGTTCTGGCCCGTGGGGGCTACCCTGGAAACAGAGATGGACCAGCCTATGGTGCCTCTGCCAGTGAAAATGGAGCTCACGAGGGCTGCAGGCGCCCTTCCCAAGCTCCGTTTTCACTGGCAGGAGGCCATTGCAGCTGAAAACTAAGCTCGGGAGGGAGCCCATTTTTGGTGGTAGAGCGCTCGGGCCACCACAGGGGCCCCTGGCATAAGTGATATTGAGCTGGCCATGACCACCCCCCTCGAGATCAAACACAACCTTGATGCTGCCCTCAATGAAACCCATTTTGACATCCCTGATGTAAGGGTTAGCTATATCATTGTTAGATTTAATTTTCACACCACAGTGCCCAACTGCGCAGAAGGTTGATTTCATATGTTTTCACTGATGTAGAAAAATAAAAAATAAGAGTTTATTATTTTTACAAGATTATTTATTTTACTTTTCACATAGAAAGCAGAAATTGAGTGACCTGGGATGCCTAAAGGGTTCTTGTCAAAAAAAACCTAAACATGTCTATACTTCCTTATCCATGCCCAACCATTCACTATTGTTATATTATTAAGACATCCCTGGCTCAAGAGTTCATAGAATATAATTCGAGCGTGGATATTGCTTTAAAACAGTGGATACATACATACCATGGGGTAGGTGATAACAAAGGCTACCCAGCCAACAAGCAGGAAAGTGCTCAAGAGAACGGTAGCAAAATTCTTCAAGATGGAATCAACCGGAGCCTCTGTTCGGGTTGTAGTTTGGCTAGTTGTCTCGGCAGCGTTCTCTGGAACAGGGCGTGGCAAATTCTCCCCAGGACTGCCAGCCATATTAATTGCCTGAGAAGCAAAAACAGCATCAATTTGAATGATCCCTTCTCTGCTATGACAGGTTTGTTTCTTGAACAATTAGAGAAAATACTGCAGAGATACAATTTTCAGCCTTCCTAAGAGGGAATGAAAACTGGCCCCAGCAAAAATATACCATGTTTTCAAAGATCAGGTTTAATGTTGACAGTTTCACATTTCAGATTTAGGGTGCGGGGGGGGAATTAAATTCTAAATTCAATGTAGAAAGTAGGCAGCTCCTCCTAGTTGATCTGTTTCTTTTGTCCTACATTCAAAGGTAGGCTACTAATATTTCTTAATCAATATTGGACTCCTGCATAGAGGGTCTTCAGTGAACTCTCATCGAGAGATCAGGCATGCTTAATTTAGCTTCTGCAGGGCTCCTAACCTTTGAATATATATCTGAGGGTCCTTACCGTGTTACACAGGAAGCCCACCCACCCACACCCTTGGTCTTCTGTTCCTCTGCAAGACCTATAAAATCACTGATTCCAGCCAAGAGAGCTGCAAACTCTTCCTGTGCATGTCCTAACAAATGAAATGCAATGATTCCATTTTGAACGTGATGGCATTGTGTAGAAAGAAGATATACCGTATTTTTTGGAGTATAAGACCCCCCCCCAAGTGGTAGAAATGTTGGTGTATCTTATACACCAAATATAGCCAGTTTTGGCCTCCTGAAACCCTGCCCCGCACATCCGTTTTCAGCAAAAACAGGGCACCCAGAGAGTTTGGGAGGCCTCCAGAGTACTCCTGGGGACTGGAGAGAGCAAAATGGCACTCCTGAAGGGTTTGGGAGGCCAAAAACAGGCCCATTTTTTTGCAAACAACAGGGCGCTCAGAAAGCTTGGCAGGCCTGCAAAGTGCTGCTGGGGGCTGGAGAGAGCAAAAACAGGATGTGCGGAGGCCAAAAACTATTTTTTTTCTTGTTTTCTCTTCGAAATCTTGGTGCGTCTTATACTCTGGTGCATCTTATAGTCCAAAAATATGGTAATTGGGAATTAGCTGCTTAGTGGCAAGGTAAGGGCAAAAGCATTTGAGGTAATCTGAGGAATGATGTTAGTCTTAAGGTCATCAACATAGTCTATTAACACACTCTTAAATGGGGAATGCATCGTGCTGGAATCGATTGTTACATTACACATGGCATATTAAAATGTGTGTCAAAAAAACCCCTTCTGTTCACATCTGCTTTTAAGCAGGTTAATTTGAATGGTTAGGGTTTCTAACTGATCTCTAAGTAGGATTTTTAATTCTAGTTCTTTATTACTGATTTTAGATTGTTTTGTGGCATTTTGGAGACATTAATATTCATTTGGTATTTGTGTTTATTTTTATTTTGCAAGTAAGCTAATTTGAAAAGGCTGTTTGGCCTTTAAGAATGACATAGCTCCTGAAAAAAAACCCATGAATAATATATTTGCTTGGGGAAATGTACTGACAATATTTGATGATTGAATCTATTTAAGAATGGCTGTTAAGGAAGCTCATCCTTTGATCTGCGAGAAATTGCATCTAAGATCTTTATTAGACTGACTTCCATTTATGTACATTTATTTTATGCAAGTGGAATATTTTCTAGTAAATTTGTTAACTGGGTTTTTAAAAACAAACAAACAAACCTCTTCAAAAACTTTTTTGTCTGAATCTGCTGGGATCACATTTTCCTGACGTTTCGGCAGGTTGCTTGGAAATTTCTCCAGGATCCTGGTGGAGGCTGATAATGGGGTCTCATGATGCCCTTCAAATAGGAACATGGTTTCTGTTACTCCCAAAGGGGAAAAAAATGTCCACGAAACAGTTTCATACAGTATACTTTCATTTAAATAGCTCGAAAATATGGCAGCATGATCAAGAATACAAGAAAACAAGGAACAGTCCCAGTTAGATGATCAAAGGTTAATTTAACTCAGAATTCAATTTCCAATTTCCAATTTCTTCAGAGGTGGGTTCCCACTGGTTCAGACCAGTTCGGCTGAGTAGGTAGTAACTCGGCCTGCCACGCCCCCAAATCGGTTCTATCGTCGTCGGCGCCATCTTGATTTTCACTTCTGTGCATGCGCAGAATAATCTTCATTGCAAAAATGTAACTTTTTTCCTTTTCTAACACTGTGCGCATGCACAGACCTTTTTAGGTGCAAATGCACACGCACGCAAAAAAAAATGCGCACCAAACCGGCAGTAATGCCAGCAGCAACCCACCCCTGAATTTCTTGGAATATTGCAAACAAGACAGGAAGCCAATAACTGTCCTTCCCTGTTATTTGATCCCAAGGCTGGTTGTGTCTGAGGTGCCACTCAGCTATCATAGTAGCAGTCACTCATGAGGTTGCCTTCTTAGACTGGAATCTATATTTCTCCAGAGGTTAGTTGTCATCTGTGCCCCAGAACTACTCCTCATTGGCTAGGCTGGCTGAGAATGCCTGGAGTTGTAGTTCCGCAAATATTCAGAGCCAAAAGTTCTTTACACTAGTCTGAGAGTTTATCCAATCTCACTTAAAAGAGGAAACATAACAGAATAACAGAGTTGGAAGGGACCTTGGAGGTCTTCTAGTCCAAGCCCCTGCTCAGAAAGGAAACCCTATACCATTTTAGAGAATTGGTTGTCCAGTCTCTTCTTAAAAACCTCCACTGTTAGAGCACCCACAGTTTCTGAAGGCAAGCCGTTTTCACTGGTTTATTGTTCTCACTGTCAAGCAATTTCTCCTTAGTTCTAGATTGCTTCTCTTCTTGATTAGTTTCCACCTATTGCTTCTTGTCCTGCCTCGGGTACTTTGGGGAATAGTTTGACTCCCTCTTCTTTGTGGCAACCCTTGAGATATTGGAACACTGCTATCATGTCTCCCCTAGTTCTTCTTTTCACTAGACTAGACAAACCCAATTCCTGCAACCGGTTTTGAATTCCACCTCTGTGGAATAGTTGTATATTGTATCCTTTTACATTAATACCCAGAATCTGAAACGAATCACATTGCTAGTTCATTAAAGCTTCAGTTCTGGCTTTCAACTTACCGATAGTAAATGAACTCAACAAGTCAAGACCTCAGATGTAACTCTGGAGCATGCTTTTGTGCTTCATAATAATCTTATTATACTTAAAATGACTTTTTCCCTTCCAAGTTCCCCTTCCTGATATATATTTTGCAAAAGATAGAGAACTTTTTAAAAAACTTTAAATTAAACCAATTATAATATGGTAGAAATTCAATGGCTTCTATGAAACTGCTATTTTGTGCATTATAGTTAGTATAATCATAGAAAATATAATTTTATTATTTTTCCATTTCTTGTTTATTAAAAATCCGTCAAAAAGGAAATGGAAACGCAGTTGGATTTACTTGGACAGTATGTTTCAAGAATGTACGGTAATACTTATTTTAATTTTCCATTTTGTTCACCAGAGGGCACTATAATGTAGAAAAAACCTTTCAGGTACCTATTAAAAGCCAGTGGTTCCTCAGATAATGGAGTCCTTTCTTGGATTTAAATTCAGGCTGGAACCTTAGATCAGTACTTGGGGTGATTACACATTCTTCGATAGTGACTCCTTGTATTTTGGGGCCTTCTATCAATGGAATGGGACTTCCCCGGGGCTAGAGAAAGAGAAAGGAATGACGACAAAAATGTGGAATCTTTAGGTACAGGAATGGAACATAAAACAAAATAAATTCTTCCATGGATTTAAACATTTCACACTTATGCACAGCTGTGTGGAATTCACATAGATTCCCCCTTTTTTGTTACTCAATTTGGGGATAGGCAGTTTATGCTTTTCAGAAATGTGGGATTGTAATTCACACAAGCCACTGCTACTAGTCACACTGGCAAAGATTCTTAAACATGGAGTCCAAAACATGTGGCAGCTTACGTTGGGCTTAAGAAATCCAAGTATTTTTTCTTTAATTAAACCAAATAAAGGGAAATAAAAAGAATGCATTAAATATACTGGGTGTACATACAAACTGTGGTGGAACAGACAAAGAAGCAGGAGATCTAATCTGTGGGTTACATCAGCCCTGCACACTTACCATAATAGCCACTCCTTCATGTACCATTGATGGCGAAGCGTATAAGCCAGTAGAGTATTTCCCTACATAAAGTGTTGGCCTAGAGGAAGAACATTGGGAAACAGGAAGAAAAAGTTAATCGTGCCATGCCTGTATTATCCAGCAGCCCCAACAGGTAAAGTGCCTGAGGCTTATGCAAATGTTTTTTACATTAAGAAAGATTGCAAAAATAGGGAAACCACGAAGTAAATTTTGCCTTGAAATTGCCCTTGGAAAATAAATAGTAATGACAATATTATTGTGGATTCTCAAATAAAAGAAGGGACTGATTGAAGAATACTGTACAGGCAGTCCTTGACTTACGACCACAATTGGGATTTTTGTTTTTATTGCCACTGAAAATTTGAACAGTCACTAAATGAATGGTCATAAGTCAAGGACCTCCTGTATAGGTCCAGGGATCACATTGATAGCCCTAAGATTATTACTGCAGAAAGGCCATACAAAGGTATGCCAAGGGATGACGTTAATGCAGACTTGAACAATACACACACTCTCCTCTCCTTCTCCCTCTCTCCATTTTCAGTCATACATCATCCTCCATGGATATTGCTCTCAATGTATTTATGCTTACTAGGCCACTATGAATTAACAAAAAAGGACAGATGAGAAAGAACAGGCATCTTTCCCCCCTGTTTCTGGGTAACAGTACCCACCTCTATTGGAAAATGATTAGACTTTTTTTCAAGTGCCACAAAAGGGTGGTAACTAATTTTTTGTTGTATAGATTAACTATTGGCACAGCCTGGTTTTTCCTTGCACCAATGCCTGTGTTACATAGATACTTGTATATATGACTCACTGCATTAGGACCACTGGACCACTAGTGACCAACGCACCCAGCCATGATCATTAATGGCTGCCCTCAAACTATATTCTAGAGCAGGGGTGTCAAACACAGGACCTGTAGGCCACATCTGGCCCGCGATGTGGTTGGATCTGGCACGTGGGGCCATCCTGGAAAATGTAAGGGGATGACTCTCGTCGCATCAGCCCAGTTTACCCAATGCAAAGAGGTAACATTGGCCAGCGTGATTTTGACCCGGTCTACCCAATGCAAAGAGGAAACATGCCAGCAGTTTGGGGAGTGGCATCAAGCTGGCCATGCCCACCCAATCAACCACACCCACCCAGTCAGCCACTCCCACCCAGTCCCCTGAGGTCACCACAGCCCTAATGCGCCCCTTAATGAAATTAAGTTTGACACCCCTATCCTAGAGAGACATTCAGGCCTCAGGCAAAACAGCCCCTACCTAACCCTTTGCCTACATGTCACCACACCTGTCTGTATCTGCAGGGTTTTATTAAAACTGCGTAGGAGATATCCTCGCAACAGAAAGCAAACCTTGGATTTCTATTTGCATCTTTTGTGGCCCCTGTGCAGAAGCTTATTCTTGCTCTCGTTTTGGGGTTGGTGTTAACGTTGCCTGCTGAGTTTCTCATGAGCAAAGTTAATAATGGCATCAGAAGAGGCATCTGGGGACCAGGATTTTTGAATTCTTTTCAATGCAAAGTGCTCTTCATCCATAACCCACAGACTAATACAAAAAAGGCTGTTGGCAAGTACAGATGGTCATCAACTTACGACCACAATTGAGCCCAAAACTTCTGTTGTTAAGTGAGACAGCTGTTAAGTGAGTTTTGCCCCATTTTACGACCTTTCTTGCCACAGTTGTTAAGTGAATCATTGTGATGCTTAAGTTAATAACACAGTTGTTAAGTGAATCACTGTGACTGTTACATTAACATGGTTGTTAAGTGAATCACTGCCATTATGTTAATAACAGTTAAGTGAATCACTGCAATTGTTAACAACAGTGGTCAAGCGAATCACTGCCATTGTTACATTAATAACAGTTGTTAAGTGAATCACTGCCATTGTTAAGTTAACAACACAGTTGTTAAGTGAATCACTGCCATTGTTAAGTTAACAACACAGTTGTTAAGTGAATCACTGCCATTGTTACATTAATAACACAGTTGTTAAGTGAATCACTGCCATTTTTAAGTTAATAACATGGTTGTTAAGTGAATCACTTCCATTGTTACACGATTGTTAAGTAAATCTGGCTTCCCCAATGACTTTGCTTGTCAGAGGTCACACAAACTGATCACATGACCCTGCCATCGTCCTAAGTACATGCCAGTTGCCAAGCATCTCAATTTTGATCATGTGACCATGCTGTAATGGTTGTACGTGTGAAAAACAGTCATAAGTCCCTTTTTTCAGTGCTCTTGTAACTTGAATAGCCACTAAACGAACTGCTGTAAGTCGAGGACTGCCTGTACTTGAATCCCATACGGAATCAGATTGATTATTGAATCCCCGCAAGAGAATGACTGAGTTGATTCGATAATACTAAATGCACGGCCCTCAAGATCTGGCTATCCCGTCAGGCCTGGGGATAGGACTTACTCTCTCCCCGCCCGAATGCTGAGTGAATGTTGTGTTTTTATGGTTAATTATTTTTTTTACTCACATTTTCTTTTATGTCTTGTCTTGCACTCCCTTCCCTCATTATTGTAAGCCGCCCTGAGTCCCCTCAGGGAAAAGGGCGGCCTATAAGTGTTCAATAAACTCAAACTCAAACTGTACAATTTTTAACAAACAAACAGACCATTATATGGAGGAGGGTGGGGCAAAAAAGCCCCTTAGACTCACATTAGTTTGCTTTTGGTTTCCGTTTCTTTGGGAAATGGATATTTCCATTTAGTGATGCGCCCAACTTCACCGGACATGAACGTCAAGTAGCGCAGGGTTTCTACTCCCACATTGGTGTGCATTACTTTCCATAGGCCTTCCCGCTGCCAGATGTAAAAAGCTACAACGGGGGAGCCATAATTCTGGATCCACAAGACATCCCCGGACTCACTGTCCACAGTCACCACTAGTCCGTCTCCATTAGATGCAAAGTGAGACATTTCTGGAATGGGCACAGATTAAAAAATGACACATTTTTAATGTGTCACACAGGGGAAGAAGAAAAGAGAAAGGAGAGGAGGAAAGGAGAAAAGAGAGAAGAAGGTTAGGTAGGAGAAAGAAAGAGGGAAGAAGAAGTCATTGTAATATAAGATGGATGTAGGGGATGGCAGGAAAGCAAGCTCGAATATAGTATTATATCTTTAGGGAAATAATGGAAGCATAAATGTCAAAGGACAATATATAACACTAATGATATTTATGAGAAATGTATATTTGTGAATGTATGAGAAACACAAATAAAAACAACTTTTAAAAAAAAGACATATTTTTCATAATTGGACACAACCAGCAGTCTTCTTACTTCAACCTGCAAGTAGGATTAATATTCTTACTGTATTGGGCATCTTCATCAGGCAATGTTGCTGCGTAATTGAAGTAAGTGGCATTCCAGCGGAGTTCCTTACTCTTGGTATCGTACATAGTGATGGTGTACTCTGTTGAAAGGAAAACAACATTTTGCGAAAGAGAGAAAAAAACAACAACAGTGGCATTGAGTGTCTTTCTACTAGTGTGTAGATTGCTGGGAAATTCTTACCAGCCTCTGATTGGCTGTTATGGGAGAAAAAAGATTTGACTCTAATCCAGCAGAACTCTAACAATCTGTATGAAATCAGATATTACTAAGCAGTTTTCTCACTAGACAAAGGCTCAGCATATTTCACTGAATATCAGCAAGCAGCACTGTCTCATTGTGAGTGGGAAGCTAATCTGATCTCTTGAGGCTTTCGTTTTTATACAGCAACCTTATCTATGAGCATCAAATATTCCAATTATAAGCAGGACTGAAGAAATGCTGTTTCCTTTCCCCACCATGGGTGATCTAAGACACACATGCACACAGAGTCCCACTCACTAAACAAAGGGAATACTCATAAGCTAACTCTGGAGATGACATGGATTACTTGTGGAAGCCTATGAGTCCTGAAGGATGGCAAACCCCACTTTAGTTTTTTCAACACTGACAAAAAGGCTTGCGGTGTGCTCACGAGGTTAGAATGCTGGGCTGACGATCAGCAGGCTCATGTTTGAGACCCGTTGTTGCCATGGGTAGGACGAGCTCCCATCACATGCTCCAGCTTCTGCTGACCCAGCAGTTTGAAAGTGAGCAACCGCGAGTAGATAAATGGGTACCACTTCAATGGGCAACGGGAACGTGAAAGGAGAACCCAATCCCCCAGGCAACTGTGATGTCACCAGCAAATCCTTTCACCACAAAAATACTTTGGTGCTTCCGACACAGAAGTATAACACTGACACAAAGGCATCTCAGAGGCTGAGGTGCAAGAATGTTACTCTGATCTCTGAGAAATCAGGATGGGGACTCCAAGATGGCAGGAGGACTTCAGTATAAGCACCTTCCTTTTCCAATGGCTTGGCTTTTCAAAACTTTCTTACCTGTTCGACCAAGATACAGCAGGGAGGTAGATGGGCACAGGCTTTCAGCAAATGAAGAGGTTAAAGTCTGCTGTTTTTCTCCTGTTGCAAGGTCTACTACATACCAGCTGTCCTGCTTCTTCCCTAATAGTAAACATCAACATGAGTACAATGAAGCTTGAAGGGAAGTAGTGCAGTTAGTCCTCGATTTACGACCATTTGTATATATTTATGAGGGTTGCAGTGTTCTGAGGTCAAGTAGATTTGTAGATTTGTAGATTTATTAAACATTTATAGGCCGCCCTTTTCCCTGAGGGGACTCAGGGCGGCTTACAACAATGGGGGAAGGGAGTGCAAAACAAGACATAAAAGAAACGTGAATAAAAAATTAACTATAAAACACAACATTCATTCAACATTCGGGCGGGGTGAGAATAAATCCTATCCCCAGGCCTGACGGGATAGCCAGATCTTGAGGGCTGTGCGGAAGGCCTGGACTGTGGTGAGGGTACGGATCTCCACGGGGAGGTTGTTCCATAGCGTCGGAGCTGCAACTGAGAAGGCTCTCCTCCGCGTAGTCGCCAGTCGGCACTGACTGGCGGATGGAATTCGGAGGAGGCCTTCCCTGTGCGATCTGATGGGACGCAGGGAGGTAATTGGCAGAAGGCGGTCTCTCAAATAGCCAGATCCCTACCATGGAGCGCTTTATAGGTGGTAAGTAGGACCTTGAAGTGCACCCGACGATCAACAGGTAGCCAGCGCAGCTCACGGAGGATCGGTGTGATGTGGGCGAACCGTGGTGCGCCCATGATCACTCGCGCGGCCGCGTTCTGGACTAGCTGAAGACGCCGGATGCTCTTCAAGGGCAGCCCCATGTAGAGCACATTGCAGTATTCCAGCCTAGAGATCACAAGGGCTCGAGTGACTGTTGTGAGGGCCTCCCGGTCCAGGTAGGGCCGCAACTGGCGCACCAGGCGAACCTGGGCAAATGCCCCCCCTGGTCACAGCTGACAAATGGTGGTCAAAACTCAGCTGTGGGTCCAGGAGGACTCCCAAGTTGCGGACCCTGTCTGAGGGGTATAAATTTTGCCCCCCCAGCCTGATTGATGGAACGTTAGCCGAATTTTTGGGAGGGAAACACAACAGCCACTCGGTCTTTTCCGGGTTGAGCACCAGTTTGTTAGCTCTCATCCAGTCTTTAACAGCCTCAAGGCCCCGGTTCATCACGTCCACCGCTTCATTGAGTTGGCACGGGGCGGACAGATGCAGCTGAGTATCGTCCGCATATTGGTGGTACTTAATCCCGTGCCTCCGAATGATCTCGCCCAGCGGTTTCATGTATATGTTGAATAGCAGGGGGGACAAGACCGAACCCTGCGGCACCCCATAGGTTAGGGGCCTCGGGGACGATCTCTCCCTCCCCACCAACACCGACTGCGACCTGTCCGAGAGGTAGGAGGAGAACCACTGTAGAACAGTGCCGCCCACCCCCACCTCCCGCAGTCGTCGCAGAAGGATACCATGGTCGATGGTATCGAAAGCCGCTGAGAGGTCAAGGAGAACCAGGATGGAGGCATGGCCTCCATCTCTGGCTCTCCAGAGATCATCGGTCAATGCGACCAAAGCGGTTTCTGTGCTGTAACCGGGCCTGAAGCCAGACTGGAAGGGGTCAAGATAGTTAGCTTCCTCCAAGGTACGCTGAAGCTGCAAGGCCACCACCTTCTCAACAACCTTCCCCACAAAGGGGAGGTTGGAGACTGGACGGTAGTTATTAAGAACTGCTGGATCCAAAGACGGTTTCTTCAGGAGGGGCCTCACCACCGCCGCCTTAAGCGCGGTGGGGAAGTGCCCCTCCCGAAGAGAGGCGGTAACAACCGCCTGGATCCAGCCTCGTGTCACCTCTCTGCTGTTGGCAACCAGCCAAGAGGGACACGGGTCCAGTATACAGGTGGAGGCACTCACAGCTCGAATAGCCTTGTCCACATCCCCGGAGGCAACATCCTGAAACTCAACCCAGAGATGGTCAGCCAAGTCATTCCCTTGTGTCTCGGCTGGATCTGCAAGAGTGGAGTCCAGTTCCGATCGAAACCGAGCAACTTTGTCCGCCAAGAACTGAACATACTCCTCAGCCTTACCCTGTAGGGGGTTCCCCGTCTCCCTCCTATTTAGGAGGGAGCGGGTTATCCTAAACAGGGTGGCTGGGCGAGACTCGGCGGACGCTACCAAGGAGGCAATGTGTGATCTTTTGGCAGTTCTCAATGCCCGAATATACTCCTTGGTGCAAGCTGTCAACAGTGCTCGGTTCGACACGGACCTATCGGACCTCCACAGGTGCTCTAGGCGTCTCCTCCGGCGCTTTATCTCGCGGAGCTCCTCGGTGAACCAAGGAGGCCTCCGCGAGCCGCTGACCCGGAGGGGCCGTAGTGGCGCAATCCGGTCCAGAGACCCTGATGCTGCTGAGTGCCAGGCCGCAGCAAGAGTCTCCGCCGAACTGTGGGCGAGAGCATCTGGAATAACCCCAAGCTCCGTCTGGAACCTAACAGGGTCCATCAGTCGCCTGGGGCGGAACCACCTGGTCGGTTCCTCCTCCCCACGGTGGGGGTTTGGCCTCCGGAAGTCTAGCCTCAGTAGGTAGTGGTCTGACCACGACAGGGGAATGATCTCATTTCCCCTCAGACCAAGATCATAACTCCACTGCTCCGAGAGGAATACGAGGTCGAGTGTGTGCCCCGCTGAGTGGGTAGGGCCTCGGATTACCTGGGTCAAGCCCATGGCTGTCATGGAAGCCATGAACTCCTGCGCCCCATCAGAGTGTTCACCGAGCGAAGGCAAATTGAAGTCCCCCAGAACCATTAGCCTAGGGAACTCAATTGCTAGCTCGGCTACTGACTTGAGGAGCGAGGGGAGGGCTGCTGCAACGCAGTTGGGAGGCAGGTACATTATCAGCAAACCCACTTGACCCTTGAGGTCCAACTTCACTAGTAGGGACTCACACCCGGCAAGCTCCAGAGCAGGGATCCTACGAGGAGCTAAAGACTCCCGGACTACAATAGCCACACCGCCACCCCTTCCCTGGGCTCTCGGCTGATGAAGCACCTGAAACCCGTCTGGGCACATCTCTACGAGGGGGACTCCTCCCTCCGTGCCCAGCCATGTCTCAGTAATACATGCCAGGTCTGCCCCCTCGTCTACAATCAAGTCCTGGACGAGGGGAGCTTTATGAATAACAGACCTGGCATTTAGCGACAGCAGCCTGAGACCAGGGTCCTGATTGCTCACGCCATCTGACCTTGGAGTGGGACTCATAGGGCCGGAAGGAGGGATCTCTGCGAAATAGCGAACCCTCCTTCCCCGGTAATGGCCAGCCCTAAAGTCCCCGCCGTATCTGCCCCTCCCTGTTATGACCGCAATGCTCCGACTCTCTCCCGTGGGTATAATTCCCCCAACCACCCCAATGACCCCCGCATGCCCCGCCAGGTCCTCCGAATCAGACATACTCAGACACTCACACAAACAGTCCCCACAGTATAATTAAAACACAAAAAGAATACAGCAGTAATAGTACTAAAAGTGGGTCTTTCATACTAACACATTCAACCCCATACACTCAACATACCCGATTAAAATTGCGCAAACACAAAGTTTAAATTATGAGTTCCAGAAGAGCCAGCCTCCCTTCCTCCTGTTCCAGAGAGATCCAAGGCCAAAGTCCAAGGTCCGTATTATGTAAAGTAATTGTAGGTGGAGGGGGGGCAAAGCGCAAGCCCCAGATATTAACGAGCACCAGCTTGTGTGATTTCCATTTGTGACCGTCCTAGCTAACTTCCAATTAGCAAAATCAATAGGGGAAGCTGGATTCACTTAACGACATTGTGACTCATGCAACAAGAGTACCGATTCGCTTAATAACCATGGCAAAGAAAACTCCTAAATATAAATTTAATAAATAATTTTAAAAAATGAGCATGACTCACTTAACGATAGCCTTGCCTATTGATGGAATTTCCAATCTCACTTGTGATCGTAAATTGAGGACTATCTGTGTTTTCAGAATCAGTTTCCTGCCTATTAGCCACTAAGATATATGCTTTATCATCCGGATCTTCTATGAACATGAAACAACGGAAGTTCACAGCATTAGCAAAAATCCAGGTAGTGAATTAACTGCTGAAGATTAAGTAAAATTCAGGTAATCCCAAAGCAAACAAAAAGCCCCAAGTCAAACAAGCAAAGAACAACCCTACACAACTGCAATATGGAGACTGTTTTTGGTAGTCTATCAAACATAACATTGTACCCAGCACACAAAATATTTTTAAATTAACTTCAGTGCACAAAAATGACAAAGTAATCTTTGGGTTGTTGCGTAAGGAATTATAAACCAGACTTAAACATGAGTAAATATCCGAGGGCTGCAACTGAAAGAAATTTCTATCCAATTACTCTAGTAAATACCCCTATATTTTACACTCACATGGAAACGCTATAAAATACATGCAAATGTTATTTTTAAGTAGGAAGTGGAACATTACCCATGTATAGAATTCCATCTGAACTCCGGCAAGGGGAGGCCTGGACAAGCTCTGGGATGGTGAATGGCAGTTTCTAGAACATAAATGTCCATATTAGTCATCTTCACTTCATAGTAAACATTTAGCGAGGATTGCAAGACAAAGACAATTGATGAATCCCATTTCAAAGCAGGTTGTTATTGAAGGGGACTGCCAGATTCAAGTTGTTTTGTGTACGTCAATACCAATTAGCAATATCAGCCATCTGCATTTGCCTTGCGTCACACAAAGCGCCAAAGATTTATATCAGCAAGTAACTCTGTGGTATCGATTTTGAGTCATTGCTACTTTCCCACAGAAGAAGTATCTGTAAATCTTAGTTTTTGACCTGTTTACTTTCTTTTTTGCTAAATATATAGTTTACCTCCCTTATTTTTACTACTAATTGGAACTTTGTTCACATTCCCTAGGGAGCACCTTAAAGTTTCTATTTTGAGAAGCAAGTCCAGGAAAAAGAAGCAGGTGCTATTGCTCTATAATGCACACTTCTTTTCAGAGTGGAAGAAGGTGGTACATCTATTTGCTCTAAACACTCCAGGATGTATGATGACAGAAGAGGCTAAAATGGAACCCACTGGCAAGGACAGAGAAAGAGAAAGACATCATAAATCAACCCTCCCAAATAAAAAGGCCCTGTCTTCTCATTGTAATTATTCATCTTAATAGAAAAGCAAACCGTCTTTTAAATGTAGTATTTATCTAGTCTTGTATTTAGGGTTCAGGGTACGTCATGGCCCCATCGGAGCCTGGGTCCAAGGAGGAGGATGAGATGGAGCTAGGAATGACCAGAGGAACAGGACGAAGTAGTCCTCGGGTCTGGGAAGGGGCGCCAGCGAAGGAGAGAGGGTGCAGGATGACCAAGTGGGGAGGAGAGGGCAGTCAGTGGTGCAGAGAAGTGACAGAGCTCTGGCGATGAGTAATTATCTCCCCCCCCCTCAATCCCCGAGAACGGAGAATGGAGAGGAGGCAGGATCAGTGCAGGGCAACCCGACGACTTGACTCGGGAAGAGGGCGCCCTGCCCCTCTTCGCAAGGCTCACCTGGGGAATGAGATTTAAAGACTTGCCATTGGGAGGGGCACTTGTTGGGAACAAGTGTTGCCTTTTTCCAGTCTCAGGAGCTGTTACCGACATTTGGATACTTTGCTGTACCTTGTCCTGCTTGCCTTGCTTGCTTGGCCTGGCTATGTGCAAGTTTGCAGCGACACAGTTCTGCTCTGTGTTGTGCTGCTGTCCCAGTGAACTCTTCCTGCGACGAGGACTCCTTGGAACCAAATTCCTTCAACTGTGGCTGCTCTCAGAACTGTGCTACTCCTCTGGACTAATAGCAGCCAGGATCTATTCGAGGTGTTTGTTTAGAGTTTTGCTCCTAGACTTGCAGTGAACAGTGGCACTTGAGGGGTAAGTTGGAGCAATAAAGGGGAGTTAAGCTTTTGTTCTGGCTGTGTTGCTTCTGTTCCCAGTCCCTGGTCATCACAGAGTAGTACAACCCTCTGTGTTTGACACTAATGATAACCTTGAGAAGCTAGGAATCAAGGACCAGCCCAAAATGAGTCAATGGGCTGAATGGCCCATCTTCATCTTCCTGATTAATAACCAGCACTCCTGTTTTGGATAGCTGTAGAAATGCAATAACTCCAACGTTGAGCAGTGAAAGCTGAAGTGTCCAATTTTAGCATTGACTAATTGTCCTGCTAACAAAGCTTAGTACAGAACGTAAAATTACACATGGTGCCCAGGATTGTGATCATTTGCAAGAACATACAGTGCAGTCATCCAGTTTATGTGATATTTACCCACTGGATACCTGTCTGCAGCACCTATCTTATCCTCACACCTGTGTATCACAAAACTACAACACACATATGGCATGTACCCACTATAAAGATGTTGTATCTAAACTCAAGCAGGCCTGGTCACGGCACGGATAAAATAATGTAGTATTTTAATATCTATATAGTAAAAAAAACAATCTACAACTTCTACATTTTAGAGATAAAAATAGAGGCACTGCATTCTCACATCCATACTACCCTCGGATTGCAGTGCCTTTGCCAGTAGCCATGCTGACTGGGATAGAACGGATTTGTAATCCCTACCTATCTGGAGGACACACGGCTAGAGAGAGCTGTTCTATCTCGTTCATATAGTGAGCCTTTCTGTACAGTGCATCAAGCCAGATTGATGAGGATGCTCGGGTGACCAACATCAAATAGCAAAGCAGATTTGGCAGACAAAACTATACAGCAATAAGGTGACACATATTTTGCTTTTAGCTTTTCTATTCTTCCCCCCCCCCCCCTTTTGATGCCTTTGAGTCAGTGTTGACTTTTGTTGACTCCGTGGACAGGTTCAGGCAGTTTTCTTGCCAAGATCAGAGAGGTGCTTTGCCAGTGCCTTCTTTTTCCTAGGGTTGAGAGATTGACTGGCCCCAAGTCACCCAGCTGGCTTTCATGCCTCAGGTGGGATTATAACTAACTGTCTTCTGCTTTCTAGTCACGTACCTCAGCCACTACGCCAAACTGGCTCTCTGAGCTCATTAATCTTTGCCAAATTATTCATCCCAGAAGAAAAAAAATATTGCAACCATTAAGGAAATTGAGTATCTGTGAATGAATAATTCAAATGCCCTGAGAACTGTTAGTAAAGTATTACACGGAGAAAACAATACAGGTAGTCCTCGACTTATGACCACAATTGAGCCTTACATTTCTGTTGTGGTGAGACATTTGTTAAGTGAGTATTGCCCAATTTTAGGACCTTTCTTGCCACAGCTGTTAGGTGAATCGCTGTGGTTAAGTTAGTAACACAGTTATTAAGTAAATCTGGCTTCCCCATTGACTTTGTTCACGGGTGTCAAACTCACTGCGTCACACGACGTTTCACATTTCCCCCATTCATGGAGCTGGGGTGGGTGTGGCCTGTGCATGACGCATCCAGCCCATGGGCCGCCAGTTTCACACCCCTGACTTTGCTTTTCAAAAGGTCACAAAATGTGATTACATGACCCCAGGACATTGCAACTGTCATAAATTTGAGTCAGTTGCCAAGTGTCTGACTTTTGATCACATGACCATGGGCATGCTGAACTGGTCGTAAGTGTGAAAAATGACCATAAGTCACTTTTCCCAGTTGTTGTAACTTTGAACAATCACTAAATGAGCTGTTGTAAGTCGAGGACTACCTGTATCCAGTAAAAAGTATGAGATGAGACATGGGCTATGATTTCAAGAGCTTCAGCTCAGCAAGAGGGCCTTTGGTTTATAAGGAACTGCAGTGAAAATTCTTCATCCCTCAGGAATAAGTGTAACTGTGTTTCTGGGACGAGCTTAACTGCCAAAAATAGCAATTTTGACCCCACTGTATGTATGGAGAAATGTTAAAAAAATAAAAAGGCATGGCCAAAAAGTTCAAAAAGTACTTCACATTTTGTATTTCAGCTCTGTGAGCAGGAAAAAAAACATATTTCCTGTGCTGAAATAGTACAACATATCTATGAAACAGATCTCAATCTTCCCAAGAAATTGGTGAGAACAATTTGCACTTGAGTAAAGTGCATCTTAGAATCATTTCTAAACACAGTGTGATTTCTACTTTCTTGTGGGACGTTGAAAAGTCTAGTATAATTGCCACCTTCAGGAGGACCTTGGTGTACTTCAAAGATTCTAAAGTAATGCCTTCTTAACACTCTGAAGGCCACAAGTGCTAACAAAACAGTATTTAGAAAAGGTTGACACCTACACAGAATGGAGAAAAGGTTAATTATACTGGGAAAAATCTTTTTCTTTGCTTCCTCCTGCCTATTTCAGCGTTCTCCAACTTGCTGTTTTGCAAATGTTTTGCAATTCCCATTCAAAACCAAGAGAAACATTTTTCCCCATCAGTTGTTATCTTTAATTTCAGATGCAAAAGTCATTGCTCTTTTCTCTAACTAAAGAAAATGCTACCACTGTACCTTTAGGGCAATTTGAGAGAAAACATATTTCCCCCTCCAGAATTGTAAGAGGAAGTCATAACAGTTTCAGGAAGAAAAAAAAAAACTTCGTAGAAAGCCAAATTTAATCTCTATTTCATCACAAAGCTGCTGTTCTTAAGTAATTAAGCAACAGAAATCTCTGGTGATCACATCAGCTCTATTTAACCCTTACATACTTTGAAAACAATGACAGAGGCACTATGGTCTAAAGTTAATACTGGAACCAATGCAGTTATCCCAGACATCCATTTTTTTCTTGGAATAGGATGGATTTTTGGATGCTTGCTTGTCTGATCTCCTTAAGACTATAATTAATTGCCTGGCTCTCTTCTAGCTTCATCAAAAGATGTTCCCAAGTCAAATTCATCTCTTTCAATATTGCACGTGTAATGTAATTCAAAAATAAGCTAAAGCGTTTATTAGGCTTATTACAAAGCCAAAATCATTTTCCATAAGATAACAATGAATATTCTGAATTCATTTTTCCCCGCTTCCAAAGAAGGAGCCTGAGCATGACTGCGTGCCATTCCTGGAATTAAAACCTAAAGCAGGCACCAAGAGATAACAAGCCTCCAAGACAATTGCTTAATCTGTACAATATTTTAGTAAATGCAGGCTGGATTTTATTATAGATTTTAGTTATTAATTACTATTTTATACTAGAATTTATAATTGTATATTTACTGAATGTTTTTATTTGTTCTGGTCTATGACAGTAAACTATACTGGTGCTGGTGAACTATGGTGCTGGAGAAGACTCCTGCGAGTCCCTTGGATTGCAAGGAGATTAAACCTAGAGGAGATCAACCTTTACTACTCTTTAGAAGGCCAGATCCTGAAGATGAAACTCAAAATACTTTGGCCACCAAATGAGAAGGAAGGACTCACTGGAGAAGAGCCTAATGATGGGAAATATTAAGAGAAAAAGAAGAAGGGGACAACAGAGAATGAGGTGGCTGGATGGAGTCACTGAAGCAGTAGGCTTGAACTTAAATGGACTCCGAGGGATGGTAGAGGACAGGAAGGCCTGGAAGAACGTTGTCCATGGGGTCGTGATGGTCAGACACAACTTTGCAACTAACAACAACAACGATTGTAATAAACTGAATTGATTGATTGACTGAATTGGTAAATACAAAAGTTTTATCAGGTGAAAATCAGTACTTCAGAGCATACAGAATAATTGACAACTTCAGTACTATGAATCTGATTGGAACAGAAAGAACTATAGATTTAGGAAGAATATATGTGCCCAGTGTAAAAAAAAATGCTTAGGATTTCTTATTGTGACTACCAGGCCTATTTAGGTTGCATAAATATCATATATCCACATTGCAGTATCTTTTAAAGTATTTTCCAAGCAAGTATATCCGCAACCTTCTAGTAAGAAACCTAGATCATATATATTCCTAAGCCATAATGTGGTTTGGTTTTGGCTTGACAATCTTATTCCAAGAAAGGAGCCATAGCTTATGAACCACAGTAGATGAAATTGTCTATTGCCATGTACCAAAAACCATCTTGTTAGTGAAATTGATGAATCCATGTTTGTCAAGCTGCAATGGAGGCATTCTATTCCATCATCTCTGCATTCTTTTTGCTCTTTTTCCAACCAATTGCTGGATTTTCAATTGAGATACCACAGCTCAGTATTTTAAGAGATTAGCTTTTTGCTAACTCATACTACAGGTACTCCTTGACTTACAAGGACTACTCAAAGCTACAACAGTGATGGAAAAAAGCACCTCAGAACCAACCCTAACTCTTAATGATAGTTGCAGCAACCCCAAGACCACATGATTAAAATGTGGATGCTTGGCAACTGGCAGCAGCCTGAGTTCATGTGATCATCATTTCTGACCTTTCTTGCTGGGCACAGTCAGACTTGCTTAATGACTCCATCAGTTAACAACTGTGGCAAAAAAGCAGGCATGACTCATTTAATGGTACTTTGCTTAGCAATGAGTGATTCTGTTCCCAAATTGGGAGTAGTTGAGGACTGCCTATATATGCCCCTGAACCTTGTATAATGTGACACATAGAAATTT
Organism: Thamnophis sirtalis; assembly: GCF_051295495.1. Taxonomy (NCBI): domain Eukaryota; kingdom Metazoa; phylum Chordata; class Lepidosauria; order Squamata; family Natricidae; genus Thamnophis; species Thamnophis sirtalis. Next base: position 141,607,542 of record NW_028261383.1, on the reverse strand, counting down.
TCACAATGATTAATGTAGAAGAGCTTTCCCAGATTTCAGTGTTTATCTTTGGAAAACCATTTTGCAGAAGTTTTACAGCTTCCTAATTTTTCTTAAAAATAACTCCAAATGTTAGTCAAGTGAGGGTTTGTTTATATATAAAGTGGGAAAGAAAAAAAATGTAAACATAAGATGGAAACAGGTAAAATAATATTGTGAGTTATGTAGGCTTCTTCTCTAGTGTTATTTCTTATAAAATCAGAATTTTATATACATTGTCAAAAAAGATCTCCCTTATGCAGCAAGACAAGCTAGATAAACATGCTTTGTTAATCTTAAAAGCTGTTTCTCATTCAGTGAGAACTAAATAATTACTTTGTGATCAAATTATACGTACAGTTAAGCCTTCATTATTCTTGCCACCAAGGGTGTACAGACTTCCATCATTGGGATCAGGAAGAAATGCCGGCCTAGGACTGAAGAAATAATTAAAACAGCAATTACTGCGTTGTATTTGTGAAAAGAAAAGACAGCAGAGTTGTGGTCAGTGTACATTTACTTGTGAGCATGGCTATATTATGAAACAGATGTGTTTTTTTTTAAAGGCAAATATGCGTTTTTATTTAAGCACAGTCATTTAAACCCCTGGTTTTGCATACCACAGCCTCTGAATTTGGATGGTCATACCGTAGTAATCTTTCAAATTCCTTGATTTCAAGTTATTTTCATTCTTTCAAACTACATGCCACATTTCAATTTGGAAATTAATTATATGGGTTCGTTTTAGTAATAATTTCTAATCAGCTGTTCTGGTAAAATGGGGAACAGATTGGGCAGATGTTGATGAAATACAAGCTCAAACAGTTCCTTGTCCTGCAATCAGAGTTACCTTGCCTATTCCTCCTGAAGATCAATGTATTTGGTAGCTTATGAACCAGCATGCCTCTTTTGAAGCAAATACCATACTGAACTGCTCTTCACGGTCAAGAATAAAGCTATGATGTGTAAAATAAGCTTCAACATGCTAAATTCATATTAAAATAAGTACATACTTTAACATAATCTTGGGCTGACATTTTGAATTTGAGAAGTCATTCTTGGAGTTGAAGTCCACACATCCTAAAGCTGCCAAAGCTGAAAAATACTGCTCTATGTTCTTGTGGCCATAATTTTATTTATTTAGGCTATAACTCATTTTTCTACTGCCCACTGCAATCTACAGGGACATTCTTCTGGCCATTTAATTGAGGCAAACTCAATTAAAAATGACATTAAAAACAGACAAGTCATGTAAGCCATAAGGTTTTTCAGGCACCATAGGAAACCATTAGGGGTATTCTGAGGGTGTCAAAAAAGTGAAGATGGCAGCCACAGCTACCATAAAGTCCTGCCTGCTTTTATATGCACTGCACAGCATGCTGGCTGGGGAATTCTGGGAGTTGGAGTCCACCCATCTTAAGTTGCCAAGGTTGAAACAGACTATACAGGAACATAGCATTCTCTAACTCTCCTGTTGCTGGTGGATCATAGAGCTTCCCAGCTTTCCTGTTTTGTAGGAGGCAAGAAGGTTATTGATCCTCCCAGCCTTTAAAGTACTTTTGAAGTGTCTTCTGAGAAGGAATGGGACAAATAGACGCTGCCAACTCGCTGCAAGACAGCTCACTATAGGACAATTCAACGAATACAAAAGTTACATTAATTTTGCCAGAATCATGACCAATAATAAAGAAAGTCAATCCAGAAATACAAGAGTTACAATAATTTTGACAAAAAGGTCACTAATAATAAAAGTATCTGAAGTAATTAACACAGCGTTGAATTGTCCCACAGTGAGTGGGCCATGACATGTTGGCCAAGGTAAACTGTCCTAGATCCTTTCTGAGGGTCACATGGGAGAGGGGCCAGGCAAAAATTGGGAGCACTGTCTCTTGTGCTTTATGGAAATTAGCACTGACTTTGGGCATGAGTCAAGGTCTCATGATCTTGCAGAAATACACAGATCACCTTTTACTGACAGCTTCCAATTCTCCCACATTTCTCTCTAATGTTTGGTGTACTAGAATAATTGCTAATAGTTTCGGGTAAAAGTGACTGATTTGAACGGAACGGACATTAAAGTTTTGAGAACTATGACTGGTTCCCTGAAAAGAAACAGTGAGTGAATCACTGGAAATAAGAGGAGACTTGCATGTTGCAAAAAGAAAAGGATCTGTCCGTAGGCCTTGCCTGTCCAGAGACTGGAGCTCAAAATGCCTAATGGAGCCAGGTCTGCTCAATGGCTAGTAGTCCTGCCCCCAAGGGCATTTGGAAGAACCTATATTGGTCTCATGATTTACATCACCAGTCAACAGCATGATCAGTCAATTGATATTGTTATATTTGGGGAATTGCTGGATGTCTTCACAGTTTTACTGCAGGGCCTGGAAAGCTGCAGCTCAGATGTTTTAATTCGCTTTCCAGGCACTCAGTGCTGGCCAGCCTGCATCTGGATGTAGAACTAGGTTTTGAGGCAGAATGTCTGGGCTTTCCATGTGGTGTCCTGAGAGCTCCTATATCATTTCTACTAGGGGTTGTACATGTGGCCTTGTTCCAAAGGTCCTTTAATCTGGATCTGCCCTGACTCTATAAACAAATCATGCTGCTGTCTACACCAGCAGGTGTCACACTTTTACCTGATCTGACAATACTCTTAGAACCAGTCTTTTTGTCCTCAGCTCCTATAGGTTAAGCAGTTAAAGAGTACCTTTGAGGGAATGCACCATCTTATTTAGATGTGAGTTTCTCACACCGCCAGGCTGGCAACCTATATCCGATTGACATTCCCTGCACCAGATGGGCTGAGGACCATTAATACTTTGCACATAGATGGAATATGATGGTAATTTGGTACTGGATTAGGAGAAGGACCTACTCTAGTACCTCAAACCATCTTCCACTATAATTTTACCTCAGCTTCCTTGGCACTGGGATCACAGCCTTTTGGAACTCGAGAGTCTGCCACTAATATAAACCCATTTTTCTTTCATCTCTGATGGTGGAATCCCAGAGACAGAATTTGCTTCAGAAAACTGTTTATGTTCTTCTCTTGCATTTCCAGAGACAGTGAAGCCTCATTGTGACATTACTCACTGCTATCTGCATAGAGCAGTGTTTCTCAACCTTGTCAACTTGAAGATGTCTGGATTTCAACTCCCAGAATTCCCCAGCCAGCATTCGCTGGCTGGGGAATTCTGGGACTTGAAGTCCAGACATCTTCAAGTTGACAAGGTTGAGAAACACTGGCATAGAGGTTACTTTGATACGCCTGGTGTCTAGTTCATTGGAAAGAAGTTGTTAAGCCCTGCTGCATGGTAAATAAGCTCAGAGCTGGTGTTGCTGTTCATATGTTGGCCGAGGCTGGCGGAATGTCCTCTCAATTTGGTGTGCTGCCCCTAGGCCTTTGTTGCAGTTTGGCCTGGTCAATATGGCTGGTTGATTGGAATGGCTCCAATGGGCCTCCTTTCGTTGGTCTTATTTTTTGGCTGTGGCCTCTTGCCTGAAGCTAGTGCCTCAGTCAGTTGGTTCATGCTTGCAGAGCACAGCCTGCTCGACTACATGTTTGTTGACATTACTAGTATTTTTCTCATATTTTTTCCCCCCTCCTCAGCTCTCAAACTGCCGGGGAAGCCTCTGCTTCCTCCTAGAAGGCAGAGCTAAAGAATGAGGCAAGAGCTGTTCCACAGAACAGGAAGAAACCTTACGCTAGGCTTTTTACAATGAAGTGGTGTTGTTATTAACCCTTTCTGTCCTGGCTTCATTTTTAAGGACAGAAAATGAGCCTTTCCTTCTTGCTATACCCCACAATGTCCCCATCCTCCCCCCCACAACTAATACTGAGAGGTTTATGTAGAGATTTCAGAAGAATAATAATTCTGGAAGAAACAAATAGCTGTACTGCTCATATAATCAACCATTTTGATCTAACCTACAAAGCTTGCACTGTAGAAGTGCTATCATTTTAAAAGCTTGGGGTTGTGTTAGTTGTTGTTTTCCAGGGCAATTAAAAAGAAAACCAAACTAGGAACTGTAGATCCTGAAGAAGTAGGGCGAAAAGGAGGAGAACTTACTCTTCCATGTGCAGCGGCACCTGAAGTACAGGATCTGCAAACAAAAAGAAAAGGTCAAGGTACAAGCAATTAAGCATTCTGGCCTCACATCAAGCTTACAGCCTGTGATCCAGCTGGCACCCGAGGAGGTTTGTAGTTTGCAAGAAAAGTCAGATAAGGAGTTTGTAAGAAAGAAGTTCAAACAGGAAAAATGCAGTGGAAGAGTAACCTGATTAGCAATTATATTCCACTTGCTACAATTCAGGGACTTAGCAAAAAAAAAAAATGAGGTCCCTGAGTTGCCACAGTTAAATGAGTTTATAATTTGCAAAACCTTTCTGTTCTGTTCCTTGGGGGTTTCGGTTCTTCATTAACATTCTTACTTTCATCTTAAAATTTGCCACTCTCTCTACACCCCGAGTTTAATGTTTAAGTTGTCCATTCTTTAGACTATGTATTTATTTATTGCTTAAATTACTTTGTGAAGTGTATGAAATGAATTGTAGTAGACAAATAACAATGTTCCTTACGCTGGAATGCGATCTCTCTGCCCCTTCGTGGCAGCTCCCACATGATATAACAATGCTGCAAAAATATTGCTGTATTATGATCAAGAGCAGATTGAAAGTCTTGTAAACCTCCAAATTCTGCTAGCACCCCAGGATCTTAAACCAGTATGATCAACGATAAAGGAATCAAAATGAGTTTTGTCACTCTTGCTCTAGTTCTTATTATCCAAATTGTTAGTTTTACTCAGAACTGGAAAGAGTGCCATGAGCTTTATGCATATTTTCTACATGCAAGCGAGAGAAGGTAAGACAAACATGTTGCAAACCTTAATAGCTATTTATGAGAGCAGGGTTGGGTCACGCATGGTTACTCAACACCAGTCAGTTTATTGTGATTTTTAAAATGTCTTAAATACCATTTTAATCAATATAGATTGATAAATTCAGCAACTGTGCTCTCATGCCTCACACAAAATAGAGCAATAAATACATAATATTAATGCAGTGATGAATTAAAACACTTCGATGAAATATTTATATGAGGAATATAGTCCATTTATACAAACATTCAGCAGGATTTATGTGAGCACCTGTTCCTTTAAAAAGCAGATTACTTCTTGGAAGGAAAACAAATCTATACAGCAACACTGCCTAGTGCCACAAACAATTTCCTATCAGCTTCTTTCCCCAGATAAACAAAATGATGCAAGAGCAAAGAAATAGGAGAATGAGTCCTCTTACAGGGAAACTTGGCACTGCTTTACACACTGCTTTATTTTTCACATAAACAGGTCACTTATCTTTGACAAAAACTGCTAAGTCAGGGAGGGGTTCCCATTACTGAATGCCATGACCAAAGAAGCAAACCTGTTGAATTGTTGCCTGTTGCGTTATATTTTTTAGGCACAGAAGTCTTTCCAAGAAAAGGGTATTGGTACTTACCTGATATGCCTCATCCAGAGGTGGGTTCCTACCAGTTCGCACCTATTCGGTAGAACCGGTTCATCAAATCTACCGAACCGGTTAGAAGAGGTTCCACCAGTGGACCCAGAAAGCAGGCCACACCTACAGAAGAGGTTCCAAAATTTTTTGAAACCCACCACTGATAGCCCTGATGTCCAACAGGTGTTGGATGGCCTCCTGCATCAGCAACCTCCGGGTCAGATTGCTCAAGATAGGGCAGATCCGGGAGGAACTGGGGGGGGCTAGAGAGGAACTCAAGTGACAGGCCATTCCGAAAGGTGTTTTGAACCCACTTAACTGGAGGAGGATAAGTCCCAGCGGTTGACGAAGTATGCCAAGTGGCGCCCAATGGGGGGAGGAGCTAGGTCTAGATCTAGTTTTTGCGAAAGGAGAGCCCGCCGCCTCCTCCTCCACCCCCTCAAAAAGGTCACTTTTGCTGTCTGCCCCTCTGCTTTCTGCCTGAGTATCTCTGCCTGGAAGAGAAACCTCCCTGGTACTGCTTGGGGCCCGAGTACACAAAATCTGACCCCCTGAAGGAATCCTGACCCTGGAAGGAGGACCCGAAGTCCTGGCCCTGAGGATATGACCGTCTGGGGTATGGAGCAGTCCTGAAGCTGGCCTTCCTTGGGGCAGTGCACCTTCCGCTTGTCCTTGTTCTCTACCAGAAAGGGATCAAGAGCTGCTCCGAAGAAAAATTCCCCCATGAAGGGAGCCGATGCCAGACGCCACTTGTGGCGTACATCCGCTTGCCACTGTCATAGGCAAAGTGGTCTGCGAGAAGCGATGGACGAGGCAATTGCCCTGGAGACAAACCTGGCTGCCGCCAAGGTGGTGTCTGATGATAATTGTTGTTGATGTCTTGGTGAGACCTGACATCTGATATGGGAACTCACTGTTGGAGGTCCTGCAACCACAGTAGAGAACACCAGTTGAAGAAGGAGGCAGTGGTGACTGCTTTCACTGCCCAGGCAGTCGCTTGGTGACCCCTTTGTAGGGTGATATCCACCTTCTTGTCTTCCTCCTTCAGTGCATCCTCTGGTTCCCCTGGCATGCTCGTAGCCGTATGCAGGGCCATGACAATACCAATAGCAATAGCAGTTAGACTTATATACCGCTTCATAGGGCTTTCAGCCCTCTCTAAACGGTTTACAGAGTCAGCATATTGCCCCCAATAACAATCCGGGTCCTCATTTTACCCACCTCGGAAGGATGGAAGGCTGAGTCAACCCTGAGCTGGTGAGATTTGAACAGCCGAACTGCAGAACTGCAGTCAGCTGAAGTAGCCTGCAGTGCTGCATTTAACCACTGCGCCACCTCGGCTCATGACAGGTGCATCGATGGAGGGTTGTGACAGTGCCTGGGCCATGTCCTTATCCACGTTAAAGAACGTCTTGTCTGTGGATGTAGGCAAGGGCCCTGCCGTGGGAGATGGCCATTGATGCTTGACCGGGTCCAAAAAGTACTTGGGCGTGGGCACCGTGTCGACCTCGATGGCCTGCTCCTCGAAGATGGTCTCTGCCAAGAAACCCTGGCGGCCATCTTGGCCTTGAACAGAAGTGATTTGTAGAAAGAAGGCTGGAATAAACCGGGAGAAGGTTGGCTTGGGAGCTGACATGCCTTCATCTTCAGAGAGTTTGTCCTCTCTGATTTCGCTCTCCTCTGATTCCAAATCATTGTCCTCCTGGGACGAGCCCGGGGAACTTGGAGGTTCCTCCCCCTGGGTTTCCAGCCCTTCTGTTATCATAGGCAAGGGTGCTGCCTGTGGTTGTCTCTGTGGTTGTTTTTTTTTTTTTAAATTATCAAATATGTTTTATTTTCATTTTTCCATTTTCATTTCATACAGTCACATATATACTGTGCATAACTGGGGCCATATAACATTGGGCAATAAACACAGCCATCTTTGTCAAAAATACTCCCCAAAATACAAGACCAATATACCACTTCAACCCTCCATACACCCTTTCTTTCTCCCCCCTCCAACTTTCCTTTCTCCCTTTCAACATTCCCCTCTCCTACTTCCCCTCCCCCTCTATCACTCCTTTCTCCCAATACACTCCCTCCCTTCCATCTCACCCTCCTTCCGATCCTCTCTCCCACCCTCTCTACCCCTCCCTCTTCTTTCCCTCTGCTCCTCCCTTCGGTGTATTTCTACTATCTATCGATATATTCAGCTTCTTATTTTTACACTAAAATTAAAAAAGGCAACAGCATACAAGTGCAATCATATTACTTTAAAATCTGGCACATACTATATTTCCCCCCTCCCCCCTATGACCCCACCTCCCTTCCCCCCTCCCAACTTCCCAGAGCCCGTACACGGTATAGCTTTTTATCAAACACAGTCTAAGATGTATTAAAGCCAAGAAAATTAAAAAAAAAAAATAAAGAAAAAAAAGGGAAAAGAAAAAAAGAAAGAGAAGAAAAAAAGTCAGTAAAATCTCTGCATTGAACTCAGCTTCTTACCATTACACAAACTTTAAGCAGTTTACATTGTTCCTAATCTTAATTGTTTGATTACCTGCAGGATTTCCCCAGAAGTTATTTGTTGATTCAACTTTTGCCTGTACTCTTCTCTAACTAGGGGCCTTATCTCTTTATCTAAGTATCTGTCTATTTCTAAACCCTTAATTTTGTCCCCTTTGTACCTCCTTCCTCTATAACACAATTTGGATACATTTCAAATTTTTCTTTTGGTTTCCTCTTCCAACTCTTTTCGTTTTTGCCCTTGTTTATGTCTATATATTTTTTTTAAATTCATCAGTACTCCTCTCATATATGCTTTACTTACATCTCCTACAAATTCCCTGAATATACCCTTATTCATATTCAGAACAAAGTATTCAGATAGCAATTTTTTACAATCATTAATATACTTTTCATATCAAAATAAACTCCCATTCGACCTCCAAGACCTTCTTGCCTGCACTACCCTTCCTAATTCCGTCCAGACTGGGTTATGATCCAAGAGAACCCTTGCCGCAATCTTTGTCTTCTTCACCCTAGAAGATAAATCATTAGTGATTTGTATAAAATTCGAAGTTGTCCATCAAGTCTTTTTCCCTTCTAGAATTAAGTCTAATGCGATATATCTTCCAAAGGGATCTGCTTCAGTTCGCTCAGCCTTAATGTCTTTTCTTAAGTATAGAACTATACCATTTTTCTTTTGCGTAGCAGAGGTCACAAAATATTGACCAAGTTTGAGGTTGAACAGATATTTTAGATCAGTTAATTTAATATGAATTTCTTGCAGACAAATTATATCGTTCTTGAACTGTTTGAGATAGTAAAATATTTTCTTTCTCTTCTGTAAAGAGTTCAGACATAACTCCTTGATCAATGGCCGATGATTATTGAGGTTGTTGCAGTCTGCCTTGTTTTCCCATTCGTCTGGTAGTTGTACGGCTAGGTCTTTGTTCTCTGGTCCCTTGCCCTTCTGGAAGGAGGAAATGGTGCTTTCTGTCTGGTAGTTGTGTGATTTGCTGTTTATCTTGTCCTTCTCGTAGTCTTTCTCCAGATCCAGATGATTCAGGGTGTCCCACCTTCAGGGTCTTGTGATAGAAATCTCGGGCTTCCCATACAGAATTGAGGCGATATTTTTGCTTATCAAATGTAATTATAATACCAAATGGCACATCCCATCTATACTGTATCTGACGGTTTCTGAGTTCTTCCACTAGAAAAGCATAATCTCTCCTGGCTCTTAGCATTTGGGGTGGTATTTCTTTCAAGACAATCAAGTTCTGTCCGCCAATTTGTAGACTGGTATTATAAGACTCTTGTAGTATCATGTTTCTAGACTCTCTTGTAGTAAAATATATAATTACATCTCGAGGAAGTTGTCTCTGTTTTGCCAGCCAAGAATTAATGTGATAAATTTTTTCGATCTGCCAGTCAAAGTTGATCCCCGGTCTTCCCACCAGACGGTTAAAGGCCTCTGAGAAAATCTGCTTCAAGTTCTCCTGTTCGTTTTCACGCAGCCCCCTGACTCTTAATGCAAGCTCCATCTGTTTGTAGTGTATCATAACAATTTGTTTTTCTGCGTTTTCAACTTTTTGTTGCACCACTTCAGTTTTGGATGTCAAGTTAGTGTTGGCTTCATCAAGAACCTCTAGCTTATCTTCCATTCCAGCAACATATTCTGTCAATACAGTTACAAGTCCCACCATATCGTCCTTTGTTTTGGTAATCCTAGTATCAAGCTTATCATATAAGTCTGCATTAAATTTCTTTATCTCCTCTCTAAATTCTCTAAGAGTCTCAAAAAAAAATTCTTTCGTTAGCAAATCTCCAGTAGGGGGCGTAGAGGGTGAAAGCTGCAACTTTGTGCCAAGTGCGTGAGGTGTATTCCTAAAAGGATGTCTCCCCGACTTTGATTTTGATGCCATTATTTCTTTTCTTCAAACAATTATTCAACAATTATTCAAAGTCTGCTGGCCCGTTGTGTAGCTTGCGAGAGAAGAAAGTATTAAGTCCCCCCTTTATTTGTTCTTAGAAGTTTTTCAAAAGGTTTCGGAAAAGAGCATTGTAACAAAGCAAGTTTCAAAAGATTAGCATTGTACACGGCGGGGCATAACCTTTTCCTAGGGGGTCACAGCAACACTTGTAATAACAACACAAATAATTCATACACCATTCGAAAGCCCATCAAAAACTGAGTTTATTGACACGATTTAATAGTCAGTATGACCACCATTAGCCCTTCGAACAGCATTCAAACGAGGTGGATAAGAACACAACAAATCTTCAAACAGTTCCGTTCGATTTTCCAGATTTTTCAACACAGTTTCCAAATTCATTCTCAAAGTTTCAACCGAAACAAATTTAACATTTAATAGCTCATTCAATTCAGTTTTTTATGGGCTTTAAAATGAGGTGTCGCGGAAGTTGTAAACTGCTGTCGATCTTGCTGTGACCCCCTAGGAAAAGGTTATGCCCCGCCCTGTAATGAAACAGTTCATATTCATCTCTATTTAGAATGTCTCTATGTTAACAAGGAGGCTTTTACAGCTTTTAAAAGTTGATAAGAAAAAAAAATCTTGGAAGCTCTTCAGAGAAGAGAAGAGAAAGAGAAACAAAACTAATTAGTCAGAGAATGCTATCTGGCTGTTCCTTTGATCTTTCTCTCTGTTGGACAGTTAAGTATGTGGCATCCGCCATTTTAGGAGCTTATTTTTTTTAGAAACCTGATGCACAAAGAAAGCTCTTTCTTTTTAAAAAATTTTTTTAAAAAAAGGACAGATAAGGTTCTCGGGTACGGGCTCTGCTTGTATTAATCTCAAATAGATATATCAAAAATTGTCCTAAGCGGGGGTTCCTTACTTTGCGCCGTAGTGGTTACGTAGTGGTTACGGCAGAAGTTCCTGGCTCGGAGGTGTGATTCAGCCTTCGGTAGGCCCCCCTTCAGCAAAAAAAAAAGCTGCAAACTTCAAAGAAAAGCTCTTGCCAGCTGGATCTCTCTCTCTCATCTTCTTTGCCTGAAGAATGAGTTTATCTACCAGGTATTTAGGCAGATAACGCAGCCAGGAACCCGGGGGCAGCTCGTTAAGCTGCCGCCATTGGCAAGGTCCCGCCCCAGAAGCCGTCTCTGTGGTTGTTGAAAGGCCGCTGCCATGCACTGCTGGAAGGCCTGCATCATCATGTCCTGGAAGTTGGGTACCTCTATGGAGGGTAGCTGGTTGGTACCCATGCCCACCGGTGCAGAGGAAGTGGCTTGTGGCGAAGGCCCCGTGGGCGGGAGTTGCCCCAATGATGCTGCGTGTGGGGATGATTGCCACCCTTGTGCCGAACCCCAGAGGCTCAAGGTATCAATGGGGATCCTTCCTTGTAAGGCTGGGTCTCCCTCTGTGGCCTTACTGGGTGAGGAAATCTCTGGGGCCCTCCCCTCTGTTCCTAGCCTCGAGCTGGTGTCTTGGCTGCCCCCCTTCTTGCAGAGTCGCGCCAAAGCCCTATGCCTCTGCTTTTCAAATTTAGAAGTGAGCTTGGAGGGCTTGGGGCCACCTTCAGCCTCTAATTCCATCCTGGGGGGAATGTGCCTCTTCTTGGCTTTTGCCTTGGCACCTCCCCTTCTGGGCTGCCTCAGGGGTGGTACTGACCTGGATTGCTCCTCTCTCCCTCCGGAGGGGCTGCTGGAGATCGTTGGGAGGGCCAGGATCCTGCCAGCCTCTTCGGGGGTACTGGGGGCTCGCATCTTTGATCATGTGGTCCCCTCCGGCTTCAAAATGGCACTTCACATCAAAGAAGAAAGGGCGCTGCCTTTAAAATTGCGATTGCCAGCGGCTTGTGCTCCAAGGAACTACTGCATGCCCTTGCAGCCGGGATTCCTCTCTCCTGCCTCTTCTGCACTGCTGGCCGGCTCTGCTCATGGTCTCTTCCCTGCTGGGCCATGTGGAAGTGGCGTGGGTGCTCCTCGGCATTTGAAAAAGCCACGGTTCACTGTTCAACCCCTGAGGGGAATGGCGGGGTGCTCCAGCGCCGGTAGAGCCTCCTCGGCAATGCTCACCTTCAGTAAGGCTCGTGCCCTCACTTTACGGCTTGCCCGGTCACTGGTCCTCACTGAGTGTCCCTGGACTCGCTCAGTGACCTGGGCAGCGCGCCATTCCTGAGCGCTAGTGGAGAGCACTTCTGACTCGAGCCGGCAGGAGGATACTATTTGAATCTTTCTTGGTCTTTTTTCTCTTTTTCAGGAGTTCTAGGATGGTCAAACCATCCAGTTGGGGACTGAGTCGATAACAGGGTGGGACCTGGTGATTAGGGTGTGACCCAAAGAGCTTAACTGACTCAGTCCAATCAACAAGAGGAGAAGGTCAAACCCATGCTGGATACTCCTCCCCCTCACTATGGAGAAGGATAAATCTCAAAACAAAATTTCCCCCATTGTCCCTTCCATTATTTGTCATATGCCAGCAAATGCATTCACTACAAAATAGTTGTGCAATGTCTTTGGACTGGCTAAAAACCTTTCACCTGGATCCAGGTCTTACTTCACTGTAGGATACTGTCTGTGAACATTGATGGTGAGCAGACTATGCATCTTTTTTGTCATGTGCCTTGATGGCATTCACTCACTTTTCAGTATGGGGAAAAATAAAGAACTATGTTTTTCTCCCTCATTACAAAGCAGGCACCATTTTTATTTATGAAACTAATAGTCCTATAGGGAAAAAAACTTACTGATTTATCAATATTTTCATATCCAAGAATTACCTTTTGCTAACTGGCATCTAAATATTTAATTCTGGCCATGTCTTTCCTATTCTCCTTTATTTTCTACTCCTTTATATACTCTTTTTACCAAATGATAACAGATCTCTCTCTCTCTCTCTCTCTCCCTCTCTCTCTCTCTCTCTCTCTCTCTCCACCCACCCACACACACACTATAACCAGCTCAGAAGCCTCTTTATAAAGTAGAACCATATAAATTGCATATAAATCGCATATAATCAGAAAGCTGTAGTTTTATACATTCTCCAAAATACTAAAAATACAACTTTCTCTCCTTCATTACAGACTTTCATTCCTTCATCATATTCCTCTTCCATTTTTTTTCTAAGCAAATACATTGAATAAATAGAATACTCACATACCCAATGTTTCACAAAGGAGCACAATGTATATTTATTTTCCACTATTTCTTCGTGCTTCCCTACAAAAAAAGCCAGGGACGCGGTGATTCAGTGGCTAAGACGCTGAGCTTGTCAATCAGAAAGGCCGGCAGTTTGGTGGTTCGAATCCCTAGCACCACCTAACGGAGTGAGCTCCTGTTACTTGTCCCAGCTTCTGCCCACCTAGCAGTTTGAAAGCATGTAAAAATGCAATTAGAAAAAATAGGGATCACCTTTGGTGGGAGGATAACAGCGTTCCATGCCACTTTAGCATTTAGTCATGCCATCTACATGACCACGGAGACGTCTTCAGACAGCGCTGGCTATTCGGCTATGAAAAGGAGATGAGCACTGCCCCCTAGAGTTGGGAACGACTAGCACATATGTGCGTGGGGAACCTTTACCTTTACAAAAACAGCCAAGTCACACAGGATAAATTCAATAGCAGTTAACATGGATAGCCAAACTTTCATGTATTCCTCAATACTACCAGCAGGAAGTCCTAGGATTTGATGGCATGGGTTTCTAGCATGGTCTGATGGTTTAATTACATAAAAAGCTTTCTGAAGAGATCTTGTCCAGATTAATTTGTCTGCATATAAAATAATCTTTTAATTCTGAAATGTGCTCTCAAGTAAATTGAAGGTTTCTTTTTTATTTCCATTTTGAATGTGGAATATTTAAGAGATAACTCATACACTGCTTGAGCTATTATCACTGGGACCATCTTCTCCAGATAATGTTGGCTAGCCCAAAGGAGTCGGGCTGGGAGAGGATGCCTGCTTGTAATCGGTAAGCCATGTTAGCTCTTTGCAACAGGCCAGGTCAAGAAACAGAAGCAACATGGATTCTAGGAATGTTCTTGAACATCGTAGGGCAACATAATCTTGAAAGCTAGTTAGAAATTCTGTCTGCCTTATCTTATCTCAAACAAAAACAAGGAGGGCAGGACTTTTTTGAATTTCTTTCTTGTGCTTTCTATTTTCTTAGGACTAAGTTGCTCTTTTTCCTTTCTTAATGGTTCATTGTTCTTTTGCCTTTTCCCAAGGCCAGACCTACATTCAGGCAGAGTCCTAGAGAGACATGTTCTCACAGCATGTCCTTTACTTGGCCTCCATATTCTTGTTGGATCTCACCTTCCGTCCTTCAGGTAAACTTCAGGAAAACACCGTTTTCTTACACAAAGCGTTCAGAGACTGAGCGCATCAATAGATTTAATGTTGGAATATGTTCTTTTACGGATGTTTCAATGTATGTATATTGTAAATCATCAAAAGTCTTACAAATAAACAGCATGCAAATGTTAGAGACAAGTGTTCAGATAGAAGCTACTGAAACCTTCAGCAAAATAGAGGAATTCCAAACAAACTGGCAGGATACACCATCCCAGTCCCTCTGACCCCTGACCTCATTAGAATTCAGTATTTGGTAGACCAGGAACATTTTCCCTCTTCATTGGGTATTTTCTAGAGCACGGGGCCTCCAACCTTGGCAACTTTAAGCCTTTGGTGGCTGGAGAATTCTAGGAGTTGAAGTCCACCAGGCTTAAAGTTGTCAAGGTTAGAGACCCCTTACTGTCCCCTTAGGGGACAGTATCATGCCCCTGGTGATATTAACCTCCTTGGGTTTGCACTCTGCCATTCTCTTTTTATATCTTTTTTTCATTTCTTTTTTTAAAAGGCATGGAATCAAGAAGAAAAGAAGATAGGGAGGAGAGAAAAGCAGGGAGAAAAAGAGATTTACGAATAATATATAAAAAAATCCAATGTACCTTAAAATAGTGCTGCATATTGAAAAACCCTTTATCAATCCAAGACATCAGAACATTATTAAAGTCAAATTGATGCTCGATAATTAAAAGAGTAGCTGCTATAATATGAATTATAAATCCAAATTAAGGATTAACAAAGATTTCGATCTCACATAAGAATTCTTATTTAATGAATCAATTAGGAATTGATATACTAAAATATCTAACTTCAGATGCAATACAGGTCATATGAACAATTGTAATCCATGCACAGTTTACAAGTTGAACTAAATTCTCCATCAGACTTGTTCTTCAAATATAAGAGCACAAAACAGTTAGCCATCCATCTTTATGCTTTATAATAAAATAAAGTGTTATGCAGCTGTTAACATATTCAGAATGAGCTTAGTATACCTTATGTGAATATAACACTTGGTAATGTTTGATAGAAAAACAACTGCCTAGAAAGATAATTCTATCTTTAAAATTTGTTTCATCCTACAATAAATCATCTTTCAAAATTGTTGAGTTTTAAAACATTGACACCAGAGGTGGTATTCATCAAGTTCTGACCAGTTCTGGAGAACTGGTAGCGGAAATTTTGAGTAGTTCAGAGAACTGGTAAATACCACCTCTGACTGGTCCCGCCCCCATCTATTCTCTGCCTCCCGAGTCCCTGCTGATTGGGAAGAAATGGGGATTTTGCAGTAACCTTCTCCTGGAATGGGAAGGGAATGGAGATTTTACAGTATCCTTCCCCTGCCATGCCCTACCAAGCCACGCCCACAGAACCAGTAGTAAAAACGTTTGAATCCCACCGTTGATTTACACCAAAGATGACAAAAAAACAGATCTAATTACTATATTTCCAAATTATTAAAGCAAATGAATTAAAATATTTTAGCAGAGAATACTGGAGGTAAAAGATCTTGTACTAGTTTTTCTCTGAGTGCAACTTTCACAGTAACTTTAATATTTGTTTTTCATTCCTTTTCCCATTGCTGCATATCGATTGCCCTCTTTAAATTCTGCATTCATTTAATCATACCATCTTTAACTTGTTTGGTTCTGAGTTATATTGCACTAACAACTTATAAATAAGCCCCCACTGATGTTGGAAGCTTGTCAAATTCAGTCAAGTCTCTTAGTATTCTATCATTTCTTAGTAGTTCCTTTTGAACTAGGTTGCTTATTTGAAGTCACCGGAATCAATAAGGTGATTCTGACCATTCTGAAGAAAGAACCTCAAAAGATTTCACCTTTGTTTTATTAATAATTAGCTCTTGCAGTATGACAACCGCACCCCACCCAATGGTCATTTTTGGGACAGTGTATTCACTTAAATGAAAATAATATTACTGAAGGAAGGGAAGATAGTCTGAATTGATTTTTTCCCTTATATTCCATACTTTTACTCCTTGTTTTATGATCAGATAGATTGAGCACTTCTGCCTTTATTGAGCCACCTTCAAGTCCTGCTCCCTCAAAAGACAAAACCCATCCATAAAGTGATTAATTTGGTAACACAGATTGAAATTTCAGTCAATCAAACCTTTATTTCAAGGCCAGAGAACACAACTATAAAATACATAACCCTGTAAGTATTATTAATAAAACCTTAAAAAAAAACAAAAATGAGGTGTTTTTTTTTTAAAAAGTTATAATTATAGGTTGAAATTTGGTTTTGCCTATCTACCTCCTTATTCCATTTCTTAAAAAATCATAAACCTAAATCCCTTTTATTTGACCACTCACTTATTTGTCTCTGGCACTCAAGTCAATACATTGTCTTTAATTCCCACTGGAAAAAATTGAAGTACAAAGTTCACCCTTGATAAAATATTCATTTTTTTACTGTTGCTCTTCTAGTCAGTTTTAGTTTTCTTCATCTTAAAAAGTTTCTTACTATATTTTTGAATACAGTAATTGTTCTTTAATTAAGTGCATTGTTTTTTGTTAAATAAATTTCCAGATATCAATTTTTTGATAGTGGCATTTTTTTCAGAAAAGTCCAATGTAATCATTCTTATTAATTTCATATTCTGATATCACTTTGTATGTGTTCCATTCCTAATATTAGAGAGTCCCTTGGATGAGTAACTGCAATATAACCTGCATATAATTTTAATTAATGTTCTTGATTTGCCAGCTGAATTCCTAAAATTTTATTTATCATGATCTTGGTGTTTTGTGTTTTTAAATGGTCTATACTCATGGAAAAAATGAGTCTCAGTTCATCTTCAGAGTTGTAAATATGAAAAGCCATTCCAAATTATGAAAGGCTTTTTCCACAACAACAAAGATCATTAGCTGCTTCCTTCTTTCTCTGGTTTATCAATAGCATTCAAAAGATTGATTGATATTTCCTATTTCTAAACCACTCATTTCCCTCATAATGTATTATATTAACCCTCATGTATCAGATTGCCTTTGTGATTTAAAAAACGTCTTAATCTCTTTATGAGGATTTCTGTAAAAGTCAATAGAGATACACACATTTCTTGGCACAGGTGGATTGTGGCCTTTTTTGTAAATCAAGGAAATAAAATGCTTGATGTAAAGAAGGAAGAACTTGATGTTACTGTATCTCATTCATTACCTGAGTTAATGGCTTAATGAACATTTCCTGGAAGATTACATCAGAGAAAACCATCTGGTCTTGATGATTTTCCAATAACAAAGAAAGGAGATTTAACAGTGTGTACAAATTATTATACAATATCCTTATTTTCATACACTAGGAAAATAATACTTAGGCTATCCAATGCATATTAGAGTCCTACATGAAAAGGGAGAGGCCAGATGTTCAGGCTGCTTTTAGAACACAATATTGCTGATATAGGCTGGGTAATTAAGAAAGTCAAAGTCAGCTTCACTGATTGTAGAAAGGCCTTTGTGTTGATCATGTCAAGATGTGGTATGTGCTTAGAAAAATTGGAAATCCAAAATTTTTCATTGACCTCATATGAAACCTATGCATACGTCAGGAAGCCACACTCAGGCAGAGTGTGAAAAAAGAATGGCCCCAAGTTGGCTTATTTATTCAAATGATATGTGGAATATATATTGAGGGAAACTGGGCTTATTTATTCAAATGATATATGGAATATATATTGAGGGAAGCTGGACGGAAGAAATTGAGTGTGATTTTAAAACTGAAAGAAGACACATCAATAACCCCTGCTATGCTATGCACTACTCTTAATAGTTGAAAATGCAAAGGATCTGTAAGGTCTATTGATAAACATCAAGGAGCAGCAGTCAAGAAATACATTAACACTTGGAAGAGTAGCAGTGAAGGCCCTGGGAATAATATTTAGATGTCAGTATGTGTTTATACCTACAAAGCTCAGAATCATGGAGGAAGTGGCTTTCTCTGTGACACTCTATGGAAGTGAAAGTTGGACTTCCAAGAAACAGAATAGAAAAAAAAGTATTGATGCTTTTGAACTTTAGTATTGAAAAAGAGTCAGAATCCCATGGATAGCCATAAAGACAAACAAATGGATCACTGAATGTTAAAGATAAAGGTTTCCCTGTCCAATCGTGTCTGAGTTTAGGGGTAGTACTCATCTCTGTTTCTTAGTTGAGGAAGCCAATGTTGTCTGAAGACATTTCCGTGCCGAGGTGCACAGAATGCTGTTATCTTCCCATCGAAGTGGTACCTATTTATCTACTTACATTTGCATGCTTTTAAACTGCTAGGTGGGCAGGAACCGGAGCAAGTAACAGGAGATCACCCCGTCGCACAGCACTCGGATCTCAAACCCGGTCTATCAGCTTTCCAGCTGACAAGCTCAGCATCTTTAACTGCTGAGTTCATCGTGCCCCCAAATAATATAATACAATATTTGTATAATATATCATTTTTGCATTTGCTCTTGAATGAGATCCCTATGAAACTGCTGACTGAAGAGAAGCCCAACCCACAAAGAAAACTGCAGTCTGATGGACAAACTCAGCCATGCCAGACTTCCAGGTTTCATAGATATTATTCAGATGCCTGAATTCCATGTTTCCATTTTGTTCAGGAAGAATTGGCCAAGTTGAAAAACTTCTCTAATTGCTGGAAATAAGGGACTAAATATTTGTTCGTACATTTTTGAATATGACAGTTTGTTGAGGTTGAGATTTAATTCAAATTAAGTTAGAAAGAGCTACCTCCAAATTTAGTGAATTTTTAGGGTGTGCACTGCACCAGTCAAAAGGCTACTATTTCAGATATCTATTGACACAAATTTGCTCATGCACATGAAAAGAAATCCAGCTATTGCATCAATGGAAGGCTAGTTTTGTTATTGTTTTATAACAGGATCCATAATAACTTTATTGAGCAGGGGAAAAACCAAGTTGTCAGATCCACATGTACACATGGCAAAACTTGTTTGACAGCCAATATTTTATAGGACAACTACAGTCATATTGAGGCCAAAAAAACTTTATAAGCACGTTCTCTTTCTATTTGTTATTCCCTGAAGTTTGGGTGAACAGAGAACACTTTCTTAACCTACTGTTGCATTTCAGGTTTTTCAAGGAGTATTATGGGGAAAGATTTAACTGTTTTTTCACAGCAGCAGATCTTGTAAAATATGGGTTAATTTTTATAGTGCATCTTATTTTGTCACTGTTAATTGCTGCCTTTTAAAAGTAAGTACTTTTAAAAGTACTTATAAAGTAAGGACCACTGCTAATATTCCCACTCTATCCCTGCTATTTGTTTTTACTTAAATATTTTAGAAAATTGATATCCAATTATTATATTTCTGCTCTTATGGTTCTATTAAGTAACAAAGGGAGTGTTCTTTTCCATAACAAAACCAACTCCCAGCCTGTATTCATTGTCATCTTCCTGTCAATTCACTCAGCAGTTAGATGTTTCAAACAGATCAATATTACATAGAAAAGTAAATAACAATGTTCATTCAAAGGAAACTCTGTAAACAAGGCATGAAGAGTTCTGTTTAAAGATTTGTTTTTGAGTTTGTGTGTATGTACCTTGACTCAGTTTTTTTTTACTTCTAGTGACTGCTTACACTAATTCCCACAGTTAAATTGGCAAGGATTTTCAGAAATGGCTTGCCATTGCCTCCTTCGTAGAGCTGGTAGTTAGCGACTGGCCCAAAGCCACCCAGCTGGTTTTGTGCCCTAAGGAAGTCTAGAACTCATGATATCCTGTTTTTTAATAGTATTATATATTTTAAACTAAGTTTCATTATAACATTAAAATGCGGGGGGGAAATATAGAAAACTAAGAGGAAAAAGAAAAGAAAAAAGTGTTAAGAGAAAGACTAAAAAAGGGGGCACTTCCAATGTTTTACAATGCAGTAAAATATAAAACCCCATTTCAAACCATTTCTTTAATAACAAAATCATTCTAAGGACCCAAAGTTTTATTTTTTATTTTTAGTTTCAAGCAAAAAGTTCAGAAGTGGTTTCCAAGTAGGGTCTCTCCGTTTCTATCCCAGTGCCTAGACCACTACACCAAACTGGTTTTCACAAGGAGCTGTCTACTCCAGTACTATTTTTCAGACACTGGCAATCTACTTCTGTAGGAAGTT
This sequence comes from Thamnophis sirtalis, assembly GCF_051295495.1. Lineage (NCBI taxonomy): Eukaryota > Metazoa > Chordata > Lepidosauria > Squamata > Natricidae > Thamnophis > Thamnophis sirtalis. The sequence goes on along the minus strand of NW_028261383.1, from coordinate 141,587,094 downwards.
TTTAATTATAACCATTATCCATCTTAAACTTAGCAGCCTTCTTCTCCTTGGCTGAAAGCAGTGGTTTTCAAAACTCTATTCGTTTAAATTATTTAATTATCATTGGTAATAAAGAGAGAAAAACCTAATCTTATAAGCTTACAGATTTGTTTAATTCCATATCTACGATTCTTAGTGGTAAACTCTCTATGTTAATGGGATGCTTTCAGTAGTGGGATTCAAATTTTTTTACTACCAGTTCGGTGGGCGTGGCTTGGTGGGCGGGGCAGGGGAAGGCTACTGTAAAATCCCCATTCCCACCCCACTCCAGGGGAAGGATACAGCAAAATTCCCATTTCCTCCCAATCAGCTGAGACTCGGGAGGCAGAGAATAGATGGGGGCGGGGCCAGTCAGAGGTGGAATTTACTGGTTCTCTGAACTACTCAAAATTTCCGCTACCGATTTTCCAGAACTGGTCAGAACCTACTGAATACCACCTCTGGTTCCTTTGTGAAGATATACTTAAAGTTTCCCTAAACATACCACTAAATAGGCCACGAGTTCTAATATTAAGAAGGAAGAAAGAAAATGCATAATGATTCATTTTTTCCAAACCTGTCATAGTTGTATTAATGGCAATCCTGGTCCTTATTGTTATTGATTTTCTCAACTCAACCCAGTTCCAAATGTTAGCTGTTTCTCAAATCAAGCAAAAACTTTTGACTGCTTCTTATAAAATCCTTTCTGAGAAGGGTGTTTTCAGCTGACTGTGATATCCAGACCCCAAAGTGGCACTTCATATTTTGTTTTCAATTCTTTTCCTAAAGATTAGACAAAAAGGCTGTTTGTTATCCTTGGCTTATTGACGGCAACAAGCAATAGGGGTTTACAAAGCTTGTTATTATTATGGTTGGCCACAGTCATCTCAATGTTGGTTTGGATTTGGCATTTTTGTTTATCTAAGAAGTTCTTCCCAAGGACCTGCGATAGGCAGATGTTGCTGAATAATATTAAAGGTTTTGTTGCAAGATGTAAGCTGTTCTAAGTGAAGTTGCAGGTCTTTGCATTTTGTGATTATCACTATCCAATTAATTGTAGTTTCTCCATTCGCTACTTATCTGCCTAGTGTCCCTCTACACAGAGCTGGAGGAATTTACTAGAAGTATGAAGCTATAAGAATTCTAGGAAGTCCTTTACTTTAAAATGAGATACCATATTTTTCAGATATAAGATGCTCCAGAGTGCAAGTTATAACTATAAGTTATACCAAATCTCTCCTTTTTTTAAAAATTTTTTTTTTTATCTAGCCACTGCCTTCATGGCATCTACTGTTACTTCTTATGAGTATTTTCTCAAGATAAAACAATACAATAAGATTTCTACAACTACAGTGCATTTATTTACTTATTTGTTTATCTACTTTTATTATTTTTATAAATAATTCAGGGGAGCGGGGACATACCTAATATTCTTTCTTTTTCCTATTTTCCCCACAACAACCCTGAGGTGGATTGGGCTGAGAGTTGACTGACCCAGCTGATTTTCATGCCCAAGGCAGGACTAGAACTCTCAGACTTCCGGTTTCAAGCCTGCTGCCTTAACCAGTAAACCAAACTGGCTGTAATATTTTGAGAATATGTTAATATATTAAATTATATTTTGAGGATAACCTCTACTGCATATTGATGTAATTTTTAAATTGTTATAAGCCACCCATTTAATTTTATAAATAAATAAACCCCGATGTAGAGTTTTGTCATTTTCACAGTTGCTACTGTCAATCTTTTAATAAACAGCTGATAAGTGAAAAGCTTCAAGTGAATCTTTTCATGTTAATCCTAGCCAGATAAACCATTATCTACCAATATATGAAAAAAAATCTTGAATATCACTCCATTTTGAGTTCATTAGTTAATTTTGGAGGATATAGTCCTTTACAGCCTGAACAATTTAGTAACACTTAGAAACAAGATCGAAATTATAGCACCAAAACTAATACCAATGTGAGTTTACTTACTTTCTTCCCTTGTGAAAACGGTTTCATTTCTTTGCTTCCTGTTTTTAACCCATTTTAGGCCATTTGGAGAAACTTAGATGGGTGAACTATGCTTCAGGGTTTTTTTGGAAAACCAATAATCATATGTCTATTAGATAATCTTTATTAGAATTTGTTGGGCAAAGAATTCTAAAAAACTAATGAGACATACATTTTCTTAATGAAAATGACATTATACTTCTGCAGAATGTGCTCTTCTGTATTTTTAATTATTCTAATTTAGATGTTGTTTTCCACAATGTTTTCTGGGACTGAATTTAAGCTACCATGTCTACACTTTCAAAGACAATTCTCCTGCCAAATGGATCTCCCTCTTTTTTTAAACTGACCTTATATGATTTTGATAATAAGTTGTATATCAGCTGGAAAATCAACAACTACACCTTTGAGTTCTTTCAAAACTCCAGGGCGTATGCCATCTGGACAAAGTAACTTGTTAATTTTTAATTTGTCACTTACACACATACACACACACACACACACACACACACACACACACACATGAAACAGTTCTGTTCTAGGTCTGACAAATTAAAAAATAACAACTTTGTAACTAATTAATAATTAAAAGCCTCTGATATCTGATGGGGGGTGTGAATAAATCATGATATAATTTTTTCCCCTCCAACCCATATTGCATATTCTGCCAAAACATCAAATCTGGCTTAATTCTAATCCTTGCTTCTTGACAACAATTTTGATTCTGTTTTGTGCACCAATAAACCCATTAAACCCTGCATACCCACCCACCCACCCGTCTTTGATTCTTGGTCACACCAGAGCAGGATAGGATTAAACTTTGGCAATTATTGTTGATAGAGAGATCAATTATAAACAATGAGAAACATTACATTCAATATTTTATTTCTCCCTTTTGGTCAGATATGAGTGGAGGAGATTTTGCAAATATTGCAAGGCTTTTTTCTAGGGTTCTGGAATTATGGAACTACAGTCCATAACTTTGATAACATAAACAAAAGTGCAGCTTTAAATGTCTAAGACTCTTGAGTGAAGATCCTGATCAGTCTTCTTCAGAAATAAAGTCCATCAAGCTTTGCCTCTCCAATGACAATTATAAAACACTGCTCCTCTAAATTGTGGCAGAGGTAAAGTTTAAGATCGTACGGTGTTAAGAATTGGAATCTGGGTTTTCTTGTATTCCCCTCAACTGTTGTTTTTTAAGACTCTACGCCTCAGATAGGAGTTATCCCTGTTCATTCTTGTAAAAATCCTGGAAGCTTGTCCATGCTTCTATATCAGCCATTTTGGAATACAGTCTAAACATTGGAGCTAGTCTAATGAAGGAAATATTTTCCTCCAACCTATCTTCATATGTCCATGTTGATTATGTTTACTTCTGCCTATCAAAAGATACTATTGTTGTTGTAGTGACAGATTCAGGTAAGAAAATAAAAATTGGTTCAAAATTCAGTTTGATCCAAGTAGAGATGAAACGAGATTTAATTAGGCTTTTATCAGAATTGCTATGGTCAAAGGTATCTCATAGTTTTGCATTAAATGTCAGTAGCAAGCTTATTTCATGCTGTATCCTCAATCAAGAAATGTATTAAGCCAGAACACAGAAATGCTTTTAAAAGGAGTTTTAAGCATAATTATCCCATCAAGGTCTTTTTCATGCACAAAAAAGTGACTTTCTTATATATGGAGCCAAACAAATAGGCATTAAGTATCTTACAATACATCAATTGAGAAGGCTGTGTTCAGATAGGGATCTAAAAGAATACTTCAAATGCAATAACATTTTAAAAATAAAACTGGATTATCCAGTCTGACTGTTCTGATCAACCAAAGCCATTTTCGCAAGACATTTGCTCTGAAGCTAATGGTTCCTCTGTATACATGTCAATGTACTTCCCTGTTTCCATCTATCTTACCACACTTCTCCAGAGAGACTGGTAGTTGGTGCTGGACTAGAGAGTAACACAAGTTACTTTCTGTGCCATGACTGCTTGTTCTGGGCTGGGAAGAAATTGCTCTTGCATTCTTGTGCTGTTTTTCCCCAGCCCCCAAATAGCAACTTCCTGGATTGAGAACAAGCAAGAGGCAGCATTTTCTCTGCTGCAAGGGCTATATAGACAGCTTACTCCCCACTTTTCCTTTCACCACTGAGTTTCCCTCCCACACATTTACACTGGAAGAGGAAGATGTCAGCCCTTAGAGGTAATCCAGATAAGAAGTGCCAACTGTGAGTCCTAACACTGCCTTTATTGTAAAGTTATAGTAAGAGAATTTTGCAAGTCTGAAAGTACAGGTAGTCCTTGGCTTATAACAATTCATTTAGTGAAACGTTACAGCACTGAAAAAAGTGGCTTATGATCGTTTTTTACAGTTACGAGCTTTGCAGCATCCCCATGGTCATGTGATCTAAAGTCAGATGCTTGGCAACTGGTTCATGTTTATGACGGTTCTAGTAGATTGAGGTCACGTGATCCCCTTTTGCAACCTTCTGACAAGCAAAGTCAATGGGGAAGCCAGATTCACTTAACAACTGGGTTACTCACTTATCAACTGCAGTGATTCACGTAACAACTTGGGCAAGAAAGGTTGTGAGATGGGGGGAGGGTGGAAACTAACTTAACGAATATCTCACTTAGCAACAGAAATTTAAGGACTCAATTATGGTCGTAAGTCGAGGACTATCTGTACATTTCTTCTCCCCTCCCTCCGCCTTTATAGCTCAAGAAACTAGGGATGATCCTTCTGAGGTGATGGCCACACCCCCATTGCTTCTGTGGGCTAAATTGCCTCTTATCTGACTCTGTGGTTCTTCCTGCTTCTTCTTTCAAGGAAATACTCCCAGACCATTATTGAAGGTGTCTACGGAAGTTGTTTCATCCTTTCTTGTTGCAACCACTGTGTCCAGTGCTGTCTCTTTCAAACCTTTCTCTATTCTTTATTTTTTCTGGAAGACCAGGGTGGGATTGGGGTTCAAACAATGTTTACATAATAAACTCTACCTTTTTTGAAAGTGCCCTGTGATGTAGCACCAGTGGTGGGTTCCGGATCCCGCTGCAACCAATACAGTGCAACAGGGCCCAGCAGCCACCACATGAATGCACGCAGTGCGCACGGACATGCCCGCAGCACATGCATGTGTCCTTATCTCCTGCGACATTCCAGCTGCTCAGTGGAGCATCGTGCAGGCACCATACGCTGCACGTGCATGCACAGATAACCCGTTTCCTTCAAATACAGGTAAGGAACGAGGGAGGGCGGGTGGGCCCTCCGGAGCACCATACTGGAACGGTACCGGTGCTCCCGGCAAGCACCGGTATGCCCGTACCGGGGCGTAACGCCTGCAACCCACCACTGCATAGCACACAAGATAAAAGGGGAGAGAATTTGCTCAGTGTTTTCCTCATTTTGGCAAATGCTTCAGATTCTACAAAAGCTGGGGTTGTGGGGGAGATTTCACTTCCAAACTCTTACTGCTCTTGATGTAAGATGCTTACTAATTGTCTCAGGGTCACTCATGCTCACATTTTCTCAGCTCAAAGCTAATTATGTTATTTTGGCACAGAGGCAAAAAGTCCCAGAAGCATCCATATCCATATGCAATAAGTCAAATTAGCAGCAATTTTCTATCTCTTCAAGATATTGCAAATTGCAATGGGCTTTTAGTATCATTGTTAGCAATAAGTTCAAGATGTTTTCTCAGTGGAATCTCTTGCCTCTTATTCTTTCTCAGCACAGAAATAAAACCAGGAATATCCAAATCACATCTATTGTATAGTGAGCAAATCAATATGTAATATATTGCCTAACAAATTAAGCTATTTCCAGGAATATTCCTTCTGGAAGAACAGATGACAGCATGACTATTTATTATGGATTTATAAACAAGAGTGTTCTAGCTCACTCATCAATACTCAATAGAACAGCTTGGCACTCAAAATTATTAAATAGTTTTTAGCAGTACACTGAGACTGTGCTAACAAATTTCTCTATAATGCCTGTATCAAATGTTTTAAACTTTAATTCTCACGCCTTAAGAGCAGGCCCACAAGGTTGGTGGCAAGGAATCGGAATTATCAAAATATGTGGAAGGACCATAATTCCCTACTCTTATCTTATTAAGAATCTGGCAGCACATTTTCAGCAATTCTGGTTGTTGTTTTTTAAAAGCTTTAAATGTTTATTAATGTTAAATATATTTGTAGATGAGAAGTAATGTGCAAATTACAACACACAGTTTTACATAGCCTTCAATTCCGAATTAACTTATTAGAAACTAAGGATCATTAAAGTCAGTACAGGTAGTCCTCGACTTACAACAATACAACTTTGATTCCTCAAAGTTACAATGGCACTGAAAAAAGTGATTTAGGATTGTTTTTCACACTTAATGACCATCCTACCATCCCCATGATCACATGATCAACATTGGGTGCTTGGCAACTGGCATGTATTTATGATGGTTGCATGTCCAGGGCATCATGCTTTTTGTAACCGACTGATAAGCAAAGTCAATGGTGAAGCCAGTAACAATTATATTACTAATTTAACAACTGCAGTGATTCATTTAACAATTGTGCCAAAAAAAGTCGTAAATGGGGCAAAACTCACTTAACAACTGTCTTACTTAGCAACAAAAAATTTGGGCTTATTGTAGTAATAAGTCGAGGACTACCTGTACTATCTACTTTTGAATAAGTGTATCTTTAGGGTGGCATCCATTTAACAGACCCCAAGAACCGAATAGCAATTTTCCTTCTCTCCACAGTCTCCCTCACCCACATATGCTCTTGCGAAATAGCTCAGGATAGATTTAGGGAGTTACAGAGGTGTAAAGGTCAGTTTTAAGGCATTAGATTTTTGTCCCTCATTTAAAACCATAATAAAATATGACAATGTTTCTCTCTCTCTTACACCCACTCACTCACTCAAGACATATGCATACCCCTCTTTTCTATCAAACCATTTGTCAATATGTGCATATGTGGCTGACTGAAATGCCCTTTCAAGTTCCAAAACAGTTTTGGGCTGATGGCCAAGGGTACACTTCAGTGCAAGCTTTATCTGCATGACAATCTCTTCAAGAGGAGCTCAACTGTTTTTGTAGTCTAGAGCATCTGCATGATCATTACACATTCTAACTGTCACTTAAAATACACTCCACATTCACAAAAATAAATGGAGAGAATGGGGTAAGGCCAAATACCTGGGTCTCCATATTTTGCAGCTCATTAACAACTTATTTTAACTTTTATTTGTAAACTAATTCAAATAAAAAGCCTCCTTACATAAGTAAGAACAGATCTACCCATTACAGACAAAAATATTTCTATCTGAGAAAAAAAACTATTGTGGCACATGGCATTTTCTCACAGTTTTGTTGGGCAATAACCGGTCTGGACATACATAGTACACTTTATCAGGTTGAATCATAGCATGTGGTCATTGCAACAGGAGAAGAAAACTCTGATGTTTTGGAAAAGTCCACCCAAAGCCCAGAAATAGCTTGAATTTCTTAACAAAATCATGGCACACTTTAATTATGAGTACGGTACATGTAGCTTTCCAATGGCAGGAAACCCCTCCCCCCCAAATCCTAGATACTGATCCCATAATTATGCTACCACTGTTTTAAGTAATCTGAAATTAGACTTTGAAGGGAACTATTAAAAAACAGTTTTCCAAGATTCTTAATGATAAAGCAGGCCTGAGAAATTGTTAGATTTGGTGTGCACTGTACTCATGCCACTTGAATTCAGCAGGAGTCTCTTGATTATTCAATCATGCCTACGTTTATTCTCTTAATCTGCAATCCTGTGTATTCTAACTTGGAAATAATGTAGGTTTCATTGCAATCATAGGATCACAACCAAATAATAAGCAACCTTGCACAGGCTAGTAGACTCTTCAGAATATGATTTTAAAAAAACTGATTCTGACATATATTAACTTTGCAATTACCACGTTAATAAAGAGAAGGGCAATATAGCATCTCTTATACTCACCTTCCTTTAAAGTCCATTTAATTGACCCCGTTCTCTTGCTAACTGCATGTAATCTCCCATCAAGAGTTGAAACGAACAATAATGTCTCTGGCAAAGTCACTGAATTGGCATTTCCACAGCTCTGAAGAACAAAAAAAAGGGAGAGCAGAAGGGTTAGATTTATTTTGTGGTTAACTGAGGAAGGTGAAGATTTGATAAGAAGGGTAAAAATGTATATTCTGTCATGAGCAGTTTCTCTTTCTTGCAAAAGAAGTAGGCTAGTCAGCACAAGCAACCCGAGCAGGATTATACTATTTTAAACCTTTGCTTTTTATTAGCTTTCCTACTGTTGCTACCATATATTGAATGTTGGGCCCTTTAGATGTTTAGCTAGGTGGAAAAGAAGCCATGGTACATAATCATTCTTAATCTGAAGAGGACACTGTGCTGGTCCGGCCACAATTTAGAGCAGAACATAATCCACCCACTGCATACAGAGAAGCAAAACAAGCAGTATTCATGAACTTCATTTGCCTTTTTTCGGTTTCCCTTCTGCTGTGTGGGCATGAGGAACAGGGAACGTATGGCTTTCAAGATGCTGCTGAGCTACCATCCCTCATCCCATAATAGAGGATGGTAAAGGATTCTGGGAGCTGTAGTTCAGCAGCAACTGGAGAACCTCAATTTCCCTACCCTTAAAGATGGGAGAAAGAGAACAAGGACTGCAGGGATGATGGAAATCATGTAACACCATGTCACACAAATAGGTGAATTAGGATTTTCTCTATTGTCCTCGTCTGTTCAGGTTAAATGGGAGATATTTGGGACACGTTTTTAAAATTAACCCTTGTTTTACTATTTACATTACAGTTTTCATATATTTGCTACTTCAAAGTGGTAGGAAACTATGTTGTTGATTTGGGGAAAAATACCACTTAACTTTAGAGACTGCCAAAAAGGAGGGGATGTAGGGATAGGCCTCAATTTACCTTGTCATAAGACTAAGAAAGGGGAGTGCCACTAAATGCCTACCACCCAGAGGTGGGTTTCAATTTTTTTTACAATCTAGTCTGTGGGCGTGGCCTATTTTGTGGGTGTGTCTTGGTGATCATGTAACTGGGTGGGAGTGGCCAACTTGATGTCACTCACCAGAAGATGTCATCAATTGTAGTCATAAGTCAAGGACTATCTCTGCCTTCCTCTGCATGGCAGCCTTGTCCTAGTAAACTCCTTCTCCTTTCTGGCAACTTTCCTCTCTGTTAGAGGCACCAAAATAATCCAGACAATATAAGGTTTACTGCTCAGCAGGGGGTTGGAGTAGGTAACCTCTGAGTAGCCTTCTAGCCCTAAATTGCTGTGCTGTATTTCTTTCTTTCTTTCTTTCTTTCTTTCTTTCTTTCTTTCTTTCTTTCTTTCTTTCTTTCTTTCTTTCTCTTTCCCTCCTTCCTTCCCTTCCTTTCTTTATATCCAGTTTGTTGTTCAGCTGATCCAGAAACAAACTGCTGAATTTCACTTTGCAAACCTCCTGCCAAGTAGCTTTTCAATTTAAAATCCAAAGTTTGCAGCTTTAAGACTTGTGGACCTCAACTCCCAGAATTCCACAGCCAGGCATGCTCAGTTCCGATCTAAAGAGCCAGCATTTGTTTTTCTCCTTTGCTGAATCTCCCGGCTGAAAATTGAGCTTGCTTGCTTGCTTGCTTGCTTGCTTGCTTGCTTGCTTGCTTGCTTGCTTGCTTGCTTCCTTCCTTCCTTCCTTCCTTCCTTCCTTCCTTCCTTCCCTTCCCTTCCCTTCTTCCTTTCTCCCTCCCTCCCTTTTATTTTTAAAGCTTTTTTTCCCTTGCTTGAACCGGCAGGGGAAAAAAAACTTTTAAAAAAAAAGCTTCTGATGAAGCTTCTGACAAGAGAACAGGCCACCATTACTACTACTGGTCCTACCTCTTCCGGCATACTGTACCGTAACGGGAAGAACCCACATCTGCTACCACCTATATAATTAATAAAACTCTGGACTAAGGCATGCAAAGCCCCGAGACAATACACTGACACTCTGCAGGTAATCGTCAACTTATAACCACAATTGAGCCCCAAATTTCTGTTGTCAAGTGAGACATTTGTTAAGTGAGTTTTGCTCCATTTTACAACCTTTCTTGCCACAATTGTTTAGTGAATTACTGTAGTTTATAAGTTAGTTGTTAAGGGGAACTGGCTTCCCCATTGACTTTGCTTGTCAGAAGGTCTCATAGGGTAATCACATGACCTCGGGACACAACAACGGTCATAAATATGAACCTGTTGCCATCAAAGGTCATAACTGTGAAAAATGTGTCATAAATCACATTGTTTCAGTGCCATCATAACTTTGAACAGTCACTAAATGAGCTTTTGTAAGTCAAGGACAACCTGCATTTCTTAGGGAACTGAGTAATGAAGAACAGAGCACAGGCCAGTGTTGTGGCTGATCATATTTAAGGGTTAAATTCCTTCTCCTTTGAAGGAAGAGAAGGGAGAAGGTCTGAAGAAAGAGGTTTGAATGTTGGGACAGTTGGAAGTTGGGTTCGTTGGTGGTTGACAGAAGAAGGAGGAAGAAGGAGGGCCAGACAGATATTTCTAAACATCAGTTTCCATGAATGAAAAGATAGTAGCATCTCCCTGGGTTTCCTCTGGGAGCCGAAAACCTCCCACTAAAACCCTGTGGACAAAGCTGCTGCCTCAGCAAGGCACCTTCAAACTCTTGGTGTATCCTGGCCGGGAAAGGGGGAGCCGGGGGGGGGGGGGGGAGGCAGATCCTGCTAAGAGTCAGGAAATGAAAGAACTTGATGAATTTTGTCAGCTAAAATAATGGCTTAACCCACAACAATTTTTTAAAAAAAGATCTACTAGCATTTTTTTTCTTCTTAAACTCTACCAAATATCGAGTTTCCCGGAAAATAAGACAGGGTCTTATTTTCTATTGACCCCTGAAATAAGCACTTGGCCTTATTTTTGGGGAGGTCTTATTATTTTTGAGGTGCAGGAGGCGGCGAGCGTGGTCACCTCATGGTTGCTGCTGTGTTGCAATATTTTTGGGGAGGGCTTATTTTCAGGGGCGGGCTTATTTTAGCACATGCGCTCAAAAGCCTGATTGGGCTTATTATCCAGGGAGGTCTTATTTTGGGGGAAACAGGGTAGAAAGAAAAAAGAAAAAGAAAAAAGCTCTGCCTGTAGAGACAATTTCCCCAGGCTGATTTGGGACGCCACTTAAACTTGCCAGAAACAGAAAGGTCTGATCTCTGAGACAACATCCTGTGACAAGGTCTCATGGCATCAAGCAGGTGAAACTGCATGGTAACCAGGGATAGAAAAATAAACTTTCGTGTCCCAAAATAGTTTAGGGACCTTCATTGCCTCAAGTGAAAATGACTAATAAAAGGGAGGAACATGGAAATTAATTTTATTTCAGGGGGTTTACCCGCAAACTGGGATTCTCTTCAAAGCAGGTTTTTTTCAGGTTTTTCACATTCCATCAGCAGGGCTCTGACCATGAGTATTTTTGCTGTAATTCTTTATCTTAAAAACAACTGTTTGGTAAGAGCATTTGATTGTTTAGCCACCTGCTATTGCCTGAGAAGTTTCAAAAGTATATTTAACACACAAGTTACTACTGTTAGCTATATGAAACTCTTAAGGGCTGAAATGACATATGTGAGCATAGGATTGAGGTTTTCCAAAAGACAAGAAACTGACTGATGGGAAACGAAGATGTTAACCATATTGAATTATTTTACACAAAGTGTTTGAAAAAAGAAAGATACAATCTGTTTCAGAATGTGGTTTGTTATTTTGAAAAACTGAATGAGCATTTCAGTAACTATTTAATGAATAGTTAATAGAATAATTTAACAGAATAATTAAAACTAATTACCTTCTCTCCAAATAGAGCTATATTTGTACGTGGTTAGCAAATGTGCTACAGGATCAAATGAGTTATTTTATCCAATTCATATGATCTCATAGGAGATTTGTTCCTACAAGAAATAGCTTTGAAGGTCCCTACTTAGAAAAAAAAAACTAAATCTTTTTCAACTTCCTTATTGGGAAATACAAAAGAGCTCACAGAAATATTTCTTTTGCGGAGACATTTGGTTTGCAGTTTATATCTACTGAATTTTTTAAAAAAAACCCACCACAAATGGGAAACTGTTCCTCTAACTGCACCTGTTAGTTGAGTACTTAGGCTCCAGTACCTACCAGCACCTTTTCTTTGTGATAAACAATTATCCTCACATACAAATTACTTTAGGTGAGTTTCCTGGAGGAAGATTAAATCAGGATATTTCTAAATGCGTGTATTAATTTTATAGCAGGCTCCATATACCATATTATGATAATTTATTTTGTTAATTGTGTGCTACTTGTTTATAGCACCATATAGTATCAGTAGCATATTTTAGATTTTATAATTTTTTACCAATATAAGTATCATTCTTATATTCTATTTCCCTGAAAATAACTTATTTTCGGGGAGGTCTTATTATTTTTGAGGTGCAGGAGATGGAGAGCGTGGTCACCTCATGGCTGCTGCTGTGTTGCAATATTGTCGGGGAGGGCTTATTTTAGCACATGCGCTCAAAAGCCTGATTGGGCTTATTATCTGGGGGGGTCTTATTTTCAGAGAAACAGGGCAAAACAAGCTAGAAATGAGGATAGAACATTTCCCTCACCATCTCCAAAGAAACCCAAGATATATTCTAATGGTTCTAGCACTTACAATTAAAACTCTTTTTGCCAAAAGGGCTAATAAACACACTAGCTTTTAATTGCTGTAAATCATCCCTAAATCCATAAATTCTTAATCGTGGCTAAATTGATAGGAGTGTTAGCCCATATGTAAAAGGACCTAAAGATATTTGTCTGATTGTTTTATGCAACAGTCTTTTTTGACAGCCCCCCATTATTTCTATTTTGTAGATGGAGCATTGCAACCAGGAATATTTGTAGTTTGGCCCACTTCATCTATTCTTCATCTAAGAATAGATGAAGTGGGCCATATACTTGCTAGAAAGATGAATGGGAAGGCGATTGTTTGATTTTGGGGTTCAAATCCCCTATTAATGTTGCCCAAATGTATTTGGGGACAGAGCTGCTATCAGCAAGCTTCTCTCTTTGAGGGAGATGGACAGTTCAGAAATGTAAAAACATAATTAAATAAAATTATGGTTGAGGTGGGCCAACAATTGTAAATATCAAAAGTTGTTTGTATCATTGAAAGCTCTGTTATTGTGTTTTTCTTTTAAGCAAAAGTTGTTAATGAATGAGTTGTTTTTTCTAAACGAAAATCTCAGTATTCAGGTTAAATTGCCGTGTTGGCACTTTGCAATAAATAAGTGGGTTTGGGTACTTGGTCTCTAAAAGGTTCGCCATCACTGGGATAAGGAATAGAGATTATTAAAAAGGGATACTATACTAAGCACTATAAGAACTGGACAAATATTTCTTCAGAAAAAATGTCAATGTTTTTGATTAATTGATTGCATTATTGGTATAAAAATAATGTACATATTACTACAAGCAAAAAGAAGAGAAGAAACACTATTCAACATTTAACTGTTTGCAGAATTGTGCAATTTGCACATTCTTTTTTGCTGAGTTATCAGGAAATTCACAGCCACAACCAATAAAAGGGAGGGCACAAGGATGATCCAATAAGAGCTTTACTGTTTGCTTTTTATAAAAGAGAGACACTGGCATTTATTAGCTTGTAGCTTTGGATGCTATTATTTAAGGTACAGGTAGTTTTCAACTTACATTTAGTGGCTGTTCCAAGTTGCAACAGCACTGAAAAAAGCGACTTATTATGAGCATTGCAGCAGCCCCATGGTCACATGATCAAAATTCAGGTGCTTGGCAACTGGTTCATATTTATGACGGTTGCAGTATCCTGGGCTCATATGATTCTCCTTTTGCTACTTTTAGGCAAGCAAAGGCAATGGGGAAGCCAGATTTGCTTAACAACTATGCAACTAACTTAACAACTACAATGATTCACTTAAAAATTATAGCAAGAAAAGTTGTAAAATGGGGCAAACTTCACTTAACAAATGTCTCACTTAGCAACAAAAATGTTGGGCTCAATTGTTGTCTAAGTTGAGGACTACCTATAATAACTTTTATTCAGTTAACAAGCTGCAATTAAATACGAAGACTGAAACAGCCTCACTGCATTATATTTAAAAGCCATTCATATTTGATATCCATGCAATAAGTATCATTTAAGGCCATTTTTTAATTCATTGTTCTCCTGCTGATCCTCGTCCATACCAAATTTACTATCTCAACAGGAGAGAGGGGTTCCTCCTATGATATTGCATTTCCAGCTGTTTGTTGAATTTGAAATAATTACTGTTTGCATCCCAAACATTTGCTAATAGTATTTTGCTACCCAAACTTTGCCTTTTCCCCATTCTCTTATGGTGGAGGTACAGGGGTGTAATAAATGAAAGGGAGAAACCAAGCTACTCTGGTTTTGAACTGAATTTGAATTGAATTGAATTGAAAAAAAGATCAGAAATCTTGGCTGTTAACTATTTGTTTCCCAAATTAAACTAAACTTTATACACAGGGTTAACTTTCCAAGCAGGGGAGTTATTTGATATTGATACTCTCAAAATAGTTTTTTTTTAAAATATACATATAGTTGTCAACTTTCAACTGTTCACTTAGTGACCATTCAAAGTTATAATGGCACTGAAAAAGTAACGTATGACCATTTTTCAGTTACAACCATTGTTTTTCCGTGGTCACATAATCAAAATTCTGATGCTTTGCAACTGATTCAGGTTTATGACATTTGCAGTGTCCTGGGGACATGGGATCACTAGGGCTCACTGCCTTAGAAGAGTGAAGAAATCCTCAGGCACGACTCACACCCTGGTCAGCACTTCTTTACCCTGCTACCATCGGGAAGGAGAGATAGAAGTATAGCCAGCTGCACAAACAGGCTGAAGAACAGTTTTTATCTGTGGGCTGTCACACTCCTGAATGCGAAATAACATCATAACTAAGCAGTGTGATGGACTTGCAGGGCCATCACAATGTGTAACATGTTCACACTGGTGTAATGGGACTGGGTGTTTGTAAATATGATTTATTGGGTTAGGAATATTTTTTCCTCTTTTCTTTGTCTTCACTGTGAGTTGTATTGTGTTGGGGGGGGAATACACTGAGAGGGCTCAACCAATCTCATTGTACATATGTTGTGCACTGACAATAAAGAATTATTATTAATACATTATGCAACCTTCTGACAAGCAAAGTCAATGAAGAAACCAGATTCACTTAACAACCATGTTAATAATTTAACCACTGCAGCAATTCACTTAACAAATGTGGCAAGAAGAGATGTAAAACAGAGCAAAATTCACTTAACAAATTTCTCACGTAGTTGCATAAATGTTGGATTCAATTTTGGTCGTAAGTCGAGGACTACCTGTAGTTCACTAAGATTTCCATATTTCCTGTGATACAAGTACACATATTTCATTTTAGTGTTACAGCATTAATACCTTAATGAAGTACAGTTCAGTCCTCTGAGCAACTGGAATTTTGAAACAACTAATCAATTTATTACATAAACAAACCATGAGGCATAGGCGTAGTTCCCGCACAAATTGAATGAAGAAATACATGACATTTGTGCATTCACGCTGAAAAGAAAATGTCACTCAGTAGTATTTGCATTGGCTAGAGACTTCAACCTTAGATCTAACTGACAATATTTACTGTCAGAAACAGAACATATGCTTGTATTTCCAAGAAACCCCTTTGAAGTTGAGTAATATTTTAATCATTCAACTACACTTTAATAAACTGTTGAAAAGCACATGGCATCAATAATCAAACTGGATATATAATTTATGTATATTTATATGTGTGTGTATATAGCCCAGGTTCAAATATATTACATTCTAGGCAGACTTCTTAGCTGGATGGAAGCAGATGGAAGCAGTTAGCTTCCTCCCATAATTGGGGCTTACCAGGGGTTGTAAAAATCTAATAGATACCTTTCACCCTGGCTTCGGTGATAACAGATAAGAGCCTGTGGCCTAATGGCTAAGAAGTCTGCCCAGGTTCAAATCCCAGTAAGGGTATGGCTAGCTGATGAGAGCTAAATAGCTTGAAATAGATCTATACTAGTCTCCCTTTATTTATTTATCAGCACAAATAAAAAAACACAAATATAACAAAGGCAACAGTAAAAAACATTGGGTTTCTGTCGTGATTGACTCTTGTGACGAGCCGATTGACAGATGATGGAAGCAGTTAGCTTCCTCCCATAATTGGGGCTTACCAGGGGTTGTAAAAATCTAATATATATATTTGTGCTAACAAAGGCAAAAGTAAAATATTGGGCTTTCTATCTGGATGGTCTTTTGCGACGAGCCAATGGACAGAGAATGGAAGCAGTTAGCTTCCTCCCATAATTGGGGCATACCAGGGGTTGTGACTTGAAAAAATATATATATATATACACACACACACACACACACACACACATACATACATGTACACACACACACATTTTAAAGATATAATTCTTCTGATAAGGCACACATTTTTTTCTGATAACGCAAAAATATTTTAAGTACAGCTGTGCAACATTGGAAAAAGATAAATCTATAACCATTTCAGTGTTAAGAAAAAGAATTTACACATTTACTTAGAGGACTAATGCAGCTTTCAAAATCTCATTATTATATATCTAATAGATATAATTTGTGATCCACTACAATTTATACTGAAAGTCAATTTGGCTTCAAGGTTAATATTCCAGTCTAGAAACCAGGAGGCCACGAGTTCAAATCCTACCTTAGACATAAAGCCAGTTGGGTAATCCTGGGAAGGTTCTCTCAATCCTAGGGAGAAGCCAAACCTGAAATCTCACCAAGAAAACCACAGAGATTGGTTCCTGGCAGTTGCCAGGAGTCAGAATTGAGTCGAAGGTGCACAGATAAACACAATTTATAGCAGTGAATTTGTTTGTGGTGTACTTCACCATTAATTGCTCATTTTCATAAAATCCAGACACTACTGGAGAAAACAGTTCTTTAATTGTTCTCTTTCTAGTCAATAAAAAATATATTGGATTTCTCTCTTTGATCCAGATCTTCTAAATATAGTTCCGGATTTTGGAAGTGAAAGTTTGTGTGATGCAGTATATTACATTTGCTCATCAGTAAAATGAGTTAATTATTACTCATTAGTAGTAAAATGAAATATTCAGTAAAATTTAACTATTTCAGATTATTTAATCATGAAGGATATAAGAAGTTTTGCATTATTTGCATTATTCACTGCTAGATTAGTCACACAAAGGTATGCCACCTTCTTCTCCCAGCCTGGGCTGAGAGAGACTGTTGGGTTCAAAGTCATCTAGATGGCTTCTTGGTAGGACAAGATTTGGGTTTCACCACTCCTAGCCTAACACCTTTACCACCATGCCCCAGCAATTCTCAATTCTACAGATAGAGACAAAGAAAACAAATGGTTTTCTAGGTTTTAAGATTAATCCAGCTATGTACAAGATCATTTCACTTCCAAAGCAAAACCTTGGTTCTAATGCCTGGTTTTGAAAATTACCTGGAGGATATGGAGACATAGGTATACATGTGAAAAACAGAAGACCTTCTCAAAAAGATGCACACTGTATGCCAGGTGTATCTGTACACCAGGCATCATCATGCTTTCAAAAGGAAAAGTAGTAAGAAGGGGATTATTTGGGTTTAATGGGACGAAGAATTATAAGGGAGAAAGCACAGTTAGACTGAAGAGATTTATGCTCAGAACAATAGATTTCTGCTACAATGGCAGATGTAGACACGGGTTGCTAAGCAAAACTAACCCATATGTATATGAGTGTGTGTGTGTGGGTGGGTGCGTGTGCGTACATGCGCTCACGTATACAGTTGCTATTCATAGGTAGTCCTCGACTTATGACAATTGAAGCCAAAAATTCTGTTGTTAAGTGAGACATTTGTTAAGGGAATTTTGTTAAGTGAGTTTTGCCCCATTTTACGATCTTTCTTGCCACATTTGTTAAGTGAATCACTGCAAGTTGTTAAGCTAGTAACATGGTTGTTAAGTGAATCTGGCTTCCCCACTTGCTTGTCAGAAAGTCAGAAAAGGTGATCACATGACCCCGGGACTCTGAAACCATCATAAATATGAACCAGTTGTCAAGCATCCAAATTCTGATTATATTACCCTGGGGGAATGCCTCAACGGTCACTGTGTGAAAAACAATCCTAAGTCACTTTTTTCTGTGTTGTTGTAGTGCCTAATGATCGTTAAAGGAATGGTTGCAGGTTGAGGACTACCAGTATTCAAACTTGGTCCATCACTCCCTAACTAACACATGATTGTTTCTAGAATCATTTCAGTGACTATTCAAGAGGTCAATTTCTCCATTTTAGGCTGAAGAATGGACTTAGAGCAAGAGACATGAAACACTGCCTCTTCTAAGTGGTAATGGGAAGGGCAGTTCCTTCAGAGGATCAAAAGAAAAGAGAAACCGGATGTCTATCACATTGTTCCATCAATATCAGGGGCATACGGTAATCTTTAACATAGTACGTTGCTTAATGTTTAACAGACAAAATAGGTTGTTCAGCATCAGTTATTTGATACTGAAAGTTCAGACTTGGAGACATGCACAGATTCATAGCAACCCAGTCCTTGGAGAAAGCCCTGCATTTACCTACAGTAATAGTGAGGGCAGTGTCAGCCTCTGCTTCGCTATTTATTTTCGGCTGCCATTGAAATGGGGAGGGGGGGCTGATATTTGGGAGGGGAAGATTTGGTACAGGAAAGATTGTTAAAAGGGAGTTTTGTTCTCACCATCTACTGTGCATGCTGAAGACTGGTGTTTAGAGTTGGTCAAGGCCAACTTGGAAATGAAACCCACATGACACCTGAGGGATTTGCAGATTGGACAATGGGATGGGGGTTACCGGGGGAGGGGGAGAGGGGGTTGGACAAATATTGATATGTATGATTTTGCGGGCTTTTGCCTCAGACCTTGCTTTACTTAGCTGCTGTCTTTTCATAACCAGTAAAAGTATTCTTAATTCTGCAAAATGGAGTTAAGTGGTTTCTTTCTTGGTTGCTGAGGGAGGCCGGCTCGACAGGCAGTCTGTGTATCTTACGGGATTTGCAATTTTTTGCCAGTCTTTTTTTTTTTTTTGCCTTCTATAGTTTTAGGAGGAGCAATATGGGGCTACATCATACACATGGGACTTTTGGGGGGGTGAATTGGGAGTCTAATTTAAGTTTATTTCTCCTCCCATCTAACTAAAAATGGCAAGAAGCCATTCTACCCGTTTGGTAGATGTGGTCAGAAAGGAACACAGCAGCCACCAAAAACAAAACAACCCCCCCCCCCAGCTTTTTTGCTATTGCCTCAGGTTGCTCCCTCAGAAGAGCCCTGAGTAAGGAGATCGTATCAGAGAAATGCCGTAAGTTCTCAATGTTGAAGTGAAAGGAGATAGTTCTGCTTTGTGGATATAAGGAACAGCTCCCTGCAGCTGTCTGTTGCAACCCTTGTTGAATTTTTTCTCTAGACTTTTTAGCATATAAAAGAGCTACAAATAGCTTCAGAATGGAAGATGTGCTGCTTAATAACCTTTTACCTCACCGATAAAAGCAGCTGGTGGAGGAGGAGGACATCCCTAAGACAAGTGCTTTAGAGCGCAGCCACAGCTTGCCAATGTCCACCATCTTTCTACTCACCGGCAGATGGGGAAAGAAGATAGCCTGGATCCCAAATCACAACCTACCTTTCTAGATTTTCTAGTTTCTTTCTAGTTAGATTTTTTTTTACACTAACCGCACTACGTCTACCCTTTGTGTGTGTGTGTGTGTGTGTGTGAGGTTGCCTTGAATTATTTGTCCACTAAGTCTCTTTATGTGATCTATGAGCCTCCTCATCTCTCTGTGGGTGATTAAACCTGTGATTTGGGAAAAGGGGTGGGTGGTACAATGGAGAATTACAATTTGGGTAGTTGCCTAAGTTTTTCTTTTTACCTGGTGCAGCAAAGCCTGTATTGGATTAAAGGACTTATATGGCTATAGGTTCAAGGAACGGAAGAGGAACCAAGAAGAAGCTGTAGTTTCTAGTTGTTTTGTTCATGGCTGGCTGGGGAATTCTGGGAGGTGGAGTCCACAAGTCTTAAAAGTTGCTTAAGGTTCGACACCCCTGCCTTAGAGAAAATGTTTAACACAGGATGCAACTGACAGGTGCAGGGAGCTCTTACATACACCCATAAAGCAAGACCATCTCCTTTCACTTCAACATGAAGAAGTGATATAGATAGGCTTAAGATACAGAAGGATCTTGACAAACTTGAACATTGGGCACTATCTAATAAAATGAAATTCAATGGTGAAAAGAGTAAGGTTCTACATTTAGCCAAGAAAAACAAAATGCACAGATACAGTATAGGTGGGAACTTGCTCAATAGTAGTAACTGTGAGAGGGATCTTGGAGTCCTAGTGGACAACCATTTAAATATGAGCCAGCAGTGTCCAGCAGCTGCCAAAAAAGCCAACACAGTTCTAGGCTGCATAAACAGAGGGATAGAATGAAGATCACATGAAATGTTAATACCACTTTATAAGGCCTTGGTAAGGTCACACTTGGAGTACTGCATTCAGTTTTGGTCGCCACGATATAGAAAAGATGTGAAGACTCTAGAAAGAGTGCAGAGAAGAGTAACAAAGATGATTAGGGGACTGGAGACTAAAACATATGAAGAACGGTTACAGAAACTGGGTATGTCTAGTTTAATAGAAAGAATAGCAATAGCAATAGCAATAGCAGTAGACTTATATACCGCTTCATAGGCCTTTCAGGCCTCTCTAAGCGGTTTACAGAGAGTCAGCATATTGCCCCCAACAATCTGGGTCCTCATTTTACCCACCTCGGAAGGATGGAAGGCTGAGTCAACCCTGAGCCGGTGAGATTTGAACCGCTGACCTGCTGATCTAGCAGTAGCCTGCAGTGCTGCATTTAACCACTGCGCCACCTTGGCTCTTAAGAAGGACTAGGGGAGACATGATAGCAGTGTTCCAATATCTCAGGGGTTGCCACAAAGAAGAGGGAGTCAAACTATTCTCCAAGCCACTTGAGTGTAGAACAAGAAGCAATGGGTGGAAACTAATCAAGGAGAGAAGCAACTTAGAACAGAGGAGAACAATTAATCAGTGGAACAACTTGCCTCCAGAAGTAGTGAATGCCCCAACACTGGAAGTCTTTAAGAAGATGTTGGATAGCCATTGGTCTGAAACGTTATAGGGTTTCCTGCCTAGGCAGGGGGTTGGACTAGAAGACCTCCAAGGTCCCTTCCAATCCTGCTATTGTATTGTATTGTATTGTATTGATATGTGTGATTTGGTGATCCTTAGCAGACAACATTTACAAGCAATAAGGATCGCCAATCTGATCATTGGTCTCGTCTGAAACAAATCTGTATTGGACTCTAGTATGGGGTTGTATACTGGGAATTGCAATTACACATCTGGAGGCTACCATACTGTGAAAGGCTGATGTACAGGATTGTAGTGTAATGGGGGGGGGGGATCTTCCCACTTATTTTGTCTAAACTGGCCTTTTAAAGACATCTCTCATTTTATTTTATTATTTCATTGTATTTATTTTATTTTATCCTATCTCGCCTTTATTATTATTTTTATAAATAACTCAGGGTAGTGAACCTATAGTACTTAATACTCCTTCCTCCTATTCCCCTCCCCCAGTACCAACCCTGTGAGGTGGGTTGAGTTGAAAGACTCTGACTGGCCTAAAATCACCCAGCCAGTTTTCATACCCAAGGTAGGACTAGAACTCACTCCAAAATTGGGTCCCAGACCAGACTAAGCTGGGCCATGCCAAGGTTACTGACTACCTTTAAAAACAAGAGATTAAAACAGATAAATGGGGACAAGGGTGAGAGAGGAAAAAGCAGCAGGTTTGCCCCGCTTCCAAAGTGTAAACAGATTAGGCAACATGGTCTCTTCCAGGTGTTATCCATATCAGCTGGCTAATGCCTAGAGACTGTAGTATTTTTAAATCAATGCATCTGAAAAGGACTCGGTTGGCTATCCCTTAATTGTTGTCTAGCATGTTGATATTAAGATGTACGTCCAATGGAATGGGTGGACTCCAGATCCCATCTTTAAAGCAATGCCATCTGATGGACTCAAATGGTTGTGTTTTTTTTCCTATTGCCGTGTCTGCAGTTGTAACATCCTCAGTTTGAATATCCCTGACCTGGTGCCCTTTAAACAGGGCTTGAAGACCTGGCTCTGACCCAGGGATAGGGTTAAGTCAGGTATCTGTCCACCTGAATGAGATTGTTCTGGATTCTGTTTTTAATTTGTATGACATCCGGAGCTGTTGTGAGTTGGGCAGCCTTACCAGCCTGACAAATAAATACTAAAGCAAGCTAGATCTTTGCCTGTACTGCAAAAACGGCTCTCGTGTCTATGTATTAATTTTCATCATTCTTCCACTATTTAAAACAAGCAACAATATTGCAAGGAACAGTTGCAAGCAAAGTTTATAAATCTATAAAACGAAATGAGAGACACGGGGTGTGCAAGTAATGCTAATTATTTCAATAAGTCATCCCTGAATGGGAAAATGAATATCTATGAGTCAAAATAATTTCAACTATCCTCTTTGATTTATTTAATTTCTGTGTATTTGCAACTTATTTTCAGTTTTAGTCTCCAGTTAGTTATTTATTAAATTTGAAAGAGAAATAGGATTCTAAATTTGACATAGTTTTCTAGAAAGGACCAAAATGGGTCCATATTATCTCTCACTTATTTTATTCGATTATGCCTCTTCCTCCAAATGTTCAGTAGCAAGGACTTCTTTAATCACAACATTGACTGGAATTCTCAGCCATAAATAATTGCTACTCACAATATAACTGACTTGTTCCCCTGTGCTATCATTACATTACCTACATGAGAATTTTGTAAGAATCTCTTGCTCACTAATTAGCCAAATATGTATTATCCAAAACTTAGAGACCCCTCTTATCACCCTCAAATTAAAACAAGAGAGCCTGGAAAGAAAACCAGCTTAGGTAAACCCACTAGTGACCTCTTTTGTTTTCATTTATTTTTAATTGAAAATAATATATTTTTCCATTTTGCTTAGGATATCCTTTCCTGTAAAAATGCTTTAGCACAATATTTAGATTGTGATTTACCTTAGAGGTATCAAACTAGGCTGCAAACCTCCAGACCACTTTTAAGTGGAAGCTAAGGTTGCCCAATTTAGCCACAATTCTTACAGCCAACGCACTCTTTTTTCTTCTTTCTATGTCAACTTATGAGTAATATCAACATGTTGTTATTTTTGCATTTTGATCCATGCAAAGTATTATATATGATTTCCTGCCATAAAAGGCTGAATGTACTATAAAAGACCTGCATTTAAGTTTCAAAGCTTAAAGTCGGTTGACACAGATTGCTTTTTGAAAACAGCATCATCAAAATCAAAAGGCATGCGAAGCAATCATACATCTGCTGGGCAATGAAATCCATAGTAAGTAATACATATAGACTAGAATTCAGTCTAGAAGTGCCAGCATGTCGGAATTTTAGCATTTTAGACTGAGATGTCCTAAAACCAGATGGGTTGGGTTGCTCCTGGTTTGGCCCGGTTCAGCTGAACTGGAAGTGGAATTCAGGCCTGGGTCACCGAACCAGCAGCAACCCAGGTCTGCCATGCCCCCAAACCGGTTCCCTCGCTGCCACTGAACGCCACTATTTGGGTTTTTAGTGACTGCGCATGCACAGTTCACTATAAATTGTTCTGCGCATGGGCAAAGAACAATTACATTGAACAGCACATGTGCACGCGCGTTGTGTGCGGGTTGCGAACCGGTAGTAAAACCGGCAGAAACCAACCCCTGGCTAAAAGCCAATTGACTTTCAGAATCAAGCCAAACCTTCTGATGGTCTGGTATGATAAGAAAGGTGAGCACTGGCAGAAATGGCCATTTTATGCCTTTTATCTAATTATTATGGAACACAAGAAAATATTACCTTTAGACAACTGCTTCTGATTATACATGGCCCTTCTGTAGTTCCTGTTTATGGTTTAACAGAGCTGTAGGTTCAGAACAAGTTGTTTTCCACAGCTCATCAGAGGCAGCACATAATCCTATGAGACTAAAATCCTATGCATGCTTATTTGGTGATCATATCACTGGATGCAGCGAGACCTGCTTTGTGCTAAATGGCACAGGACTGTGTTGTGTATAAAACAATATTGATCACAAATGTCTTCAAAAAAAAATACCCTGAGGTATAATTTTCATAGAAATGTTGTATACCTCAGTGGGAATTACTCTCTAAAATAGCATAGAATTAATTCTACCATTGTATGATTCTATGAACTGATACCCAGAGGGACTTCTGCCCAAGTAAATATGCCCACTATTGTGCTGTCAGAATCTCTGTGCTGGAACATGAATATTGTGAAGTCTTCCATATGTTTTCATTTTCATGGTCCCCAGTTGGGCATCGGGGATTAAACAAACCAAACAATTAAACGAATGATACAAGCATCAATTCTGCTTGCCAGACTTCAGCTGTTAAAAAAGGATATAATGGGCTAATTTTTGCTTAAAATGAGTTTGTTACATTTCTTTTCTATAGTATTACAAAATGCTTGAAAGAATAGCATAATTTAACCAGGCTGTAACAACTGTTCCTCTAAACCATCCCATCTGCCACTCAAATAATATAGGTTGTAGTATCTACAATGGGAACTTTCCACTTTGCTAGAAATAATAAAATAGAGTATAAGAGAAAGTTAAAAATTAGGGATAAAACAAATTCTAAAACGAGATTAAGAATGAGAAAAAGAGATGGTTTTCTGCAGAGCTACTAAACCCTGAGACTCTTTTGTCCTTTGTCTTTGTTGTCCTGTATTACTATTAATGTAATACAGGATAATAAATTACTATTTTATAATGTATACATAATTTGTATAATAATTTATTATACTTTTATAATGTATAGATACTGTATTACTATTATCCTTCTACCTATTCCCATTTCCTATTACCTATTTATTAGCTTCTGATGACTATAACTTTTGGTTTGTATCTTATGATTTATGTTGATTATTTCTATTAGTATCCTATGACTATCACTGAATGTTGTATCTTATGATTTATGATGATTGCACTTTATGATTATGATCATGATTTATCACTTGTTTGCATGTGCATTGAAAGCTTATGCACTAGAACCAAATTCCTTATGTGTCCAATCACACTTGGCCAATGAATTATATTCTATTCTGGGCTATTGGTCTGAGCTCTGAGCTTGGCAATTTGGTTGCCAATGTTTCATCACCATTTGAAAGACATTGTCAGTGCGCTTTGAATTGTTCAATTTATTCAAACAATTCAAAGCGTACTGACAATGTCTCCTCGAATGGTGACGAAACTTTTGCAACCAAATTGCCAAGCTCAGCCCAACAGCCCAACTACAAACCCGAGCTACTTATATTCAAACATATTTCATATTCTATTCTATTTAGCCTGGGAGTAAGATAGAGGGAGCTTTTGTGTATGAGGCTTTGGTAGCTGGTTTATCTTCAGAGGAGCCTTTCTTGATGATCTTAACAACCTGACAGATGTGTAATAAGCTAATCAGTCTTAAGAGTTTAAAGGTCAATATCATCACCTTAAATTTTGCCCAATAAATAACTGGCAGTAAATATAATCAGAATTCTGCCAACCTAGCAGTTCGAAAGCATGTAAAAATGCAAGTAGAAAAATAGGAACCATCTTTGGTGGGAAGGTAACAGCGTTCTGTGCGCCTCTGGTGTTTAGTCATGCCAGACCACCATCACTGCACTGGCTCTTCAGCTTTGAAACGGAGATGAGCACTGCCCCCTAGAATCGGGAATGACTAGCACATATGTGCGAGGGGAACCTTTACCTGTGTTTCTATATGTTATAGATCTATGGAGGATTATAAGGACAGAATGGTACATGTGGGATGTAACAGATGTTGTTGTGTTTCGTTGAACAGTGCCCTATCACTGCCTTTTCAACACAACCTAACAGAAAACCCTAGGACTACAAAACAGCATGCTGAAGGCCACTTCTGTAAGTTATCAAGATGGTTATCGCCAACACTCTCACCCTTCCTGTTTAACATCTATATAAGGCTGCTGGGTGAGGTCAGCTTTCAGTTGGGGTCTGATTTTGTCAGTATGCTGAGGATACCCAGTTATACCTCTTGGCTCTGGGACAATAATGCAATGCTGGCAAGGTCTTGTTTGAATGCCTGGAAGCTTTGCGTGTCTGGCTAGGGAAGAATAGGCTTAGGATCAACCCTGATTAGATGCAGTGGCTGTGGGTGTCACAGTCTGGAGTGGTTTTCCTCTTTAGTCCTGAATGGGGTCATCCTTCCCCCTTCAGCCCTGGTGCATAATTGGGGTTTGTGTGTTGAACTTCTGGTTCAGGCAGCAAGTGGCAGCTTAAGCCTTTGCACAAGTTACATGCCTACTTGGCACATGGACTTCTTTACCTTCAGCCACCTCACATTTTGATAATGGCTATGCTCTCTACATGGGACTGCCCTTGTAGACCACTTGGAAGCTGCAGCGGACGTGCCATGGTATGTCCAGGTAATATCTCTGCTCTGTGAGCCATATTGTCTACCAGTAGTCTTCTGCATGTAATTTAAGGCCTAGGAGCTATTATTTGAGGGAACACTTACTTTCAGTAGTTTTTCTGCCCATCCTATTTGGTAGAGTTGATATGGTCCCATTGATTGAGTGGTGTCATCTGAGGGGACTCAGGAAGTGGGCTTTCTGTCATGGAGCCTGTCCTTTAGAACGGCATTCCCTGATATTCTCGTGACCCCTAATCTTATTTAAAATGAACTTTCAAAACCTGACCACTCCCTCAGATCTTAGATTAAAGTTATGCAATTCTCGCAATGAAAACAGTTTGCTACCAGCTGGAGGAAATCGGTAATTCTGACTGCTAGCATGTAGAGGCAAAAATGTTGTCCATTGATCCTGATTGTGTGTTACATGAATAGATATAATGAGATGAATGGGTAAACCAGGCATGTGTGTTTGTACAAAAGTGTGCACCTATATCTCAATCCACCAGCTAACACACACGGTAGGCAGATGCTATGTGAATCTTATCCCTCACCATAAGATGAAATAGGAATTCAAGAGGTTTAAGGGGAATAAAATTAGAGGGGAAGGGGATTAAAACAAGATTCTGCCTTGAACTATTTTAGTATGTTCTACTCTAAATATCACCCAACACTAACCAGGTAGTTTCTACCATACCATGCCACCACAATGATAGCAATGGCACACAAAAGAACCAAAGTCTTATTTCCTGAGATGCAAAGCAAATTCTATAAAAGATGTTTGGATCTTAGGAAATTATGATTACAAAAATATGTAAAGCAGAATTGCATGCTTTTTGTTTACCAAGAGTCTTTCCATTATTAACAATCAATATTACTATCTACCATTACCAATATCCAGCAGGAATGTCTTCCAGTTACACAAACATCTGGTAATTTACCTGTTGGGTTTATTAACTCTTGATTAAAATAATACAGTATATCAAGAGTTAATAACCAGACAAGTAAATCACCTGAATGTTTATGTGCCAGGAAGACTTTCCTGCTGGACATTGATAATGGTAACCTATAATGCTGATTATTATGAACATCAAAATAGCAATGTTCAAAGTGTCGTACAAATTCAATAAGCCTATGCCAGATGCAACATATACATATTAGAAGCCAAGAACATATTTCTATGGAGAATGTGGTGTATGGCTACCACAGAAAAAGCATCAGGCATAATTTCCTATAGAGGATGCTGATCATATCTCTGGTAGAAACGGATGCTCTGCTGAGAAATTAGAAGCTATCTGTCTTTGCTTATCCTAACTTCATTGGTCAATTGCTAGGCTGGTGGGCAATGAGAGGATAAAGCTGCAAGGTGAAAAGTGCCTGTTTCAAGAACGTTCCTGAATGTTTTATGTATTCTCAAATTGGTTACTTGGGAAAATCATGAGGTTTTGGAATTATTTCCTAATGCCTACAAATGCATAGCCTTTTGGGTCTGATCTCTATTAAAGAGAGAAGAGGACATGGGATCCAAGTCTCCTTGCTTTGCCTTTTAGGTAACTCCATGAAAAGCCATGAATGACCAAAACTCAGACCCTGGAGCTAAAATCGACTTAGATATAGGCTCTCCTTGATCATGAAAAATAAAATGTATTTTCTTGGTAAGTTTACTCTGGTTGAATCAACGCAATCCTTTGTTTAAATGAAACAAGGCCCTCCCAATCTGATTATTTACTTATGTTCAGAAAGCAAATGGAAGAAAGAATAGAGAAGCAATGCACATAACTGGTGTAGGAGACACAGGCCACTCCCAATGCTGCCTTAATGCAATCATGATGAAGAAATATTGGCGGGGTCCTTCTATTAATTACTTAGTGTAAGTAAAAAATATATGCCAAACGCATTAGCTCCTAGTATAAGCTTGATTGTGTTTTGTCTGGGTTCCCAGGTATACTGGACAGAAGGTAGGGTCAGAATGTAAGTTACCTTTGCAAATATTTTACTTAGTCTCTGCTCCTGCCTCTGTTAGTCGTTCCCGACACTAGGGGGCAGTGCCCATCTCCGTTTCAAAGCCGAAGAGCCAGCGCTATCTGAACACATCTCCATGGTCATGTGGGCGGCATGACTAAATGCCGCAGATGCACAGAACACTGTTACCTTCCCATCAAAGGTGGCCCCTATATTTCAACTTGCATTTTTACATGCTTTCGAACTGCTAGTTGACATAATCTGGGACAAGTAACAGGAGCTCACTCTGTTATGTGGCGCTAGGGATTCGAACCGCTGAACTGCCAACCTTTCTGATCGACAATCTCAGCGTCTTAGCCACTGAGCCACCACGTCTCTCCCTCCCTCCCCCTCTCTCTTTCTGCTTTTAAATTTTTTTATAAATACCCCAATGTAGCAAACATATATTATGTTCCTTCCTCCTCCTATTTTCCCCACAAGAATCACCCTGTGAATTAGCTGAAACATCATTTGTATTTCTGAGAATCTGCCTGAGAATCTGGGCAAGACAAATATTTAGGACAGCTTCCGCACCACAACGCAAGCAACCAAGGTGATCATCCTGGATGCCCTATGATTCACTGAGCTTATTTTGTCAGCTAGTGCTCTAATTACATTGCTAGGTTACAAGATGATAGTCTGCGTGCATTTAAAAAACAACTCACTAAAATATGTTTAATGGAGAAGGAGGAATGGTTATTTTTATAAAATAATTTGTTAAAAGGGGAACGGGAAAAAATATGACCTATGTCCAACAAGAACAAGCTAAAAAAACATTTCAATATGTTTAAGCATAAAATAATTGTAACCTTTCAATGCTTTCTCTTTCTACTCCTGTTCAGTATGATTTAAAAACATCATATTTATCCTGCTCTTCCACAAGGAATGTCTTCCATTTACCTTCACAGAATCAGGCCTGACTACAATAATCTTGCCTGCAGATTAGTTACTGGATTGAAGAGGCTAACTTTAAGGGTCATTGGATAATGCAGTTGTTCCAGTAAACAATCTACATTGGATTATATTCGGCCTGTTCGGCTGGGAATGCATTGGTTGCCAATTTGTTCCTAAGCACAATTCAAAACACTGATGATGATGATGTTTAAATCCCTAAAGCAATGATCAGGAATGGGATCAGCTCTTGCATTTGTGAAGGGAAGGGCACTAATTGAAAAAGAGAGACAATAAATGGTGATTTGCAATTCCCAACATACTGAAAAATGTGAGTAGGTAGAAGACAGAAGAAAATTATACCATCTCTGAAATGTTAATGATTATCCTTCGTTAGTATAGGCTAAGACAGATGTACATGATATAGATATAAATATTTTCTTCCATTCAATCGTATCTGATTCTTGGAGACTGCCTGGGCAAGTACATATAGTTTTCTTGCAAGAAGTGTTTTGCCATTGCCTCTTTTCTAGGGCTGAAAAAAAGTGATTGTCCTAAAATCAGACAGCTGGCATTGTGTGCAAGGCAGGATTAAAATTCACAGTCTCCCAGTTTCTAGACTGATGCCTTAAGCACTAAACCAAACTGGCTATTTTAGCTCTTCGTAAAGCTTATCAATGCTCTCACACAAATTAGGGAGCAACACTGCTGAGCATACATACTATAAAATGTGGCAGAAGTAACTTGCAATTGGATTCATATACACGAGTGCCAAGAGATTGCTCATAATTAGTGTGCTTAACTTTGTATAGCAAGAAAGTATAGTGAAATCAGAAGTAATCTTCCATTGCACCCTATTGCATAATTTTCAAGGCAGCCTAACTATTTGTCAATTTTACTCATCAAAATTTTTCTGATTTGCCTCACAACTAAGAGCAAAACAACAATAAAAAAGTAGCTATACCATCAAAACTTTGGTATATAATTTTCTAAATGTTCCTAACTTAGAAAATGCATGAATATTTGTTTTGCAGGGACAGAAGCAATGATAAATATAATGCAAGCAAATTAGTACAATAATTATAGACCTTCTGGTTCCTGACTAAATATAAGCATTGTATTTTTTTTAAAAGGTGAACATCCAGCCAGATATTTTTAAAATGGCAAAACATTTTAATGAAATTAAACAAATATTGTATGTTATATGATCATGCTCTATTAATTCTGAAGTATGTGTAAATCTCCTCCCCTTTCTCAACTTCACCAAAATGACAGAGAAAGAGTTTTCTTAAATTATTTTTCCACATTTGCTTTATTAAATTTGTATGTTATAGTACAAGCACTGCTGCACAAATACCAACTTGAAACCACTGGGTCCTATCTTTATACTGGTTATGCCATCAGGTACAGGCATACTCTGCTACCAAAATATGTGACAGAGACCATGGGATGGTTGTATTGGTGTCTACAGTGTTTTTTTACCTGGGATGCTAATTGATATTTATTGTGATATTATTATTTTATCTGTTTAATTGCTGCTCCCTGTCTAGAAACATATGGTTGAGATGGGTGGTCATAGACCCTGAAATAAATTTCTAATGATGTAACACCTTAAATTGGGGATAGGTGTTAGCATCAATAATTATACCAATACTGTGTATTTTATTTTTAGGAAGATAAGATGGATTACAGTTACATATCAACAGCTTTGCATTGCCACATTTCTGGAACTGTCCATTAGGGACAGCAAAGAATCGTAATTAATTTACAACCCTTTTTCTACTTTCTAAATTAAACTGGGAAGTTGGGCGGAGGGGGGGGGAGGAACCGGAGGAGGGATCCACTGGGTTTCATAAAACCCTTGTTAGTTCAGTTGTCGAGCTGTGAACTTATAAAAAGTGGTGGAATGATATGATTTATCTCTATTAAGCAGGAGCAACATTTCTCATAACCCTGGCTTTAATAAAATTGACATACAAAAATTGTGCCAGCTACAAAAAAAAAAAAAAAAAAAAAAAACCCCACTGGCTAAGATAATGAGCAAAAAACAGTTAAGATGTTTCCATCCAAGGATAATCCCTCCCTCCCCACTTCACACCAAAGAAAGTAAAAGAGCATTAGGAAAGCCCTGACCCATCAAGTCAATGGTTCATACTGTCCAGTGTTCTCTGGACCAAGAAGTGCCCATAACATGACATGGATGAGGAAGTGAAAACTTCCTCTGATGTCTTTCTAAGTAGACCCTGCAGCATAAAGCCCTCACGCTAAGCAGAAAATGATATCCTAATCTTCCATAAATCTGTCCAGTCAACCTGCTCAAGCAATCTAACACAAGAACATTATACCATCCAGCAGCAGCAGATTCCACAACTTAGTTAAGCCTTGTGTGAAAAGTTATTGTGTTATTGGCTCCAAATTTCCCTATATTTTGCTTTAACAGATGACCCTGTGTTTAACACTATAAAAAGTGGGAGAAAACCTTTTTTTCTGTCAGGGTTTTCCAAGCTGTGTTGAATTTATACAGAGCTCTATCAGGTCTTCCCTTTGGTCCCAAGCCTTGTAGTCTTCCACCAAGGTTTTCTACGCTTGAGCCAGATCTAGCTTCCAGGTTGTTGTCTTTCATCCCTAGGGCAAACCTCCCAAACTCTACCCTTCAAAAGTACCTTGGTAGCATCACCCCAGTCGCTGTTGAAGCGATATCAAGTCTGTCCTCATTGCTGTTATTTTCACACACAACAATGTCTGGATAGTTGACCCCCCAAAGACATTGTTTGTCCCTTGCTGAGAAATGAACACAGCCTCAATGCAGTAGATAGCGCAAGAAGATGCAAGATAAAAGAAAATGTGGCATTTTTTACACACACACACACACACACACACACACACACACAAACCAGAGTTCAAGGAGGAGACAGAACACAGTTTGCAGCCTTGCCATCAACAGAAGAAGAGCAAGAATGTCATTTTATTTCAGGTAACAAGAGCAAAGGAGAACACAGGGTTTCCTTCAAACACAACTCTAGTTTAAATCAGTCCAAACAGCAGCACTCCCAAAAGTCAGGAATTACTTTATATTCTCAGTATTTTGAAGAGATGGGAGAAAACCCAGGAAACATTAGACTAACTTTTCCCCAACCTGGCGCCCTCCAAGTGAGCTGGACGTCCACTTTTACTAATTTCCCCGGCCGGGAGGCAGCAGCGTGCTGGACCGGATGAGGTCCGGAACCAGCCCCGGGACGGTCTGTCCTGCCTCCATCCCCTCCCGAGGGCCACCGCTGCTCTTAGCGCAAGTCTCTCAGCTGCAATAACAGCTGCTGGGGACTCGCGTGTTCCCTCCGCCGCTCGCTTACAGCTAGAAAGTCTCTGCACCCCGGAACTTAACTTCGCCCTTTCTGGGCCCGTCCTCAGTTGTGTTTGCGATGTCGCAACCAGTTGTCACTTCTTTCCTCCTTCCCCCCACCCTTTCTGGGAAGCCCCGGCGAGCCGGACGCCCTTCTCTCCGCTGGCCAGCCCTCCTCGGCGACCCTCTCTCCACCCGGGACCGAGATGCCCCTCCAGCCCGCTCCTGCGCGTCCTTACCCCGGGCCCTGGCAAGAGCAGCAGCAGCAGCAGCGCGCCCAGCCGGAGGAGATGGCGACCGCAAGCCGAGCGCTCCGGCGCCCCCCGCTCCATGGCTCGCCCTGGCAGCCAGCACCGGGCCCGCCGCGGCGCAAAGCAGAAAGCCCGGCCCGCTCGGCGATCGCCGGCGCCCCTGCCTGCAGCGTGTCCGGCCCTTCCTCTTTCGGAGGCGGAGCTGAGCCGCAGGGAGCTTTCCCGGCAGCCACGCACCGGGAGGAGAGCAGGGCGTGGGGGGAAAGGCCACGAGAGGGAGGTGCTGGGACAGGGGGGCTTTTGCTTCGCCGGCCTGCCCCTGCCTGCCCTGCTCCGTCTGCGGGTAGCAATGTGTGGACGCGGCTCTCCTAAGGTAGCTCTACACCCCCGGCTGTATAAATAGAAGAGGGATCTGTCCCTAACAAGGCTCCGCCTCTGGCAAGGCAAAGATTGGATTTAATCAGCTCTGGAAATGGATCGATCTGTTAGCCTCCACTCGCATCTGCCCCAGGTGTATGTGACACCTGAACTCCCATAAATCTGAATCAACTCTCCTGAGAATAGGCTGTCTGGGGATCTTGGGTTATATAGTCCAAGATACTGGCAGAGATCTAGATTAGGAAACCTGACGGGCAGCTTCTGGAGTTTGGTATGTGCCTTTGGTTCCCACATGATTTAAATACTTAGCTATTGATTCTTAGCCTGGTTTGTGATTGCTTGAAACTCTGTACTGATGAGATGGTGAGTCTGCATGCAAGCTGTACCCAAGCTGCAGGTGAGGGTTTAAGCGACGCCTCAAACAGCACAATTAAAAGAGGTAAATATAGTAACGAGGATCATAGTATCATGTCAAATATCATAGTAACAATTTCTAACTCCCCATTCTTAGTCACATGAATGGAAGTTATTCTGAAACGATACATTCCCAATACACTTTTTGGGGCTATAGCTCTTTGCTGCCCTCTAGTGGTTACCTAGAGTTTTGCACCCAAATCTGATAGCTTTAGTTATATATTTTTCCTTCCTTCCTTCCTTCCTTCCTTCCTTCCTCCCTCCCTCCCTCCCTCCCTCCCTCCCTCTCAATCTACCTACATACCTATCGGATGCCAACACCTTCCAATGTTGGAAAATCTTCCAATCTTGGAAATTAGGAAATTTAAGGGCAGAATGATAGGCAGAATAATCTATGCCTAAACTTGTAAGAATTGCCAAGTTTAAAGCAGTCGGTGCAAAATGCTTCATAAATATAATTCTGTGCAAATTTTCCTCTATGAAAACCACTTGAATAACATGGGGCTCATTTTAAAGTTATTGTGCTTTGAACCTGAAAGGATCTTCCTCACTTTTGCACAAACCATTAGCCATTGGCCCAGCTTACACATAATCCTTGCTTTCTGATTTGTCAATAGGTTAAGCTGGGGATCACATTTTAGATAGATTGATAAACAAACACAACTTTCCAGTTTTAATAGCCACTCAATTGGCAGGTGGAACCTGGAAGTATTTTATAACATGTAGAAACATGCTTGTTCATAGGATTTACCATGGCCATAGCTATTGCAAGCAAACACCCATAATTCTTTCTAACTGAATCAATTTACTCTGCGGGGATAGTATTTATTAGATTTTATAAAAATAGAAAATTAAGAGTAATTGAGTGTCTCCTTTTGATGGGGGAAAATGCTTGATAAAATAAAGGGATTTCCAAGGTACTGAAATAACTTTTGAAAAGTATGATAAAAGTTTCTATAATGTCCTGGCAATTTTGAACTGTGGATCAAGTTAGTCCAATGAAAAGTATATTTGCTTTGCACATTGGCAGGAAAATTAAACAGGAAAAAGTCACCATGACCCTCCTATGCCTAAGTGCATTTCAGCTGTAATAAAAACTGAACCCATGCATTTCTATTAGCTATTCATTAGTTCCAAAGGTCCTTGAACAAATACAATGGTGACCAATGCTGCTTAGCAAATGATTTTCATGAAGGCTCCTATTTAGTGTTTATATTCTATGCTGCATTCATCATTCCTTGATGGACTTCATTTTCTGTTGTTATCTTGCATAAGAACAAAGGAAACGCAATGCTGTTCCTTTATAAATTGGTGCCTCTGTTGCCAGAACAGCAGACAGCAAAAGGGGAAAGGAAAGAATCAAGCAGGGTGGGCCAGCCTGGAATTTGTAAAAAGAAATAAAACAGGGAAAATAAATTTATATAAATCCTCAACTAAAACTAGAACCTGTATTGACTTATGAGCATGGTAGGTTTGTTGGAATGGCAATTAACATGCATGGAATTAAGACTTTGATCATGGGAATTTATGTCTTAAATGAAGACACAATATTGTTTTCAAAATGATTTATGAACAGATTAATAGGTTTCTCTTGTGAAAATTAATATTTGTTGGAGGACTAGAATGAAATAATCTCCCCACAACTAGATAGAACTTCTGAGAAAAATATTAGATGAATTATCTAACAGATGAATATCTAAAGAAACAAAATTTACTAAGGATTGCAGAGGAAAAGAGACAGAATATGAATCCACATATAATAAGGAAACATTCTGAAGCTCGAAAAGAGATTAAATTAGGAAAAGTGCCTGGACTAGGTAAACTATCAGATGCTTATAAATATTTTGAGGATGAACTTTTACAACTTTTATAAAATATGATGAATGCTATCCTACAGGGAGGAAAGAGACCAGAGTTGAAAAAGGCTAATATAGCATTAATACTTAATGAGGGACAAGATTTCACTTTAACAAAAAAACAAGCTGCAGCCTATTATTATTGAATAATGACTATAAGTTGTTTACAATAATTATAGCTGTTACACTGAACATAATTTTTGCCAGAATTTATTCAGAAGACCAATGTGGGTTTTTATGAAAAAGACAGTTAAAGGACAATGTTAGAAATCTGCTGGAGATTTTGGAATATTTGGAGTACCATAATGAAAAACAATTCACATTGTGTTAGATGCAAAAATTGGCTTTTGACAATTTGAACTGAGCTTTATTGTTCAAGGTTTAGAAAGATATGAATTTTGGGGAGAACTTTATAAAGTGGGTAAGATCGATATATACTTCACAGGAAGCACAAAGAATTGTTAACAGAGATCTAATAAAATCTTGTGAGATACAAAAAGAAACAAGACATGGATGCCCACTGTCTCTTCTCTTCTTTATTTAGATTGTTGAAATACTGACCAAAGATATAAGACAAAATAAGAGGATTGTGAGAGTAAAGATTAAAAAAGAAACTTATAAGTTAAATGCTTTTGCATATGATGTGGTAAGTTCTGAAAAGTCTTTTAAAGGTAATTGCAATATTAATGAGCAAATTCAAATAATTTGGGGTGATTAGCAAGTTAAAAAATTAATAAACAATATGAAGATGTTAACAATGATGTGAAAATAGAACACCAAAACAACTACCGGTATGTTAAGACATGGAATTAATTTCAAAATATTACATTATTGCTGGTGAGGATTTCAATGATAAAAATAAATTTCTTGTCTAGAATGTTTTTTGTTACAGACAATACCTGTTTTGACAACTGATACACCATTTAAACAGTGTCAGAAGGATATATCTAAGTTTGTATGGCAGGAAAAAAAAGCATGAGTTAGTTATAAGGTGTTACAACATGCAAAGGAAAAGAGGAGTATTGGATTACCACATTTGGAATTGTATTTTGCTGTTTGATGGTTGGTTTGAGTTAGGGTTAGGGTTGGATTTTTGGAGTTAGAAGGATATGACCTGATTCTTCAACATCCACTTGTCAAACTTATTGAATTTCATGACTCAGAAATATGCGCCATTGTTTTGAAGGCTGAGAATCCTATAGACATAACTAAAAGTCTATTGAAAATATAGGGATGCATGGTGGCACAGTACTTAGAACGCAGTATTGCAGGCTAATTCTGCTGATTGCCAGGGGTTCGATCCTGACCTGCTCATGGTTGACTCAGCTTTCCATCCTTCAGAGGTTGGTAAAATGAGGACTGATTCTGTAAACAGCTTAAGAGTGGGCTGTAAAACACTCTGAAGAGATATATAAGTTCTATGTGTAAGTGCTATTGCTATTGCTAAATGTACACAAGTCTAACCATTTGTATGACTGTAGCCAAGGGCTATTATCAAACTTATTGGTAATGGATATTATTATTCTTGGATTTTACTAAACCTAACCGAAGGGGAGATGGAATGGCCCATTAGCATGGTGAAATAGATTTATCACTGTGGCTGCTCACACTGTTATTAGAACTATATTGCCATTTCCACCCCCAAAATATCGATCCCCTTGGCAATATTCAACAAATTCCAAGGAATCATTTGAAGCATGCTTGCAAATGTTTGAATATTTTCATTAGCATTTGCATTTCATGATTGAAGTCAATAGCAGGAAAAATGCAAAGATTTAGAAAGCTCTGGAACATGATGTGTCAGCTTTTTCTGACAGAATTACCTACTTATACCCTTAGTATGTGTGTCAAACTTGCTTTGGTGAGATACTCCAAATTTAATCTCCAACTATGTATGTATGTGTTTCTATGTATGAATATAAATTATACATATGGGGGAGAACAGTGAGTCTCAACCTTCACACCTTAAATCCAGAGGTGGCCCCGCCCCCCTCTATTTTCTGCTTCCCGAGTCCCAGCTGATTGGAAGGAAATGGGGATTTTGCAGTATCCTCCCCCTGTCATGCTCACCAAGCCACATCATGCCCACCGAACCGGTAGTAAAAAAAATTGAATCCTACCACTGCTTAAATCCCACCAAAAATCTGGGTCCTAAAAACAAAAAGGCAACATTTTCCAATAAGGACATAACTATACTTAAAGGGATTCCTTTGGCTCCAGTTAGCCCTTTGGAATAGATCAGGGAGTGGGGGAGAGGGGCAGTTTCTAAGTATGATAAATAGATAAGAAACGGGTTTCCAGGCATGCTATTTTATTGTTGCAGGGTACATTTATAGAATCTCAAAAGCTTGTTGACCCTCCTTCTTAAGGCCAACAAAGTCAAGGCAAGAATGTTCAGAGTCCTTTTCTCACCCTTTCTCAGGGTGAGCAAACATTTTCCTTCTCCTTTCCCTTCCTTTCTGAAGATCACAACTATATTCCACAACAGCTCCTGACACCAAGCCTCTTCAGGCTCTTCCAGACCAGGATGTGCTTTGCAAAGATCTGCAATAACTTGCCTTAGGGAGTCCAGCTCTGCTCTCCTTCTCCCCATGCTGACTCCCTTTCTCATTGGAAGAGAGGTGCCATGTTTCACCTAGATCATGGTTTGCAACATCACCACACTGCACTTATCACTGCTTGAGAAACTTTCTAGGCTGCTTTTGATTGACAGGGGCAGCCGAGTCGTAATTTAAGTCCTTAAGGAGAGTCCACTTTTCTGTATATTTTTTCAGCCCTCTGGCAAAAAGAACTAACAGGATGTGCATATTTTCAGAGAATTGACCTTGCAAATGTGCACTGGAAAGACCAGATGCCAAAAGTAGCGGGTGGGACTAGGGCAAAAACTGAGTGCAATGTTGCAATTTGATAAAGCAAATACAATTACAATTACAATACCAGTCAGGTATTTTATAATTTCTCCTTCTGTCCCAATAAGGTAAAAGCAAAGTCCAGTACAGGTAGTCCTTGACGTACGGACATAATTGACCCCATCAAATTATGTTGCTAAGTGAAACATTTAAGTGGATTTGCCCCCTTTTACAACTTTCCTTGCCATCGTTGCTAAGTGAATCACTGCAGTTATTAATAACACTGTTGCTAAATGAATCCATTTTCCTCATTGACTTTGCTTATAAGAAAGTTGGAAAAGGTGA
Organism: Thamnophis sirtalis; assembly: GCF_051295495.1. Taxonomy (NCBI): domain Eukaryota; kingdom Metazoa; phylum Chordata; class Lepidosauria; order Squamata; family Natricidae; genus Thamnophis; species Thamnophis sirtalis. Next base: position 141,548,089 of record NW_028261383.1, on the reverse strand, counting down.
TCACATGACACTGGGACACAGCAACCGTCATAAATACAAGTCGGTTGTCAATCGTCTGAATTCTGATCACATGACCAGAGGGATGCTGCAATGTGAAAAACTGTCATAAGTCACATTTTTCACTGCCATTGTAACTTTGAAAGGTCAATGGACTGTTGTAAGTCGAGGACCACCAGTATTCCTCTGATTTTCAGCTGACTGCAGTTCTGCAGTTCGGCTGTTCAAATCTCACCGGCTCAGGGTTGACTCAGCCTTCCATCCTTCCAAGGTGGGTAAAATGAGGACCCGGATTGTTGTTGGGGGCAATATGCTGACTGTAGAGAGAGGGCTGAAAGCCCTATGAAGCAGTATATAAGTCTAGCTGCTATTGCTATTTTGTAGGCCAGTTTTGCTAGCCCCCTTTCCTAAGCTTATCCTATCCCAATGCACTTATCCATTTTCCAAACGAGCAACGAGTGCCCTCCAGTGGATAAAAACACATCACACGCGTTGAGGGGTAAGAAAGAGTTGAAGTCAAGAAAACAAATTAATTTAAATTATCTGGTTAGTATTATCTAGATCTGCCCGGAATCAAGTACAGTAAGTGGATTCTGACCTACTCGTGTACAAAAGTGCAAAATATATTAAACAGAGAACAGAATAAATCCATTGAGTTCAAAATACTGACAAGAATCAACTAATGATGAAGAACAGATTTTTTTTAAAAAAAGGCAATCATTAAGCTCTGCAGGTTTAATGGTAACTCAAAAGCTTCTTGCCTGTCATTTTGTGCAACCTGACTTAACACAGAAGTCAAGCATATCAAAACATATTAAAAGCCTGACTAGGTGGCTCACTGGCTAAAACACTAAACTTGTTGATCAGAAAGGTCGGCGGTTTGAATCCCTAGTACAGGTCTCCGTGAGCAGAGGGTTGGACTAGATGACCTCCAAGGTCCCTTCCAACTCTGTTACTGTTTACTGTTTACGCATATGAAGAAATACGCATAATACTGGAAATCCATGTCAACTCAGTTGGGAGAGTCTCATTAAAACCGGCGGATAGGCAAATATAGGACTCAAGAGATGGTAAACTGGCCGTGGTTTCTTTTCTTGGGCTAAAATTCTTGAGAAGAACGTAAGAATTTAGTGCCCCCTTCCCCCCCCCCCAAAAAAACCCCCAAACATGAAAAATACGGCGGGAAAATATCTGCATTGCGCGTTACCGGCACACTTACCTCGAGTTGGCGCCGGTCACGTGACGAAGCCATGCCATCGCGATTGGCTTCTAGAGAAAGGGGCGTGTCCCTAGGCCCCACGCGGCCTATAAATAAAGACGTAGGCCGCGCATTCGGCCTTTTCGTCGTGGGATGGAAGGCGTAGAGGTGCGTGCTTTTATGCGACCTTCGCTTTTGGGAGGCGTAGTCGTTAGGAAAGAAACGATTGCCTCTGCCGTATCTGCAGTAATCCGAACGATCCGTGAAGTGGCAAAACGTTTGCGTCTTTTCACAGAACGTCTCTTCGTTGCCATCTAGCGGTCGCTGGGATTTCTGCAGCCTAACACATGGGCGGTAGTCCTGATTGCGATGGAGCCTGGCAAATGTTACTGACCCAGAACTTATTTTCGAATGAAAACGGTTGGGATTTGAGCAGACGAGTTAGTCATTGCATGGCAGGGATCGTGTTGTGCCTCGCTGCTCTTGATTTTGGGGGTTTTGTCTTACTAACTTGAACTCGTACACCTTGCTTAAGGGATGAGTAACTCACGGCGGCAATTACTGGCTTTTAGAGCCGTTTTACGAAACCCCACGTGGAACTATAAACAGAAGGTAGTGGAATTGGATGTACTTAAGTGCCCTTGAATGCATTGTCCTTGATGCTGACAAACTACGTCTCAGTCCGTGAAAGGGGAGACCTTGGGGCTTCTTCCCGTACAGTGGTGTGGAGGTGGCATTTCCCTCTTAGGTTTTATGGTCAAGCCTTTGCTGGGGTAACAATTGGGCAGCATATCATAATTTGCTTTTTTGCAAGGACTCCGATATATCTTGAATCCAGAGGCAAGGTTTGTGAGCTTTGGACTGACTTTGCTGATGCCAAAGGACACTTTGTGCAACACATCTGAAACCCTCTGTGGTTTCAGATGTGTTGCGCCCCTGACTTATGTAGTGCTTTCTAGTTCGCATGTTTGAAAAAGAAGTTAAAATTGGTGAATAGGGAATGACATTTGCCATATAAAAGGAAGGTTAAAACTCTATTCTATTCTAGCTTATGATGACAGTGTATGCTGAGTTGGAAAGGTAGGAACCTTTTCCTCCCCACAAATGAGAAAAGTGCAAGTGGTCCTGCAGAGAAGGTGCTTTCGAGCAAAAAAAAAGTTTTCCACCCTGAAATTTATGAACACAAGTGTGATGGGTACTATAGATGTCGTTAAATGAGTGAAGAAATTCATGGGTGACATGTCTGATATGGACTTGGTTAGTCTTGAAGACTCAAAAAGGTTTCCTCTACTGTTAGCATCCAAAGAACTGCAGTAGGAGAGGGATATATCTGCATCTCCTGGTGAGCACATCAGAATAAACCTTTGTAATCCTGCTTTTGAGTGATCTAAATTGGGAACCCTATGCTGGCTGCTGTGATGATATTTTTGGCGTGTTAGACTGCTGATGCAGATGAAGAGACCCTGTATCTGAGCCACCAGCATCAGCTGCCCAGGGGCAGGTAATGGCACCCTAGCTGTTAATGTTCAGTGGTATGTTGCGTTTAAAAAAAAATGTAAAACCATAATCTCTCTAGATCTGAGCAAAGGTATCTCAGCATTCTTAAATCACTACCCTGAATCCTGCTTTTTTTTTTGCTCTAGGTGTGCCAAGATTGATGTGATGCTGAATGAAAACCTCTGGAACCAACTGTCACTTGTTGATCTAAGCAACACAAGGAGGCTATGATGTGGGGATGTCTTGAATGTTGTAAATAAATAAATTTAAAACCTGCTTAGTTTGGATATTTTTTTCAGATAGGTTTGAAGCACTGCCTTTGAACTGGTGCATGGCCCATTCATGGTCTCACTGGCTACGCTACAGTGCAAAAATAAAAAGCTTGCTTATAACTGGTGTTGCTCAGCTTAAACCTGAGTGATTCTTTTAAAGACAAGTTACAATCCATCTCATGCTTAATGTTCAAATATGTAGTAAGTTCCCCAAATAACAGTGGACGTTCAGATGCTTGATCATCTGGGGAGAGTGTTATGTAGGAGTGCTTCAATTTGACAGTCTGCATAATCCCATCTTCAAAGATGATAGTAACAACCTAGCCTCAAGCAAAAGTGTCCTGTAAAACCCCACTGGGAGACGAGCTGTAAGGCACTGCAGCTCATTGCAATCTCATTGGTGTCATATTTCATCAAAAAGCACACGCCCCCCCCCCCCCAACTGATTGCCTCCTACTAAACATTACCACCTACTGGAAGAATAACCGTAAATCTCTGGGCATTTAGTAGAATTGTAGCACACAACCTAGCAAAGTGCACATTACTCCTGCTATACAAACCCAGAGAAAATGGGACTGCAGATTATGCATGGAGGGTGGCTACTTCTATATGGAACAAAACTTTGGTATACTAGTAGAGCATTCATGAAAAGCCAGCAATCCAGGTAGGGTACTCCATTGCTAATTTCCTTCCATGCCGCTTAGGACACAACTTCAATATATTTCAGAACAAAATACAGCCCTCTGATTTAGCCACAACTTTATAATATGGATAAATTTTACCACAACCAGAGTTCTTTGCAGAGAAGCACTCTAGCATGGGTGTAACTGACAACTTTGTCAACCAATCTGGTTTAATGCTGAATATAATGAGATAAGCAACTAAAGCCTATTAAGAGTGCAACATGTTGAATGTGTAGCTTCAAATTGGGTTTTGCCAATATTTTAGGAAGGGTGAATTGATATATTCCTGGATAAAAAAATTCTTTTGGAAACCAGTTAAAACTACAGAGCAGCCTCAACCAGAGGAAGCCTTGAAATTTTCACATCTCTGGGAACCCCTGAACAAATATAATTGTGTATACAGTTAAGTCGAGATCTCTTGCAACATCTGGGCAAAACTTTAGTAATGCTATCAAATAAATTGATGCTGGTTAAAGTAGCAAATGTGATTTTAATGCAACCCAGTCTGGGTTCTTGTGACATAATGGAAACTCAATTTGACTTAGGTTGGCAGTGCTAAACCATGACCTCTGGTTTAATGTGATAAGCACACAGTCTGTCCTATGTAGTTCCTAGTGGCTGGTTATTTAGGGAAAAGGCCTGAACCCTTCATTGGGTGTCTGGTCTCTGGTGCAGCTTTAATTTACATCCTATGGAGATGCAAATCATTTCTATTTATTGAGCAGCAATTTTGGAGAAATTTCCTAAAACATTTGATAGTTTACACAGCTGTAATACCAAACCACATTTTAGATCACAGTGCTACATTAATACAGAAAGAAAAAACTACTTAAGAAGAGCTGTTGGATATATAGCACGTTTTCCTATCTGGGAAGCTAATTCTGTTATTTAGAAAAGACTTGTGGGTGGAAATGGACTGCATCCCCTAAACCTTGCTTTACAAATGGAAGAAAAATTTACAAAAAATGAAAAAACACCTCAGATCTTCTATTTGGAGCAAAATTCAGAAAGCATCCTGTAGAAAGGTAAATTAAATCCTGAATAATTACCAGTATATACTATTTAAATTCTAGAGCTTTTTATGCTCTAGAATCTAGATCAATCCCCCAAAGAATCTTGAGTACTCTTGGCTTAGAGGACTGGCTGGCTCCGGTGCCATGAGACATGATCTATTTTGCCTGACTGCTCCCACAGAAAATATATCATGAGTACTGGATATAACGGCTTGAAACGTTCAGAAGAATTGTAGAATACGATTTGGCAATTTTTCAGTATTTCAGTCTCATTGAACTATGAGTGCTGTATTCCTGGATATGCACTCACACATCTACCCCACCAAACATCAAAACAGATTTTGACATGGGATAAGTTTATTTGGAAAAAAAAGCAAGCCCACTGTAGTAACCCACACAGTCTGATTATGAAATGCAGTGAATTTACTTGTGCCAAACCTGGATAATTGATTACATATTTATGCATCTAGTATTTTGACTTATTGCACAGATGGGGGTGGGGGGAAGAGCTGTGAATAAGACATGCAGATTTAAGAGGAAGGCAAAATGCTTTCATTGAGCAATGAGAATAGTACATAAAATGGAATGGTCCCAGAGTTGAGGTAACAAAATAGTTGTCCAAATAATACGATTATGTCAATATATTAAATGCTAAATTTTAAATGTTTCAGGCAAGGTGCTTTTAAAAAACAACTTCAATTAGCTTCATTTGGAGATTGCAAATCATGAGAAATTTGGGCGCAGGAACCTAACACAACATACAAAAAAGATCTTAGAAATATGTAAAGCCTAGTACACTATCAAAGAGTGAACTCCATAGCTCACCTGCTTTCTTTGTAAACTAAATTAACATTCTTTCAACATAAGTAGTTGGCAATACTGAGCATCAAGAAACACTCATTGCTTATGTAGTGTTCAAAAGAGTTAGATTCAGTATTATGTGTTTAGTCCATACAGAAAGGAACAGCAAGGCAGTGTTCTCTTGGCCATTCTCACTTGTAGTGCTTTGGAATTGTTACTTTCATACAAGCCAGCCTACAAGGTGCTTTAGCTACGTTGACCAAAAAAAGAGAGCTGTAATCAGGATTTGCACCTCCTTAAATGGATAAACGAGGATCCACTAGAGAGTTGGGAACAAAAACAGCTGTGAACATTCTGGTTGGTGAAAGTGAATGGCTCCTTCCATGCAATCATTTCCGATGAGTACATGCATGGCCTTGGACATTTCTATGTGTTTTCAACTCCGAGAGCCATCAACCACAACTTCTGCAATTGTAACACACTAACTAGAAGGCTTACTGTAGTTTGGTCTCATGGCTTTGTCTTAATTTGTTTCTTTTTCTAAAGAATCACAAGATCCCTTAAAACCAATTATGTATGTTTGCATGTTTTATATGGCTACTTGTTTCCAAGAAACTCAATTTCATATGAAAAAAATAAGTTACTATGCATAATCTATATGGATTGACAATATCACCTATACATCCAATGTACATTCTTAGCTCCAAAAACTTTCAAATTTGCTTGACACAAGCTATTGGGACTGCAGGAGTGAAGAACATGCCACTTCCATTTGTATCTCCAGCTGCTTGAGAGGAGAAGTCTTCCAGTTAGACATGTTCATGCCTTATTGAAAACAAGTTCCATATGGCTGGATGAGACACACTGTCAGTGTTCAAGGTGTATCCTGAATTACTGCACATCCATAAAGTACTCCCATGTGGATCAAATCTGTTTGATCAATTGCTGCTAGTTGGATTTTCTTCCTAGTTTACTGCAGAAGAGTGCATATTAACTACTAGGTTTTAAAGCCTAGCAGAAATGGAACTAATGCTCTAAAGTCAATAGAGAGCCATAACTGGAGCAATTATTGGCAGAAGCGATCTTATCTTTAAAAAAATAAAACATGGCACAAGGACAAAAATCATCTAGACTTGTTTCATTTGAAAGAGAACATGAAAACAACATCTGTTAATACTGTAAACTGCAGTCTTCACATTTCATGGCTGCTCCAATTCGGTATCTTCAGAATCTTTCAAAGGGCACATAGATGAGCGGGGGTCCGTGACTGAGTGCATTAGAGGAATATAAAGGTCGTCCATGTTTGGCATGACAAAAACTTTCTGCAAGGTATAATAATTGAGTTAGAATGCAATTCAAATATAAAGTCAAGAGAAATTAAATATACCAAACTCTCATTTTGGACTCTCCCATCAGGCCAAGTAGAATTCTAAACAGGTTTATTTGAATCAAGTATGGATCACTAGTAAACATCTAACTACCTTAAGATTAGATTTGGACCAGAGTTATCATGGGTATTAAAGCAACATTGCTTTTTACAGCTTGTTATTTGCAAGTTGTGTCCAATCCATCGGGACCCCATGGACAACGTTCCTCCAGGCCTTCCTATCCTCTACCATCCCCCAGAGTCCATTTAACCTCACACCGACTGCTTCAGTGACCATCCAGCCACCTTATTCTCTGTCGTTCCCTCCTTCTTTTGCTCTCAATCTTTCCCAGCCTTGGGCTCTTTTCCACTGAGCCTTTCCTTCTCATTAGGTGGCCAAAGTATTTGAGTTTCATCTTCAGGATCTGGCCTTCTGAAGACCAGTGGGGGGTTGATCTCCTCTAGGACTGAAAGGTGCTCAGCCTTTCTTATGGTCCAACTTTCACAGCCATACATTGCAACATAGTCTTGACTATACATATTTTTGTTGGCAGGGTGATGTCTTTTACAGCTTACAAAATCTTAATTCCATTACATTTCAGCAAACATTTTTAAAAAAATAGTTGATTCCTATCTGCTATTGCTCCTATCATTCCAATTTTTTAAAAAGGAAATAGGTAGAAATTTGAATAGATATATTTAACAGTTCAATAAATTCATGATAAATAGAATTCTAGAAATATAATCAAAAGAAAAGTATGAGCAACAATTTATTCAAACTATTTGACCCATGCCAAATTCAATCTTCCTTCACCAGATTATCCATAATAATATTCCTTCTAATTGTTTGGTATCTCTTAAAAGGAAATTAAAATCTGGCACTATGCTCCTACTTTTAAACATATGGGCACAGAAGGTATTATTTTAGCATGGATTTGGCACCCTTCAAGTCTAAAGACAAAGTATTTCAGGGTATCAGTGATTTCACTTGGTACTCCCTTTCAGGTAGTCCTCCACTTAGAACTGTTTGTTTAGTGACTGTTTTAAAGTTATGGCACTGAAAAAAGTGACCAATGACCATTTTTCACACAACTGTTCCAGCATTCCCATGGTCACGGGATCAAAATTTGGATGCTTGACAACTGCTATATATTTATGATGGTTGTGGTGTCCAGGGGTCATGTGGTTACCTTTTGTGACCTTCTGACAAGCAAAGTCAATGGGGAAGCCAGGTTCACTTAACAACCTTGTTAATAACTTAACAATTGCAGTGATTCACTTAACCACAGTGGCAAGAAAGGTTGTAAAATGGGGCAAAATTCACTTAACTGTCTTGCCCAACAACAAAAAATTGGGATTTGATTGTGACTGTAAGACAAGGACTACCTGTACATCTTTTGCTGGGATCATGCAGTGTTTGTTGAGCCCAGAAGAGTACAGTGTGTCCCAATGTCTATTGTGAAGTTGCTTTATGGCTACTGCAGTATGTTCCTATATGTGTTATCAAACTATGTGTTATACCAATAGGTAGCCATTCACCGTGAATGTGTGTTTTTTCATTTTAAATACATGCTACCAGAGGTGGGTTCCTACCAGTTTGCACCTATTCAGTAGAACCGGTTCGTCAAATCTACCGAACCGGTTAGAAGAGATTCCACCAGAGAACCCGGAAAGCAGGCCACACCTACAGAAGAGGTTCCAAAATTTTTTGAAACCCACCAATGGTCCTTGGATATGATTATTCTACACTATCATGCTCATATTTATAAAACTCAGTGCCTCTGTGAAAGGTAAGGATGACTACTGCGTTTGTGGTGCAATCAGAACATTGTGTGTGTTGAAGTTGTTTTAACGCAAACCAAAGATGCCTTTTAAAAAACAAGTTTACATCATATTCTTATGCATGCCAGTGCTGTGTGTGAGGTAATTTAAGGTGGTTCTGACAAGTGTCGTCGGCATCTTCATATCGGCCACATGGGCGGCAAGCCACTCCCATCCGGTCACATGGGTGGCAAGCCACTCCCACAAAGGAGGCCACACCCACAGAGTAGGTTTGAACAATTTTTGAAACCCAGCACTGCATGCTACCATCTTCAAACTTACAGATGGCTTAGCTAATGTCTTACTTATTCTTTTAACACAGTTAATGCTAATGATATTTGAAGTACCTGAAATTCTTGTTCGAGTTTCTTCTCTATCCACTCAGTTACATGAACCAAAGTCACTTCTCTTTCACCAAGCTTTGGCCGAGCTTTTAGCTCCAGATAAGGGGGTTTTCGGAAACCGTACCTGAAGATAAAGAAAATGATCAAGGTTAAGATGTTTCTATCTCAGATTTGTATCCCATATTTTCTCAAAGGCCTCTGGGAGAATAAAACCATGCTCAACTAAGATGAGACATGATTAACCAAAGCCGTCGTCAGATATTCTTGGACAAACATAATTTTTAACCTAGAAATGTGTCCACCACACCATGCTCCCCAACCCTAATCTTGCTGGCTGTGGATTCTGGCACTTGTGTTCCCAGACATCTGAAGCACTAAGTCAGGGAAGGTTATACTACCTCATATAACCTAATCTTGTGCTTTTGCGGTTTATGTTCAAGGGTTTTGTGCTTGGAGGAGGGTTGGAGGCTCTAAACAAGGCCTGCGCAAGGCACAGAGGGGGAAAGGTTAATGATAAATTAAAAATAACTGTGGGCTGCAAAGGAATATCTGGCATACCAATCAGCTATTTGGCAGCAAGTAGAGTGCCAGTGGGACTGAAGCTGGCAGCAATGGTGAGTCTTGGGGATGTTTAGCAATGCATCTTTTGGGACAATAGTGAATTTATTACTGTTTTAAAAAACTTCAGCACACAAGGTTGCTTGGTAGACTGCATGCAGCCTGCAGGTCGTATGTTGTGCAGGATTAAACTATTGTGTTCAACAAAACATTTATTCCATGTGAGTGAGATGTAGTTGTGTTGCTTCTATGTACTCTGTATACAGATATGTCCAATTCTATCATCTATCTATCTATCTCTCTCTCTCTCTCTCTCTCTCTCTCTCTCTCTCTCTCTCTCTCTCTCTACCTACCTACCTACCTACCTACCTACCTACCTACCTACACACACACACACACATACACACACAATCAGTGTTACTGCTGAAGTCTAGTACCCAGCTAATACTAATTGGTGAAGGACTTTATGTCTGAAAATTTTTATGCACCTGACTTATAACAGAAATTAAGTCCTAATAATCTAGCAATAGGTACTATGAGTCTCTCAAGAATGACCACAGTGAGAAATCAAATCAGCACCTTCTTACATTCATATGTAAGAGGCACATAAAATGGATTTTGTAACTTGTTAACTAACATACTTAACTTTGTATTTTAACTTAACTTATTTCTCTCTTTTATGAGGATTTTTCAAACCACTATAGACTGGAATGGAGGGAAACTTTTTTTCATATCACTGTATGGATTGATTGATAGCTTCTAACATTCCTAAACTGAAAAGAAATCTAAAGAAGAATGAATGGATACTAATTCCTGGTTAAAAAAAAATGTTAGTGCAAAACTGGTATCTAGTATGTCTCTTTGTAATATTCAAACAACTTTTGTTGTTGATGTGCAAAGGAGAGGTTACTTTTATCCTGTTTCCTCTTGCATTTTCTTTGTTATGTTAACTATAAAAGGGAATGTAAGATGGGTTCTCCCTTTTTATAGTGAGTTCTCACTGTCAGGGTACCCTAATAAATTGCTTTTAAATTATCTTCCAACTTGGTTGCTATTGGGAAGGTAAACCAAGGTAGAACCTAGGGCCAGATTTGCCTGTCACTTGTCATTAATCTTTTCCTAATACAGTTTAAAGTAATTACGTATTGTTGGACTAAGATAATGTTTTCTGAATTACACTGTGCGCCTCCCAGAGGTTAATTTCCTCAAATGGAATCCCATTTCGATTAAGGTAGCCAATGGTGAAGATATTGGACTGAGAAGGCCCAACTTCAATTCCTCACTGAATATGGATCTCACTGAGGGGTTGTGAGAATAAAATTATAGGAAACCCAACATAAACCGCTTTGAACCTCCTGGATAAAAAGGCAAGATAAAAATGTTCAGTGAAACAGTTCCAGATAAATGAAAATAAAATTTCATTCACAATTTCATTCCATATTTCTTTCAGATAAAAAGAAGCACTGAAATAGTTTTTCTCCTTTGGTACTATTTTCAATTATAAGAAACCACTGGAAAAAGCTTTGGCATTGACCTCTTAATTAATACCACTGTTGATCCTCAACTAGTTCAATATGTTGTTTTACCCAGCATGCTTCTGTATTATTCTATATTAAAGGAAGGGGAAGGTAGGAGAAAAGAAAGAACAAGTGGTAATCTTTCTTTTTGACCTGATTTCTGGTTGCTATAGCTTTTATTCATGGATGATAAAATTTCTAAGCTTTGTTAGCTTTTCAGTTTCTGGAAGTTTACAAAATGCATAATAAGAAATGGAATTGTACATTTTTACAAAATATATCTTTTTTGATAGAAGAGTAATTCAATCACACGAGCAATTTAAAATAACACTCAGTTCCATTATCTTTGTCAGTAACTGTTCATAGGAATTTATGGCAAAAACCCACACACATTGTCTCAGAATTAACTTATTTAACCCTGAATAAAATGGTACGTGTCAGACTGTAGCTTATGACTCACAGATTGGTACTGCAATTTTCTAAAAAGGATCCTTACTAAGAATCATGTGAATACTTGTTGAATTCTGTAAGAATGATCACACGCTGCAGACCAACTTTGTTTCTGTATGACCTCAAACTACATTTCTGCTGCATTATTCTTTATAGTTCATTAGTCAAATGGTCCAGATTTTTTATCTTGGATGTGTATAAGAAAAAGTGGGAAATTATGGGACTGGAAAATAAAATATATTTTAGGGACTTCTTTTACAGCTACTCATAAAAACAAGAAATCTATTTTGGCTCTTTGATTAGTTCGAATGCCACATTATACATGACAGATTCCAAAATCATAAAGTCTTCTTAACTACACTTACCATATACGATCAGTAGGTGGGGGCGGAATGTTAATTGCTAACATCCCTTTACACTCTTGAACCTCAACGGTGAGCAGGAGCGGTGTATTGGAGACTTCCTCAATCTTTTTCTTAATGAATTCTGTCTCGGTCGCCTTCTGGAAATATTTTGACTTGGTAATTTTATCCACAAATCTCATTATTTTACTTGTTCGGGACACTGCTCCATACCTTTAAGGAAGGAAAGGAGAGGAAGTCATTTAAGTGAGTTTCAGCTACCCTTTAAAAAGCAAAGGCTAATGCTTTGTGGTATTCTGCAGTTGAAAATACAACATGTTAAGGGCACAGAATGCCAATCTGCTATTACAGATTGTGAAGTGTTGCATAAGTGTACAGACAGCCCAGAATGATAGTTTCTGTGAATAAAAACAGAAAGCTCCAGAGACCTGGCTGTGACAACTCAGAATCAAAACTAATTTAAAATCAGATGTCATCCACTCATACAATAATGATTTTGATGAAACATTGTTGGCCCAATGTTCAGTATTATTCTTGGATAGCCCTACATTCTACTGGGGATTTCCCCAAATGTTTGAGAGCTTTGGCCAAACAGGTGGCTTACTTAGTTCCAGTGGACCTTTCAACCCCAAACTGCAAATTCAAGGATGTAGCAAGAGAATGCACAAATTAAAGGATTCTGGATTTTTCACTATAGCATTATTGTTCTCCACTTTTTATATTATGGTTCTGCTGCACGTTTGTTTATTACTTGACATGGATTCCAGTAATTTTAAAATGCAGAATATAAATATTAAAAAAGAGCCCCTGGGGACTTTATTCACATAGTTGTTTCCGACTATAGGGATTGGTGCTCATCTCCATTTCAAGGCCATTGAGCCAATGGTGTCCGAAGACATTACTGCAGTCATGTGGCAAATATGATGTCATGGAGCCCTGTTATCTTCCCACCAAAGTGGTACCTTTTTATCTAATTGCATTTCCATGCTTTCAAACTGCTATGTTGGCAGGAGCTGGGGAATATACCATATTTTTCGAACTATAACACGCTCCAGAGATTATAAGACACACCTAGCTTTTGGGAAGGAAAACAAGAAAAAAAAATCTGCCTCCCAGAAATTTGCCTCCTTGCAGCAAACAGCAAACAGCTTGGTCAGTTTCAGCACAACCTGATTTATCACGAGCAGCTCATTGGCAGTTAGATCTGCCTCCCAGAGTACCATTGATCAACTGTTCCAGGCTGTGGAGATCGCTGCCGTCCATTGATGCTAGTTCTGGCCATCACCGCTGTTATCTATTGCTGCCTCCACACGTCCTGTTTTTGGCCCGTTCCAGATGGCGGGGATCGACGTCGCCACCTATCCCTGCCACCTAGAACAGGGTGAAAATGAGACATATGGAGGCTGAAAATGGGGCACATGGAGGCGGCAATAGGTAGCAGCGCCGATGGGTGGCGCCGACGCTGATGGGCAGCAGCAATCCCCGCAGCCTGGAAGAGCTGATTGGTGGTATTCTGGGAGGCATCCAAGCGCCAATCAGCCGCTTGTGCTAAATCAGGCTGTGCTGAAGCTGACCAGGCTGTTCGCTGCAAGGAGGCAAACTGCTGGGAGGAAGAGGCCTAAGGGTGGGGGCCAATGTGTGCGCTGGGCTTCACCAACATTCACTCTCTAAAATGCAAAGACATTTCCACCCACTTTGGTGGGGGGGAGTCTGTCTTGTAGTCCGAAAAACACTGTAAATGTTAGATATAAGAAAATGAAGATTGTAAATAAAAGTAAGATATTTTTTCTGAAAATAAATAAGCTTTGCCTGCTAGAAATTTCACAATGCTACTAAACATAATCGATGCAGCCAAAGGTCTACTTTAAGGTCTATTGATTAATCTTTGGATGATATGCAGTTGACTGGCAAGAATCAACTATTATTACTGCTACCCTATTATTAAATAACAGCAGCAGCAAATCCTATCTGCTGGAATGGGAGGGAAATGATCTTTTTTTTCCTGCAACTGATAAAGCAAAATGATCTTTCTCTCAAGTAAAGACCTTTAAAAATAGCTACAGGAAAATAATTATTTCTGCAACTTCGATCATCGGTTACAGTTGCTAAATTATTTATAGGCTTGCTAAGAAGCTGCATTGATCTACATGCTAGTCTAAAGAAACATTTCAATGTCTGTTACCTAAATGTTTATTTGCAATAACATACAGATATTTTCGGACATCAGCTAACCAGCAATTCAGAAAAATCCATGAAACATTTATTTTTGATTAAAGAACTATATCTCATTCAGCACATACTATTCTCCTTTCTTGGTAGCACCTGAAATATACAAGTTGTATGTTCTTATAGATTGAATTTGTTTACAGTAAAATAAGCTGCTATACACATGAAAATGCTAGCATTATCATAATTCTTTCTTAGACCTAATTCATTCTAAATCTTTTATCCAATAACTGCAGTAAACAGCCATCTGCAAAACCAGATAATTTACATGATGACTTGTAAATGTATAAATACCAAATATGGAAAAAACAGGGCTGCCTCATATTCCTTATATTTTTTTCTACTAATTAGCAAATACAATTAAGAAATACCCAATGAGATAAGGCCATTTGGATTACTGTAATAAGTATCTAATTATTTCTAGATGATGCAGCCTGTAAAATTGGCACCCTGAAAACTGAATTAGCAAAAGCATTAAAATGATAAATACAGACTGGATGCATTGAAACATTTATAGAGTTATCTCTTCGCTTAAATATCCTGTATAGATCAAATTTAATTTGAGACATTATATAATGTTTTCAGGGCATTTGAGGCAAGCACATAACACATCCCTGCAACTCCTTAAACCCATCATGTTGCTATTATTGACTGAGTTCCCAGTTGTTTGTAAATTGCGCTAATGCAGAGGGTCTGGATGATCTGTACAAAATTTAAATATAAAATGAAAAGAAAAAGTCCTGCAATCAATAGGAATCCTGCCCATGGCCCCAGAAGCATTCCATCCTGGTACAAAGCAAAGGAACATTGTTTTAATGGCTTCACAAAGTGTCAGGAGGACGGGACTACTCAGATCTTCAAAGGCAGGGAATTCCAAAGCGCAGAGGCCACAACAGAGAGAGCCCTGCTGTCTGGACCATGTTCTCCTCACTTCAAATAGAGTAGGAACTGTATATGGGCCTTCTTATGACATTTTATTGAATAGGCAGGTTCAGCCCTCGCAAGGCAATTCCTAATTTCTTTTCCTAGAGTTGCACTGCAGCTATGGGGTAGAATTGCACAACCCAAGGAAAAAAATGTAAGTGTTTTAAGGAATCACAGATAGGAGCAGGGATGTGCAGTCAGGGGAGGCAAGGCCTCACCACTGTCATCATGAAAAGAAAAGAAAAAATGTAAAAGGAAAAAGGCTGAGGTAGTTGCTGCCAGAGTCACAGTGGATGACTCTGCTTAGTGCTTAACTGTTTCAAAAAGCCTCTAAAAATGTGCCCTCTATAGGAGGAGGCAGGAGAATCACATGCCTCATTTAGTCTATCTTTATGATCACTCGAGCAGAGTTAAGCAAGGGTTAAAAGCCAAAAAATTCCTTATGTAGATGAGGCACGTGGTTCTCTTGCCTCCTCATGTAGAGGGCACTTTTTTTAGAGGCTTTTTTAAACAGTTAAGCAGAGTCATCCATTGGAGACTCTGGCAGCAGCTAACCCAACCTGACCTCAGCAGCTCTTGCATTTTTCCTTTTACATTTTTACATTTTCATCATGGCAGACAAGAGCAGAGTTGAAATCCTCTGTGAAACAGTTGGAAAAGGTATGTGGGTCAGAGGGAGGGGGAGGAATTCAAAATTAATGTAATTTGTAAGTAATTGTATTATTGTAAGTAGTGTGTGTGTGTGTGTGTGTGTGTGTGTGTGTGTGTTTTACCCGCCTCTGCTGGTGCGCGGGCTGGCACTTTTTTTTATGTTTCGGCAACCCAAAACTGTTAAAGCAAGGAGGCTGACCATTCAGCATGCATGTTTATAATTAAGTGTGGGATGTCTTCATTAATATAATCTGCCCCTTTCTCCTTCTGATGCTGTTTTGTAGGAGAGGGGAGAAAGATGGGTTCTCCCTTGGTGTGGTAGAGCCCTTCCGAAAGCTCTGTCGCTGTGTCCACCATAGAGGCGTCCCACGGGATGCCTCTATGGTGGACACAGTGCCGGGGCTTCAGTGGGGCTTTCGGAAAGCCGCGCCGGGGCTTTGGCGGGGCTTTCTGAAAGCCCCACCAAAGCCCCGGCGCTGTGTCCGACATAGGCGGCTTTTGCCCGCTTGCCTCACCAGCCATAAACCTCACCGCACGTCACTGGATAGGAGATATAATATATTATTTCTGTATGTTCCAAAGTACCTTTTCCCTTTGATTCCAAGTATTACAAAAACCTACTGTGAAATTTGGGACGCAGTGGCTCAGTGGCTAAAGATACAGAGCTTATTGATCAGAAAGGTCGGCAGTTCAGCGGTTTGAATCCCTAGCAACGTGTAACGGAGTGAGCTCCCATTACTTGTCCCAGATTCTGCCAACCCAGCAGTTCTAAAATATGTAAAAATGCAAGTAGAAAAAATAAGAACCACCTTTGGTGTGAAGGTAACAGAGTTCTGTGGGCCTTCGGCATTTAGTCATGCCAGCCACATGACCACGGAGATGTCTTCAGACAACGCTAGCTCTTCAGCTTTGAAACAGAGATAAGCATTGCCCCCTAGAGTTAGGAATGACTAGCACATATGTGCGAGGGGAACCTTTACCTTTACTGTGAAATAATATAACCATTTGGTTATACATAGACAGACAAAACTAAGTTTTTTTAATGCTAGAGAAAGTCAGAGGAGATACCTTTGATGGAATGACTAAGCACGGAAGCGAGAGGCACCATTGTTGATAATGCACACACTAGGCAGAGGCAAACTGAACCAATGTCTGCCTAAAGGCAAAGACTCACCCTTCTGCTCCTGCCACTAAAGCCTTTTCGCTTCCTGATGCTTCTGGAACATCATCTTCCTCTGAGGATCCTGCACTAGAAGATTCTTCATCACTGTCTGCAAGGTAATATGCTCTTGGCCTGAAACTGAAAGGAGGGACACAGGTTAAGACAGAAGCAACACTTCATTAATGTTGGACAGGACAGTGTTTTGACGCCTTAGGCAATTAGACACTTTCTACCATTCGCTTCTGTCTCCCCAGTTTGTTTTTAAGTGCACTGGAGTTCAGGCAAAGGGTAGAAATGTTGTACATCAATCTGCTGTCCCTGAACACAACAGTGCCAGGCTTTACTTAAAATAAAAGGAAACGGGTTTGAATACCTTTTATGCGGTTTAATGAAATGTCAAATAAATTAAAGACATATAAGGATGCGTCTCTTTCATATCTAACTTCCCAATATAATGGAATACAATGCTGGCAATTATAACATTAAGAGGAGGAGGATGAGAAACTTGGCGTGTACTTTCATTTTTTAAATGTAATGGGATATGCTTCTGAGGTCCGAATGAATTGCTGTATGAAAAGTCAGAATTGATTTTGTAAGTGCTGTATGCTTCCAGAAGAATATGCATTCCTTCCACTGTCTCTTCCACATATACATACCTAGCCTTTTAACCCAACAGCCACTGATGAATCCTAGCCACACCCCACTCTAGGCCACTAGCAGTAATGGAATCAGAAATATTTTGAACAAGATATTTGGCAAGTAAATGCAAAGGACAATTACAGCCTCAGATGCAAAGCATGTCTAAGGAAGAGTTTCCATAAGGCTTGGAGCATCTTTTCAGGATCTCTTGCATTTCAAGTTGTCTTTAAAAAGAAATACCCAGTTGATTATGCCTTAATTGTGAATTGTGATTTAAGGGAGAGAAATGCTCAGCACCTCTACATTTCATTCACAGCTTTTCCTGGGATTGAAACTTATTCATAATCAGTTCTCAAGATTATCATTCTTTAAACCTAGGTTCAGTTGGTGGCAAAATTCGAAAGAATTGCCTTCAGCCAAATTTGATTTGGAAACAACCTCAAGCCTCTTCCCAGCTGAGAAAGGACTTATTTTCCTGTCCGTAATAGAGACAGTACTTTTGCAAAATCTGTGCCTATCTTTTAGCTGACTACAAAATGCACCGCATAATTATCTAACTATTTTTTAAGAAAAAAAAGAGCAGCTCTTTAAAAATTCAATCCCTACAGAATAAAGATAAAGATTGTTCAACAGAGATCGTTAAACTTTTTCTTGCCAATAATCTCTTTTGTCACCGCAGAGAGGGCTCCGTGTGCCATCTGTGGCACGTGTGCCATAGGTTCGCCATTACAGTTCTATACCAATCTGAACAGCAAGTGTTTCACAAAAAAATGATCAAAATCTCAATTGCTCCACAGCAAACCATGCTAATATGAAACTAATAGACACAGACACAGTACCACCACTCAAATGGTACTGCTAAGTACAGTGGTACCTTGGTACTCAATTGCTTTGAAGCTCATCGAATTTGGTAGTCAACAATTTTGATATGAAGATTTTGTCCCAGTACACATCATTCGTTCGGTACTCAATGCACAAGCTAGAACTAGTAGGTACTGACTGCCTTGTGACTCACTATACTATTCCTTATAGGAAAAATTTGTTTGGTACTCATTGATTTTGGAACTCATCACATCTCCTGGAACAATTTAACTATGAGTACCACTGTATTTGTTGTCATCACGATGTCTGACTGGTTACAGCATGAGGATAATGATAACGTCCGACGCGTCATCATTAGCTTTCCCTGTCCTAGAAATTAACTCAAATTTTTGTATCTTGCAGTTTGACAAACGTTTCTTTAAGTACCTGGGAAAACAAATAATCTAGAACAGTCTGCTAACTTTTATAGATTGCTATGAATATTTCTTTCCCACTCTCCAGAATTTTTCCAGAAAGATTTGCAACTTTCAATTACGGCAGCAACATTCTTGCCATCTTCTAATCTACCTGCTTCTGGAGTTTTTTCTAAAATGATGACATTATCATTGCTTTTGCTACAGAACAGTAGGAAGTCCACCACCAATCCAATCCAATTATTTTACTTTTTGTAATGACAGTTGGCAATCTGTATTATCAACTTTTGTTTTAAGCCAAGAATAAAATGAATGCCTTAGCTTTCAATTTTGTGCTTCAAACCGCTATGTTCAAATGCATCTTCAGCCACAGAGGTCTCTCTTTCAACACAATCTAACGATACGATTATTGTTGCACAGAATCTATGTACGTATCTATCTATCTATCTATCTATCTATCTATCTATCTATCTATCTATCTATCTATCTATCTATCTATCTATCCATCCATCCATCCATCCATCCATCCATCCATCCATCCATCCATCCATCCATCCATCCATCCATCCATCCAATTTATTGGCCACCCATCTTACCATAAAGTAACTGGGTGACTTATATTACATCTTAGTTAAAAGACAAAATGTTAAAATCCAACCTTAAAACCAAAGACACATGGGGAGGATGGGATCTGCTATTATTCAATCAACCACCTCCATTGTGCCTTTCCCCCACTGGGCCACAAACCGACTGGCAAAGCCACGTCTTTAGGCCCTTACAAAAAGATAGGAGGGTTGGGACCAACCTCACATGATGTTCCAGAGGGCAAGAGCAACAGCAGAGAAGGCCCTTTATAAACCCTGTGTTGTGTTTCCAAGGAAAAGGCAGGAAATGAATGCCATAATGTAAATAAATATCCTTGTTACCTTTTAATTTATTATAATGAAGTCTAGAATAGCAAGGGGAAAATATTCAGAATGCTACAAGCCTTCTGATAAATGTTCAAATTTCTCTTTAAAACCATAAAGAAGGAAAAGCAGTGTCCTGTGATAAAATACTTAAAAGATCTCTGGCCATAAGCACCCAACCATGAAGAAAAGGGCTATTCATAGGATTTTCTAATAATATTAGATCAGAATAGCAATGAAACTGAATTATTATTTGCACTTCGGCACCTTCATTATTTAGCACACAATTTTATTTCAAAAGGCTAGCTCTGAAAAATCTTAAAGAAAAACAATTCAAAAGTTAGAAGCATTCATACTTATCATTCTATCTATGGCTCAATCTTTCCAGACTTATTGCTTTACATGCAGATGTGAATAAAGTAGATATTTAGACAAACTAGACTAGAGTGTTGGAACCGCACTGTCTTCAAGCAGTATCTGTAGTATTAGAGAAGCACTACTTGTAATAAGTGATGTTTGCTTCCAAATCTAGAGAGCACATTTCTCCATCCCTCCACACCCCCACAGGCAGACATACTGCAGACATTTCAAGAACTGGGGAAATAAACGGTATCCTTTTAAGACTCCCCTTCCTCTATTACTTCAGGAACTGTTGCAGTGATTCCAGCTAGAACTAGTATCCAGGACACACAGCTATGAAGTATGGAAATCATACAGGTTTGATCGAGCATTTGGTAAGGCAACTGTATGTGCATAAGGTTAATTATCAAGAGACGCTGGTTCAAAAGAATTGACCTCTCCATACCCAGGTTGTGTAACAAATGCACTGTAAAGCAGTTTCAACACTTCTGAATGTTTCAGCACTAACAGAATCAACAGCACACAGAATGGGATGATATGACACATACCACTCACCAGAAAAAAATCCCAGATTGACGAATCCAAATATTATTAAAAAGAAAAGAAAATGAAGGGGAAATAAGAACAAGTGTTAAGTTAGAGAAGTGACAATATAGAATCATTTGTGGCTAATTTCTATTAAGAAACTTTATTTGGCCAGGATGAAATAAACAGAATTAGCCAACCCTTTTAAAAAGTGCATTTTGTTAAGTCACATAGTGTAACCTAGACTCTTATTAAAGTATCACATACACTGATTATGAAAATATAAATTAAAATATATAACTGACAACTTTTAATTTTTTAAAATGTACATAGAAGTCAACCATTTGGGGGAAATGGGGAGGCAAAAATATATATACTATTGCAGAGTTATGTGAAAGGTAGCTACATCTAGTGTCAACATAAACCAGGTAAGCTAGTCAACTAAAATATGAAATCAGCAGAGAAGAATCCAATAGAAAAAATAATTTAAAAATTAGTCACAATTCATCCATAAATACAACCTGTTTATTTCAGCTTTTATTAAAACATAATTTAAACACATTCATTGATTGTTGTACGACTGCGTGCCTTGAGTCTCAGATATATTTGGTAGCAATACTTCTTCCCTAAGAGCTTGGGAGCTATGCCAACAACAAAATATATTTTCTTCCATTTAGTGCAGGCTGTATGTATGTCAGCTTTACTGCAGTTTGCCCATCTTCCTCCTGCAAGGCTGATAAATGAATCTTTCAGCAGGAAAACAGCAAACACACCTGAGAATTTAAAATCTCACCCAAAGTTAAGCACAGGCTAGAGCATGAGATGATGAGGAAATGGAAGGAAGGAAGAAGAAAAATTCTTTGTTGCGTTTTGTGGCTAGTTGAAATTTTAATTGGTCTGTATATACATTCTGCTGCCCAATATGCACAAATATTTATATTTCAGAGTCAGTTTGCTGGTTAAAGCAGAGGTCTTAAACGTGTAGGCCACTGAAGTTCAGGACACTGACCTCTTTGTTACAGTCCACAATGGCTCAACAATGTCAGGTATTGCTGGAACCCAAATCTTGCTGGACCAGCTCTGTAGACACCTGCCCCCTGCTGCCACCATAGTTATATTTTTAATCCCATTTTTTAATGTATAACTCAATACATATTGCAAGCATCAAACAATAACAATATATAAAAGACTCATCCATACATTTTGAGCTTGGGGGCAACAGAGTTAGACTGCATACGATAGCCTTCGCATAAACAATTATAGGTAGTCCTTGACTTACAATGACAATAGAGCCTAGTATTTATATTGCTAAGTGAGAAATTTGTTAAGTGAGTTTTGCCCCATTTTTCTACTTTTCTTGGACCATTTGCTAAGTAAATTACTTCAGTTGTTAAATAAAAAACATGATTGTTAAGTGAATCTAGCTTCACCATTGACTTTGCTTGTTAGAAGGTCCGAAGGTCCAAAACTGATCAGATCACATGACCCCAAAATACCGCAACCGTCAATAAATACGAGCCAGTTGCCAAGCATCCAAATGTAAATCACGTGACCATGGGGATGCTGCAACAATCATAAATGTGAAAAATGGTCATAAATCACTTTTTTCAGTGCCATTGTAAGTGGTCACTAAATGATCTGCTGTAAGTTGAGGACTACCTGTCCTACATTATTTACTATAAAGATTTCATGGAAAAATGCAGAATGTTCCTGCTACAAATTTTTTTCTGTACAAAAATTTAACTGATAACCATATTCCTTACCCTTCTTTACCAAATTCTCCAGTTTTTAATGCTTCACCTAGAGGTTCTTTCCCGAGTTTGGTCAAATTCATCTTTGTCTCAAGGGTCATCAGAAAAGATCCGTTGTACAATATTTCCAGGTCAATCCAAAGTCCTAGAATTGTTGGGAGAACATTATGTTACATATAAACAACAAGAAGTATTTTCAAGAAGTAACAAGTAATGTTTTTCCAGAGAAAAATTTGCCAGAGGCTGCAAATTACATAGGTGCCTTCAGATTATTTCCACCTCTTTTTTAGAAGTCAAGGCTATTATTATGAATGTAAACAGCAATTTGATTGGTAAAGGCAAGTGTGATTAAGTGTGACTTAATTATATAAGTCAGCAGATTTAGAAAATGTTAGAACTCTAATTGGTAATAGTGTCTGTATTCTGCTGTACTGATCATGCAATTAGGCTGTTTCAAAATCCTAAGAGTTTCTAGAAAATAAAAGGATGATTCATTCTCAAAAAGAGACTTGCTACATAACGCTCACTTTCACTTCTGTTCATCTTAAGAAAATCTGATGACCAGTTTTTATCCTACGATACACAATTGTTCAAATCGTAAAATTCATAGATTGCTAGCTTGTGACAGTGGAGCCTCCAAAGTAACACAGGGGAAAAGGATGTTTTGTTGCATTTGGACAAATAGAATGTGAGCTCAGTTAACACATACATGCACAAACTTAAATTCATTCATGCTGTTGGATGTCTGCATTTCAGTGTGGATAAGAGGCAAATCTATTCAGAAAAATGGAAGTGGGATGATTTCTACACTGCAAACTGGAGTAGCACTATTTATATTATATGTAGGATGTGTGCATAAAAAATAGTCTGAGTCTAATGTTTTTCCCCCCTTCTGATCAAATTTTCCTCTTTGTGCTGCAAAGGAATACAGGTAAACCACAATTGAGTCTGAAATTTTGATCCTAAGTCATTGGGGTCATTAAGCAAGGCACCCACACAAATACTTCACTCAATGACTGCAATCCTGTTGCCCCCAGTTGTAGGTTTTAAGCGATTCTGTGGATTATTAAGCAGAGCATAGGGTGCCTGGGGGAGTGGGGGAGGTTCTGCGAGGCCTTGGCCAGCTACAAGATACAGTAGCATGGACAAAGCTGCTGTGGGCTAGGAGATATTCGGCCCTCTCTGCTCCGCCAGGCCTGAGAAGCTTTCAGTCAGGTCCCCCACCCCATTACACCCAGGAGATAAACTGCTCCACTTATCTTTGGGTTTTTCTGCAGATGCTGACAGATACCCTCAGGTGATGCGAGATGCAGCCTTCCAACAGAGGCTGCTTCGCACCATTCTGCATGTGCTGCCTAGAAAGATGTGGGAGAGGCCAAAGGCCTCCATGACACAGCAGTTTTGCATGTGCTGATGGGCTGGGTAGAGAGATAGGCCGGTGTGGGGAGTTGCAGTGCCCCTAAAGTTAGTCATAAGGAGAGGTTAAGGGCCCAAATTTTTATTATGTGACTGTCGAGGTGCTGCAATAACTGTAACTTCAAATATAGGTCATATATACATTTTTTTCAGCACCGTTCTAATTTTGAATGGTCACTGAACAAATGGTCGTAAATCAGGACTACCTTTATGATTGGAGAGATGATGATTTCATCGGAGTCAATAGGGCTACAATTTCTGGATTGTTTAAATTCGCTTAGTTGGCGGTTAAATTTTCAAAAATTGTAACAAGAATTTAAAAACCACTAAGAATTACCATTTTGCCACCAAATTTAAGTAGCATGATCTTTGAAAGCTGTAAATCAAATAAATGCTCTTGCTCTTTAATATTGCATTCTAAAGTTCTAAAAGCATCCAAATATTACCTTCCAGTTTTCTCCAAAAATGCCCCAAATAAATATCCTTATGAACCCATCTTAAGGGACAATTAAAAAGCTTGTAAGAAGAAATATGAAAGCTGCCCACACTGTCTATGAAAATGTTTCAGCATTGCAATTTGGATCCTGTCATTTGCCCTGAATTCCATAGGGAGGCATCCATCTATCTGAGGCAGATTAGCAATAACCTGAGTGCAACTGTTTGTAATTGTACTGTTCTGATCTGTATGTAATATCCTGCAATTATAAAGGGAAAAGCTTTACAGAGCATCTGTGAGGCAGAGAGATAAAACAGCCACATCACAAACTCAAAGCATTGTTTCTATTTCGCTAAAGACAGGAAATGAAAAGGATCAGCATCTCAGAGCAGCTGCACCATGTTATTTACAATCATTTGTGAGGAAGCTTGTCTCTTTATAGCAAACCAAACATGCCAAGCATCTGAGGAAGGGACCACTTTGGAATGCGATATCCTTAGTCAAACGTACCATATTTTTCGGAGTATGACACACTGGAGTATAAGACGCACCAAGATTTTGAAGAGGCAAACTTAAAAAAAAAGGTTTTGCACTCTGCAGACCTCCCAAAAATGCCCTATTTTTCTCGAAAATGGGCCCGTTTTTTGTCAAAAAAAAGGGGGGGGGTATGCCTAGCCTTTAGGAGGCTTATAGAGTGCTCCTAGGGGCTGGGAGGGGGCAAAAATGAGCAAAAAATGCCCCATTTTTCGCTCATTTCTGCCCTCCCCAGCCCCCAGGAGCGCTCTGGAAGCCCCCTTAAGGCTATGCACAGCCATTTTTGCAAAGGGGGCGAGGTTTCTGGAGGCCAAAAATGCTGTATTCAGTGTATAAGACACACCCAGATTTTTATCCTTTTTTTTGAGGGGAAAAAGGTGCGTCTAATACTCCGAAAAAATACGGTATTTAGTAGAGATGTACAAAACCTACCCCTTAATTCTCATGTAGCAATTTTGACTATAAAAAACTTTACCGTGTGGAACATTTCTAATATTCTTGTTTTACAGAATAACAAATATGAATGCATGAACAGGTTCAGAGGAAAACCATTAGCATAATGCTTAAGGTGTCTGTCTAGGTTAAATGTACCTTGCAGTCTCTCAGCTCTACTTAACTGGTCAATTCACACACTTTCTACACCAAGCCTATTTTCTAGGGTGATTATTTAGAGGTAAAATGAAAAGAAATCCTCAAGTAAGTTCCCACAAAAACCATTATAATAAACTGGGGCAGATGTACTTAAACTCAGATGTGTTTGCCCCCAAATACCTCAAACATTTTCTTCAACATCACAGTTAAGTAGCATGAAATATAGTGCAGTGCCTTTTTTCCTCCTTCTTCTAAGTCTACATTTCCCCGCTTATATTTAGCTGCTTATAACATACCCACCAAAGTATTCCTAAATTGAATATGCTACAGTTTCACAATTAGAATTGCTTTTCAACTCTAAGAGCTAAGTAGTAAGTGGCTTCTTTTCTTTCATTTAAATGCACTTCTAATGGAGACAATAAGCTATTTAGTGATATTATCATGTGATATTATATTGGTTGCCTCTGAAATCTTTGTCAAAGCTTCAGTTTCTTTGGATGAGTAATTCCTGAGAAATGGACATATTTTTCACTTGCTGGAAAAGTACCCAAATCTTTAAAGGGTGAAACAGAATGAAGCAGAAAATAATAACACCCATTCAGGAGCCCTAACCAGTACATTTATCTTTCTGCACCAAAGATCTGGAATTTGCTTTCATGCCTTATTTCACAATGCCATGTCTCAGTAACAATCTAGTCAAAAAATAGCCACCAATTGCTCTACAAGGGCTGGAACATTCCTATTACAGTAAATTGAATGAACCAATTCTAAAAATATATCACACTGTTGTTTCACAATGAAAAAATGGTGTTGCTTTAAAAAAAACAAACCACTATTTTGTAATAAGAGCAGATTGAATTCTATTCCTATGATAGGATGAAAACAAAAAAAGAATCATTCAAACTACAACTCTGTTCTTCGTAGTTAATTAATTTGTATTCAAGTGCTGTTTTGACAATTTAATATGGCATTTATATAAAGCAACAGAGATGAAGAGAGCCTATTTGATTAATCTCCTCCAAAATAGACCCCTGATCAAGAACCAACAAGTATATTTTTCATGTGATTTCAGTTGGTGAAATTCAGCTGCTTTCATTTATGCAATCAGTGAGTCAGCAAGCTCTAAGTACCAATTCTTTTTAATAATGTAATGAAATTAAACAAAAACAATAATTCAAGGAGATCACGGATGATATACATTTTTCATTCATGACAAACCCAAATTTTCCAATATCAGGCAATAAGAAGCAGCTGTACTTTAGCTGAATATTTTATATCATATTACTAATTTTTTTAAAAATAGTGTGCTTTTTAACTGGTTTTTTTTTGTTGTTGTTGTTTGAGTTTTTAAAAATTTTGGTAAGTCACACAGTCTTCTAAAATAGGCAATCATAATATATTAAATTATCAAACCACAGATAATTAGGAAAGAGATCATTTCTGTACAAAATATAAAGAATGGATTTTTAAAAAGATAATATAATTAAATAGTATAATTAAAAGATGAGCCCAAATTTGAAAGCTCCCTTTCAAAATTCATTTAAAATGATAGAAGGAAATACTAATATCTATTCTTCCCAATCAAATAATTCCACATCTTTAATGGGCATATTTAGACAGCAATAGAAGAGAATGTACTATACAGAGTGCTCTCTGAGCTTAGTAGTTTGTTTGAAGATGTTTCATTACCCAACTAGGTAACATCATTAGTGTATAATTATCATAAATACGGGGTTTGCTCTCTGTTGATATTCAGTAGTTTGCTGTGCCACTTTCAGTTGGGTGTGGTTTTGTAATACCCGTACTCAAGGAAGGAAGTAAATCCTAGCAAGGGAAAAAAAACTAGCTGGGTAATGAAACAACAACCAACCAAACTCAGGGAGCACCAAGAACTCCACTTCTACGTAGTTAAATAAATAGAAAACATGATTTGCTTGTGGAAGAAATAAAATAAGTAAATAAAGTTAACTGAAGCTCTACGCTACAGCTGTCAAACTTGCAGCCCATGGGCCAGATGCATCACACGCTGGCCATGCCACACCCAGTTTAATGAAGGGCAAAAAAGTCACGATATGTCATGTGATGAAGCTGTGATGATGCAAGTTTGACACCCCTGCTCTTTGCAATGAAGCTATCAATTCAAGTAGTATTTACATACACCACTCCTCCCCCATTTATTTATTTACTAAAGAGATTTCCAGCCCAATCCAATCGCAAAAGAAGGGGCAAACACTGAAAACAAAGCTGCAACAATATCAAAATAAAAGCTACCCAGCTATACCTTTTAAGAAGGATACAATGCTTTCTTTCAAAATGCAAGGAGGGTTAGTCTAGGGGAGGGGGATTCTATAAAGTGGGGGTTGTTACCCCAAAAGCCTTATTTATGCTATTTGAGCAAAGCATTGCATGAGATAACACAATACCCCACTGTGTAGATCTAAAGATATAACCTGAGCATTCTAAACTGGGCTTGGAAGCCTATTGCTAACCAGTGTAGCACGTTTAAACAGATGTTCCTCTGTGCTGTATCATATCCTCCCTGCTGTGCAGTTGCAGCTTGGATGCTGCATCCAGAAGCAGTCCCATGTAGGAAAAAAAGTTAGAGCAGTCAAAGAGAGACATTGCTAGGATTAGAGAACATTCATTGAGTGCACATTATGATTAGGTAACAGCACGATGGTTTTCTATTGTTAATGCATCCTACAACATTAAAATTCAACACAATACCTTTATAATCAATGGTAGGCTTATAGGCTTGAAGGATTTTCGGCAGTGCAATTCCCATGTCCAATTCTGTTAGCGTTAATTCATTCATGAAGTATGGCAACTAGAAGAAGAAGAAAAGTAGAATAAAACAGTGCTTTCTCTCTTTTCCCAACATTCAGGGTGTTTGAATGATTGACACTACCTGGGATGATCCAGGGCCACGTTATGATCTCAGGAGGCCCCTGAAAACAATAATGTGGTTTATTAAAGTATTACCTGCACCTTTACTTATCAATAAAACACAGTAAGTATATGCATAATAAAGTAACAATGCCTTAAGTGTATTTAATTTTGACGTATGACCATTTTATTCTTATTAGTCTACTTTTTAAAACTCACCCTGCAAAGTTTTGTAGGCCATAGGAGTGTACCTACAGGTAGTCCTCAACTTATGATCACAACTGACTCTGGAATTTTGATTGTAAGTCGTTGCAGTTGAGTCACCATGTGATCGAACTTGATTTTACAAGTGTTTTTACAGTTCTTGTTAAGTGAGTCACCATGGTTGTTAAGCAAATCAAGTCATAAGTTTGAATCCAGCTTACCTAGAGTATGTTTTTTGACAGAAAGCTGAAAAAATCATTGCAAAATGATTGGCAGTGAGATGCTACAACTGGTTGTAAATATGAACTGGTTGCCAAGGGCCTGAAATGTGACTTAGAGGTAGAATGGCAGTCGTAATTTTGAGATAAATACCTTTTTTTTAGTCCATCGTAACATTGAACAATCATTAAGTGACTGGTTGTAAGCTGTGGACTACCTGCATTGTGACCAAGGAAACAAGGTTTCCTCCATTCTGGTTCCTGGTCCCTCCACAACCTTTTTAGCTTGGGCTCCAAACAGACCAGAGGTATGGAGATACTTGCCCATGGTGAACTAGCATTTTGCAAAATGCCATTCAGACAATATGTGGGCTCTTAAGCACAGTCTTCTGAAAGGTTGGTAGAACTTTTTCTAAACAATGTTCATTGGTCTTTCAAAAGATGGATAGACCTGTCTGACCAAAATAGGGGGAAAAAGTTCCTGCTTGATTTAAACTAGAAGGACATACATTATTGATTCTCTCAAATAAAGATGGTGTGTGTGTGTGTGTGTGTGAGAGAGAGAGAGAGAGGTGGTGGGGGGACACACAGAGAGAGCACGTGCACACATGCTCTTGGTGACTGCTTGGACAAATCTTGCAGTTTTCTGGGCAACATTTTTGGAAGTGGTTTGCCACTGCTTTCTTCCTAGGGCTGAGAGAAGGTGATTAGCTCTAGGTCACCCAGTTGGCTTTCTTGCATAAGACAGGAGTAGAACTCATGGTCTCCTGGTTTCTAGCCTGATGCCTTAACTACACCACCAAACTGGCTCTTTTGTCCCAAATGAGAGCATTGCAGGTTTTCTGTTCCTTCTAGCAATACGTGGTTTTTGATGCTTTCTACTATTTTTAATTTCCTAAGAGGTGTGCTACTTTGTCTACTCCAATATTGTTTTACATGTTCCATAGAATATCTTTGGGTTCTGCCAGCTGCAACCACTTGCTGCCAAGATTAGTATTCCCTGGCAGCACATATGAATCTGGACATAGCAAAGCTGGAGTGAAATTAATAAGAGCTTCCCTTTCTAACTCAAGTGACAGAAAGACCACAAATCTGTTTCCAAAAATAGCCTGGCTGACAGATCAATAGGTGACAGGACTGTCCCAATGTGACATGAAAGCTCCCTCCTGCTTCACCCTGCATATCTTCTCCACTCCATCAATCTGTCAGTTGGTCTATTTCTCAGCACAAATCTACCAGTCTTATAAATCACCAGTAGCACTGTGTTCAGAAACATCCTGAGTGACAGATTACCAGCGTGGAGCATCCCTGGGCCAATGACAAATCACCAGGGAAACCTGAAAAGCGACTAAATCATCTGCATCAAGCACTCACTCAAATACCAAACCTGTTACTACTCCATTTTAAGGAGAGCGATCAGTCCTGCCAGCTAGTGATGGCAGAAGGGGAGGGGGAGAAAACCAAGGAGAATCACCAATTGCTTTCCTTCAATTGTCTTGTACAAGTAGTCCTCAAGTTACAACCCCAATTGGGACCAGAATTTCCATTGCTAAGCAAGGCAGATGGTAACACCAATAGCACTTACTTTACAGCATTCTCTGGGGGGATTATAGCATATTGTCCCCAACAATGTGGATCCTCAATTTACTGACTTCAGTGCTGTGTTCAGAAACATTCTGAGTGCAGATTACCAGCATGGTGGAGCATGGAGTCTTAGAAGAATGGAAGGCTGAGTCAACCTTTAGCCAGCCAGGATCGAAGTCCTGGCAATGAGCAGAGTCAGCCTGCAACACTACATTCTAACCATTGAGCCACCACAGCTCCTGTTAATTAAGTCATACCCAATCTTATGCCCCTACCCTTTTTTTAAAAAGGGAATCACAGCAGTTGCTAAGCAAATTTGGCTTTCCCCACTGATTTCGTTGGATGGAGGCTGATTGGGAATATTGCAAATGGCAATCACATGACCCCGGGATGCTAAAACTATTGCAAATACATGCTGGTTGACTAGCACCAGAATTTTGATCATGTGACTTTTGGGATTCTGCAATAAATGTGAGGACCAGTCATATGTTTCAGTGACATTGTAATTTCGAATGGTGGTTAAATGAATGGATGTAAGTCAAGGTGAAGTAAAGCCACTAGGTTAGGACTTGCAAGTTCTGTTACTAAGGTAAACTGCAGCTCAGTTGTGAGGGCAGCACACACTTTGCTGCTGTTTCAAGCACTGGAGGTAGCAGCTCAAAGTCAAATAAGAAACCCAGAACTGGCTCTGCAAAGAAAGTAGAGACATCTTTCTTACTCTCCTAAAGGAATAGCACATAAATCACTATTAGAACCTGAATACATGAATAAAGGCCCACCTGTTTTTTGTTTCAACAAAAACCATCTAGATTTTAGAACTGTGATGGCGAACCCATGGCACGCATGCCACAGGTGGCACGTGGAGTTCTGTCTGCGGGCACACCAGCCGTCACCTAGCTCAGCTGCACTGTGCATGCGTATGCACCTCCGGCTAGCCAGCTGATTTTCAGGTTTCTGCCGTACCTGCATGGGGGGGGCACACACACCCCGCACCTTGTTTTGGGACTAGCAGGCCTCGCTGAAGCCTCCTGGGATCAAAAATGGCTACCAGGAGGTGCATCTCCACATCCCGTTTTTGGTTCTAGGAGGTTTCTGTTTCAAGTAGTTAAATCAAAATGCAGTTAAAACACTATACAAGCCATCGATAATATAAATATATATTTATATTATCGATGGCTTGTATAGTGCCTCACAGGAGCAAATAGAGGTAAATCCTAGAGAGGCAGGAAATGCATCACAAAATAATGTAAATGAACGCTAAAGAGGAATAAAGCTGCATACAAGACAGACATAATACCTGTAACAGCTTCAGGGAGGCCTGCTAGGCCCCAAAGGGGTGCATGGTGTGTCCCCCCGGCCCATTTTTGGTCCCTGTTGGTTTCAGGGACGCCTGCTAGGTCCAAAATGGGGCAGTGGGGGAGTCGCACGCACATTCACGGGTGGTGGTCATGTGTGCATGCGCAGGGAGGCAGGGCGCATGGGGTCATCACATTATAGGTATGGGCATGCGCACGCACACTGTCATGTGCACACGTGCACATTTGGCACCCGAGGAAAACAGCAGCCATCACTGTTCTAAAAGATACTTATTTCTATTCAAAACAAAGAAAAAGGGAAGTAGTGCAACAATATACAAAGAGTTACATCAAACTTGTGAATGACAGTGCCCTCGGCATCCATTTAAAAATCTTCAACAATGTGATGGAATTACCAGCTGGAGGGGAAGGTGCCCCTCTAGAGAGAGTAAAGAGGCATTCCAGTTTAGAGTTTGTTCAGGAGAGAATAGTCTGTATCTGCTATTTCCCAAGGGGGGCAGGCAGTATGGAGAAATTCTTGTAATATAGATAATCAACAATAAAATATCTAGTTGGTACTATTCACAAGTGGCTCAGGTTGCTTGTGCCTGACAAATAGCGTCTCATAATTCCAAATGTGTCCTTAAACCCAAAATGACTTGCCTGTCCCTGCACTAAGAAAAGAATTAAGGATCTGTCAAAAGCAGAGGTGGGTTTCTGCCGGTTCAGCTCAAATCGGCCGAACCGGTGGTGACGGCAGGAGGCTCCGCCCACCCACTCAGACACTTCTGCGCATGCACAGAAGTGTTGCACATGCATGCGAGCGCACACAAGCAAGCAAATGAACCAGTAGTAAAACAAAATTGAAACCCACCACTGGTCAAAAGGTCTTGTGGAAGAGAGGGGGAAGGGACACTACATTTTACTAGATTAATGTATGACTTCATAATTATAAGCTAGTTGACAAAATGTTCATCTTAAAAATCTTCCTCACCCTGATTTTGTCTCAGTGCATTTGTAGGGTGTCAGACTGTGAAAGGTTGTTCTTAAGAAATGTAGGGATGCCTGTCCTGATTTAGCTGGGGGAATTCTATTTCTTGTCAGTATTGTTTTTCTCCTCACTATTCTGACACCACTTTCCTAGCTTTTCTGGTGCTCAAGCTTTAAGTAGGTCCTCCGTCTTCCTAATGGATCACTACTGTAGCAACACTGAGTATAGCAACAAGATCATTACCAAGATGACATGAATAAGAGAGAGGGTGTGTCAATAATTAATTCAACCGACCTAGTGAACTCTAAACAGATTTCCAATATCAGAACACTATTATTTCATGGACATTTGAACAAAATGTTCCTAGCCTTTAGTAGAAAGAACAATAAAAGCTTTGGCTGAGCTTGGAAGGCAAGCTTTTGTGTCCAAAATTGTAGGCTTTAATTCACAGATGCATCAACCAGTACCCACATTGGCTGCAGTTGCTTTTTTAAAAGATGCCAAATGGCTATCTCTATTAAAATATTCAAATGGGAAATTTGTTTTCATGCTAATATACAATCATTCCTGCAGAACAGTACTAGGAAAACTGATCATTTATGCTGCCAGCTAATTTGGAAGTTAGTCCTCTTGTTTCATTTGTGCAATCAAGACACGTAGAGGAATTAACTGAATGGGGCACAGCTGAATCGCAGCACCACCTTGGGTCATACATTTTCATTTAAAACTCATTTAGGGGAACAGAGAAACAAAACAGTGCTTGGATCATTTATTATTCAAAAGTCTGCAGACTGTGGGCACAAACAGTACCTATCATACCCTCTGCCTTTTGGCTCTCTGATAATTCTGATAGTCCTGAAGATTAATGCTTGGTGTGGATAAATATTCAAACGTATGAAAATCCTGAATGAACAACCAACTCTTGAAATAATAGGCAGACTGCTGCAGACTGATGGACCTGACTGAAGCCAACACAGAAGCATTGAGTTGTGCACAACAAGTAAATGATTGCTGGAATAATTATTCTAAATATAAAAAGGAGGACAAAATTATGTTATATTCTTAAATAAAACTTATTTTGGGGGTTCTTAAAGGGGGAAAACGGATGCAGTGGTTAAGTGGCTAAGATGGTGAGCTTGTTGATCAGAAGGTCGGCAGTTCAGTGGTTCGAATCCCAAGCACCGCATAATGGAGTGAGCTCCCATTATTTGTCCCAGTCTTCTGCCAATCTAGCAGTTCGAAAGCACATTAAAAATGCAAGTAGAAAAATAGGGACCACTTTGGTGGGAAGGTAACAGCGCTCCGTGCGCCTTCAGTGTTGAGTCATGTCGGCCACATGATCACGGAGATGTCTTCAGACAGTACTGGCTCTTCGGCTTAGAAACAAAGATGAGCACCACCCCCTAGAGTCGGGAACGACTAGCACGCATGTGCGGGGGAACTTTTACCTTTATCTTTAAAGGGGGGAAAGTGTCAGATCTCCTGGGAGATCATCTCCATGAAGGTTCATTTAGTACTTTTGAGTCAAGGCAGAAAAGGGAGCAGGCCTATTGCATTAGAACTGCAAAGGTTACCATCTTTTCTCTCAAAATGTTTCCATTCTTGACATTCCGTTTTCTTTTCCCTCCCAATCCTTTTATGACATACGTATCTTTTAGGATGTCTGTCTGGGGCAAGAACTACTATTACTAATTTTTGTACCTGTTCCAGGAGTTTACTTCAGCTAACAAGTGGAATTAAAATTGTTCAAATAAAAATAAAATGGTGTTCCCTCAGGAATTAGAAAGACAAAAGTAGAAAACCTCTAGAAGCATTTAATCTTCCAAAAGTGTACAGAAGCCACCAAGTCTGACTAACAGTTATGATAAGCATGTCATGCAATTTTATGATTCAAGAAAAAACAGACTGGTGTAGTCCTTGACAGGTTGCTTGATAGCATCCTGCACTAGAGATTTAAACAGTTCCCTTCAAGAATGAGCTACCCAAACAGATGGTAGAAACTGAGGAAAATATTCCTACCTTTATTTTGCTGAGCTTCATCTGTATTTTCTTTGACACCAAGGTAGACCAATATTTCTCTCCCAAGAAATCCCAAAAGATTCTTCCCAGCAGAGCATTGATCCAGGCTTCCTGTTCTTCATCTTCACTCTGGGAGGTGGTTAGCAACTGGTGAGAGATTTTTTTTAAAAAAACTTACTTTTAATAAGTTTCACAATGCTACTACTACTGAATATATAAAATGAACAGTTAATTTTAACATGTTTATTGAAATAATTGTTTTTTTTAACTTAGTGTAGGAAGTTAAAAAAACCTCTCCCACAAAAATGAAATATCCTGGGAAATATTGAAAAGGCAGAATATTATATTTCCCTAGATACGAAATGGAGAAAAATGTTGTTGGGAAGGAACAGACTCACGCTTAATAGCCCCCACCTTTGTCAATGGCCATTAAAATGCCTGAGCCAGTCTATTCTGCATAACAAATATCTCTCCTCTTCAGCTCCATGGTGATGGAATTAAGGCATGATAGTATGAGCCCTTTACCCATCTCACCACAGGGCACCTTGAAAGAAGCAATGCTCAACCAAACCTGGACTCAAAACACAGCCTAGAGAGTTGCCTCTGCATAACAACCAATCAGAATACAAGCTCAAGATCAAAGTCCAGAGACAGCATAAAACCAGGAACTTTCAGCATCTCGCTCTCTTTTTCTTCTTCACCCAACATCTGGAAGCATGTGATCCCCCTTTTCTGTTCAGGAGTTCAAGCCATGTGATCCTGTCCACCATTAAACCATCTTTCCAAGCAGCCTCCATGTTTCCAGTGTCTTTTTCCCCACTTGGAACTGAACCCAGAAGGACATTTCTTCCAACAACAGCAAGTTAAAAATATTTCATGTGAATGAGACTAATATAGGACTATCCAAGGTAGTCAGCTGATGCTTCAGTACGTAAATCACCAGTGTAGGAGGAATAAGACTGGAAGCTAAACAGACTGAAGAACTGAGGTCCCAAGAAACAGAAACCAAGCCGAGCCTTGCCTCAATTCAGCCTATGAAGACTTTGACACCGATCTAAAATCAATCATCCAGTCTCTTCAGAAGAGAGCTGCTGCCTTTGGCAGTCAGAGATGAGTAGCATCAGCTGTGTTTCATTAAAAGCTGGCATCCTTTCCCATCATAAACTTTGCTATGCACAGCAATCAGAAGTTGGAAAAATGTTTTGATCTTATGCACTTTCATGTCCGGTTTCAAAGCTTCTTCCCCAGGATATTCCTTTCGACAGGATCTGACAATGGTTTATGCTTTGCCCGATGATCACAGTAGCTTTTAGTAATGTTGTAAGAAATGTCCTGAGTTCAGCTCCAAGTGGGGAAAAAGAGGGTCACATGCTTCCAGATGTTGGGTGAAGAAGAAAGGAGAGGAAAAAGGGGCTTGCTGAGAGTTCCTGGGTTTTTATACCCTTCATTCGGCCCTACCTCTCTGTTTCCTATTCCTGTATAAAAATGTATTCTGATTGGTTGTCATACTCCCAGGGTTTGGGGGGTGGTTGTCTTAGATAACGTTGTAGGTTGTGTGTCTTTTTGAGTCCCAAGCTTGGTTGAGATCCCAGATGCCATGTGGTGAGTTTCTGTAGAAGGCTAATCCTCTTCGTTATGTAGAGTAGACTAACTCAGGGCCCCTAATGGCCCTTTGACAAAGGTGGGGACTATTAAGAGTGAGTCTGTTTCCTGCCTAAAAACATGTTTCTTCATTTCTGATCTAGGAAAATATAATATTCTGCCTTTTCAATATTTCCCAG
This sequence comes from Thamnophis sirtalis, assembly GCF_051295495.1. Taxonomy (NCBI): domain Eukaryota; kingdom Metazoa; phylum Chordata; class Lepidosauria; order Squamata; family Natricidae; genus Thamnophis; species Thamnophis sirtalis. Next base: position 141,511,874 of record NW_028261383.1, on the reverse strand, counting down.
GATATTTCATTTTTTCTAGGAGAGGGGTGGGTACTAAGTTCCTACAGTAAGGAACCTTATGCCTTCTTAAGAGCCAAGGTGGCGCAGTGGTTAAATGCAGCACTGCAGGCTACTGCTAGATCAGCAGGTCAGCGGTTCAAATCTCACCGTCTCAGGGTTGACTCAGCCTTCCATCCTTCCGAGGTGGGTAAAATGAGGACCCAGATTGTTGGGGGCAATATGCTGACTCTCTGTAAACCGCTTAGAGAGGCCTGAAAGGCCTATGAAGCGGTATATAAGTCTACTGCTATTGCTATTGCTATTAATCTTGGATAAGACTGGTACTGAATCTTTTCTCAGTGATTCCACTGGGTTTCTATTAATCTTGAATTGAAGCTTTTAACAGATTTCCTAAAACTTTTGGGTAACAACAATATGCCATATGTGGGATTGAGAGGACATTTTCACAAAATGTCTGTAGTTAACAAATGGCAAAAGACTATGGCCAGGCTATCTGAAAGTTAGGGTGAAGACCTATGCATTCCCCATTATCTCTAACTTAATAGCAATAGCAGTTAGACTTATATACCGCTTCATAGGGCTTTCAGCCCTCTCTAAGCGGTTTACAGAGTCAGCATATTGCCCCCAACAACAATCCGGGTCCTCATTTTACCCACCTCGGAAGGATGGAAGGCTGAGTCAACCCTTCCCAATTGATGATAAAATGAAGGTCAGTTTCCAACTGTATCTTATCAATTAAAAAAAAAAACTCAAGATGCCTTGGGTTGGCATCCCATTGGTAAGCCTTGGACCTTACCAATGAGATTACTATGTTTGGAGCATGGCATTGGGCTACGGTTACTATCAAAGGGACACATTGGTGGTGGCAAACACTCATCTTAAAACATAAGTCAAAATGACTGAAGAGATCCAAAATGGGTATCTGATTAAAATAGCAAAATCACAGCAATCATTAGGTTCCCAACTAGCTGAAGCTAGCACTGATGCTGATCAGAGAAAACCTTCAGGTTTGCAAAGAATGGAAAGGGCATAAACACAGTTCAATACTTTACAGCTGTAAATTGTAAATAATTTACAAAGAACTTGGATGGGGTTGCCCAAGGCATCTTGGCTGTCCTCCTATCTGATAACAAGAGCATTTTGTATTGGTATGCCACTTAGCTTAACAATAACACAAATGCCATAATAATTGCCTCTTTTTTGTGTGTTATTTTAACCAGATGACCCTCATTGCATCTCAGGGGAAGCATAAAGACATTCCCTATCTAAATCTTTGAGAAAGTTGCCATTGTAAAGGTATATAATTGTAAATCAAATCCATCCATCACTTAGGAAGGACATATGCCTGAGGGGTTTGGTTTGAAATGAACAGGAAAAAGCTTCCATAGTTAAATCAATTGTGACTGACTTGTGTCCAACAAAAAGAGGGGATAGAAAAAAATTCAGCTAATATAAGTTATTGAACTAATACAAATTTATGCATAGACATATAAGATTTTTATACAGATAGAAGTATGAAGAATAGACCTCTCAATGTTGCCTCCAAATAACAAACAGGGCCTGTTGTGGTTATTGTTTGGGGAAGTTGCTCATGCCAGAGCCTTGTTTGTGAGAGATTAAATACGTGGGTCTCTGGATGTTAATTTAAATTTAAGTGCAACTATGAATCAGAAGCAGGTGCAATTCTTGCCAATTGTGTGATTCTATTAGTGCGTGTGTGTGTGTGTGTGTGTGTGTGTGTTTGTGTTCAGAGCTGGATTATGTACAGCAGCCTGAATAAACCAGCTTGTGTTTCAGACCTAGAAAAGGTGGCTATTAATTCAGGATGGAGGCAAAACAACCCTAAGAATGACTGCAGGTAGGAACTGCTATAACAATAAAGGAAGGGATAGTTGAATGTTAGTAGGAAGGCAAGATAGTATCTATATGTGCTGCCTTAGCACCAGTCTCTCTGCCAACCTTGATAACATGGCTAACATGCTGTTAATAAGTATCAAATTAGTTAACACAAAAGTATTTGCATCCGCAATATCTTCCAAGAAATACCGTATATCAACTTTGCCTATTTAAATGGTTGATAGAAGGGACTTATATTAGTATTTTACAAATGCACACCCTAGTTTTAAGTGTGTGTATCAATTGGAGCTTCTAGGTAGGGGAAAATAATGTTTTTAATTTCTAAGAAAATCATTCATCTGCTGAAGTAACCTGGTCTGCATTTCCATTGTGCTGGGAAAATGAGACAGGACTGAGATTGAGTTGGTGTACCCTCTACCTCACTGCTCAAGAGCTTACCTCACTCACTATGGGAAATACACAAGCGTCAATGGTGGACATTACACACAAACAAGAAGAGAAAAGAATCGCAAATAAGTCACATTTTATAAACAGTATTCAAGACACTCCCAAGTAAAACAGAAGAGACTGTATGGGGTATGCAAAGGATGATCTTCATAGAATTAAATTTGGATGGGGTAAATCTAATAGCTGCTCAGTACACAAATTCAAAGTAAACATTTCCACAAAAGATTATTCTATCCTCTGCTTGAACATATTCAGCAAAAGGGAACTACAGTTTTTCTGGGCAATTAGTTCCACTGTCAAGCTGTTCTTATGGACAGAACAAGACTTCCCAATATAATAGCTGCCTTCCCGTAATTGAAATCCATTATTCCGCCTCCTACACTCTGTAATGAGAGTGAACAGGTCTTTATTATCATTTACTGATCTGATTATACAAGACCTTTATTTTGTACAACTTAAGACAGTGTATGTAATGCTTCCTCCTATTAGCCTCACAACAACTACCTACTGAGGTGGGTTATGCTGAGTGTGTGTGACTGGCCCAAAATCACCCATCTGGCTTTCATGCCAAAAGGAGTGCTAGAACTCCCAGATTCCTAAATACTAATCAAGCCTTTTAACCACAAACTGCCTCTTTATCTTTTGAGTGACATCTTTCAGCTTTTTGAAAATTGTAATCATCCCTTTTTCCCCAATCCAAACATGTCTGCTTTCTCAAGGCTAGATCTTAGAATCTTTCTTCATAATTGTGATTTTCACTTTTCTGCTCTGAATCTTTCAGTTTTTCTAAACATTTTAAAAATGTGGGGTCCAGAAACTGGACACAATACTTAAGTACCGTGACCAAAAAACCTGAAATGATTTCTTCCTGTGAATTTAGAACGTAATCAGCCTAAAATAACTTGTGTTTTGAATAAATACTTGAGTACACATCTTTTTACAATAGTTGAAGTCCCAATTGTTATTATTCTGTTTCTATTAAAAAGAACAGTTGCAATATTTTTAATTTTACTCTCTAACATCAAAGTAGTTCTCTTGATGGGGTAGTCCTAGAAGTGTAAGAATTAAATAAAATATCTACTGTTGCAGAGGTCTTTTAAACGGCATCAAAATAATGTTGAATGTTGAGAAAGTGAGGATACCGTGGAAATGTTATTAGCCCCACACTTCTTTGGGAACAAAAAACAGCCCCTGCCCACTTGAGCTTAGCAAATACTACAAGGTAAATCATAAAACCTCAATCAAGAATATTTAAAGAATATACTTCACCTTTTTCACAGCTGTAGGGCTGCTGTCAGCACTGGGAATGGGACTAACTGTAGGGCTTGGGTGTTCTGGCGGAATGCACCTTGCCATGTACACATTATAGTCTAAAAGTATTTTCTGTCTGATGTTGAGACCCAAGTCCTTCAGCTTTGGCTGAGGAAGGACTTCTTCTACACTTCCTTTACTGCTACTGCGGCTGTGTGTAAGAATCCCGGACTGGCTATTGGATCGACTGTGTCCTGGTAAGAGGCCTGAATATAATAAGAAGGAAAAACAATGGGTAAAGCATTAATACATAATCAAATATGGAACATAAGAATTAAACAGAATGAAAAAACAGAAGATTATGATGCCAATAGTCAAGCAAATTACAAGGTTGTCAATATGACAAGTCGGTTAACATACACCGTGATTTAATCTATTTATTATGGAAGTAGACACATTACTATTCCACACAATCTATTCAAGATTTCACTTCATAATAGTTTTGACTTTAACGTAAACCACAGGAGATATCACTTTGTTGCCTTCAGTTGTTGTTGAATTCCCAGAGACACAGCCAACATGGACAATAGTGAAGTATGCTGGGCATTGTATTGTAGTTCAATAACATCTGGAAAGCCACAGGTACTTCCCCCTGCCCTCTGCCATTCTATGGCAAATGGTAAGTAAACTATTTGGTCATGCATCTTTTTCAGTACCATATATAAAGACACCAATCCTTAATTTAAAGCAGTGTTTTACAATGTTTACAAGAAACTGTCTGAAAATAAATCATAATAAATAGAACATAGAGAATTTTAGAGGAAAGAAGACAACTGAGGATGTAAAGCTCTGCACCAAATCTGATACGCTGAACAATTAGACTAGACTAGAAAAGAACCTGAATGAAAGCAAAGCTAAAAATCTAAGAATCATGAATGTCAGCAAATAAAAACACAAACACACTCACACCCGCTAGCCTCAATTAAAAAGTTTTACTGAGACTGAGTAGGTAGAATCACTTTTCATTATCATTCCCACTTCTGTGAAAGGGTTTTTCATAAATTGGCTTAAGAGGAAACCTTTCTGAACTATACTTCAGCTTTTCAGAAGTTTGCCATAAGCTTGGCCAAACGTTTATATATAAACAATACAAATATTTTGCACACAGATAACTTGAAGGCTGATTTGGAATAAAGGCAAAGACTTTGTAAATTGTGTTTGAGCAATCTGCATTGTGTTTAATGAAATACATTTCAGTTGTTTAAAAAAAATCTGAGCTATTACTTCCCTAAACATCTTCTGTAATTATTGTTCTATTAAATGCTCAAAGGTTCAGTTATGGCCAAATTTCCAGGCCCTATTAACTTTAAAGAGATAGTTTTAAATTTTTGGGTGAGCCACAATTCTAAAAAAGGATGTTCCAGAAGTATTATAAAAAAGAGGATATAGATTAAGAAGATGAAGAATTATATTAACCATTCATTGCTGTATTATATATATTGACAAATTGACAATATATTTAGTGACACTAAATATATACCTACTACCCTGGCTTCAGCTGATAAGGAGGAGGACCTGTGGCTTAATGGTTAAGACATCAGCCTAAGATGTAATACAGCACAGGTTCAAATCCCAGTAAGGGTATGGCTAGCTGATGAGAGCTAAATAGCTTGAAATAGATCTATACTAGTCTCCCTTTATTTATTTATCAGCACAAATACAACAAATGTAACAAAAAGGCAACAGTAAGAATATTGCCCCAACAATCTGGGCCCTCATTTTACCGACTTCAGAAGGATGAGTCAACTTTGAGCCCCTTCAGGATCAAACTCCAGACTGTGGGCAGAGTTAGCCAGCAAAACTGCATTCTAACCACTGCGCTACCAGGGTTCCAGATTAATCCCAATTAACCTTTAATAAGCTGATATTTTGACCTTATTACACAAAGTCTCAATAGAATAAGCAAACAGGTGCCTTACCTGACTTGCTTCCCCAAACGACAATTGGCTTTTTTTCTTCAAATTTTAATTTGTGGGCGATAAGGAATCTCCTAAACCATTCTTCTTTATCTCGACCTGTCCTTGCAAATAAATAAAGCACTTGGTTCTTCTGGGTCCCAGACTTTGCTCCATCCAGAGAGGCTTCACTGTTTTCCTTTTCTAGAGATATTTTTTCCTCTGACGTTTCTTTATCAATCTGGGCTTTGGCCATGAAATTGTCTTGTCTCCCAAGCTCAATGCAGATTGGATACTTTTTATTCCAGACTCGCTTTCGAGCCAAACTTTTGGGAACCAAATAAATCTGCAAACCAAGTTGTGAGAGAGTTTCACGTTTCAGCTCATTAGAGAAGTGACTACAGAATAGTAATGCATTGCCATAATCAAAGAAACAATCAAGTCAAAACAACATTGGGCAAGCTGCCTGCCCAGTATTCAGGAGTGATAAAATATGGATTAGGAACTGTAATTCTGGACAAATTATATTTGGGTTTCTGTTGTATTTTATTTGACAGGTTGGAAAGACTTGGTGTGGGGAAAATCTCTATCAGCCCAGCATTATTATTATTTTTTGCTACTAGACATCCTTTCATGCAAAAACATGGGAAACAAGGCTTAAGGAGTATGGTGGACTGAAGAACAGCCATAGCAAGTTTTACGGGAATGGGTGTGCATATGTGCCGAATAATTGCAATTTCATCAGCAACCATAAAGAGCATGCAATCTTACAAATCAACTGAACTATCCAATGTTTATTTTAAACCATTTTATTCTGGTTATATAAATACTTTAAGATCACAGCAGACAGGGCCAGAGAGGATTTCAGATGGTTGTAGAAACTTCACTCATTCTTTGATGAGACCAGAAGCATAGTAAAATGACAACCTGTCAAACCTGGATAACATCACAGACATGGAGCTGGCATTAAAACAGTACCAATAATTCTGGGAATTAGACAAAAGGGTTTTTGTCTAATGAGTTTCGCTCAATAGGATGATTTCCTTCTATCCACCATTCTTCCCCTCCCCTTTAATGTGAAGAGGCAGGGATCTCAGTAGCAAGAAGATATTATTCCGAGAATTCCTATAAGTTATAGACAAATGATTTCTCCAAGGTTCACAGATCTTATACTTGGCAGCTGTCAACTGCAATAATTCAGACGAAAACAGAACAGAACGGAGAACAGAAATTCAAACAATGCCAGATAGAAATTATTAATTCTGAACTCACCTTACTATCTGTAAGATCATAAATTTTCTGGCTAACGTAGGTAACTTCTGGCTTGGTTTCATTGTATAAAGCTTTTCTGGAAATATTTTTGTTTGGTTTTGAAAGTCTCAGGATGCTTCCTTCCAGTCTCACAAAAATAGAGTGGGTCAACGTAGCATGATAGGTTTCTGGATCATAATTATAGATCTCATTCATCCAGCCCTACAGAAATTAAAGAAATGAAGAGATTTTTCATTTTACGACAAAATTAGTAAACAGTGTTGTTTGCTGACATCTTGAATCATTTTAGTCAGTTGGGCGTATGAGTTGATTTGAGTTTGAGTTAAGATTGTAACTTTCACATTTCCTACATAGCAAAAGTCTTCCAAAAGATCTAGAGGACATTTGATTAGTGAAGGCTGACCTAAAAGAAATCCCAACAAAAAAAAGTTTATTTTACCTTTAGAAAAATATATTGTACATATACTGTGTTTGTCAGAATAAGAGTAGCTGATACCCGTATTTCACATCTGGTTCAGAGGTTGGCTCCTACCGGTTTGGACCGGTTCAGCCAAGGAGGTAGTAACTTGGCCTGCCATGCCCACAAACCAGTTCTATCGGTGAGGCCGCCATCTTGATTTTCAGTTCTGCGCATGCGTAGAACAATCTTCATTGCAAACATTTTATTTTTTTTTCCTGTTATAACATTGTGTGCATACATAGACCTTTTTAGGTCTGCATTCACCCAGTGTGTGCATTCGGCGTGCGCGCGAGCAAAGCGAGAATGTGCGTGCAAATTTTTTCTGCGCCGAACTGGCAGTAATGCCGGCAGCAACCCACCCCTGAGCAGGTTGAATGCACTTCTATAATTACTGGAAAGAGATAGATTTTTAAATATCAAAACTGGATTGAGATAGACAGGGAAGGATGGCATAAGATGGTGTATATGAAATGCTTGCTTGTTTCTTCCTAATTAGCAAGTCATGAATCAGTCAAAAATATAACTCAATAGTTGTACTGGGAAGGAAGATACCTATAAAGGATACCAGGCACTCCAAATTCTCAAGAACTGTATTTCTTACACATAGTTTTCACTTCCCCTGTATATGTTATATCTTGTCCTTAACATGCTATGGAAACACCCATCATGCAATTCTAATACGGTATGTCCATTTTCATTCATGTTAGAGATAAGCAGTGTTACAAAAGCCAGATGCTACAATTCAACCTCCTAATCTTCTGAATGACTGCTGTACATGAGGTCACCCACTAATTCCATGATACCATTCAAACAGATGCAGCTGAAATCTTTGGCTTTGGAATATACTAGTTAAGAGTGGGAATAAGAGTGGGATTCTTACAAGGGCAAACCCCTCTTACTTTAAGACCACACCAAACTCTAAACATGACTCAAAAATTCATTGCCAAAATTGGTCCAGTTTGTTACTAAAAATTGGTAGTGCATTATGAGGGTGCTAGAGGGTGGGAGATGAACTGTGACTGGCCCTTCTGCCTTAGGTCATACAGTATGATCCTAAGCATAATAGGACTCCTTGGTCAGGCTGCAGTGTATATAAGACTGTTTAAAAAAAATATTGTATAGATAAGGAATTGACAACTATTGTAATAAAATTGGCAGGCTCTTTCTTTGCTACACACAACTTGCTGCAAGCAAGCCTCCAGCCTCCAAGTGGTAGTGTTACTTCCTTTCCCTCTAATATTACAACCCTCTTTGTATTCCTTTTATATCTTCTTTATATTCCAGGCTTGAAAGAAACAAATTCTTAAATGAAGCAAAATAGAAAAAAAAAACCATCCAAACCAGTACTATAGAAATAAAGAAGAAAAATTTAATCCATAGGTAAAAAAAAGAAGTAGAAGAAAAACTAATCCACTTTAAAAAATAGGAAATATTTGTAAAAATTCCATCCGTAAAAGAAAAGTAAAAAAGGATAACACGCTGTCCAATGTAGTTTAATTTTGCCGCTTATTTTCTTCTGTTTCCAAATTTAATTTAGCTTTAATTTTTTTTTGGGGGGGGGGCAGTCTCTTTTATAACAATAAGATTTCCTCACACACTTTCTCTTTCCGCTTTCTTCCTGTTCTGGAGCTGCCCCAACTTCAGCAGCTTTTGGCTGCACTTCTGTCGCCGGCAAGAAGAGATTCTCTTTGATCAATCAGGGACTTTGCGATGTCCCTGAGATCAGCAAGACGTACTCTTCCCTGTCACCATCTCTTTGGGACGGTTTAGGTCCAAAAGGACCATCCAGCGGCAAAAGTATCAACTGTGTCGTTGCAACATCAGCTCCTGTCTTTACTTCACCCAACATCTTGAAGCATGTGATCACCTTTTCTGTTCAGGAGCTCAAGCCATGTGATTCTGTCCACCATTAAACTGTCTTTCCAAGCACCCTCCATGTTTCCAGTGTCTTTTTCCCCACTTGGAACTGAACCCAGAAGGACATTTCTTCCAACAATATGTTTAGGGCCTCATATTCCACAGATAAGACTATATTGCACAATTAAAGCTGAACTGTAGCATTTTCCCACCTGCCTCCAGGTGTGCTTGAGAAGTTACCAAGGGTGACCATTTGAGGGCCCTTAGCTCTAACAGATCTGTCACTGGATCTCCTGGGCAACTGACCAATAACAGATTGAACAATGGAGGTCAGGTCTGCTCACACCCAGGCTCCATTACTTCCTGGACAAAATCTCTTTCAAGGTTACAAACCATCCTTACATGGAACAAGGAATCAGGTGTTTTTTTCTTCCAGTGCCACACCTAGAGTTTCAACTGAAAACTTCCCCTACAACAGTTGCATTTATCAATACTATTCTGAATTTCAGAAGCAGTTGGTTAGTAACATGGTGTTAAACGAAACTGACTTTGCTTGTCAGAAGGGTCCCAAAAAGGAGATCACGTGACCCTGGGACACTGCAACAGTCGTAAGTATGAGTCAGTTGCCAAGCGTCCAAATTTTGATCACGTGACCACAGGGATGCTTCAATGTCTAAGTGTGAAAAGTTGTAACTTCGAATGGTCACTAAATGAACTGTTGTAAATCAAGGACTACCTATATATTAGGCTACAGTTCCCAAAATCGCCAGCCCACAGGAGTGCGTACTGCCTAGCAGTAATGTGAAAATTAAGCTATGCTCAGAATGGAAAGGTCAAAAAGTGGTCCAAAGTACTGTATGTAGGGCAGAGTGTCTCAATTTTGGGAATTTCTAAACTAGCCATTCCTTCAATATGAATAATCCCAGGTTAAAGATACATTCAGTTTAAAAGAATTGCAGAGAGTTACTACAGTACATTCATATCCTGCATATTCTGAACTGCCCTTTTTTGCCAAGGTATGTAAAATGCCACACAATCCAAATAAATATACCATCCATAGGAAAAGATTATTCTCCAAGGGTACATGAATCATACCAAATGACATATGTAAATCTAATAAACCTGTTCCAGGAAACAACCAACTTAGAAATATTATGCAAATCCAATCAAGAAAAGTTTAACAGCATTCTGAACTTTTGTCAATAGTAATTTGAGGGTTTGGGGCTTTACACAAGATTTGATATAAAAAAGCACAAGAATGTCCACGGACATGAAAGAAAATATTGTGCTTTCTTTCTCTGATAAAGGTCATTCTAATATTTTATTTGTGCTTTTCCCTTCTCTGTCCCCCCTGCACTCTCTCTTTTTTTATCAGTAACCATACAACAACCATCTGTAAAGCTATGAAGCCAAAATATTTCCCTATAATTCTTCATGTTATTATTTGGTAAACTTTTTTTCTTTCAGTCCTTACTAAAATGATTAGAATCCATAGAATAACCTCAGAGTGGGTGCTGGAGGGTAAATTATTGTGGCTTCATCCTATTTCTTTGCTTATGTATGCCTGTATATCAAATTAACTCATTAATTTATACAACTTCTAATTTTCATCTAATTCTTTTTGTATGTTTATAGGATATTTGCAGAGCTACTAATTTTCTATGGTAAAGTACCGTATTATTCACTCCATAAGATGCACCTGACCATAAGACACACCTAGGTTTAGAGGAGGAAAACAAGAAACAAAACATCAGGCAGAGCCTGAGAGGACCAAACATAGGTGTCCTCTCATGTGCCTATTACCTATTACCTCTAGCTATTAACTCCTGCACTGTGGAAAAGAGACAGAAGACGCAGGCAATAACAAAGACAGAAGAAGTGTACAAGTGCTGTCGAATGATCTCACCCAGCGGTTTCATGTAGATATTAAAGAGGAGGGGGGACTGGACCGAACCCTGCGGCACCCCATACGTTAGGGGCCTAGGGGTCGATCTCTGCCCTCCGACTAACACCGACTGCGACCTGTCCGAGAGGTAAGAGGAGGACCACCGTAAGACAGTGCCTCCCACCCCCACCTCCCGCAGTCGTCGCAGAAGGATACCATGGTCGATGGTATCGAAAGCCGCAGAGAGGTCAAGGAGTACTAGGATGGAGGCATGACCTCCATCCCTGGCTCTCCAGAGATCATCAATCAATGCGACCAAAGCGGTTTCCGTGCTGTAGCCAGGCCTGAAGCCCGACTGGAAGGGATCTAGATAACTGGTTTCCTCCAAGGACCGCTGGAGCTGAAAGGCCACCACCTTCTCAACAACCTTCCCCACAAAGGGGAGGTTGGAGACTGGACGATAGTTGTTTAGGACAGCTGGTATCAGCTCTTGGCTGAATGTATGTGAGATTTGGGGTGAGTTCTGGCTTCGGTTACTGCCGGTTTGCTCAGGGACGCCCTTTGGGAGCGTCTGCACTATGTGCACATGCGCAGTAATAAAAAAATTGCTTCTGCGCATGCGCAGAAGCAAAAACAAGATGGCAGCCCTTATGGCGCCGCTGATAGAACTGGTTTAGGGGCGTGGCCGGCCGAGTTACGACCTTCTCAGCTGAACAGGTCCGAACCAGTAGAAACCCACCTTTGGTGACAGCAGTACTTCTATATACAGAAGCTGACCAGATTAATAGCTCCATGGTACTTCCACGGTGATGAGGGGACAATACTCTCCGACCACAAAGGACAACAGCAAAGTTGAGAGAGCAACAGGATATGATACATAGCAGATACAAAACCTATGGGGAATACCTTGTTGTTAATGACAGAGCATGTAGAATAATAAGTATCTTACATACATAGAAAAGAAACACGAAGGCAAAACATGATTTTACATTTTCTTTCATAAAGTTTAATAGCAATTCAGATCTATCAAAAAGAAACACCATCATTTTAGACACTAAAATAGTATCCTGGAATACTTGCAGTTCTTGTAGGCAGAACTTTCTATTTTGCTGCCCCAGCAAATCTGCACACCAGGCTTATCACAGAAACATGGAAAACTGAACAATGCATTTCTAAAAATTGCATAAACCTCTTAAAAATCAAATCATGGGCACTACTGGAACAGTCTTTTGAGGGTGAAGAAAAGATTCTAAGCCTTTTTATAAAAAATACTAGAATTAACTTTCAGTACACAAATTAAATTCATGCCTATGCTTGCACAAGTCTTCATCATTTAAGAAGTGTACATTATTAAAAATAGTTATTAAAAACATTTTTCAAATATTATACTACACTATGTGAGTTATAATTATAGTAAATGAAGAGTGACTAATGTGTGGCTTTCCAGATGTTTCTTGTCTTAGACTTTCCAGAACTTTTTGACCATGTTGGCTGCAGCTACTGGGAATTGAGAGTTCAGCAACATCTGGAGGGCTATAATTTTCCCATTCTTTACATAAATTATTTCTAAATCCCTTCCTTTTAATCAGTAGTCACCGTCTCTTCTAGATCTAGTCCACTTCAATTTAGCATCCCATAGAATTTCCCAATCTAAATATGACAGCTTGTGTGTTGCCAAAATACTGTTATTTTGCCATATTGTTACCGTGATGTAGTCACAAGTTAGGAATATAAATCTTTTTTTGAAAAAAAAATCTAATATGAATAAAGGAAACAAGAATTAAATGCTGTGAAAAACAGTATTGTTCCCAAAATAATCTCTAAAGACTGCTGATATTCTACTTGGCTGCAGTTTGGGACATCGAAATATTTAATCAAGAGAGTCTAATTTGAATGTGAATTGATATGCAATTCTATTTAATCTGAGGTTTTGGAATGAACAGGGGGAAGGACAAGCTAACAAAAAGCTGTACTATTTTTTGTGGGATATTAAAGAAAAACATAGTGAGTGCGAAGTCCCAAAACAGGATGGGATAAAGCTATACTTAACAATTTATATTTTAAAAAAATTGAATAAAGAGAGAGATACGTCTCATAAGCATTCATTTTTATCTGAAAAAGTATATGAATACTAAGAAAATTGTTGGAAAGCGAAGGTTATGCATGGAGAGTGACTCTTAATGAATTTTCATACTTTAAAAAGTTGGAAAAACCTAGATCATCCATCTATTACTTCAGTGTATAAGCCATTCCATTTCAAGAGAATCCATGTGATTTACACTACATTTTAATAAGATGTAAAATAATTAGTTATGTTAAATAACTAATATTTAACAAGATGAGAAACAAAAATCAGTACGAATATAACCAATTAGTAGATGTATTGCCATGTGAACATAGCATGATAGTAATGATTATGTATCCAACTGCTTTTTTGAAGATCCATATTTTACGCCTCTCCAGCAATGTAGTAAGAACAGAAGGGACATCATCAAGCAGGCTCAAGCTGAGAATCCTTGGAGATGACATTCCCTCAATAATGGGACTCTCAACAAGCCGTCTTTCCCAGTTTTTACTGGGTTGGCAAATTCAACTCAAAGAAGGTAGTCTGCCCAAGCCTTGAGCCATACAGGACTTTAAAGCTTATAATCAGCCCACCGAATGGCATTCAGAAGTTAACTGCAGCTCCCATAGCAGCAATGTTACATGATAAACACATCCATAATTGGTTTGGCCACTCTGAGCTGCACCAACTGAAGCATCTGAACAGTCTTCAAGGGAGTCCCATGTAGATCACAGCCATAAGGTGACAAGGGCATAAGAGAGTAAAGCCTCTTGATTCAGGAAATATCACAACTGACATACAAAATAGAACTGTGCAAAGGCCTCCCTGGCCCTGGCCTGTGCCTGCTGTTCAAGCAGAAGCCATGTTAAAGCAGACCCCCAGGTTATGAGTCAGCTCTGCTTAGGGGAGTGCCACTTTCCAAATCAACTTCCAAATCCTTTGAGTTCTGTCTTAAAAACTTTCATTCCCCCTGTTTTGATAGCATTCAGTGGCCCAGCAGACAATCTTGTGGCTCAGTTTTCCTAACAGGGACTGAGTCTCTTTAATGCTGTTCAGTTATTCATAAATGCAGTAAGAGTGGAGAAGAAAGCTTGTTTTACTGGTCTTACTGCCACAGTAAATGCTAGAATGACCTTTTATCCATGTTCAGTTAAATTCATCATTCTTCTTTACACACGTGTTGCTCTAAGCATGTCTTCTGTCACCAGCAGTGGGATTAACTTACCTTCCCTACTGGTTCACAAATGTGAGCGTGTGCATGTGCAGAAGCTCGTGCATTACATTGGGGTGGGTGGGCGGAGCCTCCGACAGCTGCCGCTACCAGTTCGCCCGAACCGGAGAGAACCGGCTGAATACCACCTCTGTCTGTCACTCTATTTTCATGGATCAGCAACAAAGGAGAGACTGCTCAGAAGCCATTCACCAAGCACTGTTGTCAGTTAGGTATCTAGCTATGTCAGATGGAGGTGGTACATCCATCCTTGTTCTCCTTGATCTTTCATTGGCTTTCACTACTTCATTACTACAGTATCCTCTGGGGACTGGAGGTGGGGAACACTAGTGGTTTGCTTCTTTTCTCTGGGGCTGATTTCAACCAGTGTTGTTTGAAGGGAAATAGATTTTTTTCCACGCCTTTCCTTTGTGGGGCCATTATGTGCCATCAAGTTTCTGTTTTCTTCCAATAACCATTTAGATATTAGAGCACTGGAGGATTTTACTCGCTCTTCCTTCTTCTATATTACAGTATATGGAATTTCTGGGTAAGATCATCTACTGCTTTGGGATTTGGTCTCATCAGTACAGGTAGTCCTCGGGGTATGACAGCCCTTTTACGACTATCTGAAGTTATGAATGCATCCCAAAAATGTACTTACAACAGGAGTTCAAATTTGCAACCAACAAGTAAGCTGTACAGTCATGTGACCTGAATTCAGTCACTTCTGAAGTAGCAGCCATTTTTAGATCCGTGACTTCTTTTGGGACCCAGAAATCACCTGTGGTTACAACAGGTGATTTTCAAGATCCATGTGGTTGTGTGCATCCCCCCCCGCCCCAATCAGGGACTCTGCAGCTAGCATGCTTTTATTTTTCTCCTCATTGATGCCCTGTGGAGAACCAGAGGAGTGAATCTCTTGTGGCTGTTCTTGTTGCTTCTTTCGTTGCTATTGCCTTGAGGACTGGAGTACTGTAATTGCTTTTGTAAGTGCTTTAAATTTTTCTTTTACATTATAGTACTGAGCGTGTTTTAAGTACTTTACAAACTATTGCTTATTTGTAAGTATTTTACAAGGCTGAAGACTTTTTTTATTACTGTATTTGTGTTTGCTTTGGAATTGCTTCCAGAAATACTAGCCAGCGTCTAGAGAAAGCAGATTCAATAACTATAAAGTTCCTTTGCATTCTAATCAGGGCTGGGTTTCAACCGGTTCGCACCGGTCCCTGCGATCCGGTTGGTCGCCGAACCCGGAAGTAAGTAACTTCCGGGAACGGCGAAGCCCCCCCCGCGCCCGCGCGCGCCCGCATACCCGCGCCCGCTCCTTACCCGGTTTTTTTGAATTTTGCGCTTTCCACGCATGCGCAGAACGCCTGCGCGATCCTCCAGGAGCAGCTGGAGCATCACGCAGACGCTAATACGCATGTGCGCGCTGCGTGCGTGAACGCGCGCGCCGCGTGCGTGCGCGAGGACGCCGCCGGCCTCGTTCCAACCGATCCGGTTGGAACGGGGCGAGAAACCCACCCCTGATTCTAATGCATTCGTGTTTGCATGTGCTTTGAGATTGCTTGCAGAAAGTTCCTTTGCAGGATCCAATCTATGTCAGTCACCGAGATCAGAGGTTTAATCTTTTGAGCTTTCAGACTTGTGCTGGAGCCCATCCTCAGGGAATTTCTCACTCACCAGAATTTTCCTTTGCATTCTACTTTATTGTGTTTGTGTTAGCTTTGTGGATTAGTGTGTACTACTGTAGATTGCTTGTAGAACAGCTGATGGTTGGGTGGCAGTGGTTCCCTCCAGAGGCTCCACCCCAATTTAAGTCCAGGCACCTGGGTGGAGGCACTATGGTTTGGAAGCAGAAGGCCGCCTTGCCTCGCCAGAAGAGCTGATAGGCAAGCAGAAGCGGTTTCCCGCAGAGGCTCCACACCAGGAACCATGCAAAATCTCTAAACCTCTTGGTTCATTTAATGATCACACAGGTCATTTAACGAACTGAAGCAATCAGCAAGCCTGATCTTCATTCACCTAATGGCATGGTTGATTTGCTTAATGATCATGGTTGTAACAATGAGACTTATTCATTTTACTACAGTTTTGACTTACGACCCTAATGGGCAGGCTCTATTAGGGTCATACTTAGGTTTAGGTTTAGGTTTCGTTTTATTTATATGCCGCCCTATTCCCAGCGGGACTCAGGGCGGCGCACAAACCCAAGGGGGGAAAGGGAAACACAAAAACTACAAATACAAGCATTTAAAAATAACCAACAGCCACACAAATCGAGAGGGGAAGGGAACTCATCAACCCCAGGCCTGCCAACACAGCCAGGTTTTAACGGCTTTTCGGAAGGCTTGCAGAGAGGTGAGGGTCCGAATCTCTGCGGGGAGTTTGTTCCAAAGGGCCGGACTGCCACAGAGAAGGCCCTCCCCCGGGTAGTAGCCAGATGGCATTGGCTGGTAGACGGAATCCGGAGGAGGCCAGCCCTGTGTGATCTAATGGGTCTTTGGGAGGTAATTGGCAGCAGGCGGTCTCTCAAGTACCCAGGTCCAATACCATGAAGGGCTTTATAAGTGACGACTAGCACCTTGAAGCGTATCCGGAGACCGATCAGTAACCAGTGCAGCTCACGGAGGATAGGTGTAACGTGGGTGTACCGAGGTGCACCCACAATCGCTCGCACGGCGAAGCATTTTGGGTGAAGACCTGATTCTTTACTTAGGCCTTTGGCTAGAAAAGGGGGGGTTCCCTTTTGTGGAATGGATATGTTTGTTGTTGCTTGTTTTGTCCTTTTTGCTTCTTCTTTCATTGTGCCTTGTTATTATTGTTTAATAATTTTCATATTTTTTTGTGAGATGCCCAGAGTTGTTGGGAGTTGAATGGTGTACAAATTGAGTCAAATAAATAAATAATAAAGTTGAGATTTGATCAACACATTGAAATCTGTCTTACAATATACATCTCAGAAAAGCCATCATTTGACCTCATTAATCTTCCAGCTAACAAACCATAGCATGATAAATGTACAAATTACTCTGAGGGAAAACCCTATTAATTAAATTCATCACAATCTACCAGCTCAAGCAAGAAATTGGCATCCCACTCTATGTCTTAATTCAACACAGAGTTAAATGAATTCCAATACTGTTTGCTAACAAATCCATGTCTGAACAGTGTATGCAACTACAGAAGTTTCAAGGCAAAGCTGTGACTCACCTTAAATATCTCAGGCTCCTCAATATCCAGAACGTCTTCATTAAGCTGGCTGTTCCATTTGGAATATCGCCTGTTATTTGTAGCACTTGGTGTAAAAAGCCAAATTACACAGGTAGCAACAATAAATCCAATAGCAATTCCCAAGAAAAGTCCACTGAAGTAACTAGGGAGAGGAAGTATAAGGTAAACATAGATTGACATGGTGAGAAAGTACAGTGTCTTCATCGGAAGCCTAACTTGTGGTGCTGGTAGTTCAATTCCACCTTCATTTCTAATTAGTTTAGAAGTTTCTTCTTGTACCTCTATCTTCTCCAGACTCTCCAATTGTTGGTTTTCTCTGTCATCCTCTATTAAGCAGAAGTCCTCAGAATACAACTCGCAGAACTCTTCATCTTCCTTACTTGCCAGGGCGGACAGGCAGCAACGTTCAAGTACCAGAGAAGTCTTAGAACTAGAATCCTTTGTGCTTAAGAACGGGGAGCTTCTAGGTTCAATTTCTTTTGCGTGTCCTTCAGTGGCTTGGGTTTTGGTACTCTTATTTACACTGGAATTACTTCCATCGACGTCTCCTTCCGAATCACATTCCTCTTCCTTTATACTATAGTTATTATTGCTTTCCAAATGGCCATTCAAGCTGGAGAGACTGGACAGTTCTGAAGCACTTGAAGATAAAGCTTTGGGCCTGTGGCTGCTACTCTCATCACTCATTATTTTGCTGAAGAGCTGAAAAGGCTCATAAATCACTTCTGAAAATCGCCTCTTTGTGTTCTCAATTTTAGCTTCCATTTCGGGTACTTTAAAAAAGGAGCGAGTGTCCGGAGATGTTAAGGGAGACGAGGGGGCTGTTTTGGAATCACTACCTGTGCTTTGAGGCTGGGTGAACTGTTTGAAGAGGTGCAAGTTCAATTTAGAGTCAGGTGGTTTGAACGACACCGTTTCAGGCTCCTGCTTAGAAGTGTCTGTGGACAGAGACTTCACCAGAGTTTTCATTAACTGTCTGTGTCTCGTGGGGAGAGACGGCTCTTTTGGTTCAATGTCTGTGGAAAGGGATTTGACTAAGCTCATGAAAGGCTTTGAGCTAGTCACAGTGGTTGACGTGCTAGACAAGACATGTGACTTGGAAGGGGAGGACAAAGGAGATGACGAAAGGCTGGTTCTCAGTTCCGAAGGCAATGCCACACCAAGTGGGCTAGGCGCTTGGCCCAAATCTGAGGAGGGTGATGCAGCCAATGGCACCACACTAAACCTTTGGGACTCCAAGGGTTTCACAGTTGGCAGAACTGTGGGAGATGTAGCCACAAAAAGCGAGGTAGTGGGAACAAAAGAATTCTGCTCACCATGATCAAAGCACAGGTCTTCCTTAGCTTCAAGTGCAGTTACAATGCTTTGGTCATCGGGTGTCTCAGGAGGAGACTCCGTACACTTTTCTTCTTCTTCCTCCTCCTCCTCCTCCTTCCCAAATGCCGAGAAATGAATGGTGATGGTTTCTCGGGAAATGGATCGCTGAACCTGCACTTTTGGCGCTGGCTGCTTGGAGGACATTTCACTGGTTTTCTCTGCATGGCTAATGTTCAGACTTGTCATTGCAGGTCCCAGAGATACACCAGGGTCTATGAAGAGGAAGCCAAACATAAATTAGACTGAAACTTTAAAATGTTACACAAGATAATACTTGTACAGATAGTCCTTGACTTACAACCGCAATTGAGTCCAACATTTCTATTGCTAAGACAGTTGCTAAGTGAATTTTGCCCCATTTTATGGCCTTTCTTGACACAATTGATAAGTGAATCACTACAGTTAAGTTAGTAACACAGTTGTTAAATGAATCTGGCTTCCATATTGACGTTGCTTATCAGAAATTTGCAAAATGAGATTGTATGACTCCGGAATACTGCAACCATTATAAATACATGCAGGTTGCCAAACATCTTAATTTTGATCACATGACCATGGGGATTCTGCAATGGGTTGTAAGAAAAATGGTCATAAGTCACTTTTTTCCGTGCTGTTGTAACTTTGATCAGTCACTAAGCTAAGTTGGTTATAAGTTAAGGACTACCTGTCTAACTATAAGTTAGCAAGTATACATACATTGGAAAAACAAAACAACCACTTCACAAATGTATGGCGCAACATAGGAGAATAAAACCATCCAGACAAATTCAGCAGTTTATCTGTATTTGAAAGACAAGCTTCACTGTTTTGAAGACAGCAAAGTCCACATTCTAGACAAAGAGGACAGCTGAGATCAAAGGGGGTCAAAGAGGCTATCTATATTAAGATTTAACAGCCCTTCCTTAATAGAAGGGAGGGCTACAACACCATTTATCTCCTGTTTACAACCCAGACCTTTCAGCAGTTCTAAGAAGGTTCCACACCCATTTGCACTATTCAGGTGACCTTGAAGGCACAAATAAACCTCCAAATGGCTTCAACGATTCCCAGAGAGAGTGCTAATGAGCAGATGACTGCAAGGAATATAAATCCGTCCATTCTCCACCATTCAATCAGAACTGAAGAAGCTGCTTGGATGAGAAGCAAAACATCTTCAAGCAAAACAAAGAAAGTCGTTGCCTTTTTAAAAAGCATCATGACCTAGATGACAGCAGTCAAGAAATTTACTGCAAACAAACTTTTGGTAGGATAGTAAGGAAGACTTTGGAAAAGATATTCAGAGGCGTGATGTCTATGTTACAAAAATCAGAATTGTGCAGGCAATTACTTTCACTATGACATTCAATGGAAATAAAATTTGGAGTCTGAAGAAGCAAGATACAAAGAATTTTGATGTTTTTGGTTGGAAAACACTCCTGAAATTCTCATTAGAGGCATGAATGACCAGGATCAAATTATCCTAAACATTATGTGAAGACTCAAGTATCTACAGAAAGCTCTAATGCTAGGGAAGGTGGAAGAAAAGAGAAGAGGACAAGCAGCAGCAAGCTGGATGGACTCAGTTACAGTACAGCGGGGACTGATACACTATTGGAAGACCTGAAAAAAGAGAATAGGAACTGAATGTCATGGAGAAAATTTAACTATAAGGTCTCTAAGAATTGACACCGACTTGAAGTCAACCCAATTATGTGAAGATCCAGCTCCCTCGACAGAAAAGGAGAAGACGAAAGGAAAGAGGATGATTTGACCACAATAGTGCTGGGTGTATCATTGGAAGCCATGAAGGGTAAGTTGGGAATATATCATCCTTGAGAAAGTCTATCTGTACGATCATTAAAGTTGATATTGACTTGATAGGATATAAGCAATCAATCAAGAGATGTGGACAATAACTGTTGGGATAGCAACACAATATATTTAAACATTTCATTAATCCATACAAAATGGGGTTGAGTGGTATTACACCTCGTTGATTCTAAGAGGCTTAATTTTGAGTAAATATGCATAGGAAAATAAAACACAATTGTGTGATTCTTGACGTTCTAAACCTGGTATTCTCAAACAGCTGAAAATTACTCCCTCAAATGCAACAGTTGGCATTCTTCATTTTTTATCCCTGTGTCAGGAATTATATGCATCATTTATCTAATGATGTTAAATGGATTCCTCTAATAAAACTTTACATTATGAATGCTCTGCTTTATTAGAGCCAAATACAGGTACTCCTTGACAGTTTGTCTAGTGAAGGTTCAAAGTTGGAAGAACATTGAAAAAGTGACTTATGACCATTTTTACACTTATGATCGTTGCAACACCTCCTTTGTCACATGATCAAAATTCTGAAACTTGGCAACTGACTCATATTTATGACAATTGCAGATTCGCTTAACAATTGTTATTAACAACTGCAATGATTCATTTAGCAACTCTGGCAAGAGAGGTCATAAAATGGAGGAAAACTCACTCAGCAACCGTTTCACTTAGCAACAGAATGTTTGGGCTCAATTGTGGTCATAAGACAAGGTCTAGCTGTACATGCATTTTACCAACATACGCAGTGTTTCAACTACTTATATAAAAGTATTGATTTCATTTTAAATGAGAACTCATTCAGACCAGATGCTTTTGATTGCATGCACAGATGTCAATACACCTCCGGCTTAGCCATCAGCAAACATCAGTCTTGTTCTTTTATTTACGTTCCAGATGAGAAGTAACAAGGGAAAAAATTCCACTGCTTCAACCAGAGTGTACTGAAAATGCAGTTGATCATGTTTATGAATAATCTCTCTGCATCAGTGGTTCTCACTCTTTTCTTCAGCACGGACTTCCCTTTAACTACCTTCTGTGGCCACAGACTATGACCACGGACCACCAAGACTCAAGATTTAAACCATAACATTTCTTCAAGGCTTCACAGGCTCCATGTGATGACATCATGCCTCCCCCAAGGCTCCATGGACCACAGGTTGAGAACCACGGCTGTATATCATTTCAAAAGCACATGTAACTGCAAGCGGAAGTATAGCTATATAGCAGAATAACAGACTTGGAAGGGACCTTGGAAGTTTTCCAAGCCTGCTCAAACAGAAGATTCTATATGTTTTTCCCTGGAACATTTATTGGAGAGAAAAAAATATAGTGCCATCCCCTCAGCCCTAGCACACAAATACCTTCAATGTGTCCTCCAATCATTTTCCCATGGATGTAGCTGAGAACAGCTTACACTCTTGCACACACATAGTGTGTCATAACAGCACAGGGAGACAGGCTGCTGGCAAAGCAGTATTTCCACATTAAGCAGAACACAATAGCCACACAATGTGCAGTTTTCAGTCCAAGCAGAAAACTTCATAGCAAATTTTGCACCTTTGCAATTTGGGCCAGGCAGTGTCAAAATGCAGCTCCACTGAAGATTGGAATATAAAAAATCAAATACTGGCTTCTTCTCATTCAAAAGAAAAGAGAAGAAATTGGGGAGACCTTTACATTGGTTATTCTGTGAAATGGACAGAAATGAATAATTAGTTTACAACACTATTTTCTGAGTGTGGTTAAACAAATACTATTGTAGGGATGCCTAGATTTGTTCAATTGTACATTCTAGGAATAGGCAGAGGGCACTACGTTGAAGAAAGCTAGTTTGGAAGTTCTTATTTAGAACTAGCGATTGTATAAAACTTTCACAAGATTCCACTAAATTAGGATAAGCAATAGCCATGCAGCACTGCCTGCAATAAGCTGCAATTGCTTGTCCATGCTTATAAAAGTACTTTGTACTTTTGGCTTGATCAACCAAGCAGTGCCATTCTATGGACACACAGTTGTCAAACTCAAGGCCCACAGGCCAGATGCAGCCCACAGGGTGCTTAGATCTGGCCCATGGGGCCACCCTGGAAACAGCAAAGGACCGGCCCGTGGTGCCTCTGCCAGCAAAAACAAAGCTTGGGAGGGCCACGTGCAGCCCTCCTGAGCTCTGTTTCACTCGTAGAGGGTTGCAGGAGGCTGTCGCAACCAAAAACAGAGCTTGGGAGTCTGTTTTCGCTGGCACAATGCTCGGGCCACCACAGGCACACCTGACACGAATGACGTCAATCTGGCCATGCCCACCCTGGCCATGCCCACTCCAGCCTCCCAAGGTCATTGTTTGAAAATTCCCCCCTCTCCAATGTTGTTATAAGGGATATTTGCCACATACTGATGTAGAACTGGTACAGTGATTGTTTTCAGCTGCGATCCCTTTTGAACTTTTTGTAGAATAAAGGCAACAGTGCAGAATAATGCATTTTGTTCTATCCTTCTCCCATTTTAGTTCCACATCTTAATCCTTGGTGTATCAATATCTATAATTTTTCAATTCCGTCTTAGGTCAAACTTTCTTTAAACTATGTCCTTTAGCAAAACTAGGCCTTCAAAGGTATAATGTTATGTAGTTCTCATGGTTCTTTCAGGAATTAATTACTGATACATGTTGTAATAAAATAGATGAGAATTCCTGCTAATTAATTAAATGGAAAATATTGATGCATGTTGAATTAATCAGCATTAAACAAATTAAAAGGTACAAGCAAGCATTTAAATGCTGTCTTTTTAAAAATTTCACTAATTATCTGAAATTTTATCCTTGCATTCAGCAGAATTCAAATACTAAACAGAAATACTGAATATGTAAGTTAAGATTTTATTTAGTCTTAATTCAGTTTTACAATTCATGTAAACCTTAGACAAATCAATGCCCATATTGCTTCGCCTATGAGTTTTATTTAGAAACCCGTGAAATAATTGCTTGACATGAGGTGACCACGCTCGCCGCCTCATGCACCTCAAAAAGAATAAGACCTCTCCGAAAATAAGGCCAAGCGCTTATTTCAGGGGTCAAAAGAAAATAAAACCCTGTCTTATTTTCGGGGAAACACGGTACTACTATCTCATTTTCTTACCATAAATTTGCTACTGGTTAAGATAAACTGTACAACAGGCAATATCAACCTTATATATGCAATGATCTGTTTACATTTCAATTTCTACACATGATAACCTCACAATTTACCATGAAACTATGAAAGAGCAAATCCTTGTAAGTGCTTCAAACTACAACCTTTCCATTTATTCCAGCTGGTGGGGTCCAGGAGGAGGGCCTTCTCTGCTGTTACACCTGGAACTTTGGCTCCTCCCTCCTGACCTTTGTAAGGGCCTAAAGACCTCCCTCTGCCAGTTAGCTTGGGGCCCAAAGGCAGAGCATCACAGTGGAGGTGGTTGATGGAGTAACAACAGATCCCACCTCTCTCCCATCCTGCCCCATCCTCCCATCCGTCATTGGATTAACGTGTTTGTGTGTGATTATAAACCAACCAGAGGTACCCTGTGGTAAGATGGTCAGCCAATAAATTTTATAAATAAATAACGAATAAAAAAACTACTCTAAACATCTTACAGTATTTTGTTTCCTTTCTCACTAGATGTCAAGTGACATATCTTCATTCTTACTTCTACTAAAGCAATGTTTCACAATGGCTGCATTCATACATCATAAGTCACAATGTAGTTTTTGTTTTCTGATCCCAGCAACTGTGGATCTGTAATCTACAGCTTATGACTTGTGCGCCATGTGAATCCAGTCAATGCTTGCTTATTAAAACATGATTAAAATATGGCTTAATGTAATATAGCAAGATGCTAGACTTTTATTTATATTATGACTTACTACATCCAACTTTCTTCCTTCCCATACAATGTCTTCCCCACTGATAACATTCAAATTCCAAGATCAGGGGAAGGAGCCTCACTCCATGGATACAATTTTTTGCTGAAATTGGTATAAAGCTGCACTGAGTAAAATAGTAATCATTTTTCATATTAATTTAAACATACCTTTTCTAGTTATTCCTGTCATCACATGCTTCCAAAAAGTATTTCGTATATTATATATGGCTTATATGAGGTCTACCACAAGTTCAATTCCTCATTTAAAATTATACATTTTTCTTCATAACTCTTAAATGTAGGGTTTTATTAGGATTTGGATGCTAGCTATCCCCTGAACTTATTCAACTACTTCTAAAAAATCTACATAAAGCCTATGCTTATTCATTGACCCATTTTCCATTCTTTCCTGAAAAGCCTGAATTCTCTCTTCTAGCTACCATGGAAAAAATAAAATAAACAGTCATTCTCAACCTTTAAAGAACTTTATAGTACCAACATTCTTATTTCCTGTTAAAGGAACATCATTGTGTTGGGCGAGGGCAAAGATAAACCATCAAATGACAGTTCGCTGAATCAAGAGTGAACCATTTTTGATGGCCAGAAACCTCACCTAATCCTTTTTGGGATGTCAGAGGGCTGCCGTCGGTAGTGGGTTTGTTATTTACAATTGGATCAAGCCCACTTATTTTAGCTTTGGGTTTTGTAGTAGAATTAATTTTTTAAAGTCAATTATTGGGCCTGTTTCAAATTTTATCTTTAAAATGTCTAGTACAAACAAGAAGTTTATCCAAAATGAAATAATATAGTATTCATAAAAGTGGTTAACAGTAAGTAAACAGCACATTTCCATTTAATGTGTCTGTTCAATGCACCATTGTTAAGCAAATTGTAGTGTGACATGTGAACCAGATCTATGGTTGGATATTTGTGGTAAATTGGAGAAATCTCATCCCAAGATGCTCAAACACTGAAAGTTATTAAAGAAAAAAACAGATTGGCCTATCCAGGTAAATGGGAAGAGACACAGCTGAAGTCTACAAAAGTGAGACTTTAAGGAACCAATCAGAAGTAGGAAGCATTCTGACACGAGTAGGCCTTTAAAAGAAGATGGGATCAGTTCTGCTTTTCCTTTATCTTTTCTAGTGGAGCTCCTCTTGGGCTGTTTAGATACCTGGTAAGGAAGAAAGCCCCAACCCAGAAACTTGGGTCGGCAGTTAAAGAATTATATGGCAAGCTAGTGGTTAACAAGAGTATAATGTGGTATATAATTTGGGTTCTCTTATGGACTGTGAGGGATGCGGTGGCTCAGTGGCTAAGACGCTGAGCTTGTCGCTCAGAAAGCTCGGCAGGTCGGCGGTTCGAATCCCTAGTGGTGCGTAATGGAGTGAGCTCCTGTCACTTGTCCCAGCTTCTGTCAAACTAGCAGTTCGAAAGGATGTAAAAATGCAAGTAGAATAAATAGGAACCACTTTTGCTGGGAAAGTAACAATGTTCCCTGCGCCTTCAACCTTTAGTCATGCCAGCCACTTGACCATGGAGATGTCTTCAGACAGCACTGTTTCTTCAGCTTTGAAACGGAGCTAAGTACCGCTCCCTAGAGTCAGGAACAACTAGCACATATGTGCAAGGGGAACCTTTACCTTTTTATGGACTGTGAGCTGAGTTGGAGACTTTAAGTTGGGGTGAGCGTTTGTAAAAATTTTGGCCGAACAGGTGAGCCAACTGACATCAACTTCTTCAGCACTAATTGTTTATTCTCATTTCTTGTTTCGTTTCTTTCAACTTCCTTCTAATTCTTTGTCTAAGATGTACATAAGAAAGACTTGAATTTCTATGATTTTACTTTTCGGGAAAGGGACGACTTAGCAGTCCTCCTATTAGGTTACGCTTCTGAAGGAAGGAGGAGTTGCCACTTGTGCCTCGAGAATCCCCTGCAAGGCAACGAGTGACAAAGCTGAACAGATTTCACATCTCTCCTGGCTGCTCTTGGATGCATTGAAATATGGAGGGAAACATACTTTAATGCTGAGACTGCTAAGGGTGGCTTAAGGCTGCCTCATTCATAAGATAAAAGCAAAGGATGGGGGGGGGGAGAAGTTTTCAGGACATGTTTGTAACATAGTTAGATGCAAATAAGGAAATGCTGAAAAGTTTTTTTCAAGAGGTAACTTTAAGTTTAACACACCGCAAGATAGAATATCTGTTAGGCTCAATACATATTTACCAAAATAGGATGTGATTGAGGTCCAAACAACAGAATAGAACTTTAATACTTTAATAAAAACTATCATGAGCTGCGTATTACAAAAACTACTTTCTTGTAAAAAAATTTATTGTTCTCAGAAGGGGAGGAAAGAAATATTCAGGAACCACCTTAATTATCTTCTATTTCCTGTCCTTGTTGAAAAACCAGTTTAATATTTCAATGGCCTAATTAAAGAGCTTTTGGGCTGTTCTTTATTTATTTGCTCACTTAAGGCAGCTGTATGAATAAGTCAGCCTCTATCCTCAATCTTACCATCTAAAAACATAAAAGGAAAGGTAAGAGGATTGGAAGTGAGAGAACTGAGTCTAAGCTAATGTAGACACAAGTTATTGATCACAAAATAATTCAGATCATAAAGTACAATAGAAAGGCTGGTAATTCTTGTACATAAGAGACATGAACCAACTTATCTCCCCATCATAATTTTATTAGTATCCACCTGCATTTCTTGATATTAATTAACTGAGTTAATGTCATTCTTTCACTCTTCACACCAAAGGATGGATTATTAGCAGGGGTAAAATGGCTGGTTCGCCTGAACCGGTAGTAAAAAAATGCTTTAAAAAGTTAAAAAAAAATCCAACAATCAGCTGCGTGACAATCAGGTGTGCTTTCTTTTTTAAAGCATTTTTTTACTACCTATTAGCTGAACCGTACTTTAAAAATGCTTTAAAAATCAGCTGTAGGACTGATTGTAGCTCTGCTTGATCATCTGTGAGGTTCCTGCTTGTTGCAGGGGCCATTTTGTGTGAAGTCCAGCTGCTTTTGCATTGTGTGTGAGTCAGTTGTGCAGCTTTTGTTTTATTTTTGTGTAAAGTGTGATAGTTTGTTTTTGAGCTCTCTGTGACTTTGTGAGGTTCCTGCTTGTTGCAGGGGACATTTTGTGTGAAGTCCAGCTGCTTTTACATTGTGTGTGTGTCAGTTGCGCAGTCACGCCCACCCGGTCACATGACCACCAAGCCACACACGCCACGCCCAGAGAGCCGGTTGGGAAAATCTTTGAATTTCGCCACTGATAATCAGCAACCCTGATTTAATTTGGGAAGTTTCAGAACAATAATAATTGATAATAATATTTGGAATATTACTTCACATTCACATACAAACGTGCAAAGCCATTCACTCTATGGGTTTGTGTATATAGACCGCTATACACACATATCACTGATTACATCAGATCAGGACCAACATATCCACTAGGCATAACAAACACAGGCAACAATGTTTTTAATGTTTTTAAATCAGAAATAATAAAAAAGTAAAATTTAGTTTCATGCTTTTTCATAAAAAGATAAATTCACATATCACGAACATCAAACTGGTGGTTTTATTTGTAATTTAGAGGCAGAGCATGAATATTAAAATGTTGTAATTTGGATGGTACTGTACATTAAAGACATTAGGCAATAACTATTATTACAAAAATAATACATAATTTATTGTTCCTTGTCTGTAAAAGTACAAAGACGTTATTGAAAATGATATAAAATATAACTTTAATACTGGTATAATTATGGTGGGAGGGGCCTACGGGGCCTATGGCCTATGTGCCTATGGCCCACAAATCTCATAATGCACCCCGCATCACACAGATAGATGTCACAACATCTCTATGAAAAAAGAAAAGTAACGCTACAAAGAAAGCTTCCTTATCTAATGCCTTTTAGATATACTGCACAGTAGAGAAAATTATTGATTATTAGTCATCTCTGAGCTTCTTTCAAAGCCACCAGCAGTTTCCTAATGTAACTTTTTGTCAGCCATGAAATTCATGCAAATAAAGAATTCTTTCAAGTTTTCCATCAGTAATTCTTGGATTACATCTTTGTGAATCCAAGTGTTGTATCGCCTGTGTATTTTAGACCCAGAGAGAGACTGGGAGAAACCTCCAAAAGCACAGGACAATAAATGTTATGTAAAGGTAGTCCTCAACTTACAACTATTCATTTAGTGACCGTTCAAAGTTATAATAGCCCTGAAACAAATGACTTATGGCCATTTTTCAGTCTTAAAACTGTTGCAGCATCCCTATACCACATAATCAAAATTCAGATACTTGGCAACTGGCATGTATTTTTGACAGTTGCAGTGTCCTGGGGTCATTTGATCACCTTTTGTGACCTTTTGACAAGCAAAGTCAATGGGGGAAGCCAGATTCACTTAACAACTATGTTACTAACTTAACAAATGCAATGATTTCACAAGGAAAGTCATAAAATGGGTCAAAACTAACTTAACTGTCTTGCTTAACAACAGAAGTTTTGATCATACGTGGAAGACTACCATTATATTGTTGAATTCAGTATCAAGGTGCCCATTTATCCACTCCCACTTATTTGGGAGTTAAGGCAAGCAATTTGTTGTTAATTCTACTAAATAATGATATCTGATATCACAGGATCTACCTTTTGTCCAAACATAATGCAAATATTCAGTTCCTGAAAATATCTTCTTTAGATGTTTTGTTTCTCTAATAATATTGCCTACTTTTATATTATATCTATCCTAAACATTCATTAACATTCAGACTCTAATGTTATATGCTCTCCCTCTCGTGTTAAACATTTACTATTCTCAAACAATTAATGGACTGAAAAGAAATATATAATTGTACATATCCTTGACAACGTATGTTCATCATGGTCTATTTCCCTATCCCGGAGCTACTCTGCAGACAAAGAAGCACAAGTGGATTTGTGTTTTGTTCCCATTTTTTGTTCTCTGCTACTTCCTCTATTTACTTATTGTTAATCTTGCTCCCTTCCTTTCATCTTTGTCAATTTTAAACTAAATCAATGTTGCTATTTATTATTTTAATGTTTTTATTGATTAATTATCGTTAAGCCACCTAAAGTTGTTTCCAAGCAAAATGGTTCACATATAAGTATAATATACATATATACATTCATACCTATAAATACAAGTAGTCCTCGACTTACAACAGTTCATTTAGTGACTGTTTAAAGTTACAACGGCACTGAAAAAAGTGACTTATGACTATTTTTCACAGTTACAACCATTGCAGCATCCCCACGGTCAGATGATCAAAATTAAGATGCTTGGCAATTAACTCACATTTATGATGGTTGCAGTGTCCTGGGGTCATGTGATCATATTTTGTAACCTTTGGACAAGCAAAGCAATGAGGAAGCCAAATTCACTTAACAACTATGTTACCAATTTAACAACTACAGCGATTCACTTAACAAATGTCTTACTTAGCAATGTAGATTTTGCACTCAATTATGGTTGTAAGTCAAGGACCACCTGTAAAATACCCAGGTATCTTTTTGTAGTATAGTATGAAGGTGCCTCACCTGTTTACTTATCATTATAGAATAAGACAATGAAGAAATTTCCTCAGCTCTTTCTAGCAAAACATGGAACACCTGAAGCTAAGGCAAATAAACTATCACTATCCTTCCTTACTCATCTGCTTCTTGTGGAGACAATCAATGATTGAACCATTTTAACTCTTTTCTCACCATTATGAGTTACAGCAAAAAGGAGAAAACAATGCTTCAGCAAATCTTCTTGCATGGGCATCTGTTACTCTAGGTAGAGATCACCCTTCAGATTGGTAGTAGAAACCAGAGATATGGCTGTGTGTTTTTCCTTGTTCTGGTTTCTCTACTTCTTTGGTTTATTTTTATTTTTTTGTACAAGTTGCATTTAGCATTGCCAGCTTCAGAAACTAAGATATCTCCTTATTTCTTTGCAAGTGATTTCTTTTGATGGCCTTTTCAAGTTGCTTTCATTCTATTCAATTCTATGTTCCCCAGTAACCTTCTCTTAAATCCTATGAGGGAGTAGCAAGACTTACAATCAAGGGGGACAGTTCCTTACTTAAGCAAGTTTTAAAGCTATTGGGCTTTCTCCAGTTGAGTCAAAATGTCATCTGCCCATCTTGGAAAATGAAAACGTTTGTCCCTATTGCTGATACCCTTTCTGCCTTCTGTTGCTTCTGTTTTAAATCACTGCCAATCCAAGGGAGTGAGTGGTGCTAGAACGAGAGGAAGATAACACTTCATTACCAACACAGCTAAGGACAATTTAAACCCATCTCAGTCAGGGCTGTGGACAAGATAAAGGCAACGTTTATAGAGACACAATAGAGAAATGTTGCCAGGACATATCTGTACATCTTAGGTGTACATAGGAAAAGGCCTTATGTTGACTTCTTTTAAACCCTTAACGACAAACATAAGAACAGCATACTAGATTGTGAAACCAGCAGCTGGAGCTACAGTTTACACAAGTGCCATGAACTGGCCAGCTTTAATAGAAATGTTTTAGGAAAACACAAGATTTGCCTTTATTTCACCCACCGTGAGGAAAAGTACAACAAGCTGAATGTCTGCACTTTGCTGTCATCATCATCAATACACCCACTTGAATGTGAAAACAAATACATTCTCATATAATAAGAGGGGGAGGATGAAAATCTTGTAACAAGTGCCTGGAAGAATGCCTGGGCACCAAAAATCAGTGTATTGTACAGAAAAAGAAACCATTCTGATTCACTTCATTTGCCAACAGAACTGCACACCCCCTCGCCCGCACCTTAGCTTTTTTCCTAACCTAACTGGTCAATTCTTGATTGTATGATTGCAACACACCTGAAGGGCACCCTGTTAGGGATGCTTGCTTTATGTCACTCTTGTACCTCTATTTTGCTCAGTCACAGATGATTAACTGTGGCTCAAAACCTGTGGTGCTAACCATACAAAGCTGCCTTTGTCTCATCCTAACCTATACATTTATGCTTATATTACTATGCTAATGGGGTAGTTTTGATTGTTCCCCATCTTCTCTTCTGTGTGCAGGATTTCTGGCACTTTAATGGCACTAGAATGATAGCAATAGCAATAGCACTTAGACTTACATACCGCTTCATAGTGCTTTACAGCACTCTCTGAGCAGTTTTATAGAGTCAGCATATTGCCCCCAACAATCCTGGGTCCTCATTTTACCAACCTCGGAAGGATGGAAGACTGAGTCAACCTTGAACCGGTCAGGATCAAACTGCTGGCAGTCCGCAGAGTTAGCCTGCAATACTGCATTCTGACCACTGCACCACCACAGACCTTTCCCTGTTTCACCATGGTGAAGTTTTGCTTCCTCTGCAGATCAGAACAATTTAGAGAGGCAATTTGTTAAGGCATCAGGCCAGAAACCAGGAGTCTATGAGTTCTAGTCTTCATGTCCTGCCTTAGACATGAAGCCAGCTGGGTGTCCTTGAGCCAATCACTCTCTCTCAGCCCTAGAAAACAGACAAGGGCAAATCACTTCTGAAAAACCTTGCCAAGAAAACTGCAGAGACTAATCCGGGCAGTGACCAGGAATTAAAAATTGAACTGAAAGAGAACACACAGAACAAATTACACCTTGTGCTGTCTCACAGACTGAAGGAAAAACACATTAAAGCAGCTAAGTGAATAAGCCCTAAATGTTTCTCTGAAAAAAAAAATCAGATTATTCTGTTCCTTTGCCATCCAGTATAAAGTATAACTTTCAAAGATATAAATGTTCCACAGAGAAAAATTCTGTTCAGTTTATTTATTTTTATAAATAAAAATATTTTTATCAGAACCATTTTGAACTTTCCTTATGCAACCATCCAAAATTAGAAATTACTTCCACATGAAATTTGCAGAAAGTTACTCTTCAGATTACATTCAGCTTTCCTATTTCACATTCTATCAAGCAGCATTAAAATGCTCCTTTAAAACCTCTCAGACTAAGTTCCAGGATACTGAAATTTGAAGTTGAATCTAGTCAAGTCCTCATATCATACAACAATTATATAAAGACTTTTCCCATTCATTATTTTCTGAAAAATGACCACACATTTTCCACAGGAATCCTATGTGAAGCTTGGCATGAACAAGTGAGAAAGCTAGATGTAGTGGGTAAAACCATCAAAGTAAGGTCTTTTAAGCTACAAATTAATGTGTACTGCTGAGCAAGTGCTGGCAGACTAAAGAAAATTAATGAATTATCTCCACATAAAACATTTCCATTTTAAGGAGATAAATATTTCACAACTCTATTTAATATCAGAGATTAATGAAGACTGAAGTTTAAAGCCAAAGTGTTATATATCATCCCTTCTAAACCATAATTTGTATATTTTTAATTTGTTTTCATGCCGTTATCCTCACCTCAATCCCTGCATTGAAAGCTGCTCTCAAAATTTGACTTGTGGTTCAGGTCCTGCCTATAGCTTCTTGATGACTCAGAATGCAATTAGCAAAGACATTATTAGTTGCCTACCAATTTAAGCATTAAGGATTCATTCAACCAGCAACCAGAAGACTTACAAATTGCAACTTTTGGGTTCCGATGGATATTTCAGATTTTATATATAAGCTTCCGTGGGATCATGACACTGGTGCAATCAGTTGACAAATTAAGTGGAAATGGAAATATGAGCAGCTGCTCACACAGCAACTAGCACACACACCAAAAAAACTTTACTAATGCATGAACATCTGTAGATAGGATTCTCTGAATGCCTGGTGCTGGGAGTGAGGCAGAAACAGTACAAGAGTGGCACTTGCCTTTTATACATTTCAACAGCTTTTAAAGAGCAAAAAGATCAGTAAGCACAATATAACCTATAATGAAATGTACTTCTTAAACTATGGTTAATCATTGTATGCGCAATTCTTCCCTCCAGCAGGCTTCACGTTCCCTCCTAATGTCATCATAAGCTCCCTCTCATTTGCAACTAAACATCATGCTAATTCAAAGCAGGAATGTTTTAACAGTGTATGAATTAATGATTATGTCCAAACCTTAACCAGGGCAACTATAACTTAGTCAATGTCATCCTTGTTCACAATTCTGGCTTTTTTCTCCACAGTCCTCTCCAACACTGGCTGGGGGTTATATACAGCACAGTTGCAAAACACCAAATTGAGGATCCTTACTTTAAATAAAGAACAGGCCTAAATTCCGAGCAGGCAATAGAAAACAGAACTGAAATCTTCAGATTTCCTCTTCATGGATCATGTGGAAAAAAGATTGAGTATGCCATTCATCTGGGCTAATTCACACACAGAACTGTCTACTCTACACTGAAGTTTGAATTGAGTCTCAATTGTAACTCTCCATCTAAAGAGTAGGAAGGAGGGATACCCATGGCCATTAAATTAAGGAATAACAAAAATCTGAATAAACGTAATCTCAGTCTATCTCCTCCAGAAAGCCCCCCCAACCCCCCCAAAAAGACTCTCTCAGTGCCATAACTGTAAAAAAAGAATTTCCTGATCGACATCTAACTCACCTCTAATGACAGGTTTTTCCAGACAAAGAATTCCTATTATATTAATATTTTGGATAATATTATATGTATAGACATCACAGTACTTTTGCCTGTTGAATTTGAATGTCAAATTTCATATTTCAGAACTTTATTGTTTAACATTCATATTTTGACTTGTACACAAGACCAAACTATTTACAAACTGGTCCAATGTATTGTGACCTTTCATGCTGCTCAAGGGTAGGGAACATATTGGTTGCCCTCTGACACCACTGGATGACACTGCCAGATCTCGCTGCTTTAGCAGAGTAAGGAAGATACTCAGAGATGATTCACATCCTGGTCAGTGTCTCTTTGCACTTCTACCATCAGGCAGAAGACATCAAAGTATAGCCAGCCGAACAAAGGGGTTTAAAGATAGTTTCTATCCTTGGGCTGTCAGACTTTTAAATACAACCACAATCACTCCATGCACACAAGTTTTCTTTTTCTTTCTTTTTTCGTTTCTGCTATAATTTTGCACCAGTTAAGTTAAAACCAATTTCATTGTATTTAAGTACAATGACAATAAAGATTATACTTAAAGTTATATAGCCCATACGCCCCTCTCCCAAGAAATTCAGTAGTCATAGTAAACACTGCACAAGAAATACAATTTCCCATTTACCTTTGGCAAGAAATAAGAATGTTACACTTGGAGAGTGAAAAAATACTTATAAAACTTTTCAATAAATCAATTTCCTCAGAAAAAAAGGGGACCAGAAATCCACCTTACCAGCTCTCCATCAGAACTATGCATGCACACATGTGTGAGCTTGCCACCAGCCACTGAAAAATCACCACCTCAATTTAGCAACTATGTTCTTACATTACTCAAGTTTCTGGATAAATTACAAAGAGTATATTAACTACAAAAGCATTACAATAATTACACTGTAAATTACCCAAGAATGGAAAAAACACAGCCAGGCTCTTTCTGTCAAATCTGGTGGCAGCACATACAATTCTTCATAAAGTTACGAAGAGTAAATTTCACAATGAATTTCACACACAACCTATACAACCAACACAGAGAGTCCTGCAGACCTACAAGTAGGTAATAGTTTTTTCATGAGAAAAACCAAATAATCTTAATGACTTCACAGATACACCTTTGTAATTTTCTTGACAATTCTAGAACATTATTTTCCTTTTGCCTTCTTGACAATATGTCATCCATTTCCCAGTATAGTCAAAAACTGTAAGATTTCTTTCTGATGATCTCCCATCTAAGCACCTTCAACCCTGCTTAGCCTTTTGGAAACAAAGTTGTTCTATTACTGTCCCCTTGCAAGGGTGTCAGAGTAAACAAATGATTCAATCTAACAGAAAGGACTATACTTACTTAATCAACTTGTCTTCACGGAGACGATCAAGACTTTTTTTAATAGAGAGAAATGACAGCCTTGGAAAACACTGTTAAGAACCCAGAAAGGAAATAAGAGTCTGTCTTCTTAATCTTTGCCTTCTTGGCAAAATATCTTCTACCCTGTGCACAATATTAACCGATTAACACCACTGTGCAGAAGAATGCAGTAAAAAAAAATCCATAAAGCTCTATCAAATATTTCAGCTGTGTTCTGAAAACATAATATAAGCTCTGGAAAATAGAACTGATCAGAAGCCTTACACAATCTGGAAAATGCTCTGAATTCACCCTGCCAAGCCAAGATTTAATAGGCAATAGGTAGAAGCAAGGGATTTAAAAGTTTTATAACCCACCACTTTTGTCCTGGAAAATAAAGGAAGAAACTGCAGAACAATTCACAAAAATCATACTCAAAACATTGTTTTTAAAAACAAAACATAAACATGACCAATTTCATTTGTCCTGCAAAGAAAATATGTTGAAATAAATACAGATTGATGGCATTGGAATATCTGCATTGGAAAAAAAGGATTCCTGGCATTCAATCTTTCATTTAAAACCCATGTAAATAACAATTTGTCTTTATATTTTGCTGATGTCCTTTTTAACTTGAGAGAAAGAGATGCATGAACAAATTGCAACAGTCTACAGGTAGACTTCAACTTACAACCATATTTGAGGCCAAATTTTCCATTGCTAAGCAAGTTGAGTGTTGTCAGTTTTGTCCCATTTTATAACCTTTCTTGCCACAGTTGTTAAAGAGAATCACCATACTTCTTAAGTTAGTAAAATCAGGAGTGGCTGCTGGGGGTTCGCACGGGTTTGGTAGATCCTCTAGCTAAGATTCTGACCAATTCAGCGAACCCCCAAATGCTACCCCTGGCTGGCCATGCCCACCCCTCCTCCCTTCCAGGAGTCTCCATGTGGCCTGGTCATCATGCCAGGTACATGCAGGGCCCACGTGGAGGCTTGGGGTAGGGTGGGGGAAACGGGCCTACCAGAGATTCCGGAAGTCTGGAAATGAGCCTGTTTCTGTCCCCCGGAGCCAGTTTTCACCCTCCTGGCTACCCCCACCCCTCTCACCCACCCCCACCATAATGTAGGAGGCCGACTAGGCCATGCTCATGGCCACCCAACAACAGGGCAGCGAACCCATGGCTGCAATTTTTGAAGCCCACCCTTGGTTGTTAAATGAATCTGGCTTCCCCATTGACTTTGCTTGTCTGAAATTTCCAAAAGGGAATCATACGACCCTGGCATACTGCAACTGTCATAGATATGAGCCAGTTGCCAAGTATCTGAATTTTGATCCTGTGACCATGGGAATGCTTGCAACAGTTGTAAGTGTGAAAAATAATCATGTCACTTTTTTCAGTCACTTCAAATGGTCACTAATTGAATTGTTGTAAATCAAGGACTACTGTATAGAGCTCAATAGTTCAGAGTTCCCTTGGTCAACATTGATTAGTTGTTTGTCTTGTTTGAACTAGAATAATGTGTTCATCTCTAGGTTGATTTATTAAGTGAAATGACATAAGGCTGCCACTGGAAAATTTTAGTTGCAGAATTCAGCAATTAAAATTATGGTTCATGTAATATGACTTCACCCTTTTAAACTGATTCTGAAAGAATTATCCTATGATAAGTTGCGTGGCCAATAAATTTTACAAATAAATAATAAATATATAAAGTTATACTTTTTATTTATTAGACTTTAAAGCCAATATGTAATAACACTGTTTACTTTGTAGCTTGATAGCTTAAATAATGCCCTTGTACTATACTATCTAATCTATATGTTAAGATTTGAGAAGGCATGTCTCTGGTAATCTTAACACATAGATTAGATAATATGGGAAGGTATAAAGGACACATTTTTATCTCCTGGACATTTTGATTGGCCTTTTTTTCTTAAAAAAATACTGTTTTAGCTGCTGATTGTCAAGTTTCTGATGAGTTCATTCCCCCTCCCCTTTAGTAAAATGGGTATTACTGTACTTTATTACTGTATTAGCTTTTATCTATTTTCACTGCTCTTGCATCTGTTTTGTGGATAAATGGAAATACATACCAAAGTAATCATTTCTGTCCATTGAAACATATACATGAATTGCTTTTTCATAAACACTGTGCCAGTTAAGAAGCCCTTATCACAAAATCACATGCGCAATTCATGGGTAGCAACGTTTTTTTTATTACTAATTGCTAATTACTAGTAACATTATTACTAATGGCAACAGAACATTCAGTGAAAAGTTTAATTCCTAAAAAAACCCCAAGAATTGTCCATAGTAAATAAATATCTACAGTTGTGGAACTCCTTAGCCTTAAAATCTAGGCCTCATCATGGTCCCTTTCATCAGTTACAATTTGTCAGACAAATAACAGGAGAAGGGCCTTTGCTGTGCTGATACCAACCTTACCTTCCACATGTAGGCCTGAATCTGGGAACTGGGGGGGGGGGGAGGGAGGGAGCGAGGGAGAGAGAGGGAGAGAGGGAGGGAGGGAGGGAGGGAGGGGGAGGTGTCTTATGCTTGTATAATTGGCAATCTGCACTTAGCCTCTGGTAAAGAAAGCCTTAGTTTAAAAAGAATGTTGCAACTGTTCTGCAAAATGAGAAAACAGATTACAACATCAAGAGAGCTAATAGAATTTTAATTATCTGATTATATTTTATTCTGGTAACAGATAATCCTCCACTGCATCGATTGTCTGTCTGCCTTTCACATTTTGACCTGCTTACCTCCCTCTCATTATGGTGGTGTTGTTTATGTTGTTATTCACTACTATATAAATCAGTAAAATAAATAATTTTATAAGTAATTCAGCCATAAATGAGGAGATTGTTATTATTTGGTGAGTTTATCACAATGTTTACAGCTAGTACCTGTAGAAAAATAAACATCCTTTTCTGCAGTAAGAGCAATCAGCATATTTAAGTGTGAAAAATGCAGAGGGAGCGGAGGAGAGATGGAGTGAAATATGCATTGGGCGTCATGCCTGAACTCTTTTAGTAGCTTGTGGGTGTATAGAAGGCAGAAAGAGTATGATTATTGTAACAGTAAGTCAATTACATAAGATATTTTCTCCTTACACCATCAAAAGGAATAAGCCTGACCAAGAGTCACAAGTCTAAAACAGATTTGACAGGGAACAAGCACAAAGCCACAGAGAACTCACTAGTAGCCAAATAAACACATGTTTTCCTCCAATATATCTTGGGTGAACAAGAACATTGATGGACAACTATTAATGGAAACTCCACAAAAAGGTTACTTTGCATATTTTCCCCAAGCTATACCACAATTAAGGCTAATCTTGGAAATGCACAGATGTCTACACAGAGCATGATTTAGCATGGGCATTTTAAAGAAGACATTATCTTATATAGACGAACTGATTCTATGCTTCAGGTGTGTTCTCTCTCTCTCTCTCTCTCTCTCTCTCTCTCTCTCTCTCTCTCTCTCTCTCTCTCTCTCTCTCTCTCTCTCACACACACACACACACACACACACACACACACACACACAAACATATATGAAAAGCCTTTCTAGAGGGCAAGATTGGATCAGCAGTCCATCTTCTCTGCTTTCATAAATGTTTCAGCACAAGATGCTGAAAAGTCAGCAGATACTGGATTGATACCGCCAACAAGAATATATAAATACAGAGCAAATGTATTCTAACTGTCCTATTCGCTGTTTATATTTTTTATAACTGCAGCAGCATCTTCTCATCACCTCCCCATACTGCTAGCACCTATCTCTCCTTTCACATGTACCCATCTACCTGGCTAAAATTTCACTGCAAAATGGTAATCAATACACTCCCAACATTGGGTTCATATTTCACATTAGGCTACAATCTGACTTTTCTGACTGTACATATGTACATTGTATGAACCACAAAACCATAGTTAAAGAAGCTATGTGTTTTATGTTTTGCTGTTTTAATTATTTTAAAAGGCCTTCATTTCTATGAAGGAAAATATACAAATGAACTGAATTAATGAATTTACTTAAGTAGGCTAGAACAAGCAGTATAAATGAATGCAACCAGGTAAGAACATAGTAAGTTTCTTCAGCCTCTGCTGAGCTGCAACCTCTTACAAATTTCAGCAGATTTGCAATTGGACGCCCAACCCAATCTTTTTGGCTACATAATTTTGGACAGGGATAAAAAACAAATTTACCTAAGTTTGAATTCATCCAAAAAGGCACATTCTTAACATATCTGGTCCATGAAAAATCTCAAATAAGCCATCTTTGACAAATACAGAGCTTTTTAATCAAACAAAACTTCCAAAAAGAAAAGTAGACATTCTGGGATTCAATGAAATCTTTCAGAAAACATTTCCTTAAAAAAGTTAACTAACAAGGTTTTCTCTATTAATACTGGGTTTAGATGATGCAGCAAAATTAATGAATCTATTAAAAAATCGAGAGAACAACAATTAGAGGTAAGTCTCTTTGCCAGGTAAAAAGGTAGCAGGAACAATGTCAGGAAGAAGCAGAAGCAACAGGAGGTAGAAGCAACTGGTAAGAAAATATATTCATCTCTAGCAACCTGCTTACATATATGAGCTGAATATTTGTGAAATACCAGACAATGTTCTGAAGCCTGAAGATAACTCCAAAATAGGTAGTTAATCTGAAATAACATCATGCATAGAAGAATGAGCCATTCTTGTAAAATAAAAAGCGCTCAGCGAACCGGTTGTTAAACCGGTAGGATCCCATCCCTGGTGGGAACCATAAAATAGTGAAAGTCATAGAAAATGAAGAAGTTAAATTGTTCTGGAACTTTAGAATTCAAAGACACAGACATCCGCCACATAATACCCAGAATTTAACAATTGTCCATAAAAAAGACAAAAAAAGTCTGGATAGTGGACACGACAGTACCTGGAGACAGTAAAATAGAATAGAATGAACTGGAGAAGATAACAAAATATAAAGATCTACAAATAGAAATCGAATGACTGTGGCAAAGGCAAGCAAACATAGTACTGATAGTAATAGGAGTCTTGGGTGCAATCCCAAAGTTTGTCAGCATTGACAAATTTGCTATCAGTCAATTGCAGAAGGCAGCTTTACTTGGAACAGCTTCTATCCTACGACAATATCTGTAACACCATCAAACATCCAACATTCACGTAAATGAGGGAAGATATGATATTGTTGCCATTACAGAAACTTGGTGGGATGAAACCCACAAATGGAACATACAGCTAGAAGGATTTAAATTATTTAAAAGAAATAGATCAAATAAAAGAGGAGGTGGAGTTGCACTATATATAAGAAATAACTACATCTCTACAGAAATAGAGCACAACAATGATGAGAACTATCTTGAATGCATTTGAGTCAATATAAAAGGTTGGGGGGAAATGACATTGTCATAGGTCTATAGTATAGGCCATCCAACCAAGCAGAGGAAGTAGATGAACTTTTTGCTAGTCAGCTAACTAAGGTATGTAGGAAGCACACCACAATAGTAATGGGGGATTTTAACTGCCCTGACATCAACTGGGAAACAAACTCTGCACCAAGTGGAAGATCCAACAGGTTCCTAACAAACCTAGCAGACAACTTTGTTTCCCAAAAAGTAGAGAAAGGAACAAGTGGATCAGCCATAGTGGACTTAATTCTCACTAACAGAGAGGAAATGATAGAAGGCGTTGAAGCCACGGGAACCCTGGGGGCAAGTGACCATGCAATATTGGAATTCAACATTGTGCAAACACAAGTAGTAGAACAAAGACAAACTAGGGTCCTGGACTTTAAGAGAGCTAATTTCAATAAACTTAGAGAGAGCTTGGGAAGAATTCCATGGATGAGAATCCTCAAGGGGAAAACAACTCAAGAAGCTTGGGAAATTTTGAAAAATTAGATCACAAAAGCCCAGTCTAGCACAATATCAATGAAGAAGAAAAATAGCAGCTCCCAAAAGAAACTAGAATGGCTGCATAAAGAACTCTCTGACAAATTAAAAGACAAAAAAGATAAGTATAAAAAATGGAAAGAGGGGGACATAACTAAGGCAGAATATCAGCAAAGAGCCCAAACCTGTAAAGATGAAGTGGGGAAAGCTAAGGCTCACAATGAAGAAAGGCTTGCCGGAAAAGTAAAAAATAACAAAAAAAGCTTCTTCCAATGTGTTAAAAACAAGAAAAAAAGTTAAGGAAATAATTGGTCCATTGCTGGGAGAAAGTAACAAGAAGGTGACAAGCAACAGGGAGAAAGCAGAACTATTTAACTCATTTTTTGTATCTGTCTTTACACAAAGGGATAAAACAGTCCAACCTATCAAAAACAGCACCACAAAAATCAGATTAGGAACACAAGTGAAAATAGGGAAGAAAATGGTAAGTGAGCATCTTTACCCTAGAAGAGTTCAAAACACCAGGACCGGATGGATTACACCCCAGGGTTTTAAAAGAACTGGCAGACGAGATCTCAGAACCACTGAACCATATCTTTCAGAGATCCTGGAGCACCGAGGACCTACCAGAGGACTGGAAAAGAGCTGATGTGGTTCCCATCTTCAAAAAAGGGGAAAAACAGATCCAGGAAACTACAGACCTATCAGCCTGACCTCAATACCAGGAAAGATTCTGGAAAAGATAATCAAGCAACGAATTAGCAAACACATAGAAGTAAACAAAGTAATAGCCAAAAGCCAACATAGGTTTGTCAAAAACAGATCATGCCAGACTAATCTTATTGCATTCTTTGACAAAGTGACAAAATTAGTGGACCAGAGGAATGCTGTCGATATAGTTTACTTGGGCTTCAGTAAGGCATTTGATAAGGTAGACCATAACCTACTACTAGATAAAGTAGAAGAATGTGGGTTAGACAGCATCACCACCAGATGGAATCGTAACTGGCTGACCAACCGCACTCAACGTGTAGTCCTCAATGGAACTGCATCTACATGGAGGGAAGTATGCAGTGGAGTACCCCAAAGCCCTGTTTTACGCCCAGTACTCTTCAACATCTTCATCAATGATTTGGATGAGGAAATAAATGGGGAACTCATCCAATTTGCAGATGACACCAAGCTGGCAGGAATAGCCAACACTCCAGAAGATAGGCTTAAGATACAGAAGGATCTTGACAAACTTGAACATTGGGCACTATCTAATAAAATGAAATTCAATGGTGAAAAGAGTAAGGTTCTACATTTAAGCAAGAAAAACAAAATGTACAGGTACAGTATAGGTGGTACCTTGCTCAATAGTAATAACTGTGAGAGGGATCTTGGAGTCCTAGTGGACAACCACTTAAATATGAGCCAGCTGTGTGCAGCAGCTGCCAAAAAAGCCAACACAGTTCTAGGCTGCATACACAGAGGGATAGAATCAAGATCACGTGGAGTGTTAATACCACTTTATAATGCCTTGGTAAGGCCACACTTGGAATACTGCATTCAGTTTTGGTCACCACAATGTAGAAAAGATGTGGGAACTCTGGAAAGAGTGCAGAGAAGAGCAACAAAAATGATTAGGGGACTGGAGACTAAAACATATGAAGAACGGTTGCAGGAACTGGGTATGTCTAGTTTAATGAAAAGAAGGACTAGGGAAGACATGATAGCAGTGTTCCAATATCTCAGGGGTTGCCACGAAGAAGAGGGAGTCAAATTATTCTCTAAGGCACCTGAGTGTAGAACAAGAAGCAATGAGTGGAAACTAATCAAAAAGAGAAGCAACTTAGAACTGAGGAGAAATTTCCTGACAGTTAGAACAATTAATCAGTGGAACAGCTTGCCTCCAGAAGTTGTGAATGCCCCAACACTGGAAGTCTTTAAGAAAATGTTGGATAGCCATTTGTCTGAAACGGTATAGGGTTTCCTGCCTAGGGAGGGGGTTTGACTAGAAGACCCCCAAAGTCCCTTCCAACTCTGCTATTGTATTGTATCCACATCTATCTAACCCAGGTTCTTGGAAAGGACTCGATACCTCATCATCTGAACAATTCTGTAGACAGCTTACCGTATTTTTTGCAGTATAAAATACACTCCCCCCCAAAAGAGGTGAAAATTTGGGTGCGTCTTATACACCAAATGTAGCCCCACCCACCTGCCCCCATCCTTTGGCCATTTTCAGCTTCCATGCGTCGCATTTGAGACCTGTTCCAGGCTGCAGGGATTGCCACAGACCATCGCTACCTCCGTGCCTCACATTTCTGGCCTCTGTACCTTGTGCTTTTGACCTCTACACGCCCCATTTGTGGCCTGTACGTGTCGTGTTTTTGGGCAGTTCTAGTTGGCATCACCGCCACTGCCAATCCCCACTGCCTACAACCACCCAAAAACGGGACACACGGAGGCCAAATAGCCAACCTGGAATAGCTGCTGCCTGGATGGACCGGTTCCACGCTGCGCCTGCTGTACTCACTGGAGCTTCCTGAGTAGATCAGCAGCTTGTTTGAAGCTGCATTTCAGCCTCATAGAGGCTGAAACACATATGTTCACAACCCGCGAACCAGTTGTTAACGTTCATCTCTGGAAACAGCTGATTGGGGGTATTCTGAGAGGCTGATCCACCCGCCAATCAGCTGCTTATGCTGAATCAGGCTGTGATAATGTGCTGAAGCTGATCAGGCTATTTGCTAAGGACGCTAGTCAGATGAATCCCAATGGATGCTGGTAGGCAGAGACATTTTTTTTTCTTATTTTCCTCCCCCAAAACTACAGTTGCTTATAAAAATAAGGAAAAGCAATTTGTTTCAGATCCGACCTGTCACTGGATCATGATGTATTTTTCTTAAGAGTATGTAATATATAAAATAGCAGTGGTTTGACCTTACTGCTTTTCAAAGGAATCCCCCAAATAAACCAATATCCACCCTAAGAGAAACCACTCTGCCTCAGGGACAAATTATTTTCCTCCCACACGTATTATAGAGTAAGAGTCCATAGCAAATTAAATTGAGCATAGTATTGCTTCATGCTCCTTTCTCTCCATTTTCGCTTACCTTTTGACAACTGCTTCTACTCTCGTTGCTGAATCTTTATTCAGAATTTCTCTGATTAACATCAGCCTGAGAAAATTAGACTGTAATGGCTGGGTGCCTTCAATTTACTGCACAACCTTTTATCAATTCAGCAAATCAGAATTTAAAAACATGAAGATCCACAATAATCTGTTCAGTACAATTTATATGGGACCCAAACTCCAAAGTTTTGGCTTAAATGAAATCATATACATTTGTAGAATTATTACAAATATTTTTTGTTCACATCTAGTCAATCTAGTGGTTTAATATGCACTTAATCAAACTTAAACCCAATCAGAGTATGCAAAATCATCTCTTTCCAACTTATTCCTACCAGCTCTTCAATGATAGTCATCAAGTAACAACCACTAATTAGGCAACCTTTC
This sequence comes from Thamnophis sirtalis, assembly GCF_051295495.1. NCBI lineage: Eukaryota > Metazoa > Chordata > Lepidosauria > Squamata > Natricidae > Thamnophis > Thamnophis sirtalis. The sequence goes on along the minus strand of NW_028261383.1, from coordinate 141,466,957 downwards.
TAATTTACAATGGCACTGAAAAAGTTTCTTACGACTGGTCCTCGCACTTATGAACACCTCTGCATCCACAGGGTTGCATGCACAGAATGCAGGCACTTAGCAACTGGCATGCATTTATAATGATTGTGGCATCCTGGAGGTCATGTGATGGACACTTGTGGTCTTCCAACAAGCAATGGGAGAAGACGAATTCACTTAACAACCGCTTGATTCACTTAACCACACTGATTCGCTTAACAACCATGGAAAAAGGGTGTAAAATTGGACACTACTCACTTTTTAAAAATATTTATGTTTCCTATTTCTAAACTGCCTATTTCCCTCAGAGAGAGGCTCTTAACAGCTGCCTTGCTTAGCAACGAAAAGTCTGGTCCCAATTGGGATCATATGTAGAGGACTACCTGTATGCAAAGTTCTGCAGCAGAAGATACATTCCAAAATGTACTTCCTTTCAGTATTGCATCTTTTTAGATCCCTTTTAAATTAATTCCAATTTAGTTTTTGTTCTAGCCCCACCAACCAGCCTTAAAGAGTAGTCTTCAGCTTTTAAAAATGTTGTACATAGTTTGGTTAAAAGATCAATGTTTAATATTATACTTCTTTATGATCAACTGTGCATCCACATCATCATCGAGAAACAAGAATTGACAGTCCAAACCTTTTGGAATGACATTTGTTTTTTTCATTCTATTATCTTCTATAATTTTTCTAATTAAAGAAAGCCTATCTATTAGGATCTTCAATATTAAAAGTCACAAAAATGATTCCAGTTTCATTCTGAAGCAGCCTGTACATTTTCAGATGCAGTGTTGCACATCAATTGCCAACAAAGTTTTAAAAGATTTACCTATCACACTGTTATCTTTAAAAGATATAAATACTGGTGATTCATCTACTTCTTAAATTCTGAACATTGTATCTCAAATCTAATCTAAATTTTGAACACTGCATATCAAATGGCTATATACTGTTAGCAACTAACCTGAAATTCATTTATCTGCCTCCAAGGATCCTGAATTTACAGATAACATCACTGATTAAATTACTATAAAGGTCAGTTCTCACAGGATTTTCCAGCCCTAGTAATTCCATTTCAACTACTATAGATCAGTGCAAACAGTTCTTGATTCTTTTCAGTACCTTTTTTTTTTTGCTTGACCAAAACCAAGATGGAAAACATCAATAGGTTTAAAGGTCATGATGTCTATCTGGGAAATCTCAGTCCAGAAGAGGAAAACAGAGAGACATAGAAATATAACTATCCTCTTCAAATTCACAAGGAAAATCACAAGATGTGCTGGAAAGGTCACAGAAAATGCAAAGTGCTTCCAATTCCTCATGTACCAATAGTTCAAGCTTTTCATAGCAGTGGAGCTACAAATGGATTCCAAGTTGCACTAATATAGCATGGCTGTAGTTATCTCATTCATGATGCAGCCTTTTATATGCTGTAAGCCCAACTGCAGATTATTGAATAAACATTGGTTAAATAAACCAAGGCTTAGTGCCGTGATGGCGAACCTATGGCACACATGCCACAGGTGGCACACCGAGCCCTCTTTACGGGCACACGAGCTGTCACCCCAGCTCAGCTCCACCGCCCATGTTCGTGCGCCTCCTGTCCTGTAATTTTTGGGTCTCTGCTGTGCATGTGTGTGTGTGGGGGGGAGCTGATGGGACCATGTGGGAGATGCTCGTGCATGCATGAGGGGTTGCACGTACATGCGTTGGGGTGGGGGTTGCTCATGCATAGGGGGGGAAGCGCAGGGGCGGTGCCCTCCGAACCCCATGTTTAGTCGCAGGAGGCTGCAGGGTGGCCTGCTAGGCCCAAAACAGACCGCTGGTGTGTGTGTGTGTGTCATGTGCACATGTGCGAGAGGGGTCCCTCGCGCATGCGTGGAGGGAGCATGGGGGGTTTGTTGCCCACCATTGCATTATGGGTGTGGCACACACCCGTGCGCTGGCACACGTGCACACATACTTTCAGCACGCAATGACAAAAAGGTTAGCCATTACTGGCTTAGTGCCATGTGAGAATCCATACTTTCAAAACTATTCAGTGCTGAACCACTCAAAAAAAGAGATTTGACTTAAATACTTAAATACAGGTTTCGATGATAGGCCAGTCTCCATGGACTTTGTTTTGCCTTGGAGAAAGAAAGATCCCAAAGCTAACTTACCTATTGATAAATGCCATATAAGCTACTGGGAAACTCATTTCAATTAGTTGCCAAACTTGCCTTAATTTCTATCAGACAGGTAACAAGTCATTTAATTTTAGTAGCACTTGTTTTCCACAATTAATCAACCGCTTAGATGATAGACTTCACCTTTATGAAACTGTATTCTGTAATTAATTTGTAATTTTCAGGCCATTACTTTTGAATGAGCTACGTATTAAGGATCTCACAGATGCTTTATTCCAGTCTCTGCTTTCTCAAGGTGAGTGGGTTGCTTCAGTTTTGCCTTTTCTTCCAATCTCCTTTGGTTTTTCAAAACAAGAAAAATGTCTAAAGTGTGTTGAAAAAAATCTCATAAAGGAGCTGGAAATTTAGGATTAAACAAGGGAGTGCTGAAATGGCAATTAGTCTTTTTAGTACACAAGAACATCTGAAAGCACACAAATTAGGACATGAATTATTAAAGACACAGTCAGATAGGGCTATCAGCTTGAATGCTTCCTCTGAATGTGCACATTGAAAGGCACACAATGACTGCTCTAAGTATATCCATGTTACAATCCTAGCAGTCAAAAGTAATTAAAACACATTTATTTGTTCCTCTTATGCTCGTTGTTATGTCTTTGCTTCTTTTTTGGTTAGGTTTATATCTCACGTTTCTTTCATGAGCTCAATGGAGCAAAATAATCTCACTTGCCCCCACCCCACCACCAATTTTCTCTTTAACAGCTACCCTATGAGGTAGGCAGGCCTAAGAAAGAATGATTGGCCACAAGCCACTCACCGAGTTGCCACAGCTGTAGACTTGAACTAAAGTCTCTCTCATCCTAGTTTAATATTTTAACCTATATGAGGTACCTAAACATCTCAAGAAAGATAGCAATGTTATTTCTAAATTAAGCCAATGAGAAAGACTGTCCTATTTAAAATAAATAAATAAACCCTCTTATATGGAAGGAAATATTCTATAACCATCATGAATTCATTTATGATTTCTACTTTCACATTTCTGATTAGAAAATGATTTTCACCAATGTGATGCTCATAGAATATAACTAACAGCAAAGATTACCAGAGAAATGTGTTAGAATGTCATACTCAGACGATCTCAGTTTTCACTGAGCAATTGGCAATTCTGGGAAAAGAGATGTCTTCCAATTGGCCATGTTCATGTAAACATGACAAGCCAGTTTCCTATCCATAAAACAAGAGACCACTGGCTGCAGAAGTGACAGGATAGCAGTGCTTCCCTCTGGAGAATTATTCAACCTTTGTAATCTTATGTAATTATATTTGCTACAAAGGAAATTGGAAGATCTTGCTATTTCTTTTTATCTTTTCCTTCACTTTTTAATCTTTTTCTTTGTCTTTTTTTTAATTCTGTGTTTTTATGTTCTCTTTAGGACTTTTCATAACATTTATATAAGAGGATTACTCAACCCAACATTCCACTGGCTCTTACCAAACAAGTTTGAAAGCCTTAGTCATAAGCACTTATGAATTAAGTGGCAAAGCAAATACTCTATTCTGAGCTTCTCCCGGGGAAAAAAAGTTTGGGAATCAAACAATTAAAGAACACTGTCACTGAACACAAGAAAAACAAATATAAACCCCAAAGGCTATACAGATTTGGATTTTTACTTATATACCGCTGCTTCTTCATTCAAAAATATTAGATGGGATTTTCCACATCAAAGTATTTTAGAAATGTTGATAGAATTGATTTGTGTAATCTTTATTTAATTAGGTTTTTTAATTTCAATAGATTTAAATGATTTAATAATCTACTTGTTGTTAGAGAAATAAAAGGTAAAGTCATAGGCTAAACGTGCTTTTACAGTTAGAGATTCTAAATCCCTTCTGCAAGGGCATTATTTTTAGAGAACTGAAAAACAGGAAACCAGCTACATAATCCCTTTTGAATTCTTGGAATTCAGACAGACAAGCACTTGCCACATAATACCCAAGACTTAACAATTGTCAATAAGAAAGACAAAAAAAAAAGTGGATAGTGGATGGGGCAGCAGATACATAATAGAATTGAAGACAAATCACGAAATACAAAGATCTGCAAATAGAAATAGAATGTTTGGTGCAAAAGAAAGCAAAGACACTAGGCACCTTGGGTGCAATCTCAAAATAATAGGAGCACCACTTAAAGATTACCGAAATTGACAACATTACTATCAATTTCAAAAAGCAGTTTTACTTCGAACAGCTTACATGCCACCTTTAACAGCATCAAATGACAACATCTGCCTATCCCAGATCCTTGGGAAAGACTGGATGGGTGGATAAAAATGACATACCCAAACTAAACATGTGACTGACTATGCAATGAGTCATGATAATAACAAATCATGATAATAACAATGCCCCAATGAGGCACTACCTTGATGTGGTTGTGAGGCTTGCACGCTCCAAGGAGGATGAGAACTCTGCCAGAGATTCAACCATATTAGATAGGTCGCATCAGAGGAGCAGATGAAAAATGCCTCTCTTGTAAGCAATATGGTGAGATGTAATTTACAGAAACCCATATCAGATCAGTCATCATCAAGGTCAACAAGGAGCATGCTAGGTGACACATCTGGTGACAAACGGGTTTCAGGACTGTCGGCTGAGCAACCAGGGACAGCAGCTGTATGACTACTATCCTGGAAGAAAAGTTATTTACTCTTTGCAAATATATGAAGACTGAAAACAAAGAAATAATGATCAAGTCTAATGAGAAGAGAATATCTGAAAAGAATGCAACAGTTCTGGAAAGAACAGCATCCAGAATGGGTCTATGACAATTCACCTTGGCTAACTTGCCATGACCAGCTCACCATGGCCAACTTGCCACAGCCATGGTCAACTTGCCACAGCCATGGGACAACTCACCATGGTCAATTCGCCATAGAACAGGAGTAACACTAATATCAAAGAAATGGTGGAACAGAATAATTAAAGAAAGGATGCAAAAGGAGGGGCTGAATGGAATGTGAATGACAAAAATTACAATATTTCTTTATTTATTTTGAATATTTAAATTGAATTGTTAAATTGTCCCATGGAGAGTTGTCCTTTGGCAAGTTGTCCCACAACAAACTGGCTGCAGCGAGTTGGTTGTGGCAAGTTGTCCCATTCCGATCCAGGATCAGAAATAACAGAACAGAGACTAGCAGATCTACATTGATTTACAATATGAAATAAAGTATAAGATTTGAACTGAACTGAACTGTATTCATTCTCAAACCAGGTCTCCCATCCGCTGCCTTCTCTTCAGAAAGAACAAAATCCTTTATTTAAAAAGCAAGAGGAATTGAAATAAAGCATAACTAAGCATTCAGAACAGCACAAAAGCAACAGAATTAGGTTGCTTGCATTGAAGCTTGTTCTAAAGAAACAGCTAACACAAATTTAAAAAAATCCCAAAACTGTAATATCAAATATAAGCACCAGCTTACTGCAAGAAACAAACCCAATAAAGTACAGCATGGTTGCAGATATAATTGAAAAACTTGGATGAAAAATCAACAAAGAAAGGGGGGGGAGCCAAACAATGCATCCCCAAATTAGGTTGGAAAATAAGAGCAACATGCTAAAATCAAGTGCAAGCAAGCTAGAACAAATGAAGCTGAAAAACAAGAAAATCAAGGAATACCTGATTAAGAAATATCATCTAGAAACAAGAAACAAGGAAGATCAAGGAAGCAAATGGAAATAATAAAGCAGTGAATAACAGGTAGAGCCAAGAAGATATTAAGCTCAAATTGCACACTAGTAAGCAGAATATTCAATTACACTGAAAATCAGAATATTTCCACCGAGCCATTGATGGAAAGATTGCAATAAACCAGTGAACATCTGACAAGCAGTGTAGTTCTGGATGAATCTATGGGACAACCCAAAGAAATACAACAATAATGCTGCTCGAATAAAGGAGGTGGATAAGAATAAAAAGGAAGATGAAATGAAAGAACTTGTAATAGTGCAGAAATGGTGAAAAAAGGAGCAAAGAAGATCAAGAATTGGTGAGCGCCAAGTGAAGATGAGCTGCACGGTTTTTGTATGAAACATCTGGCTGGTTTCCACCCACTCATTGCCAAACGGTTTAACAACATATAGTACTGCACACACTTTTTCCACCTGAGCAAGGTGAGAAAGGAAATCACCCAAACAGTAAAAGAATAAAATACCAACTCTAATTGACAAAACAATTTGGAAAACTGCAACTGAAGGAAGACCAACTTGAATGTTAGCTTGGATTAATTACAAGATGACATTTGACTCCTTCCACATGATTGGATACTCAAGTGGCTAGAAATAACAGGAGTCAGTAGAAACATCAGAAGCTTTGTGCAAAGATCAATGGTGCAATGGAAGACACATACTGGTCTATAGTGATAGAATGGGAAAGGTTAATATCAAGAAAGGAATATTTCAAGAAGTTTCACTATCACCACTACTGTTTGTCTTTGCATTGATTCCTGTGTCAAAAATACTGAACAAGTCGGGCCATGGCTATCAAATATCAAAAACATCTGACAGGCTATCCCACCTCTTACATGGATGGTTTACAGCTAAATGGAGAAACACGATCTGAAACAGAATTGTTGTCAACACATACAGATATGGCAAAGAGAGTAAACTTATTAAAGAAAGATCCAATCTGGATCTAAAGAGAAATTTCATGACGGTAAGAACTATCAATGGAACAGTCTGTAGAGATTCTCAGTCATCCAGGTCATGGTTGCCCCAAAGGTGCCTTTTTCAGGAGGCAATTGGATTTCCTTGTTTTTTCTTTGAGGATATTTTTTGCTTTTCATCCAAGAAGCTTGTATTTATTATATTCCTTGCAGAATAATAAGGAATTCTTTCCTTATATTCTTCTGCAAGGAATATAAATCCTTCCATTCCCACTATCCTGTCAGAGCTGAAGAAGCTTCTTGGATGAGAAGCGAAACGTCCTCAAAGAAAAAACAAGAAAGTCCATTTGCATCCTAAAAAAGGCCCTTTGGGACAATCACTGGAACAGTTTGTCTCCTGGAGTTGTGGTGCACTATTGCAGGAAGTCCTTAAGAAAAGTTTGGACAGCTATTTTTCTGAGATACAATAGAGTTTCCTATCTTGGGTGGGAGGTTGAACCAGAAGACTTCAAAAGTCCCTTCCAGCCCTATGATACTATGATATAGCTAAGATATTGCAATGTATTTTGGTTTGGACAAATTTGCCACTTTTACTATCAATAATATTGCCCTATACTAAGTCCTTGGGAAGGACTCGATAGGTGGATAAAAATGTCAAATCTAAATATTTGTCTGGTTGTGTGACCAACCACAATAATAATATTCAGAAACCGTTAATCAACAGCACTTCCAAAGAAAGCCATCACATATTCTGTTAGAGGGATTCTATCACATATGGGACACAGCAATCAGGTTATTTTATTTTTGGCTCACTCATGGAAAGCAGAGCTATTGCTAAGTGCTTTATAGAGATAATTATTCATCGGTTGATATAAATCCACCCACTCCTTTTTCATTCATCTGATGTAAAAACGCAACCATGCCCATAATCATATGTATTATGAAAAGGCTAACAAATATGTATTCAAAAGCTGATAAAGAGATAATTTTCATACAGGATCAAGCAGTCATTCAAATGAGATGATTTTATTATAGTCCAGTTAAAAAAGCAGAAGTTATTATTATTTAAATAGAATACAGTAAATGCTTTGAATGTTGGACCTAATTTGTGCAAGCATGTATACTTATTTATCACTGCACTGTAGTCTTTCTTCTTTAGTACAATTGTTTCAAAACATATTCCAATAGCAAAAGTAGAGAATAAATAGTAAGTTGACGCCCAAATTCAATAGTTAAACTTAATTATTGTAAGTCAGAGATGCTCCCAGTTCTAGAAACAGGAAATAATGCATTTTAGATTGAAACCAGTCTACCTCACTTGTTGTCTTCAAATATAGGGCCCTTGATGCTCTCTGAGCTTGTTTTCTTGCAAATATTTACAGAAGTGTACAGATGATTTAACCTAGTTGGTTAATGAAATGTCTGCAAGGAAAAAAAAAACAAGCTCAGAGAGACCAAGGACCCCACAGTTGAGACCTGAGCTACATATATTCTCTTCAATCAGTGCCTTCAAATCAGGAGTGGGATTCAAAAATTTTAGCAACTGGTCCTCCGCCCGGTTGCTGAGTGGGCATGGCCATGCTGGGCATGGCCTACTCAGCCTCTTGCACCACGGCGGGAGGGGCTGTTTTCGCCTTTCCCAGGCTCCGGAGGCTTTTCTCGAGCCTCCAGGAGGGTGAAAAAGGCCTCACCGGGGCTTGGGAGACCCTCCAGAGACCAGAAACAGGCCTATTTCCAGACTTCTGGAACTTCCAGGAGGCCCATTTTTCTCTCTCCCAGAACCTCTGTGTGTGCCCTGCACTTACCTGGAATCCAAAACGGGCTGCTTGGAGACACCTGGGAGGGGAGGGGAGGGGTGGGGTGGCCAGGGCCAGTCTGTTCTTGCAACTACCAGTTCGGTGAACCAGATGTAAAACTAGCATCTGGTTTGCCTGAACTGGTCCGAACCTGCTGAACCCCGCCCCTGCTTCAAATATACTGAACTTCCTAATTAAAATGATTTTGGAAGATAATGCCCAGCATCAGTGGAGTAGAGGCTGGGGAAGCTGGTTTGAACAATTTAGTGAACTAACTTCAGATAGAAGGGAAGCTATAGAATTGTTGGTGGGAGGTGTAAAAAGGGGAGAAAAAGGTAGAAGCAGCAAAATACCTTAACAGTCTTATTTCCTTCTACCATCCCCAATATATCCCTCATTCAAACAGCTACTACATGGCATTATGAAACAGTACTTCATAATCATACAATTTTATTTAAAATTGCTGATTATTTGAGAACCATAGCACTGGTATCTCTATGTGTACATTGCTAACCATCCCCCTTCAGCATACCAATACAGGTTTTTATACATTTCTTCTTGAGGGGATGTCCTACTAGAATTTAATAATGAAAAAAGTTGACCTATTAAGGGTGATTACTGTAAAAAGTGCTAGGCATTAAGATTCATGGTCCTTTTGAGACCAGACCTAGGCATTTAATAAAAGTCTTGAGGAATGTGACCAGGAAGAATTTTAAACCATATATGCTTGTGGTAAAGGTCAGTCTTAGCTGAGCTCCATTTGAAAGAGTTAATCTCTTTCGTGATTGGGGAAAGATCATGTAATGCTGAGGAGGCATTGAAATAAATGGAGCATTTGGAAAAGTAGACTCAAAGTTGGAGGAAAAAGAAGAAAGAAAATATGGAGATGGATAAAAGCAACCAAGTAAACAGAGAAAAGATACAGGAATGTAAACTACATTTCCATAACATGGATGTTAGTTTAAATTGTTTTTCAAAAAAAGATAATTAGATGAAAGGAAGACCAAACAATAACTATTAACTAAAATATCTATGCTGAGAGTCCATCTCCAATTGCCACACATGAAGGTCAGACAAATGAAAGGGTTGAATTTATGCCCTATTAATTAACTTTCTAATGTTTTGCTACCACCAGAGGGTCAACAGACATAATTTGGATTGAGTTAAAGTAGCTCAAATTGTTTATCAAAATGTGTCTGGCAATGCTACAATGATACAGTGAAACAGCCTAAAATCATCATTAGGTGTACAAGGATATAAGTGCCTATTTTCCCCCTTCAGCCAACATTTTTCCACCAGAGCTTTGGGTTGCATCTATTCTATTATTTGAATTGAATTGAATTTGAATTTCCTTTATTTGTATGCCGCCCTTTTCCCTGGGGGGACTCAGGGCGGCTCACAATTCAAAAAGGGAGGGGGGGAAAGACAAACAGTATTCCAATATGGAAACAATACAACATATTAAAAGAGAGCACAACAGTCACACAATTCGGGAGGGGGTTGGAATCTTAACCCCAGGCCAGCCGGGACAGCCAGATCTTCAAAGCAGCGCTGAAGGATATGTTATTTGTTTAACATATACTGCCTCTTGGCCAGCACGTGACTCATCTGGCCCCCTCCCCACCTGAAAAACGCTCTGATGCTAAGGAGTTAGACTGAGGGAGAGAAGGAGATAAGATAGGAGAGGCCTCTGCGGGGCAAGAAGAGGAAGGGCTTCTGTGGGGCAAGCCTGAGGGAGAGAAGGGGAGAGGAGAGGCTTCTGTGGGGCAAGCCTGAGGGACAGAAGGGGAGAGGAGATTCCGATCGTAATTACACATTAATTTTCAATCTGTAATGAACATTGAACAGCGAAGATTGACATCTAGAGATAATTAAGGGTAATCTAATCCAAGGTATAGAAAAATGGAGAAGAAACATGGAATATACTTACAATGGGAAACTATTGTGATAAAAAGACAGAATCACAAATTGGGGGCATGTAAGGATGTATAACTATATAAAGATCATAATAAGAATAGGGTTTGGGGTCTTTCTCCTTGATGCATAAGGAAGCCTTTCCCCGTGCATTTCTGAATGTAAGGTGGCGTTTTTTATAAAAAGCAAAAAAAAGCTAAAAAAGCATAGAAATTGTATAATCTAAGCTGTGTAGCACTAAGTCCTAAAAAGCTACTGCAAATGATAAAGATGCTGGACAGGTTTTGTATGTAATATCTGATGAACAATTTCCCCTTTTTGGCTAGCAAGATATGAAAAGGTGGAAAGCTCAACAGAGGGCATAGTTAAATGAGAAGCTTGCTTTGTATTTCCAATGCCAGAATTACCTAGAAACTAAGCACATGATGCTCTATTTCTACAGAGCTTTGTAACTAAAGCAACGGTTAAATAACTCTAATGCAAAGACAAAAGGCAGCACCAGGATTTTGCAGCAGGGCATGCTTAAGCTAAATGAAACATAGATTCATTAGCAATTACTATATTGATTAAAAAGAAACTAATGTCAAAATAATTCCTATTTAAATGTGCATACGGTACTTTGCCTTGGAATTTTTTTAAAAAAACAGAAAACCTCAACAGGTTTCCACCATGAATAAATTGTTAGTTGCGTTAAAGAGAGTTAAAAACAAGGCAAACTGCAATGTAGTATCTCTATTTTCAAGGCAATTTGAAACATATTACAGTAGATTTTGTAGTACACACACCCTCATCTCCTGGGCAAATTCACACATGCACAGCCAGAGAAAACTAACTGAGATTGCTCCGTAGCAACAGCAGCTGCTTGGCTTCTTGAGCACAACAGCCTAATAAAGAGTCAGGAACTAGTTCAAAATAATTTCAGGCTAGTCAGGTGTCAGCTTTCAGCTTCATCATAATTTATCCATGGGAGAGAGAGAGTTGTGGTTTATTGGCCCATGTAAGGTCACCTTTGCATGTACTACTAAGAATGTTTAAACAGCATGTTGAACAAGACATAATTATTATATTTGTACTTCTTCCGAAACCATAAGGCAAAGTCCATTGTAATTTGGTACAAGGTATGATTTGGTAGGTCAGTAGCTAATGCCTTGATTGTGTAATTCCTTCCAAGGTATCCTCAGTTCTTTTGAGTCCTCCACTGGAGCATGGATCTAAGAATAATGATGTCAACATTCTTCAAAGGGAATTTTACACAAAAACCAGGTATCAAGAAGAGCACTTTGTCCAAACAAGACCTCAAAGTGCTTTTTACTTCTTGATGGCATTGCTCCACAGGCATGCTTTTTTTATAGCAATTAGGGCTAATTAAGAAAATACCAGTTAAAAAATAATACACAAAGCACCAGAGTATAGGTGACACCTCCAACTGCAGCCTTCGTTTCTTCAAATCGGGCAATAGTAATCAACGAAAAAGGGGTTTGCAGACAGAAAAATCACATGAGTGCCATAAGGAAGTCAATGTCAAAGAGATGGGTTTAGCTCCTATCCTGACAAAGCCTTTAAATATCAGGTTGTTTTCCCAGGCCTTGGAGTAGTTGCTTGGGAAGTCCCTACCAGTTGTATTTTATGTTATAGACAGTGTATTTTGGCCAAAGACACAGGAATTTTTAAATTGTAAATTCCCTATAGCACTGGCCCCCAACCTTTTGGGCACCATGGATTGTTTTTTCCGCAGATCAGAGGAGGTGTGGTTTCATGTGCTGCCTGCTTTCTGGGAATGGGGATTTGCTTGTTTGCGCAGCCCGGTTTCTGGGACGCCATGGCCAGGTGCTGGTCCATGGACCGGGGGGTTGGGAACCCCTGCCCTAGGGTCTTCTGGAGTTAGATAGTTTCCAAATCTAAATTGGGGTTAGGGTTGAGATATAAAACTAAAATTTTATAAACCAGATTAATCTATATAACATAGGTTCTCAAATTTGCAGTATCCCAACTGTTACCTGGTGCTCAGGAAGTGAAATTTTAACCACCTTTCCACTCTTCCCATGTAAGGTTGATCACATTTTGTAAAATATTGTGAACATCAATTGCTTATGAGTCCCTGGAGGATCCCAACACAAAGTTTGAGAAATCCCATCTTAACTTTGTTATTTCTGTTTCTGGTAGTTTCATGTTAACCAACTTTTAAGAAGCATAACTTACACACAACCAAGTCCACCACTTTCATAATTTATAATACAATGTACACATTTCAGAAGCCAATTTTCCTTGGCAAAATCATTTACGAAGCTTGTTTTCAGGTAAAAAAGTACAGCACATTTTCAATTGACAATGAGTCACAGCATGAATTAATGCCACTGACTTCAGATGCAAACACTTCTCAATACTTTCAAGCCATGGAAGCAGGGCAGGAAAAAGGGAAGGGAGAGCACTCACAAAACCTTTCTCAAACTTTTAGGAAGATGAAACTTTAGAAAAAGAGAAATATATAATATTGACTTACCAAGTGACAACTCCCTCGAGAAATAAACCATACATTCTTAACTAATTAATTAGGATTTAATATATAAAGTAGCGTTGTGAAGCAACCAAGTCTGAAGATTCAGTAGGCATGCCCATGCAGTTTTCTGTATTGTTTCCTGTTGTGGAATGTTTTTCAACTAGCCAGTCTAGCTTACATCACTTTGATTTCCTGATATCTCTCATTCAAATATTAACCAGGCCCAACCCTGCTTAGCTTTGAATCCAACTATATTGCCGAAGTATAACTTATTTGCTGAGATGAAGCATCATCATAAATGGTGAGATGTAATCATAAATACTGTATGAATAACTGTAAGCTGTATATTTCTCCACCTTAGGCCACATGCTTAGTACTTTTCACTAGTTAGCAAACAGTCAAAAACAAGATGAACTGAATGTGGAAAGTTTGGAAATACTCTGTAGATTCTAAGGAGGTACGTTTCATGTTCTAAACTTATAGTTTTGAAAAAATAAATATGATTATAGTAATAAAGGTCCCAAACTGTTCTCTAACCTGCTGATGAAACCAAATACCAATGTTTTAAGATTAACAATTAAAGTATAGGAAAAGAGAGGCCCTAACTTTCAAAATGCAAAACTAACAATTATAACGGAGCAGAAGACAAGTAAATTGATATGGCATACTTCTCTTATTTTATGCAGAGAAGAGATGCCTTATTGGGGAGATGGGCAACATCTAAATTTAGTACCTAAATAAGGTGCACCATGGTTGCATCTCAGGTTTTTATTTATCTTATGGAAAGTTAGTTCCCAAATGATGGCTTTATTGTTTCTCTGATCCAGTTTGTCCTAGGCCTGTGATGGCAAACTTATGGCACGAGTGCCACAGGTGGAATGTAGAGCCATATTTGTTGACATGTGAAATGTCAGCTCCGGCGCATATGTACGCACCAGCCAGATGATTTTTGGCCTTCCAGAGGGCTGGGGGAGGCCGTTTTCGCCCTCCCCAAGCTTCAGGAAAGTCTCTGGAGCCTGGGGATAGTGAAAAACAGGCCCAACGGCCCAACCGGAAGTTCAGAAATGATCCATTTCTGGCTTCTGGAGGACCGGGAGGCCATTTTCGTCATCCCAAGGCTTCAGGAAAACTGACATGGGGGTGGGGGAGTCACACACGCATGCGTAGGTGGGGGTCATTGATTTGTGGATGTGGATGTGGGCACAAACTATTTTGGCACACCTTTATAAAAAGGTTTGCGTTCACTGTCCTAGACATACTGTATATCCTGTAAAGAGTCAATTAAAAACAAATAATGAATAGGTTTCATTCTTAATTGTTAAATGAATTTTTAGGACTACTTTGTGCAGATATACTTTGTGCAGATTAGGATGGGGGGGGGTTATTCTTCTTGTGAGTGCAAACCTGCAGCAAAGTTCCAATATGTCAGAAGATACCCATGTGAAATCTTTAAAACTCTAAAGCAGTCTTTCTCATCTTAGCCATTTTAAGATGCATGGACTTCAACTCCCAGAATTCCCCAGCCAGCATTGGCTCAGGTGAAAAAGTGGCTGAGGAACAACTCTAAAGCCTTTGTTTGATGCAGATTTTATCATCTAATCAGGTTTATTCTGACTAGGCAGCAAACTGCCTGGACCACTTTAGATTACAAATGTGGAATCTCACCTTTAATGAAAAATAGTTCAAGGCAAAAAGAATTCAGATCATTAAGAGGAGCCAAGCCAACAATCAAGTATACTTTTGTTTTACTAATCAGGAAAGTTTTTAAAGGCTGCTTCCCTTACTTCCAATCTAAAGTAGCATGGTTAAGGTATGACTCAGGCTTTTAGTACTTTGGTTTAACTTCAGTAATCTTAGCAAAGCTAGGCAACTTGCTTGCTTCATGATTAAAATGAACTTACTTCCTGCTGTGGAGTAATGCTTTCAGGTTTCTGCAGGAGTAATACTATAGAAGATTTAAAACAAACAGGGAAGAAAGGAGAGAATTAAGCAACTCTGCGGAAACTACCCAGCCTGAATAAGATCAATGCATAACACTTAAAAAAATTGAAGTAGGAGCCTTCAACAGTTTTGTTTACGCTTATTCAAGAAGGCAACTGTATGAAGTGCAGGACAGACATTACACACAAGATGGCTGTATTAGAATTGTCTATTTAAATTAGAACCACACTAAAAGCATAGATACGTTTTCTGACTATATGTTTTCAGATGTTTGTTCTACACTTGGATATTTTTTTACAGCTTTCTTTCAACTTGGATACCATTTTATTATGTAGCCAACTATCAATGGAAGATAATATTTGTAGCTCAGGGTTCAACTGTGGGGTTCTTGGTGTTCTCTGACCCTGGTTATTTTCTTGCAGATGTTTCATTACCAAACTAGGTAACATAATCCATGATAGCATGATGATGTTACTTAGTTGCATAATGAAATGCTTGCAAGCGAACAACCAAGTTCAGAGAGCGCCAAGGATCCCACAACAAATTATCTATAGCAAATCATTTTGGATGTATAACTTTCATTAGCATTGACTAACATGACTAATGTCAAAAATGTATAGAAGATGTAGCACCAAACATGGAAGGCGACATGATCAGCAGTCATACAAATCCTTCAGGCATGAATGGGGAGTTTCAAGCTATTTTCAAAAGAACATTTTTTTCCCCTGCTGAGTCCCTTCTATTTCTTTTGAGCCCGAAAAGAGCTTATAAAAGCTTAGAGTATCACACAGAGGTCAACTTAACAGAAGAAGCAGTGACAAATGACATGGTTAGTTTCTAAGTCCTGTAAGCGTCCCTGAAATACTGTTACTTAATTGTAAACAAGGCTTCTACATTTTTTATAGGACTTGCCTGTCTGTCTGCTAAAGGAGCAATAAGATGACCACGTCAATATTTAGGACATGACATACAAAATCGACATTTTCTCTCTGAAAGCTTCTGCAAGACACATTTTGCAGTTCAATATTTTATGCTGGATCATTTCAGACCCTGTTTCAAGATTACAGCTACAATATTTCACAAGAAAGGAAAATGATTCATCCTCAAAAGGGAAAGGGGGTAATATGCTTCTATGCAGAGAAACCAAATGCAAGACTAAATTGCCAAGAAAGCCAACTCAGTCCTAGGCTGCATCAACAGAATGATAGCATCAAGTTCACGGGAAGGGATTGTACCCACTCCATACTGCACTAACAAGGCCTCACTTGGAATGCTGCATCCAGTTCTGATTGCCACGATACAAAAAAAGATGTTGAGACCCTAGAAAAAGTGCAGAGAAGAGCAACAAAAATGATAAAGGATCTGGAAGCTAAACTGTGTGAGAAATAGCTAAGGGAACTAGCCATACTTACTTTATTTTTCAGACTATAAGGCGCACCAGTGTATAAGACGCACCAAGATTTCGAAGAGGCAAGTAAGAAAAATAGGCTTTTGTCCTTCACGGCCTCCAGGAGCACTCTGCAGGCTTCAACAGGGCTGGAGTAAGGCAAAAACGCCCCCGCTTTTCACCAAAACGGGGCATTTTCCCCTTCCCCCAGCCCTGCTAAAGCCTGCAGAGTGCTTCCGGGAGGTGGGGGAAGGCAAATACACCTTCATTTTTGCAAACAACGGCCCTTTTTCACCTGTTTTTCACCAAAATGGGGACATTTTTCCCTTCCCTCAGCCATGCTGAAGCGTGCAGAATAGTTCGGGGGGGGAGGGGGCAGAAACACAGTTTTTGTGAAAAAACAGCCCGTTTTTCACAAAAATGAGATGCGTGGACGGGGCTTCAGGAGGCCAAAAATGGCTGTATTTGGTGTATAAGACGCACCAACATTTACACTCTTTTTGGGGGGGAAGGTGCATCTTATACTCCGAAAAATACAGTAGCCTATGAAAGGAAGGCTTAATGGAGAAATGATACTTGAAGGATGTCACAGGTCGATTTATTCTCCATAGCATCTATGGTGGGATAAGAAGCAATGGGTAGAAGCTCATTAGAGAGAGAGTTAACCTGGAAATAAGAAGGAATTTCTGACAGTGGGAATTATTCATCAATGAAATAGATTGCCTCCTGGAGTTCTATATAGTTTGCCTCTTGGTTCCTCAATCGCTGGAGGTTTTCAAGAAAAGGTTGGACATTCATTTGTCTGGGATGATATAAGGACTCCTGCCTTGGGCAAGGGTTGGACTAGATGACCTCTAAGGTCCCTTCCAGCTCTATGATTCTATCTCATGGAGTTCCATAAAAATTTTACTCAGTGAGGTTGAGACTGCAGCTGTGGAGCAGTATTATTTCACAGATAGGAAATTTCAGGAACTAAACACTGAAATGATTATTAAAGATGTGAAAGTATGGTTAATTACAGTGCCTCTCTCACTATGACCATTTGATGTAAGTTCTACGGAACATGCAGCCCCAACACATCTGAAGGGAGTCAATGCAGACCCCAGAAAGGAAGGCCTTTAGGTATACAAAGATTAGTACAGTGTCAATCATACATGTATTCACCAAGGCTGTCTTAAAACTTCCATGAGCTCCCAAGGGGCTCCCGTAAGTCATTTGGCTTAGTAAGTATATACAAGTGTATGTTTGTTACATCCAAAGGAAGAAACACTGCAATGCTCACCCTTTGGGACAAGGTGAATGTTCTCACATATTATTTACAGATTAATTTATATAATTAATATATAATTTATATTAATTTATATATCAAGAGACATTCTAATTTGTATATCTGAAAAATGATAATTCTAAATAACTATTAGAATTTATTGGATTATATTATGTGTGTACAAGAAATGATTGTCTAAGAAGCACTTTGCTGGCAATGTACTGAGGACAATACTTCTTTAAAACACACATTTTTAGTATGTGCTCTACCACAGGTGTCAAACTCGATCATGTCACATGATGTATCATGATGTTTTTTGCCTTTGCAGAGCTGGGTGGGCGTGGCCTGCACATGACACATCCGGCCAAAGGATCGCCAGTTTGACGGGCCTGTGCTATACTTAGCATGTTTGGTAGAAAGTCATGGAATATAATATATATAAATATGATTTGGGCAACAAGAGTTAATTTTTTCAAAGGATAATAGTCTCTTGAACTATACAATTTGATAATATAAATGGATTTTCCTTTTTTTACTATGGGTAAAAGACTGATATTGTAACAATGAGAAGATAAATGTATGGCACTATTCACTCAACGAATTGAAGATCTGATTACACTGGATCCCATGAGTGGATTGTTTATGGATGTAAAAATGTAGACAAATTTAATAAAATATAGAATTCTTTTATACAAAATACACGTAGTCCTTGACTTATTACCACAATTGGGACCAAAATTTCTGTTGCTAAGTGATGTGGTTGTTAAATCAGTTATACCCAATTTTACGATATTTTTGTCATGGATTTTAAGCAAATCTGTGCAGTTGTTAAGGGAACCAAGTGGTTGTTAAGCAAGTCCGGCTTCCCACTCTATTTTGCTTGTTGGAAACTGGCTGAGAAGATCACAAATGGTGACCTCATGATTCTGGGATGCTACAATCTTTGTAACTATTTCTAACATGCTGGTTGCCAAGTGCTTGAATTTTGAAACGTGAGCATGGTGATGTTGCGATGACCGTGTGAAGATCGGTAATCAGTTTTTCAGTATTGTTGACAAGTCATTAAACCAATGGCTACAAATCAAGGACTGCCTGTACAGTAGGTTAAAAAGAATGAGAGTTGTATAATTGTACTATAAGTACACACACACACTAATATTTACATTACATAAGTGCATATAGAATTTAAACTGTTAATTGTTGTATTAATTTTATTTTTTCTGTTGTACTTTTTCACTAGAGCAATTTCTATACATATATTTATATGCATTTGCACTACAATTAACATTGTTTTTCTTGTTTTTTTAAAAAAACAATTAAAAATAATTTTTGAAAAAAATGAAAAAGAAACCCACTCCAAATTGAGTAAGAAACAACTCAATACTACTCCTTTCTCTATACAAGGGGTTCCCAACCCCCATTCCATGGACTGGCACCAAGCCGTGGCATGCCAGCAACTGGGCCACACAAGCAAGCGTACAGGGGTGGGATTGAAAAATTTTAGCAACCAGTTCTGGGTGGGCATAGTGGGCGTGGCCTACTTGGCCTCCTGCACCACGGCAGGGAGAGCGTTTTCTCCCTCCCCAGGCTCCGGAGGCTTTCCTCGAGCTTCTGGGAGAGTGAAAGCAGCCTCCCCAGGATTTCCGGAACTTCCAGGAGGCCCATTTTTCACTCTCCAAGAGCCCCGGCGTTGGCCCTGCACTTACCTGGCATCCAAAACGGGACATGTGGAGACTCCTTGGAGGGGCGTGGTGAGCGGGGCCAGACAGTTGCTAAGACAGAATCCCACCACTGCAAGTGAAGCCTCATCCATGGGATGCAGGCAGCACACAAAATCACGCCTCCTCCGGTCCGTGGAAAAATCTTTCTTCATGGAAGTGGTCCCTGGTGCCCAAAAAGTTTTTTTTGGGGGGGGGGGGGCACTGCTCTACACTACTCACTACGGTTGGGAAAAGTCAGCTCCCGTGTCTTTTTTCCCCCCTGAAATTTTCTTCATTGCTTTTTAGAGCTGAAATTTCTGACTACATGTATTCCAATTATAAGACTGCATATCCAGATATAGTTCTTAGGTGGAATTCTTATATTGTGACAGTAACTGTAAAAGAAAGTATATCTCAAAAACCCATAAAGCTCAACATCGTTTGGTCTACTTTATAAAAATAAATCCAGATGTATGCAGCACTTCGTTGTATTTTTTTTAAATTTTATTTGCTCTTTCTGTGAGTGAAGATTCAAATGAAATTGTTTGTATTCAAACTTTATACTAAGGACTGGACATGTGGAGAAAGGAAGCTGGTAAGACCAGTTATATCTGCTACACATCAGAAACATTACCATTTTGTTATCTGTTTCAAAGAGTCACCTTATCCAAAGTCTTTAAAGTTCTCTTGAAGAGAAGAGGCACCCCAAGTAACAAACAGGAACATATTCCATTTCAAATGTTGTGGCAACTAAGCTGAAAAGTTACATGAAGCTGCAGAAAGTTTCATCCTCAGTATGTTATCAATGAAGTTACAGAGTAGGAGACACAACAATAACGCAATCAACAACAACAGTGTAATCAATTTGAGCCACTCGGTTCAGCAGATAGCTTAGTTCTTCAAGGTCTTTTCAGAATCACATCAGTGTATTTCAAACTTACACAATCAACAAGATAGTACTGAAGCAGAAACTGCTTCCAATCCATACAAATCTTGCCATCGTAACTAGGTAGGAAGCACAGAAAAAGTTCTATACAATGGTTTATTTCAACTGCACAGCAAAGGCATTCAGCAAGGCTGTGACTTTATCACCTGTTCAATCCTAAGCCATATCTATACTAATTATTACTATGTAAACAACAGGTGTAGGTACAATTTACATATCTTCCAACAATTCAAGCACAAGCTGAACAATTGTAAGGCATACAGAAAGATAAGAGTTACAAAATCCTTAACAGAGAACTATTCTGGAGTCAGTAAGAAACAAATACAATATTCAAAAGTGAATTACATCAATGCCACCAAATTGCAAGCACTGTTGAAGCTATTTTTTGTAATTGTTGTTTTGGAGATAATCAAATATATTTTTAATTTTTAAAAGGCAATTCTAACCTTAATGCAAACTGCAAAACAGGACCATTTCAAGGTCAGAACTTTTTTTTTAGTAAGGTCAAATAGCTGTTTCAAAATTTAGTACACCTTTCGCTGTTATTTAATAAAGTCATTATTGAATTGAATGGAGGGTAAGAGTTAATATTCTGGTTCTGCCAAGTCAAAAATCAAAATTTAACATGAAGATCTTTCCCCAAACAAGGAAAACTGAGTCTTTTGCAAGATAATTGTTGTGTGTCGAGGAAGAAAGAAAGGGAGGTTTGCAAGGCTCTTCTCCCTATTACATTCCAAAATGATCATTAAAACCCCAAGAGCTCATTTCAGCAATGCACATTTACCTGGAAACAAATTCATTACCTTTTCTACTCTTGAAAAGGAGGAGAGGATTTTGTTATCAATTAATATAGGAGGTAGCAGGAGTATAGATTTATATTTTCAGGCACAGCAAGTAATGCTTTTGACGCAAGCAAGCTAACCAGCACCCTATAATCAAATTAATGGAAATCATAATGCTTCTTTTTCAGCCATAACTCCAGTCATACACCTAAACTCAGTTAATGGAAAGACAATTCTATCTTCTCTATGCTTAACTGATCTCACAGGGATCAAAGATACTGATGTGCATCATAATTTTCATAACATATTGTTTAGCTCGGACAAAGCTACAACACAGGATGTGCAACACCTGCAAACTGGAAGCAAGTCACTTTCATTCATACTACACTCACAGTTTTACACAAATATGCACCTGTTGCAGCTTTACTTTTGCTTTTTTATTCTACTCAGGTTATGATATTTACCAAAAAATTAATCTTACTGTACTATTATGGAAAGGTGCCCTTCTAAAAATGGGTGGCTTGAATGGTATCTGGAACAAAGATCATTCCTTTGTATTTTTGTTCCTAAACAAGCAGCTGATGCCCAAGAAGCATGACATAATCAGAAATGCTGGCTGTTTTTGCTATGTTGTAAGGCCTTGCTTAATGTAGGGCTGGGCTGAGGAGAAAATTTGAACAGGGACAGCTTAGATGGCTTTACAGAGAGTGTTATTTATGGATGAATGGATGGATGGATGTTTGTTTGTATAGAAAAAGGAATATGCAAAGGGATACAGAGAAATCTGATCTATTTTTCTCCATCACGCATCTTGGGATACAGTTTGATCAAGAAAATAGATTCTCATAGGAAAGAAACCCACTCACAAATGTCACTGCCCTGTGTCTCCACTCCTGACAACAACACTGTACTTTTCCCCAGCCATAATAACTACAGGCTTGATCCAGGCTGGGTTCACACAAAAAGCAAAGCTGAAATGTAATCGGTTGGTTTGCATCTCAGTCCGCTGAGTAAATCTAACCAGACTGGTTAGCTTGGTTCAGTTCAATATGGGGCAATATGCTGAGCTTTATAGGTTACCTTAATAGAGTATATTGGGCATTATTGCAAAGATCAAATAATAATGGAATCCTTTTGAGAACTCTAAAAGGGAGAGGGTTTTCTTCAACAAATTGCAATTTAATAAGCTAAGATATACACCTAAATCTATGCCATTATTTATATTTCTGTGTTAGATTTACATACCTACTTTTCTTCAAATCCTCAAGATAATTTTCAAAGACATCTTCCTTCACTTTATTTCCAATATCTATCTGCAATAGTTCTACTAAGTTCCATAAGTTGAGTCACAGAAACCTCCCTCTACGTTTTCATGGCAGAAAGTTAACTTCAATCTATGTTCTCCTAGTTGCAATCCAGTCTTTACAATGACACAATATATTTAGCCAAAAGACAGCCAATTCTTACAAAACACAACAGAGCATGCTTTGCCTCATCAAAATAAATCAATCTGGCTATCTTTAAAGTTCTTGGAAAGATCTTCCAGTGACAGATTACAAGAATAATACTTGGAACCCAAAGCAGATTCAACATAATTAGACAGAATTCACAAATCCTAAGCTGTAAAATAGTTGTTTAGTTTTGGTTGTTGTATAAAACCAAAACTAAAGTTTATAAGTAGTAGCTTTTGGACCACAAACTCAGTCTGTTGTGATCTGTGTTTAATATATATTATTCAAATGAACCATGCTTTAGGCCAGACATTCACAGATGTTCTTAGTTTATGGTGCCCTATCTCAATATTTTTTTCATAATGCCCAGGCCGAAATTGTGAATTACTTTGAACTAGTAGTTTATACAGTGTCTGACAGATGTTGGGAATAATTGTGCTTTAAAACAGCCCACAGCACTCCTGTGCGGGCTTGCTGAGGTGTTCCAGGGCACCACAGTGCAGTTTGGGAACTGAGCCCTTAGACTAATGGGTGAATTCAACAACAGAAGTGGAGAATTCAAATAAATGAGCATTAATTTTAATTAACTTCCAGTTACTTCAATAGGCTTACTGTAAATGTAAACAACTTTGAATCCAGCATATACTATAGCTCTAAGCCACAATAAATTTGATTTGTCTGGGGTTAATATACAGTAAAGAATTAGGAGGACTCAACATTTTGGTTTTTGTAAATCTAGGCACTTGTGTTATACTAAACTATGACTTGGCCTCAAACAGATTCAGAAAGTACACATGTAATTTGCTTAGTTGAGATTCAGTTTGTTTTGCAAATTCAGACATTGGTTTACAAAAATGGATTATAGTTTATAGTTGGATAAACCCAGCAAGCTGTGGTTTATTTAATAATCCATAACTGAACAAACCAGACTTAGCATATTATGTGAACAAATCCTTAGCATTAAACTTATCTCAAAAGAGATTTCAGCCACAATGAAAGGGAGTTCATATTCCACCAAAAACAATCCATATTACATGTTGGTTTAGCAATGTATAATTGCAAAACTCTAATCTTATGCAGAGTAATGCACATTTAAATACACTGAAATAATTATTTTAAACATTCCTTAAATGCTTCACAAGAGAGCCAGTTTGGTGGAGTGGATAAGGCTCCAGCTAGAAACCAAGAGACTGTGAATTCTAGTCCTGCCTTAGACATGACACCCACTGGGTGACCTTGGCACAGTCACTCTCTCTCAGCCTTAAAAAAACAGACAAGGGCAAATCACTTCTGAAAAACTTTGCCAAGAAACCTGCAGGGGTTGTCCAGGAAGTCGCCAGGGGTCAACACTTCTAAGACACAAAAATAAATAAATGCTTTATGAGGCTCAGGTTACAAGGCTCCATGAAAGTTAACGTTCAAGCAAAGGTTACAGTTAATTGTGCAATATGATTTTTACAACATTTCTTGTACAATAGAAAGTAGCTGAAAGGCAGACATACGGTAATAAAGGAATTTGGGAAATTGTTCAAGAACATATTATCTTACTGATGTTGTAGAAATCTTGGTTTTGGTTTATTATTATTAACCAAATTTTGAAGATACAATGTTTTCTGATTGCTGTGCTCTTGTAAAAGAATTTCAACCTGAATTTACATCTGTAAGAAATCAATCATTACAAACGGCCTACTTGCTGTAAAAAGCATTCTGATAAATGCTAAAGCATTTAAATGCTTTATCATTTAATAAACACTAAAGCATTCAGATAAATGTATATTCTGAAATGTATATTCAAAGAATAATTCAGAGAAATAAATTTGATGTTCTGGTTTTTCTCATGAAAGTTAAACATCTGCCCTAGCTCAAAAAAAAAAAAAAAATCAAACATCCAAGAAAAAAAACCTTGCGTTTTAGCTATCTTTATCAGTTATTTTCCTCTACAACACTCAAACTTGGTAGCATCACATCTTCTTCTGACACTTTAAGATTTCAGAAGATCAAACCCTAAGCTCATTTAGAAGTTATACTATTCTACTCCAGTCCAGCTGCCTTCATGGACATATGCATACAATTTTCTTGGCAACACTGTGGAAGGTATTTGCTACTGCCCTCTTCCTTTTTAAACAGCTTTTGGATTTCCTAGTGGTCTCCAGTCTAGATCCACCACTGTCTTAACCTTTCCAAAATCAATCAGTTAAATACTATATCTTGTATGACATTTAAGCCAGAGCTAATCAGAAAACTTTCTAATGCTTGTAAAACCTGAACAAATCAGAATATGACTCAAATTTCAAGAGCAGTGAGATTGGAGAATTAAGAGCTTCACAATCCCTTTCTGTGGTAGAGTTCACCTTCTGAACAACCACTTTGGTTTTTTTTAAAAAAACAGAACTACTTACCACTCAATGGCAATCTAGACCAATTTAAAACTGTGCTCTTCTTGTAGCTGAAAGTCCCCAGACTATTTCCCTGTAAATTTCAACTACAGCAGAGTCCAATGTAAAAATAAATTCTTCCCTTGAGAGTCTCACTATGAAAACCATTTTCTTATCCCCAAAGAATGAGCCAGTCGGCAAGTCCCCTTCTTAGAAAAAACAAACATGTGGCAATTGAGACAAGTACAATATCAATCTGTACAGTACCAAGTCTTACAAAAGTCATTCTCCTCCAACAGTTTAATTTATTATACTGAGAGATTAGGTTCATCCAAAATTTAAACTATCACTATCCATTGTGTTCTAATAGATAGATGACATTCCCTTATTAGGGATTGGGAGTGGGGGTGGGGTGGGGGGACAGGACAGCTGAACACATCCTGGGGAGCACCAGATAAAGAAAACTGTTTTTCTAGATTTGTTAGTCAGAGATTACCAGATTCCTGTAAGAGTACTTTAATAGCAGTAGCACTTATATACCACTCAACAGTGCTTTACAGCCCTTTCTAAGTGGTTTACAGAGTCAGTCTATTGCCCCCAACAATCTGGGTCCTCATTTTACCCACCTCAGAAGGATGGAAGACTGAGTCAAACTTGAGCCAGTCAGGATCAAACTCCTGGCTGTGGGCAGAATTAACAGGGCTCTTTATTTACAAAGCTTTCCTAGGGAAACTCATGCTCCAATCTCTTCAGCCAAGACTCCTCTGCTGCTCTGTTTAGAAGCTCCATTTATAAAGCCACCTCTTTACTCAAACAACACCCCACCCCCCCAGCTGAAACCCAAATCACAGATTTCCTTATGTGAAAAGGTGTCAGAACTCCACCTTTCTAACATTGGCTACTTCCTAACATACGATGGCATGGTGACAGCTAGGTTATTCCATACTGGGAGGCGGAGGGGCCGAAGCCGGGGAGAAAGAGAGAAAGGGGGGGGGAGAGAAAGGAAAGAAGAGAGAAAAAGAAAGAAAAAGAGGGAAAGGGAGGGAGGGAGAGAGAAAGAAGGGAGGAGGAGAAGCACATAGCACAGCCACTTTCTTAAAACTGCTAAAACTGAAGAGGGGAGGAAAAAAAGTTCCAGGGTTAAAAGAGATGCCGGGAGTTTAAGTTTCTCCGCAATGTAAACAACTAGCAGCCTCGCAGAAAGTCGTCTCAAACTCTCGCCTGGAAGGGACTATCCTAAGGCGGAAGCTCAGACCGGTTTCAAGTGCCCCCCCCCGTCCCGAGGCAAGGAGGGTGCAGCGCCCTCCTCCTCCTCCTCCTCGCAAGTCCAGGCGCCAGCCGCCAGAACCCGGCACTCTACTCATGCTCAGAGGCAACCGCGTTCCCTTGCCCCGCCGCCCAGACAAAGGGTCCGAAAGGGCTTCGCTCCCGGAATCCCATCCCGGCTGTCAAGCGCGATTCTGCAACTCACCGGCTTCTCCGCCAGCCGCGGCCCCGGGCAAGCCCCCCACCTTCAGCCCTACCCCCGGATGCCAAACTGCTGGGGCTCACCTAGGCTCTGCCTTAGCCGCTTGCCATGTGAGCTGCCCGGAGAGGATTGGCGGGCTGGCTCCCTTGCCCCGCCGTCAGCCTTAGGCCCAGACAGACTCCGCTGCCTCCGAGGCCGAAGGTCTCCTCCTCCCAGCCGCCCGAGAGAGAGAGAGAGAGAGAGAGAGGGAGGGAGGGAGGGAGAGAGAGAGGCGGGAGGGAGGGAGGCGAGCGGTTCGAGGAGCCTCTCAGCCGGGGCTCCTTCCACGCCGCTACTGCACCAGGCGGCTGCAGTTGCCTGTCAAAAGGCTGGCGGCCAGGGAGGGCAGCGGCGTCGGGCTTACCTCACCTGCGATGGGAACTCATGGCATGGTTTGGCATGGCATGGCAGAAGGCAGCCCGGGAGGGCGGGCGGCTTCTCCCTCTCAGCCCAGGTCGGTCCCCACCAGGCTCGCCCTGTCTCGTCACGGGCAACGCGAGCCAGGCGGCAGCGCGAGGGAGACGCGCGACGGGGATCCGGCAGAAGCGCCGAGGCGGCCCCGCCCGCCGGTGGGCGGGTCCGTTTGAGGCGCCGCCCCCTCCTCCCGATGAAAAGCGCAAGGGAGCTGAGACATGTGTGAGAGTGTGAGTGTGTGTGTGTGTGAGAGAGAGAGAGAGAATATACGCATACCATTAAGAGTATGTGTATGACAGGAAAAATATACATGTAAGAAAATGTTGCCTTAAGTGAGTGTGTGTGGTAAACAAGAAGAGAAGGAGCTAAAGATGTCATGAGTGAATGTGTGAATTCAATAGAAAAGGGAGGAACCAGTTTGAAAGAAATAGGGCATAGTGGTTTGGTAAAATAGTAGGAATGAATGAGGAATTAATTAATATAAAGGAAAAATAAATGGGGTTGAATGGAAAAGCAATAGAGGTTTGTTAGATCAGTGTTTTTCAACCACTGTGCCGCGGCACACTAGTGTGCCGTGACATAGTGTAAGGTGTGCCGTGGGAGAATTACTTTATATATAGTCAATATAGGCACAGAGTTAAAATTTTTTAACATTTTCTAATGGTGGTGTGCCTCGTGATTTTTTTCATGAAAAAAGTGTGCCTTTGCACAAAAAAGGTTGAAAAACATTGTGTTAGATGGAATGAGACCCTGAAAAGAGAGTGAGATGACTGAAAGAAAGAGAGGGGGGACAGAGAGACAGTCATAGGGAGGGGGAGAGAAAGAGAGGGGGAGACAGAGAGTCAGAGAGAGAGATGGAAAGGGAGGGAGAGTAGGAAGACAGACAGACAGACAGGGAGAGAGGGAGCAGGGACTGCCTGGTCCCCTTTGCTCCAGCAAGGAGGGATGGAGATGTTAGTCCTGGAATCTGGAGAGAAGGTCCAGAATCTGGACGAGTTCACACGGATCCCCGCTCCAGCATTCTCCCTTAAAGCTTTAGCAAACTGGAAGGGGAGGGCCTAGCGGACGATTCACTTTTTAGGGTGTGCTTAATGTTTGCATATGTTTGTCCGTACGCCTGCCTGCTGTCCGTAGTAGTCAAGTCTGCTTAGCAGGATGGGCAAGCAGATGTAAACTCCAAAGGTTTTTGTAGGCATGTGCAGAGTAGTACTAAGGAATCTCAGTTAGAGACTACAGGTCTGGACTTACAACAGTTCATTTAAGGATGTTCAAAGTCACAACGGCACTGAAAAAAGTGGCTCATGACCGTTTTTCACAGTTACGACCTTTGCAGCTTTCAGAAAATTCAGATGCTTGGCAACTGGTTCATACTTGCTGTGTCCCAAGGTCATGTGATCCCCTTTTGACAAGCAAAGTAAATGGGGAAGGCAGATTCACCTAACAAGTGGGTTACTAACTTATCAGCTGCAGTGATTCACTTAACAACTGTTGCAAGAAAGATTGTAAAATGGGTCAAAATTCACTTAACAAATGTCTCACTTAACAACAGAAATGTTGAGCTCAATTGTGATCATAAGTCAAGGACTATCTGTAAGGAATTAGCAGGAAATAGGCCATGAGTGGATGCCCCAACCAAGTTTCCTAACATTTTTTTTTTCTCCCACAGAATGGTTACGTACACACATCTTAAATCCTAATATAGATTGTGGACTTGGAATTTAGCATGATATATTATTTCAACTGATTTTTCTCCGCATGCTTGGCTGAAAAGTATTTGGTTAAATTGCAGTTTGGTTTAATGCAAACCTATTCACTCTTAGTGTGTCACTGATCCCAATAAACTGGTTCATTCTATAAAGGCTAATGTGTTGTGTGAACATTGTCGTTGTGGCTCAGGATTAAAGGTGAATTAAGAACCTTCAACAAATCAGTTAAGAATTCTGGCAACAAGTGGTATGTTAATTGCCCCCACTAAGGTTGTGTTTAGTACTGGTAGTATAGTATCAATTTTAGTTACAAATAATTACTGCAGAGGCTTCTTAAATATCTGCTGCCTTATTAAGTGTGATAATTTTTTTAACTGATCATATGATCGTCACTTGACTAAATTCAGCAAATGTTTAAATATTGCAGGTTACATTATTTGTACTGTTATTACTAACATCGTTTTATTCTTTCTCTACATAGACAAATGTAGATCCAGCTACCAATTTATAATCTATACCAGGGATGTCATTCACCTGCTGATACTAAACAACTCCTAGCATCCCTGCCAAAATGCTCAATGATAAAATGATAAATGCTTCATGTTGTATTCAGCAGCATATGAAAAACAGTAGGTTCCCTATTCTAAATATAAAGAGCGAAGAAAAGTGAAAAAGATGAGGTAAATGGGTGTGTAAAATGACAATTATTTGGTATAATTGCATAAATGAATTTTGAAAACGTCAACTTTTTAAAAGTATATCTTTAAAATAAAAAATAAAAATATCCTCTTCCTATGGCAGAGACGAAGGTAAGTCATGAGACTGCAAAGATCTTGTCTTCTCCTTAGCTGGAGATATCTCAGATATCTGTTCAGATACTATTTTGCTGCTCAGTGGATGGCACCAAAAAGCAGGTTTTTCTTTCTTTTATGCTATTGCTGCCATCTAGTGGTTTTCTGGATACATGCAATCAAGATACTAGAAACCTTCAGTTGCCTATAAATAAGCATTTTGTCGCTTTATACTTTCTCCCTCACCAACCATAAATTGGTAGGAGAGAACTGATGATGAACAAAACAGGAGTATTGTCTGCACTTATAGTGTAAACTAAGCCATAATAGTTTTCTCTGTGGCTTCTTGTGTTCTGTGAACTCAGCTGTTGGTATTTAATACATTGCATTAGCTGAACTGTAATTTTTAAATAAATCATGATTAAACTAAATGTATTGTGTAACACAGCTTATTGCTTTCTTATGGTTTTTCTTACCAGTTTAACTAACCAAGCTTGGGATATCAAAATCATCTTCCACCCAAGTACTAACTAGGTCTCACCCTATTTAATTTCTTTCTCTTTTCATTTCTTTTTTTTAAAAATATTAATGGTTCTGCTTTGTTTCCAAGCCCAGAGAAAGTCAGCCAGATACCATTAAACAATTACTAGCTTGAGTCAGGGCAGCTAGTAGCGAATCAGTGGCTGAGCTTTGAGTCCAGGCTCATTTAAAAATTTGTTGGACATAAAATTGCTCCTGAAGTTGCATATCATTTAGGTAGAGCAATTACAGAATACCTATATATAACCATTAAATACACACACACACACACACACACAAACAAACACACACACACACACATCTGCGTATCATTTTATATATATAGTCAATTGTAGCTGCTCTGACTAATAGATTTCTACCCACATGGATTAAGCAAAACTGCATTATTCCATATGCTGCAGCTGTGTAAATGTCAATCTATCAATTGCCATTGAAAATAGGTTCTGCCCAATGCTCCTTCCCTGTCTCTCTGATTTAAAAATATTTCACATTTGGAGGAGAAAACAGGGGAAAGTGTCCAAAACAAAATTAAAAGCTATCCAAAATTCAGACTGAGTTGATCTTGTGATAATTGGAAAATCACCGCCTCTCACTTCTCCAATGCAGTAAAGGAAGAAGAATTGAATATTTCTGTAAAAATGTTATTATAAATACGTAATTGCATTAGCATTTTAGGTATCTCATATGTTTGTAACTAAGGGACGTGGTGGCTCAGTGGCTAAGACGCTGAGCTTGTTGATCAGAAAGGTTGGCAGTTCGGCGGTTCAGATCCCTAGTGCCATGTAACAGAGTGAGCTACCGTTACTTGTCCCAGCTTCTGTCAACCTAGCAGTTCAAAAGCATGTAAAAATGCAAGTAAAAAAACAACAACCACCTTTGTTGGGAAGGTAGCAGCGCTCCGTGCACCTTTGGTGTTTAGTCATGCCAGCCACATGACCATGGACAACGTCTTTGGACAGCACTGGCTCTTTAGTTTTGAAATGGAGATGAGCACCACCCCCTAGAGTCAGGAACAACTAGCACATATGTGCGAGGGGAACCTTTACCTTTACCTTTAATGTTTGTAATTAAATGTTTGCACGGGACAGTCATGGTATTAGAGGTCATCTACTCCATCTACAATTGTGGGGAAAGGGGGAATCTCTGGCTATTAAGAAGCTGAATTTTCTCAAAGGTGCTTGTTTCAAGAAGCAACTGGACTTTCTGGACTTTCTTTGAAGACGTTTCTCTTCTCATCCAAGAAGCTTCTTCAGCTCTGAAGTTGATGCACCAAGTAACACTTCTATGGATGATGATTCTTGGATGAAAAGCAAAACATCTTCAAAGGAAAAACAGAAAATCCAGTTGCCTCTTGAAAAACAGCATCTTTGGGACAACCATGACCTGGATGACTGAGAATCTTCATAGACATCAAGCTGAACTTTCATCCAGTATTTTAGAACATTTTACCAAAACATCACAGCATTTTATTCCCCAACATAGCATGCACTAATGCAGTGTTTTTCAACCACTGTGCCGCGGCACACTAGTGTGCCGTGACATAGTGTAAGGTGTGCCGTGGGAAAAACATTTATATATAGTCAATATAGGCACAGAGTTCATTTTTTTAAACATTTTCTAATGGTGGTGTGCCTCGTGATTTTTTTCATGAAAAAAGTGTGCCTTTGCACAAAAAAGGTTGAAAAACACTGCACTAATGAACATCAGTGTGTCTAATAGGACTTTCTTGCATGCTTGCTGGCTGAAAACCCCACATCTGGCCTGTTGGCCAAGAGTGACAGCCCTGCTGTAGTACATCCTAAAAACTGCCTCATATCTCACATGTAATAGTTCGCTTATTCAAGGGACAGAAGAGTTTTTTACCTTGGCAAGGTGTAGTGATTTTAGATTTATTTATACTTTATGTTATTTTCATTTGGATCTGGTTTGTCTATTACCATGATGGCGAACCTATGGCAAGCAGAGCTCTCTCTGAGGGCACACCAGCCATCACCCCAGTCCACCATGTGCTCACCAGCTGGTCTTTGGGTCTCTGCTGCGCATATGCAGGGGGCAGGTCCTTCCCCGATCTCCGCAGGTTCCCCCAGCACGCCCTACCTTGCTCCTCCATTTCTTCCGCCTGCACCAACGTGGAAGCCAAAATGGCGCAGCAGCGCCACGCAAGGCCACCCTGTGCCTCATTATGAGCCTGGAAAGCCTCCTGCTCCATCCCGGAAGCCAAAATACAGTGGGGAGGGCGCATGTATGGAGGGGCAGGGTGCATGCGCGGGGGGCACTTGCATTGTATTTTGTGGTCACTAAATAAGGATTACCATTACACATTCACTTATGATCTTCTCTATTTAGGACCGGGATGGCGAATATGGCACACATGCCACAGGTGGCATGCAGAGCCATTTGTCAGGGCATGCGAGGCATTGCTGGCCAGCTGACTTTAGCCTTTTTTTGAGGCCATTTTTCACCCTCCCCAGGCTCCAGAGGCTTTAAAGGAGCTTGGGGAGGGCAAAAACAGCCTCCCCTGCCCACCAGGAGGCCCTCTGGAGGCTTCAGCAGCTTCCCTGAAGGCCCCAGAGGACGAAAAACGACCCTACAAGCAAACCAGAAGTCCGTTCCCGAACTTACGGTTTGCCAGTAGGACCGGTTTAAGCTCTCCGGAGTCTTCAGGGGCCTTCAGGAGGTTTCCCTGAAGACTCTGGAGGACTAAAAATGGCCCAACGGACAAACCAGAAATGACTTCAGTAGGGCCGTATTTTTGTGCTCTGGAGGCTTCAGGGAAGCTCCTGAAGCCTCCGGAGGGCCTCTGGGGGAGGGGAGGCTGTTTTCACCCTCCCAGGCTCCTATAAACCCTCTGGAGCCTGGGGAGGGCAAAAAAAGCATGCAAAAAATGGGGGGGAGCTGGTCATGCTCACATGCATGCTGGGGGGGTGTCATGCATTGCATTATGGGTGCAGCATGCCCATGCATGACCCCCCTGTGCTCCCCCCGCTTTTGACACGCAAGCCAAAAAAGGTTCGCCATCGCTGATTGAGGAAGTATATTGGATTGCAAGGCATAAATATGTAACACAATATACTGTATATTTAAGTATTCATATGTATAAAAATAAAGGCTTTTAAAATGACTCCAATGATTACATGAACACAACCTTTAATTTTCATTACAATAAAAAACTATACAAAAATTATTTCTAGATGGTCTGCATACATTTATAATAATATACAGTACAATTTGACGTGTGTCTCTACTAGAAGTAATCCTCACTAAGTACAGAGAATAAAACCTAATAAAACCAATTGGTCCAATACCTGGGAAGCATCAGATTGTCTAATCCAGCATGTAAAATGGATTATTTCAGTTCTGAAAGAATAACGCTGGGTGATCCACAGCTAGGGGAATTTACCGCCAAGCTCCATTATTTATTTTTATGTTTATTTATTTCATCAAGCATGTATTAGATAACATATATAAGTGTAAGCATGATTTTGAATACATGAAATTGATACGAATAAAAGGGGACATTAGGACAGGGATGGTAGGAACGTTGGTGCACTTATGCACACCCCTTACAGACCTCTTAGGAATGGGGTGAGGTCAATTGTAGACAGTCTAAAGTTAAGGTTTTGGGGGTTTGGGGAAGAAACCACAGAGTCAGGTATTGCATTCCAGGCAGGGATGGGTTCCGGCAGCTGCTACCGCCGGTTTGCTTGTGGTTGCGCAGTGCACGCGCATGCTTGATGCGTGCTATGCACGCATGGGCACACATGCGCAGCACTATAAAAATAAAACAAGAACAATCAGGAGAACCAGTTCAGGGGCATGGCAGGCCTGGGTCGCTGCTGGTTCCAGCGACCCAGGCCGCCAAACTACTACCGGTTCGCCTGAACCTGTCCAAACTGATAGGAACCATCACTGATTCCAGGCATTGAGTACTCTGTTGCTGAAGTCATATTTTCTGCAATCGAGTTTTGAGCAGTTTACCTTAAGTTTGTATCTATTGTGTGCTCATGTATTGTCGTGGTTGAAGCTGGAGTACAAGTAGGACATTGTAGTAGACAATTTTATGTACTACACTTAGACTGAAGGCGGCGTAATTCTAAGTTGTCTAAGCCCAAATTTCAAGTCTGGTGGCATAAGGTATTCTGTTGCGAGCAGAAGAGTGGAGGATTCTTCTCGTGAAATATCTCTGGACTAAGGGACAAATTTAGTACTGTATACCAGGAGTGTCAAACTCAAGGCCCGTGGACCTAAGCTGGCCCACAGGGTGGTTAGATCTGGTCTGCAGCACCGCCCTGGAAACAGTGAAGAATTGGCCTGCGGTGCCTCTGCCAGAAAAAAATGGAGCTCACAAGGGCTGCATGTGGCCCTCCTGAGCTCCATTTTCACTGGCAGAGGGTTGCAGGAGGCCATCACAGCTGAAAACGCAGCTCGGGATCCTGTTTTCACTGACAGAGTGCTTGGGCTCAGGCGCCCCCGAATGAGTGATGTCAAGCTGGCCATGCCCACCCCAGCCCCCTAAGTTCAAAACAACCTTGATGCGACCCTCAATGTAATCGAGTTTGACACCCCTGCTGAATACCATACAACTGCTACATATAATGCTGCTGGGGGAAGTGGATGAGAGACAGTATTTTAAACAAATCATTGTGGAAGGATGCTAAGAGAGCCATTTTGCTCTAATGGTGAAGACTCCAGGCTAGAAACCAGATGCCTTTGAGTTCTAGTCCTGCCGTAGGCATGAAAGCTAGCTGGCTCTCAGAACACAACATCTGGCTTGGGTTGGTCAATTCCTTTTGCAACCAATGGATCTTCTGTTGAGCTGAAAAAAGCAGACCCTGCACTTGTGGGAAACTAGGAAGAAAAAATAAATTGGGAGGATGCTGTACTACAAAATAAAAATTAGAATGATTTGTTTGAACGCTTACTATTTCAAGTTGCTTTTTCTTTTCTTTTTCTTTTTTTTTTCATTTTTGAATCCACGAGATGATTTAAACTCATATCATTTTGCTTTCCCTGAAAACGCCTTTGTTCTCTCTTGTTGTGTACCCAGGTGTGCATGTGAGTATGCTTTGCCACAGGCATGTTTCTTTTGTTCTCTGCTGCTGCTGGACCCTTTGTCTTTCTCGGTGCAACCGTCACTCAAGAGGCCACATCAATCACACCACGTGGGTCGTCCCCCACAGTACTGGAAAACATCTGCCTTTCCCCAGAAGCAAGCAGCTGGTGGCCTAGAACATGTGGGTGTTTGCTGAATTAATTTCTCTTTTCAGTCTTTGAATTGAGCCTACCTGTCATTTGTAAACTGCCGAGATACCAAGAATGTTCTTTTGTGAAGCAAATACATTGAAGGCAACACTTCTCTAATCCCTTTTCCTCCATTGTTCTCCCATTTGCTGTCTTTTGGCTTCGAAATCAATCTTTCTTCCTTTGTTTGTACGTATCAAGCCATCTGCTGCTGTCATTTCTGCTTTTGGTGGAACCTGCTAAGTCACCTGGCTCTCCCTTTTCTGCCATGCAGTCCACTGCCATACCTTCAATTTCAGGTTCACAACAGAATATAAATCCTTGGAGGGTCAACCTTTGCAGATTTTTAGCCAATGCTGTTTACTGACTCCATTTTGGGGCAGCAAGTTTAATTATACCTATTTTTCAGCCTTCTTTTACACCCATTCTTTTTTAATAAGCTTTCTACCAATCGGGCATGAACCAGGGGTGAAATCCAGCAGGTTCTGGAGAAATGGTAGCGGAAATTTTGAGTAGTTCGGAGAACCAGCTGGCTCCAGAGTGGGCTGGGAACTGAGATTTTGCAGTATCCTTCCCCTGGAATGGAGTGGCAATGGAGATTTTGCAGTATCCTTCCCCTGCCATGCCCACCAAGCCACGCCTACTAAGCCATACCACACCCACCAAGCCACACCCACAGAACCGGTAGTAAAAAAAATGAATTTCACCACTGGTATTAACAATGAGCTGCTTATGCAGTTCAGTGGGTTGAAAGCTGAACTTTGTGGAATAAAAATCCTAACTGTACTACCGGTAAAAATGTGTCAGTTCCCAATCTGAATCCTCCATGAAGGCTTGCAGGGTTTACAGGGTTTCTGAATCTTAGCAACTTTTAAGTGGTATGGACTTCAATGCCCAGAATTCCCCACCTACCATGGCTGGCTGGGAAATTCTAGGAATTGAAGTTTATACCTCTTAGAGTTGCCAAGATTGAGAAGCACTGTTAAGGTGCATTAAGTCATAACCATGGTTCATTGAAGAAGGTAGAAAAGAAAGAAAGAAAGAAAGAAAGAAAGATGATAGATAGATAGATAGATAGATAGATAGATAGATAGATAGATAGATAGATAGATAGATAACCAACAGGAAGGTGGATAGGAAGGTGTGGATGAATGCACTGTTGGGAGACCAGAAAGACTAGCTTAGGGATAAGTCCTCATGGAGAAAATCTATCTAAGAGGTGCCTAAGAGTTGAAAAAGACTTGCCACGTAATCATTTTTTAAAAAAATAATTAAATGAATGACAACCTGTGGCCGGCTTGCACAACATACTTAGCCAAAACTAAGTATGTAAAATAAATACAAAAACATAACTATAGTTTTAGTAGCAACTTTGTTCCCAAAATGTCTATAAAATTTTGTGTCATACAAAAACAGCACGAAGCAGGGGCAGAAAACATCCGATAGTTGGTAAGTTTAAGAAACCTCGGTCTAAATGATGCCAGCAGCATTTGTGATTTACAGTTTTGTATGCTCAGCTATAGAATATATAGCTTTATGCTTCCTTTTCAGGAGATGATAAATCTGATAAGGGGAAGAGGGTCAGCTTCCTGCAAGATAATTGATTTGCTGTTGAGAGCTTGATCTAAGCCTGGGCTCAAGTCAGCCAAGGTTAAGAAACACTGATTTAGATCATGAAAACATCTGGCAAAGCCTCAAGGCTCTTTGAATGACTGATCCTGAACGAGAAGATGACACAGAAAGCAGCCCTTCCTCTCTTAGTAAGAGCTGATGGGGTGATTTTGCCCTGAAAGCCCAGCTTCTGAAGGACATCCTGGCACAGCCTTGAGAAATAACAGTAGCTATGAAGAACATGACAAATACTGTGCTATAAATTCAATTCCATCCATAGCTTATTATGCCTGAAACCCTTGACAATGTCATCACACGTCATGGAATATCACTGGTATTTGCTAAAAGCAAAAAGAAAAGTACAATTACTTAAAAAGATTATTCCTTGAATTATATGCACTTAAATCTCCAATACTATGACACCTGTATTTTAAAGTTGGGAAAGAAGACTCTTAATTTGTCCCAGTTAATTTGATTTAGCTTTCAGACCCACCACATTCTAGTAGGTTTTATCATTTCTACTACTTGTGCCACCTAGTTTTTTTTTTTTTAAAAAAAGAACCCACTTTGACCAACATTTTTTAACACACAGGAGTGTAAACTCTGGTCAAACAACACACAATGTTAATTATATGATTTCTTCTTGAATTCCCTATTTTCCTTTTTACTAGTAGGTTCAAAACTGGGGTCTTTGCTCCTTTCAGGCTGTTCCAATTTTCCAACAGGGGAGATTCACCATTTTGCTCCTCCAATAGGAAGCTGTGATCTAGGATCCAAAAACATTCAGCTGTTAAATGTAAAGGTTTCCCCTGTCCAGTTGTGTCTGACTTAGAGGGGTAGTACACATTTCCATTTCCTAACTGAGGGAGCCAGCATTGTCTGAAGACACTTCCGTGTTCATGTGGCCAGCATGACTATATGCCAAAGGGAATGTTGTTACCTCCCACCGAAGTGGTACCTATTTATCTATTCGCATTTGCATGCTTTCCAATTGCTAGGGGGACAGGAAGTGGGGCAATTAATGGGAGCTTACCTGATCGTTTTCAGAATCTGGCACAAGCTTCCAGGCTGGCCCTATGTAGAATTATAAGCCTCGGTTTGTTGGCATTCTTTTTCATTGTCTGACTTGCTACTCCCCCTAATTTTTATTATTTGTCCAACCTTAATATAATGGTTAAACCAAGAGGTAAAAATGGTAATTGCAGGGCAAATTTCCCTTCTGCAGTAAATGTATACCTTATAGGCTAAGTAAGCCAGAATTCGTGACCTACCACTTTGTGCAAACAAGGCTACTGGGTATCCATGTGCTTCCGTGTCTCTTGAGAGTAAAGCAGAGAGCTGCTTTGGTTTATATGCCCTTTTCGTATCTATCTAGAAAACCAAGGATTGCTAATATCTCATTTTATTTATTAAATTTACACTGTTTCCTTCAGTAATGCAACATGCATAGCCTTGTAGAAGGATAGCCATGTTACTTTGTAATGTTAATGTAGGGTTCCAAGTAACACCCCCAACGAAAGAAGACTCCGAAGCTTGAAGTTCCTCAAAGTTCCATTTTATTAGAGATGTCATATTAGCACATCTGGGAAAACCAGAATCTGAAAGCTTCCAGGTTTTCCCCACCCAAATGAAAGTCCAAGCCTTTGCCCAACACCCACATGTTTGTCACATAGCCCAATCAATGCACCATCCCAACTGGAGATGCCTTCTAGTCACGCCCTTACAGGTGCAGGGCAAGATGTCCTTGACTCTCTGAAAAAGGAATGTTATTATGACTATATATCTCCCATACTTCATATAATCCCATTTTCCTACAGCATTGAATGTGGCCGGCCTGGAAGGCCAATGCAAAAGATGGCTTCCAGGCCTGATAGTTATTAAATCAGGATCCTGGTTCCAATGAACACATTATATTCAAATATATAAGCTTTTGTGAGATGGAAATGTCTTCCTCAGATGCATAAGGTGGTTAGATAAATGTAGGATTTAAATTCTACAGTTCTAGATAGATTAGAGCAAAACAGTGGCTGGCTTCATCCAGTGAGCCTCTGTGGACAGGTAGAGATGAATTAGGTGACTAATAGTTTCTTAACATTTATGTATATAGATTAGTTTATGCAAGACATTTGTTAGTAGATTACCATTGATTGTGTTGAGATGAAAGTTAATTTTTGTGTTGCTGTTTCAAGGAAAGTTGACTAAGACTTTCATAGTTCCCCTGTGCACACAGACACACACCTCAGTTGTTTCTTGAATAATGTTGGGAATGCCAATGTTTTTGACCCAGTCAGGAAATGTAAATTTTGTCAGCAGGACCCAGCTGCTCCTGTAAAGGTTACAGATGAATGCAGCAGAGAGAAACTGTACTTCCCAGCATTTGTATAAAGGTCATTTCAATAATAAATGCAGTTTTGAAGCTTTGTAATGCAAAACCTCACAACAGCCTGCAAGGAATTCAGTTTATGGCATTTGAGTAATGCAGGTTTATCATTTTGGTTGTGGATGTATTCAGTTCTTTGTCTTAAAAGGGATGGCCTTCCTTTTGACAATCTCTTAATATCTGTTTCCACTACCTATATAATTAACAACGACTTCATCAGGGGCACCTTATTGTTATATGAGTTCTAAACATGTTTACTTTATAATAAAGGTTACCGATTGAGTTATAAGCTAGGAAACTATTGGATTGGCATTTTTCTTCGTCTCATGTTGCAAGTACTAAAACAGAAACATTAACAGAGTCCTGGATGGAAACAGCTAAATAAAAATTCTGTGCTAGCCTGGAACCAATTCTAGAGTGATGATTCTCAACCTCACTTAGAAAACCATTTTTTCACTGGTTTTGCCGCAATTTGAAAAGCTGCTGTTTTATTCACAAGGCTGCAGCTCTGCAGTGTTTGTAGACAGTCTTAATTTCCCCATTGTTAGAAACGTCATCCTCGGAAAAACGCATCTCCTTCTCTTCCCCAGAGTTTTAGTATCATGTTCATTTCAAACACACCTCCCTTTTTCTCCCACTTCAGCCACTGTAAGTAACAGGCAACCATGGCTACAGAGATTGGGGAAAGCACAAGAGCCAACATTTCATATTTTCATGGTCGCAACTCACAGGGGTTGTGAAATGCACTAGAATGTTTTGGTGGGTTTTAGGTCTTTGTTAAAAGTGACTGGGTGAGAGAGCCCTAAGCTAGGACACTCCTTTTTTTTATCATGTGTTTTCTACACTGGTATCTCAGTACTCATTGTTAACTGATTCTGGGAGGTATGATAAGTACCCAAAAGTACCAAACAAATTATTCCCACAAGGAATAATATAGCAAGTCACAAGGCAACTGGCATTGACATGTTCTAGCTTGTTGTTGAGTACCAAACAAACAATGAATACAGAGACCAAATTTTCATGTCAAAATGCGCTGAGTACCAAATTGGATAAGTTTCAAAGCAGTTGAATACCAAAGTACCACTGTATACTGTAACCCCTCAAATTATAGGCATTTCTTTAGTTCTGGGCAAAGTAATCTTGACTTAAAGAAAATAGGGAGTTTTGCTGAACGGAAAGAGCTCTGAGGGAATCAGTATTTTAGCCCTTAACAGCTGGTTTTAAAGGTGCTGTTGCTGAAGTGGAAATTTCTTGGCAGAGACGGACTGCTTGTGAACAGCAAAGAAATCTCTCCAGTTCATCTGATAAAGATGGGGCTTGCATTGCTGCCAGAAATCCAACAAATTAAGAGACAGCTTTCCTTGACTGCTTGGGCCCTGAGAAATTTGTAGGTCTCTAATCTGTTGCATAAAATGCTGTATTCTCTTATTAAAAATATCTAGCACTAGCAAGGTTTATTTTTCAAATTCCATTCCCACAGACCCTGGAACCTATGATGTTGCAGCCCCGTTCAAAGATTGTTCCTACATGGGATTGGTTGGAATACTGGGCAGAGATGTTACCTTTGGTCTCATTTCTAGAATACTCTGTTGCAAACACCAAGTCATCATTTGTAAATATACAGAACATTGATTGGAAGATGCGAAACAAAAAAGGGCAACAGTTTCCAAGCATGCCCATGATGGCTTTCTACAGCTGAAAATGAGATAATTAATGGCAGGATGTGGGGGGACATTCCTAATGTAGCATGTATTGCTGTTTTGTGTTGTCAATCACTTGTCTTTTAGAGATATTCAGGCTGTGAACCAACAGGGCTAGATGGCAACAGACTTTTTCCAATTATTTGAATTTGCAATTATAGAAAGGAGGGGGAGACAAGTAACTGTAAAAACAAATTAGGCAAATACTAAACATATTTTGCAGCCCTAAAAGTCAGAATGAAATGATGAAGGAAATGTCCTTCTGGGTTCAGCTCCAAGTGGGCAAAAAGACACTGGAGACATGGAGGCTGCTTCGAAAGATGGTTTATTGTTGGACAGGGCCACATGGCTTGAGCCCTGAACAGAAAAGGTGATCGCATGCTTCAATGTTGGTGGAGAAGAAGTGAAGGGCTGAGGGAGGGGCTTGCTAGGCTTTTTATAACCTGCTCAGGCCCACCTCTCTGTTTCCTGTTCCTGGGTAAGAAATGTATTATGATTGGTTGTCAGACTCCCATGGGGCCATGCAGGGGGCTACTCTCTAGGCTGTGTTTTGAATCCAGATTTGGTTGAGTTCTCAGATGCCATGTGGTCAGTTGGGTAAAGTTCCTTAATCCCTTCCCCCTGCAGATGCAGTGGAGAAGTCTTTATTATGTAAAAGTGGACTAGCTTGGCCTTAATGGCCCATTAACAGTGGGAATGGGCAGGAAGCTACAGGCAACTATTCTGTCTTTTAAAACATGTTTCTTTCTTTTCATATCCAGATAAATATTCTGCCTTTTCAATATTTTCTAGGATATTTCATTTTTCTGGGAGAGGGCTGGATGATAACTTCCCACAGAAACAAACCACATGATGGCCAATATATGGATGCAAAAGATTATGAATTATTAGGTTAACAAATGTACCTGTGTTGCTTTGTATTGACACAAGGGGCAGTTAAGGCATTCTGAATGTAGCAATTGCTCTCTGAGTCTTTAAAGACACAAAGCCAATTTAAAAAACTCCATTTCTGTTTAGAGATTAATTTTCAAAGCATTTAACTGCAGAAATTAGAAGAACAAGGACTCGGTATATTGTTGATGCCTTAACCATTGGATCCTGTGATGGGAAAGCATCACAAAAGGAACTGCTGGACTATCCCAGAGTTACTCCCTAAAAATTAAACAAAATATTTAGTTTCTTCATTAATAATCTAGTAATTAATAATTAATAATCTAGTAATTAATCTAGTAATTTTATAATTGGGATTATATCTGAACTGAATATTTTACGAAAGAGGAGGACAGAATTTTATTCAGATTGGTGAATATAATTATTTAAATCACCAGTTGAAGCTTTTAGTTTTTATTAATATTTTATATTCAGGTGAGGAATTCATTCATTAACACTCAGGCAATTACAGGTAGTCCTCAACTTACAACAATTCATTTAATGACCGTTCAAAGTTCAAATGGTGACATGACCATTTTTCACACTTATGACCATTGCAGCATCCCCATGGTCACGTGATTTACATTTGGATACTTGACAACTGACTCACATTTATGATGGATGCAGTGTTACAGAGTCACGTGACCTTCTTTTAAGACCTTCTGAGAAGCAAGTCAAGGGCGAAGGCAGATTCACTTAACAACCTTGTTACTAATTTAATGCAATGATTCTCTTAGCAAATGTGGCAAGGAAAGTCATAAAATGGGGCAGAACTCATTTAACAAACTTCTCACTTAGCAACATAAACTTTGGGCTCAATTGTGGTTGTGAGTTGAGGACTACCTGTAGTGCATCTCTCCCTTTTAAACATTGTCATGTCAGAACTTGGAAACCAAATCAGTATTAAAATTAATTGTCCAGTTTGGAGGACAAGTGTAGAAAATTCTGAGTGATTATATTTCCAGAAGAAACTGCCTAGAACAGTGGTTCCCAAACTTGGCAACTTTAAGACTTGTGGACTTAAAGCAGAGCTGGCTGGAGAATTCTGGGAGTTGAAGTCCACAAGTCTTAAAGTTGCCAAGTTTGGGAACCACTGGCCTAGAAAATGAACAAACCGAATGACAGTGAAATGTAATCTAAACATCCTCGTAAACTCCCCCCAAGATTTGCTGATGCTATTGTTGATGGTGGTTAATTTAGAAGGCAGGTAGGAAAATGAAATAGCATTCAGAAAATTTTGCAACACCATACCAGATCATCAAGGTGGCCAATTAACAAATGAATAAGAGAGAAATCATGAGGCAAATATAGCAAATACAAACATATGTTTGACTATGGGAAGGAAATAGATTTCCCAAGCTCATGACAAGTGTGAAAAATTGTAAAACCTGCATGTGGAAATTCAGTCAGCTAAGTCTGTTATTAAAGTCAGATCATCATCGGTGTAGTTTTCTAAAAGGCTTCATGAAGAATGGATTTGCATTTCTCTGGGGATTAGCCTTTTAGTTGAACTTGCATTAACCATTCCTGATAGCACAGCAACAGTGGAATGTTGTCTTTCTCATTTAATAACAAACTTATGCCCATACAGATTGCCTCATAAACTTAAAATTGACCTTGTTCTTCTAACTTATAATGAAGACATTACTACAGAATAGTGAGTTATGAACTTGTTTTGAATTTTGTAGTAACAAAACCTGACCTGTCCTAAGGGCCTATAGGCCTGGCTCTGCCAGTGAGCTTGGGGCCCTAATGGGGGAGCATCACAATGGAGGGGGGTGATCGATTAACAACAGATCCCACCCACCCCCCATCTTGTTCCCGTCCTCCCCATCTTTTAATAGGACTGGGGTGTTCTGGATTTTATATAGAATAGAATAGAATAGAATAGAATAGAATAGAATAGAATAGCA
This sequence comes from Thamnophis sirtalis, assembly GCF_051295495.1. Classification (NCBI taxonomy): domain Eukaryota; kingdom Metazoa; phylum Chordata; class Lepidosauria; order Squamata; family Natricidae; genus Thamnophis; species Thamnophis sirtalis. The sequence goes on along the minus strand of NW_028261383.1, from coordinate 141,423,354 downwards.
GAGTTGGAAGGGACCTTGGAGGTCTTCTAGTCCAACCCCCTGCCTAGGCAGGAAATCCTACACCACTTTAGACAAATGGTTATCCAACATCTTCTTAAAAACTTTCAGTGTTGGAGCATTCACAACTTCTGGAGGCAAGTTGTTTCACTGATTAATTGTTCTAACTGTCAGGAAATTTCTCCTCAGTTCTAAGTTGCTTCTCTCCTTGATTAGTTTCCACCTATTGCTTCTTGTCCGGCCCTCAGGTGCTTTGGAGAATAGCTTGACTCCCTCTTCTTTGTGGCAGCCCCTGGGATATTGGAACACTGCTATCATGTCATCCCTAGTCCTTCATTTCATTAAACTAGACACACTCAGTTCCTGCAACCATTCTTCATATGTTTTAGCCTCCAGTCCCCTAATCATCTTTGTTGCTCTTCTCTGCACTCTTTCTAGAGTCTCCACATCTTTTCTACATTATGGCAACCAAAACTAAATGCAGAATTCCAAGTGTGGCCTTACCAAGGCATTATAAAGTGGTATTAACACTTCACATGATCTTGATTCTATCCCCCTGTTTATGCAGCCTAGAACTGTGTTGGCTTTTTTGGCAGCTGCTGCACACGGCTGGCTCATATTTAAATGGTTGTCCACTAGGATTCCAAGATCCCTCTCACAGTTACTACTATTGAGCAAGGTATCACATATACTGTACCTTTGTTTTTCTTGCCTAAGTGTAGAATCTTACTTTTTTCACCATTGAATTTCATTTTGTTAGATAGCGCCCAATGTTCAAGTTTGTCAAGATTCTTCTGTATCTTAAGCCTATCTTCTGGAGTGTTGGCTATTCCTGCCAGCTTGGTGTCATCTGCAAATTTGATGAGTTCCCCATTTATTTCCTCATCCAAATCATTGATGAAGATGTTGAAGAGTACTGGGCGTAAAACAGGGCTTTGGGGTACTCCACTGCATACTTCCCTCCATGTAGATGCAGTTCCATTGAGGACTACCACGTTGAGTGTGGTTGGTCAGCCAGTTACGATTCCATCTGGTGGTGATGCTGTCTAACCCACATTCTTCTACTTTATCTAGTAGTAGGTTCTTCATGTTATTAATTTATATAGTTTTTATTTTTAAATGACTATAAACTACCCAGTTACCCTGAAGCAAGATGGGTGGCCTATAAATTTTAGAATACATAAACAAATAATAAAATCAAAGTCCAGATGTTATGACCTGCACAATGCAGCCACCCATGTAGCCCAAAGGCCAAGTGTGTGTAGAACAATAATTACAAAGGACTTGGAAGAAGCAGATGAGCTGGATACGTGGCAGTCAGGTTTTGGGTGTGAATGTGGGACATAATATGGCAAGACTGGGATGGAGGGAGCCCAGTTATCCTACTGGACCTGTCACTGGCCTACAACATGGCAACCACAATACAGCCACCTGCAAAATCTGGGAAATGCTGGCGCCATGTGGAAAAGCTGGTGCTCCTTTTTCAGTAGGCAGCCCCCCTTAGTGGTAATCTGACCCTTGGACAGTCAATTATGGGGTAGTTAGACTAGAAGCAGTCATTTCCCCCATTTTGTTTAACATCTGAAGGATGCTACAGGGAGAGGGCATCTGCTAGATGAGGATAAGGTATCAATAAGTATAATGGTAGGTTGGGATGACCTTGAGAGAGAGGAGGAAGAGATGCTGCCTAAGGATTGGTCAGATAAGAGGGAGCATAGCCCACAGTTGTACAATGAACAGAACAAGATGTTCAGGAAGGAGTCTCTCAGGTTATCAGGCGGTAAAGGCGATAGGGGACAGTGCAGAATTGTACTTTCAGATTTGCAAGATTCTGTTAATCCAGCTTTATAATAAAGTGGAATTAGCTCATCTGGTCAAGTTACCTGTCCGTTCTACTTGGGAAGGCTGATAAATTAGCAGTTTTGAACTGTAGGTCTCCAGTTCAGGCTGAATGGGGGAATATGGAAGATGCAATGTATGAAGGCAGTCAGAGTCTGGATGCAGAACTGATTCAACCTAGGCAAGAATGAATGGCTATTTATTCAGAAGACTACTGATTCTGGGATTACACCAATTTTGGCTTTCAAGAAGTAGTATTTATCCTGAAATTTGGGAGTCTTCCTGGCTACTTGGATCCTTATGGAAAACAGGTGGAGGCCATGTCCAGAGGACCTTCTCCCAGCTATGGCTTGGTGTATCAATTCCATACCCATAATGCTATCCGTGTGACTACCCCCTGCATGCATGTGTGCACAACCAGTGACCCCCTCTGCTTTTGGCACATTTTTTTCGCCCTCCCCAGGCTCCAGAAACTTTCTAAACAAACCTCCCCCACCCACTCGGAAACCGCCCCCCCGGAGGCCTCAGGAGCTTCCCTGAAGGCTCCGGAGGGCGAAAAACGGACCTATTGGGAACTGGGAAGTTCGGGAATGATGACTTCCAGTTTGTCCGTAGGGCCGATTTTTGACCTCCAGAGCCTTCAGGGGCCTTCAGGAGGCTTCTCTGAAGGCTCCGGAGGGCAAAAATCAGCCCTGCGAACAAACCGGAAGTGACTTCCGGTTTGTCCATAGGGCCAGTTTTCAAAGAAGCTCCAGAGGGCGAAAAACGTCCTCAAAAGAAGGCTGACAGGGCAGTGCCTTGCGTGCCCTAACAAATGGCTCCGCATGCCATCTGTGGCATGCGTGCCATAGGTTAGCCTATTGGCATATTTCTAAGTGCAATTCAAGATGCAGAGTATTACTTATAAATCTGCACGTAGCTCTGGCCCTGCCTACCAGAGATGGGTTTCAAATCCCGGTGCTACCAGTTCACTCATGCTTGTGCATGTGCGCATGATGCTTCTGCACATGCACAGAAGCGTCCCAGTGTGTGAGCAGAGCCTCCCGCCACCACCACTATCGATTCCGCTGATCCAGGCCGAACTGGGAGAAACCCACCCCTGCTGCCTATCCACAAGAATACCTAGCCCAGAGAGCTTTTGCACACCCAATCCAAGTGAATAGTGAAGGCCTGCTGAAGATGCCTGCCTATCAAGAAGTAAAATTGAAGGGCACTCTCTAAAGTGCTCCCTTCCTCTGGGAATGATTTGCCCTTCAAACTAATGATAGCTCACTCTCTGTGGTGGAATATAGTCTGGAGTCCCAGGAGGGAGGGGCTGCAAAGATACAGCAGAGCTTGTAAGTCCCTAGGCAGGAAGAAGGCAAAGACAGACCCCTCTTCACAGAATATACAGAAAGTCCTCAACTTTGGAGCACAACTGAGTCCAAAATTTGTGTAAGCAAGACTGTTATTAAGTGAGTTTTGTCTCATTTTATGACCTTACTTGCTATAGTTAAGTGAATCACTGTAGTTATTAGTAACCTGGTTGTTAAGTAAATCTGGCTTCCCCATTGACTTTTCTTGTCAGAAGTTTGCAAAAGGTGATCACCTGACTTTGGAACACTGCAACCATCATAAATATATGCCAGCTGCCAAACATCCATGTTAGATTGGGTAATGGATAGGAACACACAGGCTTAACGGTAACAACAGCTCTTTATTAAGTACAAGTGAGAACAATCCAGCGAAGGTTGAGTCTGACAGCAGCCCTTCGACCAATAGGATTAAACCTCTGTTCCCACCGAAACAGTGGACCTTGGTGGAAACCACTGTAGTTAGAACAAGTATCTAACAATCCAAATTTTAATTAAGTGACCACTGGGATGCAGCAACAGTGAGAAGTGAGAAGAACAGTCCTAAATCACTTTTTCAACACCATTGTAACTTCTAATGGTCACTAAATGAATGGCTGTATGTCAAAGACTACCTGCATCTATAGGTATGCAAATGGTTGCTCTAGTCTGGCAAGATTTCTGTCTGTAGGTGAACATCAATAAAGTACTGAGAAGTAACTCCACATGTTGCTCCTGGTTCTTGTGGCCCAGGGATGACTTCCTGAATCGGTTGGTACCGGTTCGCAGCGGCCGCAAGTTGCTTGCGCATGTGCAGTTGACTAAAAAATGTTCTGCGCATGTGCAGAAACATGCTGGCAATGGCAGAAGAGACCGGGGGACCGGTTCAGTGTCACGGCTGGCCTGAGTCGCTGCCGGTTCTGCGACCCAGGCCAAATCACCACTACCAGTTCAACCGAACCGTGAGCAACCCACCTCTGTTGTGGCCTGACATCAGTCTTGCCAGACTAAAGTAACTATCTCCCTAAACTGTAGATGACCAATGACCAATCCTTGCCTCTATGACCTTTGCCCATCTGAAGCCCAGAATCTATGAGTTCTAATCCCGCTTTAGGCATGAACACTGACTGGGCTAGAGTTAGGGACGATAAGATGCTGGACTAGAAACCAGGAGATAGTGAGTTCTAGTTCCACTTTAGACATGAAATCCAGCTGGGTGACTTTGGGCCAGTCACTCTCTCTCAGTGAAACCCACCTCACAGTGTTGTTATTTTGGGGGAAATAGGAGATAGAAGGAATATCCGGTATGTTCCTCACCTTAAATTATTTATAAAAATAATAAAGGTGTGATATAAAATAATTACAATAAATACACAATATTATCAAACTATTAGGGGCTTTTCTAAGTGAGCTATGGAATTAGCTTCAGCTAGTCCATCTTAATCATTTTGTGCTTTTGCTAGATCTAGCCGTAATTAGATCTGTTTAGTAAGAGATAAAGCAGTCCAGTAACACCTGCTTTAACGCTTGCCAGTAGAAGCTAAAGGGGTTGGCCACAAAAGGCTTCCTATGTAAGAAGTGTCAGTTTAGCGGATGGATTGTGGTTTTGTAATCTTGCTAAGAAACTCTGCAGTGGGCCTGTTACTAGAACAAAGGGAAGTAGTGTGACATTTTGCTTAGTTGTGGTTAAGAATATCTAGACAGACGCGTAGAGACAAAAATTACCATTAGTATATTAGAACACATATCCGAAGGCAGAGAGTGGAACTAATTTAAGTGCACCCCAATGCATGTTATGGGTTACTGTTAGCATATTGTACTGCGGGTGCTTAGGTAGAAACAGGAACTAATGATGTACTATCTGACGTGATCAGTGGTTTTCTTATCATAAAAAATGCTGTTTTTCCTGATTTGGGGCTCTTGGTTTGCACTTGGGTCCCAAGCCTGCTCTTTACTTCTGGGCAGAAATAAGGTGTTGAGTTCCATTTCCTCAACTTGGCATGATTACAGCTAGTCCTTAACTTGCGACAGTTCATCTAGTGACCATTCAAAGCTACAACGGTACTGAAAAAAGTGACTTATATGACCATTGTTTACACTTACGACCATTGAAGCAGCAGGATCAAAATCACATGATTTTGATTTGATCACATGATCAAAATTTAGATACGTGGCAACTGAGTCATATATATAGGGTCAGATACTGACCCCAAGTTGCAGTGTGTTGGGGGTCATGCGATCTCCTTTTGTAACCTTGTGACAGGCAAAGTCAATGGGGAAGCCAGATACATAAAGCCACAGCAAAGGAAAGCTGAAGTAAAATTGTAAACATAGTTGCTGAGTCACTTAGTGACTGTGTTACTTAACGACCAAGTTCCCAGGTTCAGTTGTCACTAAACAAAGACTACCTATAGTTATTTCCATTTGCTAAAGGCTAGGACCATGTATAGCGTAAGCCCTTACATAGGTGGAAATACAACTTCATTTTAATTACCTTATTTTTTGGAGTATAAGACGCACCTTTTTCCTTCAAAAAAGAGACTGAAAATCTGGGTGTGTCTTATACATCGAATACAGCATTTTTTGCCTCCTGAAGCCCCGCCCCCTTCACCAAAATGGCCATGCAGAGCCTGTAGGAGGCTTTCAGAGGGCTCCTGGGGGCTGGGGAAGACAGAAATGAGCAAAAAATGCCCCATTTTTTGCTCAATTTCCCCGTCCCCAGCCCCCAGGAGGACTCTATAAGCCTTCTAAAGGCTATACATGCAATTTTGTTGACGAAACACGGGCTCATTTTCGTGAAAAACGGGCCTGTTTTGGGGAGTTCTTCAGAGTGCAAAAACTTTTTTATTTGCCTCTTCAAAACCTTGGTGCTTCTTATACTCTGAAATTACGGTAGGTAAGCAGACAGTTTGGGCAATAAAAATATTAGCTGTCTAGAAGGGCTCAGAGATTAAGGCAGGAATACTTGTGAACAGGAACAGTACAGGTAGTCCTCGACTTACAATAGTTTAGTAATAATTTAGTGACAGTTCATAGTTACAGCACACATTGAAAAAACTGACTTATAACCGTTTTTCACACTTATGACCATTGCAGCATCCCCATGGTGATGTCAGTGGTGGGATTCAAATTTTTTTACTACTGGTTCTGTGGGCGTAGCTTTGTGGGCATGGCATGGCTTTGTGGGAGTGGTTTTGTGGGCATGGCAGGGGAGGGATACTGCAAAATCCCCATTCCCTCCCCACCCCACTAACCTGCTTTTCAACTCCGTTCTCCTATTCAGGGCAACAAAAGGAGATCAGCTGGGAGGCAGCAGGGGCAGGGCCAGCCTATTTGCCGGTTCTCCGAGCTACTCAAAATTTCTGCTACCGGTTCTCTAGAACATGTCAGAACTGGCTGAACATCACCTCTCGGTCACGTGATCCAAATTTGGATGCTTGGTAAGCAGTTCATATTTATGATGATTGCAGTGTCCGGGGGTCATGTGATCAGCGATCTTCTGACAAGCAAAGTCAGTGGGAAATCCGGATTCACTTAACGATCATGTTACTAATTTAATGAATGAAATGATTCACTTATCAACTGTGACAAGAAAAGTTGAACAATGGGGCAAACTTAACACATGTTTCACTTGGCAACATAAATTTTGGGTTCCACTGTGGTCGTAACTTGAGGACTACCTGTAGTGGGCTTCCGAGTTGTAGCAGGCTTCTTTTTTCCAGCTGCTTTTCCCAACCAGGGTGTTCAGATGTGTACCTCCTGTGCTTTTACCATTCTGTTATAAAGACTCTGAGATTTCTGCTTACCAAGCTGATTATACATGAGGCAAGTTGACAGCCATGTAGTTACTGCTTCAAGTGTCTGAGTTGTTTATGAGATCAGGCTTTTGTTCGATATCATAGTTTTCCCTCTGACTGAAACCTTATTTGACAAAGGAAGACTGACTCAGCCAGTCAATGCTGTACACAACTCTACTCTGAGAAGATGAGAAGCTATAGAAGCTGACTGTCGCTGGCTGATTTTGTATGCTCTGCAGGGGAGACATCTCACTGAGAACACACAGCAGTGTTTACTTTAGAATAAACATGCACAGGATTACTCCCCTAAAACAAGGGTTAAATGCTACCGGTTCAGACCAATTCACCTGAACGGGTAGTAAAAAAAAAAATGAAATCGGTTCAGGCGTTTTTTCTGACAATCAGCTATGACACGCAATTTATATTAGTTGCATTAGATTATATTATAATCTAAATCGCGTGGCACAGTGGATTTCCCCCCTTGCTGTTTGCTTACCTTTGCAGGCACTTGGTAGCAGGCTCCGTCCACCTGCCCGGACATCATCACATCCGTTTTTGATGCTCTGCGCATGCACTCACATTGCTACCGAACCGGTAGCAAAGGTAAGTGGATTTCACCCCTGCCCTAAAGATTTGGACAAGTTGGGGTCCATATTAATAAATGTTGAGCAGGAAATAACAATGAGCTTAATTATATAAAACTGGAGCGCTGACTAATGTTTAGCGGTTATTATATATGAAAATACTACTGTGTAGGCTGTTTCTGTATAGTAGAAAAAGGCAATAGTTGTGCAAAGACTGAAATTATATGTTATTAAACTTCTCTTTAGAAAGGACATTTAATCAAGTCTGTTTTGCTGTGTTGGATTATATGAATTAATCCATAACACAAAAACCGGAATAAGGATCAACATACAAAAACAACTTTGATGGAAAAAAATTATCCTAGCTTTTAATAGCTCCCAACACAGCTACTGAAAAGTGTGGGTATCAAAAATTTCCATTCCAAAAGGTATTTGCAGTATATTGGGCTCTTTTTGAAACATGAGCAACTGAACACATAGTCCTCATTTAGCAACTGCCTTTTTAGCAACTGTTTGCAGTTACAGTGGTAATGAAAAAGTAACTTTACAACCCATCCTTGCATTTACAATCATCTGTAAGTCTGCAAAAGGAAAGAAAAGCTGAAATAGGATCATAACAGTTGAAGTTTCACTTAGTGTCTGTTTTATTGAATGACGCATTGTTCTCCCGATTGTGGTCACTAAATGAGGACTACCTGTATATGAGATGAGCTAATACCCATCAGCTGCTACATTTTACTGGCTCTTGGTCATGCAAAGCCTGTGTATGTACAACATGTAGAGCAGGGATGTCAAACTCACAGTGACACATTTTGTCACGTGACGTATTACGACTTTTTTCCATTTCGCTAAAACGGATGGGAGTGGCCAGCGTGCGACACATCTGTCCCGCGGGTCGTACGTTTGACACTTCTGTGTAGAGGCAGCCACACTACTACCAATTAGGCAGATGCTGAAAGGGAGGGTGATTGTCCTTTCAACACGTGCATTGAACACAACTTCTGCACAACTGAAAATAATTCTAAATATTCTGAAATCATTGATTGCACAAAAGTAGAAACAAGTGGCTTCCATTTTCAATTTTAGTCCATTCCATTCCGAAGGAATATTCCTCAGGCCACAGGCCACTTGCTAAAGGGGGCTGCCCTTCCTGAAGGGTGGAGCAGCTGGATCTGGGCCACCAAGGTTTCAGCAACTCCTGCTTCTCAGTGGCCATGGAAATTAGCATGCAGCAAAGCAATACAACAGCTTTGTTTACTTTATATACAAACATTTGCCGGAGAGGCATTTTTAAAATAATAAAAAGGATGAATGGCTGCAGCCCATTTTTTTTGTTTGAAATACATATAACCATTCATTTAATGACTGTGCAAATTACAATGGCACTGAAATTTATGATCTATCTATCTATCTATTTATAAATTTTATCAGCTGTCCATCTTACCATGAGGTAACTCTGGGAGGCTTACAGTCAAAAGATATGTATTCATAGGTTCAAAGTTACAATGCCACTGAAAAAAACTGACACAACCCTTTTTCACACTTAGGACCTATGAAGAAGCATCTTCATGGTCATTTGATTTACACACGGATGCTTGACAACTGGCTCATATTTATGACGGTTGCAGTGTCCTGGGGTCACGTGATCCCCTTTTGTGACCTTTTGACAAGCAAAGTCAATGGGGAATCCAGATGCACTTAACAACCTACTACTACTAATTTAACAACTGCAGTGATTCAGTTAACAACTGTGGCAGGAAAGGTCGTAAAATAGGGCAAAACTCACCTAACAAATCTCTCATTTAGCAACATAAATGCTGGGCTCATTTGTGGTTGTAAGTCGAGGACTACTTGCATAAAGATGGAGCTAACTTAGTTACCACTTTGCAAATGTGTAGACACTGCGGGATCTTTACAGCACAATTGTTTTTGGTGTTGGTGTCTTGTGAATAATCAAGGAAGATTATACCGGTACTTGCATTCACTTTGTCAGCATTGCATCACACTTGGATTATGCAGCCCAATTAAGAAGAGAGCAGATTGCTTTGACTTGGGCACCTGCTCCCAGTGGGCACAATTACTAGTGATTTATTAGACCAACAGGAACCTGTTGCCTAAAGTTTCATGAGTTATCAGAAAGGTTCACTCTGACTAATTATAATGGGACATTAGGCACTTCTTGCTATTGTTCAGTCCCCTAACCTGTGTCTGACTTTTTGCAACCACAGCATGTCACACTCCCCTGTCCTCCTCTGTCTTCCCAAACTCATGTTCATTGTATCAATGACACTACCTAACCATCTCATCCTTTGCCCTCCCCTTTTCCTTTTGCTTCCAGTTTTTCCTGTAAACCTATAAACTGTTTAGCGAGTGCTATAAAGCACTATGAAGCAGTATATAAGTCTAAGTGCTATTGCTATTTCCCAACGTTCGGGTCTGCGCTTCTACATGTCAACTTTTCCTTTTATTAATTCCCCCAAAAGAGTCTGAAATGGGTTTATTCATCATCTTTATCTTGCTAACATTAGAATGCTTAGGACATATTGAGAATATAAGGTATGTTCTTCCAACTGTGTCACTATCAAAAAATAATAAGTGAGCCCTACTCTAGCTATTGTCTCACCTGGAGCAACCACCCCTACCATCATCACTCATTTCCACTTCCTACAAAATGGAAATAATAACTTAAATTAAATTAAATTAAACAAGGACAGTTTTTTCTTGAATGCCGTCACTCTACTTAACAACTAATTTCCACAACACTGTCAAATAATTCACCAAGGCTATATTACTATTATTCTTCTCTTCTTTACTAGTATATATATATCTTCCAACTTATTATATAACCATGTTGCTTGTATCTTTCAGTGCATATTGTTTTTATTGTTTCCTAATACTAATAGCTAATTTGTTAGCTTATTAGTAACCTTGACTATCACAAAGTGTTGTATCTTTTTATTCTTGATGAATGTATTTTATTCCCCTTATATACATTAAGAGCATATGCACCAGACAAATTCCTTGTGTATCCAATCACACTTGGCCAACAAAGAATTCTATTCTATTCTATTCTATTCTATTGTAAATCTCAAATATTATCAGCTATATTTTTCAAAGAAAAAAGCAAGAGCAAGTCACCGAACCTCAATTGTCTAAAGATAAATCATCTAAGAATTGCCATTTTTGAATAATTATTGATTTAGAAGCTAGAAATTCCAAGTTCCTTCCTGTTTAATTTAGAGTTAGGAAAGAGGTAATAAGTTCAGTAGCACATTTGGTTGAGTTCTTGGTTGAGTTGCTTAACAAGATTTTTTATTCAGCTAATTTCCCAGGTTTACCTGAAACAATGACTGATTTTTTCATGCTCTATCAGAACATCATTTTCTTCCATCATTCCTTCTTCATTACAGAATGGAATGCCACTTTAGTCACCTTTGAACCATCCATAGAAATCTTAATGCAGGTAGTCCTCAACTTAACTGAACGTTTTTGTTTATAAGTGAGACATTTGTTAAGTGGGTTTGCCCATTTTATGACCTTTCTTGCCATGCTTCTTAAACGAATCACTGCAATTGTTAAGTTAGTAATACGGTTGTTAAGTGAAACTGACTCCCCCATTGTCTTTGCTTGTCATAAAGTTGCAAAGGGGGAATTATATGACCTGGGGACACTACAACTGTCCTAAGTATGAACCAGTTACCAAACATCTGAATTTTGATTACATGATCATGTGAATGCTGCAACGGTCATGAGTGTGAAAAGTGGTTGTGTCACTTTTTTCAGTGCTGTTATAACTTTGAACAGTCACTAAATGAATGGTTGTAGTTGAGAACTACCTATAAGTTTCCCCCCTCCTTCCCTCTTATACCCCCCCCCCCGGTACAATCAGTTTGAGTTCTTTCTAATCTTCCCTTCCCTTCCTGTCCTGGATTTACAATTTGATTTTAACTGTCACTGTATAATTTCCTAGCAAATGTGCTAGGAATGAAAGTGAATAAATATTTGTCCTGACTGTTACTTCATTTTAATGCCCAATGTAACATACAATACAACAGTCCTTGAGTCAGCAGAAAACTATGAGGATATATAAATTGTGCTGCCTCAGTGACTGAGTCCATCTTACCTCAGGGATAGGCTTGGCGAGCAATGCTACTCTTTTTTTTTTCTGAAAAAAGGGTTTTATTTCTTTTAAAAAAACACAAATATTTCATCATTCGTCAATCATTAAAACATTGTACAATTTTTTTTGTATGCCCCTCCCTCCCTCCACCCCCCCAACCCCCCTCCTCCTTCCCCCCGACTTCCCAGAACCCGTACACGGTATGGATTTTTAACTAACACAGTCTAAAATCTATTGAGAAAAAAGAAATAAAGAAATTAATAACATTAATTATTAATAATTACTCTTACAGTTGTAATGTAGGATAATTTAAGGGCCACAGTTACTGGATTACCCAAGTTTCATTTCTCTTCTCTTCCAGTGTCATTTAATGGTAGAAAATAACAACAACAAACATGGGTTGTAGTCATGTCATTGTCAGCATTGTCAACAATTACATTTTGGGGATGATTCGTACAACAAAACTTGATTTGGGCAATGATAGGATGTAATGGGCTAGGAAAGTAGCAAAGGCAACATTATGGAGACATGACCTTTGAAAATAGTGGGGCATCTTCAGAAAGAGATGAGCGAACAATCATCAAAATGATTGAGCTATATCCAAAGTCTATTCAAAATAATTTAAAAGTGGCAAAACCTAATTTAAAAGTGGCAAAACCTAATTTGCCACTAGGGGTCAGAAGTGGTTTAGCACTCATATAACTGGAAATTTCCCAGTTCTAAACTTAAGAGAAGTGTCTTTTTGCAGAAATCCTTGATAAATAAAGGAACAAGCTTAATTAATCAAGGAAAGGAAAGGAAATTGGTTTATGATGAGCAAACAGTAAAAGCCACGGTATGTTAAGGAAGTAGTATGAATAAATGTTTACTGACATTCTCAGTCTTTAAGCTTACACCAAAAGCATGTGAAGTTAATATTTGGGGGCAAGATTTACACACACACACACACACACACACACACACACACACACACACACACACACGAACATTTGTGTACATGCATACGCACATTCTTCAAATTAATGGTTATTCTCCTAACTAAAAATTTGTCTTTATTTTATTACACCACTGCTAGCGTCAAATTGATGGTACACACAAGGAGGCACACAAGGAAGAACAAGTGACAAAATCTAATCTTAATATTGCAATGCCAGCTCCATCCCTTACCTACTTGTATGATGTGCCACAATGCAAGTACAAAAATTCAGAACATCTCAACACTCACATTGACCTCATCATGGTAAGAACAAGACAATATGAATGCATTACACTTAGATGGGGAAGGAGGGAATGGACTTTTATGCCTTTAATAACAGAGTGTCAGGAAAGTTGTAGGTTTGGTTTGTAATTCAGTTGAATCTATTGAAAGCACCTATCTCTTTACAAAATATATTCTAATTGCAGATAGTGATTAATAGAATTGGTTTGGTATGTTTTCTCAACAAATCCTGTTGAGACATATTTAGAAATTGTAGGAAGTTAAAACCCACCCCTCTGCTAGAAAAATGAAATATCCTGGGAAATATTAAGAAGGCAGAATATTATATTTCCCTGGATAAGAAATGGAGAAACATGTTTTAGGCAGGAAACAGACTCACTCTTAATAGCCCGTATCTTTGTCAATGGGCCATTAAAATGCTTGAGTCAGTCTGTTCTACATAACAAAGAACTCCCCTTCAGCTCCACAGTGATGGGATTAAGGCATAATAGTTTTAGCTCTTTACCCATGTGCCATGTCACCAAAGGGCGCCTGGGAACACAACCAGGCTTGGAATCTCCCTTCAAAAAGAAAGATTGGATAGAGGAAAATCCTTGTCTGCCTTCTTCACTGTATTGAAGTCACATCTAAAAGTACTTCCAGGTGGCCACCTACTTCAACCTTTTTACCATCTGCTGCAAATCTGCACTATTGCAGGAATGTTCTCACTGCTGAGCTGTAGCTTCCTCTGTATCCTGCCAGTATCCCTTCCAGCTCGCTACTGGGAAGGCACAGTGCCAGGATCCAACTGCCACTCCACCCATTCTTCCCTTGTTCTGCTTCAGAACAAAACAACATCTCCAACTGCCCATTGTGCAGTGAAAGATATCAAGACAACTCTTAAGGCAACAATAGAGAAAGGGGTAGATGGTAGAAGGCACTATAACACTTTGACCGCAAAAAGAAGGAAAATCTCAGGAACCACTAAGTGGGCAGCAAGCAATTGTTTGTCCCTGGCTCCGGAGGAAAGTTTTTGGGATTGTCTTCCCTTGGTGTTTCTTCTGGAGAGGGAGAAAGTAGACAGTTAATTGGCTTGGCCCCATGAGATTATGGAGAGTCAGGTAGCCCTCAATTTTTTAATCACAATTGAACCCAAAATTTCTGTTGCTGAGTTTTGCCCCATTTTCTCGCATCCAAATTTTGAACATGTGACCACGAGGATGCTGCAACAGTCATAATTGTACAAAACAGTCATACATCACTTGGTTGTAAATTGAGAACGACCTGTACGGGGGTGTAATTCTTGCAAGGAAAGGGGTCCATGCTGATCCTCATAGTTGGAAAATAAATTGGGGGAAAAACTTTTCAGGAAAATCCTACATTACAGAGAGAGGAGAAATATGTACACTTATTTATTTTTTCACTGTTTTTTTTAATTGAATTCCCATGCAGACAGTAGGTCAAGATATGGGTTGTCTATTAACCACCGGTTTGTAGAGACCATAAGAACAAAGAAGTGTTTTGTCTTCTTCAGGCAAAGTGAATCAACTCAGCCAATTCTTAATGATTGAAATAAATTCTTACTGCTTCATTTAGTTTCCTTTGGGGATGAAAAAGATGCTGTTGGATATGATGAGATGCATAAGTGAACAACACAATGTATGAATCCAGATTATAACACTTTCCCAAGAGTATTAATTCAGTATAAATTTGATTTCTGGCAAGTGAGAACTCAGGGTGTGATGTATGGAATGGTTTGGAAGATAATGTCACAAGAAAATTAACTAGTGGTCGTTTTCCCTCCTTGAAGAGTGGCTATAGTCTTGGAATCTCTTAAGGGATCTTCTTTTGTAGCACTCCATATTCTAATGGCTCAGTATTTGGAATTCTATCTATCTATCTATCTATCTATCTATCTATCTATCTATCTATCTATCTATCTATCTATCATCTATCTATCAAAATGGCTCTCTGTGTGTGTGTGTTCCAGTTTAACTCTGGAATGCCTTCAAGCAATTTCAACCAAGCCTGGTACACAGATGACCTACTCTCTGGAAACAAATACTATCGGGGCAAGACACCCCTAACACTCTTCAGTGTGTCTATGTGTGTCTGTGTGTGTGTCCCAGCAAACTCTGGAATGCCTGGGCCACTGAAACAAAAATGAATTATATCTATAGTGTCAAACCACAATACTTTCGACAGAGATAGTGTGCATTGGTGTGATAGTGTTAGGATACAGCCTGTTGTGCCTTAAGATGGCATCTACTGTACAGCACAGTGGAGTTGCCATGGTAACAGCTTCACAGTACTCCACAAGGGGACTCCAACCTAATACAGAATTGGGATAAATAAATCCCCGGGCAACGCTGGGTTATTTGCTAGTTTATTATATTTTTGAACCACCCATCTCCCTTAGAGAGATACGCTGGGTGCTTTAAAATATTAAACTATAAACACAGTGTATAAACATTAAAAAAAATTAGAAGGAAGCAAAAATGATTACATTTTTAAAATTCATTTAAAAGGCAAAGTGAGGGCTTTCAGGGCACCAACCCACCCCATGGCTGTATGCTCCTCTCAGGTCCTCACAAAAAGCCACAGAGCTATGTCTTAACTCCTTTACAGAAGACTGGGAAAGAGGGGACCTGCCTCAGAGGGCTGCCACAACTGCAGAGAAGACTCCCTTTTTTGGACACCACCAGTTCATTGACTTGTAGGAAGTTAGCACCCACCCCTCTCCTAGAAAAACGAAATATCCTAGGGATTAGTGAAAAGGCAGAATATTATATTTCCCTGGATAAGAAATGGAGAAACATGTTTTTAGGCAGGAAACAGACTCACTCTTAATTAACTTTCCTTAATGGCCCATTAAAATGCCCAAGCCGGTCTATTCTACATAATAAAGAGTTCTCCCCTTTAGCTCCACATGGACCTTGGAAACTCAAACTTGGACTCAAAACACAGGCTAGAGAGTTGCCCCTGCATGGCCCCATGGGAGTCTGACAACCAATCAGAATACATTTCTTACACAGGAACAGGAAACAGAGAGGTGGGGCCGAAGAGAGTATAAAGCCAGGAACTTTCAGCCCTTCCCTCTCTTTCTTTTTCTTCACCCAACATCTGGAAGCATGTGACCCCCCCTTTTCTGTTTAGGAGCTCAAGCCATGTGACCCTGTCCACCATTAAACCATCTTTCCAAGCAGCCTCCATGTCACCAATGTCTTTTTCCCCACTTGGAGCCGAACCCAGAAGGACATTTCTTCCAACAGACTGATGGGATCTGTAGCATATCTTCCCTGCCTGACCAGGTGAGAATGTAAAGTAAATTATCATCTGAAAAACTGTTCCACATTAAGTTTTTCATAAAGTGACCAGATTTTAAGATGGGTAAAGCGGAACACCATTGACGGGGTGGGGGGGCTCGGAGCACCTGAGCTATAAAAAAAAAAGAGGGCTGTAAATGGTGCTTTTACAGTCCTCTCTGAACAGTTTACAGGATGGAAAGGGGAGGGAGGCGAAGGAAGGAAGAAAGGAAGGAGAGAAGGGAGGGAAGGAAAGAGGGGAGGGAGGTGAAAGGGAGGAAGGGAAGAGAAGGTAGAGAGGGAGGAAGAACCCGGCTTTCCCAAGAACGGTCTGCTCCGGGCTGGGGATGGCGAACCAAGAAGTTTAGATGGAACTTCGCTGGCGGTTACAAAGCAGCCTTCCACCGATTGCCTTCCCCAAACGCCCCACAACCCTTTCAAAAGCCACCCCCATCGCCAGCCTCTCCCAACTGGATCCATGCCTGCCTCCCCTCAGCTCACCTGGACCAGGTTGCTGACGGCGGCTTGCATGGCATGGCTGCAGGGAGAGCGGCGCCTGAGAGAAGCAGGCAAAAAAAAAAAACTTCCGACGGCTGAGCCACTTGGCCTGGGACCGAGCCTCCTCCTCACCGCGCTGCCGCTGCCAGAAAAGCCCCTCCTGCCCTAGGCCGCCAAACGGCTGTCGCAAAAACATCGCACGTCGGCGCGTGCACGCGCAGGAGGGAAGGGAGCCTCGCCCCTCGTAGGGCGCTGTGAGCAAGCCGAGCGGAGGGAGGGAAACCACTGCCCTCTAAAGGCCACATCGGGAACGACACTTCAGAGAAATAAAAACTTTTTTTTAACGGCGTCCTTTTTAAAATTGATGATTCAGCTTCTTTTCTTTCTTTTGGAAAATTGGGAGTTTTTGAACACGCCGCGGGACACGGGACAAATTTTGAAAAATCGTGACTGTCCCGCCAAAGCGGGACATCTGGTCACCTTAGGTTTTCATCACATTTCAGATTATTGATCTTAATAGATTTATTTTTCCATTTAAATACACAGGGGAAAAAAAGTATATTGACATGACTAGATGCCATGAGGAGAAAGGAGAGTGGGCCTTCTGGAATCTTCTAAAGACCCTATGCCAATCAATGATGTATGCCCCAAAGATTACTAAAACCAGGAAGCCCCATTAATTTCAAAGGGGCTACAGTTTATAAATCACCTTTATGGAGTAATGGCTATATGATATTCAGTTACTGTTATGATTGATTGATTAAAAGTGTCTGTAACTACTCACTTTGGACTGTTTGTATGTATTACAATTTTGTGGATTCTTGGGATGCCCAGTTCTTTTAAAAGTTTCTGTATATCAAGCAATGGGGAAAAAACTATTCCTTAATTTTTTTAAAAAAATTTGATCACTAGGACAGAAACACAACAGTGACAAAACCAAACTCTGCTACATTGTGTACATACAAATTTGCATGAGATTTGAAATACTTTTGCAGAAAAGGCTACTTCTGGAGCAATCACAAGATGTTGTGTAACTCTTTGACTTTTGTTATAAGGATGGATGGATGAAGAACAGTGGGAAGGGTACCATAAAGTAGCAAAATAAAGATAACAACATGGCATAGTAAAGCCATTAATGTATCAGGAAGATCCTTGATCATCTCTAATATTTCTGGAGCATGAAATCAACTGCTGAGACTTTCTGAAATATTTCAGAGATGTCCAAAAGTCAAACTAGGCTTCAGAAAGTTGTGTCTCTATATTAATTCCCATACTATATAATAGTCAAGAAGCTAAGGTCATGATCCTCATTTTAGAAGTCTCATTCCTCTAATTTTTTAGAAAAGGGCATTTTGGCAGGTTGAGACTTTTCCCAAATACATTGCTGAGGTAGGGAAGGGAGGATGCATCCTAATGTTGTTTCCTCAGTAATTCAATGTACAAAATGCCCCTGCACAGTTTGCTATGAGGTGACCCTGGCAGTAAAATATGCGTTCATATCAGAGAAGAGAGAGCTATTTTTTTTCTTTCGCAATCTGTACTTCACAAAAAAAAAAAACTCAAGAAAAGAAAAAACAAGAGCTCTACAGGAAGTGATACCACAATCTCATTAGAAGATCTTGCAGGCGGATTCTATTTTTATTCTGTTTTTCTTTTTGGGATTTATATTGCCACTTTCCACATACCCGCAGACTAAGAAAAACCATGTTGCTAAATATCAGCAATTTTCCACCTGATTTTGGTCGTGCAATCTTGAAGGAGGAAGGGAAGGTGCTAAGAGCTACAAAAACAAGGCTGGGTATCACATGTCCCCATGGGCTCTGAGTTGGCCAGCCCTGGCTGATGTCACCAGTGCATGCCTACTTTTTTTGTTGTTTGGATGGAAAATTAAGATTCCTGCAATGTGAGAGGTGTGAAACAATAACACTATGAGGTGGATTTTTTTTCTACATGTTATTGTAGGGAAACTCAACAATCATTTATGGAACTGCAACTCAAGGGGGTGTTTTGGTAACAGGCTCTTGCCGATTATTATTTTTTTCAAGTGGAAAAAAATGGAACAAGCAGCAATTTCACTTTGCTAAGATGTTCCTGGAAAACTCTGGACATTGTTTAATGTGTTCCAAAGATGATTCTGACCTTGATTTCACTGAACTCATTGCTGCTTTTCCCTGACTTTAGATCTGTTTCTGAGAAGCTTAGGTTAGGAGTCTTTAAATAACATTTTTATTTTACTCTCCTTTTTATGGTACTGGTTGTTGTTTACTAATGTAATCTACTGGTTTTATCTTATTGCTTTACTGCTTTTAATTACTTTGAATAACCTTTGCACTTTTTCCAAAGAAACCCCAATGATTGGACAGTAAATATATTTTAATCCAGCAATTCTGAAGCAAATCCCACAGAGTTGAATAGATCTTGCCCTCAGGTAACTATAAGAATGCAGCCTTAAGTATTTTCTCTGCTGGGTTTCATAAATTGGACCTGAGTTTCTTTCAAATTACAATATTTTAATTCAGTAGTAGAGAGTTTTAGAGAACCTCTCCATGTTTTGTAATTGTTTGCGTTCAAAACACATTCACAAATGGTCATAAATTGATGACAGCTGTGCCTGTTAGCACAGTCTCTCATGGACTACAAGCCAATTTATCTGCTGTGTGGGTGTAGTCTTTAGATGATTGCTAGATATGCATACCCACAGTGAGCAAAACAAAAATATTAAAATGTAAAGCCACAAAGAAACATAGTGGGCTAGTAAGAGTAATCATATGGTTCTTTTCAGGAAGAAAAAAATGTAGCTTTCCTCCTGATCCCATTAGAACTTCTTGACAACTATCAAGTCTTGAATCTTTCTAATGAATCTGAACTATAATTTCCTGTGCTACACATCTTGTTCTTTTTAACCACACTTTGTTCTACAGTTGTTGACCCAGATATGGATCCACAGCAAAAACACGGAGAATTTAAACATTCAGAGTTTTAATGGCCCATTGTTTGAGTGCTATTGAAACTGAGCCCAGATTCAATTAAGACTGCACAAAAATCCATTTAAAGTGCTACCTTAGTTGCCTGATGGGCAAACTTGGTATCTGGGATTTTTATCTGATCAGAGAACCTCACTGTAATGGGATTTATTTCCTTATGGGATTACCCCCACACTCATTTCACTACATGTACTACATGCCTAAGCATTAAGGTAAGGCAATGTTGATTCGTAGGGCACAGCTACACCAGAGCTTAAAGTTGATTTAAAAATCAAGATTCAGGAAATTCTGAAAATGATAGTGCTGAAAAGGAGGGTATTTTCAACCCCTATACTTGATGTATAAAATGAGCATTAAGTAGTCATAATTGCTGCAATCCGTACTTAAATACATACCTGCCGCAACATTTTTGACAGGGTGGGCAACCTGTGATTCCAGCATGGCCTAGAATTCTCCAAAACTCTAACCAGTGTTGGACAACCACAGCTGGAAACAAATGTAGTCTACCCTAAAATAGGTGTTTTCCAAATAAAAACTGCCATGCACAACTCTGCTCAGCTCACATGAGTGATAATGGATCTACTGTATTTACTTTAGACCCTCAGACCTCTCCTCAGACATTAAGTGTGGCCTCTGAGCATCCTACTTTACTCATTCCCATATTGGATTATGTTTAGGTAGCTTGTCAGTTCTACCTTAAGAACTTTAAATTCCATGTTTATGTTGAATCATGTTGGGAATCTTAAAATATTGTATATTTTTCAGCTTGATGCTAGAGCTGACTGGCAAATCTTCACAGCTGCTGCATTTTGTGGAGAGATGGTTTAGAGGTAATTTTGTGTGTGTGTGTGTATACACACACACAAACATATATACATACACATACATACACACACACATACATACACACACACACACACACACACACACTTCAGTAAGTGGATTTATTGGATGTGTGGCTGTATCATGATTGGTAGATTGGTGCTGATTGGTGCTGGCTGTGTGTCCATTGTCGTTTTGTGTTGTAACAGCCTGGGTGGTGGGTGGGGCTCGTTTGTTGACTAGGGCTGGTTTCCAGATATCTGGTAGGTGGGAGGCATCGTCACGTTTATTCATGTTGTGGGGGTGTTTCTCTATTTCGATAGCTTCCATAATTATTCTCTTGTTGAAGTGTTCAGTTTTGGAGATTAATTTGGTTCTTTCAAAATCAATTTCATGTCCTGTAGCTTTAAGGTGCTGGAAAAGGGAGGAAGCTTTTTCTTTTTTTCTTACTGCGGTCTTGTGTTCTGCGATGCGTGCATTTATTCTCCTGTTCGTTTGTCCTAGGTATGTTGTAGAGCAGATTTTGCATGGTATTTCGTAGACTCCTTGGTTTTCTAGCTGGATTTTGTCTTTGGGGTTTCTTAAGATGTTGGCTATTTTTTGGTCAGTGTTGAAGGCTGTCTTGATATTGTGTTTGTGGAGAATTTTGCTGATTTTATCTGTGGTGCCTTTGATGTAAGGGAAGAGGGCGATGTCGTTGTCCTGTTCTGTATCAGATAATAATAACCGGATGATATTAACCAGATACATAATAAGACCTGCAAGGTGTCTACAAAGCCCACTCCCATCTCCATTTTAGTATTTTTAAGCTCACTCCCATATAATGAGCAGGAAAGAAAATGATTCTTCACAAATGACATTCAAATGATTTCTTTAATAAAAATACGACATCAAATTATATAGAATAACATCTGAATAGGAAAGCATGGTCTGGATTTTGTATGCACATCAAGAGGGATGTTGCAAAGATTCTGCAGCAGGATTTCATATTGTGCTTAAAAGCTGGGGTACAGCATTTCGATATTTTGCTAATGAGGACCTAAATAGACTTTTTATGAGTCACAATAAAGTTTCTTGAAACATGGACGCTGTCCTTCATGTTAGAAATGATGTTACAAATCTACAGAGGCCATAATAATAATCACAATGTTTGTTTATAAACTTTATAACAGAAAAAAAAAAGATTAACGCTTGACTTTATGGTACATTAGGATTTATTCGTGTTTTACCAATAGCAATGTTTTTTTCTTTGTTATGTTGGATTGTGTGCATGTGCTTGTTCCTAAACACTAATAAAATATGAGTTGACCAGATATATAAAAACAGAGTTGGAAAGCTCTTATAGACCATGCAATCCAACCTTCTACTGAGTTAGGAGATCCAGAGCTACAGGATCCTTAAATCTTGGGCCAGTATCTGCTTGAAAATCTCCAATAAAGGAGAAGCTACTATCTGTCTCCATAACTGATTTAATTTTGAACTGCTTTTACCACTGAGGTATTTATTTTGATTTTTAAGCAGCCTATTTTCTTAAAGAATTATCTTTGAGGATTTGTTCACTGCCTTCTTTCAATACAGCTAATCCTGCGTTTGTACTGGCATAGTAGATTATGCCAAAGTCTTTCTTGTCTTTAACTTAATACAATGCACTTAAATGAAAGCCATATGGAATATACATTACAAATTAACATCAGATTTCATTCTTCCCATCAGTTAACACTGAGGTAAACTTGAATGAGAAAACTTAACTCAGACTTGAATGTGGATAATTTATTCCAGCGGCAAATTGTCATCAAGAGTCTGCTCTCCAGAGATTTGATCCTCAGAAGCAGCAATGGCAAAAACAACAGTTTATAAGCAAATATGGATTGCTTCAAGAAAGTAAGACAATGTTGGGAAACTTGTGGTTCTCCAATCAGGATAAACAGCCATTCCCACAGACCCAGCCAACATGGCAGAGAATCAGGAATGCTGCAACAGGGGTGTCAAACTCACGTTGTCATGTCATTGTTATGTGACATATCAGGACATTTCCCCCTTCGCTAAATCGAGGGGGGCATGGCCAGCATGTGACGCATCTGGCCCGCAGGCTGTGAGTTTGACACCTCTGTCCTAGAGCCTCTGATTTATGCAAAAGCTACCTTGGAATAGACTGAATGGACACCAGAGATAGCATGGGGTCATGCCAACTAGCTATTCCTCCATTTATTTTCAGGTAACTTTTGAAAATTGTTAGACACATACACATAGTCGCTGCATCAAGATCCTATGAACAGTGATTATGTTTAATGTGCATTGGGGAGACAGACAGGAAACTGATTTGTCCCCATATTTGTTTAGTCTAATATCAATATTATATACAATATGTATCACTTAACCTTGGCTTATTGAATGCTTCATCATAGGCTGGGGGATGATGGCCTAGCACATTGTGGAAATCAAATCATTAAGACTTAGGAAACCATGATTAAGTAAATCATGCCTTAGAGTGATGTGTACATTTAACATTACTATCATTATTACTGTCAGGCCTTGGTGTTCTAGACATAACCAAGCAGCACATCAGCCACGAGGATTTTAGAGTTCAAAGAAGTTATTTGAGATTATTTGACAAGCAGCAATTAAAATTCAAGGCTGCACTGCAATTGATTAGTCTCTTGGGGTGGGGAAATCAAACTCTTTGCACAGATGTACTTATTTAAAAGCTATTGTCAGAATGGCATTTGGTTCTTATGGGACATGTCCAGCTCTGAGGAGTCAGATGTAATGGGAGAGCTATTTGTTAGAGCAAGTAATAGCTCTTTCTAATTGCACATTTCAAAGGGCAGCTCCTTCAAGGGCATTTTTATGGTCCATTGCAAACGGATATTTGTGACAGGAGACTGGGCATGTGAATAAACATTTCTTACCACTTATCTGGCAATAAGGAGAATCGACACATTTCATTGATGGTGCAAAAGTGACATGAAACTTTAGACAACATTTTGCTTTCCCGTGTGAAAGATGTTTTGTGTGTAGACCATATTTCAGTCTGGAAGCCGCTGTTTTGAAATGTTGAAACACAGCAGCAGTGTTTGTGCCTGCAAATTCACTGCCAGACTGCATGCATGATTTTCTAGGAAAGGGAAGTCGCTACCAGATAATGTATCTGGCAGGTTTATTTTCTGGCTTGAAAGATTCAGAACAACCAATTAAGATGGTAAATACGTCTTGTAAATACGTGCTTCCATTTAAAAATGGCATTAAAGAAAATATCGAACAACCATTTGGAAAGAGTGCCTGACTAGGTTATGGGATGGCAATGGCAAACAGCAAAAGTACTGTATACTGTAGATGCTCGGTTCACCCCACAGGGGTTACCAACCGCTCAAGCAAAGTGCGTCTTCTGAAAGCACCTAAATGCTGCAGAATAACTGGAACTGGAACATCCACCATCTTGTTTTCATGGATTTCCTCTGCCACCTTTTCCTAAGTCCCGTCAGGAGAAGGTTCTATTCTCTGCAAGCAATGAGATTATAACATTGTAAGAACTAATGAAACATAGCACACACAATAAATGCAGTATTTCTTTGAATGGAAATCTCCATTCTGTGAAGTAATGTGAATTCAGCATGATCAGTAACCACTGATGGCCTTATCCTACAGCACAAGGGTCTCCAAACTTGGCAACTTTAAGATTTGTGGACTTCAGCTCCCAGAATTCCCTGCTCTAGCACGTCATACTATGTCTTATTATTGCATATAGCAATAGCACTTAGAATTATATACCGCTTCATAGTGCTTTTACAACCCTCTCTAAGTGGTTGATAGAGTCAGCCTATTGCCACCAATAATTTAGGTCCTCATTTTACCCGCCTCAGAAGGATGGAAGGCTGAGTCAACCTTGAGCCCAGTGGAATTTGAACTGCCAAACTGCAACTAGCAGTCAGCTGAAATAGTCTGCAGTGCTGCCCTCTAACCACTGCGCCAACTCAGCTCTATAAGGTAGGTTCTTGGTATATGAAGTTTAGCCTTTTTGTATAATATGTCCTCATCTTCTACAAGTTGGCTTCATGAGTTGATCGAGGGTTTGACAGAAATAAAAACTTGGCTCTAGATTTTTTCCATGGCATGCAAGATTTTAGAAATCACTACCATGTCCATCCTCTTAGATATTTGTTTTCTATTATAAAAATCCCCAGCTTTACTCATAGTGTAAGTTCAAGTGTAAGGTAAAGAAGTGCTTTTTTATTATATATCTTTAATTTATATGGCCACTCATCTTGCTGTGACAACATAACCCCACATAAAACACAATTATCAAATAAGTACTACCATAGTAAATAACAGTACATAAAGACCAATGGCAATTGAGGGCAAAACCCAATCAACAATAAAATGGCAAGATTTCAAGGGCGCTAACTAGCCTCCCAACCCCCATGTCTGGAAATACATTAAATTTAAAAAAACTTTCTGAAAAACTGGGATGATCTGGGCCATTCTAATTCTGGGGAGAATATTTTTCCAAAGGGCACAGATCCTATGACAGAAAAGATTTGCTTTCTGGAACTTGCTAAATAATCAACAGTGCTCCAAGTATGCCTCTTCTGTCAAAAAATAGAATGGGTAGAAACAATCCAAGAAAGATAGTCTTACATGTTACTCCAGATTTTTTATTCTACTTACCACTTCCTACATTTTTACATCTCTAAAATATTTTTGAGGTTTAATTATGAGAAAAGTATATCACATTTTTAAGTGGGATTATATTCAAGATTGCATAATCATTTACTGAGATAGGTGGCTATAGAAATCCAACAGACAAAAATGCATTACAATATTGACAGATTTTATTTTATTTTCTTAATGGCCTCTAGGACAGAAATTGCTCTTTTCACCAAACAACTGAACAATTGTATAGTGTTTTCACTGAGCGTCACTTCATCCCATCAAGATCTCTTTCCTTATTAGTCATTGCTAACTCAAAACTTGTCAGAGTATAGACAAAAATTAGACTGCTTAGTTCCGATATGCAGGATGCTACATTTTCTTAAATTTAATTGCATTAGCCATTTTAACACAAAACAATACTCCAAACTGAAGACCTTTCTGGGTCTACTAAATGTATTTAGTATTTAAATGTCCACCCTAAGCCATCTTACATTTTTAGTAAATTAGTTTTCCAACATCTCTAAATTTGACCAGTTATAAACAAGTTCAAAGCACCAATCCAATGCTGGAATACTTGTTCTTATCATCTCTGGACATTTCATTTTACTTTAACTTTCTCTTTCTTCAACCATTCATTGATCCAAAAGAGGATCTCTCCTTTTATTTCATGATCACTAAATTTGAGGAGTCAACTGTGTCACAAAGATTTAAAGTCTAAATACTGTAATAATGTCTACAGATCACATCCATCTACACAATTACTTTCAAATCCCTTTGCTGTGCTGTGTGGATATGTCCCAAGATTTCCATGTAGGTAGCATGTGTAGAAAAATCCAACACATGCCACCATGCATAAAGTTTCCGGATCCTCATTGTCAGCAAATATTCATAGCCAAATAAACAGATATTTACCTGGAAGTAACATCATTTGGTTTTTTAGGGATTGTTACTTTGTAACAGAGAAAGAAGTTTGTACATTCCAACAGCACTGAATTGCGTCATTAAGAGTATACAAATACGCATTTCTAAGACATATATCCAATTACTATTCTAGAATTTCAATTTTGGGTGTTTGTGTATTTCCTAAGTATCTCATTTTTTTTTCTTTGGCAGGGACAGTGTAAAGTAAGTTTACATCGTTCTCATTTTGTCACTTAAAACACTTATTATATATTGTACTAAAATCTCAATAAAACAAACAAATGTATCTACACAAGGAGGTAAAAGGATTGAAGGAGCATAGTCTACGAAATCAAGTTGTACTTCTGAGGCAAACCAAACAATACTAAATTAGTGTTTTATGAAGTAGCTCCCTTATTGTTAAGATATTTCCTTTTAATATGTTTTCAGAAAGTGGTGGTAATATTAAACAGTGGAGAAAGATTGCCAGTTCTGATTCCAGGAAGGAAACCCACACCCAGTTCCTTTCTGAGTAACTCAAAATTTGCCCGTGAAACTTTCAAAACTAGCTTGGGATAGCTTACATTATGAGTAGCATACCTCAGGGAGAGATTCATCCAGGATTCTGAAGTGGACAATGACAAACAGTAGTTCTATGAGCTTCTATTTTATGTCCACTGGAAAGTAGGATGACATCTCCTAAAATAATTCCAAATATCTAGATAGTTCACATTTGTTTCAAGTTTCATTATACTCTGAAATTCTCCTAGTTTAGTTTGATTTCAAATAACAGAAATAATGGAAGTTTAACAGGGATGCTGTTAAACTATACAGATGGATATTGATAAGCTATGCTGATTTCAGTTCCTTTTAGAGCATCTTCTAAACAGGTTCAACTCATATAAATTGCAACATTTGTTTGTAATCACTTTTAACTACACAATTAATTTCATTTTGCATTTTTCTCAAACAAACAAAAACCCTGTTGGAAATTGGTAAAGATGCAGTGAAGCAATTGTATTTTGTATCCATCTTAGAACTCATAAATATCAGATGGATAGTGATATTAGTTTGTTGCTGCTAACATCTTAAAGAATTAAACTAATATTGGTATACATTCTTATTAATTATAATCCACTTTATCAGGTGTACATAAAACCTACAATGTTTAAACCACTTTCTTGCTTGTCATGAGGGAAGGCATGTTTCATATTTGCAAGTCAAGGAAAAACACTAGCCAATGAGGCTTGCCCTGTCAGGACAGTACGAAATATCTCTAGAGAACTGATTGGCTGACAGATAACTGTTAACCAATCAGAACCTATTCTGCCTTCTTGGGTCTGGGTCTAAATTCATATATCTCTTCCTGATCTTAAAAAAAGAAAAGAGAGAAAAGAAACATATTTTTTCTCTGTGTTTCTGTGCACACTATGGTGGCAAAGCTCTTTCAAACGCACAATGACTCATCAGAATTCTGTACTCTGCCTCCTTTTTCTACTTATGCCAGCAGACTCTTGTAACAGGTTTACATCAAGTTGGAAGGTGAAACAAGCTGAGGTAAAGGTTCCCCTCGCATATATGTGCTAGTTGTTCCCGACTCTAGGGGGCGGTGCTCATCTCCTTTTCAAAGCTGAAGAGCCAGCGCTGTCCGAAGATACCTCCATGGTCATATGGCTGGCATGATTAAAAGCCGAAGGCGCATGGAATGCTGTTATCTTCCCACCAAAGGTGGTTCCTATTTTTCTACATGCATTTTTTATATGCTTTTGAACGTAAAAGCTAGGACAAGTAACGGGAGCTCACTCCGTTATGGAGCACTAGGGATTCGAACCGTGGAACTGCCGACCTTTCTGATTGACAAGCTCAGTGTTTTAGCCACTGAGCCACTGCATCCCACAAAGGTATTATAAACAAGCCCCAAACAGCAAGATTTCTAATATGCATTCACTGTAAAGAAACAAAATCTTCCCATCTAATACAGGAATATAGTGAAATGGCTTACAACTGCAACCCTCCAGTTACAGTAACTGTGCGATCTGCACAGCACTCATCTCACACAAATACCTGCTTTGTTCCTTTGTTAGAAATAACCTCAACAGAGTTTAACAGGCCACAGGAGTCATACGACCATTCTCAACAAGGTTACTGTGTGATAAACAAAGTTGTTCAGCTGATCAGTTGAATCTTGAATTTTGAAGAAAAGATCCTGAAGCAGAAAGATTTAGATAAAAGGGCAGGCTGGAGTTTAGATTATCCTTGAAAGTGTTAGATCGGCAATATGAAGAAACTGAGGCGTCTGAGGTAACAGTAACCATTTATTCGAACAAGAACGTTTGGCAACAGTAACCGTAAGTAGATCGGGGAGTCTGCGATGCTTGACAGCCTTTTATACCCAGCTGTCAAACTGCTTAACCAATAGCCTCGCATATGATAGCCCGGCAGCCGGCAGGCGCGTCTGATTGGCTAAGACGCACCTGGCTGCTGCTGAGCTGTCATTCGTAAGTGTGAGGACTTATGAGGCTGCAACAGAAAGCTTTCAGGAAAGGAGACTCCAGAGCGGTTGATTGCATGACTGAATTTGTGAACGTTGTGTTCGCAACGTTCAACTTAAATATATGTTGGCTTGAATTCAGAGATTACAGGATGCTGAAGGAGGAGAGGGATCATGTTTGCAAATTCCTTTGTTCCACTGAAAAATTGCTCTGGAGGGTTGAAGGACGCTCTAGAATAGTTCAGAAAGGGATACAAAGAGCTCAAGGACAAGAGGATACATTAAAATCATCTTATTTTCCAGTGGAAGCTAGTTCCTGATCCCTCAGGGTTCTTTCTCAGGGTCACATCTTTATGCTTTCCTCCCTGTCCTTGAATTGGAAAATATATTAGCATTAATATTACTGATCCCCACACGGCATATCAACTTTGACGCCAGGCAGTGTTGCTACTCCAATACAATATAATACTAGGCAGCTTCCAGATAGTGATTGTAGATTCCATGATGTCCTTTCTTTTCCCATTCAGTGCCATCTACACTGGGAAGTCCAATCACCAACTGCTGGGCGAACATGCAACATACTGTAGGAATAGAATACAGAATACCAGAGTTGGAAGGGAGCTTAGAGGTCTTCTAGTCCAACCCACTGCTCAAGCGGGAGATCCTATGCCATTCTGGGTAAATAGCTGTCCAATCTTTTCTTAAGGACCTCCAGTGACCCACAACTTCTGGAGGCAAGCCATTCCATTGATTCATTGTTCTCATTCACAGGAAATTTCTCCTTAGTTCTATATTGGAGCTCGCCTTGATATGTTCCCATCCTTGGTTCATCTTCTGCTTCCTGGTGTTTTGGAGAATAGGTTGGCTCCAGCAGTGAAATCCTCTGAAGTCTGCTACTGAGCATGCACTTTACACGTATGTGCTAAAAAAGGAATATTTTGAAGCCTTCCGAGTCTGCAAAGGTAAGTAGAACAGTGGGAGGGGGGTAGGGGGAATCCTCTGTGCCGCACGATTTAGATTAGCTAGAAAGCAGGAAATCCAACAATTCTAGCTAATATAAATCACACATCACAGCTGATGGTCACTCAGCTGATCATTGGAAATACCAGTTCGCCTGAGCCAGGAGCATTTTTTACTACCGGTTCGGGTGAACTGGTCCGAACTGGTAGCATTTCACCCCTGGTTGGCTCCCTCCTCTCTGTGACAGCCCCTTAAATATTGGAAGACTGCTATTGTGTCATCCCTAGTCCATTTCTTTGTGAGATTAGACATACCAAGTTCCTGCAACCATTCATCACTCTTTCTAGAGTCTCTTTTTTTTGTATGTGCATTTAGTTGGCCTTATTTTTTTACTATTATTTATTGCATGCTTCTTTTAACTGGTTTATCAAACTTTTTTAGAGTGTCCCCCCCCCCGGTGGTCTCCAGCACCACAGACAAAGCAATAGCAGTAATATGGCATTAGACAGCCAAGAGCAGCAGAAACATCCTTAGGACAGCCAGGATCAGCAAGGTTGGCAATGGTTGGCAATGTACATACAAGTGGACTAATACCCAGCTTGTATGTATATTGTATATTGGATTGTGGATTAGGACTGTGCTTTTCATACACTGCCCTAATTTACAATACAATATGCAATATACACACAAGCTGGGTATTACTCAACTTGCATGCTCCTAATTCAACACAATTTAATCCTTGAAACTGTTTCAAGCATTAAATTTATCACATCTCTTTCTGTTTATTTCTGATATACAACTGATAGATTCAGAATACACTTAATGAAATGTAACAGGCTCTAACAGTTATTTATGAATCAAATCCAAACAACTTGGCTTCTGTTTTGATAAGTGAAATATTAAACACTTCTCTTAATATTTACCAGTCAAATGAAAAATATACTTACAGAATGTCTGTTCTCAGCATCTGAAAATCATGAGATATAGATTAAAAATTGCCACTCCTACAATTATCACTCTAGTAGACAAATGTACACTCAAGCACGCTAAGATTTTCCTTTAAATAGCTCATTATTTACATTTATTTCATATTTCAAGGTGAGGTTGCCACAGTCTTTGCTTAAATAATCCCAATCCTTTCATTTTTTCAGATAAAGAAAAGTAAAGACTGAGGTGCCTTGGTGCTGTTCTTGCAGACATTTCATTATCCAAACTAGGTAACATCTTCAGTAGGGTCCAATTGTTTCTGACAATAGCACAGCATTCATTTATTGGAAGAATACCAATGGGAGCTAGAACATTTTTGATAAATCCACTCTTTACATCAATTTCAGAAATCAAGAAAAAAATAGTCACAGCATTCTGATTTGATGACTACTTATATTCCTTTTCCCGAATGCCTGCATAAACCCGAGCAATTTACCCATTGAACAAAGTAGCATTTACTTTCAAATCAATATGCAGGAGGCTGGTAAAAGCAACATTTATTAGAGTAATTCAAAAATATGTCCAGTCCGTATTATCTGCAGAGAAAACAAAAAAATGAAAATGGTCCCTAAATTGGTGAATGTTTCACGGACAACCCTGAAGCAACAGTTATTCCAGCTACCTCCCTATAGCATTAATACTAATGTCCATACTTGAGAAATGCTAATTAATATAATTTGTCAAAAGAAGCATATGACAGATCCGACGCAGGAACTAGATGTGATGCTTATGATGATAGAAGTCCCCAGGGGACCAAAGAAATACACTTTAGTAATGTGGAATAATGTGGAAAGAACATTCTGAGAAAAGCAAGCAACATCCAACCAGAGAATCTGTCTTTATCTCTAAAACTAAAAACGTTAACCCATGCCAGGCAGTCCTGTTCCTTCCCACAAGGCTTACGGTATCTCCATTATTTCACAAAACTGAGTCACTGGAAATTTCCCTACTTCTCTGTGACATAATCACATAGAATGGCTGGAATTTGTTGATCAGGCCAAGAAAGACACAGGGAGTTATTTCTGAGTAGATTCATTTATTGTTCCTTACCTATGGATAGAGGATCTTGCCAGAGAGCAGCTATGTGACTATAACAAATATACTCTAGAAATCCTTGGGGAGGGCCTGTTTTAACTCTCTTCCTTCCAACCAAACTTTCCATGCATCCCTGCCTCCTTTCCCTCTGGAATGCAGGCCCTCTCTCCTGGGAATCCAGGTTACATTCCATTACACTCATCCAACTGTAGTTCACAAGATTCTTAGAAAAACAGTATTGTAACAGCTATGACAACAGTGTCTTGCCAATCTGAATGTCCCTTCCCTTACCTTGTGGGAACTAGAGAGAGCCCTCTCTGAGATGAGATGTTGTCTCAAGGTATTTTCTTGACAAGGGCTCAAACCCCTCTTATCTGACTAATGCCTTTATAATGGGCCTTTCTTTGGTCCTTCAAGGCTATTCCTGATAACCCTCTAGGCAACTCTCTCACAAAACTCATGCTCCAAATAAGTTCACTGGTAGGCCATGGAAACTCAGGGAATGGCTTTTGATTAGTCATTTTTTGTCAGCCCAATAAATCAAGGAAAATGATACTTGTGGGAAAAGAGAAAAAAATGAAATGTTATGCATGTGTCAACCCTTTGAGTAGACTAAGCGGACATCTTTCCCAAGAATTCTGTAGCTCTATTGAATTAGTTTATATTAACATCATAAAAACCTGATTGCATTTTTCATTATCTCCAGAGAATCAATGCAGAATACATCTGAGTTTCTTTCTACAGGTCGTCCTTGATTTATAACCATTCATTTAAAGGCTGTTTGAAGTTACACCGGCCCTGAAAAAAGTGGCTTAGGACTGTTTTTCATACTTATGACAGTTGCAGCATCCCCATAGTCTGTGATCATAAGTCAAGGACTACCTGTAAGGCTTTCTTCCTTTCCCTTATAACATACAATATATAGTAACCATCATCACCTAGTTTCTCCCAGATCTTCTCTGTGGCTTTCCACAGAGCCTTAAGCTTTTGAGAAAAGGTGGGATACATATAAGCCTAAAAAATAAGCAAGCAAATATTTCCACTCCCCTGCAGCATCTTCTAAAGTTAGAAATCCCCTATTTCGTATCAATCCCAGGCTCTTCTCCAATTATTTATTCAGAAAAATAGAGGTTTCTTGCACAGATATATACTTGGCAAGAAAAGCCAGACAGAGGACATGGCTCAACCTTTTGTTCAGCCTTCTTCAATTTGATGAGTTTGACTTCACCTTCCATAACCCCCAGCCAGCATGGTCTTCACTAACAAGGCAAACATAAGATATGAAAAGCAGTTGTGATTGTTGTAAAGAAGATAAACTCTAGAACAATAATCCCCTTCAACCAGTTAAGATCAAAGAGTTATTTGACACAACATATCTGAAATAAATTACCCAAGGCTTTTGTAATGTGCTAACTATTGTCTTGCCAGGAAGGAGGAAATTATAAATTTTGTATGTTTCCAGAGCTCCAAACGAAAGGTTGTTCGTTCATTTTATGGGAGGGGGAAAATTGGGAGGGGGGAATCAACGGATATCCCATATTTTACTCACCCTATATCAGTCTGGTGGCCAGTGGTATTTTATGACAAAGTCTAACCTAATTGTTTCTCTGCTGCATAACCTATGTTAATACTAAAACAGCTAAATCATTTCATCTCCCAATGTGGCTTTAGATCACTTTAAATCAGCTTTCCTCAATCTAGTACTCCCCAGATGTGATGGGGCTGCATTTCCTGTTATTACCGTATCCCATTAGCTGGTTATCTTCATTACTACTGCATTAGATCCTTAGAATCTAATGCTGATCCTCCATTCAGTGTTCATGAAAAATGTGAACATTGCCTGCTTACAACTATTTCTTTAATGACCATTTGAAATTATAGCAGCGCTGAAAAAAGTGACTTGTATGGCCACTTTTCACACTTACGACCATTACAGCATAAGATGAACTGCTTCAGATATTAGTTCTGTCATGATTCTAGAGATGCTTATATCTTCTCTGCCAGTCTGTCTTGATTGTGTGTACAGGTAGTCCTCGATTTACAACAGTTCATTTAGTCACCTTTTGAATTTACAAGAGCACTGAAAAAAGTGACTTCTTATGACTGTTTTTCACACTTATGACCATTGCAGCATCCTCATGGTCACGTGATTGAAATTTGGATGCTTGGCAACTGGCATGTATTTATGACGGTTGCAGTATCCTGGGGTCATGGGATAACTTTTTGTGATATTATGAGAAGCAAAGTCAATGGGGAAGTCAGATTCACTTAACAACTCTGTTACTAACTTAACAAACTGCAGTGATTACTTAACAAATGTGATAAGAAAGATTGTAAAATGGGGAAAATTTCCTTAACAGCTGTCTTGCTTAGCATCAGAAATTTTGGACTCCATTGTGATCTAAGTTGAAACCTACCTGTATTATGTTTCCAAATATTTATTTCATAAGGAAATAATGTAGGAGTTCGAAAGAAAGGAATATAATTTAGACTTGCACTTTTAACAAAGGTACTGCAGAATAGCCAACTGTTTGGCAAATTCATTCCAGATTTAAAGATTGGATCAGCATATAAGCACTATATATTAATTCTATGATGCTATGCCCCTACTCTTTCAGATCTGGACAAAATATCCAATCCTAGTATTTTTAGCACTAGCAATAGCACTTAGAGTTATATACTGCTTTACAGTGCTTTACAACCCTCTCTAAGTGGTTTACAGAGTCAGCATATTGCTCCCAACAGTCCTCGTTTTACCAACCTTGGAAGGATGGAAGGCTGAGTCAACCTTGAGCCTGTGAGAAATGAACTGCTGAACTGCAGGTAGCAGTCAGCAGAAGTAGCTTTCAGTACTGCACTCTAACCACTGTGCCACCTCGGCTCATTTTAAAATGATGTTTAGCACTTTCATGAGATTCCAGACAAGGCTGGTATTTGCTAGGAAGGATCTCGACTCATATAAGAGCATCCTTTGAAGGTCTGGAATTTGGAAGCAGGAAATTGGGCACGACAAGTTTCTAGAGCTGTGCAAAATGCAACAAGGTTTCCTCACGCCTGGTGCTGCTGAGAATGTTTTTCCACAGAATGTTGTGGGTGGGAGAACGTTAAGTTGAGCTCTTCCTGTCTCGACGCAAAACCTGCCGCCTAAAAACTGAGTCATTTTTCCAGTGCATAGCACAAATGAGAAGTTTGTTGATCAGAACAACTTGGGGCGGGCTAGTGTTATAGTAATTTTTTTAAAAAGATAATTAACTTAATATCGCTGGACCAAAATATACTTTACCAGTTCATGAAGCACATTTTTAAAGTGGCAGGCATGGCTTTACACGTAGATAATTGGTTGTGTGAGATAGCCAAAATGGAGGAGAAAGAGATCAATAGGAAACAAAACATAAGCCGAGTAAATATTTAATTTTGTGAAAATATTATAGGCAATAACCAAGGTTGTGTTGGTTATGGCAGAAATGTTCCAGCATAGGAGACATAATGAATTATGCTATCAGAAACAGGTATATAATTGTTTCCTTCAATCTGATGCTGCTGAGACCATGCCCAGAGTAGTGTGTGTGATTCTGGGCACATTTCCAAAAGGATATTGACAAGTTGGAGAGGTTTCAGAGGACAGTAATATGGATGATAGAAATTGTTGAGGACAAGCCTTAGGCAGACAGAAAGACCTTGGGATGAGCAGTGTGACTTAGGAGATATAGTAGCCATATACATGGCATTGAATTATTTTCCATGGCCAATGTAACTAGGACCAAAAATAAAAGTTATGCGGTGCAACAAACTAAATTTTATTTAAATATTGGGAGAAACTTTCTGGATAAGATCTGCACAACAGTGGAACAGTCCACTTATAAACGGTTTTTCACCCCTAGAGGCATTTAAGAAGTTAGTGCATAGCCACCTCTCAAGGAGGGCTTCATCGCGTTTCCTGAACATTGAACATTGCAGATCCTTGTGACCATTTCCAAGCCTACAATTCTAGGGAAAAGAATCATAGTTGAAACCATGGGTTTCGTTCTGATTTTTTCCCTTGAAATTCTTATCAATTGGTGTCATTGCTTTGCTGATTTATTTTTCTCCTCTTGGCTTCTAGGTACAGTCACTCAATTACCATATCAACACCCAGGAGGTTTTCTGGCTATTAAATAGCAAGGCATAAACAGTATAATCCTCATTCTAGATGTGTATATTTAAAAAGAAGTGGGAAACACCTAAGCAGTGCTTTTCTTCATTATATTATGAAGAGCCCAACAAGTTTATAAAATAATGAGTACCCTGATTTTTCAAATACAGGGATATGTCCAAGGTAGTATGCAGCTTTAAAGCATAACCATCAACTAAATAGAATAGAACAGGAAATATAATAAGTGTCTTCAAACAGCAAGTCAAGAGAGAATGAAAACTAGATCTTACTTGGATAATGCCTAATAGAACAAACTAACATTCACAATCAATGACATCCTTCCATGATAACAAATGTTCAAATACAAATGGACAATATCCAAGGCACAACAAAAGAGTGCATACACAACAATCACACTGTAGAGAGAAAGAAAAGTTCCATAAATAGAGTGACGTGCACAACAGAGGAAATTTGGTGAGTCCTATTATCTGAGCTATAGATGTCAAATGATGGGCAAAACAAGAATGGAAATTAATGTAGTGGAAGCTTAATTAAAACAAATATTCCTCAATGAATCCCCGTGCATTTTACAATCCTCCTTTCCATTACATTAAAAATTAAAATTCAATGGCAACATTTGGGGAATGCATTCTGACACCATGTTTGTGCCTGAGAAAAGAATGTAAAGAAAGCTATTGGATAGAGAGATAGATAAAAATATTTTATAATAATAATATTGTAACGGCATGACATTTTCTCTGGTCATGGTGTTCTTATAGAAACCAAGTCTCTTCTCACTTAGCTCCATAATGTTAGTGTCACTGTAGTGTTGAGAGTTTGATGCAGTAGATGCAGTATTGAACTAGTACTGGGAGACCCTGGTTCAAATCCAATGTGAGCCATGGAAATTCATTGTGGGCACTTCAGATGAATCACTATCTCTCAGATCTAATGAGCCCACATTGTGGTGGCTGTAGATTCTGAAGGAGAGCTACACCTACAATTGATCACCTGACTTCTTGGCGGAAAGGTACAATTCTCTTCTAAAGGCACAATGGAAATTAGCAAATAACACATTTTCCATTTATGAGTGAAATAGAATGCTTCCAGATGTCACTGTTGACATTAGCATTGGCCATGCTGCTTGAGAACTGGGGATTCTCTGGGAATTGTTAGTTCAGAAGTTTTGTTAGTCGAGAAACCCACACTCCCCCCCCCTTATTATTTTTACAAATAACTCAAGGCAGTGAACATCCCTGGAGAGAGTGACTGGTCCAAAATCACACATTCAGCTTTCATGCCTAAGGTGGGACTAGAACTCACAGTTTCCAGATGATTGGCCCAGAGTAACCCATCCAGCTTTCATGCTTAAGGAAGGACTAGAATTCGCAGTCTCTATTTTTTTAGACTCTCAGAAACTAGTGGAGCTTTTAAATGGAGTTCATAGGCCAAGATATTTCCCCACCTCTTTATTTTGTTGATTCTCCTGTATGGGCGGAATGTGTGTTTTTATATAAATACCATTATGAACTATCTCCGTAATTAAAGTCATCATAGTTATATTTCAATAAGTAACATAATAAACTTCCAAACTGCTTTTAATGTTGTGTGATGTCCTGCTTATCTATTTGAAACACTTTTCCTGTGTATCCCACAGGAAAAACAGATGTAATTAGAACAATACAGTCTTACTATGTTTCCAAAAATAACTGAAGTTGCAGCCAGATATGTGCAAGAGAGAAGGGGGAATATAAAATGAAGGGGTGGTTCTCCCCAATCAAATGCAGATCACATTTTTAATCAAATGACATCAATTAAACAAATTTTCTTCCTCACAACAAATGAAATACTGACTTTAAAAGATTTGCAGCTAGACCTGCCCTTCACAAATTCATTTAGGATGATGAAGTAGTGAATTTTGTTCTAGTATAAATTTTCCCAAAAGAGAATTGTTGCATAAAATATAGCAACCTATACCTCACCCTAGGAGGTGATGGTGCAAAAAGGAAATATAGAATTTTATCAGGCTCCTGTCAGGAGGCAGGAAGAGAAAGCAAAATCTTCTTACTAGTAATTCTTTAAAGTTAAACCAAGCAAAGCTGAGGCAAATCAAATTTTGCATTCTAAGGAATGTCTGTTGAGATTCCCAATCAACCAAGTCATGGTTCTCCCAAAAGTGCTTTTTCCAAAAGGCAACTGGACTTTTTTGGTTTCAACAAGAAAGCCTGGTTGCCTTTTGGACAAAGCACCTTTGGGGCATGGAAACATTATAGGCACTCCTCATTAAATGACTAGGCATTTTACAACAATTCAAAGTTACAATGCCCACAAAAGAGGTGCTTTATGTCCTTTGGAGCACCTTGCCTGTTATAAATCATCATGCACCCCCCCCCTTCAGTCACATGCTCCCATGTTGGGTAGGTCAACTTAATTCTGGGCTCAATTCTGGTGATAAATTGAGGACTGATTGTACTGACATTACCTTCCAGCTGATACCACTCCACCTCCAAGTTAGGCTGTTCTGACTTAGGCTTCCCCAAAACAGAAGCAGACTCCTTGTCCTGACAAAAAACCCTTTTTATTAAGTTACTGTGAATGCCTCTCATTCACATCCAGCAAATCTTTCAAGGGTGAATATACAGTCACAGACCTTATCTGGCTTGGAGAGCTGACAGGCCGATATCTTCAAAACTTGGCAAGAAGCCTATGAGAATCACAAACCAATTAAGCGAACTAATTGTCTCCTGCAAACTCCACTCCCCTTTCGCTCCTCTTTTATTCCCTATGGGAGGGGCCATTTATCGTTCACCTGTGGCCTTAAACCCAAGTCAGCCCTTGCTCCTTAGCTGTTTATATGTTTATAGATTGAAAAGGCCTTTACTTTCACAGTACACCAAATACCTGCTCTCTGATCTATTCCCCCTTTCTTCCACCAACGTTGGTAGCCCATAAGAGTTACAAATACCTCTCCTAGGAGCTAGGAAGGCAATATCTTCCCTGGAATATTATTCTAAGACCCTTAGGACTGGAGCATAAATACAAATATAGAAAACAGCCAGTCAGAGAGAAATCCACTTATTCCTTAAAAGCTTCTATATTTTCATTTCTATATTTGAGGAGGTTTTTTTTAGTATATGTATTTTTTTCCAAATCAGTTTTTCCAAAATTATAAAAGATAGTTCAGTAAAACATAACATCCCCAAAAGTTTAAACTTAAATCTGGTTAAAAAGCTTTCGCATAAACAAAGAAAAGAAACCACTCCAAATAAAATATTATTGATTATAAGATTAACATATAGAGATTACCACTCCATATTTGGGAAGATAAAAAGTTGTACATTTGCCAAAGATGTATAAATTGACATGCACTGTGCAAATTAATGAAAGGTTGCCATTCATCTCTAGATAAAAATAAGCTGTGTACCTGAACAATATTAATCATGAGAAAACAATTAAAGTAGCCAAGAAATCAACCCAGATTTCTCATTTGAGGCACAAAGAGCCAAGGTGGCGCAGTGGTTAAATGCAGCACTGCAGGCTACTGCTAGATCAGCAGGTCAGCGGTTCAAATCTCACCGGCTCAGGGTTGACTCAGCCTTCCATCCTTCCGAGGTGGGTAAAATGAGGGCCCAGATTGTTGGGGGCAATATGCTGACTCTCTGTAAACCGCTTAGAGAGGCCTGAAAGGCCTATGAAGCGGTATATAAGTCTACTGCTATTAAATGACCAGGCTCAAATTATCTTACTTTGGACAATATGTGAACACCTAGCTCTCTGAAAAAGGATCTAATGCTGGGAAAGGTGGAAGGAAAGAGAAGACGACAACCAGCAGAAAGGATAGACAGATTCATTTACAGTGGTGATGGATGCGCTGCTGGAAGATTTGAAGGACCAATCTGTCCCTAATTGTCATGGAGAAAATCTATCTGTGCGGTTGTTAAGAGCTGACACCTATCTATTGCATATAATCAGTTGGGTGGCCCAGCCTTTACAAGACTCTGAAGAAACAAGATTCATGGCACTCTGGAGAAGAATGGGACAAGTCCCTGCGGCCAATTCTCCACTGCCAACTCTCCACAACCAGCTCACCACAGGACAATTTACCATCATTTAAAAAGGGAAGAAAAATAAGGAATAGAGAGCAATGATGAGGCATTTCATTTGGATGATAAGCAAGGAAAGTTTTAAAACCACAATTTATGATGACTTCAAGCTTAAATGACTGCGTACAAGGAACTTCAGAGTATTCAGATCAAAATAATTATAACAGGAATAACACCAGATATGTTTTAAAGGATGAACTGAGATGTATTGTCAGCATGATGTTGATGAATAGTTTAATAACTGCCTGCACAGTAATCCCTGACTTTATAGCTACTCAGAAGTAAATCCTATTAATAGGATTTACTCTCAGAAAAATTATAAGCCTTGATTGCTCTCCTATAATCTTATGCAGATACGTATTCAGAACTTAAATTCCACAGAATTTCATGAGACTTATTTCCAAGAATATTCATTATGTCTGGTATGAGTTTCCAATATATGAATTCATTGTTTTTGTTTTCTTCTTTCTTTCTTTTTTTTAAAAAAGTACCAGGCAGAGATACTTAACCTTTGTATCTAATATTTTTCCATTTGTTTACTTACCATTAATAGTTTTTCTGATTTCAGTATAAACTGTCTCATTATTCATTACAGGAGCTGGAAAATAAAATCAGTGTAGAATCAGTGTAGAAACTATTTTTAAATGGGTCAAAATAAACTATCAAGGTGGCTGGGAAGATAACCAATGTGGCTGCTTCCAATATAGCTGAGGGAGGCCATATTTCTCTATTTTGTTTAGTCCCTAACCAGTGGGTAAGGCACTGAACCATGGTTTAATCTACAGAGGTCACTTCTGCATCAGTGACTTCCTTGGCTTCTAGCATCTTCATGGCATCACTCAGCTCTTGATGAAGTAATATACAGCCAGTTCTCATTGCTGTTATTTTTGCAGAAGAATGATTGGATGACTCCAGAAAATGCTATAAACCACTTGTGTGGAAATGATCTGTCAGTTATCTCTTGCAAATGTGAACAGAATTTATTTCTATACCTTCCTATTTTTTTTTCTGTCCTCCTGAAAGATTGTTATGAATGTGTCTAATAAACAACATCCTTAATTCAGGTAATTAATTCTCTGGCAAATTATTCTTCTGATCAAAATACAACATAGGTGACCAGATGGCTCCTTCTGTATCTTCCTCCCCATTACAAATCTTTCATAAAATGATAGGCTAATGATTTTTATCACTCATTCGTCATTTATTTTTTATGAGAGGATCCTACCGTCAGCTTTCAATAATATTATATACAAAGATACATTTTTAATAACAACCAAGATGCTGTTATTAAGTGTCTGCACCAAACTGATTGCACGTAGGAGTTTTAAAAAATTGGAACCTTATGCAAACCTGGAAGTGAGACATTCAGTCTTGTTTTGTAGAAGAAAGGAAATGTGCTGGCATGACAGCTTGGGAGGGTTTTTTAACCTTTTAAGGATTTCTGTTTAAAATATCAAATGAGATCATCCCTGCTTATGAGGCCCTAAAAGCTCTGTTAAGGTGTGGCCCGCTTTCTAAGTTCATATACAAGCACTCACAAAACTAACATGAACTAATCACAATTTTACCTAGGTTGCTCATATCTAAGACTCTGGATTCAAGACATTACCAGATTGTGTCTTTAAATCTGCTGGGAGAAATGCCAAGACATTTCGTTGACTAATTGTGGTGGGACTCCAAACTGGCCAAATAAATTGGTCCTTAGCACCCTTATGCTACTCCCCCCTTGCCAGGGAGGGAAAGGAGTATGTTCCTGCTCACACCAATCCATTTATTTGTCTACTGGGGGTTATCACACAAGCCTTTTAGAGGCTCCATTAATTGAACGTATGGCAGGAAGGAAATACTCCAAGAAAAGCTTCAGGAGGACAGGAGATATAGGCCCTGAAGGATAGTTTTGCATGAACTGGGGATACGTATTGCTCTCTAAGCTAGCCAACAGGGAAAAATAATTCCATAGGCAGACATCTTACCATAGATGAGCAGAACTCAAGCCCTAGAAGACAGATATAGTGACGTTATCCTCAGACCTACTAGGCAGCCC
The DNA here is from genome assembly GCF_051295495.1 of Thamnophis sirtalis. NCBI lineage: Eukaryota > Metazoa > Chordata > Lepidosauria > Squamata > Natricidae > Thamnophis > Thamnophis sirtalis. The sequence continues at coordinate 141,381,577 of NW_028261383.1, read as the reverse complement.
TGAGGGTGGAATGTAGGACCTTTAAGGGGCACCAGGTTGGGGAGATATATTTAAGCCTCAGTTGCCCACATCCATCTTCTGGTGTGGTAACTTTTATACAGCTAGTTTTCTGAAGTCAACTTAATACGGATTTATTTCCATCAAGAGAAAAATTCTGAAGTTGTTTCTCATGCTGGCGCCCCATATCTGATTTCTTTTCCCTCCTCCCTTCCAAAACCCTTCTGCTCTGGAGAAAAGGGAAGTTTTCAGACCCAATTGCAAGGCAGCCGTTGGAAGGAAAGAGCAGGAAATGAGAAGGGTCCACTTGTTCAGTGTATGCTTTAATCTGCTGTTCAGAAGGCTAAAGGCAGAACTGAACGGAATAGCTTTGATAGCTTTTTCAGGCTAATGATTCAGTGCAGGTGGCCCATCTTGTCACAATGAACAGGATAAAAGGCTGGTTTGTTAATTAATAAACAAGCTAGAAGGAAGAGAGCTGCTGGCTCTTGAAGCAGGGCCTGTATTTCTTCCTGTTTATCCAGGCCTAAATGTGACTGCTTCTGAAAAAAAAAAGATTTCGGGAACTACCCATCAATCTCACAGTTGTTCTGGATACACTGTGTCCCAAGATGTCCTCCTTACCTCGGTGAGGGTCAGGCACCGATACTTGTACTTCTGTATATTCCACTTCAGGAGCCTCAAGGTCAGATCCTGCCACAAGCAGAGTAAGAAAACATTTGTTGCTGTTGCGCTCCAAAACAACTGAGAAGTTGCATATGGCCTTTGGTTCAAGTTGATCTTATTTCCACTGACTTTATAAAAACAATGCAGGCATTTCTCTAAATGACTACATATGTGTGTTTTCCTTCAGCAAACACCTTACGGCTTGGTATGATGTATAAACCAGCAGATTAAGACATGGTGTTTTCATGCAACACATTAAGCCAGTGATGTCTAATCTTTTTGTCAAGGCGTGCCAAAAGCAGGGGGAGCAGGGGGGAGCGCATGCGTGTGTCCACAACCATAATGCTATGCCCTCTCCCCGTGCATGCACAACCACCCCCCACATATGTGCGCAGGCCTCATTGAAGCCTCTGGAGGGAGAAAAACGGTCCAACTGGAAAACCGGAAGTTCGGGAACAGACTTACGGATTGCCCGTAAAATCAGCTTGCCAGCATGCACATGCACGCTGGAACTGACAGGTTAACGCCTTGCATGCCGTCAGAAATGGCCCCTGGCACATGTGCCATAGGTTTGCCATCAAGGCATTAAGCCAAGGTTTGATGAAAGAAAGAAAAAACATACCACCACACTTTGTGTGTTCACTTTTGTATAATTTCTGTTTGGAGAAGTATAACTAACCAACTAACCAACACATCAAAAATATTAATACAGTGATAATAAAGTAAAAACTTACCTACCCTATAGTGATTAATTGGGGGGGGAATCTAAATGCTTATTTTGTATTTATATCATACATTTCTTATTCTTTATCTTTTTTATCCTTTATTTCTTAGTTTCAATCCTGTAAACCTTTCGTTTTTCCCTTGATTAATTGCCTGCCTGATTATAGACTTTATTGACTATATTATAATTATTATAGAATTAATTGATGGGCTCATTATAGGTGGTGTTAACAGAAGAATAGAATCAAGAACATGCGAAGTATTACAGCACTTTATAAAACTATAGTAAGGCCACACATGGAATACTGCATCCAGTTTTGGTCACCACGATATGAAAAAGATGTTGACTCTCTAGTAGAAAGAGTGCAGAAAAGAGCAACAAAGATGGTTAGGAGCAGGGATGGGTTGCTCCCGGCATTACTGCTGGTTCGGTACACATAATTTTTTTTCCTTGCCTCCGGAGTCTGCGGAGGGCAAAAATCCCCCCCTGTGCGGTGTGTGTTGTGTGTGCATGGGGGGGGGGGATTGTGCACACATGCGCAGGTGGGCAAGGTGCATTGCATTATGGGTGTGGGCCGCTTGCACACACACTTTCGGTACATGGGGACAGAAACGTTCGCCATTACTGCCATAGGTGGATACAAGTTGAGAAAGGCACTAAGCTAAAAAGTTAACATTTTATGTGGAAACCCAAACAACGATATTACCTCTATTATCCTCTTTTGCACTGATGTGATTTTTTTCGCCATCTTCATTATAACCTAAATGACAAATTACCCATTTCAGATTCTGATCACTGTCATTCCTTATTTTCAGCTATAACTATACCGGTATCAACTACGGGTAGTCTCTAAGGAATTACCCCTGGAAAAAATGCATCCATCAGAAATTCCCCATCATTGTCCCATGTTTGGTTACATTAACACAACTATTAACACTGGGCCAAGAGGGGTTAATGATCTTGGACCTAGACTGGGCCATCATTGTTGTTGTCATCTTGGCAATGTTGTCATTATGTTGTCATTAAAAAGAAATGATTTTTCCACATGATCTGCTAATTACAGATTGGAAAGGATCTGCCAAGTGAATTAAGAGGAGAGGCACCAACAACATTTTCAACATTGAACACCAAGAGGGAGGCTTCATCTGTTCCAGTTGTGTTTACCAGCTTCTTTGAGCACAAGCTGTATTATCTGATCAATCTAAAGTGGACCAAGCCCCGGGGTGAGAGCCACCAGTGGTGGCTGCTGTGGGCATGTCCCCTTTCTGGTCCTTAGCCACTGATTTTCAGGGTCGCAGGAGTGTTGCAGTTCTCTGTGCCAAAATGCTATTGCTCTCACTTCTCTCTCAACCCATGGCTAGCATGAGATGAAATGGAAGCAAATTATTTGGTAAAACCATGGGCAGTGCTACTTCCAGAAAAAAGTGGGGGAGAAAAGCAGCTTTGATGCCAGTTCTCTTGAGTCTGTTTCTCTTTTCCCACTTCGCTTGCCTCTGGATGATCACTCAGAGGACAGGTAGCCTAACCACAGAGGTCCTGTGGGTCTTCTCCTACCAGAAGCTGGCATGAAAGGAGATGTTCTCTGGTGCAGACCAAATCCCTATTCTACTTTGTTGCCAGGGCAGATTAAGTTAGAAAGGCCAATGTCCACAATGGATGGCAGCATTTCATAGCTTCTGTGAGGACGTGCCCAAATCTATAATGGGCATTAAGAAAGCAAATAATCTTACCATAATAGAATTCTTCTTCATTGTTGTGTCCTGTTGTCAGTTTCCCATCCACTGAATTGGTTGCTCTTTTGGATCTAAAATGAAAAAGAACAAGAGAAATAAAGAGGCACTTGCATTACAAATTACACATAGGATTACTCAAAGTCACTGAAATATAGTTGTGTATTCCTCTGATGCCATAGAGCAGCTGTCCTCAACCTTTCTAACTCCATGGATCAGCAGCAGAGACATCAGTAGCAGTGGAAGCTTCACACGCATGCCCACCGTTTCCGCAGCCCAGTTCCCAATAGGTTGCGGACCAGTACTGGTTCACAGCCTGGGAGTTGGGGATCCCTGCCATATAGGCAATCTTTCTGTACTGGTGAATCTATTCAGGAATATTACAATCGTGTTATAGGCTCTTCCACGAAATGGCTGACACGCCCACTCACAAAATACCCATTTAGCAGAAGGCAACTATTGAGGTTTCTTCCTGATACTTTTCTAGCCCTCTATTATATTCATCACCTCTTCACCTTTTCCCTGGGGAGGAATACCTATACAATTAATTGGGAAAATGTCTGACTCTGTTTTTTCTTCTTTACTAAATATTCTTAATTCAATATTTCTAAAACTCCCAATGGACCATTTCCATAGTAGAAACTTTCCTAATGCTCGCAAAACATTCGTATAATTTAACTAACCAATTCAATTATTTGTTGCGTCCATTTGGGCAGATCAATGAGGGCATTCCTACAGAACAGTGTTAGGAATTTATTTATTGCTACCTGTAAGATATACATACAGAAAGCAATTATGTTTGGAAAAGTTAGCGGTAAAAGGAAACCAGGCCACCAAAGAACACAATTGCTGGACACTATCAAAGCTGACACCAGCCAGAGCACAGGAAAACTCAAAGAAGTAGTGCAAACTGTGGAGAGACTGGCCCATAGAATTGCCAAAAATCTGATATGACTGAATGGATGACATCATCATCATCATCATCATCATCATCATTGATATACATATATCATCAATAATAATTTGAATTCCAACTTACACAGCCAACTCCGTAGAAATGGTTTTTGCTTGATAAGGGGAAAAAACAATAAATTACTATGTTGCAGTACATAAACAGAAAGGCAGTTGTATAAACAAATGAATGGAGGAAAAGTACTTATCATACTGTTATTCTAACACTGCACAAAGAATTCTGGAAGCAGATGGATCTTAGTTTAAACCCATGTTAGTTTTCTCTTATTTCTTAAGGAATAATTCATCATCGTAGCTATCAAAAATAACAATAGAATTTGTAAAGTGGGGCCATGTAAAATGGCAAATGGGGCAGTTATTAAAAAACTTACAAGAAAACATTTGTAAAAATATGCTAGACTAGAGGATCAAAACAGAAGAATTCTCTATAACCAATAGGGAACCAATTATCAGAAATTAGTTTTACAAATAACACACATATCCTTTCCACTGACAATCAAAAATCCCCTTAATCACATAGTTTTAAATAGGAGATTTCTACAAAAGTGCACTATTTAAGAATTTCATGCCCTACCTAAGCAGATATTTTCAATTACTATTTGCTACCAGATACAAATTTTAATCAATCAATGGAATTATCAGAACACTATTTTGGGTATCTTCAAATATACTGGGTTTTGTTTTTCTTTTAAAGATATAAATCTGTAACTTGCATAAATGAAGTTTGTTTCAAATTACACAACTCACCCAGATTTCTAAAATAATTGGGTTTGCACAGTGATAGTTCATTAAATATGCTATCCTTGGTTAATTTGTCATGGTGTATTTAATTAATTAATTTAATTTTCCGGGGTCACATGGAACTGAATATTCACTATATGGGGATAACAGGCTTTGCAGCGTTCTTTGATTAAAGAAAGGACAATATCTACATTCACAGGTGACTGGAAACCCCTTATGAACTTTTTTCAAAAAATGAAAAAAAGATGTGACTTTAGAGAGAGAGAAAGGTTAAAACAAAATTGCACATACTTGCTGTGAAGAATATTGGAAGCCATTTATTTATATCTGCCTTTATATCTTTCTCCTTTTTCTTACTTTTGTCTACTTATTGCCTTTCTTTTTAGCCTTTGCTTTCCTCCCACTTCTTCACTTTCCTGCTTTCCTTTTTCTTTTCTACCATAGTTTGTATTAGTTCTTATTATTGCTGTAAACATTTTCAATAAAAATATTAAAACATGGGCTGGGTTTACAAAACATAAAAACATGGTGGCTAATTGTTTGTTTTTAGGATTGTGAATGAATATTAAATGTTCTAAGCCATGTTCAACTATAATTTGTAGAACACCTCATACTGAGCAATTTCAGATATAATCTTAAATGAGTTAATCCAAGACCAAGACAACTATATTTAGGATTAGTGTTAGCTTGGCATGCAAAATCCATGATTAATGCCTAGAAAATTGAGTGCATTTCGTAAACTTAAATGCTCTTCTCCATTTCAATTTGCAAATGAATTCTTCCATCATCTCAGTTTTTCCCCATACTACAACAAAAGCCTCCATAAACATTTTCACTATATTCACTGACATATCTACTAACATTATAATTATGTGTGCATTTCAGTGGTGGGATTAAGCCAGTTTGCACCTATTTGGGAGAACCGGTTGTTAACTTTCTAAGCAGTTTGGAGAATCCGTTGTTGGAAGAAATCTCCTTTTGGCTTTTTCCACTTTTACAAAGCTAATCCTGAAAGGAAGGCAGGAAGGAAACATTCTGGTGTTGTTTCTAGCCTAATCTTTATTGCCCTGCTCACAGAAACTGCCTCTCTGGTTAACCCTTATTACATTGTAACAGCTAAAGCAAAGCACCCATCCACGTGAGTGACTTTGAGTTGGCTACGCCCACATGGTCACATGAACACCGGGCCACACCTACCCAGCTGGTCATTAGGGCAGAGAACCAGTTGTTAAATTATTTGAATCCCACCACTGGTGCATTTGCAAATTTAACTTTCCAGCCAATCAGCAGAAGCACTACTGCAGGACAAACGAAACACAAATTTACTTCGGACAAAGAAAGTATTAATTGAAGTAGGTGGAAGTGGTCTTCTTGTATTTCTTTCGTTAGGAAATGCAGCATGAATTCTAACAACTAAAAGGTTCAAAAGAAGGTTTCTGTACTATTCATTAATCAAGTAAGAACTAAAGATTTTGAAGATAGGCTTTACCTTTTGCTTTCAAACGACAATTCAACCAAATGATTGTAATTATAGCAGCAAGAAAAATCAGGAGGATTGTGGTTACAATAAGTCCTTTCTTCCACGAAGCCATGACAACTAAAAATTAAGAGAAAAATAGATTACAATTCAGGAATATAATATCATAAGAATCTCTTCTAACCGTATCAACTCTTCACTGTGTCAGGGTCAGTTATGGCACTAAGTTAGAGTTTATTTTATTTTGTTCTGCTAACCTTGTGCACAAACCATAAAGTAGGGGTAGAAAAAGGTTGGCCCTCTACCCCCACTGTCATGGTTTCCATAGTCCTCTCCTTCAAAACAAGGTGACCAGAAATGGTGCTACTGAATCACAATCCTCTCCAGATATATTAGAAGGAGGAAGATTCCCTGGGGTTTCCAATAGAGGAATATTGGGGGGGACAGGACTGTTACAGGTAGTCTTTGATTTATGACCACAATTGAGCGTAAATTTTTGTTGCTAAGTGAGGCATGTATTAAGTGAGTTTTGCTCCATTTTATAACCTTTCTTGCCACAGTTATTAAGTGAGTCATTGCAGTTCTTAAGTTAGTAACCCAGTTGTTAAGCGAATCTGGCTTCCTCAATTGACTTTGTTTGTCAGAAGTTCGCAAAAGGTGATCACATGCACTGGGACACTGCGCCCGTCATAAATATGAGTCAGTTGTCAAGCGTCTGAATTTTGATCAAGTGACCATAGGGAGGCTGCAATGGGTCATAAGTGTAAAAAGCAGTCATAAGTAACTTTTTCAGTACCGTTGTAAGTTTGAACAGTCACTAAATGAACTGTTGTAAGTTGAGGACAGTTTGACAGAACAATTAATGAGCAGAACGAATTGCCTCCAGAGGTTTTGGGTGCTCCAGCACTGTAGGTTTTTAAGATAAGATTGGACAACCATTTGTCTGAAATGAGATAGGATTTCCTGCCTGAGCAGGGGTTGGACTAGAAGACCTCCAAGGTCCCTTCCAACTCTGTTATTCTATTATTCTGAGGACTACCTGTATCAACCCTTTGCTGGCACTTGGAGTTGTTATGGGATGGAGCTGGACAGGCAGATCCTGCCATGCAATTTTACTCTAATACACAGGTGTCAAACTTGATTTCACTGAGGTTGTATTTGATCTCGGGGGTCTGGGGTGGACATGGCCAGGGAGCGCGTGGCCAGTTCGACATCACTTGTCAAGGCTCCATCTTTGCCTGCGATGGCCCCCTGCAGCTCTCTGCCAGTGAAAACAAAGCTCAGGGGAGACTCCAGGGCAGCCTCACAGGCCCAATCTAAGCATCCTTGCCTTTGACACCCCTGTTCTTACAGAATTGGACAAAATATAGAGGAAAGGCCACAAAATAAAGGCTAGGTGCACTGGAATTCTCTTTGCACTTTTGCTTGGTATCAGTGGTGGGATTCAAATAATTTAACAAACGATTTTCTGCCCTAATGACCAGCTGGGTAGGTGGTGGTCGGTGGTCATGTGACTGGGTGGGTGTGGCCAACTCAATGTCACTCACTCTTCACCTTAGCTGTTACAATGTAATAAGGGTTAACCGGAGAGGCAGTTTCTGTACGCAGGGCAATAAAGATTAGGCTAGAAACAATACCAGAATGTTTCCTTCCTGCCTTCCTTACAGGATTAGCCCTGTAAAGTGGGGAAAAAACAAAAGGAGATTTCTTCCAACAACCGGTTCTCCAAACTGCTTAGAAAGTTAACAACCGGTTCTCCCAAATAGGTGCGAACTGGCTGAATCCCACCACTGGTTGATATGAAAGAACATAAACTTCTTTGCATTGGTACATTACATTCCTAGATATACAAGTATCAGCTTCTAATCTAACACTAAAGGGAGAAAATGTGCATCAGGATGCAAATTATCTCCTTTTGTCTATAGAGGGCAGTATTTATGTGGTAATACAGTGGTACATGTAGTTCCATCACTTGCCCCATATCTATGTCACTGAAGAGTTATTAGAGGTAGCCCTTGACTTACAACCATCCATTTAGTGGCTATTAGAAGTTACGGCCATACTGAAAAATGTGATTTATGACCATTTTTCACACTTAGGACCATTGCAGCATGTGATCAAAAATTCAAACTCTTGGCAACTGATACATATTTATGACAGTTGCACTATCCTGAGGTCATGTGATCAGCTTTTGCAACCTTCCCGGTCATCATCTGACAAGCAAAATCAAGCGGGGGGGAGCCAGATTCACTTAACAACCATGTGATTCACTTAATAACTTCAGTGATGCATTTAACGTCTGGCAAAAAAGGCCGTAAAGTGATTCAAAACTCAATCAATAACTGCCTTGCTTAGCAATGGAAATTTTGGGTGCAGTTGTGGTCGTATCTGTGCAGTCGTTTGAAATCTGGAATAATTCATGTTTCCTGTCAGATCCTATCTAAGTTTCATCCTGGCATTTGGAATATTATACATGTAGTCCTCAACTTAGGTCCACAACTGACCCCAAAATTTCTGTTGTTAAGTAAGACATTTGTTAAGTGAGTTTTGCCTCATTTTGTGACCTTTTGTGCCAAAGTTGTTAAGTGAATCACTGCAGTTGATAAGTTAGTAACACAGTTGTTAAAGTGAATCCAGCTTCCTCATTGAGTTTGCTTGTCAGAAGATCACAAAAGGGGATCACATGACTTTGGGACACAGCGACGGTCATAAATAGGAAATAGTTGCCAAGCACCTGAATTTTGATCACATGACCATGGGGATCCTGCAATGGTTGTAACTGTGAAAAACAGTCATGAATCACTTTTTTCAGTGCTGTTGTAACTTTGAACAGTCACTAAAACAAACTGTGGTAAATCAACGACCACCTGTACAGAACAGAATCTGAAAGCTTGTTCTAAGAAAATGTTTTCAGAAATGCAGAAAAAAATTGTCCCTTCTCCTCTTGTGGTGCAAATACACACTTTAATTCTTTCTTTTGTACCCTTGTACTAACCAAGCGGTTCTTAGCACTTCTCGGAGGTATTACGTAGTTAAATTTTACCTCATCAAGTGTGATATCTACGCCTTGTGTCATGATGACACAATGTGTGTTTATCACCATGGTGGCTAATCAGTGGTGGGCTCCTAACCGGTTTACTATGAGTTCACTAAGAGGGCATTTTGCTTTCTTCACTCACGCATGTGCGCGCTGTGCATTGCTACCCATGTGCAGTTGACTGAAAACTGTTCTGCGGATACGCAGAAATATGCTGGCAACGGCAGAAGAGACCGGGGAACTGGTTCTGGGTTGTGGCAGGCCTGGGCCGCTGCCGGTTCCAGCGACCCAGGCTCCCATACCACTAACAGTTCAGCTGAACTGGTCCGAGCCAGTAGGAATCCACCACAGAAAGCAAGGCCGATACAGTTTGTCTTCTGTGCTCAGGAGCAGGACATACCCTTGACTAGGATCTTCTGGCTTTCCACAAAAGATTTTGCTTGGTTGTCAGCTCTGCAGAAGTAACTCCCTTCATCCTGGCTTGTGAAGCTGTCCCTGTGCCAAATAACTGTCCGTTTTTTGTTTTCCATGAACTGGCGTAAGGATTTGCCGTCATTTTCTTTAAAAATGTGGAACTCAATAGGGAAAGATCCTGATTCAACCGAGCAGAAAAATAAGAGTTCATTGCCATCTTCTATGTTCTCCTGTGGTTTTCTTTCAAAGGTTATGTTAGCAACTGGGGCTGTGGATGAAAGTACATTGACAGAAGTCAGCAGCAGATTAAACTGGGTTTAGCAAAGGTCACAATCCTTCCCAACTATGTTTTGTTATTTATTTATTTATTTAATATCCTGCTTTCATCATTTGTACAAATATCTCAAGGTAGCAAATATATCCAACATACCTGTTCTGACCCAGCCTTAGCAGAACCAAGAAACAGACTCCTTGTCCCGAAAACCCCTTCTTTCTTTAGCTACTGTGAATTCATGGCATTCACACACAGAAAAATCCAGGCAATAATCCTTCCAAGGATAAATTGCAGTAACAGACCTTATCAGTTCCTTTGATAATTGCCTGGCCAAGATCTTCCTGTCACAAAGCTGTAAATTAATTCCTGGCAAGCAGTCTCTGAGGCACGAACCACCGATAAGCAAATCTTCCAAAATAAATCCGAACTGTTGTCTCCTACAACCACCACTCCCCTTTTGCTTCTATTTATTCCCCAGACAGGGTGGGGCCATTCAGCATTCACGTCAGAGGTGGGTTGCTCCCGGTTGAGCTGAACCAGTAGTAACACCGGTACAAACCAACCATTTCTTCCCAAGTTGGCTCCTGTTCCTCAGTTGTTCTCCTCTTCTGACAGCTCTGTGCATACACGCACAGCCCCCAGCTGTTCTTCTTCCCCACTTATCTCTGACTCTGAAGGCAGGTGGGAAATGTTGGGCAGCCCTGGCTCTATCTCTGCTTCCGACACAGAGCCCTCATCAGAACCTTCCCCAGACTCCAGGATGGGCCCAAGTTCCTCCCCAACCTCCTCGTTGTCGGAGTCTGCTGCCAGCTCTGCTGGAAGCTGGCGGACCACAGCAATACCTTCCTCCTCCTGTTTTCCCCACAACAACAACCTCTGTAAGGTGGCTTGGGCTAAAAGAGAGGGACCGGCCCAAGGTCACCCAGATGGCTTTCATGCCTAAGGTGGAATTAGAACTCAGGGTCTCCCACTTTCTACTCTGCTGCTTTCACCATTAGACTGGCTGGGAATTGGGCTTATGTGTAAAAAAATGGAGTTGCTGTAGGTCAGGGGTGTCAAACTTGCGGCCTGTGGGCCAGATGCATCATGCGCTGGCCCCCACCCCCCATCCCGGTTCATTGAACGGAGGAAAAGTTGTGATACACGTTGTCGTCACAGGTTTGACACCCTTGCTGTAGGTAAACATGAAGCTCTGTCATCTCCAACGGAATCTATTTCCAGACAGCATGCAAAGGCAAGGAATTCCTGTCTATATTAGGATCTTTTTAAAAAAAAGCAACATAAGAGTGCTAAGATTTTTCAACGGAACCTTAGGAAATCAATAATTTCCGCAGATCAGATTTCCCAACCTGGCAGCCTTCAGGTATATTCAGATTCAGACAAACAGCGATTCTTGCCAAAACAAAAAACAAAACACATAGCAAATAGCAAATAGTTACCTATTATAGTGACATTTAGCGTTTTGCTTTGGTGTGAAAGAGAGTGGCCGTTGTTAGCATGGCACCTGTATTGTCCAGACTCGTGGATGCTAGAGGCTTTGACCGTAAAATTTGCTGGTACATTCTCTTCAATCACAATCTGCCTGATATTTATATTCCCTCTGTAAAGGGAGTATGTGATAGGCAGAGTCCCAAAGCTTGAGTAGCATTGTAAGACGAAGAACTTCTCCCGTACAGCGACTTGGGAAAATGGTTGAGAAAGGACAGGCAGAGAAACTGGAGCTGTAGAGAAACCGAGTATTATTTATTAATTAAATAACTAACTAAATTTATTTGCTGCCTATCATACACAGTGGAAGATTAATGGCACTTGAAATATTAAAACAACCCTGTTTCAATACACGGCAGTTAGTTCCAAAAATAGAAAATGAAAGTGCAGTCTGTAGTGGTCCAGAAATACAGGTAGTCCTCAACTTACAACAGTTCATTTAGTGACCGTTCAAAGTTACAACAGCACTGAAAAAAGTGACTTATAATTGTTTTTCACAGTTTACAATCTTTGCAGCATCCCCATGATCATGTGATCAAAATACAGATGCTTGGCAACTGGTTCATACGGATGACCATTGCAGTGTCCCAGGGTCTTGTGATCACCTTTTGTGACCTTCTGACAAGCAAAGTCAATGGGGAAGCCAAATTCACTTAACAACTGAGCTACCAACTGATCAACTGCAGTGATTCACTCAACACCTTTGGCAAGAAAGGTCATAACATGGAGCAAAATTCATTTAGCGAATGTCCCACTTCACAACAGACATTTTGGGCTCCATTGTGGTCGTACGTCGAGGATTACTGTATTCTTTAAGAAGGTGGCACGTGATAAAAATGCACTATCACAGGACACAGATGAGCTGATTCATTTAATGAAGCATGAGTAATTGTACGTTGCTGTAAAGCTTAGTCACATGACCATGGTGCACCACAAACAGCTGTAAATGTGGGCTAGTTGAAAAATGGACCAAAAGGGGTCATGTGACTGCTAGGGGGGGGGGCGGTGTCGGGGATTTGGAACCAGGTCTTAAATAGCTTTTGAGGCTTCATAACTTTGAGCAGTTGCTAAGCAACTGATCATAAGTTGAGGATTACCTGTACCATAAAGTTGCAGAAAGGCTTGTATGCAGTGTATAAATATTTCCTATTTATCAGATAAGAAAGCCTAACTTAGTCTTGGCTTTTCTAAATGCATTGGACATGCCAGCTAAGATTTCCAAGACTAGTTATCCTGACTTTCGCCATATCAAAAGAGGGCTCCTTGATAGCAATAGCAATAGCAGTAGACTTATATACCGCTTCATAGGCCTTTCAGGCCTCTCTAAGCGGTTTACAGAGAGTCAGCATATTGCCCCCAACAATCTGGGTCCTCATTTTACCCACCTCGGAAGGATGGAAGGCTGAGTCAACCCTGAGCCGGTGAGATTTGAACCGCTGACCTGCTGATCTAGCAGTAGCCTGCAGTGCTGCATTTAACCACTGCGCCACTTTGGCTCTTCTTGATGCCCTCTGAGCTTCATTTTGAACCCTGAGCTACAAATATTCTCCTTTATTTATATCTAGAAGAGCTCCAGGTTAGAGAAGGCAGAAGGAAAAACAGAGAATTTAACATCTTTAAATCAACCTACCATAAACATGGAGAAACACTGGGTCACTTTCCTTGGAAATGTTGTTTATCTCTGCTCTGCACATATAGCTTCCACTGTCAGATACACGGAGTTTAGTCCTGTAAATGCTGGAGTTTACCAATATTTTGTTGTCCTTTATGAGTGAGAGACTAATCAGCATTGAACCATTCACTTGACAATGAATTTCTACGATGCTGTTTTCGTCCCATTTGGTTTTATTAACCACTAACATCGGTTTGGAAAACAGTTCTGCAAAATAATGAGAGAACATAAATTATTGATCTGGAAAGGGAAGGGGAGCTTGAAGGTATTTGTTTGTTTAGAAAATTTATACCCATCTTAAACAAACAACCAATATAAAGCAGCAGTCAAAGCACTGCCTGACTAGGTGGCTCAGTGGCTAAGATGCTGAGCTTGTCGATCAGAAAGGTCGGCAGTTCAACAGTTCAAATTTCTAGTATAGGTCACCTGCGTGAGCAGGGGATTGGACTAGATGACCTCCAAGGTCCCTTCCAACTCTGTTACTGTTAAGTTGCACTTCCCAAATACAGTCTCAAAAGAATGAATATTGGCCTCTGCTAACAACCTGGTTTTCATGATGGAGGGGTAACCAGGATTTCATAACCTTTTGAAAGGCCATGAGGGTAAGAACCATTTAGATCTGGGGCGGGGGTGGGAAATACTGTTTCTTAAGACGGGGACTGTCACAGAAGACCATGTCACTCCTAGGCTCCTGCAAGATGGCTCTATATCAGTGAGGAGACCTGAAGTATATGTGCCCTGATCGGACAGGCAGAAATGACTGGGGTGAGGCAGTTCTCGCCCTCTGCTATATATATGAACTTAAAAATTATAGCCGGCACCTTACACCCAGTGGAGTTGCATAGACGTGATTTAGACTTCTACATCAACACCGCCAGAGAACGTATGCGTCTGTTAATCGGAGACAGTGGCATAGCTATTGCATTATACTTCTGTAAATGTTAACTTGTTGGTTAGGGGGCGCTCAAACAACAATGTGACTTGCTTTCCACTTGCCTCCCAACATGAATCAACCAATCAGCATGCAGGACACGCAGCTCCACACAATACATAGTTAAGATTTGGGAGCAGAGGTGGATTCTTACCAGTTCGCACCTATTCGGTAGAACCGGTTCATCAAATCTACCGAACTGGTTAGAAGAGGTTCCACCACTGGACCCGGAAAGCAGGCCACACCTACAGAAGAGGTTCCAAAAATTTTTGAAACCCACCACTGGCAAGGATCTTGTAACTTGACAGCTTTAAGACTTGCATGCTTCAATGCCAGAGTTTCTGAATAGCTACTTGGACCGACCTAAGTACTAATTCATAATTTCATATCCGGTCACATGGGCGGCAAGCCACTCCCATTCGGTCACATGGGTGGCAAGCCACTCCCACAATGGAGGCCACACCCACAGAGTGGGTGTTCCAACAATTTTTGAAACCCCCCACTATTTGGGAGGCATGCACGTCAACCCACCTGCAACTATCTGCAATGTACATTTATCCATCAATCTCTTCTCAGTGTAGATATGCGTCAACACCTACACTCCATGGACAAGTCTAAATCAAACTTGAAGTGTACTCAATACTATGCATACCAATTGTTTCCTGGACCAATTGAATGCCTTCCAAGACAGGGTGTTGCAGTAATTCAATCTGGAAGTGACTAAGGCAGGAAAGACTACCAGCAGATCCAAGAAAAGGCACCACTGGTACATAAGATGGATTTGTGCAAATGTCCTGCCCACCTCACAGTTCGAAAGCATGCAAATGTGAGTAGATTAATAAGTACAGTGAAACAGTGAAGGTAGGACAGTGAAACAGTAGTACCATTCCACGCATATAGCCTTGCTGGTCACATGACCATGGGAAATGTCTTTCCCTTGGCTAAGAAATAGAGATGAATACTGCTCCCTAGAGCTGGACACAACTGGACAGGGAAACCTTTACCTTTCTACCTTTTAGGCATAGGTAAGGTAAAAATTCCCCTCACACATATGTGCTAGTCATTCTCGACTCTAGAGGGCAGTGCTCATCTCTGTTTCAAAGCCGAAGAGCTAGCGCTCTCCAAAGATGTTATCTATGGTCATTTGGCCTGCATGACTAAACACTGAAGGCGCATGGAACGCTGTGACCCTCCCACCAAATGTGGTCCCTATTTTTCTACTTGCATTTTTACATGCTTTCAAATTGCTAGTTTGGCAGAAGCTGGGTCAAGTAAAAGGGAGCTCACTCTGTTATGTGGTGCTAGGAATTCAAACCGCCAAACTGCCGACCTTTCTGATCGACAAGCTCAGCGTTGTAGCTACTGAGCCACCGTGTCCTGACCTTTTAGACATAGCTACCAACTAATCCTTGATTAGAACTCATGAGTACAGGAGGATCTCCTCATTGTACACCAGTTTTGCCTGGGGGGATTCTAGGCCTTATAGTGTTATCAATGGCACAAATCCAGAACCAGCTTCACCCCTAAATCCAGAGACCCTCATGCTTGCTTGCATGAGTTGCAATTCAGCAAAGATACCTATCCCCTTCAGGGACTAAGGTATGTCATTTAATGTTAGTTTTACAGCGTGTGAACCACCCTTTCAGAACCAAAACAACAACAAACAAACCTTAAAATTAGTGGGAGCATATGCTCAAAATTCTTGAATAATGGTTCCAAACATAGATCCCTCCCCCCTCTGTCAACCAACAGGGAATATTAAGGTAATAGCACTGGAATTATCACCATCAAAGTTGACACCAGCCAGAGCACAAGAGCAACTCAAAGAAGCTGTGGAAGATCAGAAGAGGTGGAGAGACGTGACCCATAGAATCACCAAGAATCAGACATGACTGAATGCATATCATCATCAACATATTGGAATTATAGTGAGGAAGAATTTGTAAGGTGATTGTAGAGATGAGAGAGAGGAGGAACAGGTTAACTATAATTGCAATGTACAAAGCTCCTTCCTTATCAGTACATAATGCATGGGATATCAAGTCTTAGTACCCCAGGCGCAAACTGCGCATTTATCTATGAAATGTGTGACCTGCCACAATTCAGTGATTCTTGGCAGCTTACAAAACCAAGCTGCCTTTTTCTGTTTTTAATACCGTAGCCAAAACAGAAGCTTTATTGCCCAATAGAAATTTGCCATTCTCAAGTTTGCAGAAATAATAGGGGAACGATAATCTATTGAAAGAAGCTATTGAGTCCATGGGTTTCCTACTATGTAAAAGAGCTTATGTATGTCAGTATTCTCTGTGCATCACTCAGGTAGCCATGCAGCCCCCAGGCAATGCCTCAAACCCTTGACATGGTAAAGATATCAGGTCTCTCTATTATTGGCTTAAGTTCAGAATTTTTAACAGATTTGATTTTCGGAATCTGAAAATATAAATGTTATTACATTACTGCCTTTTAACTGAGATAATTGGCACTTTTTACAAGGCATACAAAATTATTGTTTAAATTTCATGCATGGGTGATATTGGCCCCAATGCCATCCTTTCAGCATTTTTCTCTGGGTCTAATTTTCCCTGTCACTGTCAGGAAACTCTGGATGGTTCACTTTCGTTCCAAAAACGCTAAATGCACTTGTTTGTTCACTTGCTCGCTGCCAAGTGACTGGAAGGTGGCTTTCGTTTCTTCCAGGAAATTTGGATTAATGTTTATGTACTCTTCTAAAAAGACATCCACAGTACAATGGAAACAATAAGAGAAATCACAAAAATAATAGCACATTTCCGAAAAAGACGTGAACTTAAATCTTAAAATACATTAATACTACAAGCATTGCAATACTCATTCACTTTAAAGAGTACAAGTATTCCTCAACAAAATTTTCATTATTAAGCCAGGCAGTTGTTAAGTGAGTTTTGCCCCCGTTTTCAACTTTTTTGTTATGGTTGGTAAGCGAAATCATTCAGTTGTTAATTGTATCCTGTAGTCATTAAGCATATCTGGTTTCCTCCATTGACTTGGCTTATCAGCTGGGAAGGTTAGAAAAGGTGATTACATGACCCCGGGACAGTGCAAAGGTCATAAATACATGGCCAGTTGCCACAAGTCCAAATCTTGATTAGTGCATTTTTCAGAGTATAAGACGCACCAGAGCATAAGACGTACCAAGATTTTGAAGAGGCAAATTTTTTAAAAAAGTTTTTATCCTCTGCAGACCTCCACAAAACAGCCCAGTTTTCATGAAAATGGGCCTGTTTTTTGTCAAAAAAATGGCATGCATAGCCTTTAGGAGGCTTGTAGGGTGCTCCTGGGGGCTGGGGGGGGGCAAAAAGAAGCAAAAAACAACCTGTATTTCACTCATTTTTTTCCTTCCCAGCCCCCAGGAACACTTTGGAAGCCTCCTAAAGGCTCTGCACGGCCATTTTTGCAAAGGGGGCGTGGTTTCAGGAGGCTAAAAATGCTGTATTCAGTGTATAAGACGCGCCCAGATTTTCACCCTCTTTTTTGGTTGAAAAAGGTCCGTCTTATACCCTGAAAAATACGGTATGTGACCATGGGGATGCAGTGATGCAAGTTTGAAAACTGGTCATAAGTCACTTTTTTCACTGCCGTTGTGTGAGAAACAGACTCACCACTCAGAGATTTGACAAAGTCATTGAGTGAAGCTGCAAGCAGTTTATTGAAAAATATGTTTTTTTTTCAAGAGAGGGTGGCTAGCAAAGTAGGTACACCCAAAGATAGATTCCAGCAGCATTTCATTCCCTCAGTCAGAAGTGCAAGTCCCTCCCTTGTTTTCGAAAAGAGCCATAAGATTCTCAACCACTCCGGAATGCCTCTATCCCCTCCCTGTTTACATTTCTCCATATCCCTTTACTTAGTTCCACTTTTCCCTTGTTTGCTTTTAGCGGTGAGTAGCCCACAGATCCTGCTTTCTGGTAACCCCGTAATGGTGAACCCATGGCACGTGTGGCACGCAGAGCCATCTCTGAGGGCACGCGAACCGTTGCCCTAGATCAGCTGCAGTGCTCATGAGTGCACTGGCCAACTGATTTTTAGCCTTCAAAGGGAGGACTGGGCGGGAGGTCATTTTCACCCTCTTCAGGCTTCAGGAAAGCCTCCAAAGCCTAGGAAGGGTGAAAAAATGGGCCTACCAGAAGTAGGGGTGGGGGTGGCAGGGCAGCGGGATGGGTGGGTCATGCATGCATGCAAGGGGGGCGCGGGGGGGATTGAATATGGGTGTGGGCACATGCATGCACACTTTCAGCACCCAAGCCCAAAAAGGTTAGCCATCACTGTTGTAACCCATTTGCAACGGCACAAGAAACTGAAATAAGCAGTTAGTTTCTTTATCCTATGCTTCTCTGTAAGCTCTTGTGGTTAAACTGCCAGCTGCCATGTTTCTATCAGCTAGCTTTTCTTTCTAAGACGACAGACATTTCCTCTTCTTCTAACTTTTATACTTTCTTGTTAATTCTAAGGCACATTATTTTTCTAAGCATGTGTTCTTAAAAATGTTAAATTATGTCCAATGCAAAAACAACCCTTTGTTATTTTCCACCGTTGTAACTTCGAATGATCACTAAATGAATTATAAGTCGTCAGTCGAGGACTACCTGTACTGTAATGCTACCCTATCATAGAAGGAAGGCCCTGTGTTTAGCTGAAGCAAGTCTGAAGCACTACATTGGAGTAATTCATATTTGCCCACAGACTCCATGAGATGGCTCAAAAGCAATCTGAATGCTATTTCTGAGTTTGAAAAGTGCTCCTGATAAATGTTATTGTCTACTGTGCCCTTCCCAAGTTTTCAAGTGGATTCATGATGGGCTGAAGGACTCAACTGCCTTACTCTTAGGCAAGGCAATATTGTCTTCATAGCCTACAGCTTGCCTAAAAAACAAGCAACACCTTCTGTGTCTATTTCCAGAATTGTGGTATATGAATGCCCAATCCTGCTGTACTTAAACCTTCAGGAAAGGAAAAGCATGTGTGTTTAGATCAGTGGTGGGTTTCAAATTTTTTTAGAACCTCTTCTGTAGGTGTGGCCTGCTTTGTGGGAGTTGCTTGCTGGCCATGTGACTGGGTGGGTGTGGCCAACTTGTAAAATGTGGTGAAACTCATTTAACAAGCTCTTGCTTAGCAACCAAAATGTTGGCTCAGAAACTCTGGCATTTGAAGCACGCAAGTCTTAAAGCTGTCAGGTTACAAGACCGTTGCACCCCTAACCCTTTAGGGGAAAAAAACCCAGGGGTGTTCAAATGTGACAGCATTAAGACTTGTGGACTTCAACTCCCAGAATTCCTCCTCTTGCTCTTCATCTTGATGATGTGCGGACGGGCGGGGGGAGGGAGCTGGAACCGGTTTTAAACGGCACTGTAGATTTGTGGAACCTCTTCTATAGAAGAGGTTAGAACAGGCAGGAACCCACCCTGGTTTAGATACTCCCTTATTTTCTGCTAGGTTCACCTGATACAGCTACAGAAGGTGTGAAGGACATCATAGGACATCATGAGGCAACTCTGACTAGAACTCATCCATACCAGAGATGGGTTGCTCCTGGTTCAGTCTGGTTCAGCTGAACCGGTAGTGGAATTCAGGCATGGGTTGCAGAACCGGAAGCAACCCAGGCCTGCCATGCCCCCGAACCGGTTCCCTCGCTGCTGCTGGGCTGCCGCAATTTTGATTTCTAGTTGTTCTGCGCATGCGCGAAGAACAATTTACATTGAACAGTGCACATGCGTCTGGCCCATGTGTGAGCAAAGTGAGTGAGTGTGCGTTGTGTGCGGGTTGCGAACCATTAGTGAAACCGGCAGCAACCCACCCCTGAACCATACGATAAATTCATATCTTGAAAAAGTAGATATTCCACTTCATAATTATTGAAACCATAGACTAAGATCAGGCCGTGAGTTATTAAAGCAAGATGGAGAAATCTCTTACCAGCCACCACAAGTTCTTTTTTGTTGATTTTAGATACACTTCCATGCTCCACTTTGCAAATATAATTGCCATTGTCTTCCATCTTGACTACCTTGCAATACATTAGGTTCTCTCTGCCCTTTGTGCTATTCAGAATTGTTTTATTTTTCTGCAAGATAATTTCAGTTTGATCCTGGTGAAGTAGGATGTTCATAACAGTTGAACATGTTATGCAGATCTTATCCCCTTCGGTAATATTCTGTGGTGGGTTGATGGTTATTTCAGGAACACGAAATGGTTCTGCAAAAAAGAAAAAGCCAATCTATCATAATTTTAAAAAAACCACAAAACAATAGCATATGGAAAGTTTCCAGAGAGGTGGCTACGTTACTCCGCTAAAGAAAAAAAATGAGTCTGGGCCTTGTGGCAGCTGTCAGAAAAATAATTTGGGCTCCCAACTCAAGCTGCGGCTGCATAAGAATAAAAATGAGATTCAAACAGCTGTGAGGAAAGAAGAAATATTTATTCCTAAAAGCAAAACAGTTTGCATTTAAGGGCAAGGTGCAAAGAAATGGGGTACAGCAAGAGATTTTTTTATAGGGGGAGCTTGTCTGGGTGTCATGTGCTGATTCTGGGATGACACTTGAGGGGTGTGCGTAGTATATTTATTCTTGTGAATATGGAGCTCCTCTGAGAAACCTAATTTAATTAACTCTAGCGTGTTTGCAGAACTGATCCATTGATATGTGGATAAAGTAACTTATTTGAGGAAGTTTGCCAATTTTAGTTGATTAACTTAATTTCAGCTTGATTCTTAATTATCTAGTGGAGACACTGATTCTCAGATCATTATGGATTTGTCAATATTTTAAGGGGAAGATGGAAACAGTATAAAGAATAAAATATATTTGGTTATAAAATTTCTCGCACATTGTATAAGCTAATTAAGAATTTAAGATGTCATTGATTATGGTCCACTTCTTTAGATATATGTAGTATTATCCATATGAAGGACTGAGGAAAGGGAAGGGTGGGAAGGATAAAAGTAAAGATTAAATAAGGAAGTAAAAATAATTATTATTTATGGTTAGTTGCATGTACTATTATTTATTTATTGGTATTGTTGAGACTCTGGGAAAATATGCATTTAGTTTAAGCACTTGCTGTCCAATGGTGTGTGTGTGTGTGTGTGTGTGTGTGTGTGTGTGTGTGTGTGTAGATGGTAATTTCAACTGTGTAATGAAAGCCCTGCCCTACTCCTTTGTACATGCATGCAACATTGACACATATACAAAAGGAACAAGGGATAAACAAGGGAAGAGCCGAGGTGGCGCAGTGGTTAGGGTGCAGTACCACAGGCCACTTCAGCTGACTGTTATCTGCAGTTCAGCAGTTCTAATCTCACCGGCTCAAGGTTGACTCAGCCTTCCATCCTTCCGAGGTGGGTGAAATGAGGACCCAGACTGTGGGGGCGATATGCTGACTCTGTAAACCGCTTAGAGAGGGCTGAAAGCCCTATGAAGCAGTATATAAGTCTAACTACTATTGCTATTGCTATAATCACTATCTTGCCTGTTCTTTCTTTCTTTCTCCTTCTCCCTCCCCCCCCTCTCTCACACACACACGTCAAAGTATGATCTAAACTACCTTTTTATCTTTAAATCCAGACCATTGCATGAGTTTATATTAAAAAAACCATTCACAATATAATTCTGTACCCTTGTTGAATTTATTCTCTCACTGGGGAGATTATTAAGGGACATACACATATTTATGTCTGTTCAACCAAGGATAAATTGCATTGCAACATTTTAATAAAATTCCATCTCTGCTGTTAATGTTAGTGAATGGACTTGAAGAAAATAATTGTGATGAAATATTTGAGGTGGTTTCCCCTACCTGCAACATCTCCACTACTTCTAATTTAAGCTCTGTACCCACAAAAACACATGTGTGGTTGTGTCTATAAGGCAGTAGAGCCAGTTAACTTCTTATCCTTTTGGGGTGCAAAAAAAAAATGACTGTGGAGACAATTCAGCGGCATGGATTTTGGGACTTAGGGGTGGATGCAGACCTACTGGGCATTCTTGCCTTGTTCTGCTTATTGGTTTCTAAAGATAGCACCCTACCCTTAGCGTAGCAGAGTACTTATGTCAGAAGCACCAAGGTGCTTCCTGATTGAAAGATTTAGCCAGTGACATCACCATTGCTCAAGGGAAACCCAGTAAGGGACTACTTTCATGTTCCCAGCAGAAGCTGGAGCAAAGGACAGGAGCTCAACCCTGCCCCAAGGCAGCATTCGGGTCTCAAACACAGGCTAGCTAACCTCCAACTCAGCATCCTAACCATGCAAGCCACTGTGCTCCTCACCCTACCCTTTGCTGCTCTTTTAGTGGAGTTGAAGAGCTCCTTGGAACAGTAGTCACTCACATGACTTAGAAATCACTAGAAAAACAGGGGAAAAGGTGAAACAATTGAAGTGTTTTTGGTGCTGCCCATTGGTCAACTTGAGGGCAAACCCATGAGTTCATGAGATGCTTTCAAGCCTCATCAGTAACAAAAAGAGTAATTGTGGAATGGTTGAAAACAGTTGTTGGAATGAAAACTGTGGTTATGTGCAATGTCCTTTATTTTCCCTGGGTTAAAAATGGTGACATTTTTATCATAGCATGTATTAATCAGCTGGTCCATGCAAAAAAAAACAGCTGCAGAAGGATACAAAGAACCATATATAGTATTACTTCCTCAGGACAAAACAGTAGACATCTGGCAATGCTGTGCATATGTAGTAGTAATTCTTTAAGATGTCACAAGACTAATGGTTGTTTTAGTTTCTGTAATGATCTTTGAGGACTTAGATATTTTGATGTTTAGTTCTGTTCAAAACCCTGCTATGAACAGTGGAGGAATTTGACAAAAACCTTTAATTGATTTTAAAATATATTACTGCCAGCATCAGAGATAATACAAAACCAGTGATTTTGGCAGTTCTTGTATTTTCAATCAAGAGTGAGCTAACATGCTTGGAATATCTCTGACAATTTGAAAACCGCCTTTTTGATTCAAAGATCCATCTGGCATAGCAATTATTTATCAATATGTTAAGATATTGAATTTAGTAGCTGGAACAGTAAGGTGTACAATAGGCCAGAACCCACAGTTATAGTTGATTAGAGAGTGCTGACTCATGCATGATGCAATCTACGCTAGGATTGGTTGCTGCAAATATAAAGGGGGAGTTTTCCTTTCCCCCCTCCTTTTTCTTCTTCTATGTGCTCTGTACACTGTTTAATTTGCCCCATCATGTTCCTGTGTTCCTGTCTATCTTGTGGTTTTTTTTTCCTGATGATGACAAAGACTGCTATAAATTTGAAATAAATATATACATGTGCTAGTCGTTCCCGACTCTAGGGGGCGGTCGCTCATCTCCATGTGAAAGCCTAAGAGCAGACGCTGTCCGAAGACGTCTCGGTGGTCATGTGGCCAGCATGACTAAACTCCAAAGGCACATGGATTGCTGTTACCTTCTCATCAAAGGTGGTCCCTATTTTTCTACTTGTATTTTTACATGCTTTCGAACTGCTAGGTTGGCAGAAGCTGGGACAAGTAATGGGAGCTCACTCCATTATGTAGCACTAGGGATTCGAACCACCGAACCAAGAACTGCATCTTAGAAAATTGGGGTCTTTCATAGGTTTCCTTTTAGGAATATTTCATTGATTTTAGGAGTATTTCATTTATGTAACTTTTAGAAATATTTAAGAATATTTCATTGATTTGACATGTAGGAATATTTCATCGATTTAACTTTCGAGTTGGCTCCTAAAAGCCAAGTTGACAAGACGTATGAGATGTAGAAAGAACTATTACTAAGTGATTCCTTAAAGTGTAAAAAAAAAATGTAGAAGAGAATATATTTAGGCTGGTTGGGCTTACCACGAGCATGTGTTTATCTGGGATGATGGGAATTTACAACTCAGTTTGCAGCATTTTTTAAACAAAATCAAAAAGCATAATTTTACTTATTAGTTTTGAAAGTAAAAGCCTGACTAACTTACGAGTCACGGTGACAATTGTTCGGTTACTGCGCTCCGAGGTTTGAGATCCTGTCATTGAATTCATCTGGACAGCACATTCAAAATATAAAATCCTGTCTCCGGCATCAATGGGAAATTCTAAGTCAACAAAATTTTCATATTGCGATGTTCGTCTCCTCTCATGTTCAACTCCATTTGCAGACTGTGCAGTTTTATAAAATGTGAAATAGAAAGGTGGCTTTTCTTCCGGCACTTCACAGCGTAAAAGTACATTTTCCCCTTCCATCACTTCTGTTTTCTGGACACTCAATATCGGCTTCACTATGCCTTCAAAATAGAGAAGCATTCATGAATTAAATTATATCTTTGCAAGTGACAAGCTGGAAGCCATTTTAAACAGCTTGATCTTGGGATTTTCATGTGTTAATACGTGAAAAATCTCGAGCTCAAGCTGTTTTTTCCAGCTCTGAAAAAAAGGAAGCCTAGCATCTTGGATCTTTTTTTTCTAAAGATCTTCTAAAATTCCTTCCTTTTTGAAGTTGTTATAAGAAGTTATAAGTTATGACAAGTTGTAAAAAACTGGAGAACCATGTTGGTTAAGGCATAGGGCTAGAAACCAAAGAATCGTAAGTTCTAGTGCCACTTTGGACATGAAAAGCCAGCTGGATGACTTTGGGCCAGTCAGTCACTTTCTCAGCCCAACTAGCCTCACAAGCAGAGGTAAAAACCAGCATGTTCTGACAGGTTCTGGAGAACTGGTAGCAGACATTTTGAGTAGTTCAGAGAACCGGTAGAGGAAATTTTGAGTAATTCAGAGAACCAGCAAATGCCAACTCTGGCTGGCCCCAGGAGTGGGGAGGGAATGGAAATTTTGCAGTATCCTTCCCCTGTAATGGGGTGGGAATGGAGATTTTGCAATAGACTTCCCCTGCCATGCCCACAAAGCCATGCCCACAAAGCCACATCATGCCCACAAAGCCACGCCCACAGAACTAGTAGTAAAAAAAATTGAATGTCACCATTGCTCACAGGGTTGTTGTTGTGAGGAAAATAGGAGGAGGAAGGAGCATTTGATATGAGTTATTTATAAAAATAATAAAGGCAGGAGAAAAAAAAGCCCAAAGAGGCAAATAGCAACTGACAGAGAGATCGTTTTGATAAAGTGAAAAAAGAGCAACTTTCTTTGGGAAAAATATCCCCTAAAGCATTGGGTCTCAACCTTCCTAATGCTGCGACCCTTTAATACAGTTCATCATGTTGTGGTGAACCCCAACCATAAAATTATTTTATGTTTTTTGTATTTTTTCAAAAATATGTGTTTTCCGACCCCTGTGAAAGGGTCGTTCGAACCCCAAAGGGGTCCCGACCCACAGGTTGAGAACCACTGACCTAAAGAAAGCCATTTTATATGTCATGGTTTCTTTATGGATTAGAGCCAAATGTCACTGAAGTGTTGCAAAACCTCTTTGGATTGCTTCCTTATAGTGCAGACTTGGGAAAGGCTGTTTTGTTGCTTTGGAGATTTGTAATCTAATTGGTAGAATAAAAGGATTTTCAAAAAACAACTGAATAAAAATCTGCAGTCCCAATAGAATTTTACACAAGAGAACTACATCCACAGAAAAACACCAGGAAGACGTGACTATGAAAAACATGGGACACAAGTGATAAGGCTGGGTGCTTTCCAAAATGCTAAAATATGTTGTAAAGAAAATGAAAAATAACACAAAAAGATTTTCTGGAATAAGCAGAAAGAAAAGAAAAGAAAGTGAGAGAGAGAGAGAAAGAAAGAAAAAAGAAAGAAAGAAAGAAAGAAAGAAAGAAAGAGGAAGGAAGGAAGGAAGGAAAATAAGGAGGAAAAAATAGAAAACAGCACTGTGGTAAAAATACAAGGAAAATTTGTATTTAATCTTTCCTATCTATAAAAAACAATTTTAATACCCGAGTTATTCCTTCAAAGTATAGAGACACCTACCTTCAACTTTTATGGTCAAAGGAGCACTGGATTTTTTTTTCTCCTCAACACTTAATGAACATTCATAGTATCCTGAAGAAGAAAATCTAGCTTGTGAGATTGTATACTGAGCGCTATCTTGTTCAACCATATTAGTAAACAGAAGGTCACCATTTTTGAAAAATGAAAACGTGTAATTCAGTCGGAAATGTTCGTTCTTGCTAATGTCTACAGAACAGTTGAGGATGAGTGAGTCTCCATTGCGCACTTCATTTTGTGGAAAAGCCTGGAGTGAAACTTTATTGATAGTGAACACTGGAAAAGAAGAGAAATGTTCATGATATTAGTTTCAGGAATCATCCACAGTCTGTTTTCCCCCCAGAAATCATTATATTGGATCCATACATCCAACGCATTTGAATAGGATGTTAGCCACTAAAGTAATCTGATTGTATTTCTTATGAATTTTTTGATTAATCAAATCAATAATAGGCTTGATTTGATTAATCAAAAAATTACATAATTGTATGCCTTGATTTGCATTTATTTGATACATTCTTAAACTGAGTAAAGATGCTTTGTAGTCCAAAGCATACTAGATTGCAAAAGACTGTACTAGGTCGTTCTGTAAGGTATTAGTCATCTTTCACTTGATGTTGCTAAATATTCAGGCTTATTTTTCCCACAGAAGGATTGTTTCAGTTGATGGAACAACTTCCTGGAGAGCAAAACTGAGGGGTTAATCAAAGAAAAAACCTGAGCAATCCAAAGGGGCTGTCTCTCAACAATGAGGAATGACAGTGAACCAACTGTAAATTAAATACCCATGTTTTCCCCAAAATAAGACAGGGTCTTATTTTCTTTTGACCCCTGAAATAAGCATTTGGCCTTATTTTGGGGGCGGTCTTATTATTTTTGAGATGCAGGAGGTGGCGAGCATGGTCACATTCTATTGTATTTGAATTTGTTAACTAGAGATCACCCCACTCCTTTCCTCTTCTGCTGCAGCATTTTAAGATTTTCCCCCAAATCTGCCCGGATGGCCTGGGAAGATTGCATGGGAGAAGCCTTATTCCCCCAGACATCCCTCTTCTTCATGTTATTTGTTTTTCATTTATTTCTTAACTTTAGTGTATATGATCACCCACCCACTCATTCCTGATATAAACAATAAAATAACCTGTGATCAAACAACAACAAGAACACTTTGAGAGCAATTAAAAAGAGCTCATCTGCTCTAGTGCTTAAGCCATTAGGCTAGAAACTGGAAGACAGTGAATTCTAGTTCTGCATTAGGCATAAAGACAATAAGGTGACCTTGAGCCAGACACACTCAACTCTCAAAAGAAGGCAATGACAAACCACTTCTAAAATCTTACCCCCAAAAATCACGAAAACAATCCCGGCAGTCATTCATTCCTATTGAATGCTCAAATCTCTGTCTCTGTCTGTCTGTCTGTCTGTCTCTCTCCCTCCCTCCCTCTCAAACACACACTCCACACAATCACCTAGTGCACTCACAGAACACCAAAAGAGGCTCACCCCACAACCTGGCCTGGTGCTCTGCTTCCACTGAAGGAAGCTGTTCCATTACCAGAAGACCTTGACTGGATTCCATCCAGAATAAGAAGGAAAGCAACAAAAAATTGGATGATTTCATTTGCATTTCTAAAAATTATACTAAATTAACCCCTGCACCAAGTGCTAAAAAACAATACAACTGCTGGTAAACAGTCCAATAACAAGTACAGAATAGTCAATGATAGGTAACCAATTTGGTCTAGTGGCTGAGACACAAGGCTAGAAATCAGGTGAATGTGGGTTCTAGTTCTGCCTGATCCAAGAAAGCCAGCAGGATGACCTTGTGCCTCATGCTCTCTCTCTCTCAGCCAAGTTTCTCAGCCAAGGGAGCCAGCATTGTCTGAAAATATTTCCTTAGTCATATGGCCAACATGACCATATGTTGAGGCGCATGGAACACTGTTGCCTTCCCACCGAAGTAGTACCTATTTATCTACTTGCATTTGCATGCTTTCAGACTGTTAGGTGGGCAGAAGCTAGGGCAGGAATGGGAGCTCACCCCTTTATGCAGCCCTCAGATCTTAAACCTATGCTATCAGCTCTCCAGCTGACAAGCTCAGAATCTTTAACTGCTAAAATGATTATTTATAAACTCAGTTGTTTGGATTGAGGCAAAACATACATTTCGTGAATAAATGATAAACCTGCCAATTTTGCATCTCATCCCTAAACTACTGATTCACCAAAGCCTTACCATGTTCACTGTCAATCAACTAACCCAGGGGTCGGAAACCTTGAACACCCAAAGAGCCACAAAAGTCCTAACCGGAAGCTCCCCATTCAATTCTGGAGTCAACTGTTCCCCCACCATAGAGTCTCCTCCTAGCATGGCATCCTTTTTCCTCTACCTGTCCTAACCAAAAGCCCTATCAATTGTGGAGCTGACCGGCGACAGGGAGCCGCAGCAGAAGGATGAAAGAGCCATGTGTGGCTCCAGAGCCACAGGTTGCTGATCCCTGAACTAGCCACATCAGAACCAGCTCACTGCCTTAGCCCACCTCTCATTTTCTGAACTTTGCAGATGCTTTGTGGCAATGGATCAGTATCTGTAAACTGAACTTGTAATGTGCCAGTGATAATATAAGCAGCAACAGGACTCCTAAAATTCAGAAAACTGACAATGGTCACAGTTATGTGAGTCCAAACAAAACAGAGATTTTGTACAAGTGATCCCCCCCAAAAAATGCAAACAGCAAATGCAGTTATTAAGATATAGTGAACTGGGGATTCGTTCTCCCTCAGATGATTTCTCCTGAGGAATATTACTGAGTAGCAGAAATTGTGCTAAGAGTTGCTCTTATTGGGTTCATAATATTCAAATGTTACTAAATAAATACTTATGTTTACACTGAATGTTTGATATAAAATTTGGCTAAGAAAGGTCAGGGAATGCAATGGAATAGGATGTATCTATAAATACAACTATCCTATCACCAAACAGTGAATTACTCTGCCCTTCAATATGAACATAAAGGAAGGGGGCTTTCCTGAAGTGAGAAGTCCCCACATCTTTTTAAAAAAATATTTATTTAGTGATCCATGATTGCAGAAAGCTCAAGAAACACTGTTCTAACTAACCCTGCCCATAATTCTTACGCTTTCAATCTAGCTGAAATCTCCCACTCCCTGCCCGATTCTCTCTCTTTCTCTTTCTTCCGTACAAAATCCCTCTGGAATACGGCTTCAAGTATTAATTTTATTATTTTGTTCATGAGATGATTGTACGTTGATGAATTAGTTATAGGTCATTTCCACACTTGTGACTCATAGCAGCATCCAACAATTGTGAAGTGATATACAGCCTGTCCTCGTTACTATTATTTTGTCCTCGCTACTATTATTTTGGCACAATAATGGTTGGTTGATTCTAGAAGACACCATAAACTACTGGTGCGGAAATGACTTCAGTATCTTTCTAAGGGAAGCTTTCCAGGTGTTTGCTATCAAGGTTTTTTTTTTTTTTTTAATGTTTGCAGCAATCTGTCTGTACCATTCTTATATACTGAGGTGGATCTGCTTCTTTGATCTAAACTACTGAGCAGATGCCAGGAAAATGTGGATCTTGATTGAACTGACCAATCCACAGAACATGTCATGATAAGGAGTGTAGCAATTTGATCAGCCAATAAGCAATAAAATCAGAGGTGGTATTCAGCAGGTTCTGACCAGTTCTGGAGAACCGGTAGTGGAAATTTTGAGTAGTTTGGAGAACCGGTAAATATCACCTCTGACTGGCCCATCTATTATCTGCCTCCAGAGTCCCAGCTGATCGGAAGGGAATGGGGATTTTGCAGTATCCTTCCCCTGCCACGCCCACCAAGCCACACCCACCAAGCCATGTCACGCTCACAGAATCGGTAGTAAAAAAATTTGAATCCCACCACTGAATAAAATGTTGCAGGCCTTTGTCCCTGCTATTAGGGCAAGGTGAGAACTAATTGATTGCAAACAAAAACCCTTGAAAAAGTATTGGGAAGTTCTCAGGAGACAGTGTAGTCCTTTCCACAGAAGAAAAATTATAGTGTGTTGTTTCCTCGTGTTCCTATCCATTTGTCAATTGTGAACATAACACATAATTTTCACAATCCGACCAATCTACTGAGGAGAAATCAGAGGAACCCTAACTGTTAGAACTGACTTTTACAGCTGATCTTTCAAAGTAGTGGATTGGGGAAGGGGCAGGGAAAAGAAAGATTGTCCTGGAAGAGCCAGCTGTAGAAACAGCAGGAAGATCAAGAGAAACACCAACACTTTACATGTCATTGACAGTAGCTGCTATTGGGAAAAGATATTAGAGACTTTCAGATCTTTGAAAACTGCCATAGATAGATTGCTTTCCTGCAGGGAAAACTGTGGAAAGCTTTCCTTAGCCAGAAGGAAAAGCATGAATTAGGGATGATTTAGGAGTTGAATCGGGTACATTTGAGGTTAATTCAGGCTACCAGGACAGCTTGTTGATATTAAAGAGACCGAATGCAGCAATAAGCATCATTTAGGTTGTGTTATTGCCCCATAATATTGAGAGTATCTCTGTTGTTCATGAACAGTTGGGTTGGGTTGATATTGGATATTGTTGGCAAAGCAACTTAAGGACAAAGGCCTTGGAGTAGGGTCTGGGTTTGTCAGAAAAAGACAAAATTGTGTAGTCTGTTGTTTTATAGGTGATATTGCTGCAGCTAGATAATTTTAGGCTCTGAAAGTGGTATCTAGAGCCAGTCTAGAAGGCTGCACTGTATATGTTCTTCATGTAAAGTGGACCAACGCCCATTTTCCTTCTCCCCTACTAAGCTGCTGTTCCATTGGAATAGCAACTAGTGATGCTCCATTCCTGATAAAAGGCAACAGACAAAAGCTAGTTTTGCCAGTCCTGACTGAAACAAAAATAAGACCTTTAGCATATGAAATCTCATGTTTTAAATAGACTGAAAACAAGGTTGGTTTCCACACAAGAGAACAGGATTTGGATATGAGATTTGGAACCATCAATTTCTATTCAGGAAGCATAGATGTGATCTCCATTCCTAATTCACAAAAAGGAGTTTTGGCTAGAAATGATGTCTAATCAAACGAAATGTGCACTATGGCTGATTGCAGGACAGGATATTATAATATGCCAGGGAATTTTCAAGGAGGGTCCTGATAGAAATTTCTTGATTTTGGGGATTGGTGCCTATTCCTGAACAGGCGCCATGCCCCTCTGAGCCTATTACTGCCACTGTTGGACCAAGCACCCGATTTGCTTCCAGCTTAGCTGTAGCTCATCTGTTGTTTTCCTTTTCCTTGGGCTGCAACACTGGAGCTTCCTGGAGCTTAAAGGCAGGCCATTTTTCCCATTAGTGGAAATGTTTGCCTCATAGCACCCTTTAGCTCCTTGGCTACCTTCCCTCCACACAATTATGTAGCCATGGCGACTAACAGCTATTTTTATTATCTGAAAACAAACATGATGAAGCAGAAATGGGAATGGAGGGTGGGGTGCAAACTGGCATGCCAATTCTGGCATTGCCCCATGGAGGTAGTGCTGGTCAGACAAATGTGGATCATTGCTAGAGGGCTTCTCAGATTTTGGTGAAGAACATTTGGGGAGACATCTGGTGCAGGGGTGGGTTTCAAAAATTGTTCGAAGCTATTCTGTGGGCGTGGCCTCCTTTGTGGGAGTGGCCTGCTACCCATGTGACCTGGTGGGAGTGGCCAAGACGATGTTATTACTAGATATTACTAATTACTAGATATTATTAATATTACTAGATCATTATTAATGCGTAGATAACTGCGGGACATTACACACACACACACACAGAAACTATGACAGTGCCAGGAAAACACCAAAAAATAAGAATCCCCCCCCCCAAAAAAAAGACTGCCAATGAAATCAGTTTTTTTCCTAAGCCTAAGGACAGGAAAGACAAAGTCACTGGAATAAAAACCATCAAGGCAATGTGGAAAATTATAAAGGACAGGCGCTCACAGAACCATCAACCACCTCAGAATTACCTAAACAACGAGGATGAAACACACTAAATCTGGCAAAGCTGCCTGGCAAGAAACCTGGCCTGCCCATAGAAAAGCAGCCACTTTGAGACATATAAACCTGGTCTGAACACTTAAAAGCAACATATTGCATCACAAAGAAAACATTTGCAAAAAGGAATAACATTTCTTGTAATAAACATTCTATAAACAATAAATAAATAAAAATCCCCTAAAATAATTAAAAACCACCACGTTCAGAGAACACCAAAGGACCCCACAGTCCTCTCCCGCCTTATCTTTTCCTTTTTTGTCCTAACTTTCTCCTCCTCCCCCCCCCAACCCCACTTCCTTCTAGCACTGATGATGTTACCTAGTTTGGTAATGAAATGCCTGTAAGAAAACCACCAAGCTCAGAAAGCAGCAAGGATCCCACTATCCCCCACCTCCTCTTTCTCCCTCTCTTTCTCCTGTTTGTCCTTTGTCTTTCTTCCCCCACAATCCCACTCCCTTCTAGCACTGATGATGTTACCAAACTAGGAGTGCTGGAGAGGAGCTCTCACAGGGCGAAGAATCTATCTGCAGCTGTAAATGACTGCAAGCAGCAGCTTCAGGCACCTGCTCGCAGCTGACAGTTGTGTTTGGGAGCGGAGGTGGCGGCAGCGGAAGCGGGCACAGCACAGGATGTCCCAGAGCCCAGGCACTTGTGGAACCTTCGCAGGGCCAGGAACGACTGGAAAACAAGCCCACCGCCGCTTCTGAGTGCCGCATCTTTGCTCTGCAAGTAGCATACGCGCCTGTTGCAAGGACGTTCCATGCTCCAGCCTGGCCAGGGAAGACGGGAGCCCTTCATGCCCACCAAGTCTCCGCACGATGTGCCTCCTCGATCGCGCCAGGGCAACCTTCTGCCCACCCGCCAGCCCGCCCACTGAGTGGTGGCTGGGTGGGTGCCGGGTGAGCCCTGCTGCCCCGGCCACATGGTGCCCACTGCTCACCTTGAAGGCAACATCGTGGAACTCACCACTGCTGCTGAGTGAGAACTGGCTGGGCAGTGCCCCCTGTTAACCACCCTCTCCTGGGCCATGCCTGCGCCCCTACACGGCCCACCTGCTGAGTAGAAGGAGGCGGTGGGGATGCGTTGCTAGGCAGCCGACAGGGCGGAGGTGGGTGTGGCGCTGCAGCACTTGCCCTTGGGGCTTTTCTTATGGACATGTTGGCTGGCACTGCTTCAGGGCGCCCCGGGCACCGGCTCCTCTGAGTGCAGCCTATTCCCCCTCCCAAGAAGACCATTTTCTTTTTTAAAACGCCTCTGCAGACGATCTTGAAAACCTGCAAGGTTGCTTTGGGAGGGAGAAGACAGGCAGCATTCCCCCCACCCCATCTCTGGTTGCCTGCAGCCTTGGGCCCTGCAGCAACTTGCACAGTAAAGGCAATTAAGAACTTCTCTCGCTCGTGAGATTTTCTTTACTGTGCAAAGGCTTGCTTTAAGGCTGCAGGCACTGAGGCTGCAGGCACCCAGAGAGGGGGGGCAGAGGGAAATGCTGCCCATCTGTCCCCTTCCAAAGCAACCTTGCAGGTTTTCAAGATCACCCGGAGAGGCGTTTTTAAAAAAGAAAATCCTGAAAAGCCACAAGATCTGGAGAGACGGGCAGCCAGTCTTTTTTTTTTTTTTTTATTTAAGAGAACTTTTTTATTTTTCTTTAAAAAAAAAACCACAAATATGTCATCATTTGTCAATCATTAAGACATTGAAGTACAATTTTTTTTGTTGTGTGTACCCCTCCCTCCCTCCACCCCCCACCCCCCCTCCTCCTTCCCCCCCCCCCGACTTCCCAGAACCCGTACACGGTATGGATTTTTAACTAACACAGTCTAAAATCTATTGAGAAAAAAGAAATAAAGAAATTAATGACATTCTAGATTGACCTTAGCTTCTTCTTACTGAACTGACTTTTAACAGTTTAAATCATTTCTGATCTTAAGCATAGGCTAACTGGAATTTCTTAGTCCCGTATTTATTTTGTATATAGTCAATCCATTTTTTCCAGTCTCGTTTATATCTCTCATTTGAATGATCTTTGAGATATGCCGATATTTTAGCCATTTCAGCTAAGTTTGTTACTTTCAATGTCCATTCTTGGATTGTAGGCAAGTCTTCCTTCTTCCAATATTGCGCCACCAACAGTCTTGCTGCAGTTATCAGGTGCAGAATCAAATTGGTCTCTACCACTGTAAAGTCAGTACATATACCTAGTAAAAATAACTGAGGAATAAACTTTATCCTTCTTTTAAAAACATTTTGCATGACCCACCATATTTTTATCCAAAATGCCTTAACCTTTTGGCAGGTCCACCATATATGATAATATGTAGCATCGAGAGAACCACACCTCCAACATTTAGGCTGTACATTCGGATACATAGAAGCCAACTTTTTAGGATCTAAATGCCATCTATAGAACATCTTGTAAAAATTTTCTCTCAGATTTTGAGCTTGTGTAAATTTCACATTTCTTACCCAAATTCTTTCCCATGTATCCAACATTATTGGTTCCTCAATATTTTGAGCCCATTTTATCATACAATCTTTAACTAATTCTGTTTCCGAATCCATCTGTATTAATACATTATATATCCTCTTTATATGCATTAAGCTTTGATCTCTTATTTGTTTAAACAGATTATCCTCAACTTGAATAAAACCAATTTTTTGATCTATTTTCCACCTAGCCTGTAATTGCCCATACTGGAACCATGTTTGAACTACCTTCTCCTCTTTTAATACCTCTAAAGATTTTAATTGTAATACCCCCCTTTCCGAGGTAAGAAGCTGTCTGTAAGTAATTCTGTCCTGTTTTTGTGCTGTATTCATATTTTCAATTGCATGTCTAGGAATTGCCCACATGGGTATCTTGTCATTTAATTTATATTGGTATTTCTTCCAAACCCGCAATAAAGCATTTCTTAAAATATGACTTTTAAAGTTCTTATCCAATTTTTTGTTGAATAACAGGTAAGCATGCCAACCAAATACCAGATCGTGTCCCTCAATGTTCAATATTCTATCATTGGTTAAATGAATCCAATCACTAATTACAGATAATGCCACTGCATCATAATATAGTTTTAAATTAGGTAGTTTCAATCCTCCTCTCTCACGTACATCTTGCATTATTTTCATCTTTACCCTCGGCTTCTTTCCTGCCCACACAAATTTGTTGATACCCTTCTGCCATTCTAAAAGGTTCACATCTTTTTTAAGTATAGGTAACATTTGGAAAAGAAATAAAAATTTTGGTAAAATGTTCATTTTCACTGCCGCTATCCTGCCCAGCAAAGATAAGTGCAATTTCTCCCATTTTTTCATCTCTGTCTGTATGCTATGCCAAAGTGGTTCATAATTATGCTTATATAATTTCCCATTTGAAGTTAAAATGTTAACTCCAAGATATTTAACTTTTTTAACTACCTCACATCCTAGCATCACTCCTAATTCTTCCTTTTGTTTAATATTCATATTTATAGCTAATATTTTGGTTTTTCCTAAGTTTATTTTAAAGCCAGACACTTGACCATATTGATTAATCGTATTCATTAAAACCATACTGGATTCCTGCGGTTGTTCCAATATTATGACCAAATCATCCGCAAAAGCGCGGACTCTATATTCTTGCTGCCTAATCTTGATCCCTTTTAAACCATCCAAGCCCCGTATTTTATTCAACAATACTTCCAAAGTTATAATAAACAATAATGGGGACAAAGGACAGCCCTGTCTTGTACCTTTTCCAATTTGAAAAGAGTCTGTTAAACTTCCATTGACTATGATTTGTGCTGTTTGCTGTTGGTATATTGCTTTAATTGACTGTAAAAAATTATCTCCTATCTGCATTTTTTGCAATATCTTCAGCAGAAATTGCCAGTTAACTCGATCAAAGGCCTTCTCAGCATCCAAAAATATAAACGCAGCAGGGATCTGGTTGTTCTTTCCCAAATATTCTAATGCATTAATAATTAATCTGACATTACTTTTCATCTGTCTCCCTTGTATAAAACCTGTTTGGTCCATATGTATCAATTGTTGAATGACCAACATTAACCTATTTGCTAATATTTTAGTAAAAATTTTATAATCTACATTCAGTAATGAAATGGGTCTATAATTTTTGGGTTGAGTAGTATCTTGATCTTCTTTGGGTATCAAAGATATAAACGCTGTCTTCCAAGATGGAGGGACTTTACCTTCCGTTTGAATCATATTAAATAATTCTCTAAGAGGTTCTACCATTTCTAACTGTAAGTTTTTATAGTAAACCGCTGTCAAGCCATCTGTACCTGGTGCTTTCCCTGACTTTAATTGCTTAATTACCTGCAGGATTTCCCCCGAGGTTATTGGTTGATTCAATTTTTGCCTGTGTTCTTCTCTAACTGAAGGTATTTTCTCCTTGTCTAAATATTTGTCTATGTCTAAACCATTAATTTTATCCCCTTTATACAGTTCTGTAAAAAATTCCCAGAAAGCCTTTTGAATCTCTTCCTGTTGGAACACCTCCTTCCCTCTGTAAATCAGTTTAGATATATTTCGAGTTTTCCTTTTTTTCCTAATCTGATAAGCTAACCATCTGCCAGGTTTGTTTGCATTACAAAAAGTATTGTGTTTTGCATATAATAAATTAGTAGCTACCTGGTCAGAGATCAACATGTCAAATTGAGATTTTAATATGTTAATAGCTTCCTTAACCTTTGTATCGTCTGGTTTCCTTGTTAACTCCAGCTCTTTTCTCTTAATTTCCTCTTCCAGTTCTGTTCGTTTTAACCCTTGCTTATTTCTATGTGTTTTATTTATATTCATCAAAACTCCTCTCATATACGCTTTGCTTGCATCCCATACAAATTCCATAGATGTACCCTTATTCATATTCAAAACAAAATATTCAGATAGTAATTTTTTACAATCATTAATATAGTTTTCATATCTAAATAAATTTTCATTCAGTCTCCAAGACCTTCTTGCCTGCACTACCCTTCCCAACTCCATCCAAACTGGGTTATGGTCCGAAAGGACTCTAGCTGCAATCTTTGTTTTCTTGACCCTAGAAAGCAAATCATTAGTGGTTAGAATAAAATCAATCCTTGAAAGGGATTGATGCCTGTCCGAGAAGAAAGTGAAGTCATATTCCTCTGCATTTCTTTCTCGCCAAATATCTCTCAATTCAAAATCATCCATAATGTCAAAGAAAGATTTGGGTAACTTTGCTCGCATCTTGG
Source organism: Thamnophis sirtalis (assembly GCF_051295495.1). Taxonomy (NCBI): domain Eukaryota; kingdom Metazoa; phylum Chordata; class Lepidosauria; order Squamata; family Natricidae; genus Thamnophis; species Thamnophis sirtalis. Next base: position 141,344,219 of record NW_028261383.1, on the reverse strand, counting down.
TATTTAGGCGGGAAATCTTCTTATCTCTCTTAGTGTCTATCACTCCATTCCAGTCACCCAATAGTATACAGGAACTATAGTCCCACTGTACTAATTTAGCATGAAGATTTCTATAGAATCTATCTTGCTGTTGATTGGGAGCATAAATTCCCAAAAGTAATGTCTTTTTCCCTTCTAAGATTAAGTCTAAAGCAATATATCTTCCGAAGGGATCTGCTTCTATTAATTCAGCTTTCATATCTTTTCTTAAGTATACAACTATACCATTCTTCTTTTCCATAGCAGAAGCTGCAAAATGTTGACCAAGTTTTGAGTTGATCAAATATTTTTGATCAGTTGACTTGATATGAGTTTCTTGCAAACAAATTACATCGTTCTTAAACTGTTTAAGATAATGAAATATTTTCTTCCTCTTCTGTGGAGAGTTCAGTCCGTTGACATTCCATGTTAAAATCTTAGTTGTCATCTTTGGTTGGTTGAAGCATTTTTAGAGCTTCCTGCACGGCCTGTTTAACCTTAGGTCTAGCTCCTCCCACTGCTTCCAGATTTGTTGTTGTAGTTCCTTGATCGATGGCCGATGATTGTTGATGCTGTTGCTTTTTAGCTTGTTTCTCCATACGTCTAGTAGTCATGCGGCTAGGTCTTGGTTCCATAGCACCTTGCACTTCTAGAGAAGAGAGATGCTCCATCTTGTCTGGTGGTTGTGTAGTTTGCTGTCTATCCTGTCCTTCTTGTGGTCTTTCTCTAGGTCCAGATGGTGCAGGGTGTCCGGCCTTCAATATATTATAATAAAAATCTCGGGCTTTCCATACAGAGTTGAGGCGGTACCTTTGCTTATCAAATGTAAATATGATGCCGAATGGTGCATCCCATCTATACTGTATCTGACGATTTCTGAGTTCTTCGACCAAAAAAGCGTAGTCTCTCCTGGCTCTTAACATTTGAGGTGGTATCTCTTTCAAAACAGCCAGGTCTTGACCGCCAATTTGAAGCTTAGTGTTATAAGACGCTTGCAGTACCATATTTCTGAACTCTCTTGTAGTAAAATATATAACGATGTCTCGAGGAAGCTGCTTCTGCTTTGCCAGCCAGGAGTTAACGCGGTAAGCTTTGTCAATTTGCCAGCCTTGGTTGGTCCCTGGTCTTCCCATCAAGCGGTCAAAAGCTTCCGATAGGATCTGTTTCAGGTTCTCCTGTTTCTCCTCACGCAGCCCCCTTACTCTTAATGCGAACTCCATTTGTCGGTACTGTATCATAATAATTTCTTTTTCAGCATTTTCCACTTTTTGTTCCACCACCTCTGTTTTCAATGTCAAGTTAGCATTGGCATCATTAAGAACCTCTAGAGTATCTTCCACTCCAGAAATATGTTCTGTTAATACAGTTACAAGACTCAGCATGTCGTCTCTAATTTTATCAACCTTAGCCTCAAATTTCTCATACAACTCCTGTTTAAGTCCTTTTATTTCACTTTTAATTTCTTCTTTCATTTCTTTTATTTCCTCTTTTCTCTCCTCTCTATTATCTCTAAATTTATCTTCCATTTTAATTGTCTGTGCATTAAGAGCCTCGCTTAGATTACTCAGAAAAAATTCTTTCGTTAACACATCCCCAGCAGGGGGCGTAGGAAGCGGAGGCTGCAGCTTTGTGCCAGGCACTGAGGATGTGCCCCTGGAAGTAGAGGGTGACGACTTCAAGTTAATATTTGGTTTTGAGGCCATTTCAAAATTTGTCTGCCTGCAGTTAATAAAACTCTATTGCCTAAATATGCAGCTTTAAGTAAAGAGGCTTTTATTTTGAAGTTTAAGGCTTGGCAAAACTTTCAGTGAGTAAACATTGTAACAAGACCGTTCAACAGATTCATCACCATTTAACTTCCAAATAAGCAAGGTTAATGAAGGAGTAAAATTCTTCTATTGTGAAACCAAAACATATGATAAGCAATCTCTTTTGTTTTGAATTCTTTTGAAGTCTTGTGAGAATTAGCAAAAAGTGTTCGTTATTACCGGAGAAACCAGCCTGCTCGGCGCCATTTTAAAAGCCTCTGAGTAAATAATTTTTCGGAGGAGAAAAAGAAAAGAAGCTAAAATGTTGATAAGCAATTATTGTCCTCGCAGTAAACGGATTCAGCTCGTGATAAGATTAAATCAATCAAAACTTAGAGCAGAGTGGGAGAGACCTACTTTGTCCTGCACAAGGCAGTTTGAAGTTCCCAGCACGGACAGCCGTTCTGCCTTGGGCTAGCCCCCCTTTCCTTGCAAGCACAAAAGCTGCAAAAATCGAAGAGCATTTGCCAGCAAAACAGTTTCTTCTTTCCCTCTTGCCTGAAGGATAAGAAAACCTGATAAGACGTCAGATGGAAGATCCTCTAAACAGGTACGTAGCCAGGAATTCGGAGGCAGCTGATTTTTTGCTGCCCCCACCAGTAAGCTCCTCCCAGGAAGCAGTCTTTTTTTTGGGGGGGGAGGAATCCCCAGAACCAGGAGGGCAACCTGCACGGCTTGTTCAAGGAGCAAAAGAAAGGGACAGGAGAGGAGTTCGGCTGTTTGAAAAGCCCGGCTTGGAACTCCTCTACTGTTCCTTCTTTTGCTGTCTGTACATGCAGTGCAGGTTGCGCTCCCTTTTCTTTTATAGCCAGCTCATTTCCAATTGGGGGAGGGGGGAAGAAATCAATTTTTCCATCCCTCTCCATGGATCTGCTGCCTTGTCGGCAAGGGTGCTTTGCAGCGACAGGGGCCAGGAGCGGTACCAGCGTTCCCGGAAGTTAATTACTTCCGGGTTCACTGATCATCTGGTCCGCGTGAACCGGGGCGATCCAGGAGCAACCCACCCCTGATCTGGTGGCTGAATGGAGAAGTCCCAAGGTGATATAATTTCAAATAGAAATAAAGAAAATGTTGGAGGCACTAGAAACTCTGAGGGGATGTCCGTATTTGAAAGATGGGAGTACGAAGCTGAATCCAGCATGGAGTTAAAATATGAGGAAAAGCCAGATTTGCTATTCTTGATGGATTCTACAGAAGGACGTCAGAGATGGACATAGCTGCTGGAGCAGTGGTGGGTTCCTACCTGTTCGGACCGGTTCAGCCGAACTGGTAGTGGTTTGGAGGCCTGGATCGCTGGAACCAGCAGGGACTCAGGCCTGCCACACTCCTGAACCAGTTCTGCAGACAGTGCCGTAAGCACCGCCATCTTGTTTTTTGCTTCTGCACATGCGCAGAGCAATTTTTATTGTACTGCGCATGCACGCACAGCATACATCAAGCATGCACAGCCCTGAGCAAACTGGCAGTAGCAACTGCCGGAACCCACCCCTGTGCTGTTTTTCTTCCCTCTATGACACCTGCAGTCTTTGGAGGAGCCCAACTATTTTCACAATGATCTACTGCATGTAATCTAATTTTAAAGGAGGTGGAGAGTTTGCTTGTATCTACTGTAATGAAGATCAGTGGTCACTTCTTTAAACATTTTTTCTTTTTTCTTTTCTGCACCTTCTATTCACTTTTTCCCCTCTCTTTTTTTGTTTTAGTTTGCATTTCATAAATGTTATAATCTCTAATAAAAGGTATTGCAAAGAAAAACCTTTACTCAAGTTGCATGCTAGTTTGAAATGCACCACATCACATGAAAGAAAAATGCGGCTTTAATATTAAAATAAGCTGAAAAAGTTATTGAACAATCAGAATCTAAGGATTTTGCACTCTATACAATTTCCAAAACGTATGTTGGAACTTTGGCAGGTGTTTGATTTTCTGGGTTCAGTCTTAGAATTCCTACTGTAAATATTGTCAATCCTGAGCAAGGGTTATGTTCTCATGTCACACAACCTTTGCACCAACATCTTCCTAACATATTCTTGTGTTGTATATCCGTGAAGTTGCCTTCCTCTTGTTCCCAGCCACAGAATGAGACAAGTATACTACATTCTTGTTGTACTAGGGATGCATCCATGGGCAGTCTGAAAGTTGATAAAATCTCTTAGGCGTTGTCTCCCGTTGCTTGGAAGAAATCAACGGGTGCAATGACTAGGAACAAAGGAAATGGAGACAGGATAGGGATTGGCGGTGGGAACTACAAAGAAAATGCTGGTATGGTTTTTGCAGATCCGAGGAAGGGCGGAGAGCACTCTAATTTACTTATGGAGAAAGGCTCAAGAAATAAATGGCACCTGTAGGCCTTTAAGCAAAGGGCTTTATTGAAAGGGAATGAATAAAAACAGGCAAGCAAAATATGCCTTTACAAAATTCTAAGAAAAATCGTGTGCCCATTATAAGATGATTAGCAGTAAGAAATCAATGATTTGGCCATTCTTCTCCCTTCTCCAATCAGTTAATTGGCTCAGCAAATGATGGCTTGATTGCTGGCATCCAATAATGGCGTTAAGGAACTAGCAGCCTGTTTCCCATCATGATATCTACTCCTGGCTGTATACCATAGATCTATAAGGCTTGTCCTTTCTACAACTGAGACCTATATGAAGCAGTGGTGAAATTCAATTTTTTTTATTACCAGTTCTGTGGGCGTGGTGTTGCTTGGTGGGCATGGCAGGGGAAGGATACTGCAAAATCTCCATTCTCACCCCACTCTGGGGCCAGCCAGAGGTGACATTTGCCGGTTCTCCAAACTACTCAAAATTTCTGCTACCCGTTCTCTAGAACCTGTCAGAACCTGCTGGATTTCACCCCTGATATGGAGTCCATCTGCCCATCCATCCATCTCCCAAACCCCTTCAGTTATGTGAATTTTGATTCCTAAACTTCTCAGAAGAAACTCAATTGGAAGGCCACACATCTTGAAAATGCCAAGTTTGGGAAAGATTGCCCTATACAGGTAGTCCATGACTTATGACCATAATTGAGGCCAAAACATTTTTTGCTAAGAGAGACATTTGTTAAGGGATTTTTGCCCATTTTGCAACCTTTCTTGACACAGTGATTAAGGGAATCACTGCAGTTGTTCAGTTAGTAACACTGTTTTTAAGTGAATCTGGCTTCCCCATTGACTTTGCTTGTCAAAGGGGATCACATGACCTTGGATGTGCAACTGTCATAAATATATGCCAGCTGCCAAGCATCTGAAATTTGATCACAGGACCATGGAGATACTGTAATGGTCATAAGTGTGAAAAATGGTCAGAAGTCACTTTTTTCAATACCCTTGTAACTTCAAAATGTCATTAAATGAACTGTTGTAAATCAAGGACTATATGTACACACAATCAAGACAAACTGGCAGACAAGATATAACCATCTCTAGAATCACGACAGCATTGACATCTGAAGCATTTATTTCCAAAGTGGGAATGATAAATGCTTTGCAATCTGTTTACATCCATTGAAGATTTCAAAATAAACATCAACCATCTCACTACATAAATGACTGATGGTTACCACCAAGAGTTCTGTTTGATAATTCAACCAGCAAAGTTAAACGTTGCATTAGAATGGCTCCCAAATCTGCCTTTTTCAAAAACATTTTGTTCCTTCATAAATAAGATGTTTTTAATGTTATGCCTATGAAATGACATTTGAAGAGCCCATTTTCAAAAAGTCAATGTCACAATTATTTTTAGTTCATCGGTGATTTATATTGCTCCATCTTAACGCCCAGCTGAAGTCAGGAAATCTGTGGACTTTGTTAGTTTAACACAGGGGTTATTTTTTTTCGGGTTTGGTTCATGGGTTGGAATGGTCTTATTAATTATAAAAGAGCACCGCGTGAAACATGTAAGTGTAAGGTATCTATGAATTCAATAACTATAATACAAGTTTTCACACTTTTTCAGGCTATAGAACATGTTAGATGACTCTCCACTACAGATAAAACAATATTCTCTGAACCCCAGCTCAAGAGTTAAAAAATCCTAATAAAAGAAAAATGGTCGTATTTAAATAAACTTTTTACATTTTCTTTTCCTTTTTATTGTTTTTGGTGCTCTTAGGGTCTCATGGAAGCCCATCATATTCTCATGGAATCTTGAGATCTCCGGAACATAATTTGAGAAACCCAAAACCAAAACATTTTTGTGCAAAATTTGGAATATGTCTTGCTGAATAAAATATTTTGAAACAAGGCAGCCATTGTGGTCTTTTGTACCAACTAGCAGAGTTGAAAATGATTTTAGATCATTTACCCAATGGGTCATTTCCCCATATTTAGGGAAACATTCAGTGCTCAAAAGTCAGGCAAAAGTGCCAAAAAATGGGAAGATACAGTATATTCCCCTTATATTGATTCAAAGATTATAGTACCTTATTTCTAGGAAATAGTTGTTTGATCCTTTTTCTCCTAAATTGATGCTATAAGGTAATCCAGATCTTGGAATTAATTGAAAGAACACTATTCATTGAAAGAAAGCCAGTTTGGTATAATGGTTAAGGCCGCAGGCTATAAACTGGGAGACCATGAGTTCTAGTTCCATCTTAGGCCCAAAGATAGCTGGGTGACTTTGGCCTAGTCACTCTCCCTATGCCTGCCACTTTCAAAATCCTGCTAAGAAAACTGCCAGGATTTGTCCAGGCAATTGCCAGGAGTCAATATCGACTTGAAAGCACTAAATACATACATTCTAATTTATAAAAGGTATGTTTTTATCCTTTTCTATTTTAAAGCACAAATACAATTTACCTAATATGCATCACTTTGTCAGTACTGACAATTATAACATCTACTGACATCCCAATTTGGCTCTGTGACTGTTCTGACCGAGGCTTCCCCAGCAGCACAAAGCCGAGTCCTGGTCCCAATAAACCGCTTTTATTTAATTTACAGTGAATTCCTCTCCAGCAAATTCCTCTCCCACAGTCTTTCAAAATAGTTCACAATTACCAACCTTTATCAGGCTTGGAGAGTGGCCAGGCTGATATCTTTCAGACACTGCAATACTTGGCAAGAATGCAGGAATGAACCAATTGTCTCCTGCAAACACCCCTCCCCTTTCACTTCTCTTTTATTCCCTATGGGAGGGGCCATTCACCGTCCACCTGTGGCCTTACTTCCAAGTCGACCCTTGTTCCTTAGCTGTTCCCTTCCCCTGGCAGCTCTGTGCATGCGCACACTGGGAACAGAGTCCAGCTGTTCTTCTGCCCCACTGATGTCCAATTCTGAAGGCAGCCGATAACTGTCAGACGGCTCAGGTCCCATTTCTGCCTCCGACACAGAGCCCTCATCAGAGCCTTCCCCAGACTCCAGGACTAGCCCATGTTCCTCCCCAACTTCCTCACTGTTCGAATCTGCTGTCAGCTCCGCTGGCTGCTGGTGGGCCACAACAGTAACATTTTTAGCCCCAAAAATGTTCACATACCACAAGCAATTATTAATGTGATTCAGACCCCCTGAAAGTGCGCTTCATAAATTTAAGTTAGTGATTATTCAATTTGATATGCAAGCTTTAATGTTTGAATGGAATAAAGAATTAGAGATTTCCTATTTTGCCCAGACAATAGGAAGAGGTGTTAACGTCAATATTTCAGTAGATCTTATGACTTATTCAACAAAAATATATATTTTAGACACTTAAATAGAAAAGAGAAAATCTTCATGCAGTTGGAGATACTGTATAATGAGATTAACACTTCATTTAAACTTGTTTATATTCAATACCATATAATTATTCCTTTTAAGGAGAAAGTTATTACATGGATTAATTCATCTGTGAGAATATCCTTAAAAGGTTTCTTTTTCTATTAACTGCGAATTGACTTCTGGGCAAAGAAAATTGATTCCCTATGTCTTATATTATAGCTATAAAAAACATTATTTTCTCAATAGTGAAAGAAAACCATAAGGCTCCAGCTACTTAATGGCTTTCAGAAGTGATGTTAGCAACATATGAATAAATTGCCTACAGAGCTATATTAGTTATGGATGATTATAATAATGAAATATGACTAGTATTTATTGAAATTTTTATGTAGACATTTCATATATGTTGCTTGTGAATGAATGAATGTTTCCTGAACGAAAATAACGCAAAAAGAAATAATAAGCAAAAGAAATTGGAAGCACAAGATAAGAAAAAAGAAGAGAAAACCTAGTTCATATAGTCAATATTCATTACACTTCTTACATTTTTTCTGCTCTTCCAAAACATTCTATTCCATCACATCTAGACACTTACTGATATATCGCTGCCCCTCTCTCCCTCCCTCTCTTCCTCTCTTTCTCTCTTCCCTCCTTTTCCCTTCCTTTCTCTTTATCTCTCTTTATCTGTCTCCTTCTCTCTCGCTCTCCCCCTCCCTCTGTCTGACTGTCTCACCACCTCTCTGTCTCCCTTTCTTTCTTTTTTTAAAGTCACTTCACTCTCTTTTTAGAATCTCATTAATTCCATCTAATAAACGTCTATTGCTTTTCCTCTCAACCCCATTTATTCTCCCTTTATATTATTTTTCCTCATTCATTTCTACTATTTTACCAAACAACTATGCCCTATTTCTTTCAAACTGGTGCCTCACTTTTCTATTGAGTTCACACATTCACTCATTACATCTTTAGCTTCTCCTCTTCTTGTTTACCACACACACATTTCTTAAGTAAACATTTTCTTACATGTATATTTTTCCTGGCATACACAACTCTCACTTTCCAGTTAACAAAGTGGGAGGAAAGACACTCTTAAACTTAGCTGCTTTTACTTCTTCTAGAAACATTAAATCCTTAAATCAGACCTCATACTGAGTGTCACAGCTGATATGTAAAAAAGAGAAGACATCAATCAGACATCAACACATCACACTTAGAAAACCTATAAACCCCATTATAACTTGGTATACTGTGTGACTTGAACAACTGTAGTTTGTAACCCATAGCTTCTGGCCATTAGGGCTTGTCAACAAACAATGATTGAGCAAAACTACCGCTTACTGAAATAATTCTCAAAGTTTATAATAAAAAAACTAAAACTAAACTAAAAAAAACTTAAACTTAAACTTAAAAAAACTAAACTAAACCACAGCCACAAGTTGGAGAGAAGAATCTGGCCTTCCGCAAATAATAACTGAATTAGTGTCTATCCCTTCCCTCCAATCATAACCTACATTCTTTCAGCAATTAGGGTCTTTTGAGTACTTCAAAATTCGAAATGTTTGGGTAATCTTGCCTCACATAATCTGAATACGATCTATTCCTACATGAATACAAGTGACTTTTTCAAATGTCTACAATTTAGCAAAAATTGCTCCTTGTTCTTCGCTTCCAAACTAGGACCACAATTTTTAAGAAGTTATCCTCCGAATAAGGTTTTGTGGCATTAAAGTTAAAGCTTGAACTTAATATGATGTGACTTGTCCAATCCTGTCTTAAGGAATTTCTTTAAGGAGTCAATGACGTTGGTGATGAAGGGGAATCTGAACATGAATGATAACTTCAGGGGTCCCCACTGGGTGCCAAAAGTGAGCGAACATTTGGGCCAACCATATTCTAAAAGGAGAAAACCTCTATATAATATTCCAGGAATGACAAATGCTTTCTGAAAGGTCTCTTTTGCTTTGAAGACCAATGAAAATCAGTATAATATCCACTGTTAATTTCTTTCTCTCTCTCTCTCTCTCTCTCTCTCTCTCTCTCTCTCTCTCTCTCTCTCTCTCTCTCTCTCTCTCTCTCTCTCTCTCTCTACAAACACGGGGGGGGGGAGAGAAAGAGAGAGAGAAAAGAAATCCCCCACTTTCCCTACATTAAGGTTTCAACCTGAATTGGCAATGAAGGCACAACGTTTATTGAGACTTTTGAAAAATAGGAGACCTAGTTTTACGCTATTGTAGATAATTCAAAACAGGTATACAGTGAAGAATGTCAGATTTAGTATTGATTATGATTAAGGTTGATAATTATAACGATGGCTTGAATCTATGAGGAAACTCAATCAATACCTACTGTGGTTCCTATATTAGCAGAACAACTAATAACCTTATGTGCCTTAAAGTCTAATCAATATTTTATGGATTGAGCCTTAGCGAATTGCAGTCCACTTATTTGAGTTCATGGAATATTATGCCTACTTAAATACAATAGGAATAGCTTCTATTCTATACTCATATAGTAATATGATTTCAGAATATTCCATGATTATTATGAAAAAATTGTGGTCCAGAATGCTTCTACACTGATAAATTTGTTAGACTTTAAAGGTGCCATTAAGATAATTGTAGAGTTGGCTATAATAGAATAACTTAGCCCATAACATAACCACTCTAGAAGCTGAAGTCGGGAATAAAGAACATTCTGTGTTAATGCTTTAAACATATTGTGACTTTTGAATTTCCCCCCGGGCCAAATACTTGTCTCACATATGCAGATCTAGAGAAATAAATATTTGTATAACTTCAAATTTCTTTGGAGTAGAATGGTATATATTTTATAAAACATGCAAACTCACCATTATCTTGACTTTTCCCCTCGCCGCCTAAGAGGAAGGAGAGGAAGGAGAAGAGCATTAAACAACAAGTAGAAGGAAACATGCATTAATTTGTTTCTACTGCTGGTGTCCCATCAAGAACTTACAAAATAGGAGTATCAACAGCAAAAGGCAATACATCTCGTAATCGGAAAGCAAACATGAAATTCCAGCATAAAGAAACGATCATGAGTTCCAATAGTTCTCTCCTTTAAGGACTTTATCTTTTCTAAAAAATGAAACTCCAGCAGCACAAAAATCCTGGTGGGGCAGATGTGTTTTCAGCAACCAAGTACTACAAACTGGCAAGATATTGGTCAAGCATTCATTCCCATTATTGGAACTGGAAGTGGCAAACAATACAGATCAGTCTCCAGCAAGCAGACAGGAAATGACTGGCCTTTCCGTAGAGCTTTTGTTAACACGTTTGCTTTGTCCAATTTTCTTATAGTATACTGAAAACCAGAAATCCCAATGATATTATTCACTGTGTTTTAAAATAATCTTGAATGGCTACTTTAAAGTGTATGGATTCTTTAAGTGTGCTTTTAGTGAGCCAGCCATACAGACTTGTGGTTGGTTTTACAAAGGTGGCAAGTTTTTACTCATGATGTTAAGCGCTCTTTCTTTCTTTCTTTCTTTCTTTCTTTCTTTCTTTCTTTCTTTCTTTCTTTCTTTCTTCTGTCTTTCTTTGGTGAAGTTGAATTGAATTGAATTGAATTTATTATATTTCTATGCTGCCCTATTCCCAGAAGGGACTCAGGGCGGCTCACAAACCAAGTCGGGGGGGGGGGGGGGGGGATACAAATAGGAAAAAAAAGACATGGACAAAACAATACCACAATTTAAAAACAATCAACAGCCACACCATTCGAGCGGGGACAAGAACTCATCAGCCCCAGGCCTTAAGGGCTTTGCGGAAAGCCTGGAGGGTGGTGAGGGTCTGAATCTCCACGGGGAGCTCGTTCCAGAGGGCCGGAGCAGCCACAGAGAAGGACCTCCTCCGGGTGGTCGCCAGTCGGCATTGGCCAGTGGATGGAATTCGGAGGAGGCCTAATCTGTGGGATCTAATCGGTCTGTTGGAGGTAATTGGCAGCAGGCGGTCTCTCAAGTACCCAGGTCCAATACCATGAAGGGCTTTATAAGTGACGACTAGCACCTTGAAGCATATCCGAAGACCAATAGGCAGCCAGTGCAGCTCGCGGAGGATAGGTGTAATGTGGGTGTACCGAGGTGCACCCACGATCGCTCGTGTGGCTGCATTCTGGACAAGCTGAAGTCTCCGAATGCTCTTCAAGGGCTGCCCCATGTAGAGCACAAGTTGTTGAGCCAGTGTCTTGCTCAACTGTCTTGAACACAGCATCCATTTTTCTTACAAATAATACTTTCTAGATGTTGGTGCCTATTCAGGAAAATTTGCATTGGCTGCAAGGATGACTGTGGATAAATGGTTTAAATGAGGAACCGTTGCTCTGGTTATGGTTGTAGTTCTGGTACTAACTATGAAAACTGGAAATGGTTACGTCTTGCCTCTCTAGCTATGAAACCCTCCAGGGGTACATTTGCATTAATAGAGTCAACATCTCATTTTGCTACTCCTATTGAGTCACCCTGAGAGCTAAAAAAGAGAATAAAGTAAAATAAAATAACAAGACTCTTAGAAAATAGAAGGATGTTGGAAATTCTTTACTACCAACATTGACTTATTAAAGCATCTCAGCTCCTTTCCGTCTGAGATTAGCAGATGGGCTGTTTCTAAGAACTCAGGCGTATAGACACTTACATATGCAATGCTGTCAGGCCTGGAAGTCATCTTTTACATTACAGGAGAATTTAAACCTGGGATAGGTTCACTGTTTCATTCCAATGATAATTTACATATCAAAGGAGGTTTTGCAAACAAAATAGACTGTCCCTAAATGGCTAGAGCCTTCTAGATCTATTGATTTTCAACCTTCACAGTTTCTGCTGCCAAGAATTGCAGAGATTGTGTGTAAGTCCAAAACACATGAAGACTCTTGTTTGAGAAGGTTGCCGTAAGTGAACTCTTCCTTTCCCATCCTCAGAGCACACTTGTGAACTGGAATAACAACTGTGGGATGTTTAAATGAGGATCCATATCAGTGGAAAGGAAAACAGATTTTGCATTTGTGGCAAAAGAATGTCAGATGTTACATCTTTTCTATCCTGCTCTATGAAGTAGAGATTTGGTCTCTGACAGAAAACCACTTGAAGAAACTAGAAGCATTTGAAATGTGGATTTACAGATGACTGTTACGTATAAGATGGGATGACAAAATCATAAATGAGGAGGTGATAAGCCACCTGGGAAAGCAAAGGGAAATCATCAAAACCATAAAAAAGTTAGAATATTTTGGACATGTGATGCAACACCCAGAAAAATATCACTTAATCCTCCAGGAAAAGATTGAAGGCAAATGAGGTCCAGGCAGAAGAAGAACCTCATGGCTTCAGAACCTAAGGGACTGGTTTGGACAAAACTCAGCAGCACTTTTTCATGCGGCTGTTGACAAAAATAGGATTGCCAACATGATCACCAACGTCCGATGATGGATTTGGCACAAGAAGAAGGCGGCAAAAGAATTCGTAGGATTTTAAACTTTTTAAGCAAGTGCGATCCCAGGAACTTTCCTTTGTGAGTGTTTCCCTTCGGCCTCTCCCACACCCAATCCATGGCCTAAATCAGAACCTGTTTGTTTTAGCTGAGGTCACTTTTTCCACAGGCTCTCTGCCAATGAGGATCTGTGTGCTGTCATTCCTCAGCTATTCAACTGTCACTTGTGAGCACTTGCTGTCCGAGACTTATTTTACTTCAAAGAAATTAAAAAAAAGAATAGCATTTTTAACAATGGGAAATACATGCTCAAAGAAAATGCAAAGAAGGAAAATTAAATGCCTGCACACCAATATTTTGTTTCTGGTGCAAGTACACCCCTCCCCAACCCCCGCTGCCCACCCCTCCACCCCCCATAAAATAAATAAACTTGGGTTTTTGTTGGTTTTGTTCTGGATTCATAACTTAAAGAATTTAAAGTAATGTTGATGGAAATTCATTATGTAAAGTAACGGAAATTCCCCTCCCTGTATAATTCGACGTTCAAAAGAAGGAAATACTTCAACCAGGGGAACTGAAAGTTTACAAAATGTCAGCTTTAGCTCTTTGGAAAGTAGCCAACAAAGAAGTCTGAAGATTTGGTTGAAAGGTTTGGAGCTACAATGGGAAGATTCCCAGAAAGTTAACTATACAGGGTTTTCTCGGTGGTGGCACCCACTCTGTTGAAGGATATCCTCCCAGAAATTCATACTGGTCCCACCCTTTTTGACTTGCATCACACTTTTTATTTAACATACTTTATTTTCCTTTGATATATTTTTTAAAATCTCTACACCATCCAGAGTTCCTATGGAGTTGAGTGGCCTCAAATTTGAATAAGTGTGCACAAATAAAGAAACAATATTTTGGAAGCTGACACTACTTGTTTACAGCATAATCTGTGATTCTGAAGTTTGGCAAATGGAGCATCAAAGAATCAGGCTTGACAGTCATATAGCAAAAGAACCTTTAGCATACTTCAAGGGGGATAATGTAGGAAACCAGTTTGGTATAGCGGATAAGGCACCGGACTAGAAACTGGGAGAGCATGACTTCTAGTTCCACTTTAGATGCCAAGACAGTTGGTGGTTCTGAGCCAATCCTTTTCTCTCAGCCTCAAAAAGAAGTCAAACTACTGCTAAAACCGTCCCAATAAAACTGCATACTTGTCTATGTAGCTGGATTTAAGATGCCACAAAAGCTTTTTTTTTAAAGGAGGTAGGGGTGTCAGAGGTGGGTTCCAGGGGTGAAATCCAGCAGGTTCTGACAGGTTCCTGAGTACCAGTAGCAGAAATTTTGAGTAGTTCAGAGAACTGGTAGCGGAAATTTTGAGTCGTTCAGAGAACCGGTAGCAGAAATTTTGAGTAGTTCGGAGAACCGGCAAATGCTACCTCTGGCTGGCCTCAGAGTAGGGTGGGAATGGAGATTTTACAGTATTCTTCCTCTGCCATGCCCATTGCCATGCCCACCAAGCCACACTACACCCACCAAGCCACACCCACAGAACCGGTAGTAAAAATCTGAATTTCACCACTGGTAGGTTCTTACCGGTTTGGACAGGTTCGGCCAAGTAGGTAGTAACTCGGCCACCCACGCACCTGAACTGGTTCTATTGTCGGTGGTGCCATCTTGTTTTTTGGTTCTGCGCATGCGCAGAGCAATCTCCATTGCAGAAATGTAATTTTCCTCCTTTTCTCACATTCTGTGTATGCACAGACTTTAGGTGTAAATGTGCACGAACGCCAAAAAAAATTGCACACAGAACCAGCAATAATGCTGGTAGCAACCCACCCCTGCGGTGTGTGATATTTTAGTGAAATGTATAAGGATTTCTTCAACCCTTTGCAAGAGAAAGGGATATTAAGTCTTCCTTACCTCAAGTTCAAAGCTTGGTGACTTTATGGAACTATGGTGATTATGTGGAAATAGTTGGCTCCTGCTTTTCCTTAAGATGTTTTGTCAACTTCCTAGATTAAGGCCAGAGTCCTAAGATTTCCTGGGATCTCCTATCTTAATAATAACCAGTCTGATTCTACTTACCCTTTTGAAATCAGCCAGGGCTGGCTTCAAGTGTAATGAGTATTGCATGCCTTATCTCATTATATTGTAGTTGTTATTTTACTGTCACCCTTACTTCCCCTTCCCTGTTTTGTTAGTCATCTTCAGGAGTGGGTTCCTGTCAGTTCTAATCTCTTCTACAGAAGAGGTTCCACAAATCTACAATGCCGTTTAGAACCGGTTCCAGCTCCCTCCTCCCACCCATCCGCACATCATCAAGATGAAGAGCAAGAGGAGGAATTCTGGGAGTTGAAGTCCACAAGTCTTAAAGCTGTCATGTTTGAACACCCCTGGGGTTTTTTTTTCCTAAAGGGTTAGGGGTGCAAGCGTCTTATAACTTGACAGCTTTAAGACTTGCGTGCTTCAAATGCCAGAGTTTCTGAGCCAACATTTTGGTTGCTAAGCAAGAGCTTTGTTAAGTGAGTTTCACTACATTTTACAAGTTGGCCACGCCCAGTGGTGGGATTCAGCCAGTTCGCACCTATTCGGGAGAACCGGTTGTTAACTTTTTAAGCAGTTTGGAGAACCAATTATTGGAAGAAATCTCCTTTTGTGTTTTTCCCCACTTTACAGAGCTAATCCTGTAAGGAAGGCAGGAAGGAAACATTCTGGTATTGTTTCTAGCCTAATCTTTATTGCCCTACTTACAGAAACTGCGTCTCCAGTTAACCCTTACTACATTGTAACAGCTAAGGCGAAGCGCCCATTGACTGAATGATGTTGAGTTCGCCACACCCACACAGTCACATGACCAGGGCCGGATTTAGATGAAAAGAGGCCCTAGGCTATTCCACTTATGAGGCCCATTCACCTCCCATTTTTAAGTTTGTAAATTACATGAGAGACAATAAAATACATCATTACTGTGATATATATCAATATGTTAAATGAAAGATGTTGTGACTGGTACTAACCTTTATAAAAATGTGGCACGGATAATAAATAAAAAAAAGTTGAGAACACTGATTTGGACATTTATTCTCAGCACCATATATAGTACTTGTAACAATAACTAATCAAACATAACACACAACATTTACAAAGAAACAAAATTCAAATAATGAAAATCTTTGACTACGAAAATAAAATACGCAATAAAAATTATCATATTTTCTATCAAATTAAATAAAATATATTCAATACATTGAAGATTAAACCAAATTCAATTCAGATAAATTTATTTCATAATAATTCACATTTAAAGTTTAAGTATGAATTATTATGAATTTTAAGTCTTAAACTAAACCAAAAATGGAAATATATTCAAACAAAATCCAGATCACAAAAAAGAAAATATCAAATTGTATATCATATTAAATTTTATGTTAATAGTTATTTTATTTAAGAACTGATTCAATCCAAGTATACATTTAAAACGAAATAGTAGATTAGAAGAATTTCTTTCTAAACTTTTTCACACAGAATTCTTCTATAAGTTCATCAAAATCTATTTTTCTGAAAGTCCCATTTTCGATGCACAAAATACTCAATGAAGACAACCTCGTCTGGGTCATTGTGCTTCTTAATTGATTTTTGATATTTTTAAGTCTTGAAAATGACCTTTCCCAAGTACAATTAGTGACTATTAAACTGAGAAACAGCCGTAAGATTGATTCCACATTGGGGAAGGCCATTTGAATATTTTCTTTGAATATTATTTGATACAAGTCTGTATGCGACAATGTGAAATTTTTTGAAGGCGTTTGTCTCACATATGTGTGGAAATGAAATAGTTCTTCAGTAAGATTTTGGTTGACATCTTCTGGGTATTCTTGCATTAACAGCTCAACACCTCTTTGAAGTTCTATCTTTGATAATGTAAGAAAGGAAAATATTTTCACTACATCATCATAAACAGAAGCTCTTCTTCCTAAATTTGATTCTACTGCATCTAATATAGGAATAAATGATTTAATCCTAAATTTATCTCTTGAAGAGAGTTCGTCTAAGGCATCGGGGTCAGATGAATTTTCGTAATCCCCTTGCCTTTTACTTCTTATTATCCTTCTGGCAATTCTATATTCAGTATTTGGCAACGTGTTTTTGCTTGTTGCTCAAGTGCATCAAAATCTTCCCTAATTCCACGTATAATATCCGAAAGTGACCTGTACCAATCTGCACAACTACTAAGTAAAATATTAGGGCTTTGAAGAATTTTATTTACTTTTGAAAAATGTCTCAGTATTCGATTCCAGAAATGGAGCATAAACACGAATTCAAATTCTTCCCTCTTCTCTAAAAGATTGTTGGCCCTCAATCTAGTATCACCCTTTGTATTATTATGTGAATGTAAATAATTGAGTGCATCGGTGGTATCATTGTAATTTTCTAAAATAGCTTCTGTAGCTTTTGCGTGTGCCTCCCACCTAGTGTCTGATAAATATTTAGGCACTTTAGAATGAGGTTTCAAATGTGATTTCAGAACTGCCCATCTTTTTGTGGAAGACGAAAAAAAGATATAAACTTTGTTCACAACACCAAAAAAATTTACAGCATCAAGGCAAAAATCAACAGCTGAACAACCTACTAAATTTAAAGAGTGATCAGCGCATGGAACAAATCTTGCAAACTTGTTTTTTTCGATAATTTTTTGCTGCATACCATTGTATCTACCAGCCATATTGGCTGCATTATCATAAGACTGTCCTCGGCATTTTCTGAAATCAATTTCAAGTTCAGTAGTGATATAGTTAAATACTAAATCAGCTATGCTTTTCCCTGAGTGATCTTTTAGCTCAATGAAAGTTAAAAATCTCTCAGTTGGCAAACCGTCTTCAGGTGACACATATCTAATAATTAAGGTTAACTGATCAGTATGAGATATGTCAGGAATGTAATCTACTGAAAAGCTAAAATAGCCAGCCTTTTTCACTTCCGCCACAATTGTGTCTTTCACTTTATTTGCCACAAGTTGAATAATTTCCTCACATATAGTTTTAGACAGATATGAAGGTTTTCCTGAGCCAGTATTTCCATATCAATCGATATGATCTCTTAAAAATGGATCGAATTTTGCTACTAGTTCTAGAAGCCAAAGTAATTGCCATTATTTGGAGTTCCAAACTTTTCATTGTCTCCTCTAAATGGTAAGCCTCGCTCTGCAAGAGTGCAAATTACAGCGAAAACTCTTTTTATAACGTAACGCCAGTATTGCTGCTCTTTTCTTATTTCTTCCTCTAGCTTTGAAGTTAAAGTTTTCCCTTTCGCTCTTGTTAAGTACGTTAACATAGCATTCCTATGATTTTCTGAATTTTCATGAGTTTGAATGATAGCAGGGTTTTTCCAATCATTAAACCCTTCGGAAGTTAATGCTGTTGCAGAAGATGCAATATTTGGAAAGAGTTTACAAACAAATCTGGACTGATTCTTATATTCTCGCTTAGAATTTAAAAATGGCCCACAGTGATACTGAACTTGAGAAGCGCCCTTCTCTATCCAATATGATAGATCATTTTGCGATAAATTTGTCCACAAGCCAACATCTGTTACAGTAGACATATATTTGACATCACTATCTAAATTTGCAACATCTTGAACATGGTATTTCTCATTAGGTGTCTGAAAAAAATTCTGAATATTCGTATTATTTTCTTGTGGCTCATTTGTATATTCGTATTCAGTATGTTGCTCTTGAATTAGTTCCATATTTTCACTTTGAGTTGGTGCAACGGCCGTGTCCTCACATACAACGTGCTGCATTGCTTCCAATTGAGTAGTACTAGTTGGCACATGCATGTAAGCAGTAATCGGTGTTAGCTTCTTTGCCTCATACTCTTGTAGCTTCTTTTTCTTGCGTTTGCAAGCGCCACTTTCAAATCTTTTACTCATTCTTAGATTAGAATCTAGAACAAAATATTTGAGTTATTAATTATTGTGCATAAATAAAAGTTAATTATTTATTATTAATACAAAAAATAATTTTACGTATTTGAACTGTGGTAAGTTTTCTTTTGTTTATCGAAATTTTCGATAAACAATTCATTTTCGAATAATAAATTGAAGTAAAACAAAAACTCATTTCTGTGAATAGCACGTCTCTTATAATAGACATTGTTTATAAAATAATAAATGTTAATTTCTGAATTTCAAACACTAATCAATTTAAAAAATATTTCCAAAATATCTTTAATTCAATAATGAAACTAAATTATCATTTTTCAATCAAGATTGTATGGAACTGTTATTTTGTCTCATTGGAAAAAAATAACAATTATGAATAATGAATTATATATATATATACTCATGAAAATATAAAATAAAGCATGTAATATACATTTTAAAATATACAAATTAAAACATATGTTAAGAACTTACCTAGAATTCCGCGAAATGAAGATATTGTCACAAAATTTTTTTTCAATAGTCTATAAACACTTCACTAAAGTATTGAACCTACTGAACTCAAAAGGCGAGAATCAAATGATCGTGTACGCAATCCTAAAATAAGAATCTTTTCTAATAACATTAACACAAATATAACCGAACGTCGGGATATCAATAGGTCTGTTCATTTGTCTATTCCAATCTACACCAATCTGCACTTTATTTACGCAAGAACAAGCCAGAGCTCAGTAGCATAAGGCACGTCAATATTTGCCATAGCAATCAGTGAACGTATGAACTATACTTTGGTGCAATCTAGTATATACAAACGAACAGACCCAATGAGCCAAACGCGTTGATCTTAACCAATACATTTTTATGTTTGTTTATTAGTCATATGCATAGAATTTCTCCTTATTTTCGGTTCAGTGTTTTAGTGTTCACTATTTTTAGAATAGTGTAATTTTAATTTTGCTAACAATTTGAATGTAGGCCCCTTTGATCTTGAGGCCCTAGGCTGAAGTCTAGTTAGCCTATAGGAAGATCCGGTCCTGCACATGACCACCGAGCCACACCTACCCAGCAGGTCATTAGGGCAGAGAACCGGTTGTTAAATTATTTGAATCCCACCACTGGCCACGCCCACCCAGTCACATGGCTGGCAAGCCACTCCCACCCTGTTCACATGGCTGGTAAGCCACTCCCACCCTGTCACATGGCTGGTAAGCCACTCCCACCTGGTCACATGGCCAGCAAGCCACTCCCACAAAGCTTGCCACACCTACAGAAGAGGTTCTAAAAATTTTTGAAACCCACCACTAGTAATCTTATACTGGGATAAATTACTTTGGATAAGATGGGAAGGGGAAGCTGGGGGTAGCCTTCTCAGAATACAGTTGCCAGTTTCTGGATTTTTCCAGACCTTTTGGACTGCCTCTCCCACATAATCCACTTCAGCTGGCCATGTAGACCAGAGATGATATTCAGTCAGTTCTCTCCAGTTCAGGCAAAGGAGTAGCGGTGGCTGCAGGTGGCTCTGCCACCCTCCCCAACATAATGTGTAATATGCTCACATTTGCAAACTGGTAGGGAAGGTAACTGAATCCCACCACTGATGCAAACATATTTGAAAGCACCAGCTTGCCTACTTCAAGCATATGGATAGAAAATAATTTAAACCCATCAACAATTGTGGAGCACTATTCATCATTGTGCTAGCCTGTTCCCCTCCCCTGTTCCCCTTGTATATTTCAAAGCAAACATGTATTAGAGAATACTATACCATTATAGCTCCACAATAACTTCTTGACAAACAAACTGACCCTGTAAATAACTTTCTCCAAACAGTCCTACTAATTTGGGGGAAATGAGAAACATCACGTTTGCATGCACCTGTAGGTGACTTAGTTTATTTATTTCTGCAATACTTTCTCAAATTCTGAGGAAAAGCAGAAAGCATGGAAGTAAACTTCGAATCTATCCTTTACATTCATTACTTTTTTATTTATACCTTCCGTGTGTGTATGCTGCCTATCCAGAATAAATTTTCTGGGAAGTATAAAAAATAAAAATAAAAAGTCAAAGCACAATCGAACCAAGAATGGAATTGTAGGGCTATAAATCCCTCAACTGAGTGGGGTGACCCTATTCTCCATGATCCCATAATGATGATGCTTTTCTTGCATTTCTACACTAGAAGCCCAATTAATTTTTAGTAATGTGGAGAAATTTATACTCCGAAGGATGAGAAGAATTGAGTTCTGGAGAAGTACACAAGCTTAACTTACAAATTCAGAAGTGCTTTTTAAAGTTAGTTTTATATATGTGCATTTGTGGTGGGGGGGGGGGGGTGCGGGTGCGGACGCATAATAAAAAGTATCTATCCGGAGTAAGCCACAGTGTACATTAGACTTTGCTGGTATAAATCAAGGAAGTTGAAGAAGGCACAATCTTTTGTTCTCCCAGCTTTCCGTATTTATATAAGAACTCCTTTGTTTTCTTCTACTCAATGGGAAGCATTTTTCCCAAGCTTATAACTTCAGGTGTAATCTCCGCTGCAGGCTTTATATTCATTCCCGTGGCAGGAAGCAGGAAGGAAATATTCTTCTGTGTAACAAGACCTAGCAAGTATTAAACCCACCCTTTTATTAATGGGAAAGGGGCACAAATACAGTTGCCCTAGCAACAAATGACCGGGAAGTAACTGGCAAATTTATGAGTAAGTTCCTCATGTTGTTTCTTATCGTGTATACATTCTTGCAGCAAAGCTTTGAACAGTGGCCAGGTTACATTGTTCGGACACAGAAAAAAAGAGGCATATTTATTTCATTTCATATTTATTACTCCATTTCATTTAGTAGATTTTTACCCCACCTTTATTACTTTATAAGTAACTAGTGCTGCCTGGGTATTTATTTATCCTAATCCATACATTTGTCCTCAAAAATAATCCCAGACCAAACGTAATTTCGTTTTTTTAAAAAAATTTTTTTAATTTTTAATTTAAAACAAACACAACATCCTTCTTTACATGCTGTAGAAAGTGTATCAGTTGGTTACAAAAAGACTTTCGTGCATCTCTTCCACAGTCAACAAACATAATTCATATTAACTCAAGAATTTTAACTCAAATATTTATACATGTTACTATCATCATATCCTTTTCCACATCCACATCATTTTCATTTGACTATAATTGTTTAAGCGTCCTTCATCATAAAATATACCAAAATTTAATACATAACCATATACTGGCCTTTCAATTACTATTTCTAAAATCCTCCACTAACACTAAATCCTTATGTCCTATTCTAGCTAAACATCCATATTTATTAACAAAGTTTTCTAATCCTCCTTTCCAAATCACTGTTTAAAATTTACATCCAGTTTCCTTATGTTATGCCCATATCTATATATATGTTGTTATTCTTATCCCTCCTTTATTTGACTATATCCTGTATCATAACATTTTCCCCCTAATAATCAAAACTTTAAGTGAATCTAACTTGGTCCTTTTTTTATTAACCTGTATATATAATCCAAAGCGATTTCTAATCTTCCTTACATGGGTACCATTCAATATTCATATCCAATTATACTCATCATAACACTATACATTGTATACATTAGTAACATTATCAATTATTTATTTAAACTATATCTATTGTCAATAAATTTCACTAAGTTTAACTAGTTTTAAATTATATTCTTCCATCTATCAACCTGTATTTTTCCAATAGCAAAACAGTCTCATATCTTCTGCCATTTTTGGTGCCAGTCCTGTAATCATCTCCTTGATCAACTTTGTATGGACTCCTCTTAGCAACTCCTTGCTTATAAAATCTCTCATGTAATCTTGATGCCTTTCTACTGTTTCCTTAGTCATCTTATCTTTGATTGTCAGTAGTGTTATCAATGTTATTGCTAATAAAATTTCTCTCTTTAAATCCATAGATTCTTTAGTTTTTTTCTTCTTCTGCATTTTGCCCTCTGGGATAAATTTCCCCTCCATTTAATTCCTCTTTCGGTATTTCACTCTTTCCATTTTCAGAGACAAACCAATCAACATAAATATCAGCAAATTTAATCTCTTTATATTCATTTTCCACTTCGATTTTTTTTATTTTAACCATCACGTTTTCCATTTGATAAACATCTTCAACTTCTTCATCATGTTTTGCTGTTATATGCTCTAAGTCTTCCAGCTTCTACTCATCCTCTTATATGTATTTGATAATTTCTGTATTTCTGAAAATCTATTTTGCAAACTTAAAATTTCTGTTTGCTTTTGAAATTGTGCCATTATCTTCAGCTAACAAACACAGCTGCTCTAGCTTGGAAGGTTAATAAGATTAGATATAAATTCACAATAATGTTTTGTTTTCACTTTTCTCTGCTTAAAGATATACTTCAAAGGGACATCTGTATGTTTTCCTTCTTATCACTCTCTATAACCAAGCAGTGAGACCTTGTATTGCCAAGCCAAAATAACCAGTGAGAACAATAAAAATGTTTCATTTCCAATACACAAATCTTCCAGCCTCCGAGCAGCAGTGTTATGTTGCTATTTCCTTGTTTCGTTTTGTATCTTCTTTGTATTTCAAGTTTAAAAAAAGTCTGATTCTTAACTCATTCTTAAATGAGTTAGAACACTCACAGTAATGAAAGAGGAAAATTTTAGTCCATAGGTTACAGAGAATAATAAAAGAAAAAAAATAGAAGAAGAAAACTTAATCCATTCGTTTTAAAAGGCTTGCATAAATCCCATCCATGAAGATAGCATTTAAAAAGTAAGATAACCCACTGTCCAAAATCATTCCAAATTTAATTCTGCCGCTTATTTCTTCTGTTCTCCAATTTAAATTATTTTTAAGTTTTTTATAGGCAGTCTCTTTTTAAAACGGTAAAAGTTCCACACCAGCTGGAAACATTTTATCTTTCCATATCCTTCTGTTTTGGAGCCACCCCGACTTCGTCAGCCTTGGCTGGATTTTTTGTCGACGGCTTGAAGAACTTCTCTTGCATCGATCAGGGACTTTGCAATGTCCCCGAAGCCAGCAAGACATATTCTTCCTGTTCACCATCTCTGCGGGATGGTTTAGGTCCAATTGGACCACCCAGTGGCAAAAGTATTGGCTGCAGTCTTAGAGCATCAAAACCACACATCCATATTGTCGTGACGTTGGCTCCTCCCTCCCAGACCAAACGTAATTTCTAATGTTGGATTTTACCCCTTACTAGAGGGAGCCCCCTGGTGGAGTACTGTAAAGCTGTTACCATGCAACTCCACTGCACTGCACAGTAGAAGCCATTTTAAGGCACAACAGGTTGTATCTTAACAGAACACCCAAAGGGGTGTTAGGGGTGTCTTACCACCACAGTATTTGCTTCCAGAGAATAAGTCATCTGTGTACCAAATTTGGTTGAAATTGCTCAAGGCATTTCAGAGTTATGCTGGAACATACACGCACGCATACACACAACTATATATACAGCTATATATATGTGTGTGTGCGTATATATAAGTGTATGTGTATGTATATGTATATGTATATATGTATATATGTATATATGTATGTATATGTATATGTATATGTATATGTATATGTATATGTATATGTATATGTATATGTATATGTATATGTATATGTATATGTATATGTATATGTATATGTATATGTATATGTATATGTATATGTATATGTATATGTATATGTATATGTATATACATATGTGCTCAGAGACCAATAGGGAGCCAGTGCAGCTCACGGAGGATAGGTGTGATGTGGGTGTACCTTGGTACACCCAATATCGCTCGCGCAGCTGCATTCTGGACTAGTTGTAGTCTCCGAACACTTTTCAGGGGCAGCACCATGTAGAGCGCATTACAGTAATCAAGTCTTGAGGTGACAAGGGCATGAGTGACCATGTGAAGTGCCTCCCGATCCAAATAGGGCCGCAACTGGTGCACCAGGTGAACCTGGGCGAAGGCCCCCCTGGTCACAGCCAACAGGTGATATTCTAACATCAGCTGCGGGTCCAGGAGGACCCCCAAGTTGCGGACCCTCTCTGAGGGGAGTAAATTTTCACACACACCCCAGGCATAAGGATGGACTAACTGGCCTGTCCTTGGGAGGCAACATCCATAGCCACTCGGTCTTGTCAGGATTGAGTGCGAGTTTGTTCACCCCCATCCAGACCCTGACAGTTTCCAGGCACTGGCACATCACTTCCACCGCCACGCTGTGTTGGCACGGGGCGGAGAGATACAACTGGGTATCATCTGCATATTGATGGTATTTAATCCCATGCCGACGAATGATCTCACCCAGTGGCTTCATATAGATGTTAAATAGGAGGGGGGACAAGACTGAGCCCTGCGGCACCCCATATTTAAGGGGCTTAGGGGTCGACCTTTGTCCTCCAACCAACACCGACTGCGACCTGTTGGAGAGGTAAGAGGAGAACCACCGTAGAACGCTGCCTCCCACTCCCACCTCTTCCAGCCGTCGCAGAAGGATACCATGGTCGATGGTATCGAAGGCCGCTGAGTGGTCAAGGAGCACAAGGATAGAGGAATGTCCTCCATTCCTGGCCCGCCAGAGATCATCGATCAGCGCGACCAAAGCAGTTTCGGTGGAGTATCCAGGCCTGAATCCAGACTGAAAGGGATCTAGATAATCTGCTTCATCCAAGGTCCGTCGGAGCTGTAGGGCCACCACCTTCTCAACAACCTTCCCTAAAACAGGGAGGTTGGAGAATGGACGATAGTTTTTGAAAATAGCTGGGTCCAGAGAAGGCTTCTTAAGGAGGGGTCTTACCACCGCTTCCTTCAAGGATTGCGGGAAAGATCCCTCCTGCAAAGACGAGTTCGTAATCCTCTGGATCCAGCCTCATGTTACCTCCCTGCTGGTCGAGACCAACCAGGAGGGGCACGGATCCAGCAAACAGGTGGAGGCACTCATCGCTCCCATGGCCTTGTCCACTTCCTCAGGGGTGACAAGCTGGAACTCATTCCAGGAAATCTGAGCAAGACCTTTCCTCGGCACCTCCATTGGTACTGTCCAACTGGAGTCCAGGTCTGTCCGAATCGGAGTGATTTTGTCCGACAGAAACTGAACAAACTCCTCAGCCCGTCCCTGTAAGGGTTCCCCCTTTTAAGAAGGAGCGGGTTATCCTTAGCAGGGCGACTGGGCGAGATTCTGTGGACGCAATAAGAGTGGGAAAATGTGCACATTTTGCCACCTGTATTGCCACTAAATAAGTCCTAGTGAAGGCTCTTAGTAGTGTTCGGTCGGATTCGCAGTTGCTAGCCCTCCACTTCATCTCCCGGAGTTCCTCGGTAAACCAAGGTGCCCTCCTGGATCCACTGCCGCGGAGAGGCCGCAAAGGCGCAATCCGATCCAGAGCCTCAGTCGCCATTGCATTCCAGGTGGCGACCAAGGACTCTGTCGGATTGTGGGCAAGAGAGTCAGGTATCTCCCCAAGCTCCGTCTAAAATCTCAGTGGGTCCATCAGGCGCCTGGGGTGGAACCATTTAATCGGCTCCACCTCCCTGCAGAGGGGGAGTAGCTTCCGAAAGTCAAGCCTCAGCAGGAAGTGATCTGACCATGACAAGGGCAAGGTCCCTATCCCCCTTAGTTCAAGATCACGTCTCCACTGCCCCGAGAGGAACACAAGGTCGAGTGTGTGTCGCGCTCTATGAGTCGGACCCTGAATTACCTGGGTCAAGTCCATGGTTGTCATGGAAGCCATGAACTCCTGCACCCCATCAGAGCATTCGCCTAGAGACAGCAAGTTGAAGTCCCCCAGTACTATTAGTCTGGGGAACTCAACTGCCAACACGGCTACTGACTCTAGGAGCACAGGCAGGGCTGTTGCAACACAGCTGGGAGGTAGGTACGTCAAAAACAAGCTTGAACCCCTAGGTCCAACTTCAAGAGCAGAGACTCACACCCCACAGTCTCTAGAGCAGGGATCCTGTGAGGAACTAATGATCCTCGGATAATAACAGCCACTCCCCCACCCCTTTTCTGGCATCGAGGTTGATGGAGCACCTGAAACCCTTCTGGGCACATTTCCGAGAGGGGGACTCCTCCCTCATGTCCCAGCCAGGTTTCAGTAATACATGCCAGGTCTCCCCCCTCATTAAGTATTAAGTCCCGGACGAGGGGAGCTTTATGAATCACAGACCTGGCATTTAGCAGCAACAACCTGAGGCCAGGACCCTGGCTTCTCTTGTCACCAGGTCCTGGAGTTGAGCTTACAGGGCCGGACAAGGGATCGCTGTAAGGGAGCGAGCCCCTCCTCCCCGGTAATGGCTAGCCCTGTAGCTCCCGTCGTACCTGCCCCTCCCAATCATGACCGAAATGCTCCAACCCACCCCCATCCCCATAGACCCCCTTCCCTCTCCCATGGCCCCCATTTTTCCTGCCAGGCCACATCTATCAATCATTCTAGGACAAGAGGTAGGTCGAGGGCCCCTTCCACTTCTGCTTATGCACTCAGTGGAGGGGGCACCAGGCTGCACTCCCGGTCCTCTCATGTATACTACACAACCACTCTCTCATACATACCCCACTGTAATCATTGTAAAACATGCAAAATTACAATAACATAATAATATAAAAATTAGTTAATTTACATTAAAAGTGGGTTCATACATCTGCATTCACACCACACATACTCCATCCCAGCGACAATTGCGCAGATCTTAAATTCTGCCCAAGCAGATTCGTGCATTTCGGAACCGGAACTGGTGGTGGTATGGGAGGGGGAATTCCTCAGTCTCTCCTCCCTCTGGTGGGTCCAGAAAAGTGCAAAGGGGGGCAGGGGGCCCAGAGTCTGAAAATGGCCAGAGCGGTTTCGGGGGGGGAATGTAGACCACAGTTTAAAAGGATGGTTAGAGTCACGCCCGCGTCCCCACTGCTTCTCGTCGTTTCCTTTCGTCGTATGCGTGTGACACAACAGGCTACAAAGCTGCCAGCACACCAGAAGATCTTTAGATCAGAAGAGGGGAAGGTGAAGCAAGTCAGGACCGAAAATGGCAGCCGCTAGGGTAAATATTCCAAACCCCAGGTGCACCACCCATCCAAATTTGCAGCACCGGGAGTAGGACAGTCCAGAAAGTTGGGCTGTCAAAGGGGGCACCCCCTGAGGGAGCAGTAGATGACACTGGGCGCGTCAGCCGCAATACACCAAGCAGAAAAATGGGCGGCACAAAGTCCTGCAGCGGCAACAGCAAGGCCAAAAGAAGTCCGCGTCAAGGAGGAGAGAGGGGGGGGACCTAGAAGAGCTGTGGCGGCGGCAAAGAACCAGCCACCCAGTCCCAGTCCCAGTACACATTGTCCCAAACGCTTACCGCTCCCTCCTTCGGGCGAGGCATAAACCGCCTCGCCAGTACAGTTCGGGACCAGCCCATTGTCTCCCCCCGGCAGCGAAAGCCTGTAGCGAGGCCGAAAGCGTTCGCTGCCCGTGCAACGCCGCCGCCACTGCCGCCGCCGCCCACCAACACAAGAACACCAAAGCCGCCGTCCAGGGGCCGCCCAAGAGCGAACCCCCCCCCCGAGGTAATCACTTTCCTGTGATGTCTGGTAGTTAATCTCCTGCCAGGTCCTCCTATTGCAATATCCGGAGTCTCATTCCATTGCGCTTTGTCTGTTTTGTCTTTTTGTATGCCTAAGCGGTAAGGCTTGGCAGCCATTTTCCCATCCTGCACATGCGCAAATGGGCAGTGGTGATCCCCACAGCCTGGAACAGCTGATAGGCAGTATTCCGGAAGGCAGATCCAACCACCAATCAGCTGCTCATGCTAAATCAGGCTCTGCTGAAGCTGACCAGGCTGTTTGCTGTTTGCTGCAAGAAGGAAAATTGCTGGGAGGCAGAGGCCAAAGGGTGGGGGCCGGTGGGTGGGCAGGGCTTCAGCAACATTTGCCATATAAGACACAGAGACATTTCCATCCACTTGGAGGGGGGCGTCTTATAATATACCGTATACAGTAATAGTCCTTAGTTTCTCCTTAATTCCAGGTTGCTTCTCTTCTTGATTAGTTTCTATCCATTGTTTTTTGTCTTGCCTTTGGTGCTTTGGAAAATAGGTTGACCCCTTCTTCTTTGTAACAGACCCTCAAATACTGGAATATTGCTATCATGTCACAACTCATCTTTCTTTTCTCTAGACTGGCCACACCCAATTCCTACAGCCGTTCTTCATATGTTCATATGTTCAAAAAGATGTTTAACTACATCTTTTTTAAAAAGATGCCATGCTGCTATAGAAAGACATAATTGCTGAAAAGACTTTTGTCGTGTATTTTTTCTCGTGTTTATAATAACTACGCATAATTTTAGAATTTAAAGCCATGAATAGATTATTAACATTGTATTTTCCTGTTTTGAGATCTCTTTATGAGGACCAAAAAGTAGTATATAAATATCTCATTGGATATATAGTATTCATAACGGGAAAACAGAAAATAATAAATTGTTCCAGGTTGGCAGAAGAAAGTATATGGAGAACAAAATTTACCTTTGCAAACAGTGGTTTGGCCATACTTCTTCCTAGTAGTAACAAATTAAGAACAAATGCAATTTCCCTCTCACGTACATGCCACTAGTCATTGTGAGTAAATGAAATATAGAACAAGATGTCTCACAAATAAAGCCCTGATACTTTCTGACAAGATCCTCAAGGGAGAATTCACATCCTGTTAAAGCAGATGGAACGGAAGGAATTTGTAGGGAAGGCAAGTAAACTAAAGAACTATATGTGATCCAAGTTGAATCCAAGAAAGGCTAGGACAAAGCTAAGATTGAGCTTTAATCTGAATTGGAAAATGTTAGTGTTCTTCAGCCTACAGTTCTATTAAATCTATGAGGCCACAGCAGTTCTGTTTGAAAGTAACATAAAATGACCCTATGCAAAGGGTTGCTAGCTCCCATTTTGTAGAGCAATCTTTGAAGTCTGAGTCGAATGAAAACTTCCCAGAGACCTAAATAAGCAAAGCAGACATCTATAGGGGATGCTGAATTCTAATTTCAGCCATTTATATTAACTGTTGCTGTAGTTGAGGTTTTTACCTACCTCTCCTCCTGTGGTCTGTAACCTACACGGACCAAAGTTTTCGACTGGTGCCCTTGTGGTTTTCCACTGAGCTCTAACTCTACAGAAAACTTCCTTATGCCTGAGCTGTATAGATGGTATTATCCCAAACAAACAAGGGTGGACTGCTGGTTGTTCACAGGGGTTCGGGAGAACCTCTAGTTAAGATTTTATGCAGTTCGGCGAACCTCCCCCCATCTCACTCCTGGCTGGCCCCACCCACTACTCCCCTTCCAGGAGTCCACACGCGGCATGTTTTGGATGCAGGTAAGTGCAGAGCATGTGTGGAGGCTCAGGAAGGGTGAAAAATGGGCCTACTGGAAGTTCAGGAAGGCTGGAAACAGGCCCGTTTCCAGACTCCAGAGGGCCTCTGGAGCCTTTGGAGACCATTCTCACCCTCCCGGAGGCTCAAAGGAAGCCTCCGAAGTCCCGGGAGGGAAAATGCTCCCCTCACCATGGTGCGGGAGGCCGACTAGGCCACGCCCACCCAGCAACTGGGCAGAGAACCCCTTGCTAAAATTTTTGAAGCCAACCCCTGCAGATAAGGTGTTGGTTATCATCTTTAAAGCTCTGCATGGCATGGGTCCAGCCAGGTTACTTCAGGAACCATCTCATCCCAATGGGACTGGCTCACTGTGCTGCAAGAGAATTTCAACTGGCAGAGTCCAGGAGAAGGGCAATGTCTGCCATGGCTCTTAAATATTTTACTCCCTGGGATCTTTGCTGATAGGAGGATTGAAGTTCACACAGTGTCTCTATCAGTGCTGCCATCATTTCTGGCTCTTTGCGGAGGTCCAGATAAGCTGTTTGCATCATCTTTGCATCCAAAAGGAGCATATCTATCAAACTGTTTTTGCTCACCTCCTATAGTGGGCAGTAAGAATAACACTGAGGAAGAGGAGAAACAACTGCAACTGAGACATTGGTCAGATAAAAGAAATTTGGGTCTAAATTTCAAATTTAGAAACAAAATTTGAGGAGGCATCTTAGATTTGACCCTCCCTAGTTCTCATAAAGATAAAGAGGAGGAGGAAAGCATATTTGGACATGCAAGTTTCTTTCACATGCTGTAAATTATAATAAAAGTAGTACTAGTATTCAGAATTTTGCTTTCTTAGTCTGTTCTACATC
Source organism: Thamnophis sirtalis (assembly GCF_051295495.1). Lineage (NCBI taxonomy): Eukaryota > Metazoa > Chordata > Lepidosauria > Squamata > Natricidae > Thamnophis > Thamnophis sirtalis. The sequence continues at coordinate 141,313,103 of NW_028261383.1, read as the reverse complement.
AAAGAGTTGAGGAACTGTCCTGAATAAAATAAAAGTTGTAGAATTACAGTTTATAAACTTTTATGTATCTACTAAAGCCTGAACCAATGCCCAAGTCTCCATCGTTGTCCTAAATTCTCTACTGATAGTCTTCAGGTTACAACTACTTGTTCAGCAAACATTCAAAATTAGGAAGGTGCTGAATGAGGGGGACTTCCCCACTTCCTTGTGGCTGTCCCATGTCCCCATGGTCACATGATCACAATTTGGGTACTTGGCAACCAACTCACAATGACTGTGGCTTCCCATCTCATGTTATCACTATTTGCAAACTTCTCACAAGCAAAGTCAATGAGGAAGCTGGCCAGGGGTGGGATCCTACCGGTTTAACAACCAGTTCACTGAGCGGTCACATAGTTTAGAGAAGACTTACCTTCCGGATTACTGCTTGGGAAGGAAAACAGCTGAGGTGCAGCAATCCACTCTGCTGCGTGATTCAGCTGAGAAGATAAAGGTAAGTAAAGTGCAGGGGTGGGCAAGCGGAACCACTTGCTTGTGGGAGAGAACCGGTTCACTCCCAGCTGATTTTTGGAGCTACGGTTCACTTGAACTGGTCTGAACCGGTAGAATCTCACCCCTGAAGCCGGCAGGAAGTTGCAAGGCACTCCTGCTGCTCCTGCCTGCCTGCCTGCACTCTGTAAAGCCCACCTGTGGCACCCTGCTGCCTGCATTCCATAGGATCTGCCTATAGCACCTGTCTGCCCCTGTGTGCCATAGCACTCACTTGTGGCACTCACCTGCTGGCCCATTGCTTTCGCCTACCAGCAGGCTTGCCCAGGACACTTGCTTTTTCCCATATTATGGTCACATGCAATACTTGCTTAACAACTTGTGCAGTCTTGGGGTTGTAACAGAAACCAGGTCTGCCAAGATCGTTGTTGCTAAGTGATGTGGTCGCATGACTTTGAGCTTTCCGACCGCATTGCTTAGTGATGGGGACTCTAGTCCCAATTGCCATCATAGCCTGAGGATTACCTATCTTTTTAACCCTGCTCATCAAGCCATGCCAAGCAGAAATCCATACATAATGCTCAAGAGCACCTCTGAGTTTTCAGCAACAACTATCTCCTTTCTCCCATATTACAAGGGGGAAAAGGAAATAACATAACTACCGTTTGGTTGTTTTCCCTGGGCTCTGGCACCTGGCCTGGTGCCATGCAGGAAGAGGAATGAACAGACTTGGCAATTTCGCTCTTGCTCTTTTCTTCTGCTGAAAGGAAACAGCAAAACCATCAATGCCTCATTTTCCTTGCAGGACCTAAAGTTCTGTGGTCAGGAGGAAGGGTCGGGCAAGAATTTCCTCCAATGGGAATTGAAGCTACAGCAGCACCTCAACACCATTCTGCTCCCAGACAATTTAGCTTTGCATTGGTTTCAACTTGATGACAATTTTACAGTAGACATAAATCAACTCAGCTCACCAATGCAGCTGACCTTTGGCCCTCTATGTAGCATTTGCACTTTGAAGCATCAGCATAGTCTTACTCATAATATATTCCTTCTTAAGCAGTCAAATCCATTTTCTTCCAGGTAAGCTGTGGTGTAGCTCAAGTTAAAAGTCACAGTTAAAATTCATTCTTCAGATTTACCAGGCTGGAGTTACCCCAGTTCATAGGAACAATTGCCTCACCACTTCCTTCCAGCATCTGAACACAGAGTTCTCTGCAGATTTCATAGGTAACCTTGTCAACAAATCTGGGCTTATTATTTGTATGTATGTATTAAAGTCCACCTTCCTACTAGGAGCTCAAGAGGCTTTTATGAAGTTCCCACTTCATTTTGTTTTTGTAACTACACTGAGACTGGTGGGACTGAACCAGAGGTGGGTTCCTATCGGTTCAGCCCGGTTCAACCAAATCGGTAGTGGTATGCTGGCCTGGGTCGCAGAATCGGGAGCAACCCAGGCTGGCCACACCTCCAAACTGGTTTCCTGGTTGCCACTGTCGCCACCGCCATCTTTTTTTTTTAGTTCTGTGCATGCGCAGAACAATTTCCATTGAACTGCAAATGCGCACACGCTAAAATCGCCGCACGAGTGAACCGGCAGTAACGCCAGCTGAAACCCACCCCTGGGCTGAACCTTTTACTCACAATCCCTCCAAAACTACCTAGCTTGATTTTTCCTGCTTATATGCACGTAAGCAGCATGGACGAAGCTCTTGCTTTACTTTGGTTCACAGCTTTGAGATTCAAGGATCACATTACTTGCCTTCTTCCTTTCTCTAGCTTCCCTAACCAAAGACATCAATGTTACAGACATGGATGAACTCAAGAGAAGAAGCCCATGGCTGCTAAATGGCGCAGTGATGCCGGTTTTCAATGGGAACTGACATGCAAGAAAATAATAGCTTGAAGGCTGGCAGCTGAATTAATAACAATAGCTCGGGCTTTATGATTTGCAATACAGCAAGACAAATGCAAATTTGTTACTCCAGTTCAGGATCAGGTACTAATTATGATTTGTGCAACTTGCTGGTTGGCAGAAAGAAGCACCGTGGCTTAATATTCTGAGATTATCAGGAATGAAGATAATCACATCCACTTCTGAATGTTTTGGAGAGATTTGGACAGTAGTCATGGTGCTGGTTTAAGCGCCAGTTGTAACGACACCAAAGACCACGACTGATTTCAAGCTCACATGCAATCCTCATCACATGAATCATCAGCCTTGGCTACTTGATTCATGCTGGCTGTGCAGAGCAGGAGTTCTTAGTGTTAATTCCCATTTCATTCTTCAAATGATTCTCCTTTGCAGAACAAAATCCAGGCTTTGCCTGGTGCTGCTCTCATTTGGACCTCTCTAGGAGGAAACGAAAGCTGGTATCTCCTATTTCCCACTGAGCTTTTAGCCAGCATCACAGGGCTGTCTCTTGTGAGCTTGCTTCAGCAGTGCAGAGGTCTCCTTATCAAACTGGCCTTCAGCCAGAATGCTTATTCCCCTCGCACCAGTCCCAACACAAACATGTTGACTGCACATTTCCCAGCATTGTGTGGCTAGAAATCTTGATCTCACAGCAAAACTAAATTCCTTCTTCTTGGAAGCCTGTGCAACTCTACGGAGAGATTTCCCTGCAGGCTTCCTTCCAAGACTGAAGAAGCAGAACTTCTTCTTTCCCACCCCCTGCCTTTGATTTCCCCTGCCAAAAGAAGATGCAAGAACACAGATCTTAGCTACACATTGCGCTGTCTTGGGGCTAAATGTTGCTCAAGTATAGTCTTAATTTTTTTTTATTACACACATCAGTTGCTGGCCTTCCTGACCACTGAGTCATGCATACATAATTAATAGAATTAGGTATTGGCCTTTAGCTTAGGTGGCTTTCAAAGATTATTCTGTACATTATGTAGGGATGGTCTACCATTCTTTTGTGAGCAACTGAGTCAAAACTGGGCTATAAGAGAGAGACCATCATACTCAAGGAAATTATGAGATCTGAAGCACTGGCATCCTTTTAAGAAATCCTCACGAAGGCTTCCTTTTGAAAAACTGTTAGATGACTCTGAACTTCCTCAGCAGTCACAAAGTGCATGTAGCAACATCTGCTCACTTCCTCAGATGTCCACTATAGGGATATGGTGTGATAGTTAGGATAGCTGTGACTCATATATTTGGCAAGTAGAAACTTCCTCAATTCGTATCTAACATCTTGAGAAGGTCTAAGGAAAGATTCCTATCTGAAATCCTAGAGAGATTCAGGCAATCAGTGTGGTTGCTACTGAGTTAGCTGGGCTGATGATCTGATTTATATCACGGATCAGGATAAGTGAGGGTTTTATGTTTGTGTTTGTGTTCCTTGCTACCCATTGGTAGAACACCAATACAGCTAAAGCTCTCTTACTTAAATCAGAGGTGGGTTCCTACTGGTTTGGACCGGTTTGGACGAGTGGGTAGTAACTCGGCCAGACACGCCCCGAAACCAGTTCTATCGGCCATCTTGTTTTTTACTTATGCGCATGTGCAGAAGCAATTTGTTTACTACTGCACATGCACGCGCACCTGCACCACATCCTTGAGCAGCAGTAACAGAAGCCGGAACCCACCCCCGACTTAAATGTTCTGGGTAGGAGATGGATCGTGTCGCAGGGAGAGAAATAAGTTGCCAGGGCATCATTTGTGCCATGTTTACATGCAAGTCAGTAAAAAGTAAACCAAAGTCACCTTGGAAATACGGGTAGTTCTTGACTTAACAACAGTTCATTTAGCAACTATTCAAAGTTACAATGCCATTGAAAAAAGTGACTTATGACCACTTTTCACACTTATGACCATTGCAGCATCCCATAGGTTGTATGATTTACATTTGGATATTTGACAATTGATTCATATTTATGACGGCTGCAGTGTCCTGGGGTCATGTGAACCATCTTTTGCAACTTTCTGACAGGCAAAGTCAATGGGGAAGGCAGATTCACTTAACAACCGTGTGACTAATTTAACAACTGCACTGATTCACTTAACAAATGTCTCGCTTAACCACATAAATTTTGGGCTCAAGTGTGGTTGTAACTTGAGGATTTCATAAACTCCGTCACTGTATGTGAATCTAATGGAAGATGCAATTCAAAGTATTTGGGAGGCACCTTCCGTCCTAAATCTGAACAGGCTCAAGCTAACATTCAAAAAAATAAAGTTTAAGTAAATTTGCCAACACGCAAACCAAATAGCTAGAATCTCTGTTCACTCCAAAGCAAGCAGCCGCTTGAGGGAGCCTCTGTTTTCCTGCACCACTGTAGCCCAGGCCTGTGTAGTATCCAAGGAACACCCCCCACCCTGGGCCTCTTACTTAGCAACATAAATTCTGGGCCCAATTATGGTCCTATGTCAAGGAGTACCTGTAACCTGGTGTGTGTGTTTTTTTTCCATCTTCTCCCAGCATTCTTCCAAGTAGCGAAAACCCATTTTTTTCCTCTCCTTTGAAATTCACAATGTTACAGGCATTGTTACAAAATCTGCAACCTCCACCCCGTAAGAGATCTATAGCACATAGCAACAGCCTGGTTTTCCTATTCCCCTCTCCCACCGTGCTCTTGTGCTGACCTTCCAGATGTCATTTCCGTTTGGAAACAGAGCAGTGCAGCATCTGCAGATAAGTTTTACATACTGTGAGATGGGTGGGTATCTGCAAGTGGAGAATCGGCAGTGAGTTATTTCATTTTATTTTTGTGAAGATGGGGGCCTAAAGGAACTTTTTGTTAATGTACAAAGGAAGGGCCCTCAAACAAGCATACTAAACTACTGGATAGCTTAGAAGAAATGAGGGCACTCACTGACCGGTTAATGGTTATCAAGAACTGTAGAACTGCCCATGATTATAGCATAGGAATCTAACATGGTTTTTTTTTTTAAAGATAAAGATAACTTGGGAATACCAATAAAGGAGAATATTTGTAGCTCAGTGTTGAAATGAGGGGTCCTTGGTGCTCTCTGAGCTTGGTTGTTTTCTTGCAGACGTTTCATTAACCTAACTAGCTAACATCGTCAACTAGTACTGATATTAGCACTGATACCATATTAGCATTGATTATGTTACCTAGTTTGGGTATTGAAGCATCTGCAAGAAAACAACCAAGCTCAGAGAGTACTATTGGAAGGAATATCCTTCTGGGTTCCGTTCCAAGTGGGAAAAAGACACTGGATTCATGGAAGTTGCTTGGAAAGAAGTTTTATTGATGAACATGGTTTGAGGACCTGGGAAGAGATGCTGAGAGTACCTGGGTTTTATGCCCACTCTGGGCTTTTGAATTTGAGAGTGTATTCTGATTGGTTGTCAGACTCCCATGGGGCCATGCAGGGGTAACTTTATAGGTTGTTTTTTGAGTCCCAAGCTTGGTTGAGCCTTGCTAGGTGATGTAATCTTCCCGGGTGCTATATGGTGAGATGGGTAGAAGGCTAATCATACCTTTGTTGGAACTTGAGTGAGGGCATTTGCCTATAAATAAACCTAGCTATCTCTTTTCCTCTTAAGTGCGGACATCTACTGTGGGCTATTGAGGAGGGTGGGGGCTATTAAGAGCGAGTCTGCTTTCTGCCGAAAAAAAACATGTTTCTCTATAAACAATTGGTAAATTCTTTTATACTGTAAAAATATTCAGAATGGGATAAGTGATTATATAAAGGTATATCGTTATTAAACAGACAATCAAGAATGTAAGGGAATTAGGTTTATTGAAAAGAAAGAAATATTAATCGTAATTGAATATATGTTGTACAATGAAAGTGAAGTATCTAGTTATATTAGATGGAAAATCTGTGATTGTATATGTAATTGAGAATATGGACGCAAAAACACTTGTAACCAAACGACATGCTGTATGTAATGGATGAGAATTTTTTTTATGTTGTTTTTTATGTTTAAAAATTTTAAAAATGGAAAAAAAACATGTTTCTCCATTTCTCATCCAGGGAAATATAATATTCTGCCTTTTTAATATTTGCTAGAATATTTCATTCTTCTAGGAGAGGGGTGGGTGCTAACTTTCTACAGGACCAAGGGCCCCTATAACCTGGATGTATTCCAAAACCATTAAATCTATGTGATGTAGCATCAGAGTGGAAGAGGGGAGACCCAAGTTTTGATCCATAGAAGCCCGCTGTGTGACTTTGAGCCAGACCCTCTCGCTCAGCCCAGTTTGCTTCATAGGGTTGTTGTGAGAACGACAGAGTGTTGGGTATGCTGTTCTGAGCTCCCAAAGCAACAATAAGAACAATATACATTTCAAGTTCTTGAGAAACAGATGGTTGTGCAGTCTAGAAACTTATGAGTGTGCTAATCCAGCACATTTGAAGAGCACAAGTTGGGGATGCCATACTGCCATCCATTATCTGCCGATGAAGCAATCAACAGGTCCATTGCAATAGCAAAGACCCAGAGTAATTTTACTCCACATTGGCTGGATCAGTAGCCATTAGGACAGAGGTGAGTTGCTCCTGGTTCGGCCCGGATTGGGCGAACCGGTAGTAGTGGCAGCGGGAGTCTCCACCCACCCACCCGGATGCTTCTACGCATGTGAGTGTGTGAGCGCGTGGGTGAGCACAAGCAAACTGGTAGTAAAAAATTTAGAAACCCACCACTGCATTAGGATATATTCTTCCTCATCCCTTGGATCCCATTCTGACGTAGAAATGTTTTTTAAAATAGTATCTTATGGTTCAGAGTCACAAGCCAACTTTAAATTCATTACATTTAATGAGTAAATTTTAAATAAAGAGAGGGAATAATTTACATTTGTTTAGCAGGACAAATCACATACCAGTTTTTTTAAACAGGCTAGCTAAAAATAGGTTATAATCTTAGTCTTTAATTTTTGTTTAAATGTCGAGATTTAGCAAAAAGAAAAGAAACATTTGTGTGCATCTTTGTTTTAGCTTTTGAAAAAAAAGTCATTTTTGTGGACAGGTCTCTCACCTTTTCCTTTGGGTGGGTTCATGGAGAGGTAACGTAACTTTGTGTTCAACCAGCCTAACTTACTATAGCCAATTTCATGACATATGAAGTGTGTGTGCATTTGTGTGTGTGTGAGTGCAGGCGCATCTTGGTGGGGAAGAAAACACCAGATAATTCTTGCATTTCAGGCTTATCAAACGGGCCTGAGACAGGGCCAGCTTCATGACGTGAGGAAACCCTCAAAAGCTTGCCAGCTGTTTCTTGAGAATAACAATTAACAGGAAAGGAACAAAAGTAGCTGGTAACAATGGATACCCTTAATTTCAGAACCCTGGAAGTCTAGACATCATGGCTGTGACCATGTAGTTATCATCGTTCTCTTTAGCAGTGAGTTTGGAAGAGTGAGGGCTCAATATGGACGTAAAAGACAAAACAAAGACAATTTCCCCGCTACTCAAATGTGCTAACCTTCCACCAGCAGATAATGCCAGCAGAAAAGCTACCCATCCCAGTCCCTGCTGCATCTTTCTGAGTCACAGCTGAGAGTGTGAGAGTGCCAGTCATTAAAGTGACTGGACTTTGGGAGATTGGTCAGCAGCAAAACATCCATCATTAGCGCACCAAAGCAAGAATGGGAAGGGTCTTGCTTCAGGACTCCACCAGAGTGCTTAGACCAGGCATGGCGAACCTTTTTCACCTCGGGTCCCAAAAGCATGCACACGCGCTATTGTTCCTCAACTTTTGGTTTGTGCGTTGGGCTGTTTTTCGCCTTCTGGAGCCGGGCAAAAAATGGCCGAAAATCAAGGCCAAAAATCAGAGCTGATAGGGCAATGCCTCGCGTGCCTCAGAAATGGCTCCGCATACCACCCGTGGCACCTGTGCCATAGGTTCGCCATCACAGGCTTAGACTGTTTGGGTTTGGCCTCCTCCTCCATAACTCCATGTAGACCTTTATCAAGGCAAAACAAAATGTGAAGTCAAGAAACTTGGCAACAGACTAGGCAACGGAGTAGAAGACCAATTCATTAGATCCTGTAGACCTGGAACTAGGCAGCTGTAAGCCAGCCTCTCTTTCTTGCTTGAATTAGAGGAAGTGCAGTGTTTCTCAATCTCAGCTATTTTAAGATGTGTGGACTCCGCTCCTAGAAGCTCTTCAGCCAGGAAATTCAAGTCCACCATCTTAAAGTTGGTGAGGTTGTATTAGGCCCGAAACCAAGAATGATACACATGGCGATTCTTCCAAGCTGAGTTCTTCGTTGTTTCACACCTATAGACAAAATTTTGCCAGACTGAGGACTCTATTATCTGCATCTACAATATATTCTGCAAACTATTAGGGAGTCACTGTCTACACTCTCTTTCTCTCACACACACAACATCGGGACTGAGTTGCCTCGTACTCCTCTGGAATGCAGCCCCTCCCTCCTGGGGATCCAGCTCCTCACTACATCCATCACACATTGAGAAACTCCGGCCTAACCTATCTCTTCTCCAGCTGCAATCCTCATAACTGAAGGAGATCCAGTTAGGAGAGTTAAATGGCTAAGAAAAAAAATCCCTTTTCCCTTTTCTTTATTCTGAACTCCCCCAGAAATCCTGAACATTGTACATTCCTTAAGAATTGCCCTATTTGTGTGCCTTCTAATTTTTCTGAGAATTATGAAAAGTAGCTTTCAGGGAAAATATATCAGATACGCAACCAGATAATAACATCATATTTATTAACATTTTTTTGATCTGCATTTTACTTTCTAAATAAATCAATGAGCGTGTTTACCTGAAAATAAGACATGGTCTTATTTTCTTTTGACACCCCCCTCCCCGGAAATAAGCACTTGGTCTTATTTTCAGGGCGGTCTTATTATTTATGAAGTGCAGGAGGCAGAGAGTGTGGTCACCTCATGGCTGCAGCTGTGCTGCAATATTTTTGGGGAGGGCTTATTATTGGGGGAGGACTTATTTTAGTGCATGCGCTCAAAAGCCTGATTGGGCTTATTATCTAGGGAGATCTTATTTTCAGGGAAATAAGGTAGTTGTAATGTTTAGAACTCTATAAACTTTTTAGTGAATTTATTATTGTTTGTGACAACAAATCCTAGGACACCAGTCTTTGCTTTCATTTATCCTCCTCCTCCTCCTGCCTTGCCAGAGCAGAATATCTGTAATATCTGCCTGATGTTTTTGTTAGAAGGTGGCCATGCTTAAAAACATAAGCAAGAAACATCATTCTAGGATGCCAAGATACAGTCAGACAATTGTGCACTGCGTAATAGCACCATCTAGTGGAAACAGCCACCACAGAACCGGCTGATCTTGTCTGGGCTAGGCCTTCTACTGCTTCATGAGAGACTGATTTTAGGAATGGAAACTCAGGAACTAACTTTTGCTTTTTGTCTTACAGAGAGGGTTGCACCTCTGACAAAAATTAAATTTTCATGCAATTCCACTGTGACTGAACTGCTTGAATAATGACTTTAAAGGCATATTTTCAGTGAAAGGCAAAAGTCCATTTGTGCTTAAGCTAATGTAATTTATAATCAATATTATATTGCATCCCCAAGGATAAGATGATAGAACATCATAGCCTGCAGACGTTGGGGAGCAGCCTTGGCAGCTTGGATAGTCATTCTGTGACCATGCCCATACATGTTCTCAAATTTTCAAACATATCCCCCATCCCCCCAAAATTTAAAACTCCTCACCCTAAATTAGACTGTGGCTTGTTTGTTTTTATCACTGAAGTCTTGTTTGACTTCTGCCATTACACTTATATGAAAAATTGTTTATGTAGGGAGTGGGTGGAAACCAGTGGTGGGTTTCAAAAATTTTTAGAACCTCTTCTGTAGGTGTGACCTGCTTTGTGGGAGTGGCTTGCCAGTCATGTGACTGGGTGGGCGTGGCCAACTTGTAAAATGTGGTGAAACTCACTTAACAACGCTCTTGCTTAGCAACCAAAATGTTGGCTCAGAAACACTGGCATTTGAAGCACGCAAGTCTTAAAGCTGTCAAGTTACAAGACCCTTGCACCCCTAACCCTTTAGAAAAAAAAACCCAGGGGTGTTCAAACTTGACAGCTTTAAGACTTGTGGACTTCAACTCCTAGAATTCCTCCTCTCGCTCTTCATCTTGATGATGTGCAGACGGGCGGGGGGAGGGAGCTGGAACCAGTTCTAAACGGCACTGTAGATTTGTGGAACCTCTTCTATAGAAGAGATTAGAACTGGCAGGAACCCACCCCTAGTGGAAACCTAAGTTATTGTTCTCTGATACTGAAATTTGGCAGCCCATTGACTTGCACTGCCTATTAAATTAAATCAGGGGTCTCCAAATGTGGCTACTCTATGATGCTGGCTGGAGATTCTGGGAGTTGAAGTCCACAAGTCTAAAAAGTGGCCAAGTTTGAAGACCCCTGGGTTAAATAACTGTACGTTCAATCTTCCAGCTGCACAAAAATTTCACTATCTTCTCATCTCCTATTGAAGACTTTGTCTCTAACTGTGGATTAATGAACTATTTAACAACTTTAGCAATCATTTTGTAACTTTTTCCACATAGAAAAGCTTAAATGACATTTTAAGGAGGGTTTCCAACATTATTTTCAGCAAGGCATGAGGTGTTTGTGATAAGAAGATTGCGATGAAGAGAGTCAAAGATGGTGAGATTTCTAAGGGCAAGACTGGCCCATTTATTATTTAATGAAGTAGCCTTCTATTTTGATCTTTGGACTGAAATAAGCATTGCATATGTACATATTGCTGAAGAAAAGTCATGGAAAACTGCAAGGATCTTTCTCAGTAACCTGAATGAGGAAGTTTGGAACCATTCCTTTACTCCAGGGATGTCAAACTTGCTGGCTATGCCCACACCCGGTTTAGCAAAGGTCACGATATGTCACATGATGATGCCGTAACGATGCGGGTTTAACACCCCTGCTTTACTCAACCAGAAGCTGGTTTTAAAGTAGAATAAAACATGGATTAAAAATATAAGAATGAAGAGATGGCATAAAAAGGAGAGTTAGAAGCTTGCTTAAAAGAAATGTCATCATTCTCTAACCACAAGATGTTTCAGCCAACGTCCCTATGTCAAAGGTCCAAACCACAAGGTTCAAATAAAGTTCATTAATGACACGTAGTTCATACCTGTAACAAAAGGAGAAGTAAGACCCTCATCTCCTTATAAGGTTTTCTCCTCAAGGTAACCACTAAGAAATGAGTTAAGTGTTTCCCTGTTCCGCTGCCTTTGAGAATGTATAAGAATGCGTGCTTCGATAATGAAGGTTGTTCAGAACTTGCAATGCTAGCCATGAGCTAGCTTTCTGAACCTGGCTGCCAAATAAACTTTTCCTGTATCCTGAGAAATCTAAAGCTTGTCATTTTCTGCAACAGTTTAGTCTCTTTAATATTCTTATTCAGAGTCTACACTGCCTGGGTCAAACCCACAAAAATATGTTAGATAACATTCTTTGCACAAAACACTGAGCCCATGCACAAACCAGGGTTTATAGTCAGTTTCAATGTCAAGAAACACAAGTCTTAAATTTGCATTAGCTACTCTATGAATTATTCCATGTTTGCTCAACTAAATTTCAAAGTTCTCTGCTTATAGTTTATCTTGCATTTAGGTAAAATACAGTAGTGGGATTCATTTTTTTTTACTACCGGTTCTGTGGGCATGGCTTGGTGGGCATAGCTTGGTGGGTATGGCAGGGGACGGATACTGTAAAATCTCCATTCTCACCCCACTCCAGGGGAAGGTTACTGCAAAATCCCCATTCCCTTACGAACAACTGGCACGCAGAGAATAAATGGGAGCGGGGCCAGTCAGAGGTGGCATTTATAGGTTCTCTGATTACTCAAAATTTCCACTAACAGTTCTTCAGAACTGGTCAGAACCTGCTGAATACCACCTCTGGTTTAATATGTCTGTAATGCCATGACAACATAGCATGAGTAACTGCAGAAATTTCCAGTTATCTACAACTTTCACATTGATAAAATCAGTGGTTTTTCAGATTGAGACCTTTTTCTAAATAACTGTTACAAAGTATGAAAGTAAACATTTTTATCACATCTGGGTGCTTGCTAACTATCAGTGTTAAGCATAGTAACATCATTGCAGCTGTATTGCTCTTTTATTCCATACATCCCTTACAATACATAATGAAGAATCACAGAGTTGGCTCTTGTTCTCCTTTTAATTATCTTGATTTAACTAAATAGGATGATTACTTTTTCAACTTGGGACGTTACATGGTGGATGACCATGTTTATAAATGAATGAAAAAAACCACAATCCCTGGTGTTCATTTGGACTCCCTTTATATACATTTCATTTCAAAAGCAATGATGAACCACCAACATAAGTGTGCTTCCAAAGTTTATGCTGAGCAAACAAAATATCTTTATTTTATCCTCATTATCAACTGTTTTTACAATATTTATAGATAGATTTTATGTCTTATGTCTATTTCTATTCCACACAGAATCACACTGTAAGGGAAATGGGTGGTCTCTAAATATGATGTATAAAGCAGAGTAGAGTAGAGTAGAACAGAACAGGAGTAGAGTAGAACAGAGTAGAACAGAACAGAGTAGAACAGCACAGCACACCACAGCACAGCAGAGAACAGAACAGAACAGAACAGAATAATAGAGTTGGAAGGGCCCTTGGAAGTTTTCTAATCCAATCCGCTGCCGAAGCAGGAGACTTTATGCCATTTCAGACAAATGGCTATCCAATCTTTTCTTGAAAATCTCCAGTAATGGAGCACCCACAACTTTTGAAGGGAAGCCATTCCACTGATCAATTGTTCTCACTATCAGGAAATATCTCCTTAGTTCTAGTTTGGATAAATTAATTAGGATTGCATGATATGGCTTGTAAGTTGCACTGCTTGCTGGTTAGCTTCTGAATGTTCATTGTTATCTATAAAGTCTTACATGACATAGGTTGGTTGCTTGAGTGACTGCCTATCTCCCATAACATCTGCCTGGTCAGTTCAATCTTCCTGGGTTGGTGATCTTTGGATTCTGTCAATTAAATATAATCTCTCGGGACTCTGGAAGCACACCTTCTCTGTAGCAGTGCCTTCCCTCCACTGGTGGGTTTCACTTATTTTTACCACCGGTTCGCTTTGCATGCATGCATACCTTCCACGCATGTGCCCGGCACATGTGACTGGCCTCAAAAATGTGGCTAAATAGGACGGCATAGGGCCGGGGCGGGTGGGCAGGCCTACCTACGATCTCTGCTACTGCTTTGCCTGAACCGGTTCTTAACCGGCTGAATACCACTTCTGCTTCCCTCTGAAATGAAGTTCCCTCAAAGAAATGGGTGGTCCCCACTTTGCTCTTGTTTAGAAGAGTCATGAAGACCTGGCTTTTCATCCAGGCCTCTGCAGAATGAGACTTTTATCTTTTACTGATGTTTATTGTAATTTCTTTGTTTGTTGTAAGCCACCCAGAGTTGTTAGGCATCTGAGAGCACACACGTTTGGTAAATAACAACAGCAATACAGTAGAACTCTCTGCTCTGTCAAGTATTTGCCGTTATAGTCATTTTATTATAGGTTGTCCTGTCCCCGATTTGTTATTTTTCTGTGGAGAGAAAAATAAGTAAGAGTAGTGGAGAGATTGCCTAAGAGTAGTGGAAAGTAAATGGAGAGATTGCCTAAGTAAGTCACTGTACCTCTTAGGCAATCTGTCTGTGACTTGTTTATTTTTTCCTTTCCTGTTACATAGCAGTGGGAGTAATTACTATTCTACTTATATCTATGATTAAGATTATGGAGCTAGTTTGTAGCAGTAGTTAAGATGTTGGCCTAGAAACAAGGAGACTGTGAGTTCTAAACCTGCTTCAGCCATGAAAATCATTTGGGTGGCTTTGGGCCAGTCACTTTCTCCCAGGCCAATCCACTTCACAGGGTTGTTGTTATGAGGAAATTAGGAGATAAGGAGCATTGGATGTGGCTGCTGCCTTGAGATGATTAAAAATAAGGGTGATATTAAAATTGAATAAATATTATTACTACAGTTGGGCCTTAGGTTTGGATCCCCATTTTACATTTAGGAATCTGTTCCTCCACTTCTCTATTCTTTTTCTTCCAGATTAATGTGTCATTTTCACTTGTCATCTTAGTGTTCTTTTTCCTCCAGGCATGCAAACAGTTTTGTAATGGAGTTTTCTGGTGATTTTCTCAATGGTTGATTTGCAATAATGAACGAACTCACTCCAAACTTGCTTTCCGATTACAATTCCCCCCCCTCCCTAAAAATAGTTTAAATTGAGCAGAAACGGAAACTAGTACTGATAAGCATCATCGCACTTTTTAAAACAAATTTTTGTAACTTTTCATTCTGCTAATTCCCACCCATTTATTTGCATAAACTTCCTCTTCAGACAAAACTTCCAAAACACTTGCCAGTGTTTACACAAAAGAGGAAATAGCTTCTTCATTCTTGTTTAAAGATGATTGAAAGAGTAGGGTTTCTGTATCTCTTGTTAACATTGGGTAAGGATTGCTTTATTTTTTAATAATAGTTCAATTTGTTTAATGTCACTCAATATTAAATGTTTCAGTTTGTTTAATGTCATTCAACATTAATTATTCTTAATTTCAATCCATTTAGGGGTGCGCAATACGAAGGAATATGGTGGTGATAAGAAAGATAATAGAACTAACCCTGGTAAGTTTCTCCCTGAAATTATAGAAATACATTTATTATATGTTATATTTCTATTTTCTATTATTAATGTAATATTTTTCCATTAAGACCATCACTTCATAGACTTGGTTGTGATGTGTACTAAAGTATCTGTGCTAAGAATGCAGAACCATCTGTTCAAACATAATTTAAAATATATATCAAATTTTAAAAGAAAAATGTAACATATAGAAAAAGTTTTAATTGTCTGTTAGTCATCTGGAAATCTGGCTGGATATTATAATGGAAGAATGGCTGAGGATTTTCTGTGTCTTCTGTGCTCAGACCACAGAAAAGAATATATATTTATTATTACATTTTTAATCCTTGTATTTGGAATATATACTCTGAACCAGTGGTGGTATTCTGCCGGTTCTTACCGGTTCGGGCGAACCGCTAGCCGTGGTTGCTAAAGGCTCCGCCCATCCACCCTGATGTAATGCACGTCCTTTTACGCATACGTAGAAGGTGGTGCGTGCGAGTGTCTCATTTTTGGCCTCCAGTGCCACTCTGCCATCCAAAAACAGGCCCATGCATCCTGTTTTTTGGCTTCCTTGACGTCCAGAGGGCAGGTGGGGGCTGGTGGGGGGTAGGTGGGGCAATGTGGGCGGGACAGCTGCATGGTCCCACACAGGCCAGATTAATGGCTTCGGCTGGCCGTATCTGGCCCGTTTAACCCCATTTTACAACCTTTCTAGCCAAAGTTGCTAAGTGAATCTGGCTTCCTCATTGACTTTGCTTGCAAAATGTGATCACATGACCCCAGGACAACATGGCCGTCATAAATACATGCCACTTGCCAAGTATCTGAATTTTATCAGGTAACCACAAGGATTCTGCAATGGTCATAAGTGTGAAAAATGATACACCTCCTTTTTTCAGTGCAAGCAAACAGTCATTAAACAAATGGTCGTAAGTCAAGGACTCTACCTATATTCCAATCAGGATCCACACAGTTTTAGTCTCAGTCCAAAATTTTAAAAAAAGGTGACTTCTTCCCTTTCACAACAAGAGGAGGAGGTTGAAAAAATAGCTGCCCATCAAAATGCGGTGGAAAAAACAACAAAAGGCAGCTGCTGGAAATCCTGTTCCGTTTATTAGTCCCACCACATTGTGAGGAAAAGCTCTTTCTCAAGAGAAATGCTTACCCTCTCCTGTGTGAACTTCAAGCAGCTTCTCAGGAGGCTATAAATCTCCCTTGGGAAAGAGATTTTCTTCAAATTGTGCACAGATAATACAGAGAAGTGTCTTTGAAAGGACTGCTGTGCTCTGACCCCCTTTTTTTCACTTTAAACCAGGGGTGTCCAACCTTGGCATTTTAAAAATGGTGGACTTCAACTCCTAGAATTTCCCAGCCAGCATTCCCAGGAGTTGAAGTCCATACATCTTAAAGTTTCCAAAGTTAGACACCCCTGCTTTAAATCAGACCTGGCTGGAGCCTAGAGTTACATTTGTGAATAAGGCAGACATTTTTAACATGAAACTCCAAAAGAGTCCAATCAAAGAAAGGAATATAAACCTAATATTTATTTATTTTTCAATTTCTATGGCCACCCATCTCAAACAAGTTTATATAATGCTAATAAACCTAATATAAAATTAAGCATAGAAGCTTCATGCTCTTCTCCGGGAGCGCCGAGAACCTTTCTGCCTCCACTGGACTTCGTCTTGATGACATCGCCACAGCTGCCGGGCGCGGACAGATGGAGGTAGCTAGAGCAGCGCCGAGGCAGCCCAGCAGGTGAGAGAGTGAGCATCAGGCAGCCTGATCCTCCATCGCTCGCTTGTTCACCTGCCGGGCTGCCTCAGCACCGGTCCGGCTACCTCCATCTGTCCGCGCCCGGCAGCTGCAGTGACATCATCAAGACGATGCCCAGCAGAGGCAGAAAGATTCTCAGCACTCCCGGACTTCGTCTTGATGACGTCGCCACAGCTGCCGTGCGTGGAAGGACGGAGGTAGCCCAAGCCGTGCTGAGGCAGCCCAGCGGGCGAGCGAGCGAGCAAGGATCAGGCACCTGATCCTCCCTCCCTTGCTCGCCGGGAAGTGAAGAGAAGAGTGCGAAGTCCAGTGGAGGCAGGAAGGTTCTTGGCGCTCTGGGAAGCCACGAAAGCGACTGGGGAGTGCCGAGAACCTTCCTGCCTCCGCTGGACTTTGTGCTCTTCTCCGTGCGCTCCTCGCAACTGCCATAGACATCCAGAAGTGGCTTTTGTGGCTAATGGGGTTTGGGCTTCAAGCCCAACAGCCTCCACCGCTTCTGGACGTCCATTGCAATCGTGAGGAGCACACAAAGTCCAGTGGAGGCACTGCTCCCTAGACGCTTTCATGGCTTCCCAGAGTGCAGTGCTCTTCCCCGGCGCTCCTCTGATGAGAAAGATGAGCTATATAGGCCACCATTCAAACTTTAGAAATCCCAGATTTCCAGTTTGGTATGGAGACTCTTTTATTTACATCTTAGACCTCCAACAATGTAAGAGGCTACCTGTTCATCTTTAGAGTGCTCTATTGCTTATGTGTGCTCTGTGAAAATCCTTTCACCTACATTACTGCCCTGCAATAATATATGTATCTATTGACAGAAACCAGGGAAAGCAGGAATCACAGAAACCTTCTATTGTCTCTGATATAGAAAGTTTCTAAAAGCTGAGGTTATTGTGGAAGAACAGCCAAAAGCAGAATGTTGTTTTTTTCTGACAAAAAAGATAAACTACCCACAAAATAAGTTAAGTGGAGTGTATTGTTCTAGTTGCTGTTGCTCATGATTTATTATCTTTGACAGCAGTGAAATGTATGCAGATAAAAAAGCAGTAGGTGAAGAAAAACAGATCTCCTAGAGATAAAAGTTAGATTCTCTAGATCAGGGGTCCCCTATCCCCAATCTGTGGACTGGCATCGGGCCACAACATGCCAGCTATCGGACCGTGTAAACAAGCAAAGCCACATACGCAAGATGGAGGCAGCACACCACGCCCACTTCAGTCCACGGAAAAGCCCCTCTCCACAGAACCAGTCCCTGGTGCCCAAAAGGTTGGGGATACGGCTTTGTGGACGTGGCGTCGACAAAGTGGACATGGCTTTGTGGACGTGGCGTTGCTTGGTGGGGGAGCTTGGTGGCAGG
This sequence comes from Thamnophis sirtalis, assembly GCF_051295495.1. Taxonomy (NCBI): domain Eukaryota; kingdom Metazoa; phylum Chordata; class Lepidosauria; order Squamata; family Natricidae; genus Thamnophis; species Thamnophis sirtalis. The sequence continues at coordinate 141,294,857 of NW_028261383.1, read as the reverse complement.
GGAAGGATACTGCAAAATCCCCATTCCCTCCCCACCCCACTAACCTGCTTTCCAGCTCCATTCTCCTGTTCAGGGCAACAAAAGAAGATTGGCTGGGAGGAAATGGGGGTGGGGCCAGCCAATTTGCCGGTTCTCCGAATACTCAAAATTTCCACTACCGGTTCTCCAGAATCTGTCAGAACTGGCTGAATACTACCTCTGGGGTCACTGCTTTAGATCACAAAATTTCAGAACTAAACATGTTGGTGATTTCTTCACACAAAAACAAATCACCATTATTGAACATTCATAGATGTTGAAGTATTGCTGAAAGCAAAGATCTGTTTACAGGATCTGCATCGGAGAAAGATTTTTTAAAAAAAAATCTTTACAATAATGAGCAACATCCATCTTCAATAGTCTTTATGGGGGGGATTTGATGTATTAAAAAAATAGTTGGAATATAGCTGGAAATTAAAACTGCTTATCATATGGATTTTCCTTTCCATGCAATACAGAAATTCAGTTGTATTTTTACATTTTCCTAAAAATTTCCAATACAAGTCCTTATTCTTTTAAAGAAGGAGAATATTCAGAATGAAAAGCAGAAAGGTCAACTTCCAGAAATCATTCAAAAATGAAACAAATCTTATTTGGCAGCAAAACAACAAGTATTTAAATATTTTTTGTCAGGGGGCTTTAATTATTATTTTTTATCCTAGGATTATGCATTTGTTTCTATATGGATTGTGGGTTCCCCCCTTTTTTGTTTATCCAGTAGCTGCAGAAAAGTTCATTGGCCTAAGTTCAGCTAAAGTAAAGTGGTAGCAGTAACACTAGTGAAACAGTTTTTCGTGCTGTTAACAGAAAAGTCTATTAGTGGATTTTCATGGGAGGATAGCAAAGCCAAGCTCCTAGCACATTACATCCCATCAGCGGAGACAGCAGGTGGGTTCAGAAGACAACCATCTTGGACAGGGGTGGGATCCTACCAGTTTAACAACCGGTTCTCTGAGCGCGCACTTCACAAGCACACAAGCACTTCGCAAGCGTGCATGCACAATTTACAGAAAACTCACCTTTGGCATTACTGCTGGCGAGGAAAACAGCTGAGGCGCGGTAGAGTGGATCAGCTGGGCTTCGGAAAAGGAGATATAGGTGAATATAGCGCAGAGGTGGGCGGGCCCACTTCAAAGTCAGACCGAACTGGTTCGCTCCCAGCTGATAGTCAGAGCTACCGGTTCACCTGAACCAGTCCAAACCGGTAGAATCCCACCCCTGATCTTGGATAAACAGCAGACCAGAGGTGGTATTCTGCCAGTTCTCCCCGGTTCGGACGAACCAGTAGTGGTGGAGGCAGGAGGCTCCACCCATCCAGACATCATCACAGACACTCTGCGCATATGCAGAAGCGCTGTGAGTGAATGCTCCCAGTTCCGAACCAGTAGTGAAGATAAGAGGATTTCATACCTGCAGCAGACACAATGGGACATAAATAGGGCAGAGAGTGGATTTGTATTTCTTCGTTTATACCCTGATTCCATTTGTGGCTAGAAACCTATGAAGATGTGCTGAAGAGTCAGTGTCACAATTTACAGTGTAAATTGTTTGATAATCAATGTTCAATTTTTATTACAGAATCATCTCAGAATGCTTCCTCTTGCTCAAAGGATATCAAAATCTACAGTCCCACACCAGAAATTACCATTGGAGCAAACGTGACAGTGGTGTGCTACTGGGAGACAGACCATTGTCTGCCAATTAATTACACCTTATTTTTAAACAAAGGAAGAGTGCAAGGTCCTGCACCACAGACCACGAAGGAACAAAAAGTTTTATTTAACACCACAATCCATTCCAACAATCAACTGGGTCCGTATAAGTGCAAAGCTGGCTACATGCGTGAGGAAGCATATGGCCCAGGTTTCAATTTTACATTAAAAGGTACATGTATTTCCTTATTAAGCCCACAAGTATGTTTTAGGGGTAGCTTTGGGGTGTTTTTTTGTTTTAGGGTTTGTGCTTTTGATACTTATTCCCCAAAACTGGGGGAATTTTTAAGTCTTTTGTAATTCCACCTGATTATTATCTCTGTCATTATAGCTGGACAAAGGTTCTACACTACATTTGCTCCATAAATAGGAAAACATGTGAAAAAGGCATAGGGAGTGAGATATAACAGTACTGGGAGTATCTCCTAGCCAAGTAAAAAGAGTCTGGGGTAGATGAAAAGATTGTCCAGTGAAGGAGAATACTAAAGTTGTAACTCAGTGAGGTCTAGGTTATTTCCATTCCTAGTCTAGCAAGAAATTAGATTTTTCATAGCTTTGAAGGAGAGACTGTTTTTAAAAATTTGATAATAGGTTATTTTTATAATCTATTATCAATCAACAATGATTATTGTTGGTTTCTGTGTTAGTCTTGGAAACCATATTCCTAAAGGGAAAGACCATGTTTAGTCTGGTATTCATAGCAACCTAGACAAAGGAAATACCTATTTCTAGGTTTTTTTTTCCTTCCTGATTTTACTGAGTGAAAATAATATTTCCCACAGTTCTTACTTTATCAAAAATCAATGTTAGGGTCAGTCTCTGCTTGTATTCATCTTTTATCTCAATGACTCTTACACACAACTATAAGGAACATTAACGGGGTCCTCACATTTTTCTGTTAGAAAACTACTACTTTGCAGAATTCTACTTGGTAAATGCCAGAAAATAAACAAAACAAGGACCCAGGTTCTTCTTTCCCATTAAACTCAATTTATTTTATTTTCTAGATTATGAATCTTTATAAGTTACTGGCATATTTATTTTTTGTTTGAATCTAATCCCAGTGACATAAATTGATTTATTTATGAGGTTGCACAGATTCTGTGTACTGTTAAAGGGTCATAGTATCACGATGTTTAAAAAGCCACCATGCATTTTTTTTACTTCAGCTTAATGGAATCTATACTGAGATACTACAGTATGGTTCTAAATCTTGATTTACAGTGTACTATTAAAACAGGTCAAGATTTAGTATGTTTGCCCAGCAACTGACTTAGATCTTTTTATGAATACAGCAGTTTTCCTTAGGTTCAGAAATTTGCTGTCTCTTTGTTGGGCTAGATAGGTGGAGTTTTGCTGGATAGTCTATTCCTCTTGGTCTGCACCCCATCTCTCTTTAAATCTTGCTCCTGAGAGTTGAGCATCTATAGTACTTGGGGGAAAGAAGGAGGGAAAAGTCTTCAGACAGAAGAGAAAATTGATGGAAATTGCTGCTATTCATCGATTTTTTAAATTGTTATTCTGTTCAACTATGTCCAATTCTCAGCAACTATCTGGAAAAGTCCCTGCGGTTTTTTTAGCAAGTTTTTTTGTTGGGGTTTTGCCATTTCCTCTTTTCTAGGCCTGAGAGAGACTGACTGGCCCATGCTCACCCAGCTGGCTTCGTGCTTAGGAATTAAAACTCATCATCTCCTGCAGTGGTGGGATTCAATTTTTTTTACTGCCTGTTCTGTGGGCGTGGCTTTGTGGGAATGGCAGGGGAAGGATACTGTAAAATCTCCATTTCTTCCCGATCAGCTGGGGCTCAGGAGGCAGAGAATAGATGGGGGTGGGGCCAGTCAGAGGTGGTATTTACCAGTTCTTGGAACTACTCAAAATTTTTGCTACCGGTTTTCCAGAACTGGGCAGAACCTGCTGAATCCCACCTCTGATCTCCTGGTTTCTAGCCTGATGCCACAACCACTACACCAAACTAAACAAATAAGCAGTAATCAGTGGAATATCAAGTTTAGGATATTTAGTTTATTTAAAATACCACCATACTTAATGAAAGATACTCATTAATATGATTTTCTTCTTCTTCTAGCACCAGAAAAGAATCTAGCTCTTTTCATTGTGCTTCCTCTCATTTTCCTGCTGCTATTGATTGCAGCAGTTGTCATAATTCGACTATTGATCTTTCCTTGGTGTAAGGCAAGTGAGTATTGGTTGGACTTGGTTTATAATTACACTCCTTTTGTCAGAACTGTTTGGTATTCTACAAATTTAGAGAATAGAGCATAATACTTCAAACCTATTACGTATCATGAGCTTTAATTTCCTTTACTTTTCAATTAAATTTAAATTAAATTTAGTGTACACAATTATTATATGTTCAGGCAACTTGATTGTTTTGTGTGTTGTTCTGCCTTCCAGTGGGTTTCCAGGTGCAATTCAAGATGTTGATGATCACCTATAAATCCGTATAGTGGAACCACATGCTGCAGAAGGTCCTCACATCTATAATTTAAATTTAATTAAACTAACAATAACATTAGCAGTTAGACTTATATACCACTTCATAGTGCTGTGCAGCATTCTCTGGGTGATTTACAAATGTCAGCATATTGCCCCCAACAATCTGGGTCCTCATTTACTGACCTAGAAAGGATGGAAGGCTGAATCAACCTTGAGCCCTGTCAGGATCGAACTCAAGTGTGGGCAGTTTCTGCCTGCAATACTGCATTCTAACCACTGTACCACCGGAGTCCTTTGTGGTATGATATATCATAAATAGGATTAACTATTAATATAATTTAAGGAAGAAATTAAATTTTGGAGTTTAACCAGCATCTATAATCAAAACTTTGAGAGATCACATATGGCCTTGAAGACTCAGATTGAGATCTCTGGTTTTCAACTGGGAATCCCAGGATTTCATTTGATTTCATTCCATTGTTTCATTTGATTTCATTTATATGGCCACTCAGCTCACCAAACTTTGGGAAGCTAATATGGCATTAAAAAAATAAAAATCAATCTACTGTATTTGCAGAGGATTTAGGAGGCCTGCAAAGTGCTCCTGGGAACTGGAGAGAGCAAAAATGAATGAAAAATGGGCCATTTTTTTGGTCGTTTTTGCTCCCTCCCCCCTGCCTCCAGGAGCATTCTACAAGCCTCTCAAAGTCTATGCATGCCCTCTTTTTTGCAAAAAAACCCAGGCCCGTTTTTGTGAAAAATTGGCCGTTTTTTGCTCGTTTTTGTCCCCCCCCCCCCCCGGAGCACTTTACAGGGCTCTCAAACTCTCTGCATGCCCTATTTTTTTAAAAAAAATGAGGTATGCCGAAGGTTTGGGGGACCTGGAGAGTGTAAAAACTTTTTTTTTAAATTACCTCTTCAAAATCTTGGTGTGTCTTATACTCCGGTGTGTCTTATAGTCCAAAAAATATGGTACATTGTGGTCATCAAATACATAATGTCACCTCCCAAGACGAGTATATCTAATATCCTGAACTAAACGATAGAGGAAAAGACTGACTTCTGAAAGACTATCAGAATTAGGGCCAGTGAAAAAAAAATGGGGGGGGGGAATGATTTTTACAAAGGGCAGGTACCACTACAGAAAAGATACATTTCTTAGGTCCAACCAGATGACCTTGATTTAAGGAGAGGACTTGGAGCACTCCAGCTTAGAATAGCATCTGTGATGGCACAATGCAGCTGGAGACAGGTGGCCTCACAAACATCAGTCTTGTGCCATATGGGGCTTTGTAGGTGATCACCAGCATCTTAAATAATATGCCCATAATTACCAATGCTGCTGCACTCTGGATCAATTGCAACTTCTGGACGATCCTCAAGGGCAGGTCCCAAGCAGGCCACATTACTAATCTAACATGAAGAATATAGTTTTACCATGGGAGTGGGGGGGGGAGATCATTGTTTACTTGAGCCCATTGTTTCTACAGCTGATTTTTTTTCTTTTTTTCTTTTTTTTTTTTGCAGGGAAACTGAAATCAGCTGATATTTGCACTGCATATAATGAGACTGGTAACTGTCAACGTTTTAGCATTGCCATAAAATGTATTTCTTGCCAATGAATAAGAAGTAGGAAATATTTTTGAGCATTTAAAATAGCCCCATCCTTACTCTTTGAGGACAGAAACAACCTTTTAGGTGGATGATGGTGCACTTGTCTTAAAGAGCCATCAATGATCTTAAGCTTTGCTCCCAAAAATATCTATAGAAATAGGAATATTCTTTATTGGCTAAGTGTGATTGAGCAAGTAATTTGTCTCCGGTGCATAAGCTCTCAGTGTACATACCAACAACAAAGTGATAAGTCATACATCATAAATCATAAGATACCAATAAGAGAAGGTAGAAGATGGGAAGATGAGAAGGATAATGGCAATTCTGCTCTACTATAAGGGTATTCTATACACATAAGACAGTGCTGTGGGGGTTGGGTTAGCCTCAAGATGGAGCCACAATTAGCTTCAGTGAAATGGTCTCTAATAGTTTTAAAATACTTTTTGATGCAAATCAGACCAAATATAAGAGAAATAGCTGGCTAGGATTAAACAATGGCCAAACATAATACAAAATCATTGGTCTCTGGATACACTTCAAGGCGCTAGTCGTCACTTATAAAGCCCTTCATGGTATTGGACCTGGGTACTTGAGAGACCGCCTGCTGCCAATTACCTCCACCAGACCGATTAGATCCCACAGACTAGGCCTCCTCCGAATTCCATCCGCCGGCCAGTGTCGACTGGCGATTACCCGGAGGAGAGCCTTCTCTGTGGCTGCTCCGACCCTCTGGAACGAACTCCCCGTGGAGATTCGCACCTTCACCACCCTCCAGGCCTTCCGCAAAGCCCTTAAAACCTGGCTGTTCCTTTAGCCTGGGGCTAAAGAACCGTTGCCCCTATCTCGAATGGTGTGATTGTTGCGTGTTTTTAAATCATGTATTGTTTTGTGTTGTTGTTAATTTGTCTGTATCCCCCTTCCCTGGTTTGAGTTGTGAGCCGCCCTGAGTCCCCCTTCGGGGGAAAAGGGCGGCATACAAATGAAATAAACATTCAACATTCAAACATTCAACATTATAAACAATAGAAAACAGGCCTTTCCAACAAAATCCATCTCTGACTGTAGATCATGATCATAGTGCTATTATAAGCCTACAATTAGCAGGACAATCAACAGAGTCATTTGCATTTTTAAATGCATACCGATGCCTGCACAAATAAAGGGCACATGAAAATGTACAAAGTGCAATGATAAACATCAAATGCTCAAGAAGCTAACCAAACAATGTTAAGTCTTTTTGGTTTTACCAAAAACTCCAAAAGAGACAGCATTCAAGCAACCAAGCAAACCAAACCAAACCATGTACTGTACAGTATATAGAAAATGTTTAGGGGAAAAAAGAACCTGTGTGGATGGCTTGCTAAATCAGTGTGGGTCCCACTGATGATGAGACTCAGGATGCATCTACAAATGCAGGGAATCCTTAAAGGTACTCTCAAAGCTCCACAATCAAGACAAATACAACTGACACAGTAAACAGAGACACACATTAGACAGGCCAAGCTAATCAACTCAACCCTATATTACAGTGTTTTTCAACCACTGTGCCGCGGCACACTAGTGTGCCGTGACATAGTGTAAGGTGTGCCGTGGGAAAATTACTTTATATATAGTCAATATAGGCACAGAGTTAATTTTTTTAAACATTTTCTAATGGTGGTGTGCCTCGTGATTTTTTTCATGAAAAAAGTGTGCCTTTGCACAAAAAAGGTTGAAAAACACTGCTATATTAAACCTTTTTTGTATTTACAATGGGTACGCAAATGAAGAAAAAAACAAGCAGTGATTTTACCTTCTAGCCCAGTGTTTTTCAAACTTGCTAACTTTTAAGATATGTGGATTTCAACTTCCAGAATTTCTAGCGAGCATGGATACAAACTGCGCTGTTCTAAGTGATGAATGGGAGAACAACAGCCAGCTCTAGAACTTAAATGCCTGGCTACTTCGCTCCAAAACTTTGTCTCTGGGCCACTTCCACCCAGTCTAATCCCATAACACAAGGGCCTAACTACCTGCTGTATCACCCAGAGAGGAAAATTTAATAAAGCATTCCAACTGCAAGAGATAAAAAAAAACATTCAATCCTATCATCAAAACAACAGAGACAACTATTCCTTTTCAAACAGCTTTGTTGTATTTCATGCTTGGACATGAAACCAGCCTGCATTATTTTTAAATGTGTTTTGTTTCAAGCATGAATCATTTTGAACTTGGATCATTTCAGGTTTGAACCATTTTGCATATCCTAATTTATATTTTTGAATTCTTCTTTCAAAAAATGTCACTTAATTCATTGCCCTTGCTATTATAATAGTACCAAATTTCTTTCTTGCATTATCATTCAGATTATGAAACTGCTGACTATTGCAATTTGAAAATGAAAACCAAGACAGATGACAGAAACGGTAATTTTAACTTGCATGGATCAAAAGCATTCCCTGTGTGTGTGTGTGTGTATGTATGTTTAAGTTGTTTATTTGTTTGATTAAAACAATGAAAACAGTAAAAAGTATTAGAACTGTAAAAAGACATTAAAACGTCTAATTTGAGGTGGATACTAAAGCAAAATATCTGGCCTGTTAACAATATAGCTAGGAGGCATGTGTGCCCAGGCTCAGCGGCATGGGCAGGTTTTTAGAATTTTATGGAAGGCTAACAGGGTTGGGGAGTGGTCTATGGATGACCAATTGCGTACATTTGGGCCAGTGAAACTAACCAATCATTATAGTATCCTTAGGTAGCGCTGCCTACCTAAACGGGAGCTTCCTAAAAAAGATAATGAAAAAGTCTACATCAGAGCAAGAGAGCTCCTTGCTGTTTCAACTGCTAGTTTACATACAGTACAGTCAGCATATACATGAGATAAATGACTTGGGTGCGAAGCAATGTAATTAAAATGCAGAGCAGGTACTAAAATAAAAATTATATGCAGTTCTCTAGAATTGGATGGAAAACTTGCAACTCTTGGTAGTCATAGGTAGAATAGCCAATAGTGAGACAGTCAGTGAGTTGTAGTTCAACATTGTCTCAAAAACTACTGGTTCTTCGCCATTGCTCTACAACTATTATTGGTTGAAAGTGAGGTCTATTTCTGAAATGTTGCGAGGTCATTCTATTTACTCAGAAGTGAGTGCCATTGATTTCAGTGAGACTTCAAAATACCAGTTCAGTGCAGCTGAAAACACAAACCCTGCTAGGAGAGGTAGGCCTGAATCATCAGCATGTCCAAGTGAAAATTACGCAACTTTTACAGTGCAATGGAAAGGCACCTATCAGTTTTCTGACTGGACAGGTATCAGCTTTATAGCTGACTTATCCAGGTATGATGACAGCAATTTGTCACAATCTTCTACCAGCAAGCATAGATCTAACTCATTTTATTATCTAACTTTAAGAATTATTTTTGGGAGTCTTTCCTCAGTATGATAACATTTTTAAAATTTATGTTTCTATTCTAGTGAATGACTATGAAGACAGTACCATAACCTATGCAGAAGTCATCTGTAAATGAGAGTGATTCTTTTATACAACAAGGATGAACGTTTAAATTATTCTTTAGTTCCATATTATTTTTATCACTCTTTATCTGTACAACACAGCAGGCAATCCAACATCAGAATACGTATCTGAACACTGATGCGGTCCCCAGAATCTCATTTTTCACCATGCTAAAAAATGTTGGTGGCAAACAAGTTTTGAACCATTCTAGTTCATTTTCAAGATTACAGTAAGAGAAAGATAATGAAAAATAAAAAAATGTGCAAGATATATACAATTCAGAACTATTTTTGGAATAGTTGACTCCCAGAAGAATGCCATGATGGAAATTGAGGCAAGAATATCTAAATATCTACAATCAGACTTTTTTAGACTGGTGCAGGCTTCCTTCCTAGGCTCTGACTTATTGTTGTTGAAAATGGGCAAAAAAACCCAAAACCAATTTGATAAAGTATGGGCTTAAATGGTCCTCCTTGAGATGATAATTTCCCTTAACATATCCATCCCAATTTCTATTTAAATCCAAATTACAGGCAAAAACAATATTGAACCTTTGAAATTTTTTTTTAAAAAAACAAGATCTTAAGCTTGGAAATGGAATGTTAACATATTTCTGTTTATGTTAGACATAGTTCTGTAATATTATAAACTCACCATTGTAACTAGTTCTACACATGCAAGATTTTGTCTGCTTTACCTTCCCATCTCATATGGAAAAAAAGGCATATTTCAGCAAACAGAATTACATACCGGTATTAGAGAAGACATACTTGACTGAACATATTCTGACCTAAAGAAGTATCATCATTCAGAAAGAAAGGTTCAAAGTTGCCTTTATTTTTTAAAAAATCAAGTATTTTTAGCTGAAGACATATATTTGATTAAAAAGTCCTTTAATCTAGATATATGCATCGTTTCTTTCAAAGTGGTATCTCTGGTTCGCAATTGCACCAACCCATTCTCTAGTGTGGCATCACTGATCAGGATTGTGAAAAGCACACCCATTTCATCATACCTATCAACAGGAATAAGAACAAAGAGTCATGGTTCAAGTATATACAGCAGCAGCAATACCAGGCATATATATTAGGAAAACATATTTTAGGAATAAATTAGGGCAGAGGTCCCCAACCACCAGATTGCAATCCATTACTGGGCTGGAGCCTACTCAGAACCCGGCACGTGAGCAGCAGGCCAACATGCACACGAGGTTCAACTTCTGCTCATGAAGCCTGGTTCTCTTCCTCCTCCCTGGGCTCCAAAGCTGCAAAGGTTGGGAACCAGTGAATTAGATATGATCCATTTAAATCTTCTAAATTACTTTTAAATTGCTTTAACAAAGAATTGCTTTTCAAATGGAGCCCTGAATTTTTAAAAGACCTAAACTGTAGCTGGAGTTATATTTCACTCCAAACTATAAAATACTTTGTATAAATCTGGTTTAAGTGAGAACTTATCCAAGTGTGATTTATCCAATAAACCACAATTACGCTACTTATTTATTTTGTCAACTCACTAAACTGTATGTTAAAGAATATGATTAAATTCAATTTACAAATAAATGCAGTTATTATTTTTTGTATCTTAAGATTAATTGGTTTGCTCAAAGTTGTTTTGACATTAACAACTTGTCAATGTTGTAAATTTTTCAACATTTAGCTCTCAACATTAATTTCTGAATTATGCCCTTTTTTTCCTCCTTACTTTGTATAGAGCTGCTCCAAAGAAGATTGCATGGTTTCAAGATAGCCAGGCCAAACAGAAATCTCATTTTGTAACAATTCTTTGAACAACTCTTGGCACACCTTTGAAAAAAACAACACTTTCTTGAATCATTGAATAAAAAGACAAAATTGTAAAGATAAAAAATTTATATCTGGCACTGAGATTTAAATACATGATACATACGAGGGGTCCTTGGTGCTGAACTTGTCTGCTTTCTTGCAGACGTTTCATTGTCCTAATGAAACGTCTGCAAGAAAAGAAGCAAACACTAAGGGCCCCTCATTTCAACCCTGAGCTACAAATATTATCCATTATAAATACATGATATTTTCTGGGTGAAAGAGAAAAGAAAAAATATCCTTGTGCTAAGATTGATCCATTTCTTCCAATACATTTTATTTTTAATTTTGTACATTTTTTGCAAAATCCAGAAACTATTTTTTGTAATTACTTAAGATTTATTACCATTGCTAGGAATAAAAGCTTGGTGCTCTCAGGTCCCATCCATGACAAGAGGGTCTTATTTTATTAGACTTTGTCTTACAATTCAGGCGTTCTGATATAATATCTGTACAATATGATACAGTTCTAATATTGAATATAGGTTTTATGCAAACTAATAACTGAACAGAATTATAGAGAGCAATTGTCTATTCGAGTCCTGGTAGCCAAGAAGCCAAAAATATTGCAAGATGTTAAGAGGAGTAAAAAGTTTTCCATAAGCAATCAGAAGATTTTACAAAATGGATCAAAATCTTACACTGCCTGTTAAAATCAGAATCACAAAATTGGAAATGACCTCATAGATTATGTGGCCCCATCACCCTGCTCAATGCTCATCACAGTAGATCCATAGAAATATTCAGCTGTTCTGAGTGGGACTGAACTAAGCAATCTAGCCATTTTCTTAGAGTTAGTTTTTAATAATAAAAATGATATTCAATTTATTTTAGTTACTTGTTTTCCATTTTAGATGCCCCCAAATTAAACCCTATGTGATCAAATGCAGCATAACAATTGGTACAGAAGATTGACAGAACAATCTTTATAACCCTGGTGAACTCGAGTGAGATTAAAAACAGAATGGAGATTCTCTGTCCAGTTTTCCTACACTCACATAATATACCATATTTTTCGGAGTGTAAGACACAGCAAGGTTTTGAAGAGGAAATTTTTTTAAAAAAGTTTTTGCACTCTGCAAACCTCCCAAAAATGACCCATTTTTTGCAAAAATGACCCGTTTTTTGCAAAAACAACCCTGTTTTTCGTTTTAAAAGGGCATGAATAGCCCTTAGGAAGCTTACAGGGTGCTGCTGGGGGGGGCAAAATTGGGCCATTTTTCGCTTATTTCTTCCCTCCCCAGCCCCCCAGTAGCTCTTTGAAAGCCTTCTAAAAGCTATGCATGCCATTTGGGTGAAGGGGCAGAGTTTCAGGAGGCAAAAAATGCTGTATTCAGTGTATAAGACACACACAGATTTTCAGCCTCTTTTTTGAGGGAAAAAGGTGTGTCTTATAGTCCGAAAAATACGATAATTGTGACCTGTGACTTAGTACTAAGGAACATGCTCATAGCGAAAGCATTTCTAGTGCAGACCTAACTCCCATAGATATCAGCTTCAGTGCCAGGCAGGTTAACAGGTGAGTGGATCAGAAATATTTCTCTTCTGCACAGCAGAATCCTTGATCCAACAATAGGTATAAAAAAGACATATACATTTGAAGTTGTTTTCTTTAATGTATGTAGAATTAAATCTACCCTATTGTTACATTATATTTTCCTGGAAACACCCCACGTAGATTCTGGCTATTTTTTTTTCTTGGAGAAGGGCTTTTATCTTTTATTAGCCAAAATAATTAAATGGAAAGTGCTTTTTTTTAAAAAAACACCATCTGATTTTGTTAAAATAGAGACATAAAAACTATTTTAAAAATCTTGCTGTGATAGCTCACCTGCCTCAACTCTATTGCTGGCCCTCTTCCCATATCCAAAGCAACTTTGATGGGTGCCAAACACGGATGAAGCTTAAGGACCTGAAATAAAACATTTTTGAAAATAATGTAAAAATAACAATTGCAAATATTTACAAAGCAGGATGGTTCTTAAAGATAGCTTCTTTTTTCTCAGAATGCCCCTGCTGGGAAAAATGAAGGTGACACCTGCTTAGTCCCTCTGCAACTTCCAGAGTTTTTTTCTTCTATGTCTTCAACCTTTAGAATTATTGGGGGGGGGGGGGAGAGAAACACACATACAGTAGATGAGGAAGGTGGGAAAGGGTCAAAGATCACCTTTTTCTTATGGAAAGTTTCCATATCCAGCCCACTGAAAGTAACGCAAACTACATTTATAGTTTTCAAATTTACAGCTATGGAATATTTAATTCTCCAAATCAAAAGACTCAAACAGAAGACAGTATTAAACACATCTGAATACAACTGCAAAGGAAGAATCTTACACTCAGCTTCCATTTGCATTGATTTAATTCAATTGAGGAATATGAATCACCTGTCTTTGCAGAGCTTTCTTTTTGGTCAAACCATTTTCCGATACTTGCATGCTATCATAGAGGTACGCTAATACTCCACTGTCCAAATTGCCGTTCACAGAGAGTACATGAGGAACAACATTCTTTCGCCCATCTCGACCCTGAAGAAGAAACATCAAAATGTGCATTCAGTGAATGTGCCCACATTTCAGCTCGTATTATTATACCAAATGGATGGTAAGGGGGAAAAGGGTGATGGTGCTAGCATAACAACAGCACTAAAGAGTTTAATAAAACTTACATACAATCTTGATACATTTCCTGGATACATTTGTAATAGTTCATTGTCTCCCAGCATCTGCAGAGTTTCTATTGTTTCCTTCCCCCAGGGAAAATTATAGTACAGATTGTTTCCTCTTCTTCCTTCTTCATTGTGAGTGGCACTGCTGAAGTTAGATGGGCTTATGGCAAACTATTAAAAAGAAATATAAAAATGCAGGGATTTACAAACTAAGTATATCCCAGATACACCCAAATTAAGACTATGGATATTTCAACATAACTGAAAAGTCTATGCTTTTCACTTTGGAAAGTAAGTACATATTCAATTAGAAAAATCTGGTTGGGAAACAACGTATACCTCAGAGCCATACTATACAGACACTGACTGTAATTTTTGCTGAAATGGGAAAAAATTATCCCAATTCTAACAAGTTGTAAAAACTTATCTTAACATCCTGCAAAGTAATTGTAAAAAAGTTTTTTTTTAGTTTTTTTTTTTAAATCGTTTGAAATTTTTCTGTTTAAATTCCAATTAATTTTGGCCTGTTATCTATAGAAATTGAATTTTTTGGTTTGTAGTTGCTGATTTTCTGAACTACTCAGATGAAAAGTAATTTAGTGACCATTAGATTTAAAGCAGTGAGCGGCATGAATTAAGTGTAAGAATATCAATTCTGCTTTCAACTTCACAACAGCTTTTTCATAGGAACCATTCAATATTTTGATAATTTTAACAGCTAATATAGGTAAGATCTCTCTAAATACCTTTCTCCACCACTGGAGTCGCTGACGTAACCAATAGCCAAGCCACTGTCCAGCTGTTCTGGCAGAGCTGTACCAAACAAGGGACGCCATTGTCCTTTCACCTGTTCTTTAAAGAATACCAAGAAGAGGTCAACAAATAAGCAAGTTGTTTTTCTTCCAGAAAAGGGCACATATCTACTAAAAAGAATTTAGGAATCTGGATTACTGTACCTCATAGGATTTTTGTCATTTGGATGAAAACATACTCCTATTTGTGCAATTCCAAAAGGCAGTCTCTGGTTTACCAACTCCAGACAATCAATATAATGCTCTAAAGCACCTATCAACATAAATGAATAAATATTAACAGTTGATGCATTACAATATTGCAGGATAATTTCATTTATCCAGAACAGAAATAGTCCATGGTTCGTGACCCGTCAAAACCGCGGTCCACTAAAGCGCGCCCGATTAAAGCGCGTACGTGACGTCATCAGCAGCGCGACAAATACGACCGCGGAGAAAAAAGGGCGCTTTAAAAAGCGCTTTTAAAGCAAGCCGATTCACGTAAAGGTAAGGGTTAGGTTTAGGGGTTAGGGTTAGGTTAAGGGTTAGGGTTAGGGTTAGGGTTAGCGTTAGGTTTAGCGTTAGGTTAAGGGTTAGGTATAGGGTTAGGTTTAGGGTTAGGTTAAGGGTTAGGCTTAGGGTTAGGTTTGGGGGGGGTTAGGGTAAGGTTTTCGCGTTAATTTTAAGTTTACCGATCACAGCGTGCTGTTTTCGTCGCGCTGTGATGACATCACGTACGCGCTTTCGTCGAGCGCGCTTTAGTCTACCGCGGTTTTGTGGTGGAACCCTATGGTTAATCATATCATGCAAATATGCTATGCACTGATGTAAATGTGTCATACAATTTCGTGATTTGAATGCTTGAATACCATATAATGACCTAATTTCAGACATAACAACATTTAACAAATCTGCATTTAACAAATTTGCATTTTCAATTAATAATTACAGTACCATCTCTGTACTGTTAAATGAAAGTTTAAACCAAGTTTAAACCAACCAATAGCCACATAATCTTAAAAACACAGGAGTCCTGGATTAGGCAACAACTAATTAATCACAAACACACCAAAATAGCAAAACATTTATAATTACAATATAATGCAAGTTCCTCCTTTTCATGTGGAAAAGTAGCAGCACATTTATGCATTTTTATGACCTACCATCTACCCTTTGTGGCAGTGCAGACAAGTAGCACCAACCACTAACACAACCTTTATTATATAGTTACAGAATCTTGCAAATGTGAAAATATCTCTCGTGTCCCTCCTTTTTACTCTCCCAAAAACTAGGGGGGGTCGCTTTTGAGGTACTTTCTCCATCCCCACCCCTCTTTGGATTCAGATTTCATTTATAGGCCTGCTTAGGCTGCAGCTCTTCCTCCTGTCTCCCAGGAGGCATCCCCACTTGCCATTATACTTATTTTACCTTATAGACCAATGGTTCCCAACCTTTTTTTGGTCCTGCCCCACCTAAGCATCTCTAAAATCCTGATCCCTCCCCCACATATAATTATTATTATTCAAAAAGTGACACCTACTTACTTGGAGAAAGCCTAAAAGACCATTCACTTGGTTTAAACAAGGTTCTAATTGCCCCCATTAAAAATCAAATTGCCTCCCTGTGGGGTGTGGACCCCACATTGGGAACCACTGTTATAGACACTCCTGCCCCAAAGCCACATATTCCAACATTTTTTGACACATGACTGAACAACAGAGTGCAACCTGTTTACAGATTCAGGGATGCAAGAACTTCACTTTTGTAGCTTTCCTTATTTGTGTTATATTGGGATTGTTATGTGTGTTGGGCCTGGTCTCTGGGTGTTATGTGAATTTCGTTGTATGTGTAAACTGTGTATATACGTACAATGACAATAAAGTAAAGTATATAGAACTGCTGTCACTGAATCCCTGATCCGGAGACATTATTGGTGATGTACTGCAGATCACGTCCACATCTCAATTCTGATTTTCCCTTTGAACGCCAGCATTTCAGGCCTTCTTCCCACGATTGAGCCATGTTAACACAATGGTTAGAATGCAGTACTGCAGGCTACATCTGTTGACTGCCGGCTGCAGTTCAGAGTTTGATTCTCACCGGCTCAAAGTTGACTCAGCCTTCCATCCTTCCCAGGTGGGTAAAGTGAGGACTCAGATGGTTGGGCCCAATAGGCTGACTCTGTAAACCACTTAGGGCTGCAAAAGCGGTGTATAAGTCTAAGTGCTATTGCTATCAGAAGTAATAACCTACAGAAGCCACATCCTACCGTGAAGGAGGTTGTCCCGGAGCATCCCAGACCGGGCTAGCATTTTCTGCAAGGCGGCGAGCTGCTGCTCTCCATCCGATCCGGCCTCCTGCAACAAGGTCTCCCCGACGGTGCGCGGATGCACCAGACGCAGAGATTCCCCCAGGGGTCCTTGGTCAGCAGCGGGCTCGAGTCGAGCCGGGCCCTCCACGCCCAGCACTTGCTCCCGAAAGACCACCACGGCCTCCCACCACTGAGCGGCAAGGTTCTTCTTCAGCGCCACCCCGAGAGGCCCGAAGGCCGGGTGGTCCCCTCGTAGGTAAGAAGCCCAGGTCTGCCTGTCCTCTTCTCCGCCTCCTCGGAGGAAACACCGCCTCTGACAGGCGGCCAGGGCTACTTCGCCGCACTCCTCGCCCGCATGGTCGGTGCTGCTGCAGGAGCGCGACTGGGTAACCGAGGGAACGGCGGAGCCCCGGAAAAGCCGCCACGGCGCTGCACGGCTCCCCGCGGGCAGCTTCGGGCTGTCGAGCGGCTCCCACGGGGCTTCAGGTTGCCTCTCTCCCCGCCTTTTTCGGGAGCGTTTGTGGAGAAAACTGAGACGCCTACCGGATACAGGGCAACCGGTGCCTCGCCCGCCGCTGCGAGCTATGGAAAGGCTGGGATTTGCAAGGCACCCGCAGCCCCACCGGGAGTACCGCCCGAGCCACATGTAGGAAACGTCCTGGGTGGGTGGGTGGGTGGGTGGGTGACTGATTGGAATGAGCATGCGCCGCTTGCACGGGCACTCGCGGAGGGAGGGAGTTCCTCACGCGTTGTGTAACAGTGACGACACCGCAGAGGCTTTCGGGCGATGCTGAACTACAACTCCCGGCATCCTTCGCTTGCTAGCCATGCCGCCTGGGGGCTGCTAGAGATTTGTCCCCCTTCGGTTTTTGGCCGAGCTCTAATCTTCCGTTTTTGGAGGCGGGGTGAAAGCCGTCAACGCAAATTAGTGAGATTTGAGTGATATTCGCCATGCCTTTATCATCCAGTTAATTCAAGACGCTTAAAGGAAGCTAACAAATGCTGATCTACTTTGACTCAGAAGCCTTGTGGCGGAAGCCTACAACGAGGAGTATTTCATAGGGCGATTTTATGTTGGATTGGCCTTCAAACCAATCCTAATCTACCATTAGAACCTGCATTATTTTCAGCAGTCGTTAACACAGGTTTTTCCGAAAACGACTAGTAGCTGTATTTCAATATAGGTAGTCGACTTACGACCTCAATCGAGCCCAAAATTATTAAGGCAGTTAAGTGAAATGTGTCCCATTGTACAATATTTTTTGCCATAGTTAAGTGAATCATGCGGTCATTAAACGAATCTGTTTTCCTCCATTGACTTGCCAGCTGGGAAGGTTACAAATAGTGATCACATGGCCCGGGGGCCGAGCAACCATCATAAATACATGCCAGGTGCCAAAATTTTAAATTATGTGATCTTGGAGAAGTTGCAATGATGCAGTGTGAAAACCAGCTATAAGTCTCTTTTCAGTGCCACTGCAACTTTGAATGGTCACTAAACAAATGGTTTTAAGGCTGACTGTTCAATTCTAGTTAGCAGGCATGCCTTTGCGGGAGTAAGAATCCAAAACATTATAGAAGACAAGTTAGGGAAGGTTGACCTAAATTGTTCTAATTTTACCATTGCTTCACAACCACCACTAATCATACTTCTATGAGAGCCCTGCAGGGACTGGAAGCCTCTTTACTTAATTTAACATGCACTATATAGGATTATACATGAAAGATGGAAGTGCAGTGCAGCATCCTTACTCTTAATCCCTCAAATTTAACCCCCATCTCCAATTTTAACCTTGGATTATATTGTAGGCGTATGCACATCTCTCCCAACTATTACTTCCAATTTGTAACTGAACAGAACAGCCAATAAGAACAGAATGCACAGGAAATACAGCACCCAAGAAAATGTATTAATAGTAAATTTGGCCATGTTTTTGACTCCGTAACATTGAAATAAAAAAACGTAATGGAGTGGGGGCTTGTCACAAATGCCATTCTTTTCATGGATTCCTGTATAAAAATGTCACATCTTCAATTACTCCATTAATCCTTAATATGGTTTAGAATGATTGTATTTATTACAATTTGCAGTATCTGAAATCCCATCACCAATTAAAACCACAGCCTATACTAATGTGGAGCACTTTCTACTGCTGCTCAACTATTGCAGATTTAAACACTTCAGCCAGAAATTGGGATCTGCAGAAGGCTGATTAATACATTTCTCCTGTTTGTGAGATGTTATTTGGTATTCTATTTTAAGATTCAGGATAGCAATAGAATATCTACAGTTAAATCCAAGGAAAAAAAGATAGCCTATCCCAGCAAAGGGAAAATATACATTTTATATCCATGTAGAACCAGCTACATACAGGCTACATAAAAAAGTTGCAAGACAATGGTCATTCTCAACTACCATGAAAAAAAACCCCACTACAGTACTATTCTATATTGCAAATAAAAAATTAGCAAAAATCAGTGTGTGATGTATATCAGCATGTTTTCACTTCTACTTAAAATAACATCTGTACTTTGCATTTAGTGTTTTTCATGAAGCCTGAAGTACTGCATGCATATTTTAAGGTTATACGTTTCAACAGTGAAGATAAATACTTCAGTACTATTTGAATGCTTAAGGCCAATTTTAAATAACTAGGTTCTTTGTCCCCATGTCAATATTATTTTAAGAATTCATTTATCTCCTTGAACATCTGGAAACCTATGCAAATTAAGATTTGGATTGACAGAATCAGTGACTCAACAGGGCCAGAGGAAATTTCTATCATGCAACAGAATCGCATTATGGGCAAGTTGAAACGTATTAACTCAAACATTTATGTTTCCATGAAACGCAAGTTTATTTCTTAACATATTGAATATTTAATCCTAAAATAACTCCATCAGGGATCAAGGCTGTAGTCTGTGATATTTGAGTTCTAAGCCTCGCGTTTAAACACAAAATCATCTGGATGGCCTTGGGCCAGTCACTTTGTCAATCCTAGGAGATAGGCAACGTTGCCAAAAACTGCAGACTTAGCTAAGATAGACAGGAGTCAACACTGAATCCAATGCCCAAAATCTCTAGAAATGTGTTTGGCAGTGTTCAGCCCTTATGGTTGTATTTAGAATATCTAATTCCCAAAACCATTTTAGGCCCCTAAGTATCTGAAGCTGTAATCTGCCCATATCAGGAATCTGGGTGGTTTATACAGCAAGAGAAGAGCAGTTTTAAAGTCATGGGGGGGAAAAAACCCTAGTATAGTAGAACATTTACTATTGACATCTTTTATTAAAAGGTATTAAGTTTTCATGATGTTTATATCCCTTTGAATTATTCCCCAAAATTCAGGAACCCAGTTATAAATCTCCAAAATTATCTTCGTTGAAGGTTCAACTTGCCCTGTAACAGTCTATTTCCCATGTAGCTTCACAAAGCAGTGCTGGGGAAAAGAAGAAATATTTTCCAATGACATAATGAATCAGTTCCTGCTCATTGATCCCCATCTGAGAATTGCCAAGTCAGTCTCAAAAGGGCTTGAAAGAGATACAGGTAGTTCTTTCTTTGGTTTCCAAAAATTTCACAGCCACTGCATCAAATACGTGGCCTTTGTAGTATTAACAAACTAGCTTTGGGTTAGATCGATATAATCACTCAAATACCAAGACAATTCTGTTTTGAAATACCTTTATTGGAAGGCCATGCAATGCCTCCAGTTGTTATTTCAAATCACTGTACATTTACTTTGTGAAAACACAGTCTGCATTTTCTAGTACAAAAAACTAAAAATCATTCAAGGAATGTAGAGAATATTCAACTTAAATAGCGGAAAAAGTGCACCATTGTTACTGCTGCACTGCAGATCTTTCTGCATGTTCCATAAGATATTAAATAACTATCTTTTTTCAACACACAATATAAAGAGCAATTATGAAAAACAAGACATTTAAATAGACTAAGTTATTGGGTATAATTTGCTGGCATTGGATAACCTATCATTGGCGTACCACCAGTTGTAGGGTATGCATACTGTTGTTGGTTCATTGCACTGTGCATGTTTGCCATGTTATTTCCATACTGCTGGTCGTAGCCATTTTGATAGGCTGAAGTGCCAGCCCTAAATCCACCTTGCATGCCAGCTGCGCCAAAGCTGCTACCAAAGGTAGTTCCGTTACCAAAACTTTGAGCACCAAAGCCACCATTCTGTGCTTTTGCTCCAAAGTCTCTCTTGCCCACTGCACCATAGGTTCTTTCAAAGTTTTCCCTTTCTCTAAAACCAAATCCACCTCTTTTACCCGCAGAGTATCTGTCACGTCGATCCCCTCTGGAGCGACCTGTAAAATGAAATAAAAAGGAAAATTAACAGGAGCCTCTCCTACTCCCAAGTTTCTTCCTCCAAAGGGGCTCTTTTTGGAGGCTTATAGTACTTCCCATTCAACAGAAACATGCTCAGATTCAACATATCTTTACATAATACAATTAAAGGACTAAAAATGTATCTTTGCCAAACACCATTACCAAAAATCTCTATTTCAGGCACTGAAATATTTAAGCTAAAAGGCAATTAAGAATCAATGGGTAGGCAAGTCATAATTACCTGAGCCTCTGTCTTCAATCAACTGGAGCAATTTGGGATTGATTGCTTGATTAGCTTCACGAAGTACAGAGATGAGGTCGCTTACTTGTTTTATATTATTAGGTGTGAAAAATGTGTATGCTGTGCCTGTTTTGGTGCTGCGGGCAGTTCGTCCAATTCGGTGGATATAGTCCTCAGAGGAGTTTGGGTAGTCATAATTGATGACAAATTTCACATCTTCCACATCTGTAAAATGTTGCAGTGCAGCAAAAGCAATGTACAAAATTTTGCACACCACAACAGTCAGATGAAAAAGCAAGTTAGATAGTAACAGATCTTAAGATGGTAACTGCTGAAAATAATGTTAATTATTCCAAAAAAGAAAAAAGAAAAATTGAGCATCGATGTACTTTTCCCTCTGAACTTCTTTGCAATTTATCCCATGATCTAAATCCTTACCAGAGTGCCCCTACAAGTCAAGTGACATCTGAACGCTTCTTGCAGTAGGACCAATAAGTTCACAGTAGCCTCTTCATGTGCTCCCAAGGACCTCACTTTAAACATGAGGTCTTGCCACGCACCAGAAGCTCAAAAAGAGGGCCACACTGCTCATCTTGCCAAGACCTTTTAACCGCAGCTGCAAGAAAAACATACCTGTCCCCGAAAGGTCATCAAGTTGTTTTCATGCACTGTGTCTCGTCTAGGCAAGAGCTTCCAAGAAGCCAGCGTTCACTTGAGTGTCTCTCTCTCTGGCAGGTCTCGACATGACGGTTAGGGTATAGGTGACGGAGGAACTCCAGGTTTGAAAAGCCACTTTGCTTTCCCACCCCAACTTGTAAATGAGAGGTGGACTTTCAAATTTCATGTGCCAGTACTCACCAATTTGTTCAAGGCTCAGTACATTTTAAAGCTGCTCTCTCCATTTCAAAGGTTGGGGGAAAAATACCAGGCCACTGAAGTTTGATTATTCTTCAACATTTCAGCAAACTCACTGAAATCCAAAGACTCACGGACCACAGCAAACAATATGCACACAGACTAAACAGCAGTGCACCATGGCAAGTCATGCAAAGCATGGAACAGTAGAAATAACCGGGCAAAAGTGAACCGTGAATGAAGCTACCGTTTGAGAGAACAGTTTATGGGACCGTAGTTTTAGTCTTTGCCTTTTGAAGATTACTGGCACACAATGATCAACTTTCACCTCTCTACTGGACTGGAAGCGTCCAGACGATCACTTCCACTAGACCTCCATCCCCCTCGAGTCCTCCGATAGTCATGCCTAGGCCTTGCCACAAAGACTGCACCTTTATGTGAAAAAACTTAGAAAAACGCAGAGGTTAAAGAAAGCAATTAACTTTCTTTAAAAAAAAACTCTATCACCCAGGACTAGAGTTGTACTAACCTAGACCTCTGGAGGCAACATCTGTAGCAATCAGAATAGGAGCTTTCCCATGTTTGAATTCTGTAAGAAATAGCCAGGATTAGTCTGCTTCTCACTAAATATTTTGCAGAATTATTGTTTATTATCTTTTTTACTCACCATTTAAAACCCAGTCTCTCTCCTGCTGACTTTTGTCACCATGGATACCCATTGCTGGCCACCTGTAATTATATTTAACATCATATATCACTTTTTCAAACCAGTAGCTCAACTGATAGTGCCATTTGTCACATCAATCAGAAATGTATAGGATTCCTGCATGAAAAAATATTCCATTTTGTGCAGGAATGAATTGCTGTGTGGGCAGAATCATAATTTAAAGAAAGTATGACAATACTGCTTTATGCAAGACACAGTATCCAATTAAGTCTCCTTTCCCAGTACCCAATTTCAGGCAGTAAGGCTAGAGAAAGGCTACAGGCATGGACTAGAAGTATTAGAGAATTAAAGATGAAGGAGATTAATTCAGATATAAAGCCTATTTCTTCCAATTATTTTAAAGAAAGATATTGCTTACCCATCTCTCCTCATTTTTCTTGTTAGATCATCACATCTTCTTTTGGTCTCCACAAACACAATTGTCTTATTTTCTTTTTCACTCATAATTTCTTCCATCAATCGAATAAGCCTAATTACAATGAAAGTATTTAGTGATAAAATTGACTAAAAATTTAATAAAATTGAAAAGTATACCATATAAAAATCAATCTATGCCACCACTATGAAGAAAATCAATCAAATTTACTTACTTGTCATCCTTCTCTACATCATGACAAACGTCCACTATCTGCAGAATGTTGTGGTTTGCACTTAGCTCCAATGCCCCAATGTTGATGTGTACATATTCTTTTAAGAAGTCTTCTGCAAGCTGCCTAACTTCTTTAGGCCATGTTGCACTCCACATCAGTGTCTGCCTATCAGGCTAGAAGTAAATTAACACTTAACAATGTATGTGAAGTGGTATATAAGTCTTAAGTGCTATTGCTATTAGCTACTTCAATCGCTACCTACAGAATCTGAAACAAGCATGTTGCAAGGCAGAATTACCTATCCTTCAGCACATTATCAAGCATGAATATTGATACTTACTCTAATCTGTTCAACAATTTTTCGGATCTGAGGTTCAAATCCCATGTCAAGCATTCTATCAGCTTCATCAAGAACAAGGTAAGTGCATCTCCGTAGGTTGGTTTTGCCAGCTTCTAAAAAATCTATGAGTCTACCAGGTGTTGCAATGCAGATTTCCACACCTGAAAGAAGTAATAAATGTGGTGGATACAGTTCTATAATTTCCTAAATCATGTTTAGGAGAAATCTGCTAAACAATCCTTTTTAATACCTCTCTCTAGATCACGTATTTGTGGTCCCTTTGGAGCACCGCCATAAATACAAGTAGACTTTAAACGGCAAGCTCTACCATATTCTGCAGCCACCTGCTGCACTTGCTGAGCCAATTCTCGAGTCGGTGCCAGCACCAGACACTATGGAGAGAAATACAAATACAAAATTAAGACAAAATTACTGAACTTGTTGCTATTAAGTTATATTAAATACTATAACCAAGGCTTAGTTGTATCAAACAAACCCATTGATATCAATAGGTTTTTAGTTACAATCAATATAATTTGCATTATTTCACCGATTCCAGCCCGGAAGGTACATTACTTCATTTAAGAGATGCCTTGAAATATAATTTGATTTTAAAAGGTAATGCTAAAAATTAACTGATTATATTTTCCCACTAGGAAATAGCCAAATTTCAACTTAATTATACCAAGAATGCTACTGTATTGCAGAGACAATCAAAACTAACAGTCATCTCCCTCCTTCCCAAAATAAGAGTCATAGGTTCAAATACTTACAATAGGCCCATCTCCTCTCTCTAGGAATGGTTGATGATTTATATGTACTATGGCTGGCAACAAATACTATTAAGGAAAAGAAAATGGGTGATTGTGAATCCTCTTAACAATATAGCAATAGCAATAGCAGTTAGACTTATATACCGCTTCATAGGGCTTTCAGCCCTCTCTAAGCGGTTTACAGAGTCAGCATATCGCCCCCACAGTCTGGGTCCTCATTTCACCCACCTCGGAAGGATGGAAGGCTGAGTCAACCTTGAGCCGGTGAGATTAGAACCGCTGAACTGCAGATAACAGTCAGCTGAAGTGGCCTGCAGTACTGCACTCTAACCACTGCACCACCTCGGCTCTCTAATATGTTTCATTAATTTAAGATATGTCAAGAACAGCAATAACTACTTACCGACAGTGTCTTCCCTGATCCAGTTTGTGCTACACCAACCATATCTAGTCCACTCAAAGCAACAGGCCAGCCTTGAGCCTGAATAGCAGTTGGTTCTGTAAAGTTCTGTCTCTGGATTACTTCCATAACATTTGCTAGAAGATAAAACACTTTCTAATTAACAGTCCAAAAATCCATTTTAAAACTGCCAGGCTACATTATCAGTATTATTTTCTTACCAGGAAAATTAGCTTCATAAAAATTCATAACTGGTTTGGGACAGTTATGACCTTTAACAGTGATTTCTTTGCTTGCTCTATACTGTTCAATCTCTTGCTGCAAAGAAAGCAAAATATCATTTCAGTGGATAACATTTACAAAAACCAATACTGCTTCTAGACTACAGGGAAAGTTAAAATACAAGACATGTTTCCATACCATAGCACGCCGAGCAACATCGGGATGTTCCTGATAGAAATTTTTTTCAAATTTAGGAAGCTCATCTATATTCCATTTCTTCTTGGTAAGCTTTTCTCCAGGATTTCCAAATTTCTTCCCCCCTAAAGATCCCCCTCTACTTCCTCCAAAACGAGGGCCACCAAACCTGCAAAAGCAAATTACCAAAAATAAATAAAAGCTTAAGCCATGCTGGTTTTTTTTTTACAAAACAAATGTTGGTACTGCACTGTTTATTATCACCAAACCTCAAAATTAATCCAAAATTAAGCACAACCAGAAAAACCAGCGGGAGGTGGGGGAGTGGATCAATCCAAACCACATTATCTTCTAAACAAACGTCTTAATTGTTTGGAACTCCCTCTCTGCGTCAGGCTCCGAAGTGGGCGGGAAAGAATTACGAAACCTGCCCGATTTCAACAAGAAGCTGGCTTTCCAGGCAACAGGATTGTTTCTTTAAGAGATTCGTAAAAAGGCTTCTCTCGCACGGCGTGGGAGGGAAGGTTTGTGCGCAAGCGCCGGCGGATACCAAAGGGGTTTCTTTAAAAGCTCCGACCGCTATGTCGGAAAAGCAGCGTCGTCCCCTCCGCGCAAGTAAATCAGCCTCGCTACCCGCCTCTGGCTCCCCTTTTGTCTCTCTCTGCGCCACGCCGCAAAACAAGAAGCGATGGCGGGGGACGAAGGGGGCGGCCGGCCGGCGCTGCGCCCTCCCACACAAAAGGGAATTCGGGTCCAGCGGGTTTCCAGGGGGGCTTCTCCTCGCTTTTGTCTTTTTTTTTTTTCCGTCTACGCCACATTTTCCGTCGGCGCGTCCATTTTAACGCCGGGGCGGGGATAAGAGAGAAGCAGGCGGAGAGGAAGAACAAAGACGACGACGGCAGCAGAAGCGGCCGCCGCCGGCATTTTGATTTTCCTCTCAGCCACCGCATGGCGGGGCTAACCATTAACACTGCCGGGGACCATTTTTTTGTGAGACATAAGGAAGCCGCTTTCGACGAAAACGCGGCAAAGACGATGATTTTAATCGCACCGCTTCCTTCTCGTCCCTTTTTCCCCGCCAATGCCGTTCATCTGCCCCCCCCCAAAAAATCCTACCGCCTCTCCCTCGCCCCTTCCCCCTCCGACTTTCCGAGGCCTCGGCATCCGGCCGCGGCTTCCAAGGATTTCTCGAAGCGCTCGGCTCTCCTTTCCAGAGAGGCTTCGGGCGCCGATTGTTTCCCCCCCCCGCCTTTTCCCGTCACGCGCGCGGCCATCGGCGGCGCTGGGGAAAACGGCGCGTTAAGCCTCCGCCGCCATTTTAACGCTCCAGCTTGCCACCCGGCATAAGAAATGGCTGAGCCTCGGCAGAGGCCGAGCCGACTCAACCGAGCCCCCAACGGCTCACCCGCGGTCCCTCTCACTGGAATACCCAGGCATGTTGACGACGACGGCGACGAACGCGGCCTTTAACAGAGCGGGGATCGAGAAGTCCGCAACCGAAATTGAAGCCGATGACGAGGGCGATTGAATGGGGAGTGGCCGAGCAGCCGGATGCCGGTTATATACCCGGCACCGCCACGAATGTCGGGAAGCCGGCTTCTGGCGTCACTGAAGGTCCCGCCCACTTCTGTGCTCTGAGTTCTTGTTCGAATGGCTGAAGGGCTCTCTCCGCTTTTCCTTGGAGGCGGGACTTACGAGGCGAGTGGCGCGTGCGCTGTAGCCTATGAGCTCAGCAAGTGCCCTTCTGTGAGGTGGAAGGAGCTGGTCGGCTGGCGAGGCCGATTGCCTTTTTCATCTCCAACAAACGGAAAAGCCCAGCTCATGATGTCGTCACTTACAGCTCTGTGTAAGCTTTGCCCTTCCCCCATTTGCCTGTTTTTCCGCTTCGTGCCCTCTATTTCAGAACTTGAGTTGCTCACGCTTGCTCAGACCCTAACGTGTTTCGTTTATTAGGAATTTGGCTGTCTTTTAAAACAATATAAGCAAAAATTTGAGTCTCTTGTAGGAGTCAAGCCTCTGAGCATCCTGGATTTCCACGCAACTTTATCAAAAAGTCCCTGATAGCTCAACCCAGTAAAGCACCAACACAAACCCTAAAAAGAGTCACACTGCCATACATAAGTACATCTCAGAAACCACCAACAAACTACTACAACCACATGGAATGAGCATAGCACACAAGCCAACTAAAGCCCTTCAAAGCATCCTAAGGCAGTGTTTTTCAACCTTTTTTGTGCAAAGGCACACTTTTTTCATGAAAAAAATCATGAGGCACACCACCATTAGAAAATGTTAAAAAAAATTAACTCTGTGCCTATATTGACTATATATAAAGTAATTCTAGGCCCTAGAAGACAGAAAGGAGGACCCAAGCAGTGGGGGGGGGGGAGGGGAGGGTCCCCTGCCCGGTCAGCTTGGAAGGATCTTTCCCTGCCCAGTGAAGGTTGAAGGGGCTGCAGGAAGGGCCAAAGTGACATCCACGAAGCTGATCACTCCAATCAGGGAAGGGGAGCGGCACCTTTGTCCCATCCTGAGAAAGCCCCTGGCAGCCTGGGCTGCCTCTGGGTTCCCCTCCTCCAGGGAAGGGAGCATTGGTGATGGGCAGGCGGCTGCCCGGGGCAGTCTTGGAGAGCGAAGGTGAGGACCTCCTTTGTCCAAACGGGGATCTCTCTTCCGCTACCCACACCGCCAGTGGTCAGCCTCTACCCCCCCCAGCCCGCTTCCCTCCCTTTCTTCGGGTCGGGCCGTTGGAAGGGGCGGGTTGGGCTGAGCCGGGCGGCGGACGAGACTCCTTTCTCAGCCGCGCAGGGCTCCTGGCGGACCCTGGCCCCGCGGGACTGCAGCTCCCTTGGACGTTTGAGGACGAGAGGGGCGCTTTGGCCCTGGTAGTGATTCTTCGTTTATTCCCTGGAGCCGTCGGCCGGGCTGGGCATCTTTGGCTTGAAGCCAGCGAGAGGGCCCCTGTGCCCCAGCGGAGAGCGGGCGGGCTGTGGGCTCCTGGTCCCCACATCAGTTTGCCTCAGTTGGCGCGGCTCCAGGGTCGCTGCCTGACAAGCGGGACACCAGGTCGCGC
This sequence comes from Thamnophis sirtalis, assembly GCF_051295495.1. Taxonomy (NCBI): domain Eukaryota; kingdom Metazoa; phylum Chordata; class Lepidosauria; order Squamata; family Natricidae; genus Thamnophis; species Thamnophis sirtalis. Next base: position 141,266,156 of record NW_028261383.1, on the reverse strand, counting down.
GCCGCCCCTTTTGCTCCAATTCGGGGCATCCTGTTCTGTCGAGGCTCGCGGCGAGGCGGCGCTCGAAACCTGCCACCTGCCCCGAACGGAATGCGCCGCGCGAAATGTCTCCCCCGCAGCTCCGGCTGTCCAGGAGGGCGGCCGGTCGGACCCAGCACGGGCTCACGTACGGCGCGGCAGCGGGAGCGAGCAGGCGGGCGGCGACGGCGGGTGGGGGGGTCTCAAGCCCCAGAGGCGCTCGCGGGGCAGAGCGGCATCCCAGGCGCGCCGCACGCCCCGCCCGAGCCACACGGTAGTTGGCCGGCGTGGAGGAGAGAGCCAGCGGGGCGAAGAGACAGGAATCGCCTCCCCCGATGCACCACGGAGTCCTGCTGACGAAAAGGTCGGCTGGCACGGGTCATCCTGCCGCTCATCCAGCCGAGAGCTGCCGGCCCGCAGCAAGCTTGTCTCCTGCCGCTTGTCTCCTGCAGGGGTGGCGCGATGCGGGGGCGTTTCTGCTCGGCCTCCTCCTGCGACTCCACGGGCGAGGAAGAGGTCGGTGGCTGCTCACACACACACACACATTCTCCCAAGCACAGAGCGGGAAAGGCGAGCAGCGACACCGGGCTGCTTCCTCCGCCGCCGCCTTCATGCAACGTGCACATTCCCTCTCTCTCAATTTCTCTTGGCTTGCAGCTGCAGCTGCTCTCAGGCAGGGTCAGCCCAGAGCCTGCAATGACAAGCCCCACCCTTGCGCGGCTCCCTCCCTCGGGCTCGTCGTCCCCTGGAGAAAATAGGATCGCGCACGCGTGCAACGGCCACGGGGCTTGCCGTAGCTCTGGTTCGGGTGAAAGGGACGACAGCGGCGGGAGATTAAGCGAATTCGCCCCAAAGGCTCCCAAGACAACAGAGGCATTTTAAAAACGATTTTGGGGGGAAGGGGGGGGGCGAGTGTTTTTCCCACGGCACACCTCACACTGTGCCGCGGCACACTAGTGTGCCGCGGCACAGTGGTTGAAAAACACTGCTATAGACTATGCAAAAGAGACAATCAACCAGCCAAAAAGGGAACAAAAAGACCCAAACACCTCTCCACCAGCAATCAGCATAGATTAACTCCAAGGTTAACATCAAATCAAGAATCAAATAATATCCCAATCCTAAAATTTCCAGAGACAACATTCCAACCAAAGAATCTCTAAGACTGCCTCCACCATCACTGATAGGGCAAGCTACTGACAGAAAACCACAATCCGTAACACGGATAATGTTGCTAGTTTGGGTAATGAAGTGTTTGCAAGAAAACAAGCAAGCTTAGAGAGCAGCAAGGAACAACCCCACCACCACCAAATCCTGGATTTCAGTTTCTGCTTTCATGTTTATCTAATGTTCAGTTCTGCTTTCATGCTTATTTAATGCACTTAGCATTCTTATACAAATGAATGAACTTGTTCTCACTTGGATTGCCACATGGTTGTTTCTATCACCAGTTTTGCTCTAACATACAACTTTATTGAAGTGTCCATATGGTCATTGTGCTTTATTGTACAATCAGTTCCATGCCAACGTCATAGTGTTGTAGTATTTGTAAGGCATGTCTATGAATAAAACAGAGTTCAGGAAGCACAGCCACCTCTCTAAAAATCAGCAAAACTTTCATGTCTAATCTCTGTTTTGGCAGGAAAAGTATGCCTGGTTTTCATTCCACCACATAAATATCCATTTGGTAAAACATGAAACTACAGGAAAGCCACACAATTGACATGTGCTGAAAAAAACCTCATTTGTCCGATGAGAGTTTTTGCAAAGAAAGAAGTATCTGGTTGTATAATAAATGTAGTGGCTACCATTAATGTAATGAAATATTCAGACTGGCTGAGGAGTTGCTTACCAGAGTTCTTCCAGTATGTTTTTAAGAGAACCAGAATTGGGAATAGTTCAGAGGGTGAATTAGGAATGAGACATAACAAATTCCATTCTATTCCCAATTATGAAAGCTCACTGGACTTTTAGTCCCACTATTCCAATCCAGTCTGTTCTACAGGCTTGCTGTTGTGCAAAAAAATAGTTGAAGGGCAGAGATGCTGAGAGTGCCTGAGTTTTATACCCTCTCTGGGCTTTTGAATTTGAGCTTGTATTATGATTGGTTGTCAGACTCCCATGGGTTCATGCAGGAGCAACTCTGTAGGCTGTCTTGAGTTCCAAGCTTGGTTGACTTTTGCTTGGTTGACTTTTGCTGGGTGATGATGTACTGAAAGGGCTTTGGGATTCCTGTTATGAAGGAGGTAGATCTTTGTTATGTAGAATAGACTGGCCCAGGCCTTAATGGCCCATTGACAAAGGTGGGGGGTGAGTTTCTGCCTCCCCTTTTAGGGGAAATATTCTGCCCTTTTAATATTTCCTAAATATTTCCTAAAATATTTCATTTTCCTAGGAGAGGGGTGGATGCTAACTTCCTACAGATCTGAATGCCCAGTCCAACAATATGTATATTTAATATAAAGGAATTTAATTACATTGTTATAATACTGCATAGTCAAAGAGTCAGATCATTAATAATATGCTGTATATTCTGCTTAACCTATTTTAGTTGCTAACATCAGCAATAAAGTAATAGTACAAGAATAGTAATACATTCACACAAGAAAAAAGCTTACTTTCTCAAATATATTGTTTAGGGAAACTTAATAAACTAAGAAAGAAGAAAAAACAAGATTTTTATTGATGATTGAGCCTAACATAAAACAAGCAAACATAGTATTTTAGATCTGGAACAGCACAGTAGATGTTAAATAAAATTAAAAGAATTAGAAAATAGCATATTTTCTAAGCAACGAATTACAGTTGCATCACAGTGACAGAATAGTAGTTACTGCAGAGTTTCAGGGAACTCTAGTGCTAAACAACATCACAACAATGTAATTAAAACAATCCTAGCACATACTGTTCTGCTCCCATGTGACAAATCAGGAAAAAGACAATCAGAAATAAGGTGTGTTAACACAAGACTGTTAACTTTTTCCTTTGCAGGAAAAACTGTTGGAATTCATTCTGGATGTTTGCGTGCAGGACAGCTTCGGCTGTCTGAAACACACATACACAGGGATGCAAAAACATTGCCTAACGGTCATAACTCACTATGCAGCCTAATGTAACAAGAACTGTGTGAGCCTACTCCCACACATGCCCTTCCTCCCCCCCTATGCTGTGCTATAGCTTTCTGTTCCCTCTCTCCCCCTCCCAATGCCATGCAGCTTGTAATCTTCTGTTCCCCCTTTGCCCACCCTTTGCCATGATGTGATTTTCTATTGGTTTATTTCTGGAATGCTGTGAACTTTTCATTAGCTTACTTGTGCCATGTGTGATTATGACGCTGTAACTAACTTTTTCTAATAAAAGAGCCCTTCGAGGATCATTCGAGGCTTTTGCTCATCCCAAGGAATTTTGTCTGGTGTTTTCCTTTTGATTAGGCAAGGACACATGAGCAGCCCACCAGTGTGGCGACAACGCCGCAAAAACAGAGATTGAAAACAACAGTCAGTCTGAAGAAACCGAACAGTAGCAAGTATTAACCACAAAAAGCAGCAATTAGCAGCACCCCTAGGATTTTCATGCTTTTCACAGTGATTCCAGTGGGACTTTCAACACCTACAAGAAGCAAAACACAAGTAGTCCTCAACTTACAACCACAACTGAGCCCAAAATTTATGTTGCTAAGGGAAACAGTTAAGTGAATTTGGTCCCATATTACGACCTTTCTTACCACAATTGTTAACTGAATCATTCCAATTGTTAAATTAGTGACATAGTTGTTAAGTGAATCTGACTTGTCCATTGACTTTGTCAGAAAAATCACAAAAGTTGATCACATGACTCTGGGACACTGCAACCTTCCTGATTCAGTTGCCAAGTGTTTGAATTTTGATCACATAACCACAGGGATGCTGCAACAGTTGTAAGCGTAAAAAACAGTTATAACTCACTCTTTTCAGTGTGCCTTGAATGGTCAAGAACTACCTGTACAGAAAAATTTTCCAGATGAAATGCAACTCCATCATATCCAGGTTGATGGATGATTTGGGGCTCAAAGGTGTTTAATGGCTGTAAGGCAAATGTAAAAGTTCCCCCACACATGCGTGCTAGTCATTTCCGGCTCTAGGGGTGGTGCTCATCTCCATTTCAAAGCCGAAGAGCCAGTACTGTCCGAAGACTTCTCCGTGATTATGTGACTGGCATGACAACACCGAAGACGTATGTGGCACTGTTACTTTCCCACCAAAGTGGTCCCTATTTTTCTACTTGCATTTTTTACGTGTTTTCAAACTGCTAGGTTGGCAGAAGCTGGGACAAGTAACGGGAGTTCACCCCACTATTTTTTCATGTGTACTTTCAGTTAAAACCATAACTTTCTTGTGCTGTGGTTACTGTGCTGCACTAATTTAAAAAAACCTTGACTCAACAAGATATAATCTCACCACATCAGTCACTTTTCTAGATTGTGTGCATGGTTTGGTATATCTCAGATGTTTTGGAGTGTTCAAACACTGCAGTATTATTCATTTCTACTTACAGTATTTTCACTAATATCAACATGTGGCATAATTGAACATACCATACCTTTGGGCAAATTTTAGTAATGCTACATTTCAGGCACCTGAAAGTTGATGATTCAAACAGATCCAAATGCAGCTACACTTCAGATTTTGTTTCATTTTTGGATGGTGCATTATATCCTCTTGTAAGAAGGAAATTATTTTTATTATAGTGAACTATTGTTTATCTTAGGGTTTTGCAAAACATTCCATGTACCAAATACTTCCCACATAGAAGAGCTGATTTTTGGATAGTCTATATCTGAAAGGAAAAGTGTTTCCACTGAGTTGCCTATACAAATGGAAGAAAACAAGTTTGAATACAGCTATTCCACCCAGAAATGGTTGAATGGAGTAAGTATCAGGAATAAAACAAGAAAATCAGTAACAGGCTGGGGCACCAAACAGAGGATAAGGCAAATATTTGAAAGAAGGCAGGTTGGTGGGATATGCTGCACGGAAATCCTATTCTTTGCTTCTGAGACCATGCAAACAACAACCAGCTACATGGGCCATTGCCTGTCTAGCAAAGGCTTAAGAGAGGGAGAGAAGGCATCCAGAAGATTGAACTGGGATTTCAGTAGCAACCTAGCATACAGCAGATGAGGGCAGGGGCTGGGGAGGGCAATTCCTATACCAGCTTTGCCCAACTCATCCCATAAAATCACCCCAAGATCACTCCAGAATTTGTTTTATTGCAAAGGTTTTTTTTACAGTTTGTCATCATTTCCAGCATTCAAAACACAACCTGTTTGTATTTTGTGTGCACACAGACACACACTGATTTTCTTTGGCATGCAGAGGGTCTCCAATTGTAGCAATAAATGGAACATGTATGTATCATTTATGGCTATGATCAGGGCCATCTGCACAATTAACCAACAATTAACAATTGTTAAGTTGCCAGTGGAACAGTTTACCTTCAGAAGTTGTAGATGCTTCATCACTGGAGGTTTTTAAGAAAAGACTGGACAACCACCAGTCTGAAATGGTAGAGCATCTCCTGCTTGAACAGGTGATTGAAGTAGACCTTCAAGATCCCTTCCATCTCTATTTAGATTAATTGGCGAGAGCGGAGGTTTATTGTCCAAGCTTGTGGGTTGGTTTCCGAATGTTTCGTTACCAGGCTAGGTAACAACTTCAGCAGAATTTAGGGAATGTCAGTATTGGTGTTCTTCTGTTTATAAGGGCTTTATGTGGTAAATAGATCTTGTGATCACATCAGATGAAGTTCTTGTGATAAGTCTTGTGAGGAGTCAGGTGTGGGTGGTGAACAATTGGTATATAGGTTGGATGTTTTTCTGTTTAGTTAATATTACACTTTAGGTTCTTCAGGTATGCCAGTTCTCCTGCTCCAGCTGTCTTATTGAGATATCAGGCTGAAGGGAAATAGTAATAAGGATATACTAAATAATACCAGAATATAAAATACTGGAATACTAGATGATGCCTTTGTATACTGGTATTTGTAGACATTGGATACTTGCATGCTGTAAATATCTGTATTTCCTGCAACTAACGAACATTATTATTAGGGTCTGTAAAAATATCTGACATCTGTCAAGACATATGTTCCTGGCTTCCTATTAGAACCCATAATCAATCCCCTTATCTCTTCCAGGGAGCTAAGTGATCAATTGAGAGGAAAAGGGAGAGACAAGGAAGAGATAAGGCTAAGACAAGACTAATTAGGGAGACCACAGTTGAGGATTTTAACTGATGTTTATAATGTTTTTGGTGTTTTATAACATTTCTAACAATGTAAAAGGAAAACCATTCCCTCTCTTGTGTGTGGCTCTTCCATGCATATCCTTGGGTATGTTTGGAACGGCTGACCATCATGTCTTTAACATTGATCAAGATTAAATGCTGATTGTTATTCAAGCCTCCCTTTAAGTTTCATTTTTGGCTTTCTGTGGCTTAAGTGTATCATAGGACCTAACAAGGCAAATAAGAATCAAATAAATCACCCCCTTCTGCTTCCTGCTCCAAATGAACGTTGCTGCACTCCAACTTCTCCTCAGGCAAGACCATTTCTTTTTCCAGGAATAAACTGAAAGTTCAAACAACCCACCTCCAACGTTCTCCACCTCAGATTGATTTCTGACCTTACGTTGATGGATGGGTGCCTTCCCCAGGCCTCCCTTTCTTGTCTTGACATCCAAACAGGGGCACAGTGGGGTCCTTGGTTTCCTGTGAGCTTGTTTTCTTGCAGACATTTCATTACCCAACTTAGGTAAGATCATGATGTTTGAATTGTTTGGATAATGAAACGTCTGCAAGAAAACAAGCAAGTTCAGAGACAACCCAGGATCCCTCATTTGGACCCTGAGCTACAAATATTCTGTATTGGGGCATGGAGGTTAATTGCTGGAAAGGGGAGCTTCTGCAGTTGCTTTTTCCACAGAAGATCTTAAGGTCAAAAAGAGATTCTCAGTCACCCAGGTCATGGTTGTCGCAAATGTTTTTTTAAGAACCAACTGGACTTTTTGGTTTTTCTTTAACGATGTTTCGTTTCTCATCCAAGGTCCTTCAGCTCTGACCGATGGTGGGGAATAGAAGGATTGATAATCCTTGCAAACAGCTGGTTAAGAATGCAAATGTGTGTGCGTGGCATTTTGCATTTTTTTGCCCCTGGATGCCAACCTAGCTTCAAATCCTTGCAGGAGAAGCTAGATGCCAGTCAAGCATACTAAGGTTCCCACAACTCTCCGAATGACCCTGGGCAGGCATCTCAGTCTACCGCCAGTCACAAGATTGTTGCGAGGGGAGGAAGCAAGGCGTGCCAACGCTCGCGACAAACAGCCTAACAGAATGCGACCAGCAGCGCCCTGTTCCCGCTCGAGGCTTTACGTTGCGCGCGCGGCCTCGGTTTCTCTCCCCCCACCCACCCCGGGAACTTGGATTTTTTTTTAAAAAAACAAACCCTTCGCTCATAATCCACCCCTCGTTGCCATAGAAACCGACGTTAGCGGAAAATAAACAATAAGCGTAACTGAACAGCATTATTAGCCCATCCGGAACTAGGCGAAGGAGGGGGGAAAGGGAGTAAAAGCCAAAAGGAAGTCCCGCCTTTTCCGCTTCTGGCTGACCAATCATCATGCAGAAGTCCGGAGAGCGGTGCAGGATTTAAATCGCCGAAGCTTTGGCGTTCTGCGTTTCGGCTGCTGGGCGCGGTTTTTGCGTGAAGCATTGCGGAATGGCTTCTGCTGCGGAAAGAGGTGGGTGGGATTGGGGAGTGGATTCAGTCTCTCTCAAAAGGAGAAACTTAATGTTTCTCTTATGCTTTCCTGTTGCCATCCTCCTTGCACAAATGGTGCTGCTCAGTGAAAACATCCTTTAAAAAATATTCAATTCCTCAAGATCTTGCACGAGGAGAATCGTGTTAGTAGTCTGTTACAGCTCCAGTTGGGAAAAATATACGTGTCGTAAGATCCGCGCACGTGTGAACGAGCATCAAGACCTGGGCAAAGTTGCTTTCTTAGCAACAGTGTAGTTTAACAACATATTTATGCTATTTATGTTTTAGTGGTCATTCTCTTTTCTCTGGGAGTAATGGAAAGGATAGTAAGACATTCTGGCATGCTATAAGTTAGCTTGCAACTTTAAAAGCGGAGGAGAGGAAGCAAAGCCGGTAGTAGGTTGTGGTAAAACTGATTATATTGTTGATGAAGTGAAGTGTAGTAATTGCACAAACAAGTCTCCTGTTGCATAAAGCGGGAGGAATTGTTAATATTCTAAAACAGATTTCCCTATTTAAAATGTTTTAGTAAGTTGTATATGTAACCTTTTTATCCAAAATTGATACTGATTGTCTCAGATAGTTTGCTTACCCACTATAACATATTTGCATAATATGCAGAATGATACATCTTTGAGATTGGTTAAAACCTATACACAGTGTAATTAGCTAGAGGTGATTGAGTGAGTTATAGGCTGTTGTAAGAAAAAACAACTGGAGGACCATCTGTTCCATACTCTTTACTCCTGTACAATGACATGACTGTCATTATGGTCTGGCTTTAGAATATCCTACCGAGTAATTCCCTTACATTTGAAATAGATCTTGTTGATTTTTATTGGAATTGTTTCTGAGTAGATTTAAGGACCAGGTTAAGGGCTATGTAGTTGCTAAGAGTCTATGGCACATCAGATTGGGATTGCATTGTGGAGAACTGCTGGCTTTGAAAAAACCATATTTGTAATACTTATAGTTTGCCTTTGCTTGGTTTGGCACTATTGCATTGTGAGATGGGACTTCTGATAAAAAGATGGGCAACTGATGACACACCAGATTTTATTTTTCTTTGTATTTTATACATTGATAAAACAATAAAAGTCATGAGGTAAAACATAGTGAGATGGTGTAATTCAATAACGTCTAGAGAACTATGGTTTTTTAAAAAATAAAATAGATGGTAGAATTAAAATGTATTTTTCCTGTTCAAATAGTTCAAAGAAATTTGAGTAAAATGGTGAAAAAAGATCAGTTATTTCCAATAAGTATCAAGCACAATACTTAGTTACTTGGATTTTGCTAGTAATCTCCAGAATGTAGATAAAGTTAATAGAACTTGAGATGGGAAGATATTCAGTTTTACTAAACTAAACATCCCTACGGGCACAATTTCATTTTGTGGGAATTAGAATGTGATTTACTAGATTTTGGTTACAACATTTGGATTCAAGTAGCTGAGTTCTATTTTTAATCCCAGTAAAAGCATAAAAAAACTTTATTGGGCTGCTTGGTAAAGAGGTCTGAATCCCTGTTTATGCTAATGCATCCGTTTTTTTCTAAAACCATAACATTTCATTTTCTCTTATAATTTTAAAATAGATTGGGTGGACGTTGCCAATGATCTTCTGACAAAATGTAACATACAGCTGCATGTTAATAGTCTCTCTGACTGTGGAGCTGAAGTTTTTGTTCATCTTTATGAATCAATATTAGGAGAAAAAGTCCCTGGTAAGAATGCATGTATCTTGCATTATCCTTACAGCAAGGTAACAGTTCCATATTTACATTTGAAACACTTTGGGCATAAATCTAGGTTAAGAGGTTTAATAACTTAATTTTTTAAGCTTAATTTTCCTCACTGCTTTTGCATTTAAAGGAAAAGTATTCTGAGTTTGGAAAACAAATATAAAAACTCTTAAATAGAGGGTGAATCTCAATTCAGGTTTTAATATTTATCTTTTCTGCCTGTCTGGGTTGCTCTCCCAAACACTTCCCCCCTTTTTGTCTTCTGTATCTGGAATTTTCAGAGTCACCCTTGGGGTATCAGTATGTCTGAGCTGATAAATTATAAATCACAATAATCTCTATATACTGTAAAGAGGGGCCTCAATGAAGTAGATGTCAGACACAAGAAACCAGAAGCCAACATAGAGTTCAGAAAGCACTGTGGGTTGCACAAAAATCGTGTCTACTAACGTTCAAGGCAAATTGATAAGAGTCAACGGACTTCAAGGGGGGCTGAACTTAGGTCTCTTTCAGAGACTCCAGATAGATGATGTGTTTGACCCCGCCCTTGGGCTCAGCCTGGTCATCTACAGTAGAGCCTCATCAAAGGTAGCAAAGCTTAATTCTGAATTTGTGGATAATGTGGACAAGCTATCTTTTGTTTCTCATATATGTGAGAGGTATGTTTGTGTGAGGGAGAGTGCGGGAGGGGGAGAGTAAATATAAGGGGTCTCAGTGGTGGTGGGAGCACTCTGGACTATGACCACCCAGAGGGGCTAGAAGAGAATTTTTAGGCCTTTTTAAGATGTTCAGATAGTGACGGGAATACCATGTTGGAGTATTTTTTACATTCTGTGCAATAATTCATTGTTCACTTCAGAATTATATGCATTTCTACAATATTGGGGGGCGGACTTTACTTGCTCTCAAAAGATTTAAGATACAGTTCATTTATTTGACTTTATAGTATATTGTAATGCACAGTAGTAATGTCAAAAAGTTGTTAACAGATTTCATAGCTGTTCCTACTTGCCAAGAAGACAATATTCATAATGTGCAGGCGGTGATAGACTCTTTGGCCCTGGACTACTTGCAGATCAGCTTGTCACATATAACTGGTGAGTATAACTAAAAACAATTGTTGCAAAAATGTACCATACTTTTGTGATATAAGATGGTTAAAAATAGCTATTTGTCTTAAGTTAATCTACATTTGATCGTACTTTGGGCCAATGGAAATTTATTTCAAGTTAGATGCTTCTTTATCTACATTTGCAATATGGAGATTCTTAGATACTTTTTATGGAATTTTATTTTTCTTTTGCTTACAAGTAAGTTCTTCTAAAGTTCTGTGACAACTGCTGAGCAATCTGCTCCAAAGTACTTGCTCTCAAATTGTTCTAGTAAAATCAATGAAATAAAATAAAGTTTTCAGTCTTAGAAATGTCTATTCAAAAGTAAAATTTAGGGAAGGTTGTTTTCAAGTAGGCAGAAGTATCGTATTTTTTGGACTATCACATGCTTCAGACTATAAGACGCACATTAGCTTTAGAGGAGGAAAACAAGAGAAAAAAAATCTGCCTCTGCTTCCCAGCGTCCATCTGTTATTCATCTGGCTAGCATCCTTGCAGCAAACAGAAAACAGCCTGGTCAGCTTCAGCATGTTATTGCAGCCTCAGCAGGTGGCTCGTTATGGCGCCATTCTGTTGTGCCCACCACCAGTCAACTGAGCTGAGCTGATGCCGCTGCTGGGAAACGCTGGAGGCTTTGCTGCCAAGCAGCTGATTAGTGGTTGTATTGGCCTCCTGGAATACTGCTGATCAGCTGTTCTAGGCGGTGGGGATTGCTGTGGGCCATTTGCCATGGCCATGGCCCATTCACATTCACCTTCGCAGCTGCCCATTTGCTGCGGCCCAATCGCTGCAATTGGCAGCGAATGAGCAGCGGTGGCAACAATAGGGAGCCGTGGCAATCCCCTCTGCCTACAACAGCTGGTTGGTGCTGCACCAACCCCCTTCCCTCCCCATCGCAATATGCGCTCTATAAGACACACAGACACTTACACCTACTTTGGGGTGCGGGGATTGCATCTTATAGTCTGAAAAATATGGCAGTTTTAATCTGCTTTACAGATTTTAAATCCATTGCTGAAAATTTGAAATAGGTTTTGATGGCATAAAATTATTACAAAGGTACTTTCAGGCATGCCTAATTTTTCTAAATGCTATAGTCAAAATGAACGAGAACACAATTATGCTATAGACCTTTAACTATAGTAAAATAGTAAAATTTATGGCAACTATTTGTTGTGTTATGCTCAACAAAACCTTGGTCAGTTTCAGCAATATTGAAAGCTGTGCTATCTTTTGCATTAACAGCAAGGAGGATGCTTTTATATGTACTACATATATTTTATATATTTTATATATACTACATTCGTATATATATTCGTATTCATTAGTACTAAAAAAAATTAATTAGCTGATTAAAAACTTGCTTTTAATACAAGATACTTCCACCAGGCCTTAATAATGTTTTATCTGGCAAATAAAGTGAAAATTGGTAACGACAAATTCAGTTGTAATTATAAGTAAATGTTTCCAAAGAATCTTGATAGTACACATTATATAACAAGTGCTTATCTTTGTTTACACAATAAATGATTCAGTACCTAGATTTAAAACTGGCAAAGAATCAGTTTCTCATCTAAAGTGTCCCTTGTTCTAATGGGATTTAAACTTTGTAGGATGCACTTTGAAAGCATTAGGCTCTTAATATATGTATTGCAGGTTGCTAGAAGGAGCCACCAGCTGAATCTTTTCCTGATTGACTTGCAAGCCATCTTCCTAACAGAAAAATCTCAGTTGTAACAAACTGGTTTTCCTTAAGATGATTTTAGCCAAGTAGCAAAACAATCCCCATCAAAACTTGAAATGCAGGTCAGAAACAATGACTGTATTCTTTTCGTGGCAAAGCACATGGACATAGAGGGAAGAATAAAAGAATATGTTACGAGCTTTTAAAACTCATAGTATCCCTAAACGTATCATGGATTAGATGTTGTCCAAGATGTTCTAATGTTTTTCACTGAGCTAATTCAACAAGTCACAGAATTAATGTTCTCTGGTTTTAATTATTCTCCCCCCCCCCATTCATAGTGATACCTCAGTTGTGCTGGTATTAAACTTTTTTATGTTGGGGTTACTGGGTTTTTTTTTTGGACAATGCAGATTCAAGACAACTATTGTATATTGTAACTCTGGGAATTATATGATGAGTTTTTCTTTCAGCATTGCCTTTCTTGGAGGAAGGCCAGGCAGGGAAAGTTGTCTGGAATGAAAGAAACTGATTTTGCATGGTGTCCTGTTGCTGAGAAGCTTTTCTTCATTAGAATAAGCATTCCCAACAGAATAAAATCTAATACATGTGCAGTTACTATTTTGAGTTGGATATTCACTTATCAGGAGTGCTCATTGAAGCAGAACCTGAGAATTTTGCTCTTAGCCCAGTTCAGTTGCATCCTCCCAACCTTTTACTTCTGTTCTAAGATAATACTGTGTGTTTTTTATGAAGGAGAAAATATTGTGAAAGGAGATACGGAGTCTATTAGGAATCTCTTGGAAATATTTGATGGCTTACTTGAATATCTTACGGAAGAAAGTGAAACTGCTTCTCAACAGGATGGTGAGAGAAATAGCTTATTAAACCATAAATTATCTTTTTTGAGAAATAACGTCTTTTTATTAGTATTTATATATCTACTTCAAGAAATGGGGATGTAATTATTTTTTAAAAAACATCATTACTGAGTGTTAAGTGTTTACTGGTTCACTGATTGTGGTAGCCTTTGCTATAAAGTAATTATGTTGTATTGTTTGGATGTAAATGTATGCACCTTGCTATAGTGATACTAGCAAGCACTGAAATTACGTTTTTGCTCAAATTATAGATGAAACATTTCATTTAAAAGTGTCTCATGCAATTATCTCAAATTGCCTTTTGCTGAAAAGGAAATGTTACATTAATTAGTGGGAGTGTGGTGCGTTTCTTTCTCATCTCAGTAAAAGCAATTTGTGATATTTACTGACAGTGTGTTCCTATATGAAATTCTGATTGCTACACATGAAGTGCCTTCATTGGGTAGGTTTACAAATTATGTAAAGCCTTAATGTGGTTTGTTTAATTTTATAAGATCCAAGTTGATTTTGATTTGTAACGAGGTGAAGCAAGTTTTTAGAGTCTTAATAGACTTTAAAAATGGAATATTGGCTTCTGAAACCTGCAGATGGTACAGAAATTTCCCAGCAACATTGTAGGAGATGGCAAAGCTGATATACAGATAGTCCTCAATTTATGACCACAATTGGGACTAGAATTTCCATTGCTAAGCAAGGTAGTTAAGTGAAATGTGGTCATTAGGCAAATCCATCTTCCTCCGTTGTCTTTGCTGAAAAGGTCACAAATGGCAATCCCATGACCTGGAATGCTGTTACTGCTGTATGTACATACCAGTTTTCAAACTCCTGGATTTTGATCATGATGGTACAATGTTGCAATGGTTACATGTACAAGGACCATTGTAAGTCATTTTTTTCAGTGCCATTGTAGCTTCAAATGGTTGCTAAATGAATGGTTGTAAGATGAGGATTACCTGTATTGGGCTCTTATTTCTTCAGGGTTTTTTTAAATAGGGGAGACTGTTTTTACAATCCCCAAAAAGGTTTAAAAAACCTTTTTTTTACTGGGCTTTCAGAGGAAAAAATTATCAATTTTCAACTTTGTTGACAAATTTCAGCAAGGCATTCTAGGATGGCTGTGGTTTATGATTTTGCTCAACACATGAGTACAGCAGCAACAAACTTAATTGTAATATATTAATATATTAATCCAGTTATAGAATGTAGAGCCATTCTTATGGATAGATTGTAAATTCTAACGTCCTCTTCATGGATATTTTGTGGTTAAATATCTTTCTATGAAAGTAAGTAAAATAGATCTGTAATTAGAATCCAAAGGGGGAAACCTGTTGTATCTTGGTTAAGGATTGAGCATAGTCTCTTGATATGTATTTCCTGGACACATGAATTTATCTGTGTCGCTTTTGCTTCCTTTTTGGATTTGCCAAATATACATTCACAATTCTGGTGGGTGCAAAACAGCCCTGAACACTATTCTCAACCAAAGTTAAGTGTGGGAGGTTATGCTGCTTATTATTCATCTTTTTTTTTCATTGCTTACCCTTTTGTTTGAATTATTGGAAAGGAATTGTTGATAAAAGAACTGTTTGGAACAAAATTAGCATATTTGTTACAGGTAGTCCTCAACTTACAACAATTTGTTTATTGACCATTCAAAGTTACAATGCTGCTAGAAAAAGTGATTTACAATCAGTTCTCACGTGACTGTCCCCACAGTCACGTGATCAAAATTTGGATGCTTGGCAACCAGTTTGTATTTACGATGGCTGCAGCATCCCAGGGTCATACGATCACCATTTGTAACCTTCCCAGTTGGTTTCCAGCAAGAAAAGTCAATGGAGTAAGTCAGATTCACTTAATGACTGCATGATACTTAACAACTGTAGTGGTTCTCTTAACAACTGTGGCAGAAATGGTTGTAAAATCAGGCATGACTCACTTGAACGAACACCTAGCTTAACAATGGAAATTCTAATCCCCATCCCGGTTGTATGTCGGGGACCTCCTGTACTTTGCTGTAACCATCAGTGGATTGGCCTACTATGGTAGTAAATAAGTATTTAAAGAAATATTCTGTTTGGATTTATTTATTTATTTAGCATATGGCTTCTGTTTGGATGTAGTCATTTTAAAGTGATAATGTGGTTTGCATTTTCAAAATTGCCGAAGCCACATTGCAAGTACTACAGTTCAGAAGTAAACCATAAGAAAGGAAATGAAAAGGTTTGACTACAACTACCGTATAGATGCCCAAGTTAATGCAGCATGTCTCATAAATACATACCGGCTGCCAAGCAACCAGATTTTGATCATGTGACCATGGAGATGCTGCAACTGTTGTGAGGACCGGTTGTTAGTCACTTTTTCCAGTGCCATTGTAACTTTGAATGGTCACTACATGAGTGGTTGAGGACTATCTGTATTTTTTTTTGTTATTTTGTTTTATTGGCCAGTAGATTCTAAAAAGTGCCAGGACAGATGTATACATAGGAGGGGAGAATGTTAATTAATTTTTCAAAAAAAAAATTATCTATTGCTTTTAATAGTATTGTTTATAAACAGGTGGTCTTAAGCAGATGGCAGAAACAGAGGTGCAGCACACTGATTCAAAGATGCCAGAAGATGGCTTTGACATCCCAGTTCTCTCCCTAGAGCAACCCTCAGCTGAAGGGTAAGACAGGTCCATAGTTGTCTGCTGCTTTACTAGCTCACAAAGGGCTCATTAGTAGCCATAGCACTTAGACTTATATACCGCTTTACGGTGCTTTATAGCCCTCTCTCTAAGCAATTTTCAGAATCAGCCTATTGCCCCCAACAATCTGGCTCCTCATTTTACCCACCTCGGAAGGATGGAAGGCTGAGTCAACCTTGAGCCTGGTGGGATTTGAACTGCCAAATTGCAGTCAGACAGCTTTCAGCAGAAGTAGCCTGCAGTACTGCACTCTAACCACTGCACCACTGAGTAGTTGGTTTCAGTAGTTGTTAGGTAGCATTAATAAGGAATAGTGCAACTGTTCAGGCTCTTTTCAGATATTTCACCTTTGGCATGTACAGTTGGCTGCACCTTTAAAATATTTTATATGTGGACAGAGGTTGCCATAACTATTCCTGACACATTCTGTATGAATTAGCATGAATTGCAGGAAAAATGTATTCTTTCTCTTCCAAGTTGCTTGAGAAAATTACTATAGAGCAACACTTGCTATCTTCTTATCACTGCATCTGCAGTTAGATTTAACTTGTTATACATATTTGGCGGACACATTGGAAAGACTCAAGGTAGCTTAATTAACAAATTATAGGTAGTCTTCGGTTAACAATGGTAATAGGGGCCAGAATTACTGTCGCTAAGCAATGCCTTTGTAAAGCATGATGTCACACGACAACATTGCTTAATTATTTCAACCCTGGCAGTCATTGTTAACTGATGGCCTTCTTAACTGAATCTGAGCATTAGGTGAGGACCCACCAGCCCAAGCCATTCATAGCTTGGTCCCTTCCCAGCCCGGAGCCTTTGTAAGGTAAGGGACTGCCTACTTTGAACCCCCCCCCCCATCTTCCTCCCTCCCTCTTTGCCCTGTTGGCTGCCTAACTACCTGCTCCTGTCAGCTGCCCCTACATCCAGCCCTGCCTGCCACCATATCACATGCTACTCCTGCACCATTCAGGCCCTTTCACGCCATTACTTTTCACACTGGTGCAGCCAAGGTTTCTCTGGCATCTCCCCAGGACCTACATCCATGCCCAGCCCAGGACCTTCTCTCATGAAAAAAGCCGGGCACAGGAAAGAAGGCACCAGTTGCCCCTCACAAAATAAGTGCTCAGCTAGAAAATCGAAGTTAACCTTTTTCTCATTGTGTTTCTGTCATGGTTCTAATATATTGGCAACATCCCTTCCCCCTTACTTTCTGTAGGACTGAAGGCATTGATTGATGCTTCTTATGTATTCTATCACCTTGTGGCCAAATCATAAAAATCACCTTACTGTATTGTGTTCTGTTTAGATCTTCTCAGTCATCAGAGCTGCTTGATCCGTCTTTGGAGGCTGGTGGTTCAGAATCTACAAGTGAGCTGATCAAGCTTGGTGACACAGCTTATTTGTTTTCGCTGAGAAATGAAGGTGAGCAGGCTCTGGAAAAAACAACAACAGCCAAATGCAACTGATGAAATGGTTATTGTACAAGGAGCACTTTGAAAGTCTCAATTGTGGGCTGTTGTCATCCTTCCTGCAAAAAAACTCTATATGTTTCATTAAAAAAAAAGCTTTACCAGTGAGTATAGGTCAGTTCACTCATCTATACAACCTGTGCAGATTTCACCCCTAACTGAGGGATCATCCTTTGTGCACTGCAAAATAAGTGGTTTTTTGAGAATTTTAATAGATTGGTTTTCTTTTAAGAATGTAGGATAATATTAGAGCGGCCTAATGGTGAAGATGCTCGACTCCCACTCAGAAGGTGGAGAGTTCAATCCTAGGTAGCGGCAGATGTTTCTCTCCTAGCGCACAAAGAAAAAATATCTGCTGTGTACTCCACATAGGCATCAGGAAGGACACACAGCCAGTAAACACTCAGCTCCATCCAGTCACTCCAACTCTATCCCAAATAGGGACTAGAGGCTTGTAAAAAGCAAGGGTTATTTTTGATGTAGTGTAATACGGTTCCAGGTTTTGAGTAGATTTTCTCCTCCACCTGCAGCTATTTCTAGAAAATTAGGTGCAGATGATTTCTCAACCCGTCCTTTATTTCCTGGGCAAAGTATATATAAAAATCCCCCTCCAGTTGGAAGTTATGGAAAAACTTTACTGATGCCCTGAAAGAAGATACTTCATTGTGTCTTGTGCCTCTAAATCTACTTCCTAACATTCACAAAATTACTAGGTTAAATATTCATATTCTGCTAATGAATGTTTTTCAGTGTTACCATCAGGAAAAGAAGTCCCAAAAAAGGCTGCAGGATCTGAAGTACATGCAACTTTTAGAGAACCATTTCGTCTGTCCTCCAGTGGAAAAAATACTGTTATTTCAGAAAGACCAGGTGAGCATCTTTCTAAGATAATGATGTTGATGTTCAACGGTCTTATCCTGGGGATGGTTATATTTCGGTGGGGAATATAGCAGTTATCCAAGAAGACCTTCCATGGGCTTAATCAGGTGGATTTAGACTGGGATGATCTAGTAAGTAAGAACACAAATTGTGCATCCTTAACCATCTTCGTTCCCACCATTGTCTCATAGACTCCCTTTCCTGACTTTTCCTAAGCTACTGCTTCCAAATGCAGTCTGGAATCCTTCCCAGACTGCTCATGAACCTACACGAAAATGTGGTAGCTTTTTAAATTACCAAACCACCAATAAAATAATACTTCGAAAGCAGTATATTTGAAACCAAATTAAAAATGAAACTAAAAATTAAAAAAAAGTCTGTCCACTTTTGAAGAGCACAGCATACACACATGATGTCCTGTATGGCTGTAGCCATCCCAAAAGGTACCTCTTACAGAAGGGGGAAGTGTGACTTAATCCTAGTGTGGCATATTTTTACATTTCATTTACTACATTGAAAATCTTAACAGTATTTCCGGGTGGTGACGTCTGGGACGAGTGTGGGAAAGAAATCAAGGCTCTGACTTCTTATCTCAATCTACATGTTTGGAGGACCCCTGCGGGGGTACGCTGATCTTGGAGAAAGACACAGAGGAGTAGGAAAACCCTAGGACTAACTAGGCGGAAGGCGACCACCTGCTACAACATGGGGATACCCTTTTAATCTGGCGTGCAAGCGTCTGCCTTGTTTCAATGGCGGACATGAAGTCTCGACAAACTAAAAGGGGAAGGAAGAATTTAATCAACCTGTTTCATCAAGTGGATTAGTGGATTGGCTTGCGAGTGGAAACAGCGGTGAGGGCAGAAAAGGAAGATCGCAGAGAAGAACAGGCAAAGCAGTGAGTCTCTAGAGATCGGGTGAGAGCCCTATAACTGAGCGGCTACCTGTAGGAATGAGAGCGGCAGATTTTTAGAGGCAAAGACCGGCCCAAAAGAACTAATTGGCGTAAGTGAGCGATCTGAGGGGCGACAACAAGAAAGAGCACGAACTGACACTAAGACATACAGACTCAAGTGGTGGAAAAGAAACCGAGAGAGAAGGAGGACTTGGAGAATGGTGGTGTGCTTGGGGGCGGCGGCTGACAGATAGCAGGAAAAAGAAGAGGACAACGAAATGGAAGGGGAAGGCTGATGCAACAGCTGTGCTGAAATTATCTAGAACTATTTAGAACAGAAGAGAGTGGACAATTTTGCAAAGACTGAAAAGAAAAGTAATTCAACTCAGAACTTTAAAAAAAAGTAAAAGAAAAGGTGTTGAACGAATCGACTAAATTAGTGAAATAAGTCATTGGATGCTAATTTGGGACAACATACATAATATACTAAAAAATAAAATTTTAAAAGAGATGACGAGTATCACAACAACATCACTGAAAGACGGGAAAAAGACAACTGCAAATCCAGCGACAAAGGTATTGACTGCTTCTCCAGCAACCCAAAGGTCAACAGAAGGAATGGCTACAATGGAAAAACCAGATTCCGGATCAAATATTGAAAATGTGCAGGCAGCATTGTTAACCATCCAAGAAACTATGACCAAGCTTCAAGAGGCAGTAGCTAAAAACCCCAGTAAATTGAAAATGGATATGAATGAAATGAAAATAGAGATGAGTGAAATGAAAAATGAAGTTAAAAATGACATACAGAAATTAGATGATAAAATGGGAATAACACAACAAACACTGGAAAAAATGAACAGTTAATAAAAGTGGTAGAAAAAAGAACAGAACAAACAGAGAAGAAACTAGACTTAGTTGAACATCAGATGAAAACATCAACCAAAAACTAAGAAGACTCCCTCATCCACCTGGAAATGGAACATGCAGCATTTTATCTCCGATTCCAGAAGGTAACAGAGACAAAAGAGGAAGATTTACAAACAATAATGTCGGAATTAATAGAAATGTTACAAAGAGACAAGCATGAGATCCTAAATGAATTGGCCGATATATACAGGGTAAGCACTAATTATGCCAGAAGATACTGATTGCCTGGAGAAGTACACATTAGATTTGCAAGGACAAAAGTGAGAGATATAATTTATTGAATAACAAGAGACGAGCTGATGGTATACAAAGGGAAAGAGTGAAAAACCCTGAAACAAATCCCGTGAAGAGTGGGGGAGCAAGGGAGAGACTATCGATTTCTGGTGACACAACTGATTAAACCAGATATACTATTTAGGTGGTGGGTACCTGAAGGGATGCTGGTAACTTGGCAGGAGAAAAGGATAAAAGTTGACAATCTGGAGAAGGCACAAGATTTATATGAGCAACTAGTAGGCCCGGAAGAGGAACAGAGCAGAAAGGAGGAGCCAGGAAGAACAACAACAGAAAACAACGGAAGGGGAACAAGGAGAAAGTAGGAGGAGGAGAAAGAGCAACAGAGAGAGGAGGAAGTGAGACCAAAAACAAGAAGCCGAAAAAGAAACTAGAGTTAATAAAAAATAAAGACAGACAGAGAATTAGGAGGATGGACGAAGAAATTCAAAGAAAGTTAAATATCTTGGAATATGGCTCTGCAAAGTGCTCAACTATAAAAGAAAATAATTATACAAAATTAGTGCAACAAATAAAAATAGATCTAGAATTATGGAGGAAACTACAACTATCACTAGTAGGGAAAATAGCAGCAATAAAAATGAATGTATTACCGAGACTATTATACTTATTTCAAACAATCCCCATAAAATTATAAAAAAATTTTTTTTATTGAATTGAACAAGATTATATTAAAATGTATATGGCAAGGAAAGAAAGCCAGGATAAAGTTGAAAGCTCTACAGGATGACAGAAGCAGAGGTGGTATGGGACTCCCTGACTGGGAGCTTTATTACAAAGCAGCAGCATTAGCATGGATTAGGGATTGGATAAATTAAAAAAAATAAAAATACTAACATTAGAGGGCCACGATTTGCAAACGGGATGGCACTTTTTCCTATGGGAAGAGGGTAAAAAGAAACAAAAATACTTTCGTAGACACTATATTAGAGATGCACTGATACAGGTCTGGAATAAAATTAGAGAAAAATGCTACATGAAAATAACCGACAAGCCATGACACATCCCAATACACTAGATCTATCGAAAATGGTTAGATATAGTGAAATTTTAGACATCCAAGGAAATTTGAAAACAAATCAGGAATTAAAGGAGCAAAATATAAATATAGACTGGTAGCCATACCTTCAACTACAATCGAGATACAAAAAAAATGTAAAAGAATATGGAATATACACAGAATTACAACAAATAGATAAAATTTTAATTGGCCCGGAAAATAAATTCATAATGAAAATGTACAGATATTTATTAAAAGTAACATTAGAAGAAGAAAAAGTTAAAGGTTGCATGATAGTGTGGGCCAAAAATTTGGACATAATATAGATCTAGTGGATTGGGAAAGAATTTGGAACACAAATTATAAACTAACACGATCGGTAGCACTCAAAGAAAATATGTATAAAATGTTTTATCGTTGGCCTTTACCACCACCGAGATTAGCTAAAATGTACCCAAACATGAATCCGACCTGCTGGAAATGTAAAAAAATACAAGGGTCTTTCTATCACATATAGTGGACCTGCCTGGAAATTCAAAAATATTGGACAAAAATTTAGAAATGGGTGCAAGAAATTACAGGAGAACAAATAAAATACAAACCCGAACTCTTTCTGCTGGGAATAATCAAAGGGAAATATACAAAGAAAATTAAGTACATATTAACACATCTGCTGACCACAGCTAGAATAGCGTTTGCCCAATGCTGGAAACAAAATGATATCCCCTCGGACGAATTAGTGATACAAATTCGTATCACTAGTGATACAAATTAATGATACAAATTTTTTTGGATTGTGCAGAGATGGACAAATTAATACTAAAATTAAAAGACGAGTCAGAATATTATGAAATTTGGAACAATTTGTACAAATGGCTGCAAAACAAGAATAAAATTAATTAAGCTGAAAAACAATAGATAGATAGATAGATAGATGATAGATAGATAGATAGATAGATAGATAGATAGATGTGTATAAAGGTTTATAAACATAGAAGAGAAATAATATTTACATGTACAGGTATGATAACATAATAATGTTGATAATAATGACTGTAAGGTGGTGTAGAAGGGAAAAAAATAATAAAAATAATAATTAAAAAAAAAAATCTTAACAGTATTCTAAAAGATATGAGAAGGAAATAACTCAGCCAGCATACCTTTCTACCAGTAATACTTGCTTTTAACATTTTCTAAGGAAAGGGGACACGGTAGCTCAGTGGCTAAGACGCTGAGCTTATCGATCAGAAAGGTTGGCAGTTCAGCGGTTCGAATCCCTAGTCCTGCTTAATGAAGTGAGCTTGTCCAGCTTTTGCCAACCTAACAGTTCGAAAGCATGTAAAAATGCAAGTAGAAAAAATAGGAACCACCTTTGGTGGGAAGGTAACAGCGTTTCGGGCACCTTCGGCATTTAGTCATGCCAGCCACATGACCATGGAGACGTCTTCAGACAGCGCTGGCTCTTCGGCTTTGAAACAGAGATGAGCACCGCCCCCTAGCGTCAGGAATGACTAGCACATATGTGCAAGGGAAGCCCTTAACTTTAACTAAGGAATACCCCCCCCCAATAATATATTCTAAGCATATTAATTCTACATGTTTGAATCACAGTATTGTCTGCCTTGTTTGCCTTTAAGCTATAGCCAAACCTGCTCAATTGTCTGAAGAGCAGTTGAGTTCCAGTGCTAAGAAGCTTGGGGACCCAATCCGTCCAGCAATTGCTTTGCAGCCCCCCTACCAACCTTCCGTCAGTGGAGTCTCCTATCTAGCTGAAAGGAACAATGTCACTGGAGACAGGGATTCCCCACCACCTTTATTATCACTTAAACCTCAAGAAACGCCACCTACTGTTGTAAGTGTGATATTTGTTTTTGTTTAATTCTCATCATTCAATGCATTGTAGGTTTTCATAAGCTTGGGAGATTTGATGGAATGCTGTCCAAGTTAACCAAGAGAGAAGGGAGGCTAAGAAGTGTGTAATAGAAATAAAATAAACAAATCCTTCCTGGCCTTTCCTATTCATCAGAAAATCTGGACTGGGAATCTAGTAATCAAGTCTTGGACACACAAAATAGTGTGTGTATGTGGAGGAAGTCAAATATCTCAGCCTTCCCCAATTCAGTGCCCTCAAGTTGGAATTGTAATTTTATTTTACTTTATTGATATTTCAAATTTAGAGACCACCCATCTCACTCACAGAGTGGCTCTGGGTGATTCTCAATTACTGGAATTTTTATTTAGGTTTATCTATTAAATTTATATGCTTCCCATCTCCCTCTCAAGCGACTGAATCAAATTCAGTTCCAATAAACACTTGCTAGATAGGAATGTGCCAAGGATGCCAGCTAACTAGAGACCATGAGACTTGAATGTCAACATGTTTGGAAATTGTGAAAATCTACCACATCTTGTTGAATGAAAAGAGTGGGAGCATATTTTTGAAATATATGAAGTTGACATGATATGGGATGGGAAAATACGTAGGGAAAAGGAATAAGTGAACCTCGTATGAAATTTTATCTGAAATTAGTACAGTTTTTCTATAGTTGGAATATCTGTTTCAGTCAAAATTTGCTCTTGATTTTAGCTTTTTAGATGAGAAATGGCAAAACTGAATTGTATAAGCTTTTATTTGTAGTTTATTTTGTAATTTAAATTTTAAAACAGCAATTGGAATAGCACTTAGATGTACCTATCATGTCATAATGCTTTACTGCCCTCGCTAAGCGGTTTATAGAACCAGCATATCACCCCCAGCAATCTGGGTCCTGATTTTACCAACCTCAGAAGGGTGGAAGACTGAGTCAACCTTGATCTGGTCAGGATTGAACTCCTGGCTATAGGCAAAGTTAGCCTGCAATACTGCATTCTTTCTAACCACTGCACCACCAGGGCTCTATGCTCCATGCTCATTAAGATCAATGCCTCTTTCAGCCTACTTGCTTTGACCATTTTACTATATTTTTTCATTTGTATTGCATTCTCTTTTATAGCTTGCAGAACCTCCTGAGCGTGAATACTCTCTTTTTTCAGATGGCATCCATTCTTTTCCAGACGCAACTTCTTGTAAGAATTTCCATTTAAAGTGTTTGTTCTAACATTTTCTCAAAGTCAGATTCTTTGCTACTCTGAATTGCTATTGATTTCTAGCATGGGAATGGGCTTATAAGAATTCGATGCTTCTGGAATTTTTTAAGCGAGTTCTATTTTGTTTGTCAGAATTTTAAGTGAGGAGGGAAAACCTGTGGCCTTCCAGTTGTATCCAGCTGGATACTTCTTCCTTTTATCATGACAATTGGTCATGCTGATTGTGGCAATAGTCATTAGCATCCAACAGGTTTGCATTCTTGGGACAAGGGGATATGTGTGGTTATGTTTCTTCAAGTTTAAGTGAACTACAGATTTTGTAGAGATCTAGCAAGAATAGATCTTAATTTCTTACACAAAGCATCACCGTCTCAAATCTTGAGAATGACAGTAATGTTCCTGGGGCTAAATTTTGTTATGTCACTTGAATAAGTTATAATGGGTGAATTCACACATAGTGACAAGCCATAATGAGTGAGTTAACAGATCCTTGCTCAAAAACCCTCAGGTGCATAAATATGGTATGGCAGCCAGGACATAGTCTAAGGGCGCCCTGTGCCACAACGGCAACAATAAAGTAAACAGAATGTTGGCAGAAGCATGCAGTTATTTTTAGTTGTGCTAATTCTTGCTATTATTTTTCTGCTAACATCTTTATTTTTGCAAACAACGTTGCTCGTTGGACATTAGCAATACTGTATTTATAGTTGGAGAAACACTTTAGAAATCTGGTTAGCAATCAAATAAACAGAAAACAGATCTTGTCTTGGACATCTGGATTAGCTTTATAAGTAAAACTTTTGTTACCAATCATTTTGATCAACAACAGTTTATAAAAGGTTTCAAGTCTTTCCTCACACTCTTGGAATTTCTTGCTTTAAAAGAAGACACACAAATCCATAATTGAATAAATAAATTGAGATAAATTCATAATGTGAATCTTATTGTCCCTTTCAGTGAGATATTTACCATAATTTTCTGAAAGGAAGAGAATTTGAAATTCCGATCCCAAAAAAGGAAAAGGAGAAAACAGTAAATAAATGCAGTCAAAAATTCTGGGCAATGCCTAGCTTCCTTACCCAAATCCCTCAGACTTACCAATTTCAGTTGAAAACAATAGTGCCAGTGTCCTTTGTATACACCAAGCTACAGGCAAAAGGAAATCTTTAGGCATTTGCCCTTTTCTCAAATCTGTCTTCTCAATGGAAGGGTTGGATTTGTGGGGCATCATTTTTTATGTAATCTATCTAATAAGGGAATGTTTAGTGTTTAATGAGCTATATCTATATTTCTTACGTAATTTATACAATTAATTTCTTTGGTCTCCTGCTCAGATTTTCCAACAGAACCATCAGGAACAGGAGTTGGTGTAACTGGTGAATCAGTGCTACAAGTCAGCTCACATGATTCAGAAAAGGTAACACATTGTTTAGTTGGCTGTAGATGTATTTGTTCAGTGTTTACGATAATCATCAATATCTTCCAGGTTTCCATTGTAACCAAAACAAACTTCATATCTTACAAATCTAAGATTCTAATGGGAATCTTGAGAAAGAATGGAAGATGAGACATAAGAATTCAAAGATATATCCAGTATGTGGGTTTAAAGCTCGGTAGGAGATGAAGAACAAGGGTTGGGTACAGAATTTGTAAGAATAGGTTCATCCATAAAGATGAATGTGGACATACAAGATACAGCATTGTGTCAGTGTTCTAGGATAGTGGCTCCCAACTTTTTGGAGGGTCCAGAGCCAGGTTAAGTGGACAGCGATTTTTCCGTGACTGGGGTGTGTGTGGTTTCACATGCTGCCTTGGATCTGGCACGTTTGCAAATGGGGCTTCAGTTGCTTATGTGGCCTGGTTCTTGGCAGGCCGTGACTCAGTGCCAGGCCATAGTCCAAGGGTTGGGGACTCCTGTTCTGGTACAATATATCAGATTCATAGGAACGAAAGCTTGAATATCCATGCCCTTTAATAAAGCAGGAGACCTTTAAAAGGCTAAGTACTGAGGGAGAAGTGAGGATCATAGATGAGGGATATATTGAGATACAGTGTGGAGTTGATGACAGCCTATGGGGAAGTCTAGCAGTAAGGAGGAGCTTAAAGTCAATCTAGCAATGAGCAGAAAACTAGTCTAAGGATTTTATGTTCCTTTCGTATCAGGAATTTTGTTTGCAAAAACAAGACATTGATCATTTTTCTAAATGAAGTTAACTATGATTTAATGATAATATGTCAAACCCTAACTTCCAGTAATACTTCAAATGCAAATTAATATTGACAATACTGCAAATGATGATCAGTGTTATTGGTTGGGCATATCTTCATTATGATGGTTCTCGGGTACGAACAACCAGAATGTTATCAAAATCCTAGCTTAAATATATACTTTTTGTGTACCGTATTGTTCAGAATATAAGACGCACGAGGATTTTGAAGAGGCAAATTAAAAAAAAACTTTTTGCACTCTGCAGACCTCCCAAAACGGGCCTGTTTTTTGTCAAAAAAGGGCATGCATAGCCTCTAGGAGGCTTGTAGAGTGCTCCTGGGGGCTGGGAGGGGGACAATAACGAGAAAAAAATGGTCTGTTTTTTGTGAAAACCGGCTCGTGTTTCATCAAAAAAAGGGCATGCATAGCCTTTAGGAGGCTTATAGAGTGCTCCTGGGGGCTGGAGGGGGGGGAGGGGAAACGAGCAACAAACAGTCTGTTTTCTTGCTCATTTTTGCCCTCCCCAGCCCCCAGGAGCAGTCTGGAAGCCTCCTAAAGGCTATGAACGGCCATTTTTGCAAAGGGGGGGGGTGAGGGAAAAAGGTGCGTCTTATACTCCGAAAAATACAGTATGTGTATTCAGAGGTCATGTAATATCTCTATAACTGAAAACTTTTTAGAGAAGCATACATAAAAACAATTCCCATTATGAAAATTCTATGATTTATGATTCTAAAAAGCTTATGTCTGTTTTCACTTCGATCTGGGAATGTTGAGATTTTGAAAGACTGCATTTCTCTTTCTTTTTTTCTTCCCCTTAAGGAGCATTTAATGTATGAATGATTGATGTAAATGTTTTCAAACTCTAGATGCCTTTTTGGCTTGGTTATCCTGCTGTAAATATTGTTGTTTAAAAAGGTTTCTGACATCTAATTTTCTGTATTATCATAATAATTCTATTTGGCAATTCTTCTTTATGCAGTCTGATCTCTATTACTTTAACACCGATTTAATCTCTTGAATTTGTCCTGAGCTGTTTGAATGAAAGTTTTTCCCTTCCACCCTTCTAAAAGGAAATAGACGAGAGTTCGCGGTACATATCGATTCAGAGTTGCAAGGAGAATGGATTACCTCAGTTCACCTCTATACAAACCACAAGGCCCAAACAAAGGAATCTATTTATTGGGAAAAGGTATGCATTTCTTTCACACAAAATGGAACTTGGGGTTGCTCTTCAGAATAATCTTGTCCTCCAAGTCCATACATACTGCCACTAACCTGGGGCTTTTAACCTTGTACTGCTCTACAAGTCATTCAGTCTATTGTCTAAAGATGATGGGAGTTGCAGTACAGTGTCAATTAGAGTAGTGTTCCTTTAACTGTGGTCTGAATCAGTATGAGGTGTTCAGTAAGAAAAGTCATGCTACCTTTCTGGTGAGGCAGGGAAAGTATGTTGCAGGCTCTGTCAGTTAAAATAATGGCCCCCAAGCTTTTGGGCATCAGGGACCGCTTCCATGGCCCGGAAGGGGCATGGTTTTGCATACTGCCTGCATCCTTCAGGTGGGGCTTCATTTGTTTCCACGGCCCAGTTTCTGGCATGCCACGACCTGGTGCCGGTCCTCAGACCACCAGGAGTTGGGGACTCCTGAGTTACAGAATTTACATGGTGGGATCGAGGAAGAGAGCGCCTTCTCTGCCATTGCCCCTGCCTTTTGGAATATTGTCCCCAATAGGTGAGGTTGGCTCCCATTCTCGTGGTCTTTTGAAATAATTTGAAGGTCTGGCTGTGCCAAGTTGTATGCATGCAACATTGAGGTTGGTTAGCACCTTGACACACACCCCCCTTTAATGATTGTTTTAACTGCTTTCTTTTACTGAAATACCATTTTTACGTGGTTATGTTTCTATGTTTTTATTTGTGCACCGTATAGAGTCACTTTGTGACTGAAATGGGAAGTCTCTATATTTGATGAATAAAATAAAAATAGAATAAATCCTTTTGCGAAAAGTAATTTTTCAGAAGTGGGTTACAGCCAAGTATAAATGATTGAACAGGGTGTAATGCTACGCTGGCTCTAAACGTTCTTGAACACATGATCCCATTAAGTTGTTTAATCAATGCATTAATGTAAAGAGCAATAATGTTGTTATTAAGAGAGGTTTTATTTACTCATTCATTTAGTTTAGAGGCTATTGAAGAACAGTTAAAAGAAGAAAGAGAGCTTAAGTATCGAGAAGACAAAATTCTAAATTACAATAATGTTCTTGGAGGATTTTTTATGTTCATGTTCTTTGAATTTCTCTCCTCTCTCTTTCTCTTTTTCTACCTACTCATCTTCCTATTTTCCTCTTGAAAACAAGATTTACATGCTTAAGATGATCCCATTTGTACAGTATTATACTTTCAGTGTTCACTCTCTGTCTTTGTTATTTTATCACGTTTTACTCTGATTCCCCAGCCAGAAAGAACGTCCTGCTCTGGCAGACTCTTTTATAGAAGACTCTCTTCCCCATAGACGTGCAAAGAAAAAACTCTCTGAAATGTCAGAGAAACTCTCCCGCAGGCTGAATGAACTGGATGCGGTAAGTTAATGCCAACAATTCTTGGGATTGTGCTAACCAAGCAAGCAACATGACTGAAGCTAAGCAAATAGAGATGAGCCAATTTAGAATCCTGCAATCATACTCTTAAGCTTTGTTAAATCTAAAATACAAGCAAGTAAATGTAAAGTACTCTTGACAAGAATAACTTTCATTTCACCTCAGATTGACTCTTGATCTGTCCTCCTTCAATTGACTGCCCGGGTTCCCTGGGTTTGCTGCTGTGGGTGCTTTTTACCCAAGGCTGACTAGCTCATTGGCTCCTGCATTGTTTGGAAGGCGGGGTGGGGGAAATGTCTGTTGAAACAGGTTATCTGAAATCACACCTCAAAATATGTCATATGGTTTGTTTTGTTTTTCTTGGATCGGACTGCAAATTGATATGAAGCTTAGCCTGTTGTGGGATTCATGGTTAGCAGAGGGACCTGAGCTTCATACTTTTAAGCTTGAGTTCACAATTGTCTGCAAAAGAAAAAAAATACCTGCCTGTGAAAATTGGAACAACAAGGAAAGGACTTAATAAACCTTGGATACTAGTTTCTTGAAGGGATTTTTCATAGGAAGCATAAATACCCAGAACCTTTTGCTGTGCTCTTTAATAGTGCAATAGAGTAATAGTACTATTAAGGGTTCTTTAATAGTACCTCTTGGCATCACAGAGTTCTATCAGCCGTTCCTTTGCTTGTGCAGATTTGACCTACAGCTGGTGTCATAAAGTGGTGACGTAGAGTGTTTGAAATAAATATTAGACTTTGTGTACTTAATTTTTTTTCTTGATTAAAAGCAAATGTTTTGTATGTAAAATCATGGAAGATTAATTGGAAATCAACTCTGAATAGATAAAGCATTTAAAAAAAAACAATTACAGATGTTAAAGCGTGCTTTGGGTGAACAAAGCCAAGGCGAGTTGTCGGCTGATGAGGATACCCTTTCTCAGCACAGTGACAGCATCATGGACTATCGCCAAATCACACAACAATCAGGTAATACTCTGAAATTCATTAATGAACGAATTGCATTGTTCTATGTTGGGACATATTATTTCCATCAGGAATTGAAAATAGCTATATACCTGCCTATCATTTAGCATCTTTCCTTGACTTGATCCCCTCCTTAACTATCAGGGCTACAACTTCCATAATTCCTGTGGACCATGCTATCTAGGACTTCTGAGAATTGTCATTGTAATACCTTCTAGAAAGTGCTAGATTGAAGAAATTTATCTGTATAGTGGATGTCACAACAGCTAAACTGAAGGGTTTGAGCACTGTTGGGAACTGGGCTAACTCAAAAGTTTTAAAACAATAACTTTACAAAGAGCCTGAATCTAATTGTTAAATGTAAAAAAAAAAAATGTTTTCTCTGATTGTCTGTGAAGATTCTCAGTCATCCAGGTCGTAGTTATCTCTCAAAGGTACTTTTTTCTAAAGATGTATCTTATTGAATGTAATACTGGGCAACCCATATCGGATCCCAAAGACATGATAGGGCAAACTTTAGAAACAGAGCTTCTGAAATTTATTGAAAGGGCTTTCCTGATCCTTTGTTTAAAAAAAAAACCTATCGTATTTTTCGGAGTATAAGACACACTTTTTTCCCTCAAAAAAGAGGCTGAAAATCTAGGTGTGTCTTATACACTGAATACAGCATTTTTTGCATCCTGAAACCCCTCCTCCTTCACCAAAATGGGCCTGCATAGCCTTTAGGAAGCTTATAGAGTGCTTCTGGGAGCTGGGGAGGGCAAAAATGAGCAAAAAACAGGCCGTTTCCCCGCCCCCCCCCCCAGCCCCCAGGAGCACTCTATAAGCCTAAAGGCTATGCATGCCCTTTTTTTGGACAAAATAAGGCCCATTTTTGTGAAAAACGGGCTGTTTTTGGGAGGTCTGCGGAGTGCAAAAACTTTTTTTTTTTAATTACCTCGTAAAAATCTTGGTGCATCTTATACTATGAAAAATATGGTAATTGTGGTAGACTTATCTAAAGTTTGTTTCTCCCATAGATATTCATCGTTCAAGGAAAGCACCCAACAGGCGACGGTCATTTTCTGCTTCCCCGCCCCCATCCAATTATCAACCATCACATGTATCAGATAGTCCTCTCCAGAAAGATGCCGAAGAGCCAACGCGAAGAGTGCGAATATGTTGGCAAAATGAACAGGATCAAAGGAAGTTAAGAGCAAAGGTAATGGCAGCAGGAATGGAAATGCGGGCAACTAAATAACTAAATGCCTTAATGAGTGAATGTATTAATAGATGCTCTCAGCATACATGGAACCTTAGCAGAGCCAATATCCCAAAGGGGTTTTTGCAGGAGGCAACTGGACTTCCTTGTTTTTTTTCTTTGAAGATGTTTTCCTTTTTCAGCTCTGACTGGATGGTGGGGAATGGAAGGATTTATATTCCTTGCAGATAGCTGGTAATTTCCATCCTTTTAGAGGGTCATTGAAGCACTTGGAGGTTTATCTGTGTCCTCAGGCTCACCTGAGTAGTGCAAATGGTTCCTGTACTCTGCAGTTTGTTTCCATCTGGAAATCCATTCCTACTCCCACACCATTCAAAG
This sequence comes from Thamnophis sirtalis, assembly GCF_051295495.1. Classification (NCBI taxonomy): domain Eukaryota; kingdom Metazoa; phylum Chordata; class Lepidosauria; order Squamata; family Natricidae; genus Thamnophis; species Thamnophis sirtalis. The sequence goes on along the minus strand of NW_028261383.1, from coordinate 141,234,303 downwards.
AGTGTTCATCCCAAATTGTATAGCTAAAAGTCTGTAGCTTTTAGGAGGCAACTTATCCAGTTGCCTGCTGAAAAAGCACCTTTTGGACAGCCATGACCTGGATGACTACAGACATTTAATGGTCAATAGAACATGGATGAAAAGAACTGCTTTTCCACTTCAGAGGTTTTATATCACACACACACCCCCCAAAAAAAAACAGTCTGAGTGTGACAGTATGCTGCATGTATTTCCTAATGGGTGGGATGGTAGCATTGTATGTCGGCTTGCTAGATGATCTTTAGAATATCAGAGATTGTATAGAATAGCATGCACTTGCTTGGGGTAAAACTGGCCTGCTTATGACATAGTGGCCAAAATGTTCTGAAGCTGACCAGTATTGTCCTTGCTGTTGGGAGGGAATGTTACATGGTGCACAGATATGGTTAAAGCTAATAACTTGATAAAGCTAGTTCATCACACTAAAAATACATGATTGATCAAAGCCATGGGGGTTGGCTGAGGTCAATATTCTACTGATGACTGTGGCCGCTACAACCAAGAGTCTGGATGAATAAAGGTAATAACAGAAAAATAGATACATTGCACATTTGAAAAATTAAGAATGGGGAAAGATGTATAAGATTGGAATATAAATGGCCCAATCTTGTGTTATGGCATCAAGAAGTCATACAGAGAGGTCAAAGTATAAAATTGATTAGGCTGAAAAATATCCTGGGAAGTATGAATTTGTGTCATCCCAATTGTTGTGGACGGGCATGAGAAAAAAGTTATTGTTCAGTGAATGATGAGAGTAGAAGAATCAGAAATAAGTTTGGGGAAAATCGTGGAGTGTTCTAAATGGAAGTGATCCCAAGATTTTATTAGGTGGCACGAATAGATAAGTTGGAATGAGACAAAAGGGTACATAAAAAGTGATCACGCCACTTGGAGGCACAGCAATGAATGAAACTGATCATTCGTTCGTCGTCAACACTGGAAGTCTTCAAGAGGATGTTGGATAGCCATTTGTTTGAAGCGGTGTAGAGTTTCTTGCCTAGGCGGGTTGGACTAGAAGACCACCAAGGTCCCTTCCAACTCTGCTATGGTATTGTATTGTTATAGAAAAATGGCATTTTGTTTCAACAATGTGGTTTCAGTGTAAGTCTCCACACATGCACACGGAAAAGGCATCAATCCAAAAGAATGATTAATTGGATTATTCTAGATGAAAGGCTGAAAGAATTACTGAAAGATACAAAGGTGATTAGAGATTCTTAATATAGACTAGACACTTTTGGAAATGCCAGTGGAGAAATTTGGGTAAAAACCAGACATGAAGGAAAAGAAAAGTCACAGAATTAGAGCATAGGTAGAATGACAACAGGAAGCGAAAGTGCAAGTCCTCTTGTTTGTTTTATTGAATGAATCTCTAGGAGTCCCTATCTGAAGCTCAGGAGTCTGCCTGTTGAGGGCTAATCTCCTCACTGAGACTGGTCCCTGATCACATCCACTTGACCCCCCCCCAAAAAAACACCCTATTCTGACTGACAGCTGCCAAGAGATTCCACAAACTGCAAAATGGGCAGCATATAAATGTAATAAATAAAAATAATACATAACTAGGATATCTCTGTTAATATTTAGGATATTAATTCTTATAACTCCAAGCTTGGTTTGGAACTTTATCTGGGCAGCATTTTTTTTATTGTAAATCCATATCCACATATTTCAAATTTATATCTTCTCCTACCTTTTAAATTTAGACAGGTGGAAACAAGGAAGGGGTAACCTTAATATTGATGATCTTTCTTGGATCTTTTTTAATTTATTATTTAAAAAATAGAGGGAGCTTATCTTATTATCTGACTCTGAACCTTTCAGACGTTAATTACTCTTTCAGTACGTTAATAGAGTGTTTTGTTCTAGAACTGCAGCTGAACAACTGAATCTGAATATGTTAAGTTTCAGTAGCCTAGAATTAAATGGAACTCATGATTTCTTAAAACTTTAGTTTGCGAACTGCTGTTAGACTGATCAAAAGGCATGTTTCATCAATGAACAACTTCTTAGAGACAACAATTGGACTTTATTATGTCTTCTAGCATCTGAGTAAAGCTTATGACGAAGACCTAAGAGCATACGAAGCTAGTGAAAGTCTGGAACTTGCAAAGATAAAAGCAAAGGCTCAGGAAATGGTAAGGTGCAGAAGAAATATGCTGATAGTTCTGTGCATTTCTTTTTAACTCTCAGTATGGTTTGGATCATTAATATTTGAAGGGCAGCTTTTGCACTGCAGGTCAACTCTCATAGATTTAAATTTTGATGAGGGTTTTCTCCCCACCAAATTTACTGGAGCAGCACTTTAAATACAGGTTATCCTCAATTTACAACCGTTTGCTTAGTGACAGTTTGAAGTTACAAGGGTGCTGAAAAACAAGTTACTTACAATCAGTTAGAGCCATCGTAGTACCTTGATGTTCAAAAGTCAGGTGCTTGGCAATTGGTATTTATTTATGATGGTTGAAGCATGCCAGGGGCCACGCGGTCTCCATTTGCAACCTTCCCCTCTAGCTTCCAATAAGGAAAAGTCAATTGGATTTGCCTAACGACACCATGGCCCACTTAAAACCATGGTGGTTCACTTAATCATGGCAAAAAAGGTCATAAAATCAGATGCACCTCACTTAACAGCTGCCTTGCGTAGTAACAGAAATTCTGTTCCTGGTTGTGCTCGTAAGTTGAGGACTACCTGCAGTGGCCACTTTTTCTTGAGGGCTACCTGTATATAATCAGAGTCAGAGAAACAGTCACTTTTAGAATGTAGCTGGAGACTTCGTATTATTTTCTGAGGTAAAATGCCACTTGGACAAGTTACCAGTTAGCTGATTTAGTATGGAAATAATTCACTGTTCATTTAATAGATAGAAAGATATCACAGATATAATGACAATATAGATCTTTTTTAAAGTTGTATGTTTGGATTGAGGAAGCAAGATGGCAAACTCTCCCCTTCAGTGTGTGTCCAAGGGAAGCTGTTCTGGAAAACTCTGAGAGGAAATCAAAACAGTTGTCCTGTGTGAAGTGGAAGATGTTGACCTCTTTGGGTCCAAACCAGATATTTGAAGATTGGAGAATAAGATGTTCTGTATCTGTGGAGGCCAAGATCTGCTTTTGGTTTATGTGAAAAGAGGCCTTTCTGCCTTTTAGGATTATATTTTAAGGCTTTCATCTTAAAGACATGTAGTTATATTCACCAGCCATTGGAGAGCTTAAATGTCTGATGTACGGAAAATCACCAGCCTCTGCACTATGGGTTTGCCTCTTTCTGTAGGAATCGTGTGCTATCATTAGGATCTGCCTGCACTAGGATAACGAATGATCCAGTAACCATTTCTGTGTGTGTGTTTGCATCCAGGAACAAAAGTACAAAGAGAATGTACTTAAAGGAACTCCAAGAATTTCACATGCGGCAAAGATTTATTCTCGAAAAAATATACCTCGGCATTCCAAACTCAATCAGAGGATTTCAAGAGGAGGGTTTGCGAAGCCAAAAAAAGCAGCTCCAAGTAAGAACTGAAGCCTTGGTAGAGAGCCTGGCAGCCTCTGAAAGCATGTTCTTTCAGTGCATGGGCCAAGATCACTGGCATTTTAGCAGCATATACGTAGCTGTGAAAAAACATTTTTTCTGATTGTCTCCATATGTCTTAAACCTGGGCAAGAGGAGAAGAGAATTTAGGGAGCCTTTTATTCAGCAATTTCTTCCAAGGTCATGAGGAAGGCTGGGCTTCCATGGCTGAAATTCTTTTTTCGTCCTCTTTAAGTCTGACACCTGATTGGTATATCACTTACAAATCAGTGCTTCTCTGAGCAGAGCAAGCCAGCAACCTTTCCTTTCCTTTTCTTTTCATTTTCTTTCCTCACCTCCTGTCCCTTTGACTCAGATAAAAAAGTAACCATGAATGCTGTCAAGCTATATATAATTATGTGTGGGTAATTCAAGAAGAAATGTAGCCAAAACATTTCAAGCTTAAAAATAATCTATTCTACTTCCTTTGATTTCAAAATGTGTCGATAATGATTCTTTCCTCAATGCTTTACTCTCAACCAGTTTGTGAAGTGCAAAAAAACTCCACTCTGAGTAACTTCAGATTTGTTCGTCGGTGTGCAATATTGTTTAGTAATAAGTTATGACAGCTGTTATACTGAAACTGCTGTGCTTGTTTTGAGATAGGCTAAGAGCACGGAATATTAACAATGACCATACTAATTTAATATTTCTATGTGTTTGTGATGTTGAACTGATGGAGCAAATCTATAGATGAGAGAGTTTAAGATAAAGCAGCTGGCCTATCCACCACTTAGAAAAGTCACATTTCTTTTTTCAAGCATTGATTTCTTCCATACAAATATAACAAAAATGTTAGTTGAAACACAGTCAAGTATCTCATCTGGAGTTGTGGTTTCAAAGAAGAATAATCTGCATCCATAAGAATTACATAAGTGCAGTAAATATCGTTAGATATTAGATAGAGTTTTCAAAAATCAGTTCACAGAATTAAGCAGAATTAATGCCTTGAATTTCAACACCAGCGTGACGTGTTTGGCTGTTGGGTTTACAAACCGAATCATATATAAATCATATACCAAGCAAACTGCTTTTTTAGAAGTATTGTTAAGTGTGATGTGGAAACAAATTAATGATTTGTGCATTTCAGCTGGCCTTCAATGCTGAACAGCTTGTCCTTTGTCAGTTTTATTGGGCTCAATAATATCACCTTAGCCTGAGTGGTTCCTAAAATTATTTTTCTGCATTCAGGATTAGAAGGTCTTTTTTACTCCAACTATATACTGTTTGGGGAAAATATGGGCATAAATTCACCAGGAGTAGCTATTTCTCATTAGAAATGAGACTGGTAAAGCAAGGATAACCCTCAGCTGCTATATTCCCCCAGGTAGGGTACAATTGTAATTATAGAGCTGGCTAATATCATTCTTGAAAAGAGCTAGAACAGAATATAAAAACTTTTTAAAAAGAAAAATAATTTAGGAGATGCTAATTTCTCTTAAATGGACTCAGTTATAGTGCTGATGGTTTCCTTAGTGAAAGATTTGAAAGATCAAGTTAGAAGCAGAGCATCATGGAGAAAATCTACATGGTCGCTAAGATTCAACATGATTTGATGGCACATGATAATTTCTCTGTTCTCGAAACATGTTTATGTGATAAATATACGAGCCAGTTAGGTGTAGTGCAAGAATGTCCAACCTTGGCAACTTTAAGACCTGTGGATAAGTATTGGATAATACTGGTCTAATGGTTAAGGTTGGAAAACGGGAGAGTATAAGCTCTAGTTCCACCTTAGCCGTGAACGTTGGCTGGGCCAGAACCTCTCTCTCAGCCCATCTCACCTGACAGGGTGGTGGTGGTTGTGGGGAAAATAAGGGAGGAAGCTGTGTTGGCTATGTTCACCACCAAGGTAGAATACAAATACATAATATTTTTCCATCCCTTGTTAATCTAGTTATAGCTCCTACCCCAAAGTAAGTAGTCCTATTTAAATGTGTTCATACACAATCTACAGTTTATAAGTAAGAATGTTAAATCAAGTAACGTGACGTGCAGTACCATGACCATTAATTAAGTATAAAACAGTAAGCTTAGTCCAGCTTTCCCTAATCATGGCGGCTCCATGATCGGGGAGGGGAGCTGTTTTTAATGGCAGCTCAAAGCATAAGGCCAGTGGTGGGCTGCTGGGGGTTCGCACGGGTTCAGGCGATCCTCTACCCAGGATTCTGCCCAGTTCGGTGAACCCCCAAATGCCACCCCTGCTGGCTCCTCCCACCCCGCCCCGGAGTCTCCATGCGGCCCGTTCATCATGCAAGATAAGTGCAGGGCCAGCAGAGAGGCTCAGGGAGGGCAAAAAGCGGGCCTACCGGAAGTCCGAAAACGGGCCGTTTCTGGCCTCCAGAGGGCTTCCGGAGCCCAGGGGAAGAAGTTTTTGCCCTCCAGGAGGCTCGAGGAAAGCCTCTGGAGCCTGGGAAGTCTCCCCCCCTGTGGTGCAGGAGGCTGACTAGGCCATGCCCACCGTGGCCACATCCACCCAGCAAAGTGGCAGCAAACCCGTTGCTGGAACTTTTGAAGCCCACCCCTGCATAAGGCCCACTTTTCCACTGTTCATTGCTGAGGTCTGTCTCTTTTTTTCAGTGAAAGTCAAAGAGAACGATCTCTTGCCTCTGCTACTCGAAGAGTTTCCTCACATGAACATTTCTCATCCAACAATGAACAAGATGTGGCAGCAGCAGCTCTCCCAAATTGAACAATTCAAACCTCCCAGAGAGAGGAACCAGTGGAAACTACAAAATGAAGTGAGTTATCTGCAGGCTCGAGAGATTCGCAGCCTTTCAAAAACAAGGCAGAAAAATGTGCCGGCCATGGCTAAAAGATACAAACATGGGATGAAAGTCCCACACATTAACCAGGACTACAGGGAGTCCTCGACGTGCAAAACAGTTACAATGGCACAGAAAAAAGTGAATTGTGGCCATTTTTAAATTCTTAATGAACATTGCAGCATCCCCATGGTCACGTGATCAAAATCCAGACCCTTGGCAACTGACTCATCTTTGCAGTGTCACACGGTCATGGGATCACCTTTTGTAACCTCCCAACAAGCAAAGTCAATGGGGAAGCTAGATTCAATTAACAACCATGTTACTAACTTATCAATTGCAGTGATTCACTTAACAACAGTGTGAAGAAAGATCCAAAAATGGAGCAATGCTCACTTAACAATTGTCTTGTTTAGCAACGTAAATTTTGGGCTCAAATTTTGGTCATAAATTGAAGACTGCTTGTACTGATGGTGCTCCTAATCTTTTTTTTGGGGGGGGGAACGTTATTAAAGGCAATGAATTGGCCAACATGTTTACTCTAAAGAGGGTCTGAGACTTTTCATTCAACCAGAGCTTTATTCTTATAGGCTGATGTCACTCGATCACTTTGTGACACTGAAAAAGGAAGGAAATGTGGGAGCAGTAATGGAGAAAATGGATTACAAATCCTGATGAAAGCACAAGGAGTAGTTGAAAGGGGAAAGTGGGGAGAAATAAGAGTGGGTTGTTGTGTGGGAAATAGGAGGAAGAAGTGTGAGGTGTGTCAGGGTTCCAAGTAACACCTCCCAACAAAAGAAGACTCCAAAAGTTCCATTTTATTAGAGATGTCCTATTGGCACATCTGGGAAAACCTGAATCTGAAAGTTTCCAAGTTTTCCCCACCCAAATGAAAATCCAAGGCCCTGCCCAGCACCCACATATCCGTCATATGGCCCAATCAGGCACCATCCCAACTGGAGATGCCTCCCAGTCATACTCCTCCAGGTGCAGGGCAAGATGTCCTTGGCTCTCTGAGAAAGGAATGTTATTATAACTATATATCTCCCATGCCCCATATAATCCCCCTTCCCATTTTCCTATAGCATTGAATGTAGTAGGCCTGGAGGCCCAATGCAAAAGATGGTTTCCAGGCCTGACAGTGTGTTTGCCACCTTGAGCTACTTATACTACATAATAAGGGTGGGCTAAAAATCAAATACATAAAATGCATCTGCCTTCAAATGTGAGTTCAGGCTTTCTGTGAGTAAACCATGATGATTGGGGAAGTTGTAGTCCAGGCTGGCATAGAAACTATTCAGCAGGTATCTCTGGAAGAGAGTAGATCAAGGTGGAGAAGTCTTTCTTGAGAGCTCCTAAATTGGTTAATATGCTTGATAAGTGAATGAAAAATAATGATTTAAAAGATCTGTGGGGTCCTCGGTGCTCTCTGAGCTTGATTGTTTTCTTGCAACCATTTCATTACCCAGGAGGTAATATCATCAGTGCCACATGAATGAAATGTGTGAACTTCTTTCAGGTACTGGAAACACTGAAGAAGCACAATCTACTTGTGGATCTTCTAAAGAGAGAGCAGGCTCACAGCAGGAGATTGGTATATGGAAACAAACTAATGTATTGATGATAATTTAATTTTTAAATGTATTTGTTGGCAAGGCATTGGAGGAGAAAATAGAAGTCCAAGAATAGAACAGTATAATCATATAAAATCTATAGTTCATCAAAACTGAATTCCTTCTAACAATATATTAGAACATTATTTGGTCGCTATAAAAATATAGAACTATGAAAATAAAGATATCTCTTCAGTGGCATGCAACTTTCCACTATATAATTGGCAATAGCACTTAGATTTATATACCGCTTCACAGTGCTTTACGGCCCCTCTCTAAGCAGTTTACAGAGTCAGCATATTGCTCCCAACAAGCAGGGTCTTCATTTTACCAACCTTGGAAAGATGGAAGGCTGAGTCACTCTTGAGCCGGTCAGGATTGAACTCCTGGCTGGGGGCAGAGTTAGCCTGCATTACTGCATTCTAAACATTGCGTTACCAGAACTCACAATTGTGACTAAAACTGAACAATCCATTGTGGAAAACTTCAGCTAGTAGAAAGTAATCCTTTGCCATACATAGTGGAACATTTAAGACTCCAAGCTGAAAGCAGGGCATCGGGGCCTTGTAGGGTCTCAGTCCTAGGAATCATTCCCCAACAAGTCTGGAGCTTTGACAAATTCCAGCACCTGCTTTCATGCCAACCAGAAACCTTACAGGCTGGAGCACTGCCACTTTTCCAACCAAAGCTGCACACCATAGGAAAGGGGAGAAGCATCATGCCCTCAGAGCATTGCTTAAATATTTGCAGAAAAACAGGGGCGGCTTCCCTCCTTGGTCTTTGGGGAATCTTAATAGCGTTTCCTCTTTGGGTTTGTTTTTCAGCAAGAGTTTAGGCAGCGCATTGAGAGACAGAAATGTACACAGAATAAAGTGAGGGAGAGACGCCAGCAGATTGCCCGAGCCAAAAAATACTATCAAGATTACAGAGTTCAGCTGCGTGCCAAGATGATGAGGACCAGAACACGGGAGGAAAGGGTAAGTTAGGGATCTCACTGCAGATTGAGAGAATTTGGGTTAATTTGCAATGTTTTCAGCATAGTGTGATTGCAATTGTGAATCCAGGAAACCCCATTTCAGCAGCAAATTAGGAATGCCCACATTAGGTGGTTGAGTGTCATCACCTAGTATGATGAATTTGGAAGGTGCTTAGATGTTATAGCTGCCTCATACTATTTCTTCATCATGAGAAGTAGAGAGGCTTACATCCTCTCACTTTTGTGGTGAGAACAATGTACCATAAATGTCAGAGGCAGTGGTGAAATCTAATTTTTTTGTCGCTGGTTCTGTGGGCATGGCTTGCTGGGTGTGACTTGGTGGGCATGGCCATGTGGTCATGTGACTGGGTTAGCATGACCAGGTCATGTGACTGGGTGGGTGTGGCCAATTTAGTGGTCCATTTTGCTAGGGAGCAGGGGGTTAGACTAGATGAGATGACCGCTGAGGTCCCTTCCAGCCCTCTGTATTGCTGTACTGATTCAAAGCATCCTCTGAAGCTGCATCTAGTGCCAGCCAGACTTGTGGTCCTTCCTTCCTTCCTCTCCCTCTTTTCTTTTCCTTTCTTTATCTTTCTCCTTTCCTCCCTCCCTTTCTCCTTCTCTCCCTCTCTCTCTCTCTCTTTTCAGGCAAACTGGCAGGGAAAAAAGGCTTTAAAAAGTAAAAAAAACAACAACTGAGGATGGAGTAGCTCAGCTGTGAAGTGTGGGAAGCTTTTTTGTTGTTTTTTTGTTACCGGTTCTCTGAAACCCTGGAAATTTTTGCTACCGGTTCCCGGGAACTGGTGCAAACCGGTAACTTTTCACCCCGGTCAGAGCGTAGTTTTAGTAAGTGAACTTAAAAATAGGAGCCAACTTATCTACTTTTTAAAATCAAAATTGCATTTCCTATGCTATTGTTGCCTCAAAGGTTATTTACAGGTAGGAAAAAAAGGACTTATGATCATTTGTCACCCAATCTTTCCTCCCAATCACATGATCAAAATTTGAACACTTGGCAACTGGCAGGTATTTGTGATGGTTGCAGTATCCCAAGGTCATGTAATCACCTTTTGTGACCTTCTGATATGCATGGTCAATGAGGAAGCCAGATTCACTTATCAACCGTGTTACTAATGAAACAACTTCAGTGATTCATTTAACAACGGTGGCAAGAAAGATCACAAAACTAACTTAACACTTGTCTTGCTTAGCAACAGAAATTTTGGACTCCATTGTGGTCGTAAATCGAGGACTACCTGTACTGGGAGTTCAGTAAAATACAGATAACATAGTGCATAATTCACTATGAATTAATATAGTGAATTAACTAGTTGAAAGGAATTGATCAGTGAATTGATTTGATTAATTGTAATTCAGGTTGATGAAGAGTAGATTATTTATGGAGAACACCTCAGGCTAATGCTTCTCCCTCTTGCTAACTTCGTTACACAATTCTACAGTCCCAATTGTTACATCCTTTGCATCACAAGGGCATAGAATAAAAATTTTGATCTTCTAGCATACTTTATATCAGTGTTTTTCAACCTTGGCAATTTGAAGATGTCCGGACTTCAACTCCCAGAATACCCCAGCCAGCGAATGCTGGCTGGGGAATTCTGGGAGTTGAAGTCCGGACATCTTCAAGTTGCCAAGGTTGAGAAACACTGCTTTATATTACGAAGTTCCTAATCTTCAAGCTTTTATAATAAGTGTTACAACTCTCAGTGAGTTTTCCATTTCTGCTCAAGGATAATTTGATAACATTAGAATAAGGAATTGGATGGCTGGATAGCACTTATTGAGACAAAACTGATCATCAGAATTGTCAAAAGGGAATTAAGATTACACACTATATATAACTGTGTGACAAAGTTGGACTTGGGACCTGTGTCTAAAGATAGTTATGTGCCCTTGAAATTATTATTTTTTAAACAGAGCTGTTCTTATGCTTGTTAATGAAATGTCATTTTGGTAGATATTTAAACAACTGTTTGAAGAAGCCTTGGAAATTCAGAAACAAAGATTTCTTGAGTTGAGGTCATATGCCAAGGATAAACGTGCTGAACAAAAGAAGCAGTATCAAAATGAGCTACAATCCATGGAAAACTATTACAAAGATCAGGTAGGCTTGCTCCTAATATCGTAAAGATAGTGCTTAATATCTTGCAGTCCATTATTAATTTTTCTTCCACTTTCTTTTAGTTTGCAATGTTGGCCGAAGCTGTTTCAGAAGAACGTCGAGAAATTCAAACAAGAGAGCGAGCACATGTCCAGGTAAGTCTTCACATTCTTTCCTCAGTACTTTGAAGATGACTCCCAAGTGTTGCAGTTGAATTTGTACACAAGAACCATGGTGGCGCAGTGATTAGAATGCAGTATTGCAGACTGATTCTTCCCACTTGCCAGCAGTTTGATCCTGACCAGCTCAAGGTTGACTCAGCCTTCCATCCTTCCGAGGTCAGTAAAATGAGGACCCAAATTGCGGGGGCAACATGCTGACTCTGTAAACTGCTTATAGAGGGCGGTAAAGCACTGTGAAGCATTAGATAAGTCTAAGTGCTATTGCTAAATGCTCTTAATATGACAAAGAGTGAAATCATTATATAGATTTAATTATATTTAAAAGTATAATAAATGGCCCAACCTCTTTTTGAAGCATTTTGCTCAAGCTGAGAACTATGCATACTTTTCCTGTGAAGTTTTAGAACTATAAATGATTTGACAGATGGCTCAACATAATCCTGATGGTTTCTTTTCAGACATTAGGTAAAGTGAAACGCGAACTGAGATCCAAGCTGGAGAAAGAGATTAAAGAGCTGCAGGACATGATCACACATGATGATGATGATTTGTTTTTCCGAGAACTAGAAGCTGATCGACTGAAATCCAGACTCTTGGTGGCTTCTTTTCAATGCAGCAAGAACTATCTGTTTCTTTAAAGGCCTGGCACGCTTGTATCATATTTATGTGGCTTTTTTCCAAGGAGACCGAAATCAAAACTATAAAATTAGCAGTTTAGTCTCCTGCCCCAAGACCAAGATTAAGTTGATGTTATGAAAATATTGCACTGATATTTTCAAAGCAAATGGTTTTAAAGACTTTGTCAATAAAGATTAGCTTCCTTATAATCAAAATTCACTATCTCTGAGTGTCACTTCTATGGGCAATTTTTTATTTTGCTCCTGTAAATTTCTATCACAGATACAGCTAGTTTAAAAAAACAAACAAATTGTAGGTTATGGCACTGGAATCTTCCCAGGTTCGCTGTCAAACTGCCTTACTGGTCATATTTGGCTGTCCCACCATCCCGTCCCGTCCCCCCCCCCCCGCTCCATTTCCAAGATTGGAATATTTTTTGCTCTTCTCATATCATCTGGCCCTTGTCTAATTTACCAAATATTCTTAATTACATATAAAATATTAGCTAGACCAACAGCACTGTAATATGCAATCAAGTCATTCAATGTACAGAGGTATTCCCTAACCATGTCTTGTATGTCAATCCTGTTGTTTCGTCCTTCCATTTGGTTTTCTACTGAAACACAGAGTTAATTGCTTGTTGGATAATTTTTCTACTATATAACATTTTATGAGTATTGTATCACACACTTAATTAGAGGAAGTATCTCCAGGGACTCTTTATCTTTATTTCTCCAGGTCGTAATAGATAATGGAGATATGTTATAAATATTAGTTACCTAATGGAATTGTTGGGAAAAGCTCTTCCCTGCAGAGCTATGCTTTTATATGGCTGCATCTTTCTTAGGCAGAAAATGTGAGAAAAAACTTTTAACCTACCTTTTCCTATCCATTGGAGATAAATGTCTATATAATGAAATTAAAAGTAGGCCAGCTGTAAGAGTTGGGTTTGGAGAAGTTCTCCAGTAGAAACACTTAGCTTGTTCAACTTCTTTCTCTGGCAAATTCCAGTCAATGTTGACTGGTGTGGAGAGGTCTAACTCAAATTCACTGGTTTGTGGAGTACCGCAAGGCTTGACACTCACCTTGCCTGTAGGGCAGCTACAAAAAACCACTGGTTGAGGACATGCATTGATCTGGAGTCAAGTAGTAGCAGTATTCTGATAATACTCAACCAGATACCTTGTTGAAAGTCTGTAGAGATTCTCAATCATCCAGGTCAAGGTTGTCCCAAAGATGATTTTTCAGGAGGCAACTGGACTTTTCCGTTTTTTCTTTCGAAGATGTTTTGCTTCTCATCCAAGAAGCTTCTTCGACTCTGATAGGATAGTGGGGAATGGAAGGATTGGCATTCCTTGCAGACAGTTGGTAATTTGCATCCTTTTAGAGGGACGTTGAAGCACTTGGAGGTTTACCTATGGCCTCAGGGTCACCTGAGTAGTGTTGCTGGGTCCTGTTGCCTGCACTTTTTCCTCTGGAAATCCATTCCTACTCCCACACCTTCCAACAGGTGTTCATCCCAATTTGTATAGCTATAGATGCCTTGTTATTTGTGCCTAAAATCTATTCGGATCTGGATGAGGAGGAACAGGCTTCAGTTTAACACTGGCAAGACCAAGTGGCTATGGCTTCACCGTTATGCTGGTACTGGAGGTTCTCCATCTTTATGTATCGGGTTATACTTCCCTATACAACTGGTGCCCAATTGAGGATCACTCTCAAGGTTGACTCAGCCTTCCAAGGTCGATAAAACGAGGACCCAGATTGTTGGGGGCAATCTGCTGACTCTGTAAACCACTTAGAGAAGGCTGTAAAACATTGTGAAGTGATATATAAGTCTAAGTGCACTCTTAGGTGCATAGCTCCTGCTTGATAAGAAGGCGGCAGCTGTGGTCAGCAAAATATCAGCCTATCTGATGCTCTAATTGCACCATTTTGTTTTCTTCTGAGTTTTCCATTAAGTCTACGTAATGCTGTATTTGAAGTCCATGTGGAAGCTACAGTTAATCCAGAATGCAGTAGCATGAGCAGTTATAGTCCCATCTGCTAACCATTGCCAGTGAAATGGTTGCAATTCAAGATGCCAGTTATCACCTGAAAACTCTAGCCTAGGGAGTGGCTGAGGCTGCTCTCCCATCATGTGACAGAGCTGGCATGTTTTGAGTGCTATCCATTTATTAACCAGTGCCATCTGATGGAACCCAGAAAGTGTCCCATCTCTGCCACAGCACCTGTTCTCTTGAATCGCATCTCCCCAGAAGTTCAAACCATCCAATTCTTGAAGCCTTTCCCCCCCCACAATCGCTGAACTTTGATCTCTGGGATAGACTGGTGGGGTGCCCATTTAGTGTGTATTGTATAGTTTGGCAAGTGTGTGGTTTTTTTCCTCATGGTTAGGTGTATTATGGTTCTTATTTTAAAGTATTGCATTTGAGTTTAATTTATACATTATCCAGAATCAGTGCTAGATTGGGTGATCTTATAAATCAAATAAATACATTTTGCTATATCAAGGCCAAATGTACAATCAAAATTCCTTGTATTTGCAAAAGAAGGGGCACCGGTAACTTTTGCTGCTGAAAATCTAAAGCTTTTTTTATTTGGAAAAAAAAATGAAATATTTCAGGGTATATTCGTCATATAAAGTATTGCTATTTTAACATCTCAACTAGCATATTTGGAAAGAACTGATCATGAAGATTAGGGCAAAGTGATTATAATTGTTCTTCCATACTTTTACTGTTGTGCTGGACACAGCAATTTGAATAGTACAAATAGCTAATATTTTGTGTAATATTTCTGAGTTATACAATGCCAAGACATGTAGAAAGAAAAATCTTGAAAGGGAAATCTGTTGCCAGGCTTTGAACATACATATTGTGTCTAGGAATATAGTGAGAAAAAACCTCCCCTTTCTCCTTCTATCTTAGTTTCTGCAAACTGAATTTGATCTCACCAGTGTATTAAAAAAAGTGACAACAAAAACAGGAACGCAGTGGAAAATTTAGAGACTATATTCTCCCCTTTAAAAAAAATATTACAAATGTAAATATTTAACATAGAAATTCAAAGTCATCATCAGCCAATGGACAGTGGAATGATGCCTACAAGGTTAGCCATATTCCTATCCAGGATTTCTGTGACTTCTTAAAACTTCTCTAAGAAAATCAACTGTTATTTTATTTAAAAAGAAAAACAATTTTTAAACAGCATTATTTTATTGCTCATTTTCTGCAGGACTTCTGTGATTTCTTAACACTCGTAAGATCACTGTTAATTTATTTAAAAATAAAAAAAACAACTTTTAAAACCTTTGATGCTGTGACAGTGCAAACAGCATTCAATTTTATTGCTCAATTTCTGCATGGGTACATACTCAAAATGTTTTATACAGATGTATTGTAAAGCTCATGTAACAGCTTTGTGAAAATACAATATCAATGCTAAACACATTCTGTAATAAATACAACAGAAATGGAACTGAAAAATGTGTCAGTTTGTGGCAGAAGGAAATATACCAAATATAGGTTTGTTTTAGTAGGACAAAACGTTTAGGATTTGGCAGAGTGAGAAATCTTCTAAATAAACAGTATGCCTTAACTAGAAATTGAACCTGTTAACTATATAGTGCAGTTCAAAGTCTGTAGCAGTGATGTCATGCTACATTACAAATGTGATTATAAAAGCACAAGTTCCTTCCATTAATGCAGCCAGTTTAACTGCACCACAGGTTTAACGATATGGTGTTGAAGAATTAAAAAAAAAATCTGTGTGCTCTGGACTCTAGTACAAACACAAACATTTGGTAAAAATAAAAATCAGTTTAGAGAAACTGAATCTATGTGCAAAAAATAGAATACATACTGTACAAAGCACCATTACCAAACTTTACACCTAGGAATTAAACTTGAAAATGCGTCTGAGTACTTAATCACAGAATCCTAGCAAATTGTCACTGTTCATTTTAACACATTCATTCCTGAAAAGAAAACATGGAAATGTGAGGTGGCATCTCTCAACTATTCAATCCACGTTCAGAATTGATGAAGAAATCCTATGGGAAAAAGTGGTGCACTGGAAATAAATATTCACATTTAAACCTAGGGTAAAAATCCAAAGGTCCAGCATCCTATTTAGCACTGGGGAAAAGAGGCATTGGCTATACATCTGCAACGGATGGGTTGAGAAGAGCTTCCGGTAAGTTGTGTGCTTTAAAGCTTTTAATGGTTTTTATGCAGATAAAAAGGCACTCAGAAGACCTGAGAATTTTATTTGCATTCGTCTGCTTAGTGTTGGTTCAAGCAAGATGCAGGCATAGTTTAATTTTGCCTAATACATAGAGAATTAGACTAGTGCTGTAACAGAAGGTTCTCTGAACACCATTTAAAATAGGGCAACAATGCAGTCACTGTTCAAAAAGGTAAGTTTAGGAATTAGACCAGGTTGGATTTGCCTTTTCCCAAACTTAACACCCCATTGTCTTCACCGTTGACAATTTTTTTCAGCTCTCAATTTCCACTCTTAAGATTGCTAGGTTTTATCCTATTCAAAATAGAGGCATCTTAAACAAGACAAGACAAGGCTATTACTGCCAATCTAATGGTAAGTCTGCAGAAAAGGAAGAACAGGTAGCTTTTCCTTATGGAGCAAGAAACAAAGTGGGTTTTAGATACAATCTACTTCTCCAAGAAGCTCCCGAGGAGTTCGTGTACATACAAAAGAAAAGACCTGAATGGTCAATTATAAAAGGCAGGAATCCACCTTCAGAGGTGCTCAATGGTGTATGAAAACCAAGGCTCCATAAGTTCTTCATTCAACTTTTAGAAAATAAATCGACGCTATTCCTGAAACCTGAAAGATCAGCTGAAAAAGGCAGAGATTATCCCAGAGATGATCTGAAGAAAAAAAAAAATAACTTCAGACAGGCACAAAAGAAGATATCCTAACTGGGAATAAGGGCTTGTTCCTTATCAGCTTCAAATTTATTTTATTGGGAGCGGATAAACTGGTGCTCGACAGATATTTTGTAGCAAACCTTCACAACCTATTACTGATGGTGCTGACCAGAATCGCTAGAAGGTAAAATCCAAAACTTCTGAAGGGCGACCAACTCTCTACTCTGGAACTAAGCTGCCACACATGCCTCAGTAGCAGGCTTTGAATAACTGTAATGCTGCAGAGACCATAAACAGTAATCTAATCTACCAGAAACTTTATTATTTCTGTTCAACTATGAATCATAAATAGACCATCTATCATCACCAACTCCTAGACTACAATTGTCTAATTTGTGCAATTGCTTCTTATTCCAATATTTCTGCCTTTTTGCATCAACAAAGGTACCATGAAATTATTTCAAGAACAAACAGTCAAATGAAAACTACACTTTATCCTCGAAATGCAATGTGCGCCTGATGGAACTGGCAATTGCCATACAAACCCGCTAGACTCCAGGATCAGCACTTGGACCAAGTCAGAAATGAAACACTACATATAGTGAGTGAACATGCTTTGCCCTTCTTGCCTTTCCTTCACCTTCTTTTAAAACATTTTCTTAAAGATCGACCAGCAAAGCTACGCAGTTTTCGAAGTGTAATTGGCACTCTTGATTATCAGTATAATAATAATAATAATAGTAATAATAAAAAGTGGTGGCTTACAATTAGTTCTTAGAGCATGCATTGCATTGTTTACTGTCCCTTGACTGTGGAAAGGTAAGCAGCTGAACTTTTTAAGTTTGCAGCATTGCTGAATGAGGGCTAGTTCAACACATGCAAGCTCTACTTTAATCTGCCACATAGGTTAAGTAGGACGCATGGAAAATATTAGCATTAACGATAAACATACTGATTATGACATTCAGCAATTTTTATACCAGCTGTTGTTCTTGTCTTAGCAGCCACATGGAATTGCACGGAAAGCTTCAATATATGAGCCACCTTCAACAAACGCGCATCTTAACAATTAAGGACTGTGTTCAAATCTGAATATAAATCACCAGTATTAGAAGATGCCTTTTGTTTTTTAAGCATTCCATACATGCTTGCATTAAAACAAAGGCAACTTCTATGTATCTGAGCCAGCTGCTTAACGGAGCACATTATACCACATCAGTATTTCATCGCTGAATCAACTATATTGTGTGGGGGGGGGGGAGGTGTTGTTCCTTTATTTGTCACTACCACAAACTCATTGACTACAAGCAGTTCAAAGTAAAGGCAATTTTATCTGGATCAGATTATTGAGCAACAACTAATATACAGTGCAGGCTGGTTGTATCTGAACATAAAAGCTTTGGTTGATTTGACATCCACAGAGTGTTTTGAACAATCAACTGATGATTTATGAAGGCTAATGATATCATCCTTATATTTTTAGGAGTCTAAAAAAATGCAGCAGTTCCATTTAAAATGGAAAGCAATTTTTTTAAAAAAAACGCCTCAAGTATTGACTTTTTACAAAAATGCTCATTTAAAAAATGCTGAATGCCTACATTTTAAAAAAGGGCTTTCCACATTTACCACAAAGTACTGTACCAAATGCAGTGCAATTTAATTCAGGTAAGATTCTGCTAGAGAAATCTGATTGAAGATCCAAACCTTATAAATCATGCTTGAGAAATATAAAAATCCTGACACAGGACCACTGAAATTGAACCCATAACACAGAATAAAATCATTGCACTGTATAAGAAAATACAGTTGATACTGTGAAGTGGCCTTACTTTAAAAGGTTTGTGATTCCTTTAGCCAATTTTATGCAAAAGTTGGAATAATCAAAATACTTTATTTAAAAAAATAGCAAGTACAGGTGCTATTCAGAATCACATTTATATAAGTCAGCTGGAATGTGGCATGTACCAAGAGCTGTCCCCTTGGACCTCTGATAGTAGAAATCGGGTAAGCAAACGGATCAGATCACCTTTTACAAAAATAGTAGTCGTCTTTCAAAGAGAATACTGCTTAACTGTTGAAATGAAGGAAAAGTCAGCATTCTGCTTGTTCAAGATACTAGTTTTTAATAGCAGCTGAATTATTCCTTGGCAGGAGCCACAGAACATTTTCTTGAATGAAGAATTCCAAAAATGGTCCTTTCCCTCATATTGTCCTCTGGTAGGGGAAAAGAAAAAAGAAAAGTGGGGGAGGAGTTTCCTATATTTCAAGCATTTATTGTATCATGGCTGAGGAAAGGATTTTCTGCTTGGAGTATAAATTCAGTTCCATGCAGGTCTGCAAATGATCATTCCACGGCAAACCCACATGTTTCTTCAATGGCGGTTAGCAGCTTTTCATAGAGCTTCTCATAGCTTTCGTAAGGAGGAATGTCTATCCGATTGAAGCTGCAAGGAAACAACAAAGAAGAAGCATTTCAACTTATCATGTTGGTGACTCAAATAAGCAATACCACTAATCCTGAGTAATGAAGGGGAGTTGCATATTTTAATGGTGTGTTATTGTTATAAGAACACAGTTTCCCCCAAGGGCTTTCCTATGGGATAGGAACTAGATCCAACTAGCAGAAGACAGATATTGGAACAACACAGAGTGGGTAGTCCTCAATGGTCCTACGACCACAATTGAGCCCAAAATTTATGGTGTTAAGTGACTTTTGCCCCACATTTGTTAAGTGAATCATTGCAGTTGTTAAATTAGTAACACAGTTGTTAAATGAATCTGGCTTCCCCATTGACTTTGCTTGTCAGAAAGTCGCAAAAGGGGATCAGATGACTCTGGGACACTGCAATCGTCATACATGTGAGTCAGTTGTCAAGCATCCAAATGTAAATCACGCGACCATGAGGATGCTACAATGGTCATGTAACAAATGGTCGTAAATCATTTTTTTTCAGTGCCGTTGTAACTTCGAACGGTCACTAAATGAACTTGTAAGTCAAAGACTACCTGTAGTTAGGAAACTCTCAGCACAAAGAACAACTAATAGTAATGGGAAAATATTAGCATGAATTGACTGTCTCAACTGACTGTGCTGTCCATTTTTCCCTGATTTTTGAGATTTTTATCAAATTGTTAATTGATAGAACTGAAAAAGCATGCATGCAACATATAAACATGGATACTCTTTCATTTTATATCACAATGTTTCCAGAAAAACCAATGCTGAATCCTTTTTATGGATGGTTTCTGTAAGGGGCACATATATTGAACTAGCTGAATCATGTTGTTGGAGCTGAAGCATCAATAACAACCATATTTCTAATTAGTTGGATAACTTCAATAAAGAAAAAGGCTAACAGAGAATAGCTCCTCACTTACCAAGTATGAGCTTTTGGCAGATTATTTGTGCTGGCATCAATCTGGTGAATGGTAAACAGTCTTGGGCCAGCAGCACCTGGAATTGCATCAAAGATAATACAGTTCAATATAGGCAGACCTTAACTTACGACCACAATTGAGACCAAAATTTCCATTGCTAAGTAAGGCAGTTAAGTGAGTTTTCCCCCGAATATCATGGTCATTAAATGAATCCATCTTCCTCCTCCATTGATTTTGCTTGTCCATGAGTTAAATGGGAAGGTTACAAATGGGGATCACATGACCCTGGGAAGTGCAAGTGTCATAAATACATGCCAGTTGCCAAGCATCCGAATCTTGATCACATGACCATGGGGATGCTGCAACGGTAGAGTGAAAAATTGTCATACTTCATTTTTTTCAGTAGCTTTGCAACTCTGAATGGTCACTAAATAAATGGTTGTAAGTTGAGGATTGCCTGTATTACACAGCATTAATCAAAGAACATGCTATAGGCCAAGGAAGCAATCACTGTTATGCTGTACAAGGAAAGGCGTGCATGTAAGCAAGCACGCATCAATGTAAGATATAGATGTGCACAGTATATCTTATTGAGCAAGTTATTTCTTCCCCAAATATACTCCATTAAGGTTGATCTACGATTTTACACTGTACACTTGGTCTAGCACTAATTATGCAAATCAAAGTTACATTTCAATTAATGTGTAAAAACAACTCCAGATGCATAACGCATACACCAGTGGTGGGTTCCAGCCAGTATGGCCTGGTACGGCTGTACCAGTAGTAGTCAAGAGGCGCGCCCACCGTACCAGTTGAGTGGCTTGTTTGGCCCACCCACCCACATTCCTTACCTGTTTTTAAGGCAACCAGGCCAATTGCGCACGCGCACATAGCGTGCAGTGTCTGCACAACCTCCCACAAGCAGCTGGGTGTCGCAGGGGCAGTGGAGTGCGCATGCGTACACAGCGCACATCAGGCGCGCGTGCACGAACGGACCACGAGCAGCATACCAGTAGCAAATGTAAGAGCAACCCACCACTGGCATACACTGTGTCTAAAGGTATGTCCTTCATGAACTAGTAACTAGCACCCAAATGCTTATAAAATTCAAGTTACATGCTGTGTGTGCCACAGCATGCAGGATATGATTCCCACTCTGCCTATGAAAGTAAAGAAAATCTGAGATGCGAGTTTGACACTCTGCAAAATAATGGGAATTGCTACTTAGACAACTATGATCAAACTAGAGGCAAAGAATAATGCCAATATTTGGATGAATGGATGAAGCAAATTAATAAATTAAATTAAATTGGATTGCATGCAGGTTTACGTAATGAAAAGAATAGGGCTTAAGTAGCCATGGCCCCTTCAAATACGATTAAACCTGTACCCAGGTGCAACGCGTTTCAGTTTAGGTATTTAATCAAAAAAATCTGTTTTGCAGTACATGATATGAAATGACTACTTTGGAAAGGATAATATTTGTGGCAGTGAACTCGAAAGAGAGAGGTATAGAGATGACTGTTTTTACCTTGTAATGCTTTGAAACCCTGAAGAGGCACTCTGGATGAACCGGTCACAAACTGAAGTAATCGAGCCCTCCTCTCTTCATCAAAGAGCTCCACAGCTTTCCAGAACCACTTGACAATGTTGCTATCTGGGGTGCAATGTTTTAACCTTGTGTTGGCCTTCCAGTCGTTAACATCTATTTTCCCAAGGCCACAAATGATGAGCTGTTGAGAATTGCACATGCAAAGATCAATAGACATGAACTACATGTAAAATCAGAAGCTACTGGACCTCAGGGACAGGGAACTGTTTAACTTTTAATAGTAAGTGCCTTACGTCCATTATGAAATGATAATCAGTTTTAGATTGGATGACTGAAAGCAACCCCCCCTCAAAAAACAACAACACCTGAAGTGGTCCAATTTTAGCAATCAACGGAATTGCTTGGCAAGCAGGCATCCTAAAACAAACAAAAAGCACATATTTTCTATATTTGACCAGTCTCATAAGTAGATCAACTGTACCAAGAAATAGAATATATGGGACATTATGTAGGAACCAGTGATCAAAATTCTTTTTTTATGAAATGTGTGACTTGATTTAGAAGTTGCTTAGAGCCCTTAACTGTTCAGTAAGCTCAGTAACCTATGATGTTTTCCAGACTGAAGGTCTCACATACTTTTGAGGGCCCTGCTGAGGACCATACTCCAAAGTAAGATGGGCAAAAACAAACATTCAATCTGATGTTATTTCATTTAAATTTAAATAAAAATCAATACATTTTATTCTAGCCAGAGGAGTTTGGAGTTGGTAGGAATGTTCTTTTTCCAACTGCCCAGCTTCTATAGCAAGAGGCAGATCTGGAACTTCTGTTTTTGGAGTGAGGAGAAAAAGCAGTCTAGTCTAGCAGAACAGAACAGAACTAGAATGATGAAGCTCATAAAGGGGAGAATGTTACAGACTTCTCCATCTTTTCATACGCAGTAAATCTGGTTAACAATGGGGAAGACAGGACTTCTACAAACATCTCATGTGACAATTTGAACTGCTCATCTTCATCTCCAATTAGTCGCCACATTTACAAAGCACAACTTTGCGCCTCTCTTGTGTTTATCTGACACATCTATGTGTCTGCATGATTTTTGCAGTGAATGATCAGAAAGAGAGGGTGTGTTCTCACCCACCCTCTCTCACACACACATCCCATATAGAAGAAAAACATTGATAATTAACATACTAACCTCTAGTTCCTTCTCATCAAATGTCTTCAGCAGATGCTGTGGAATTACTTCATTAAAACCCTTCTGCAGAGCCAAGAACTGAGCTTCAATTCCTCTTAAAAATCGCCAGTTTACATACAACCTGTTAAAAAAAACATAATTATCACTGTAAAACATTTTTCTGTCTACAAAGTACAGATTCTGTCACCCGAAATAACTGTTCTGAGACGCAAGGGAAAGGCAATAAAAATATTGTAAAATAAATGAATATAAAACATTTAGATGCAAATGCACTTTATTAATTTATACATGTAACAATTCTCTCTGGATAGAACACCACTAACAAATAAACTTTTAAAATACCTGACATATTCTTTTTTACTCTCTTCTGTGACAGGAATGCTTTTGCCATTTGGCTTAAGTTCGTGCTGTATGATTTCACCATATGCATTGTGCTCCACACAAAATGTATGGTCTAAGACTCCTGTAATATCATTCTCCCTGAAAAAAAACACAGAGAAATAACTAAAAAGTAAATGTCTAGGCATACTGTACATTTTTAGTCTCAAACAAAATAATAAGAAATATTTACTTCCAAAGATCCCTCTCTACAATATCAATCTAAATAGGTGGTATATTTCCCCCACTCTTCTTCATTAAACTTTTCTCATAAAAGAATAAATGAAATTCTAAAACATTCTGAAATGTGAAGAACCTTTCCACTCAAAGATTAGACATTCCAAAACTATCAGTCTCCCCATATAACTCTACAAAATTAAATTACAATTGCTGAACAGTTTCTCCTATTTTTAGTTTAAGAGGCGAAGGGATGGTAAATTTCTGGCATGTGGTAGGTTCATTTCTAGTGTTTCTAGTGTCAATACACATAATGTAAATGTAGGGTATGTAGTAAATACACATTTACTACATACCCTAACCCTCCATTAATTCACACACATATGTAGTAAATTCAAGTAATGAGAGAATTTTTGGAACAATAATGAATTAAAGAAAAGTTAAACATGCATCTTTTAAATAAATCCTTTAATATATATTTTCCCCATAGATCATCTCTAAAGAAATAACTTTTAAGAGGCAAAGAATGGACATTTTAAAGAATTTAAGTAATCCTAATTTAAAATTAGTTTAACAAAACAGCCACTAAATTAACTGACCAGTATATCCCCCATTCCAGAAAAAGTATAATTTTAAAGGGATAAGTACATACAGTATCCATACTAAACTGTTGTGAAGATCTGGGTCAACTAATTCCATGTCGTCCAATGTAATTGGCTTTCCTAGCAGCTGTTTATAAAAAGGCAACGTAAAGCCCCCATCAATATAATGTCCGTGAAACACAGCCATTCCCATGATTCGACCAACAAAATGGAAGTAGGATAAATGTTCCTGGAATTGAAAGAACATATATAATCAGGATTAAATCAGTCTTAAGACTTAAATACAGCTTCACAGTCTTTTACAGCCCCCTCTAAGTGGTCTACGGAACCAGCATATTGCCCCCAACTATCTGGGTCCTCATTTTACTGACCTCGGAAGGATGGAAGGCTGAGTCAGCCTTAGGCCTGGTGAGATTCGAACTGCCAAACTGCAATCAGCCAGCAGTCAGCAGAATTAGCCTGCAGTACTGCATTATAACCACTGTTCCACCACAGAATATAATGTCATTATATTTAGCCTAATGATTTCTTACAAAATAAGCTTTTTAGCAGATCTGTGCCCATCTATTTTTTTTTTAATCTAATGGCTCACATTTATTTAAACCTGCTGGTCAAATACAGCATAAGCCTTAAAAAGTATTTTGACAAACCGGGTTAACAGCAGAATCTGGATTTATCTGTAAAGTATAGATGTCATCACGGGAATACTGGAAGAGGCCATAATATGGATTCAGCATTTCATGGGATAGCAAGTACAGCCATTCCCTGAAGAAAACACAAACATTGCACAAAAAAACAACTTTCAATGAAGCCTTAGGCAAAAGGTGATATGACCTAAAGATGAAACATTAGAACTGTTAGTATTTACTTTTTTTAGATTTAAAATACAGGATATTAATTTAAGGGCACAAAACATACAAGTTATATCTTAGGAATTTAAATTACCGTGAAACATTTTTTTTACTGCTTCTGCTCACTGGAAATGTAATTCTGATTATGAGAGTTTCGTGGCATATGGTTCAACTCAGCATGCTAAAATATGCTGAAATATGCTATCACTTGTTATTACATTAAAAGTTTACATTTTGAAGTGCTAAATAAATTTGTTTCCCTTGGTAATTAACAGAAACCCCCTCCCAGCACCAATTAATAGAATTTCATACTTTTCTGGCTCTGATTCATTTAATCTTATTGCCGATAAGTTTGTTTATGCCAAAATGAATTGAATTGGAAGACAACTGCCAAACATTACTTAAAAGCACCCTATTCTACTTTTAAAATATAGATAACATTTTACTAAAGAAAGCTGTAGATTAAATATGCTCCTCCTGAGTAAGAGGCTCACAAAGCACCCATTGATGTCTATGCACAGTGCAAATACAGACGATTAAGAACCAACCCTGGTAGCCATTTCTCACTTCTTTAGTTGTACAAGAGATCATTGTTCAAGAAACTAGGAACGGCTATAGTTGCAACTGTGGTCATTTGCCTTCCTGTTGTTTCATTTCCCTCCCATTCTCCCACTCCAGAATTTACCTATAATGGACTAGATCATACCTAGTATTTAAAACAATATGATTTCAAGCAAAATCAGGCAAGGCTGGGCAAAGCTTCTTTGCTTTATGAAACATTACCACAAGGTGGAGCCTTATTAGCGTAAATAATTTTACACTAAATATTTTATAACTCTAAATATTTCAGTGCAATAATTACTCTAAAATTGTTATAATCACTGTGGATACAAGCATATCCACAGAGAAACTTACCAGCTCTTCAACAATCTTGGCCAAAATCAGTTGAAAGACAAAGTCAAGTTGAAAGTCAATTACTTACCGTATTTTTTGGAATATAAGACACACCTTTTTCCCTCAAAAAAAGAGGCTGAAAATCTGGGTGCATCTTATACACTGAATATAGCATTTTTTGCCTCCCGAAACCCCGCCCCCTTTGCAAAAATGGCCATGCATAACCTCTAGGAAGCTTTTAGAAAGCTCCTGGGGGCTGGGGAGGGCAGAATTGAGCAAAGAATGGGCTGTTTTTTTGTTCAATCCCCCCCCCCCAGCCCCCAGGAGCACTCTTATAAACTTCCTAAAGGCTATCCAGGCCTTTTTTTTTTTTTTTTTACGAAAAACAGGGTCTCCCTGTTTGGGAGATTTGCAGAGTGCAAAAACATTTTTTTCCTCTTCAAAATGCTGCGTCTTATATATGCCGAAAAATACAGTAATACTTGGATGAGAGACTACCAAGAAATACTCAGGTTTGTAAAAATGTTGCCAGGTTAGACTGGGAAGTCAAAAAAACACCTCCAGAACAATACAATTGGAAACTTCTGTTGTATTGTGATTAATATGGACTCTTTTATTAAAGGAGTAGGACTTGAGCTTGACTTGAAACTTTTATCTGTTTTTAGCTCTTAGCTCTTGTCAGTTCTTTATTGGCCGTACTTCCCAATTTGGAGTGGTAAAAAGCAAGCTTTGAGCATGTAAGTTTCCAAGATCAATCCCTGGCAAAGGTTTATCAAAGGAGGTAAAAAATGAGCATAAAATGCTTCAATCTAGAGCTAGAACGCAACTAAGAGCTGCTGAACACCTTGTTATATTATACATATTGCACTCTAAAAAGATGTCAAATTAAATGATAGGTTTGGCCCATGAAATGCTACCAGTGTGCTAACTAACTTGGAAGGGAGACCGTTTCGTCCTCTTTGCATTTAAATTTACCACAAATTGCAGAACATTGCCTCCAATACTGCTGTCAAAGGTACCAGGATCCAAAGTTAGTTCAATTATTACCATTTTTTTTAAAAAAAAACAAGCTTAAGTATTATGTATTTTAAGATGGATTTATTATTTACCTGGCAACACCTCCATAATCAAGGCCTTCTTCCCCACGAAATTTTATCATTAATCTCTTCCATAGGTCTTTCGGTCTCATCTTCATGACTTGTCTATAAGACTCCTGCAATTACATTAGGTACCTATTAGCCAAATACTTCCTATGTTTTCAATTTGAACTAGACTGTATAACATTTACACTATTGCCTTAATTAGTAAAGTTTTATTCTTGATTGTCAGATCGATAAAAATGCCATTAGTATTCAGAGATACTGCTTGCATAGGTTTATAAATTCAAGTACCGTATTTCCCCGAAAATACAACATGTCCTCATAATACAGCCCTGCCACATTTTTCTGGTGGGCAAAAATATAACCCACACACTCCCCGCATATAAGCCCCCTGGACCAACCCCACACCTCCGGCCAGGCAGAGCACCACTCACCAACCTAGCAGTATCCTGAAGGTGCCAAGCCGCGGGAACCTGGGGGGAGGCAAAGGTGATCGCGTTGCTTGGTGCCTTCGGGATACCGCTAGGTTGGTGAGCAGCACTGTCCCCAGCTGAAAAGGGGGGTTGCCAGGCGGCTGCTCTCTTGAGAGCGGGCACCCAAAGAGCCGGGCGCAGCCTCATGGGCGAATGGCTGTGTTGCAGCTGGCCCACAACCATAGAGCGTGCGCCCAGAGTGGCCATTGCCGAAAGACTCGTGTTGGAAGCCGCGAAAAAAGCCAGGCTGGGATGGCGGCAGCAGAGATGCCCTGGCTCCGTAATGAGAGCTGGCACATGCATCCTGAGGCTGGGAGGCGGGTGAGTGAGACCGGAACAGCCAGTCGTGGAACCCCCCCTCTCCAGCCGTGCAGAGCGCCATTCACTGGTATTTGGAAGACGCCAAGTCATGGGAGCCGGGCGGTGGCGAACAGGAGCTCACGTGGCTTAGGCGATACCCCTAGGTCAGTGAATGGCACTGTGCCCAGCTGCAAAGGGGGTTTGCCGGGTGGCTGCTTGTGAGTATGGTCACTTCATGGCTGTTGTGTTGCATTGCTGCGACAGTGCAACACGGCCATTCACCCATGAGGCTTTGCCCGGCTCTTTGGGAGCCGGCTCGCAAGAGAGCAGCCGCCCGGCAACCACAAAACAATAAACCCTCTCCCCATAATAAAGCCCAAGCCATATTTTGTAGGTAAAAAGAAAGTAAGACCCTATCGTATTTTCAGGGAAACACGGTATATATAGTAAGTTCTGTTCAGTACCTGGTTTACTTAAGGGGAAAAAAAATGTCTTTTATATTTTATAGGAAACCTATACTCTTCTATTATAATTATGTAGTTTGGTCTTATCCAAATTTATTCTAATGTAAGTCCTATCAACTGAAGAAAAATCACTTAATTCTGGAAAAGACTGTAGAGAACATAATCAAATTAATTTCAGACTTTACCAGAAGAATGCCGTCTCCACAAAATCACATGTCCCTACTGAATCTCAAAATACAGGTAGTCCTTGACTCACCACCACAATTGAGCCGAAAACTTCTGTTGCTAAGCAAGACAGTTGCTAAGCGAGTTTTACCCCATTTTAGGACCTTTCTTGCCAGAGTTGTTAAGTGAAACACTGCAACTGTTAAATTAGTAACACAGTTGTTAAGTGAATCTGGCTTCCTCAAAGACTTTGCTTGTCAGAAGGTCGCAAAAGGTGATCACATGACTCCAGGACACTGCAACCGTCATAAATACATACCAGTTGCCAAGCATCTGAATTTTGATCATGTGACCACAGGGATGCTGCAACAGTCATAAGTGTGAGAAACTGTCATAAGTCACTTTTTTCTATGCCAATGGAACTTTGAATGGTCACTAAACAAATGGCTGTAAGCCAAGGACTACCTACTTGCATTGTAACTCAATAATGCCTTAAGATAATTAAATGGAGGAGGAGCTAAGATGGAGGACAGGCAACAACAGTTGTAAAGAGTTCTTCCAAATGTAAATTAGGTTTTTCTTTTTTTTAATCTCTATATAAGTATTTTTATATTTTTAACTCATTTTTAATCTATTTTTAATCTATACTGGACTTTTACAAAAGCACAGTGTGGCTACCATTTGTTTTAGATACATTTTAACAATGCCTTAAGAATTTTCCTCCATTTGTAGTGCAAAATCCCAGATCACCATAATAATAGGCACTGGCTTTTATTTTAATTCAGCAATAATGTATAATTCTCACATTACCTCAAAAATTTCTTCCCTGGAGACCTCTATACGGCAGTGTCCAGCTTGGGGCTGCTGCTGGGAGAGCTCTTGCCTCAAAATCTTGAGTTTTTGTACTAGATCTCGTTTGTACCTTGGCACAGTAAGACATTCAGCCTCGTCTGAAAGTTGGCACAGTGAAACAACTTGTTGCTGCTGCTGCGGCTGATCTTTAAGTTGATTTTGACGACTGAAAAGAAACAGAGAGACTTTAACTTTCAAGATTCCAAGACTTCCGGTTGCTCTCATTTCCAAGGCTTCCATAAAATGCACGTGAGCTAACATATTGGGGCGGGGGGAAATTCAGTGTGTTATTCTATCAAAATTCTCTGAAGGAGCCTGGAAGAGTGCATACTCCTGTTTCTTTTAATACTGAACATTTCAAGTACTTTATTTAAAAAAATGGATCAGAACACAATATGGACATTGCTCAACATGTCTCAAACTGCCCTATTTTTCCAAGGTTTTCAGGTGTGTCCAAACACAAATAATCTAAAAGGAGGATATCATCATACATTTTAATTGCTTTTCCTGAAAAGTTAATTTACCAAAATGCTTGTAGAGAGTTTGGCTAAGTTGGTATCCACTATACCTGAATTTGCCTTAACCACAGGAATGTAGGCAATTTTACAATTGGCACAGAAAACTGAATATTTTCACTAGCTATTAAAGAAAAATGTTATAAAACTAAGTTCAGACAGTGAAGGATGAAAACATGATATATTCAAGGTAGGTCCTTCTAACATTTTTTATAGTTACAACTCATGCCAAAATGTGCAGCATTTTAAGTAGAAAGAACATTATTTCAGAATAAAAGTTATGCTAAGAAAAAATGTCTAAATCTGATTGTTTAAGATTATATATGAAATGTCAGATGAAACTGTGAAAGTAATATAGTTCTTAGTAGACACAATGTGGAGAAACATAATTCATTGCCTCTTCCAATTATTAGCAGAAGTCAATGATAAAGTAAATCAATCAATCAAATTCATTAATTTTATGAGAAATGAGAGGCAAATATAGATGGAACACAGTAATTTTGATAGGTTTTACAACCATGGTTTTACTGTGTTTCAAACTGTTAATGAAAATTCAGTAAAGGCTTAAATATACACATGGATAAATCCATTCATAGATAAGATGACCCTCAATTTTTAACCATGATAACAAGAAAAATGACCCAGATAAATAAACTCTTGAAATTCACTGTGTCATAATTTTCATAGTTGGCAAATTTTTGTGGCATTTTGGTTACAAATTCAACATCAGCTTATCTGCAAATGATGTTAGCCTTGAATATATAATCTTAATAAGTATTAACATATATACGGTATTCCCAGGTAAACCTATCAGTGGATAAACCAAATGTTAGGGGTGTGTTCAATTAACTGTTAGGTTGTTTAAGAATCAAGAGAACAAATAATAATGGGCTTAAATTTTCAAATTTCCAACCTATTGTTTATTTGTAATTATTTATATAACTTTGAAAGTACTCCCATCTTTATTAGCACCTGAGGATATTTAATAAAATTTAAAGAATATCATGAAATCAATCCAGTACTCAATAACTTTATAGTTCATAAAAAATATTTGGTCAAGACTGTGCAATCCTTGTCAGGATTAGATTTCCTCAGACAGCACCATTTGACTAGTAATAGCCTGTGATAGGAATCCAAGTCATTTAGTTTTGTTTCTTCTTTTTAACCCTTATCTGGTTAATATAGTTGCAAAAATCATATTAAGGCTCTCTAGCTTTAATTCTCAGATTTTTCAGCATTATGCTCTGAGTACCCTGCTATAAACTAAGTAATCACTGATTAATGGAATAAGAATGTTTAGACAGCATCATGAGCCGAGGTGGCGCAGTGGTTAGGGTGCAGTACTGCAGGCCACTTTAGCTGACTGTGATCTGCAGTTCAGTGGTTCAAATCTCACCGGCTCAGGGTCGACTCAGCCTTCCGTCCTTCCGAGGTGGGTGAAATGAGGACCCGGACTGTGAGGGCAAGTTGCTGACTCAATTTGCTAAAAAATTTGTAAACTGCTTAGAGAGGGCT
This sequence comes from Thamnophis sirtalis, assembly GCF_051295495.1. Lineage (NCBI taxonomy): Eukaryota > Metazoa > Chordata > Lepidosauria > Squamata > Natricidae > Thamnophis > Thamnophis sirtalis. The sequence continues at coordinate 141,203,114 of NW_028261383.1, read as the reverse complement.
GAAAGCCCTATGAAGCGGTATATAAGTCTAATTAATAAATAAATAAGGGATGAAAGCGTCTTGTTCATTACAAAGAGATGGTTGTTTCTCTTATAATTGACATTTTCAGTACCAGGCATGGACCATGGTAGCCAAAATGTCTTGTTTACTGTCAACAGATATTTGCCAACCCGTGACCCGTCAAAAGCGCGGACGGCAAAAGCGCGATCGACAAAATCGCGCCTTTGACGTCATCACAGCGCGACGAAAAAGATCGAAAAATTCAAATAAAAATTAATAAAAATTAAATTAAAGCAAGCCGATTCACACAAAGGTAAGGGTTAGGGTTAGGGTTAGGGTTAGGGTTAGGGTAAGGGTTAGGGTTAGCTTTAGAGCGTTAGCGTTAGCGTTAGGGTTAGGATAAGGGTTAGCGTTACGTTTTTCGTTACTTTAACGGTTAGGTTTAGGGTTAGGTTTAGGGTTAGGTTAAGAGTTAGGGTTAGGGTTAGGTTTAGGGTTAGGTTTGGGGGGGTTAGGGGAAGGTTTTAGCTTTATTTTTACATTTTTTCGATCTTTTTCGTCGCGCTGTGATGACGTCACAGCGCGCTTTTGTCGAGCGCGATTTTGTCCTACGCGCTTTTGTGGTGGAACCTTGCCAACCATGCTTACTAATATCAAAAACCACTGTTGCCAGCCTGAATACAAAAGCAGCAGCCAACATAAACCAGAAGCAGTCAGGTGAAGACATCATCAACAAATGCTTTCTTCCTCCATTCTTTAGTTTATGCCAAGTAATAAAACTGTGGCTGCTGTTTTTAAATTTCATTCTGGCTGACAGAATTTTCTGTTCTTCCAGCCACAAGTTTTCTGCTGTCAGCAGTCATAACTAGCAATTCTACTTTACCCTCAGTTTAAAAATAAGATTATGTATAAACTTATGTGCTTTAAGTGGAATAGTAAAAGAACTCATGAAACATTTCTCAGGAACAGGTAGACTTTCAACTGGATTTTTTTTTTAATGGGCTTTTTAATGTTCTCAGGAGTCAATATATTTAGGTTGTTATAGGTAGAAATTAAAGGAATAAATTAAAGCTAGCAAATGTGGTATGTTAAATGCTCCAGCCTTTTGGAAGAGTGTCCCCACTCCAGGAGTCATTTAGCCTGCCTTTAAAGATCTGGATTTTTATTTATATTTTTAATCCCACCTTTCTAAGTAACTCACGGTAGCAAACATACCCAATAATACTTTATTTTATTATAACCCTCTCTGTAGGCACACGCGCCATTGCCAGCTGCTCGTTTGGTTTCTGGCACCGGCCAGCTGGTCTTCGCATGTGCCGTGACGTTGGAAAATGTCCTGAAAACGGCCCAAAACAGCCGAAAAATGTCCTGAAAATGGTCTGAAAAATGTCCTGAAAATGGCCCGAAAAATGTCCTGAAAATGGTCTGAAAAATGTCCTGAAAATGGTCCGGAAAATGTCCTGAAAATGGTCTGAAAAATGTCCTGAAAATGGTCTGAAAAATGTCCTGAAAATGGTCTGAAAAATGTCCTGAAAATGGTCCGAAAAATGTCCTGAAAATGGTCCGGAAAATGTCCTGAAAATGGTCTGAAAAATGTCCTGAAAATGGTCTGAAAAATGTCCTGAAAATGGTCTGAAAAATGTCCTGAAAATGGTCCGAAAAATGTCCTGAAAATGATCTGAAAAATGTCCTGAAAATGGTCCAGAAAATGTCCTGAAAATGGTCTGAAAAATGTCCTGAAAACAGCCCATTTTTCGGGCTGTTTTCCGGGCTTTTTTTCAGGCCATTTCCCAGCCAAACCAGCCTGAAACAGCCCCGAAACTGTCCCCTAAACAGCCACAAAAACGGCAACAAAACAGGCATGTGTGCGCCAGCCAGCTGGTCTTTGGGTTTCTGGCGGTCCAGCATGCGCACATGCACGCACATTCCAGTTTGGGCACTTGGTGTTGAAAAGGTTCGCCATATATAAAATTTATCAGATACTACACTTTTGCTGATGACACTGCTAGCTGAATTTCTGAAATCCTTTCATAATGAAAAACAGATGCATAAAGAAAAAAAAATAAAGTATGTAGCTTGGGAAGTGCAAAAAAAAAAACAGTCTGTGATTTTAGAACCTGACAAATAGAAAGTTCTTTCTGTTGCAAGAAGCCTAATTTGTTAAGCCTTTTTGTTAGCCTACATGAAACACAAATTATATTCTATACTATACTTCTGATGGTTAATCAGAAAATGCCTATTTTTAAGTCTTTGGAAAGTGCTTGACATAGCAGATAAGAGGATCTGCTGTAATATCACATTGGTCAGTAAAATAAGCCAGATTTGAAGAGTTATGCAAACCAAAAGATTTTCTAAAAAATTGTAATTATATTTTAAAACAGGTATATAAAAATCAAACATTTTTAGATAATTTGGAACCTGCTTTAAGGTTCATCTAACCAAGAAACGTATCTTCTAGAATCATGTTCCAAAATATTGTTCTGTGAAAACATAGTTTTAATACTTTTGTTTTAAAAAAAGAGACTCAAGTGGACATGCAACTATTTCCCACATATGCAGAATGAAGCTGACAAAGCAAAAGCCAGCAGTTCCCAGACTATTACCTCAGTATAGATCATGTATTTTCCAAGGCAATCAAGAGAATGGATAGCTATCTATTGACTTGGAAAGGCAGGAGGAAAAAGCCTTGAATTTAAAGTCTGAACTTATCTTAAGAACTTTATTTTCAATGTATTGAAGTGGATAAATCTTCCACGAGCAACTGTTTTATTCTTATCTGCAATAAACAGATTAATCAAGCTGACTCATATCTGTGAGGCCTTTGTGAAGAAAAAAGGAAAGAAAGATAGTTTCTGAATTGGGTGTAAATACCTACTGAATTAAAATTTATAGTTGGCATATAAAGGTATTAGAGTTCAGAAACTATATTCTAAGAAGAACTGAAATAATTAATAATTGTGTCTAGACAATAGCAACTTTTGCTCTTGGGAAGAATAGAAGTATTAAATGCAGGAGAAAAATTGGAAAATCTCTGGTGCAGAAAATACATTTTTGGGGGATTAAAAATGCTTCCTCTGTTTCAACTCTATCAGGAGAAAATAATACTATTTTATAGTTTGATTTAAAACAATGTAAGATGTTAATTCCCTTAGAAAGAATGTAATCAGATATTCCTGAAAAATCCCTGTCTAGATTAGTTATCCATGAAAATATAAATCATACTTTACTACCAGAGAGACAATTTCAATTAGCATAGAAAATTTTTCTCATATTATATATAAATTATATACTTTAAGGCCAAGTACCAATCTTCCAAAATTGAAAATGAAACCGAATCTCTCCCCCCTCTTTTTTTTCTCCTTTCTTTCTAGGCTTCGTATATCTTAGGTTTTTCTATTTTAATTTGGACAGATGCAAAAGAAATTAAGGAGAAACCTGGCTGTTAGGAATAGAAGAAATGCAGAAAATTGGTTTTTTTCATAACAGTAAAAATAAAATATAACCAATGATTAACAAAAATGGTAACATTCCTAATAACCCTTTACAAATCAGTGACTTATCAAATAGAACACAATTTCAACATCCTCTTTTTCAGAGCATTAACACTTCCAAGACCTTTTAGATTAGGTTAATCTAAAATGCACATGTAGAAATTAAAAACCATGAGAGACTTTCCTGGAAAACTACCTTAAATACTCTAAATATTATTAGCCACATATTGGTGATATCAGTGATATTAACTCACTTTAGAACCAGGTGCAAATTAGCTGATAGCCGTGGATCTGTAAACTGTGTGGTCCTGTTGTTATGATCAACAAAATAAACTCTGCCTGTGGCTGTGTTTCGGATTTCCCATCCAGGAGGCAATGGCCCAAGCTCTTCACAATTGATGTTGCTAAGATCCCTGCAAAAAACAAATAGAAACAAGGAATATCTCAGCACAGGGCTTCTGAGCCAAACAGGCAGAAATGTAACATAACTATTCCATGAAGTCTGTGCGTATGCATTGTTTCAGAAACATTATCTCTTCGGTTGGATCTCTGGTCCCTGGGAGTAAGTCCACGAAAGTAAAAGAAAAAAACACATACTCTTAGAAAAACATTGCACTACCATGCCTTGGAAATGCTGTTATCACAAAACTATACTGGTTGTTTTTGTTTTTAAATAAATATTCCTGTAATCAGCATGATTCCTACTAGAAATCTAGGTACTTAAAGGCCACTCTTACTATAGGGGCTTAAGAGTGACTTAGTTTTTAGTCATGATTTCAGCAAGTCTTTTAAATTGTTTAAGGATACTTGAAATGCTTTTTCTAAGTTGAAAACAGACCTTATTTTCCATAAAGTTTATATAAGCTTGCAATGTACTACAAATGACTTTAACCCGCCATGTAGACTACCATGAGATAGAGTGACAAGCCCTAGATGAATACAAGTTTTCTCAATACAGTTTGATTTAAAATCTTTTAATATTTGTAAAAGAAGCCTTCCATTAACTTATTATTTCTATATCCTGCACTATACATGTTTCACCTCCCACCCCAGAACAATTATGTGAGGCAAGATAGATTAGACACAGCAGATTACACAGTACATTTCATAACTTCATAGGGACCTGAAGATGGGTCTCTAGAGTCCTAGCACGGTGCTTTAACTGTTACATCATTTACCAGATAAAAAACTAAGAAAGTTAGATTTAAGTGTGTAAGCAGTTAACACTATTGAAATTGTATCAGTATCCATTAATGTTAAAGAAAAAATAAACTATATAATTTAGATTTCAGCTCACTTATTAAAAGTTTTATACTTTAAAAGTTAATAAGTGGAAGTCTGTTTGACATGAGACCATCTTCAGTTCTCAAGACCTCACAGGTTTCCATGTACCCTTATAGCTGCTTCAGAGATTTCTCTGAATTTTAAGGGTGAACAGAGGACTGTAAAGAGCGGGGTGGAGTGCCTCTCTCTTAAATCCACTGACAAAAGCCATTTACATTAGCAGAAAATCTCCACTGATTTGACTTTATTTGGTAAGAAAATTGGAGGCAAGTAAGTAATAAATTTAGGTTTAATTAATTTCATTTCTGATCAAAGAAAGATCTTAGTCAAACCCCTTCAGATGTTTCTGAATGTATTTGACATGTAAGACATTCTTTTTCAGACACAAGTATTCAGCCCACGCTACTCTCTTTTTAAATTAAAATTGAGATTTTTCAGAATGCATTGTTTTCTGAACCATGTTCTGAATTTGAGTATCCACAGAATCACCAACACACATCATCCTGTCACCGGGCAAACGTGCAATTATTAGAAATTTGTGTGCTATTTTGTATTTTATTTGTAAGGGGGCTTTGCTTAATTTCCAGCACCAATGAAGATACATTATTTTCTTACCGAGGTACACGGGGATCGTGCCATGTGCTTACACCGGTTTGAGTATGTAGGAAATACACCTGCCCTTGCTGAGTTGTCCTTTGCTCTGTTTGGGAAATTATCAATGCAAAAATAAATCAGAAAGTTCAAATATTCCTTTTCTAAAGAAAATTCCCCTGGATCTCCAGTTATCATTGACAGTTCACTTTGCCTAAGTGATGGCACTGATTCAAAATTAGCCATTTTTATGACCATACTGGGTTGTAATGTAAGTGTTTTATGGCGAGGAAAATGTCACTGATTAAAATATTTATTAACCACAAGGTCCCAGCATCTCCTTAGTGTTGCACAATTGCCAAATCATCATAGTTACCATAATCTATTTTTTTAAAATTATACTTTCTCTCTTATTTATCAAAGGAAAGCAGATAGTTATACAATTTCAGGAACACCTACCATATCCCTCAGGTAGATCAGGAGGAGTATGCAGATGGGTCCTGCTCATGTAATTCCTATGCCTCTGAGATCTAACTCTCCTTTCCGCGAGCCTGGGGTCAAATGCCTGTCCACATGTTGCACCATTTATTCCTGTAAGAGGTGTGTTCTCATCCACAAAGCAACTCAGAGGTCTGCCAGGACTGGAATATTCCGATGCTGGCCTATTGAAAAACAACAATCTTTGTTTCTTCTATCAAAAGGGCATTACAGTCTAAAATTACAGAGTTTTAAGTAATGTGTTAAGAAATACTAGTTTCTTAACATGTTACTAGAAGGCCACGTTCTAATAAATGAATAAAAATTAATTAGATTAAAATGATAAGCTGCACAAGTTGATTGGATGCTGCAGTGAAAGAAGGCACAAGTGTTGAGGACATTATCTTGGATTATGGCATAACAAATTCTTGATAAATGCAGCACTGCCATCAGACCTAATAAAAGAATTGTCACGTAACAAATACTCCTCTTCAGGCATCTACCGCCAAAATCCAAACAGTTCTTTCATATAAATATGAACAGATTGGCTGGGCATAAAACATGTCCCTTCAATGATCTGGCTGCAACGTTTTACATCAGAAGCAGTTTCAGCCCCCGGGGTAATTCTGTGTAAAGCATATTTCCAGTAATCCAGCCCTAAAATTATCACCACAAGGATTGCTGAGGCCAGATTAGTCCTGACAAGGAATGGTTACAGCTGGTAGTAGGAAAAAGTTCTCCTTGCTACAGAGACCACTAATGCCTCCTTTGATAATAAAAGTTCTAAAACCATCCCAACATTGAGAAATGTTCACACTGTTTGCATTGTACTAAAGATGAAACAAAGAAGACTTGGAGGAATGGAGATGAGAGATCTGATTTCCTACCTATTAGCAATAACACAGTTGCCAACTTCACAACCCACAATAGAAGAATCAGGAAAATCTTGCATTTGTATTTGTTCTGGTGCACAAGTGTCACCGTCTCCCACTCAACCGTAAGCAAAATAGAACAATTTCTTTAATTGTCCAAACTGTTTCCCTTGTTTCTCCCTTTCCTAGAAAGGATATATAAACTAATAACAAACCCTGAGTTAATTTAATGAAAATCAGAGTAAAAAATGGTTTATCTTTATATATAAATATGACCCCTTTATTCCTGCTGGGTTTTTTTCTTATTATTGAATATTAAAAAATAAATGATAAGGACTTAAGGAAAATTTAACAAAACATCGATAAACAACTGTTTTGATCCAATAAGCATATCCAGAAGTTTGAGATAATGTTAAGTGTTCTAGCAAAATGACTGTTGCAGAGGGGAATTTAAAAAACCCCTCTCATTTATCTGAAAACTAATTTGTATGTTCAACCTCTCAAGAGTCCATGAAAAGATTCCCATGAGCAAATATGTTCTATGTTTTTTATATAATAGTGTAATACATATTAAATATGCGAGAAAAAACTCTAATTTGGGAGGAAAGGACATGATTTGGCACATCAACTTAGAATTGGAGAATTCCTAGCACTGACAACCACTAGAGTTGTAGGCACACCACACCTTTAGCTCTTTAAAAGAATGCTTACCGTGTTGGTCTCTCCCACTGTGTTGTTCGTGTGATATGATTCAAATACTGAATTCTTCCAGAGGCTGTCCTCCTTTCTTCCCAGCTAAATATTTTTGTATTGAAAGAAAACAACATTACAAGAAGTTTGATTTTCAAATGTTTGAGCTCACATAGTTATTTATTAAAGAAATGTATGTGTAATATGTTTTAAACTAGCATTCCTTCATTCTTTGTTATCACTTCAAAATATTAAGCACAAATTAAAACAGTATTTGGGACATGCGACATCGTATTTTATTCTAACTGTCAAAAAATGAACTTACCCATCAGGTAAATCATTGTCAAATAGTCTACTGCAATCAACAACTTGCCCTCCTGTGCCTATCCGGTCCCTGGACTGAAGACTTACTATCAAAAAAACAAAACAAAAGTTAAACTTAGAACATTATTATGGCATATCTTGCACGAATCCTTTTGATTCAGTGATGTACAGATTTGGGACTTTGAAAATATATAGGATGCTCTTATCTTTTCACTAAACCTCCTGAGGATTACTTCAAGATAGTGGAAAGCAGTTTGATGAGATTTCAAAATGTAGTAATCTGACTCTGGAAATTTTAGCTCAGTAAACAGGTATAGGTATTCTTAAAATTATGTGTCTCTATAACCTCAAGCTACAATCTTACACCTGCAATCTGTTCCTCATAATTGCCTAGTAGAACACAAAACATACTTTTGTTAGAAAAGATTACTTTAGTATAAAGATTGCTAACAGTATATTAATGGATGATTTATCTGGAATGTGGATCTTGTTAATTCTGGAGCATCTAGCAACTTCCAATATGTTACTCCTTCCATATTCTTTTGGGAGAAACAATGACACAGCAATTCCATTTCTACGTAAAGAAGTAACTCCAAAATGTGACACTGAGGGAATATGTCACTGTTATATGATCCTGCAAGATTTTGCTTGTCTCCATGGTTGTGAACACTAAAATGAACTGGGAAAGGCAATAAGAAGGTATAATGAAGCAACACTTCTTTGCTGATAACATGTCATTCTCTTCCATCCAATTCATATGAAGGATAATGAAACTATATCAGGAATAATAATAAACTGAATTAGGGCCAATAAGCAGCAACTCGGTCCTGGCAAAACTAAGTACCTGAGAACCAACAAATGTTTTGTTTCTTCGAAGAATCTCCTTTAAGGACCATATACATGGGGAGTAGTGACTGGAAAGATAAAGAGCTTTCTCAATTAAGATGCCAAGGTTGTAGAATCGCCTACTCAAAGAAACTTGTCTAGTGACATTCTTATGGTTTGGCCTGGTCAGATATTTTATTAACACATTATTTTCAACATGTCATTCTTTTTTGTTTTTTGCTGTTTTTTGCGGTATGCTACATCTATTTTTATGTTATTTCCTCCTACTTCCATCACTAAAAGCTCTGATTAAAGCTGACATACAAATCTTGCCAGTAAAGATAAATCTTTGGGAACTTTAATTCGCTTGAACATGTGGACAATATAGAAAAGGAACTTCATATTTACCACTTGCCTTATCATTTAGCATAAGTCAATTGCTAGGAATCAGATACTTCTGTATAAAAGGCATCTCCATATCAGGGATTTTATTTAACATATAATATTATGATCTGGTTTCTCATTCGTTTTTTTAAAATGTTGGTTTACAATTTTTATTTACTTGCCTTTTGAAAGTTGTGGCAAGCCTTAACAGTGGCATGTATGACACAATGCTATTGCAAAAACAGTTTACATTTTTACGAACAATTCCCATATTCACTCCTGAATTAAAGAGACAATCTTTAGTGCTAACATTTCTTACATCCAAAGATTTTTCACAGATAAAATAAAATGATAATTCTGTGCCTAAAGTGTTGCAAATAATACAACAAAGGCTATCTGTGTAAACCTAAGTAGTTCTGTTTACTTTATAAAGAGGCCAGTCAAGAATGAAATTGAACACATGACTTATTTGTGGTTTCTGTGGCATTAAGATTAATGGGCTTTTCTTAATCCTGTTTAGATTGGAACTGAAAGCTCAAGTCTAGACCAATACGAGCATCAACCCAGCAAAAGATAACAAGAGAAGCTGGGCCCCACTGCAACCCAAAGGAATGCTGGCGTTCTGAAGGTAGGGCACCATCTGCACACAGCCATCCTTATAATTCCACCTGCTGGGATCAGCATTTAAAAAAAAAACCAAAACAACAACTTGGAAGCAGGAATACAGTCTATAAATCAAAAGTCTGGAAGTTCTCATTAGAAGTAATCTACTCTTCTTCCAACTTTTTAGATTTTTTTAAATCATAAACAACCATTCAGTACAATCGATTCTTAAATATTAGTACTGTAAGCAATGTTAAATTGAAGGATAAGGTTCAATTTCATTCACAGAGCCTAGTACCATTGACACAATAAGATGTTTGGAATGGATCTAATATTGAAACACATAACATGCAACACAGGTGTGAGATCAATTGAATTATATTTCAAAAGACCATCACAACACAAAATTGATTGTCAATTTCTCACACTCGCTACTCCTGGAAAACGAATTCATAGGGTTAACAAATACATTAACAGGATGGATCAAAGTATAGTTAAACAATAAATTAAACATTAACTTTAATAAGAAGAGAAAATAAAGCAGTAAGTAACATGTAAACTTAGTTGGCTTTAAGCATTTCAGTTAAACAGTTATCTGAATGTCACTGTTGAAAATCTATATAAATTATATATACTTGCCAAAGCGTAAATAGAAATGGTAAGAGGAGGGCAATTATTAATAAGGAAGACAAAAAATGAATGCCAAGTAATGTTGATAAGCAGAAATAAAAGAGTTTCATGCAATGGTTTCTCTTTCCAATCAAAATTGGAATTCAATCACTCAGCAGAGCTCCAAAGGGGAGAACGCTTTCATTCTGCCTATGCTTTAATCTCTCCAAATCTTCTTCAGACAATAGGGAATCCTCATGAACCACATGGGAGAAGGCAAAAGGGGGGGGGGGGGAGAAAGTGGATACAAAAGAAGAAATAAAATGCCATTCACTTTTATTCATAAAAAATCTTTGCTGTATCAAAGGGGCTTTTATGGACAATACGTTTAACCTAATGTACTCTATACCATATTCCTCTTCCACATTTTTACAGGGACCTCTTCCAAAAGACTATAATGCATTACCTGTTATGTGTTATTCTTAGAAAAGAAACTGTACCACAGAAGCCTCAAAAACTTCTTTGCCAATAGAATGAAGTCTTATAGTAGCTTTAGGCTGAGTTTTCTGTCAAACCTACATAGGACTATGTCGAAATCATACCGTTCTGACTCAAAACAGACTTAAGTAACAGAAGAATCATCTTGTCAGGCCTAGAAACCATCTTGGGCATTGGATCTTCAGGCTTGCCATGTTTAGTGCCGTGGGAAACTGGGAGGGGAGGGCATTGTATGAAGCTGGGGAGTTATATAGTCATAACAACATTCCTTTCCCCGAGAGTCAAGGCCACTCTACCCTGTACCTGTAAGGGTGTGACTAATAAACATCTCCAATTGGGACGGTGCGTTGATTGGACCATATGACAGACATGTGGGTGTTGGGACAGGAACTGGGACTTTCTTTTGGGTGGGAAAAACCTGGAAGCTTTCAGATTCGGGTGTTCCCAGATGTGCCAATATGGCATTCTCTAATAAATGGAACTTTGAGGAATGCCTAGCCTCGGAGTCTTTTTTCGTTGGGGGTGCTACTTGGAACCTAACACATACTTTGCATTCCTTTTTTTTTTCATTTCCACCCTGGTGTTTGAAATACACATTTAAATTTGGTCTGGTGGGACCTAGTGGTTAAGGTGCTGGTTAGAAACCAAGAGACTGTGACCCAAAGATGCTTTCAAAAGTTTAGTTGCCTTTTGAAAAAGCACTTTTGGGACAACCATGAGCTGGATGGCTGAGAATCTCCATAGACAAGAGATTGTGAATTCTAATCCTGCCTTCCCATGAAAGCCAGCTAGTTGACCTTGAGCCATATCTCTCTCTCTCTCTCTTTCTCTCTCTCTCTCTCTCTCTCTCTCTCTCCCTCTCTCTCCCTCTTTCTCCCTCTCTCTCTCCCTCTCTCTCTCTCTCTCTCTTTCACCACCTTGTGTTATTTAAAAAAATAATCAAGGCAGGTTATAAAATAAAACAAACAAAATAAAATCATTACTTACCTACTATCTGTCCTCTAACTGTATCATTGTCATTTGGTCCAAGTTTGCAGAGATCTAATCTCTGATCTATTAAAAAAAAGGAAGCACATCTTATTTCTATGTAATGATCATGTAAGGTAATTTCTATGGCAAAATACATATTGCTGAATTAAACATTTCTAGAATTTCAAAAGAAGATGAAGAGCATACTGGTCTTCATCTTCCCCAAAGCCACTTTTGACTAATGGTTAAAATACCAGTCTTAAAAAGTCAGAGGCTGTGAGTTCAAGTTCTGTCTTAGGCATGAAAGCTACCTGGGTGACTATGGGCCAGTCATTCTCTCTCAGCTCAACCCACCTCATAGGGGTTGTGGTGGTGGTGAAAAAATAGGAGAAGGACGTTGGAGTGGATATGTTCACTGCTTTATTTGTAAAAATAATTAAGGCAGGATACAAATCAATCAATCACAAATAAATTATAATTTCCATAGAAATAATTTTAAAGTCACTCTAAAAAGCTTATTTCAAAATACCGAAGTACTTTTGTTCTGCCTACTTACAACCAGTGTCTTTGAGGCGGTTGATAGCATTAGAAAGAAGTCTCACACAACCCAGAAAACCAGCTCCCTGTTTTTTATGGATTTTCTTGTGGTTCCATACACTGATTGTTATAGAGTCAGACTTTCCAATGTATCTAAGGAGGGGAAAAAGACAGGAATCAGCAATAAAACATATGTTGACTTCATACTTCTAACAGTCTATTAGAAGACAATTTTTGACTGCAATTTTTTTAGAGCTTCATAACATATTGTTATTTTTATTTTATGCTGAAGAAGAGGTCAAATGCATTATACACAGACTTGTCTCCATCATAATTTACTCATAAAAAGATTCTACTTGAACAAATGTCAAAGGAGCTTTTTAAAAATATATCATACATTGCTGACATCCTTTGGCTAGACAGTCACAGTCTGTCAAACAAAAAAAATGGTATGTTGTTGAGTGTTTAATTTGGAGGATGAGTTCTTACACTTAAGAATTATGTTTCTCTTTGGGAAATGTTTAGTAAGCCTCTCCCATTACGTGCATTCTGTCATAGTACAAACACCTAAATGTTCGATTTACTAAAACATCCTTCTACACTCACTTGTTTAAATCATTTATTCACCCATCACACACATACCCCAGAGTTGCAATGCAGCATAACATAGGTGGTCCTTGACCTATAACAGTTTGTTTCGTGACCGTTCAAAGTTACAACGGCACTGAAAAATGTGACTTATGATCGTTTTTCACAGTTACAACCTTTGCAGCATCTCCATGGTCATGCGATCAAAATTCAGATGTTTGGCAATTGGTTCATATTTATCCCAAGGTTGTGTGATCATTTTTGTGACCTTCGCACAAGCAAAGTCAATGGGGAAGCCAGATTCACTTAACAACAGGGTTACCAGCTTACCAACTGCAGTGATTTACTTAACAGCTGAGGCAAGAAAAGTTGTAAAATGGGGCAAATGTGTCACTTAACAACAGAAATTTGGGGCTCAATTGTGGTTGTAAGTTGAGGATGACTTCTATAAATGCTCTCATAGCTTACAAATCAATCACTGATTATTTTCCAAGACTTAAAATGATGTCTTTTTGGAAAAGACTACTCATATAATGGTATTTTCAACTTGTTTCTACATACAATTTCTCTTAACAAACACAAAGGTTTCAGTTCAATACCCACATATATATGAGGGGAACAGACGCATTGCAACTGCAGCCCTCCAATTACAAAAAAAGGGGGGAGAATGTCTTCTATGTGCTAGCTCTCTAAGAGGCACTCATGGGACTACCATTCCAGCAAATGGTGTCAGCAGCTAGAGAGGAACTATTTCTTAGTGTTACATGTAGTGTGCATTTTTGCCCATGTTCCAAGAAAATCACTGAAATTTTTATACACTACAGATAGTCTAACTCAAAATTATGACAGCTTAGAAAGGGTGTTTTACATTCCATAAAGCACTTCTGGCCATTGTAAAATGCCATGGTACACCTCCTCACAGTCATGTCAGTCACACTTATGACTAATTGTCAAGTGCCCTGTGATCATGTGATTGCCATTTGAGATCTTTTCTGCCAGCTTTCCCGGAAACTCACTGGGGAAGCTGGTAGAGATGGTTACAAGCTGCCACCACTTACCAAAGGGTTTCCCCTCCTCACCATGCACTGGGCAGGGGAGGGATGGAAATCCTTTATCAGATTGTAGAAAGGAAGCTCGGATCTTAAGGACCTCTGTGTGATTCTCCAACCCGGTGGAGGAGTTCCCTTCCACACATGGAGAAGAGAGGAACTTCTGAGCTGGACTGAAGAAATCGTGAAGATTTTTAATGCTTTCAAATTTTTTCCAGGTCTATAGAACAGCAGTCCCCAAACTTTCCAGCTTGGTGGACCGGTTGGAGGGGGGGGAGAGGAGAGGGGATGTTTCCGTGTGAGCAGAGGGCACACAGATGACACACATAGCTCCATTTGGCACATGCCACACGCACAAATGGAGCCTCAAGTATGCTCATGCAAGATGGAGCTGTGTGGCATACTCGCCTGCTGCTTCCGCAGCTCCGTTCTGAACGGGCTGCAGCTTGGGGGTTGGGGACACCTGTAATTGAATGCCAGGGTAGAACTACATTAATTTATTTAGGAAAATTTATTATTTTTAATACTGCTATTGAAAGTTGCCTGATATGATTATTTAAGAGATTCGTTTTTTTAAGTATAGAGCTTTCAGAATTATGTCAAGGGTTATTAGTGCCCAACTTCATTTTCTTGGGTGCTATATATAAACTTATGATATATCAATTAATACTTAGGCAATAATATACTGGGATCATTAGAAGTAAACATACTGGGATAAAAACTGGCTTCTGAACAACCAACCTTAATTAAAGGAAGACTGCTAAATCTGTGGCACTAAAACTGTACTGCAAGTCCCATCATCACTGATTACTACATATGATTTGAGAAGTTGGTGTGAATTTGGAATCAAATCTATCTGATAATCCAGGTATCTCCACTCCTCATCCAGAGTCTGCATTTTTGTCTCTATTTCCAGCTGTCACAAAAAATATACATGTTTGTTTTCTCACTTAAGCACTTTGATTTTATACATAAAAGCAGTATTTAAGAATTAGTATCTATGTGGTTGCTAAGAGTTGGCACACGTGTAATGACACATAATCAATCAATCAACCAACTCTACGCTTTAGCAATGAAAGACCAGCTGTTTTATAAACAAAAAAAACAGCTAACACAGGCCTGCATTACTTTTCAGAGTAATTCTTAGCAAAGACACCCTGATTTAATATATACATTTTTAGCAATTACCCAGCTTAAAGTTTGGTCATATTTAGATAATCTCTATTGACACGTACAAGTCATAATGCTGATTCCACTTTGGATCAAGGGTATTCTTCACAGTATCAGTAGAATGGCACTGGCCAGATCCGTCCACCACCACTTTAGCAAATGGATCAGGAAGTCCTGTCAGAAAATACATAATACAATGAGGATATTGCAGAAAATGACAGGCTTTAGACTTCTCAGGATACAGGAAAAGTTCATTTGGCAGCCAGGTTCAAAAGGTTAGCGAAATGGCTAACATTGCAAGTTCTGAACAACCTTCATTATCGAAGCACACGTTCTTATACCTACTCAAAGGCAGCGTAACACGGAAACACTTAACTCATTTCTTATTGGTTACCTTGAGGAAAAAGCCTTATAAGGAGATGAGGGTCTTACTTCTCCTTTTATTACAGGTATGAACTACGTGTCATTAATGAACTTTATCTGAACCTTGTGATTTGGACTTTTGACATAGGGATGTTGGCTAGAACATCTTGTGGTTAGAGGCTGAAGACATTTCTTTTAAGCAAGCTTCTAACTATCCTTTTTATGCCACATCTTCATTCTTATATTTTTAATCCATATTTTATTCTACTTTAAGGATGCTGCTAATTGATACCATATTATTTGCGGCGGTCCATTAGAAAACATCTACATTTTCTAACCTATCTCCTTTTTAATCCAATGAACCAAGGAATCGCATTATGCTATCAATCTGATTTTATAATTTTTTGTACTCAACTACATTAATCCTTTATGTAAAAGTAGAATTTTATATAAAGAACAAATTCTACTAGGAATTCCATAATCTATTCATTTATTTTGTTCATTGCAAAATACAATCTATACTGAATTTATTTGGACATATAACATTGTTTCAAGACATTTCAGGCTATCATTGTAAATAGGAAATACTTTTCTTTACAACTCTTCTCACAAGTCCAGTGCTTTCAAGAACAGAAAGATTCAAAGTCAAGATAGAACTGAAGCCAGGCGTTTTTAATACACAATCTGTTTTCAGCAGTTTTCAACAGTCTCTGAAAGCACTGCCCGGTTTTAGCACTTCACTGGACTGAAGAAAAACAGAGCCACCTGCCATTTTAGCAATAGCAGCCCATTTGTAAGTGTGAGTTCTGACTTAAATACAAATTTGGGTTAAAGACAGATTTAGAGAACAGAACTCATTTTTAATAGTACTTCTTGAAGCATTTAATTGCAAAGTAAATATGAAAAGATAACCATTATGAAACATGCACTGCTATTTATAAACATTCTGTAACACACATGAAACAGCAGGTGGCAGCATCTGGTTGACCTTGACTGGGCTTAGAAAGTTAATTAGGTCATCCTGATTATAGCAGAAGTTGGATGGGAGACCAACAGGTAATTCCAATAGAATAAGCTGAGTTCAGAAGTTGAAAAACATTCCATAAGACTATCATGGCAAACCACATCCATACTAATGCCAAGAAAACTGCATGGATGTGTTCATGAAGTTATCAATAGTTGTACTTGACTGAAATGAGCTTGACTTTAGCAGCACTCATAGTCAAAGCAATTATTTAATAAACAACAAATTTAGCCAAAGGAAGCTAGTGTAAAATATTTGATGGCAGCAACTCTTTTTAACTGCTCTTATGCTAAATTTCCATCTATTTTTAAAACTCAAGGGACTTTTGGGATGCTTCCTGATAACTGCATGTAAAAAGTTAATGCTATGAAATGGATTATGACCTTCAATTTTAGTTCTGATTAAAGTATATTATAATACCAATCCATTTTTAGATTTTACCATCACAATAAATTGGTGTTTATGGCATTACAGAATTACTATTCTCAGCATCTCTAGCAAACAAGACCAATGGTGAGAAATGTTGGGATTTGAAGTTCAACAAAAGACGGTGTCATAGACTGCCTACTCTTATTGAGAAATGAACACAAATTAAAACACTGTTCTTACAATATGCCTCTTTTATTTAATTTTCAAATTTAGATACTGCCCATCTTACTCTTAAGAGTGACTCTGGGTGGTTCACAAATAAAAATTAAAATTGATAATAGATACATAAAGGGATTTTTTTTAATTTCCACCTTTCCTTTAGGGGTTTGAAGCAGCATACATAACACTTCCTTCTCGAATTGGGCTGAGAGACAATAACTGATCCAAAGCCAACCCAATAAGCTTCTATGATTGAGAATGGAATCTCAGTCTTTCTGCTCTTAGTCCAGGGTCTTAATGTCTATACCACACTGACCTGTATTCAATAGGCAAGTATATCAATATACTCTATTAGCACAGGCCATAAACAATACTTGAAGATGAGTAGATAATTTGACTATATCAGAGTATTCTATTTAATGGTTTATGAAATGCTACCTAGTAAGACAATATCTTTGAATAAAAAACAGAAAGGTGTACTTACGGAAAAAATCCTTTTTCACCAAATTTTTTGCACAGAGAACTGAAACCAAAACAAAGGGGAAAAAAGAATTATAGACTAACATTGAGTTTTAATGTATTAATTAAGTATTTCCAAATGTCCAACAACACAATTTCAGGCATATGTACCCATACTGAAATATATTGTAAATCTGGAAATGCAGGCACATCAGGCAGTTTACAGATCAAGGATCACAGCCATATTGTACAGTTGGCATTCTGTTATTCAGTATCTTCATCCACTGGAATCAGCAGTGGAGAAACTGAGCTTGGCGGAGCCCACCCAAAAGCACCATTACTAAGATTATCCCCATATCTCTAAACAAATGTCATTGACCAAAATATATGGAGTATACTTTTTGATTTATAAATTAAAAGCCAATATAATTTAAATGTTGGTCTTTTCTATGCGTGTTTATTCAATATATAGTGAGAAAAATACAACTAATATTATAGGTCAGCTCTAAAAATGCTGCCATAACAATTCCTTTGTACCAATTAGAAAAAGGAAGTTATACAGTATACGATATGCATAATGAGAAACAAAATCTGACTCAAACCCCCAATTTACTCAACATTTTTGAAGCTTAAACAATACAGGATTTTAACACTTAAGTGATAATACCAATGAAGGAATCAAATTGTATGAAAGTAAAACTGAGAAAACCCCAAAAAGGTACATATAAATGTAAAAGGATTTGCAGATCTTAAATTATATTCCCTACTATATATTATAGAATCTCCTCCCTAATAACAAATATTGCTGCATCTTTTGATTGGGAGAAAGTATTGCATTTTCCAAAAAAGATACATCAAACATTTCCAGCAATTATTCCTTAACCATCTGGAATAACCACTATTCCTGACAAAATGTCAAATTTATAATCCAACATCACATTAACTTCTTGAACATTTTCCCATAAAGGTAGTAATAAACATTAATTTATATCCCACTATTCCTAAATTATATCCTACAATTCTTCTGGGAATGCAAGCATTCTGACAATCACAGTACCTCTCCTTCAATTTTATCCCTGAAACAATAACTGTAGCTGACAGAGAGCTGGCCCAAAGTTACTCAAGGAGCTTTCTTAGCTAACTTGAACTCAAGCCTCACTGATCCTAATCCTCTACCCATTACCCAATCCATTACATTGATATAAATGATAATACAACTTTATTTTTTCTCATTTGCTCCATATTAACTCAGGGCACATATAATCAAGTTCAAATAAATAAACAAAAACATTATTTTGCTTGTTAGCAAAACATTCAAAGAGTGGACTTGAAAGCTCTGAAAGAATGTCTGAAAAAAGTTAGGCTAAGGTAGAGTTCTAAAATAGAAAAATAGAGGAAAAGATTTTTTGGCAAATAAAAGAAATGAAGTGAGTTAAATTTTCCAGTCTTGCCTGGCAAACAATAAAGTAAGCACCTAGTTGTGGCTAATAGTAAGCTGTGTTTAGTATATTGTATGAGCAGAGTTGATTTGCCTCAAATTCATTTCTTTTAACATAACATAGGCAAGGAAAGCTGATTGTCTTTGCTAAATATGTGAGGGATATTTGCGGAAGTGGTGATGATGTTTATCAAGTTTGCCATGTTGTCCTTTTTTCTTTCTCTACTAGTTCAATTTTCTTTTTATGCTTATTATATTGTTCTACATTGTCTGCTGAATTATGAGCCAGCAGAGTTGTCTGGAGTTGAATAGGATCAAGTTTAAACAAACAAACAAACAAACAAATAAAAGTTTTCTCCACTGGTGTCTTCTCCTTGCTGAATTACTAGTCTCACCAATATTCTCTTTAGAATGTTCCAGAAGTACACGACAGACAAATGAATGGAGACCCTCCATCGGTGCCCATGAATTACATGTACATAATAGATACGATCAGGTAAATATTGGAAGCAAAAAGAATTATGGAAGAGCTTTTTAAGAAAAAGAAATGGAGAGACGTTTTGTATAAAAATAATTAAATATTAAAGCAGGCAAGCCCAACCCACAGCTAGTAATGCAGCCCCATAAGATAATAAAAACTATTTTTTAAAAAGTTTATTATTTAGATACATTAACATATGATACAGTGATTGACGATAACATTTGTAGCTCAAGATTGAATTGTGGGTCCTTGGTGTTCTGAGTTTGGTTGTTTTCTTGCAGACATTTCATTACCAGACTAGGTAACATCACAGTGCTAGTAGGAAATGGGATTTACTCTCATTTTTACATTCTAGTGGCTCCCGTGTCAGTTGTTGTTGGGATTGGTCTTGGTGATTCCTTGACTGGATATTGTTTAAGGTTCCTTGATTGGGATATTCTTTACTTCTTGATTGTTGGTCTAATGTTAATCTTGGTGTTAATCTCTGCTCATCTGGGCGTTGATTGCTGGTAAGTAGGTATTTGGTCTTTTTTGTTTCCTTTCTGGCTTTTTGATTGTCTCCTTTGAATGGTATGCAGATGTTGCTAACGTCTATGTTCCTGTTCATGGCTATTAGTATATTATATATTTTATATGTAGCCCAAGACAATTCCTCTTCACTTAATGCAGCCCAAGCAAGCCAAAAGGTTGGACAACCATGAACTAAGCATTTGATTTTTTTAAAATTAAATTCCGTCTGCTAAGTTACAGCTTGAAATAAAATACTAGATTCCACACTATTCTCCCATAATTAAGAAGTAAATAGTTATCTGAAGGTGACTGTCAACAACCTACTGAATCATTTTGCATCCTCGTGTTCTCTTCCCCACACTGTTTGGATGCTACAAGCACTGGCATCACCAGCTATCTTTATACTATGATATTTTACAGTATTTATTATCCCCATATCACCCATTCAGATACATTGCTATTTTTTACTGGCAAAATCCCCACTTATTTCAAAATTAATTTTTATTTTATTTTAACATTACCATATGTGAAGGTAAAACGAAATAGCCCAATAAACAATAAATGGAATTCCTGACTCAAATTCATGGTTTTAGAAAGATAATGTCTCCTTCAAATCAAGCTCTACTCCTACCAACTATATGGACACATCCATGTACTTTTCTTGGCAGCAATACTCTACAGAAATTGTTTGCAATTCCTTCCTTTTGTTTCTTTGCTTTTTGACTTGCAATCTCTCACCCAGAGCTGTCAGTAGCCTAGTAGTAATCCTGCTTAACTTTTAAGCCCAGACAAGGTCATTCAAGTGCTGCCACCTGTTAAGACATAACCTTTATTAGTTTTAAGCAAAATAAACTTTCCAAATTTCTTATTTCTTAACATGGAATGAGACTATTTACATATTTCTGAGTTTTAAAAAGTAGTATTCAGGAACAAAGAATGGCAGAATATGAAGCAGAATTTATGAAGAACTGACTTTTGTTCTGATGCAATAACAGTATCATTTACTTACCAGGGTATAACAGTGCAGGTATGAAAGAACTGAGTTTTTTCTAAAGTGGGGCAAAATGCATTTACAATGCAAAATTGCAGGTTTTAAAATTAACATTTTAGAATAAAAAAAACATACAGCTATTGCATGACTTTCTTTTAAAATGTAGTTGTGTGTACAGAACTGTTCTGTTTTTCTAAATAACTCAAATTGAATGTTTTATTATCACCAGTGTTTATTAATTTTAATGTTTTAATCTCCAGCTACCTTCTGATCTTCCCTACCCAGCAGCCTAAAGCATTTTAAAAAGATAAAAAGTGAAGTGAAAATGAACCTTAAAAATAAATAAAAACATCTCACTCCCTCAGTCAACAAAAAAAAAACAGAGGATAACATGTATTTCCTCTTTGTTCTTCTTGCCTTCATCGCAATTCAGAGAAAATAGAGGAAAGTAATTCGCTTTTTATGTATCTTTTTTGCACTCTAACCATCCTTTGCTGCTTTTGCACATACCAAAAAAAACTAATGGAAATTCAAATCAACAACAAAAATAAAAACTTGGGAAAAAAGACTTGAAAAAAACTGGAGGCTACAAGAAAAATATTTTCAAGAAAACAACTTTGGAATTTCTGTTCATACTCTAGTAATGAAGCAGACTGAACCTAACAACAAATTTATCTGCTACAATCTCACAGCTGAAAACTAAGGCTTGGCAAGACCTTATCATTTGTTTAGCATACATAAAGTCTTTAATGTAATACATTAAAATGTTTTAAAAGAAAAAGAAAAACATAGTATCTTACAGCAAAAGATTTTTTTAAAAATCTAATAGCAAGGCTTTTTCATTCTTAAAATTCCAAAGTATTTTTCTACATCAGCAATATGCTTTGATAATATTATTATAATATTCAGAAGTAGTAATTTCTAGGCTAACAAAAGAACAATGTTGTAATAGAAAGTGGTTGATCCCAAATTTTCTAATTTTCCAGCTTTCTGATGTCATTACACCCAAGAAAAAAGCATCATTATATCCAAACCTATTTATATATAAAAAACCTAAACAACAACATCCTCTTTCTCAGAGAAATGCATATGGTAGAGAAAATGGGCAAATTGAAAAGGGAAGTTCACAACCCACTTCAAATAGCAATTTAGTTTCTACTCAAAATAATATTCTAGTGGAAGTCATTAGCACAGTATTCCCTGATTGGTTCCCTTCTGTATGCATATATAATTAAAATATATATCCCAGCTGTAGAAACACAATGCTACATGCTGTTAGTATGTGTTGAACAAGCTATGCTTTAATGTGAATAAACCTCCAACTGCTCTATTGCCTCTTGCCAAAAATTCCCCTTTCCCTCCAGACAGTGGTTGTATTCCAATTATGCTGCTGATTGGAATGAAACTGCTGGAAGGGAGGGAATTAGAAAAATAGAAAACTCTCCATTTCAAAATACTACTTCTGAAATCAGAGGGCAGCATTGGCAATTCAAAAGCAGGGATATTAAAATAATTGGTGGGTCCCCCTCTCTTTTTAGAAGACAACATAATTTTTTCAAGTTTCTCCATTCCAATGTCTATGTACTTACAAAGAAACAGAGCCATATTTAGGGTTTTTTATGTAACCTAATATGCCTTCCAAAAATTTATAAATTGTTAACAAAAAAGACTAAGAAATTCACTGAACATCATTCAAATATTCAGGTACAATGTGATAAAAAGTGAAATATTTCTCCAACATAAAATGTTCTCTGCCTCAACTACAAAAAAAATCCACAAGCCCACAATTTCTCTAAGCATTAGTTTTCACCCAAAAGAATGACAAAAACTGGTCATTGTACAAGGGAGAGTTTACTTGCTTTTACCACATTCTCTTATATAAGATCACATAGCTCACAATTGTTCCTGGTTCCCTAGAAGATCTACAGGGACTTCATTTTACCAAATTAAAATCAGTAGCGTTTTTTTAAATTTATAAACTTTTCCTTGTTTCCTCATAAACACGTTCTGCAGTTTTACTATATGCACATAATTAATTTAAACAAGGGACATTCTGTATATCAAATGTTTACCAAATACCAATGTACATCTTACCATTTTTTTAATATCAGGGAAGTCTGAAAGGAATTAGTGATATAGTCCAGCTTTTTTGTGCTACCGAGAGAAAATATATGTTGTTTGGTTACATATATTCATTTTCTCCAGGTTTATTATATCTCATTTGGAAAGTTAATTGGTCTTGAAGGTGAGCTACTCTATACGGGGTAGTCCTCAACTTACAACAGTTCATTTAGTGACTGAAGTTACAACGGTACTGAAAAAAGTGACCATTTTTTACATTTATGACCATGGCAGTATTCCCCACAACCATGCAATCAAATTTCAGATGCTTTGCAACAGATTCATATTTATAACAGTTGCACTGTTCTGGAGTCATGTGATTCCCGTTTTGCGACCTTCTGACAAGCAAAGTCAATGGGGAAGCCAGATTTGCTTAACAACCGGGTTACTAACTTAACAACTGAAGTGACTCACTTAACAAACATGGCAAGGAAGGTCATAAAATGGGCCAAAAGTCACTTAACAAATGTTTCGCTTAGCAATATAAAATTTGGACTCAATTGTGGTTGTAAGTTGAGGACCGCCTGTACAGCTACTCCTCAAGTTACATTGGTTGCTTAACAATCATTCAAAGTTACAGCAGACCCCCAAAAGCTACAACCCAGTTCTGATATTGAGTTTTCCTCACTGTCACATGACCACATTTTGGTTGTCACACTCGGCAAGTGACCGACATTTTTGGCTGTTTGCAGCATCTCCTGGTCACATGATCACGATTTGCAACCATTTTGCTGGAAATTGGCACTTACTTCCCATTTAGAGCATAAGACACCTTATAGCAATCGATGGCTTTGTTTAACAACCGCTGTGAAAAAAGTGTAAAATTGTGTGGTGAACTGACCATCATGACAAATAAACATAATGCCAGGCTTAAATACAGTCGTAAGTCAATAACTACCTGTATCTGTTGCAACAGACCAGTCATCTAATTCAATATGAAACTGTTTACACAGCCCTCGTTTGTTAAGCTTTGTCTAATGCTAACCATCAAAACGTATTGTGCATCTTTGGTATTTTCTGTAATGAAGTATAATGCAATGTATGGAGAAACAAAAACATTACAAATGAAGATTTTTGTCATCTAGATAGAACTTTCATATGATTACATGCTTAAAGCTCATAGAAGCTCTATCTCAAAGCAACCTGTGGTTAATTAAGGAGACAATACAACTTGAAGAATTAAATTTTCTTATGAATACTATAGTGGATACATAGAGCAAAAGGCAGACACAATTAACACTAATTCTATATGCCAGTGAAATGTATCTTTTAATCTCTGCTATGATAGCATAATGCCTTGCAATTACACTTGTCCATGCAGTCATTGGAAGGCAAGATTGACTTGAAGGCACAAATAAACACACACATACATAATACAGAAACAGATATCCAAATAGGTTGATTTGCGAGTCCTTCCAGGTAGGGTAGATCAGCACCATTAGATCTTTTTCCTTCTTAAAAAGTTTTCTTTTGGAAGGAAACCTGACAGGAGTAGTAGGAAAAATTACATAGTTATAAATGGAGACTCTAGTTCTGAAAATAAGAATAATTACACAATAAGAAACTCACCTGGAGACAGACTTAATTGGCAATGTAAACCAAAATTAAGGATTGCCCACAATAAGCCACAACTAATTAAAAAGGAACTTTCAATGTATGCTTTGTTCATTAGTAAAATATGCTATCACCTGAGATTGCAAGTGAAAAAAGTTTACCTAGTCTTTACTTTGTAAGAATACATTTTAACTAATATGTTTAATTTGATTTCCTATGTGAGACATTCCATATAACTCATACATCTGATAGCAATAGCAATAGCAGTAGACTTATATACCACTTCATAGGGCTTTCAGCCCTCTCTAAGCGGTTTACAGAGTCAGCATATTGCCCCCAACAATCTGGGTCCTCATTTTACCCACCTCGGAAGGATGGAAGGCTGAGTCAACCCTGAGCCAGTGAGATTTGAACCGCTGAACTGCTGATCTAGCAGTAGCCTGCAGTGCTGCATTTAACCACTGCGCCACCTTGGCTCTTCAGGGCTCTTCCTGATCAGGGCATGCAGATTCAATTTGAACATTTAAATTTTGCATTATTTGAGAAGCTATGACTAAATCACCTGGGTAGAATGATAGTTGTACTTGACAAGTAGCCAACTAGTTATCAGATAACAAACCCAAAAGGATAGAGTTAGTTCCTTATCTAGAGAAGAAAGCCTAGATAAGGCAAATTAAAAAAAAAAAGATTTTCCCCCTTTCCTCTGTCTCTCTCTTCCTCACACAACAATTTATTTTTACTGGGCAGAATTACCACCTTTATAGCTTGGAATCCCATATTAGAAATAGCTCTGTTTTGAACAGCCTATACCGAGCAGGAAGGGAAGAGAAGAATGGGGAGGGACTTCATATTTAGAGAACCTTTCTTTTTTTCCTTCCAGATTCCATCAGAAACTGTATCAAAGAAGACCCGCAGTCTGCCTTTCCTGAGGGAGTTTTGAAACCTGTCTCTCATTTAACTATACCGTAGGCTGAAATAATCCATCTCATGGGTCTTAAGCAAAAACTCTTATCACTGCTAGAGTCTCCTTTCCCAATCAGCCCTCTTATCTTTCCTGGAGTTTCCAGTAAGTCTAATTTTTTCTCAAACTGATTCCGGAAGACAAGATGGAGAAAGGTAAGGGATGTAAAACGATCAATAAAATCAATAGCAGCAAGTAACTCTCAAAATAAGATTTCCCCTAATCTAGATTGGGTGGGAGAAAGTGTCTATGAAGCATTTTCTTGGAGATGAATGTGCTGCACTTCGACTGGCTGATTATCTTTTCTGTCAAAAAGCGGTTGAAGTAATGCATTCATTTTAAATGAGATTTGAACTTGGAGAAAGTGACACATTGGTTTCTTTTTTTCTCTCCTTCTCTCACAGCTAAGATGGGCTGTCTGGCTCATACTGTGACTCTCCCAGGGGTGAAATTCAGCAAATTCTGACAAGTTCTGGAGAACCGGTAGTGGAAATTTTGAGTAGCTTGGAGAACCGGCAAATACCACCTCTGGCTGGCCCCAGAGTGTGATGGGAATGGAGATTTTGCAGTATCCTTCCCCTGCCATGCCCACCAAGCCACGCCCACAGAATCGGTAGTAAAAACATTGAATTTTACCACTCGACCCTCCCCTTGGGAACAGTAGGATTGATGTGACTTTGATCAAACTTGTTGTCCTACCCTCCACTGGCTATCCTCCTCCTAAGTACCTATTTCAGCTCCTCCTGCACACTGTCATCTTAGGTAGTGGAGAGTGGTATATGAGGGTAAATAGTCCAATCAAATGCCTGCTCTCTTGGCTTCTCTTAGTGGAAATACTTTTGGAGATTTTCTACCTGTAGTCACTGCTAAACACCAATAAAAGCATTGTCCGCTGATAGGTCCAGCAGTTTTTAGGTTCTCAGTCCTCTCCTCTTCCTCTATTTTCACATAACTGAACTCAATAGATTGTCTGCTCTTTGTGGCAGTCTGTTGGAGGACACAAAATAGTACCACCTCCTGGTTTGCTTCCTGAGGGACTAGCCAAGAGGTTAATGGGGCAGATGGCTAATACTTGATAAGTCTGTTGTGCAGTCATCCAAAGTTCACTATTCTTCTTCTGACAGATCACTTCCCTGTGGTTCTTTTTTCTTCCATTTTTACTATAGCCCTGACCCCAAGATCTACCAACTAAAGCTGATTGCAAATTATTTTATTTTATTTATTTATTTACTCACTCAATTTTCATCACCTTCCTTCTTGCAATTGCAATTCTAAAAGTACAAGATTAAAACCAACCACACAGCATACAAACAGTACTAATAAAAAGCAAAATAATAGTACAATGTCAGAGGAAGATTTAATACAATCCATGTCATCATTGGTTACATTGATAGTCTCACGCAATCTCCAGTCCTAAAACCAAAATGAAGAGTAGAGTATCCAGACTTAACAAAGTTCAGAAAACTGCATTTATGTCCACATTTATTTCAGCAGAATATTTTTTTACAATGAGGATGTCATTTGTGACTGCTACTTAGACAAAAATTGCCAGTTGCTTATCTGTGCTTATGATTTCTGATTGACTTATAGACATAGTCAGATGGAGCCTGCCTATATCCATCATGTTTAGACTCCTGTTTTAATCATATCTACTTCACAGTATTGCTTTACAGTAAACAAAAGGTTTCCTTTTCCACAATTCCTCCCATTTTTCCATCCTATGCCTGAGTTATAACAGAAAAGAAAACACATAAAATTATCTGCTTACAGCTAATTATGTTTCTGGATTCATTCTATTACTCTCATCTTTGTTAAAATTCTGCATATTTATTTAATTGTCAAAAAACAGGACAATGAAACACTAATAAAGGGGAAGGTTCTCATAACATTATAGTTCTCATAACATTATAGTTATGAAAACTTGCAAAATTAACTTTTTAATTTTACAAGTTCTTTCAGTTTTAGCATATATCCCTGCTCCCCAAAGATAACAACCAGACATTTTTCAAACTATGAAATGAAAGCAAAAATATATTAAATTAATTGGGTTTGGGGCTTCCCTTAGTAGTTTTATACATCATAATTTATTCTTCATTGACCTCTGCTAGTACATCATGATGCTGAAGAACACAAGATCCAATTAATCCAAGTAAAAGCATTGAGTATTAGATAATATAATGTGACCAAACAATGAAGCATAGTCCTTAGTGCTCTTTGAACTTGGCTGTTTTGCAGATGTTTCATTACTCAACTACATAACATCAATACTGCAAGTCTGGGATGATAGAATGAAGACAGCACTGCATGATGGCAATCAGATCTTCAACAATTCCCAATATTTACTTTAAAGAAAGAACCATCCATAATCCTACAATATTGTAACCTACAATTTGATCTGAATTTTATTTAGGCGCTTTAACATATAAAATAGATTCTGCTTAAAGAACATCCTTAAAAAGTACACATAAACTTTTTTTTTAATTTTTTTATTTTGGTTTGTCAAACATGTACAAGGTAACAGGTATAAGTATAAACTTGGACATGAACAAAGGAAATGAGTACAAATAAATGGGAACAGTAGGACAGGGGTGGTAGGCATGCTGGTGAGTTTATGCATGCCCCCTTTACATCTTAGGAATGAGGTCCACGGTAGACAGTTTAAGGTTGAAGCTGTAGGGGTTTGAGGATGTAACAACAGAGTCAGGTAGAGCATTCCAGGTGTTGACCACTCTGTGCCTGAAGTCGTATTTTCTACAATCGAGTTTGGAGCAGTTTACCTTGAGTTTGTATCTATTGTTTGCCGTGTATTTTTGAGGTTGAAGCTGAAGTGGTCCTTGACAGGTAGGACTTTGCAATGTTCCCTCTAATTTTTTTTCAGTGTAAGCGGAAAAGTATAGTGTTTGAGCAGAACATTTTCATGCCTGAGCACCTGAATTTTTTTCATAGATGTCACCCAAGACAACAATGAAATCAGTGTTATTTGAAACTCAATTCTACCATGTAAATATCCATTAAGTAAAGAAATCTCCCTATTCAGGTAGTCCTCAATCTATGATCTTTGAGCACAAAGTTTCTATTGCTAAGTGAGACATTTATTAAGTGAGTTTTGTCCCATTTTACAACCTTTTTTGCTACAGTTAAGTGAATCACTGCGGTTAAATCAGTAACCTGGTTGTTAAGTCAATCTGACTTTCCTATGACTTTGCTTGGCAGAAAGTTGCAAAAGATGACCCCAGGACAATGCAACCATCATACATATGAGGCAGTTACCAAAGATCCAAATTTTGATCATGTGGCCATGGGGATGCTGCAATGATCATAAGTGTAAAGAACAGCCATAAGTCACTTTTTTCAGTGCTGATGTAGCTTTAGTCATTAAGTGAACTGTTGTAAGTTGAGGACTACTTGTATTCAAGTTCAAGGGATGACTCTCTATGGGAAAAGGATCAAAATTTCCCTCTATGCACATTTTCCATACTATGAATTACTTTACATGCTTTATACTTTCCCCCTTACTATCCAATAGTCTGCAGTGATATTAGCAAGTTATGAATAAATTACCAACTGATGTAGATTAGCAATTGGGGCACCTAAAGAAACAAACAAAGAGGAGAGAGGAGGGAGGGGGAGGAAGGAAGGAAGGGAGAGAGAGACAGAGAGACAGAGAGAGAGACAAAAAAGAAGAGAGGAGAAAGAGAGAAAGAAAGGGGAGAGGAAGGAGGGAGGATATGAAAAAGAGGCAGAAAAAAGAAAGAGAGAGAAAGAGAAAGAGGAAAGGAAGAAGGAAGAAAAGAAAAAAATAAAGAAAAAAGGAAGAAAGAAAAGAGGAGAGAAGAGAAGGAATAGAGGCCAAAAAAGCAAACAAGGAAAAGTAGGGAAAAAACTTTCACTGGAAAACACTATTTTTCCATCAGCACAAAACTTTCCTAAACAAGGTTAATTTTCCAGATTTTGACTTTCCGGTCCAGGCAGACCAAGAAGCCTCTATTTTCATTTTCTTTTCGAGCAATAAAATCAAATAAAATCCGTGGAGCACCAGCTCGACTCCCCCTTCCTGCGAAAAAAACCTTGACCCCCAATGCTCCAAACGCAGAGGCTGGATTCAGACAACATGTGCATATTCAGCGTGGGTTTCCACTTGCTTGTGTGGCGAGCACCTCCCACACACCCGCATCTCGGAAGCGGAGCCAACGGCGGGGAGCCCAGCCATGGGGGCTTAGCCAACAAACCACGACGGAAGCATGCTCTGCACGTCCCACGGAGAGTTGGCTGTTGCTGCTGCTGCCGCTCCCTCAGTAACTTTCATCCAGGAGGGAACGGCCTTCCTATCAATCAGCCACATGCCAGCGGAGAGAGTCCAATTGTAGCCCTAAGTGGCCACATTTCTGTTGGCCAAAGGCCCGCCGTCCTCTGGGTGTGTTCAGGTGCTATAATATCCCGGCCCAGCTGACAGAAGCTTCCTAGCCGCCTACAGACTAAAGTCCATCATGCTAAAGATCACTGTGCGGCAGTTGGAAATTGCTGCACTGTGTTTTGTTGCCACCTGCACGGCCGCGCATCCGCGCAACTTAGAGGGAACATTGCTTTGCAGCAGACAATTTTGTGTACTATGCTTAGGTCAGACCATAATCGGCGTAGTTCCAGGTTGTCCAAGAGCCCAAACTTCCAAGCCTTGTGAAATAAGGGATGCTATTGTGAGCAAAGGAATGGAGTACTCTTCTCATGAAATACCTCTGGACCCGCTCAATTGTATTAATGTGCGATATACAAGGTGATTCCAGGCAGAAAAGCTGTATTTGAGAACTAGTCTGGCAAAGGTTTTGTATGGCCTAGTTTGCAGTACAATGTTACCGGAAAAGAAGCTTCGCAAAACTAGGTTAACAACTCTTAATGCCTTTTTGGCAATGCTGTTGCAGTGAGCTCTGGGGCTTAGATAGTTTGAGATGAGTACTCCTAGATCCTTGAGAGAGTGGGGGGTCATCTACGAGGTCATATCCGCCCAGCTTGTATTTGGTGTTCTGATTTTTGTTGCCAATGTGTAAGACAGAGCATTTGTTAGTTGAGATTGGAGTTGCCAATTGACTGACCATTCTGACACATAATCAAGGTTGCTTTGTAGGACAGTAGCATTATCAGTGGTGTTAAATAGGTTTACATCATCAGCGAAGACAACACAGCTGCTTATAATATGATCGCAAAGGTCATTTATGTAAAGCAGAAAGAGTGTGGGTCCTAAAACGCTGCCTTGGGGGACACTGGTGCCAAACCTGGTGCCAGGTTTCATAGGGTGCTCCCTATTTTGACTACTTGTTGCCTGTTTGACAGGAACACAGCTATCCACTTGTGCAGGGATCCGGAAATGCCGTAAGGGCTTAGTTTAAACAGTAGTTTGTTGTGTACCACTGAATCAAAGGCTTTGCAGAAGTCTATGTATATTGTGTCTATTGCTTTACCATGGTCGAGTTGTGTGGTCCAAATGTTTCTGTAGTGTGGGAGCTGCAGATTACAAGACAATCTGTTTTCTTATTAAATTAGTTTTCTGGAAGGCATTTGGCCAACACTCCCTGTCTGTTAAAAGAAGCAAAAGTTGTGTAGAGTTAGCCTAATTCCTACAGAACTGAGAAACTGAGGGCAGATGGAATATTTTGCTTGTTTACTAATTTCCTCTGTGGTTATTCTTCTCAATTCCAGCTTACTTCAAACTAGTGTTTGTCAACTTGAGATGTGTGGACTTCAATTAAGTGCAGTCTGGTCTACTGGTAAAGGCACCAGACTAGAAACCATGAGATAGTGAGTTCAAGTCCCACCTTAGCCATGAAAGCCAGTTGGGTGATCTTGGGCCAGTCCTCTCTCTCATCCCAATCCACTTCACAGGGTTGTCGTGGGGAAAATAGGAGGAGGAAGATGTATTGGATATATTCATCACCTTAAGCTATTTATAAAAATAATACGGGTGGGATAAAAATAAATAAACTCCCGGAATTCTCCAGACACCACAGCCACAACATACCATTCTGGGAGTTGAGGTCATACATCTTCAAGCAGTCAAAGTTGAGAAGCACTGCTTCAAACAATTGTGAGGTTAAGATGAGGAAGGCAACCAGGTCTGTTGCCTAGAGTTCCCAGAGGATGCAAAGGCAGTAAATAAACAAATAATAATAATTTACATTAGATCTCGTAAATCATGACATTCTCTTGCCTTTCATGCATCCTTGCTATCATAAAACTAATCTTCTAATTGAAGAACATAAATGTTATATATATGGATATAACTTAAAGCTGTCAAAATTCTATATTTAAGTCTTCATACAGCTGATGAAAAACCATTTCAGGCACAGTATTTTGATTCTGATAAATTCTGGGGAGCAGAATAATGAGACACAGATATGGTTATAATCATTTACTGGTGGTATGTGAGCCAAATAAATCTCAAATTTAAACTATTTCTGTTTAGTGCTCATCTCATTCAGAGACGATGAATCACTTCCCATTTGGCAAGCTTTCTGCCTACAAGGCAGACTTCTGTAAAACTTTTCCTGTATCCTTGTTATAGGATAACTAATTCTGTATACCTAGCAATAAGCAAAACATCTAGTGTTATTTGTGAGACTAGACTTTGTCCTGTTTATCAGGCATACGTGATACTAAATAGTGAGGAGTCTTAACTTGAATTCACTAGTATTATTTTAAAATACCTTATGATAAAAATATTAATACATGAAGTTTTGTAACAACAGAAGAAAAGCAGCAGTTGGCAGCAGTTTAATCTGACAGATATATCCACTAGCAACTATATAGTTTTAGAAAGAAATAATTAGAAAAGCTAAAATAGAATAATTACTATGTTACAATAATGTACAATACCATTTATTATATTAACATTCTAAAGGCAAGGTTTTATAACATTAAAATATGTCAACTGTTCTGAATTATAATTTCTACAGAGATTCTCAAATAATTCCTTTTAAATTTGTGAGTCAATGTACAACATATGTGTGCAAACAGAAGCATAAAAGAGTGGGAGAACAAACAGAAAAATATTTTAAAAATCTGTACAAAATAAAGTTATTTGTTAGACCATCTGTTGAAAAATCATAATAAATTCACTTAAATCTACAAAGTTATCTTTTAAAAGAAACACTTCAGTTTCTGGGCTATTAACAGTCACTTTTATAGAAATAATATTATTTCTGTATTAGTATGACCTAACTCAACTTTGTACTTCAAAAATCTCGGGCAGACTTTTTATTATAAAATATGCAGCTATGAGTCCAGAGAATGTAAACAAATTGCTGGAACATTTGTTTTCTTGATCCATAGAGATTTCTAGCCAAGGGATTATTAGAAGTCCCTAATAGGCTGTGAGAATAATCTTGGGAAATAGGAGAAAGAGCCATCGTCTGTCTGACAAGAAGTATCTCAGCTCAAAGAAGAAATGGGGATGGAGAAAGCTTCTCAGAAGGGACCATCCCTAGTTCCTTGGAAAGTAAAGGCAAGGGAAGGGAGGCCTTCTTTCAGACTTGTAAGATTCTGTCACTGTAAACTTACAATAAAGATAGTGTTAAAACTCTCAGATTTGGTTTCTTGTCTCAAAGGTTGACAAGATCTTCGTTAAGGCATGAATGTCTTTCTGTGAAACATTAGAACAACGTGTTTTTTTTTGTGTGGTTATTTTAAAATGACTACATTGGACTCTTTGAAGCTGACAATTGTATTCTGGCTTCTACTTTCTGTTACTGAGTAATCCCAAAGCCCAGTTTTCAACTTTTTCCAGAAAGCAAATTAACATTGGAACCAATCAAATCGCAACAGGATAACATTCCACAGAACCAGCCCATGATAGAAAAAACAATGTTTTTGGTCCTGTAAATTTCCCAAAATGGGGAAGAACCAGCTGCTTCTTCTGATCCAACTGAATTGGGAAGAAACAGCCCTGCAGATAAGCCAGTGTCAAACTATAACAAGATTTGATTAAAACCACCACTTTTTTGCATCTGGAAACTAATAGGAAGCCAGTGCAGAACCTATGACAAAAAAATTATGTGCCTCTCAGCAGGCACCAATGAATACTTGGGATATTACATATTGCATCAACTGAAGCTTCCAGGTATTATCTTTAAAGACAACTCCATTACAGAACTCATTGCCGTAGCCTAATCTTTCAAGTAAGCACATCAAAGACTCTCCTGTGAGTCCAGGAGGACACTGAAGTTGTAGACCTGTTCCTTCAGGGGCTGTGCAACCTATCTAGAGATAAATCATGGGTGTACTGTATAGAGAGTAAGAAAAACAACCATAACATAGATATACATGCTCCATTACCAAAATGATAAGAGCGAAACAAGTATCAAGTCTACAACAGATAGAAAATGTTTTGAAGGGACTCATACACACACATACCTTATTCACAGGAGAACAGCACCATCGGCCTATCATTGTAGCCACTCTCAATAAAAGTAGTTTTAGTCTTCCTTTGGAGTCAATTTTTTAGTCTACCTGGTAGGGCTGGCCACAGATAGTGGGGAACATTTTACAGTTCCTTGGAGTTAACAAGTCAGAAGGAAGTCCAGGTAATATGGCAGCATAGTGTTTCAGCTGCCACAAAAAGACTCCACATCAAAGAATTCCCTGGGATCAGCCAGCAGAAATAGGCTGCTGAAGGGCTATTTCGTCAAGGGCCCAAGATGGCACCCCCTGCTAGCAGTCAACTCCACCCTCAAAATGATTTGCCCACATAATCTGTAGGAACATCCTTCAAGCACTTTCTTGAAAACACAGAACCAAATTCATATGGGGCAAACCATCCAAAAGGGTCCAGCTCTCTAGAAGAAGTAGGGAATAATCAAACACACCTGGATCAGGAACGGACATGACAAAGGAAGATGGTAATACCCCCCCCACCATCTCCCCAACACATAGCAACTGTTTGAAAATGAAAATAAGGTTTAAGATCTTACTGCTCATATGCATCAAAGCTGAGATAACCTTTGACAGGCCCATGGTTTTCATGGAGGTCATGAACTCCTGGGCTGTAGTGCATGGTTCTCTCTAGCTGGAGATTGAGTTCCCAATACCCCCAATACCAATAGATAGAGGTCACTAACCAGGCCCAGGATTTCAGCAAGGGTTAGTAAGATGCACTACAGCGGCCAGCACATCAAAAGGCCTAACTGAACACACATGCACTCACACCCAGCTACCTTTGGAATAGAAACCTTGGCCACAGGTAAGATCAACACACCCCTTCCCTTCAGCCCTGGCATCAAGGTGACATCAGTGCCCTCCTTCAGCAATGTCTCAATAATACACATCAGATCTGCCTATTTTTCCACCATCAAATCATGGGTGGTTTTATAACAGAGAAATCTGGCATTAACCAGCACCAACTGAGTCCTAACAGACCAAGTGGAAACAACAGATGTAGAAGAAATTGGCAACCTCTCTTCCCTATAACAGCCTACTCAGTGCCTCATGCTGTATCTCTTTAACTCAATAAAACAGATATTGCAGCCAGGTTTATCACAAAACCCATTTCTGATTGCAACCACTGTCAGTTTCCAATCCTCTAGTTTCTTACCACCTCTTCAATCTTTCAGCCAGTATTTAAGGAAGCTTTCCTATAGCTTTAGTATGCTTGGATGCCCTACATCTTTCAACTTCTTGTTGAATTTAGGAGACTTGCGTCTTCATTATCTTTTTAAATGGTTATAAATGCATTTTTAAACCCATTTTCACAGTTTATCTTGTAATATTTTTAGCTGCAACTTTGGCGTTATACTTTTGTTTTAAATTTCCAAGCAATCTAATATCAAATTGTTATAAAATAATTATTACAATATTGATCATTTTATTTAAAGACTGTTGCAGATACTTCCCCAATATATTAACATGCATTTTATTAGGAAACCTCATACAAAGTACTATGCAATCCATACCACAATAAACAGTGCATTCAGAGACCTGGAGGCTAAAATCTACATGGCATTAAACATTTTGCTTAAGAATCAAAAAGGACTTGTATTTCCTGCATCTGAGTTCCACATTATATATCTGTGGGAAAATTCTCAAGTACTCTATTATTTTTTTAAAAAGCAAAAAAGAAACATACTTAATCTAACCACACAGCTTTTATCTGTACGATTAACTCCTACTCCCACTGAGCAAAATGTAGGGTTTTGAAAACTGGACTCAGAGATTAAAATGAAATAATAGATAATTTTGCCACAGGATAAAAGTTGTGAAAAACATAGATAAGTTAGTAAAAGAGTAAAATGTAATTATTAAGTATATCACAATTTCTTCTTTCAATTTTATCCATCCAATTACTGGTACTTCACTGCATGGATGTCACCTACGTAATTATCACTATAATTTGTATTTCTCAACTATTTCTGCTGTTTAAAGGGGGGGGATGCAAGCACAGAGCTTTAAGTCATAAAATAAACTGTGCTACATATGATGAATTCTCACAGATGCTCATGGCACATCTCTACATTTATTACATTCATAAGCCCATCCATGAAGAGCAGATGGGTATAGTGGTTAAGATGCCAGGCTAGGAATCAGGAGACCATGAGTTTTAGTTCCACTTTGGCATGAAGCTACCTAAATGACTGTGGGCCACTCACGCTCAGACCCAGGACGAAGGCAACAGGAAACCAATCCTGACATCTTAACAAGAAATTTGCAGGGACTAGTCTGGGTAGTCACCAGGAGTCAACACTACGGTATATGCATGGGTAGACAAAGGCAGATAGCCATCGTTTGTTCTTCAAGAAGCAAAATGCTGCTTTTAACTGCTGTTTTTAGCATATTAAACATTCCGATGAAGTTTCCCATATACATATTTTTTATTATAGAAAACACGATTCAATATCTGCCATATTTTCAGCCTGTCATTTTCCGAAACCTTAAAATAGGAAAGATAATAATTATGCATATGTACATAAAATGTGACACAAAATGTTACTAC
The DNA here is from genome assembly GCF_051295495.1 of Thamnophis sirtalis. Taxonomy (NCBI): domain Eukaryota; kingdom Metazoa; phylum Chordata; class Lepidosauria; order Squamata; family Natricidae; genus Thamnophis; species Thamnophis sirtalis. The sequence continues at coordinate 141,166,691 of NW_028261383.1, read as the reverse complement.
CAAGTTACTTCCAAAGCAAGCTTTTGGTGTACACTTTCATGGCCGGTATCTAAATCTGGTCTAGACAACAGATTATTTGGCATTTCACCAGCAACTATGGCTGGCATTTTAACAGCCAAGGTGGTCTGAAAACCACAGGCAACTGAAAAGACTGACTGGGCTCCTATCTCTATAGCCAGGTATCCTGGGAGCAAATTGGACTGTTCAATGGCTAGACCAGTACTGAAAAGATACTTTAGAATAAATCTTGTAAATTCCTCATCAGTTCCTTCAGCCTGTTCTATGAAACAGGATATGCAAGATCTTCATATCAGCATTTTCCTTTTTTAGATTTTTAGATTAGATATCAAAGGAGAGATGAGGTGAGTCAAGAGTTTCCTCCAATGAGCAATAACAAACAACAAGAGCTAAACAATCATGTTAATCACACCTCATCTGAGACAGAATAAAATTAGTTTAGCTCTTTAACACTATTGGCATTCTAAGAACATGAAGAAGTGGAAATGCTTTTAAGCTAGTGCAGAATGCTTACGTCAAAATATCTAATACAACATTTTAGAAAAATACGTACAAGTACTTAGAAAATTCCCTGAAATCTTGCTGTGCTGCTCACTGCGGTGTTCCAAGGAGGAATAAATGAAGTATGTTGGGAGTATATATCAAGAATAGAGCCATGTTGGCACAGTGGTTAGAACGCAGTACTTTAGGCTAGCTCATTGCTCACTCCAGCAGTTCGAATCTCACCAGACTCAAGGTTGACTCAGCCTTCCATCCTTCTGAGGTTGGTAAAATTAGGACCCAGGTTGTTGGGGGCAATATCCTGACTCTGTAAACTGATTAGAGAGGGCTGTAAAACACTGTGAAGCGGTATATAAGTCTAAGTGCTATTGCTATTATCAACAATATAAAATCCTAGCAGAATCACTGAAAACCTGGAAGCCATCTCAGTTGTCCAGCTAAATCAAGCAGACACCTGTTAGGCAACAGAAATACATGAAAATTCTAACACTGTAGAATTCTGATCACTGTTATGGCATCAGCAAAGGTATAGTTTCATATTGTGTAGGAGAAAACAATGAAAAGTATGTATTTACCAAGAAAACTATATGAACACACACAATGTAAAACAATTGTCAATACAGCTCCGAATGACTGCTTTTTGGGTCAAAACCTGCTACTTTTCAGGCACAACCTGCTACTGAGGAAGAGCTGAGAATCTTTCAGAATACTAATGGTTAGGTAAATGAAAACCTTTGGGATGTCTAATTGCTGATGTTGCCATGCACGAAAAGAACACCCAAAGCTGCAAAAATAGCACAGAAAATGCAAGAAGCATGAGGAGGGGAAAAGTCAACACAACAAAGTGGATATGAATTGAGTATACCCTGGTATTTTAGGTATCAGTCAATTGAAATGGACTGGAATTGGACATTTTCATCAGAAGATTGTACAGGTCTTGATTTATGACAACTGAGCCCAAAAATTATGTTGTCAAGGAAGAGAATTAAGGTGTTAAGTTTGTAACACGGTTGTTAAGTGGTCATTTGGTCACAAAAGGTGACCACACAACAACCATCATAAATACATGCTAGTTGCCAAGGGTCCTGTGATCATATAACTGTAGGGATGCTGCAATGGTTGTAAATGTGAAAAACAGTCATAAGTCACTCTTTCAGTGCTGTTGTAAATTCAAACAACCACTAAATAAATAATTTTAAGTCGAGAACTACCTATACTGTTTTCAGTTTAGGATATGAAAAACAAAGAAGAAATGGTGTTAATTTCATAGTCAGAAAGGTCATAGTATTTGAGTACAATGCAGTCACAGCCCTTTGATCTCATGATTATGAGATAGTCCTTGATCTCATGATTATTGAAGTTTATGCTCCAATCCTTGATGTGGAAGAGGAGTACACTGATGAGTTTCATGATCAAATTCAATTGAAATGAAATCAATAAAACATGCAAGTAAAATATGCTGTTTATAGTGGAAGACTGGGTGTCAAAGTTGGAAATATTAAGGCAGAAAATGTAATTGGACCGTATGACCTAAGAAATTGAAATCGAGCAGGAGAATGTCATTCTACTAATTCAGTGATTAGTTTCATTGCTAACACAGTTCTCCAACAACTAAAACCAATACTTATACATGGACATCACCAGATGAAGTACAGTACACAAAAATCAAACTGACTACATTATTTTTTCAATGATGTGGAAAGCCACTTTTGAAACAGCTCAGATATTACCAGTGTGCAAACTATAATACAATATATTTAATCTCAAATGCTAGCATATCATAGTCCTGATACAAAACCCATACACAGGTCAGGAAGCCACCTATATGGAATATGGTGAAACAAATAGGCTCCAGGTCTTCAAAACTAAAGCTGTATTGTTCTGTCATTATTTTTAACTTATATGCTAAATATATATAGTGAGAGAAACTAGATAGGAAGATGAGCATAGTTTTAAAACTGGAGGAAGAAACAAAACCTGCTCTAAATAATGTGACATTACTCTGATAGCTGGAAATGTAAATGAACTACAAGCTCTAGTCATGAAAACAACTCTTAAGATTTTTTTAAATGAACTAATAACAAGTAAAAAACTAAATTAAGAACTGAAGATGAAGATACTGAAGTGGTAACTTCTGCTTTTTTCAATTGACTATGACCATTAAATGAACCAGCAGTCAAAAAATTTGCCAAAGACTAGCAATAAAATAGTGATGAAAGCTTTGGAAATGATATTCTGATGCAGTGATTTTTCTATACCTACAAAGATTAAAATCATACAAACTGTGGCTTCCCCTGTTGTAGTCCATGAAAGCAAAAGTTGAACTTTCAGGAAAGAGAGCTAACACCATCTAACACATAATCAAAAAGGATTAGCAAGCATTGCTCTCACATGCTTTTGCCTTTTACAGTTCATACACAGAGTACTGAATTGGAGTTTTGCTATTACTGGATTCTATGGTTTTAAAAATAATTCAATAGTTTTTTTTCCTCCCACTGTTTAATAATTTTTAATTATTAAAATTATTAAATTAAAATTATTAAAAAATCTTTATGATGTAAAGCATAATCCATTTAAATTTGCATCTTTTCTTTCAGTCATAAGACCCTGGGCCTTTCCTCACTTTTACCTAACTACAGCAAAAACATGTCCTAGCAACACTTTTTTTTTCTGCCAGGTTCCATTGGCATTGCTTTTATCTCACCCACCCACCCACCCATAAATAAGACAGGCTTAAGTCATATTTAGCTGTGTTAATTTAAAGTAGCATTTTCTCTCTTAAACTCACATAATCTCAATGGCAACTGCAATTTATGTAAAATCTATTATGCTTCTCCCATTTTATCAGAGGCAAAGCTAGGTACAACTTAACAGTCCATGGTAAGTCTCATCTGCCACTGTTCTACTTAGAGCTGTGATGTTGAACCCATGGCATGCGTGCCCGAAGTGACACATGGATCCATGTTGCCTGGCACATGCAGTGTTCCTCTTCTGGGTTTTTGGCACTCATGCATGCACAACGATCAGCTGGCCTTTGTGCACGCAGCAGTGCTGGAAACTGGAAGAGCTGGTCTTGTTTTTCTGCGTGAACATGTGTGCTGGCCAGCTGATCGTCGTGCATGCCTGCACTCCAGTAACTGGAAGACTAGCTGGCTGGCGCACATGCCTGTGCCAGAAACTGGAAGTTCATTTTCCGGCACGCACGTGCCCCCTGGGCAGCTCCTATTTGAGGTTGTGGGCCTGACGAGGGTGTGCGCGCTCCTTTTTCAGGACTCAGTGCCAAAAAGGTTCGCCATCACTGACATAGAGCTTCCTTAAGTGATAGGTACTGCAGCCCCGTTCCTATTTAAATTGCACAACTGGGATACATTATTCAACTGGCAAATACTATAGCAGCTTTAATTTTATTGCCCTTTCTGGTTTACCATAAGCCTGGAAAAAAAACATAACAAGCCAATATACAGTTAGGCCCCAGAGACTCCTGAACAAAAAATGATTTTGTAAAACAGAGTTATTTATCCTGACCAGGTATAGAAACTATAGACATTTGCAAAAATCTTAACTTCCCTCACAATCAGTTTCAATACAATCTTTTTTTTGGGGGGTGGGGGGTGGGGTTGACCAGTGTCTTTAAGAATTCATTAATTTCATAACTGAGGCTAAAAGATGGTATCTTTTCTAGTGTTTGTAAGCCTGTGGGATCTCCATGTTGTAAACCTGTTATGTACTGTAGCAAAGAAAAAAATCACTAGTGAAATTTATCTGACATGCAGAAAACTAGTTGCTTTACTGGAGGGAAGAAACACAAAGACAATTAAGTTATTTGAAAGTACATTGCAGTAGCCAACCTGACACATATAAGAAGTCTATAAGTAGGACATAAATATAGCCCTTTCTTACCGCCCGCTGTTCTTCCTCCAGCAGCGAGCATTGAGAAGCACACTGCCTCTATTACTGGAAATAATGTATAACTATAATGAATACAAGTCATAAGCATCTTTATAATAATTTTATTACAATAGACATGGAAAAATAACAGACTTTCAAAAGATCTCTGAACTCAAAAAGAGGTGTAATCACAAATTGGTATGCCATCAATGAACAGACAGAAAACAATTCAAAGGAGATCAAACTGTGAGGAATTCATACACTAAAACACAGTAGAGGTGTCAACATCCAAGTCATCTTAAAAGACATTCCCTACTGTACAAAAATCTCTAATGCAAGAAGATGAAGTTAGATCAACACTGGTCATTACTGAGTCACGAGGCTTCAGGAGCAGATGGAATCCGAGAAATAATGGCAAATCTAGAGAACACCACTTTGGTTCTAGTACCACAAATATATTTACCAGAGTGTGCAAATTATCATAAAATATCCCTAATTTCACATGCTAGCACAATAATGCTTAGGATCATCAAGCACAGATTAGAGTCCTACACCGAAAAAAAGATGTCACAGGAAGCTGGTTTTAGAAATGACTGCAGAACATGAGACACTAATGCGTGCTGGGAAAGTGAGAAAGCCAAAAGATCGCACTGAAACAGGAATCCCACTGGGAATCCCACATCTCATCCTCACAAGCAACTTATTACAGGTGAGGAAGCCACAATATGGACAGAATATTGTAAAATAGACTGACACCAAGTTGCCAAAAGTCTGTTGACAAGGCTGTATCCTCTCCATTATTATAATTGTTGGCCACACAGTCTGCTTGATGTTCAGGCTGGATTTGGCATTTTATCCACCCATCAAGTCCTTCCCCAAGACCTGGGATAGGGAAATGTTGTTTAATGATGTTAAAAAGTATCCTTGCAGGATGTAAGCTGTCCCAAGCAAAATTGCCTTTTGCAATTGAGTGGGAGTGATCTTGTCAATGCTGATGTTGTTCATGTGTTGCTTCAGGTGTTTTGAGAATGCATCCAAGGTGCCTATTATTATTGGTACTATCTTTGCTTTCATATTATGTCCATTGGCAGATCTTTATATTTTGTTATTTTTACCAGTTCTTTCTCTTCTCTTCTTCTGTCTCCAGGTGCTATTATTATATTTTTATCCTGCCTTTTCAATGTATATGCTGAATATATATTAAGGGAAGCTGGATTGGAAGAAAATAAGTGTGGTTTTATAATTGGAGAAGAAACTTCAGTAACCTGCCCTATGCCAGTTACGTTACCCTGACAGCTGAAAATACAAAAGATCTGCAGGCCTTAGTAATAAAACTCAATGAGCACAGTGAACAAATGAGACTAGAATTAAAAGAGCAAACTAATGAAAATGAAGAAATCAATTAATTTAAAACTGAGCAATAAAGATATTGATAGACAACTTCTGCCACTTAGGATCAACCGTTAACAATAAAGGAACAAGCAGTCAAAGAATACATTGCTAATTAGTACTTGGTAAAGCACCCATCTACCACTTGGAAAAGATATTCAAATACCATGATGTCTCTCTGCTTATAAAGATCAGAACCATGCAGTCCCTAAGGGGATCATCAAACAAATCAACTCAGAATTGTCAGCCAAGGCACAAACAACAGGCTCAAATTATCATATTTTGGACATATTATACAAAAACCTAGCTCCCTAAAGAAAGCTCTAATGTTGGGAAAGGTGGGAGGAGAGAGAAAAGGATGTCCAACAACGTGGATGGACTCAGTTTCAGTGGCAATGAGGGCACCATTGGAAGATCTGAAAGACCAAGTTGGAGACCAGGCCTTAATGCTGTAGAAATATCATAGAAGGACCTGAAGTGAGCAGTTTGTGTGAGGAAGCCCATTAATATCTCTGAGTTGATAGCCAATACTTTGAATTGGGCAGCTGATAGTAGCCAATACAGCAACTTTAATATTCCTGCTATTCTGCAGTAGCCGGTTGCATGACCAGCAGTTTGGCCACAGGTTTCTGTGCCAACTGCAACTTACATGTTATTTCCAAAGATAGGCCTACATAGAATATATAGTAGTCCACCCACTTTCTGATCCAGATGTGAGTTTGTAAAAAGCAGACGAGTACTGTTATCATCTATAAACCTTTCCTGTGATATATATCAAGCACCTGACAAGATGTACCAACTTTTTAAGAGAACGTTGTCTCCTCCCAAGCAAAAAGTACATGAGATATGGATGAGGTGCCAGACATTCTCTATCCCAGCCCCTATGCTCTAGAACACATTCCTTAGAGATACATTTTCTCCCTGTATTTTGCAAGACAGAAGTGCACTGGTGATTAAAAGTTTGTTAATCTTTTTCAATTTTCAATATTTCTGCATAAATATAACCTAAAATGTCAATTGTTCTCCACAATTCAACAAATGAATCAAAAATATACTGGTTCATTTATTTGTTGAAGAAAATTATAGCAATAGCAATACAGTTAAGACTTATATACAGCTTCATAGTGCTTTTATAGCCCTTTCTAAGCTGTTTACAGAGTCAGCTTATTGCCCCCAACAATCTGGGTCCTCATTTTACTGACCTTGGAAGTATGGAAGGCTGAGTCAACCTTGAGCCAGCGAGGATTGAACTGGTGGCTGTCAGCAGAATTAGCCTGCAATACTGCATTTTAACCTCTGTGCCTCCAAGGCTACATATTTGTGTGTATGTGGCAAAAGCATATGAACCTTTGCTTTCAGTAACTGATGCGCTCCCCGCCCCCCACCTTGGGAACAATAAGTACAAGTAAACATTTTTGATAAGTGTAGATTGTCTTGCCAATTTGGCTTAAAGAAATTTTAGTTCATTCCTTTGTATAGAACCGTTTCGACTCAATAATGTTGTTGGGCTTCCTCACATGAACTGCTCACTTCAGGTGAGGGTTAAGGACATGATTGAGATTTGGCCATTAACTTTCTTCTGCTTTAACCACTCTTTAGTTCTTAGTCATATGGCCTGTGTGTTTTGCATCGTTGTCTTGCTGCATGATTCACTTTCGCTTGAGCTTCAGTTCGAACACACACTTTCTGGTAAAATTTCCCAATACAGTTCAGAATTTATATCAATGACAGCAAACTGTCCTGGTCCAGATGCAGCAAAGCAGGCACAAATCACTATACTGCCACCATGTTTCACAGATGAGACAAGGTTCTTATGCTGGAATGCAGTGTTTGCTTTTGCCAAACAGAATGCTTTTCATTGAAGCCAGAAAGTTCTATTTTGGTCTCATCAGTCCACAGAACATTCTTTCAATAGCCTTCTGGCTCATCCATATGGTCTTACACAAACTGTAGATGGGAGGCAATGTTCTTTTTGGAGAGTAGTGGCTTTCTCTTTACAACTCTGCCATACACACCACTGTTGTTTATGCAGAAATGCTGAAAATTCAAAAGGATTCACAAACCTTTTAAGCAGCACTGCAACTCTCATTATGCATTTATGCCAACTTGATCATGTTCAGAGTTATCACTTTTTTACTTGTTTAGTATATTTTAAATTCATACTTTTTTATTCACTGTTGAGTCTTAATTATTTAGGGTGTTCTACAAAAATTACAAAGAAATAAAGCATTCCAGAATTGCTGTTACTTATCATTGTACAATGACAGCAGAGAGACAGATTGTGGAATGGTTTATCTGAAGTACTTTCTATCTATCCTGAATTTCTCTCCATCTCCAATCCTAGTATAATTTTTCTAACCATTTTCTCCTGCCATATATTATTTAATACTCTTCTATCATTCCCAATCAAACTCATTCTGTTTTCCACATAAGGGTTATTTCTAGTTCCTTGATCATTTTACTATCTTTTGCAGTTTTTTCAACTCTTGCTTTAGATAATAAAGAATCTTCTATTTCTTAAAATAAGATCATTTAAAGTCACAGACTGAAAACACGTTGTTTTCAAGAAGCATAACCAAGAAGAATTTGAGAGCAGTTTCCAAGAGACAGTGATATATTTTTAAATTTTGAGTGCTTTGTTTTGTTTTGGTGTATATCCAACTCATTTTCCAGATAATTCTAGAAATTCTTTCTCAGTCATTTGGTTCATGCTAGTTCATGTGTATCAATACAAGATAAAAACCAGAACGGCACACAAGTGCTTATGATGTGGCCACCAGCTTCTGTTTGATTTTTTTTTCTCAAAAAACATGTCCTTAAACAAGAGAGGAGACTAATATAATTTCCATACTTCATCATTATCTTAATGACTTAATGACTACAAAACAATTGTTATGCTCCTCTTATATACTGCATTTATTAAGTTTTATGGTATTACAGGTACTTCCTTATTATAATTAGGATTCAGCATCTTTGTGAATCCATAAATTCAATAGCAATATACATACTCTGATCCAAAGCATTTAAACTACAGCATTAGATTGATAGAACAATCTTTCATTCAAATTATTATGCAAATAGTGTGTGAAGTATCTTCCTTAAAGTTTATTTGATGTGTCATTCTGTGGAATTTTCATGACTGATACATGAAAAACTATCTGAAATTCATTAAAAATAAAGTCTCTATTGAGTCAGTCTCAAATCCTATATGTTGCTTTCTTGGCAATTATGCAGAAATAGTTTGACACAGTTTTCTTCCTGGATTTTCTTTTAATTTAGCCATCTAGTGTACTACTAAATGTTTTTAAAATGCAGATAAAGCTTTTATGAAATAGTTATTTGCCTCATTCATGAAATTCTATGGTTCAGGTATAGATATTTTCCATAGCTATTTCTACTTAAAATTATTGCTTTTAATGTTTTTCTTTTCAGTGAGACTCTGTTAAGGGTGAGAATCTGAATAGTGCATAATGCATTTTGATTAATGACTCTAAAAACTAATCACCTGTAATTCCTAAAAAATGATTTCTCAGCTGTGACTCAGTACAGAAAGTAGAACAAAGTTATATTTGAAAAATAAAATAAAATAAAGTTGGCCTTTTCCCTTATTAAGAAACAAGAAAAAAGGAAATCCAAAATAAACACTTCAAAAAATCCAATTCTTTTCCAACTTTAATTTATATGAGACAAATGACATTAGTAATCCCTGACTCCCCGGGGGAGGGCCTTCTCTGTAGCTGCTCCGGCCCTATGGAACGATCTTCCCGTGGAGATCCGGACCCTTACTACCCTTCCGGCCTTCTGCAAAGCGACCAAGACCTGGCTGTTCCGGCAGGCCTGGGGCTGTTGATTTATCCAGCCCCATTCTAAGCTATGAATGTTGTGGAATTTTAATGTTTTTTTTTTTAATTTTTTGTATGTTTCCCCCTTCCTTTTATCTGTAAGCCGCCCTGAGTCTCTCGAGAGTGGGCGGCATACAAACCCTATAAATAAATAAATAAACAAACAAACAAACAAACAAACCTATTTTAATACTACGATCATTGGTAGAAAAGTTGAAGGAAGAAACTACTTTTTATCCTAATATGTGTCCATATTTGTTTGTTTAAACAATTCATATGGCTACCCATTTAACAACTTTGGCTCTAGGTGACAAAAAATAAAAATAAAAACCCTCAATTAATTAAAAACAAATTACAACTATAATCAACCAATATATCACATGTCAGCGATCCAAAAGGATCATTGTGTCTTACAATCAGAGGTTTTTTTAAAAGCCATAAATAAACCAAGCAACAAGGTCACCTAACAAGCTGGCTGAAACGCTGAAAGAACAACCAGGTGTTTACTGAGTTAGAAAAGGCCATGAGGGTCAGGGGCCATCTGGATCTCTGGGAGGATGCTGTTCCACAGGACAGGTGCTGCAACAAAGAAGGCTTAACACCTAGGACCCACAAGATGGCGCTGCTTAATAGAAGGGACCCAGAACATGGCCACCATGTTGGTTCTGGTAGAGTGAGCAGAAATAGTTTGAGACAGGATGTCTGACAAATAATATATCCATATATTGCTGATAACTGAGAAAAATTATCACAAATGATTCAAATGACAACTGTACAAAATTAATATGAAAAAGAACTATGAAAAGATATTCTAAAAAATTAGGTCTTTGTAATGATTATAGAAAGACCTACATAACACTTACAGCAAAGGTATGCCAAACATTCCTCAAGCATTCTTAAAGTCTCACAAAGAATCAAACTTTTCTTCTAAATCAGGCCTAGGCTAAATATTTTATTTGGCTGCTCAAAATGAACAAAGTAGTTGGGCATTGGGTCCAAATCAATTCTTGGACTCACATCAAACATTATCCTGTAATTTATCAAGCCAGTCAGAACAATGTTTCTAGCTAGAACCTTAAATGTTTACATCCTGAAAACAGCTAATTGAATCCAGTTTTTCCAAACTATTTTTCAGACTGTATCATCACACTCCGAGATAATAAATTTGAAATACATATTACATGTTTGTTATATAATTAATCTAGACAAGAGGTTCCAAAGTTTATGAAATCTAAATATATATAGCACAAAGAAATCAGCAAACTAGCACATAGCTATTCAAACAGTTTCAGTTAAATTTGTAGTTTCAGATATTTAAAACCTGCATAATTTTAGCATCAAAAATTATTGGAAGTAAATTTTTAATCAGGATGAGAAATCAAACTGTAGGAGGCATGGAATTGAGGCATTCTACAAAACCTTAAAAACTCAACAGTCCACAGCTGTATATATTTTATTCAGAAGCCCCAAAGTTCTATGTTTCTTACTTCTAAATAAATATTATGATTATAGCATTATTTTTCTTTAAATATTGTTCCAAAGCATCTTAAGTACTAATTATTCCCTAGACTATGGAAAAAGAAACATTATGTGCAGACTAGATAGTTAGCCAAATGGTGTATCCTCTCCAGTGTCAAATATTTTGTTGATATATGATTACTAAGAATAGACAATTCTTTCTCATTGTTTTCAAAGAATATTACAAAATTGCTTTGTTAACCAAATTACAATACTGCTACTATTTACTCAAGGTTCTTAGGATCTAGTGGAGTACATTTGAGTTTTAAAAGTTTACCTTTTAAATTAACTACCATGTTTGCCTTTTGAATGAGCTCTTGAAATAAATGAAAATCTGATTTCCCTTTAATCTCTTAATTAAGGTATTATCATGAACAATGTCATATATATATGTATGTATGTATGTAACAGAAAACCTAGAAACTAAAATAAAAATACAGAAGACAAAAACAATTGCTTAAAAATATCTTCCCCTTTGCACATCAGGTTTTTAAAGCTTAAAAGATAGATTTGTTCTACAGTATGATAGTTTAGTAATATCAAACACAGAATTACAAAACATTTCATTTATTCAAAAAACCTTTACTACATAAGGATTACAAAAATTTTTATATGCAAACTCATAATTTGTTAAACAACATAATCTCAATAGCACAATATAAAGCACTTCAACATAGAATTATATTACATTGGGGGCTATACTCACTATACAATTGTCATAAACTCTACTGAATACAGTGGAATTAACTTTTTGAGTAAAACATGGGTTGTAGATTTATTAGAAGATATACATGTAAGATTTATTTCAGCAATCATATGCAATATTGTAAATGAAAACCTAAAATTTTAATGTTTCAATATATGAAAATATATATTGGCATTTAAAAACCTGCTACAATATCAAAATGTAAATAAAACTACAATTTGCTTATATTCTTGTATATGCTTCTGTCCCTCTTAAGTAACAATCTTACAAAGAATTGACTGAGACCAAGTTCCAACTAAAACATGCATAGTGTATTTTGTTTAAAGTACAAGTAAACTGCAGTATTAAAAGGTAAGGTTTGTTTGTATGTTTAAATTACAGGACTCATCTACTTCAGGTAGATATTGATGTAAGCTACAAATGTTCTGAAAAATCTAATTACACTTGTATTCCATACAACATCGCAAGGAGCTATATACCCAGGTAACCTTACACAACCTTCCCCTATGGTGGTTGCTTCACGAGAGCAGCAGAGCACATCAAAACAAAGAGTACAAAGAGGCGGAAAACCGATTCAAGTTTACGCTCAAAAACTTTGGAATTTACACTGAACCTTCAAGTGGGCTTAATCCCCTAAGCGTTGCAATATTTAATTTCATACAGCATAAACCGTTTACCGGCTTTAATTAATTCCCCCTAAACCCTGCAAATAGTGGAATCAGAGGAAGAATTAAAACCGCGGAAAAGCAGAATCCGTCCCGCTCACGCCAGCGATTCAAACCGGGATTGTTTTCCACCTTTCCGAATAACCAGCCCTGCAAGTCCTTGCGGCGTCTACTATTTCGTCTCTAGGATTTCACTTTTCTTTTCTTTTTTCTTTTTTCCACGGCACACCAACCTTTCCGCCGTCCTTCCCTTTCCAGCCCCTCAGCCGCGTCTTTTTTTCTTTTGCCCAGAAATGTGTCGGTGAAGAGTTTACTTTCCTCCCAAAGCCTGGATGCTTTCAGGGGAATCCGGGACCCCCCACCCCCACCCAGGTTCAATCTCAAAGGCACCCAAGCAGCTTGTTGGCTTCAGCTCAGCAAACTCGATCCACCCGGGCTCGGAGCTCTTCCCGTCTCTTCTCTCCAAGCTCCACTTTCCCTTCCCTGCACCGGGCCCTCTCCTCCCACGCCCTCGCCGACCAGCGCCGACCACCGCCCAGCTACCCCCGAGAAAGCTTTCCTCCCCTGCGACCCCCTCTCTCCCTTCCCACTGAAACAAAGCCGGGCCGCGCTTTCCTCGCCACGCCGACCCACGCATTTCCTCTCTTCCCCCACCCACCCACCCCAAACCCGCTCCCAGGTCGAGGGGCTCCTTCAGCCGCGTCGCCCTTCCCGACCCCCGGGTCGCCTCCTTCCCACCCACCCACCCTCCGTGCAGGCCTGGCTGGCGCCCTCCGCGGACCCAGCAAACGTGTGCGCCGGGCAGCCCCGCAGAGCTCTCCTCACCTGTCAGGCGCAGCTTGACGGGCCCGTTCCTCCGGGGGCCCTGGTTGGACATGACACCGTGGATCCTCCGGGAATGCGGCGCAGCCGTTCTCGGGCCCTCCCCGCCAGGGACGCGGCGGGGAGAGAGAGGGAGGGAGGGAGGAAAGGCGGGCGGGCAAACAGGGGCGGGGAGGGACGGGACCCGCTAATGGAGTCGGGCCGGCCGCGGCTCAGAGCAGCAGCAGCAGCGACGTTAGCGGCGGCGGCGGCGGCGGCGGCGGCCGCCGAAGGAAGAAAAGCCCGGATGTGCCCAATGTCGCCATGAGCGGGGGGCAGCGCCAGGAGGAGGAGGAGGAAGAGACGCAGCCGCCTTGCCTTCCGCCCCCTGCCTGAGGCTCAGCCGGCCAGGGCAACAAAGCGAGAGGCCGAGAGAGCAGCTTTGACTCGGCGGCGAGCGGTGGCTGGATTGGCTGTTGCAAAAGGGAAGGTTGCTGCTGCCGGCGGCGGCCTTTAGGGCGCTCTCCAGGCTGCAAGGAGCAAAACCCCGGTTTCCACGCGCAGAGAGAGTCCCTCAGGGCAATCCCACATAGGCTTCCCTGTCTGGCCCTAGAAGTGGGGCGAGACTCCTCAGTCAGACCCCGGAGCCCTGAGGACTGAGCCCAGCACACCCACACCCGCGGGGCGAAGCTGCTGGGCCTGCCTGACGCGAGTTCGCCTTTGAAACACCTGGGCTCCGGGGGCTCGGTCAATGGGAGACTGCACGGATTTCGGGCTTATTTTTTTCAAGGTTTCCCTCTCGAGCCCCGAGAGAGACGTCACTTTTGTTTATGACACCCGAGAGGTGTTGAGTGTAGACTTGTGCTGTGGGGCTGGTGAAATTTCCCTCTTCAATGTGATGTCATTCACGGAGCCTTCCAATATTTACAGTTGGTGGCTATAGTTACTCAAGTTGATCAGCGAAATTAGGATCGCTTCCATCCCAGATCCAAAAGATTGGGAGTTTCCCTCATTTTCCTAAGCGAAACAAGATGAGGAAGCTATTTAGCTGGAGCTCCGGGTGAGGGTCAGCCTGTTTGCATGCAGACAATCCTTTACTTATGCCCACAATTGAGACCAAAATTTCCATTGCTAAGCAATTAAGTGAATTTTTGCTCCATTTTTTATAGTCTTTCTTGCCGCAATTAAGTGAATCACCGCAGGCATTAAGTTAGTAACACACTTGTTAAGTGAATCTGGCTTCCCTATTGATTTTGCCTATCTGAAAGTCAACTCCGGGACACCGCAACTGTCATAAATACAGGCCACTTGCCAAGCATCTGAATTTTGATCATATGACCATGGGGATCCTGCAACAGTCATGTGAAAAACGGTCATAAGTCATTTTTTTCAATGTCATAAGTCATTCATAAGTCATTTTTTTCAAACAGTCATGAATAGTTGTAACTCAAGGACTACACATAATAAACAGATGGTCACCTAATGTTCTTTGGGTTCATGATTCCCAGATAGATCTAGTTCTCATTTTTTAGTTCGATGGGTTTTGGGAATCTAGGTCCCTAGTAACTATGGGCTGGCAGAGCATGAGTAAAACAAAATGGTAATTCAGCAACTATAGAGTAGAAAAGCAAAATCTGTAGTATGTCCGGGTCATGAATGAATATTCCATATTTAATGGTTGAATTTAACATTGAATTACTTATGTAATATAAGGATTGGTAATATTTCTTCAATACAATCCAAGGTAGAATAGTCAGTGGTAAAAGATGAAAGGATTTTTATCTGGAGGCATCTCAGTACATGATGCATTATTGACTAGTTCAAAACTATGTCGGAATAATGATTGGTTAATCTTGGATAGGGGCCCACTGGGGTTGTAGGTCAGACAGGGAAGTTTAAAAGAGACGATGACGTTGACTAATGACTTATGTGCTATTTCTAAGAAAACAGTATGGATGTACTGTATAGTAATCAGGAATTAAGTTCAAAGGCATTTTTACTGTTTTAACTTCCAGAAGATTGTACTATGGCTTGCTAAAAAACCTTGGAAAGCCAGTAGCATACAAGCAATATTAGACTAGATCAGGTATTTCAACTCAGAGTCTGCAGGCTACACACAGCCATGGAGAGTTAGTAATACAGCCCCACAAAATAATAAAAACTATTTTAAAAAGGATGTTTTTATTTATATATATTAACTATATTGTATAGTTTATATGCAGTTCAAGACAATTACTCTTTGCTCAGCCCAACAAGCCAAAACATTGGCCAACCATAGGCTGGATGGCGAAATCCCTACTGTTGTTCAGTTCAAATTTCTTTCTGTTCATCTAGCTGCATTATTTCTTAACCAAAGCAGCCACATATCCTTCTAAGTTAACTTGCAGACATGTGCAAACTTTAAAATCAGATGCAGGTACAACTTTGCTATTTAACTGTGAGGATGCCACACATGTCTGCAAGTTAATTTTAACATTATTGTTTGAGAAGAAATATACTTGTATTTGCTTATTTTCCAAGTTTATGAAGTTTTTTCCCCTCTAATTTCCTCATGTTTCTCCTTCCTAAATTCTTTGGAATTGTCTAAAAGCTTAGGATGATATTTAATCAGTAGAAGATTCTAATACACCTGATGGTATTTCCAGAATTTGTACCTGTAAGCTAAAATGAGAGATTTATTTATATATTTAATCAGTTTAGTACCTATTTTAATTACCAGAGTGACTTTGCAAGAAGCATATTAAGTCATCTTGAATTTTAATAATATAGTCTTGTAGATAAATACCTGAACTTGCAATAACAAACAAACCCATCTATCCTGACATAGGACAACTCCATTGAAAGGTCTGGCAAGTTAGTTATTGGATGGAATTATTATTACTCCTACTGACGACTGATGACTTGTGACTCTTACAATTTCTCAACTTGTGCTCTCAAATATTTTAATATTTATATCATTGATGCTGATGACTTCAAATCACCTATTAAGGCGTCATTCTGTTGCAACTCATTGCAGAGCAACTGGTTTAAAGTTACTGGTACAAAACAAGCCACAATAGATCTTTGTTATAAGTAGAAGGATTAACATTATAATCTCAAGAGGATATGTAGATGGAGAAAACCAGAGATTTTTTATGGGAGAATGAAATGTTGAAATACATGAAATGTTGTTATACTTAAAATATGTATCCCTGAAGTAGCTACATCAAATAAATCTGGAGCCCCAAATTGCTAATTGTTTTAATTATTACAAATCAAAGCGTTGCATCACTTGTCCAACTTGAATTACTTTACACATTATAGAAATAACAATATCACCTTATAGGGGAGTTGGGTGTCATAAACATTTAATAAATAAAATAAATTAAAATTTTAATAGTCACAAATCTACTTCCTATGATCCTTGTAACATAAATCATAGTAACAAATAAAGGCAAATATACATTTCCCAGGATAATGTCGCAGGACCCAATCTGGGTTTGTCACAGGGACCAGAGGTTTAATCTTTTGAACTTTCGGACTGCTGCTAGAGCCCATCCTCAGGGAACTTCTCTCTACCAGAATGTATTCAGAGAAAGTCCCTGAGGATGGCTCCAGCATGAGTCCGACAGCTCAGAAGACTAAACCTCTGGTCCTGGTGACCAACCCAGATTGGACCTTATCAATTATAGTGTTTACTATTCTTATATTATTAAAATGATATAATTTTTACATCGACAATACATTCTATCCCTTTGACACACTTGCGGTTTTAAAGAAAAGGCTGAGTCTCACATCACAGGTGTTACACAGATCAGCTCCCGTAATCTTTGTAATTGTGAAATACCCTCCATGTGGCTTCAAAGCAGCTCAGCAGTAAAGCAGATCTCTAAAGAAATCAGATACATCACACATGTTGTATTCCCACAATCAGTGTTACAATTCCTTGATGTAAAAAGTGTCTGATATACGTGCAGCTGATTTGCAGGTAAGTTTGCAGAATTAAGGAAAACACTCCAAGGGCAGGATATTGAATTAGATATATTGAAATAACTGAAATAACTTTGCAAAATATGAAATAAGCTTAGAACTAGAATTTTTAAAAAGGCTGATTAAATTACAGCTCAGATTTTTTATAGTTTTTCTATATTTTAATAATTCCCAACAAATAAAGTAGAACATCGTAAAAATCTTTTAAACTATATTAAATAAATTTGATATTTTAAAATGGCTTTTAAATGTTATTGACAGGAAATAGTTCAATAAATCCTGTAGTTTGGAAAGTAACTTAATAAGTAAGAAGTACAATTATTGTCTATCTCAGGGGTGTCAAACGTCATAGAAGCATCATGTGATGTATCACAACTTTTTCCTTCTTTGCTAAACCAGGCATGGGTGTGGCCAGTGAATGATGCATCCGGCCCGCGGGCCACAAGTTTGACAGCCCTGATCTATCTCTTCTATATTATAAAAGCATTTGTCCTTTACTTACAACATTTAAATATGACTTCAAATAATTGCATATCATCTCTTCTATAAGCTAGTTTCATTTCCTAGTAACTATTTTTAAACAAATATGTTTTGTCAGAAGTGTTGAGGTTTTGACAGGCGATTACACTTTCAGTAATGCCTTCTGGAATGATTAAGGATTCGAGTACACTAAGAAGACTTGCTGTAATTTTATACACAATTATCTGGGATTAAGTCCAATTGAATTAAGTAAGACTTCCTTCTGAGCCTTGAGTAGACATGTATAAGATTACATTATTTAAAAACATCCAATAGTCTAGTTGAATCAGACCAAAGGACTGTCTATTCAGCATTCCTTTCCAATACCAGTATCAAGATCCAGCCTGTCTTTAATTTAGAGGCTTTGATAGAATATCCTCACCTATGGTTAACAGTTGTTTATTCAATCCAATTCAGTATTTATACAATGCGCTTAACTGAATCAATGGAGAGGAAAGAAATGAATTGTGCAAATAGGAAAAAAAACAGGGATCCAGACAGTTTTAGACCAAAACAGACCCAAGTTTGCCTTCCCAGTTAACTAAATTTGAAACCAAAGCTTATATAGGCTTTGTATAAATGATGCCTTTCTAGACCTGTTGCTATTTTAATTTTCCTCACACTCTTGTGTGCACCTGTACCCCATGACCACATGGAAGTGAAAAATGGGCAAAGGTAGATGAGCGGAATAAGCTTCTTGTAACTGTCCTTATTGATGGCAGTCCTGATCACAGTAGTCTAATTTCAGTTCTCCTTCTCCACCTTCCAGGAAAAGGAAATGTGTTCCCTCTGCCAAGGAAGGAAGGAAGGAAGGAAGAAAGGAGGGAGGGAGGGAGGGAGGGAGGAAGGAAGGAAGGAAGGAAGGAAGGAAGGAAGGAAGGAAGGAAGGAAGGAAGGAAGGAAGGAAGGAAGGAAAATTTATTCTCATTATTCTTTGCAGCAGCTGTGAATATTTAGAAGGCGTATGCTGAATATGACTGAGCTATCATGCCTTGTTGATACACAAAGATTGATTTCCTGGAAGCAGGATGTCTTAATCATGTCATCTCCATATTGTCACTAAGTCACAAGATAATCATCAGTTAAGCTGATGACCATGCAATGTTAAAATGGGATGGGCTGGTTGGTGTTCAGAACCCAACTTAAGTGTATTCATGAACCCAACCTGAGTTTTCTTCTCAGGAAGAAGATACATTTCTGTATAGATATTCAATCCCATGTTTAAAAAGTGCTGGGAAACTTCCACTTGAAGGGAAAAAAATGACTTTATTCCAGGGAGCTCTTGTCTAGCTTCCTAACAATCTATTCAATCCTTCCCTAGCACCCGACACTAATCCTACAACAACTCTGAACATCTGTGGATATGGATTTAGTGCAGTCATAGAAAAATAAGAGCCAGCTTGATTTAGTGGTTAAGGCAGTGTGAGTTCTAGTTCTGCCATGGGCACAAAGCCAGATGAGCGACTTTGGGCCAGTCACACTCCCTCGCAGCCTTAGGAACCAGGCAATGGCAAACCACTTCTGAAATCTTGGCAAGTAAGTACAATGATTTGTCCAAGCAATCACTAGGAGTCAACACCAATTTGAAGTCAGAAATGAAAAAACAAGAAAACGGGAAAAGATCTAATTTTGAATAATAAACCAGCCTAGGACCAGAAAGTAAGTAATAAAAGATGAAACACATTGAAAGCCTCAGCTTTCACTGGGTGAATAATTTCTTACTTTAATTAAATGTTGTTTTTATTATCACAGTCAACAATTGACTTGTCCCTAATGAGAAGGAATTTGTACAAAACAGTAAGCTGAAGTATGACTTGCTTGGATGAGTCCAGTGGCTTTTAGACCATTTTAATATGTTTGTGTTTTGGGAGGTAAAGGTTTGAAAGTGCAACAGGAGCGCAGAACTCAGACTTGTAGAAGCTTCAGATTTCACCTTTATAAACTTCAAAAAATAAATCCAACCATTACCTTGCCCTGTGAGATCACAATGCCTCACATCACACCTCCTGCCATTCCTAAAAGGCCAAAACCATTAAGTGCATCCCCCAGTTTATTTTATGATGTGAGCAGAGCCAGAATGCTATATTAGCTGTTACCATGAACAAAAAATGAAGAGAGCAAGCTTGATACTGATCCAGCCCATTTTAACAGGCCTTTTGTGCCAGCAACGGGTTTTTGTCACCACTGCTTTAAGTGAGATAAAACATCTGGCAGTTTCACAAGATTACGATTTCTCTCTCCACAAAGGAATGCAGCAAGAATTTTGTGATTGGTAACTTTGGGTGTTTTCTGTCTGTGCTGCTAATCATTCCTACTCCACCCTGTTATTGTTTGACCCTTTGCCTGAAATGTCAATCCTTAAATGAATATATCATGGATTAAAAAATATATATTTTGCTATCCAAGTGGCAAAAAATGGATGAGGATGGTGTTTTTTTTAAAGATTGTGTTATATTTTATGGAGTGCCGTTTATGAAGAGAGTATTCAAGTATTAAAATTAATATCTGTCCCGTGATCTCAGTTTAACTCAAGGTTGAGACTGTATCACCAAGTCGTGAATCTTTTCAGGATGAGGTAAAAAGCACAAGCCCAGAGGGAAAAGAGTGCCTTGAATCACCCAGCAGCTCAATCTTTTGGACGACATAATTTCTTCACTTCATGCACCAGCTGTCAGAAGCCTCGTGATGGAACCTGTACATTTGGATGATGGAACAGAACGTTTGAAGAAAGGAATATGGAAAAATCCTGTATGGTCTGACCAGAAGTACAGATGCTCCTCAGCGACATAAAACATAACTGGAAGTAGGAAATTAAAAGGTGCCCCACTGAGAAGTTGTAAATTTCACCCTGTTTTTTCATACATGTTAAAAGGAACAATAAACAAAATAATAACACTGAAAATTAGTATTAAAATAATAATAATGAGTATTGTAAGCCTTTGGTTCTTGGATTTCCCAAAAGGGAAGTGCTTTATCTTTGGAAATGAGCACAACTATCAATCACAGACAAAATTCTATGCTTAAAATATTTTTCAAAATAATATGTATTTCTACATTACTTCTATAATATAGGATTTTGAAGTAAATAGGCTATTAGAGTTTGCTCCTTAAGTATACTTTTGCTTCTATTAATAAGTAAAAGTCAAGAATCTTAACAAGAATTTAAGCAGATTTTAAATATTTGTTTTATCTTGGCCTATCGAGACATTTCCTATTTGTTCCAATATGAAAAACTGACACATACTCCACTGACCTCTGTGTCTAAACAGCATTTTGAAGCAGGGACATGCAGTCAGGGGAGGCAGAGCCTCACCACTGTCATCATGAAAAGAAAAATAATGTAAAAGGAAAAAGGCAAGAGCTGAGGTCAGGCTGAGCTGACCTGCTTAGTGCTTAACTGTTTAAAAAAGCCTCTTAAAAAGTGCCCTCTACAGGAGGTGGCGGGAGAACGACATGCCTTATTTAGTCTGGCATTTTATGATCACTCGAGCAGAGTTAAGCAAGGGTTAAAAGCCGAAAAATTCCTGACGTAGATGAGGCACGTCGTTCTCCTATCTCCTCCTGTAGAGGGTGCTTTTTTAGAGGCTTTTTAAAACAGTTAAGCAGAGTCATCCACGGTGACTCTGGCAGCAACTAGCTCAGCCTGACCTCAGCTCTTGGCTTTTTCCTTTTACACTTTTTTTTTCTTTTCATGATGACAGGCAGGAGAAGAGTTCAAATCCTCTCTGAAACAGCTGGAAAAGGTATGTGTGGGTCGGAGGGAGGAGGAGGAATTCAAACTTCATCCTCAAGTGTAGATCCCTCCCCAAGTGTAGTTTGATTGCAGGCAGAGCCATGTTGTCTTTTCAAAAACACATACACACACACACACACACACACACAGCTGGATAAAACTATGATTACAAGTTTGAAAAGGCAACATGGCTCCGCCTGCAATCAAAGGCTTGGATCGGCTCCAATCCAACTTCTGTGTGTGCATGTGTCTGTTTGAGAGAGAGGGAGGGAGGGAGAGAGGGAGGAAGGAGGGCGAGGGAGAAGAAAAAGAATGAAGGAAACTTTTTCGCAAAGGAGAAAAATAAATGCTGTCACTTTAAATCGGAACTGAGCATGCCTGGCTGTGGAATTCTGGGAGTTGAAGTCCACAAGTCTAAAAAAATTTGAAACCCCTGTGTCAGTGCCTCACCAGCCATAAACCTCACCGCACGTCACTGTTTTGAAGTATATCTGAGAGTAAACCATGAAACTTAAAGGTTAATGAATCTGTATCTATAATTTTCTTTTTTAATTTAATTCCCAGAATCCCAAACACATATTTGGCGAATTGAAGATCACCAAGATTTCTATTAAAACACGCTTTCAGATTTCATTGCAAAAAAAACCCAAATTACTATCTTTTATAAATTAAGCTAGCTAGCAATGCAACATTACACGAAACATCTGGGGATGATGTTTGGATTGGGGAACTGTGCTCCAGATGTTGGGTTGCATTTCTCACTATACCTAACGACAAGCCATGCTTGCTGAAGCTTACGGAAGCTGGTTCTGTGATGTTTTGAGCGCCATGCTTGAGCTAGAAAATAAAGTTAGATAAAAGACAAATCCTTGGCTATCAAAAGAGAGGACAGGACATGAGATAACAGACACAGCCTTTGAAGCAGGATGCAATTAAGGGAAATGATGCATCCGTGAATGGAAATGACTGAGCACCGGTGGCCACCTTGTTAAAAGCTGCAGTTGTATAAATCAGATTTTTCCAAGAGTTAGTCACCCTCTGAGTCCATCCTTAGTTGTGTTAGTAATGTTAGGTGATATATAAAGATGTTCCTTAGTTTGGAATGTTTGCTTGCATATCTTTCAGTTCTGCCATCTGTTTAAGATGTTTTAATACTCTAAAAAGTAAAATTCTTCCCCTTGACAAAAAGCTAAAAAAATATTTAAAAAATCAGATTATTTTAATTGAAGCATTTATTCACAACCATAGGTTTTCACCAGAAAGATCCATGTTGATTCAAGAAAAGATGAATATGATTATATGGCTATGATAGAATTATCACTACAGCAGTCCAGGCACATGTGAATGCATGCAAATCTTCCAGTGACTAAATCCATGATACAAAATCTGCAACATGCTCTACATGGGGCTGCCCTTGAAGAGTATTCGGCGACTTCAGCTTGTCCAGAATGCAGCCGCGCGAGCGATCGTGGGTGCGCCTCGATTCACCCACGTAACACCTATCCTCCGCGAGCTGCACTGGCTGCCTGTTGATCTCCGGGTAAGCTTCAAGGTGCTAGTCGTCACCTACAAAGCCCTTCATGGTATTGGATCTGGGTACTTGAGAGACCGCCTACTGCCAATTACCTCCACTAGACCAATAAGATCCCACAGACTAGGCCTCCTCCGAATTCCATTAGCCGGCCAGTGTCGACTGGCAACTACCCGGAGGAGGGCCTTCTCTGTGGCTGCTCCGACCCTCTGGAACGAACTCCCCATGGAGATTTGTACCCTCACCATCCTCCAGGCCTTCCGCATAGCCCTTAAAACCTGGCTGTTCCGACAGGCCTGGGGCTAAAGATTTGCAGCCCCACTTCGAATGGTATGATTGTTGTGCTTTTTTTTAAACTGTGTATGGTCTTTATGTTTTGTAACTTTGTCTGTTTTTCCCCTCCCTTGAGTTGTGAGCCGCCCTGAGTCCCTTCAGGGAAAAGGGCGGCATACAAATAAAGTAAAAATGAAAAATGAAATGAAAATATTTGGTCATTATGAGGATGCACTAACGGTAATACTGGTTTGGAGCAGGAGTGAAATCAACTGATCTTCGCTACCGGTTCGCAAATGTGAGCGCACGCAGGACCTTCCACGCACATGCAGAGCATCAAAAATGGGACATGGTGACGTTCGGATGGGCGGGCAGAGCCGCTACCGGTTTGCCCGAACCAGATACAACCGACTGAATTGTACCACTGGTATTGGAGGATAGCCCATCCATTAATATCCTTCCCTCCGCCTCCAGCCAAGTTAATTTTTTTTTTTTTAGAATCCCAGAAAATGTGAGATTAATATTTGCTCATAGTGTTATGAGAGGACAACCTTTAAAGGTAATGGGTTAGCTTGGAGCCACAATGGGGGACTATCACAATGGAGGTGGTTATAAATTAAAAATAGATCCCAGCTCCCACTGCATCCTACTCCTGCCTCCCCCCTTCCATCTTTTAATTAGACCACAGTATTTGGCTTTTTATATGAACTAATTTGTTTCTTTTTAGCGTATATAATTTTTATCTTTTATGGCTGTAAGCTTCCCAGAGTTAGCCTGAGGTAAGATGAGCTGCCAATAATTTTATAGACAGACAGACAGACAGACAGACAGACAGACAAAGCATTATAAATGTCTCTCTATATAAATTACTGTTTTATCTCTATCGCTGTCTCCGAATGGACTGACTTGCTAGCATTGTCAGCAATACAACAAGAGCAGCGAGGAAAGAATGCTTTTATATGTGTTACATTTGAAGGGAGGATTAGTTTATATTTGGGGGAATTATGTCATCATATTACCATATCTCTGATTGTATATGCACCAAGTACAGAAATATGGATGCTGAGGAAATCTAAATATATGTAAGGCCATGAAAAGTTTTTAATTGTAATATTTGCTGCGCATAAATATTTTGGATGCAATGACATAATGCTACAAAAATGCCAATTTTTCTAACAAGAAATCAAAAGGTTCTTCTCCTTGTCACTTCCTGTGCCTAGCTTGGCAGCCTCTTGAGATAGTAATGATTGTGAATAATGTGAACAGTGAATTTGACCCTGAAAAGATTTTTTTTTCATATGTCTGGATCTTAATTCTACATAAAGATCTTAATTCTATATTTAAAACTGTCAATTAGCTTTCTGAGCATTAAAGCCATGTTTTTTAAAGAAATGATGCCAAAACACCCTCTGAGTCATTCAATATCCTGAAATGTTCAGTGTTTGCATTTGCAATGCCAACTGTTATCAGAGGTCAGCTAGCAAAGGAAAAATTATAAGTGGTTTGGATTTCTCTGTTATATTAATGGAGAAATTTGAGGCTGCTTTTACCCAATTATTGGATATTGTTCCAACCGAAAATGGCTCCCTTCTCATTGCAATCCTGTGGTAAATCAATTCAGCCAAAAGATTGCCTGTGTTTAATTCTTGGCAGAATTAATCATTTTATGTGAATAAATGCAAACTTTCTTCTTAATAATATATTGTTACTCCAATTTCCCATGTTTAGCCATGGTTTATTGAAGTCACTAGCTGGAATTACATCGTAGTGAACCAAATATTGTTTACAAATTTACACTGCACATTAAATAAAATCAAAACATGCCATGAGTTAAAGCAATATGTGAAATGAGTGAAAAAGACCCAATTACAACAATCTTGGCATAATTTATAAAGGGAAAGGGGAAAACTATTCAGCTATGATATTATACCATTCCTTGGGTTCATTCTAGACTTCTGAGTGGACTAGGTCACTTTCACTATCCTGTAGAATCCCTGATATAGCATAATCTCAAATTATGGGGCAATTAAAGTCCACCAGAATCTAAGTCCCAAAAGTGTTTTTCCAAAAGATAACTGGACGTTCTTGGTTTTTTTACTTGAAAACATTTCATTTCTCATCCAAGAAGCTTCTTCAATTCAGTTGCTTTTTGGAATAGCATCTTTGGAACAATGGTGGGATTCAAAAAATTTTTTACTATCAATTCTGTAAGCGTGGCTTTGTGGGCATGGCAGGGGAAAGATACTGCAAAATCCCCATTCCCTCCCCACTCCTGGGGGAAGGTTACTACAAAATCTCTATTCTCTCCCCACCCCACTAACCTGCTTTCCAGCTCCCTTCTCCTGTTCAGGGCAACAAAAGAAGATCAGATGGGAGGCTGGGAGGCAGCAGGGGAAGGGCCAGCCTATTTGGCAGTTCTCTAAACTACTCAAAAGTTCGGCTACCGGTTCAGAACTGGCTGAATACCAACTCTGCTTTGGAACAACCAGAACCTGGATGATTGAGAATCTCCATAGACACCAGAATCTATGGGTTTAAAAAATCCAGATAATTTTTAGGTAGCAGCAAGGTCTTTGCTACTGTCTAGTGGTTATCTAGATGTTTCTAGCCTGGATATTTTTGCCCTACTACTGACAAAGGAGAGGGCTCTCAGAGGTATTTCATCCAGATCTCCTTAAATGTGGAGCAGGATCAAGAACATTCCATCCCATTTGTTGTGCACTTGGAAATGGATTCCAAACTACATTGAATTCACACAGTCACCTGTTACGCTTCACATTGCCAGCTACCTGGATTTGGATAGCACAAGCTACCTTGTGCATGCTGACATCTTTTGCATCCGCTCCTGGATGCAAGCATCTTTATATGGAGTTGGACTGCAGAAGAACGAGTTCTGTGAGAAGAAATTGGATGGAGAAGATATCTCTTGAAAAAGAATGATGTTGATTGGAATGCACACTGGCTAAACGAAGATTAATCATCCAAGAGAATCCATTATGGCATAGCAGGGAGGGTGACCAAAGAGAGAAAGAATCCATGTCATTTCCAGGCCCAGCCAGGATTTGCCACAAGTTGGAAGATCTATCTGGAGATTGGGAGGCTTATTTACAACGATAAATAAGGAAAAAAACATTAATGTTCTTCTGTCACAAGTTGTTGTCTTGATGTTATTTGATATTCCCCTTGATAAATTTCTAGCATCTCACAATACACAAAGTATTTATCTTTCCTATAATTTCTCATCTATAAAATGCTTCTTGTGCCATGTGTCATAAATGCATTTTCGAGCATAACTGGGATTGTATTTATTCCAGTGTTGAACCCCATTCAATGACCTCTTATTTTCTAGTAACCCTGAGCACTAAGGCTGGGCTCGGTTTGGGCTTAGCATGTCACATGAATCCAATTGTAAACCATACTTTTACAGCCCCACGTCTGGTAGAAACTCAGCTAACGGAAGTGTGTTGATCAAAATCCTGGGCAAAGTCCAAGCCCAATCAAATGCTGTTTTTAGAAGGTGGTTCCAGCTGTTGTCCCTGGCAATCACCAATGTGCGAGTCCCACAGCCTGAAAAATGTCTAGGCTGGTAATGCCAGGGATGCAGCATGCAGCCCTCAACATGGAAAAGGCATATTCTACCAAATTGTCTCAGAGGAAGGTTCTTCAAAGACCCTTGTAATTTCTGCCGAGCTTTCTCAAGGCGGCCTGTCGTTTTCATAACATTCCCCCTGTGCTAAATCAGACTGGTGAAACAATGCTCTTTTTCCAGCCGTCAGAGGAAATGAAATGGTATGCGGAGGTGATTCAAAGTCCCTCCCCATTCCTAGAGAACCGATTCAGAAAAGAAAAATGTCCGAGAATTGTTTCTGTCTGGGGTGGGGGCTGGGGAGAGAAAAAAAGAACTTCTTATTACTGTAGCACTAAGGGGAAGATTCCTCTGGAACTGAAGGTCTGTCCATCTGCCTGCTGATGAAAAAAGACATTTCCACATCTGTTCCACAGAGTGGCTCGAGAGGAAATTTTTCGGAGGCTGGGATAACGCACTGGAGATTTTTCAAGGATTTCTGATAGCCCCAGTGCTTCCAAGGTTCTCTACAGGCCTGGCTGCGTTCCCTAGGATTCAGAAAGATTGCAGCACAATGCAAGATTTCATATTCCAAACTACCAAGGTCCTTCAAACCTTCATAGTAGAAAACAGAATAAGACAACTAGTTACTAATTTCTTTGTTTGATGATGCCCCACGTTTTGCCTCCCAACTGGATGATATAGATGGCTAAAAAGGAAACAAAAATACAAAATATAATAAAAAGGTGAATTGAGGCATAACTGAAAAACCATGTTATTAGGTAAAGGTAAAGGTTCCCCTCGCACATATGTGCTAGTCATTCCCGACTCTAGGGGGCGGCACTCATCTCTGTTTCAAAGCCAAAGAGCCAGCGCTGTCTGAAAACATCTCCATGGTCCTGTGGCCGGTATGACTAAATGCCAAAGGCACACGGAATGCTGTAACCTTCCCACCAAAGGTGGTCCCTATTTTTCTACTTGCATTTTTACATGCTTTTGAACTGCTAGGTTGACAGAAGCTGGGACAAGTAATGGGAGCTCACTCCGTTATGTGGCACTAGGGATTTGAACTGCCGAACTGCTCACCTTCTGATTGACAAGCACAGCGTTTTAGCCACTGACACACCGTGTCCTTATATATTATTAAGTTCTTCATAAAAGTACAGGTAGTCCTAGTGACTTCAAAGAACAGCGACGGTTCATAGTTATGATGGTGATGAAAAATAACTTCCCAACCAATGCCCACAATCTTTATGGCTTCGTTCTATTGGTCTCAAATTTGCCATTACTGTCAGTTACCGTGCATTGTCTTGCATAAAATCACAAGCCCAATCACGGTTGTGTGATTATTTTACTTAGTAACTATTTTACTTAACTAATCAAATTTTCTGTCCGATATGCAAGTTTTGGGTACCGATCACCTCTATGCTTAAGTAGTCATTGGGATTTAACCAGTAGTGAAATTATTTTTTTTTTACTACTGGTTCTGTGGGCGTGGCTTGGTGGGCGTGGCAGGGGAAGGATACTGCAAAATCTCCATTCCCTCTCCATTCCGGGGCGAAGGATATTGCAAAATCTCCACTCCCACCCCACTCTGGGGCCAGCCAGAGGTGGCATTTGCCGGTTCTCTGAACTACTCAAAATTTCTGCTACTGGTTCTCCAGAACCTGTCAGAACCTGCTGGATTTCACCCCTGGGTTTAACTAAGAATTTGGGTGGGTGTGTTTGTGCACATGCATGCATGTAGGTGGGTGTGCATGCAGACCTTCAAGTCAGGTTGACTCCTGGCAACTACCTGGACCAGTTTTCTTGGCAAGATTTCAGAAGTGGTTTGCCGTTGCCTTCGTGGTAGGGCTAAGAGACATTGACTAGCTCTGCTGGCTTTGGGCCTAAAGTGATACTAGAACTCAGTTCTTCCAGTTTCTGGACTCAACCACTACGTCAACCTGGCTTTCAGCAAATGGTTACTGGTTTTTAATTTATGCAAATTGGTGGTGGCACTTAAGCAAACTATGCGCTTTTCTCTTGTGTGCTTTTTATATTTTTTTTCTCAAGTTGTCTTCTGCAATACAGTAGGTAAACTTCAGCAGCCTGGGAAGTGGCTGCAGCAATTCTCCATTTTTGGTCTGCTCCCTGCAATAAAAAAGAGAAGGCAACCTTTATTATCATCATCATCAGAATCCTATGTGTTAGAGCCTTTTCCCCTTGAATACATAGATAATCTCTTGAGAAGGGAGGGGGTCTTTCCTCCATTGTTCCAGTCATGCTTCATGTCTTAAGCCTTTAGGATAATATGTACCTTTAGCTAACCCATTGGTTTTCTTCAATGGGTGACTAGTGATGTCAACAATGAAATGAGTTTAGATTCACCAAGGGCAGCAATGGTTGACTTTCATCCCAACTGATAAGATTGCTAGCACATTTTTCTGCTCTGGTTCAATGCAACATCAAAAGGATTCAGAAGCAATAAGGCAAGTAGGAACTTGGGGGCTGTGGGTTTGCTTTCTTTTGCAGTGTCATCACACATAGATTTAAGAATCTGTTTCATCATGAATCGAGTCATACTTTCTTGTGCCGATTCAGCTGTTTAAGAGTTGACTACCTGTCTTCCCTCCTCTTCTCTTTGTGTGAAGTAAAGGTCAAGTTCATGTTCTCTTGAGGAACATCCTATTCATAGTGGAGTCTTTCTTTGACTGGTGTGTAATTTGAGGGAATAGCAAGGGGATTCCCCCCTTTTTAATCCCATCTAGGATCTGCTCCCTGAGGCAAAGTAGCCCTACCTATTGCAAAGCCATAGCCTTGCCTGTGATAAAAATTTTGATTGTCTACCAGCTTGCTTGAATTATCAGTTTCTAATAAATTTATTTAAAAAAAATCTGTTTTACTCTCAAAAACTGAACTAGTGCACTATGGAGAACTAGTATAGAAATCCCCAAGTTCAAATAGGGAGAGAAGCTGAGAGACCAACTATGGAACATTGTCTTTAATTAAGACATAGTACTTAGAGCCCACTCTGGTGAAAGAGAGCTACATTGCTATGAGCAATTGAATAGATGGAATGGGAAAATTCAGTTTAAATCCTGGGGATGACCCAAATCAGAGAATTATTGCGAAAGAAATTCCAACTGGTTTGTTGGAAAGCAGCAACTGAGATTCAGTAGTACAACATAGCTTGTATGTTGGTGGTTAGACTGCTTAATGGAACATAGGAAGGAAAATTGAACTCTTCTCTTTCAGAACTCAGTTGAAGAAACTAGGATTCTGGGAGAGGCTAGGTCAATGATGACTAACCTTTTCTGGACTGAGTGCCAAAATGCGCGTGTGCACACCTGACCCCCCAAAATGCAATGCACACACAGCCTCCCCGTACATATGCCCCACCCTCTGCACATGCGCCCCCTGTGCATGCACCCACTGCATGCGCCCCACCCCCTGCATGTGCAGCCCACCTCCACACCTCCACCCCCTCACTCATGCACAGCAGCCCACCTCCACACCTCCACCCCCTCACACATGCACAGCAGAGACCCGACAACCAGCTGGCTGGTAGGAGGTGCGTATGTATCAGTGGTGGATTATGACCAGTATGCCCCAGTACGGGCGTACCGGTGCCTGCTGGGCGCACCAGGTACCGTTGCAGTGCGGTGCTCCGGAGGTCCCACCCGCCCGCCTGCGCTCCTTACTGGTATTTGAGGTTTTCGGGGCTTCCGTGCACACACACGGAGCATACGGCGCCTGCACGACGCTCCACTAAGCAGCTGGAGCATTGCAGGCGGTAAGTATGCATGCACGTGTGTGCATGTGATGGATGCCTGGCCCCGTTGCACCATACCGGTTTCAACGGGATCCGGAACCCACCACTGGTGTGTATGCGCGGTAGAGCTGAACTGGAGGAACAGCTCGCGTATCCGCAGACAGGGGGCTGCATGCCATCTGTGGCACATGTGCTATAGGTTCGCCATCACAGGGCTAGGTTTTCACAGTCATATACTTTTTTTTGCACATGCTTTAACACTACCCTCCACCCTCTTTTATTTGAGAAAGAGTACATTTTAAAGACATAGTAATTCCACCATCAACTGCTTTTACATTGGGGCTAAGGAAATAGGTTCTGTGGCCTTTGAATGTGGACCCATCTGCTCTTAAATCCTACTTCAATTCCATTGACAACCAGGAGACAACATAAGAGCAATTTTATCTTATTTTGGTCTTGTCAGAAATGGGCAGTCTTAAATCTGATAAAGCCAGTCACAGGGCGCCTCCTGCTGGTCAATGGAATTGAAAACACCGAACGCTAAATGTCTATGAAGATTCTCAGTCATCCAGGTCATGGTTGTCCCAAAGGTGCTTTTTTCAAGAGGCAACTGAACTTTCTGGGTTTTTTTTTTGAAGACGTTTCACTTTTCACCTAGAATCTTCTTCAGAATTGGATGAGAAGCGAAACGTCTTCAAAAAAACCCCAGAAAATCCAGTTGCCTCTTGAAAAAAGCATCTTTGGGAGCAAACGCTAAACCACTAGCGTTCATACTGGCCAATTTTAAGACCTGTGCACTTCAACTCCAAGAATACCTCAGCCAATTACAAATTCTGGGAGTTGAATTCTACAAGTCTTAAAAATGCCAAGATTGGACACCTCTGCGCTAAACACTGTATTGATGTACCAATATCAACCACCAGCTATATAAGTTATGTAAGGTAATGGTAAAGGTTCCCCTCACACATATGGGCTAGTCGTTCCCGACCCTATGGGGCGGTGCTCATCCCCATTTCAAAGCCAAAGAGCCAGCGCTGTCCAAAGACGTCTCCATGGTCATGTGGCCGGCATGACTAAACGCCGAAGGCACATGGAATACTGTTACCTTGCCACCAAAGGTGGTTCCTATTTTTCTACTTGCATTTTTACATGCTTTCGAACTGCTAGGTTGGCAGAAGCTGGGACAAGTAATGGAGGCTTACTCTGTAATGCGGTGCTAGGGATTTGGACCACTGAACTGCCAACCTTTCTGATCAACAAGCTCAGCATCTTAGCCACTGAGCCACCGCGTCCCTATACATTATGTACCAACACCAAAAACCCAAACACTATGTAAAGGATTTTAATCAAATAATTTCCCACCACCACCACTCATCCAAAGAAGGTGATGAAAATCATGTATCATGTAATCTTGGGGTGTCATACTGTGTAATGTAACTTCTATGTGTCTCTGGTTTGAGAATTCAGGGAAGATGGACTACATATGCCATATCAGCAGATTAAAGACCATCAATTGTATCAGCCTGCTCTATTTCCTTTAATCCAAACAAAGAATCTAAAATGCACAAACAATTGGGAATGTATAATTTATCTTGCAGGAATGGCCTATCCGTTTGGAAGGTTTCTACATGTTGAACATCTTCATTTAAATCTGACAGGCTTGCCTTCCATAGAAATGCAAGCAAAGAAATAAGTATAATTAACAGAATTTCTGCTTTCCATTGAGCTGTCAACTTTGGCAAGAAATACACTTTTTCTGCTTCATGTTCTTTCTATAACACCCATTTTTATTGATCAATGGAAAGGTTCTTTTGGATGTATATCTCATCAAAAAAGAAATTTGTTTTCTATCACCTGAAATGTGAGTATAAACACAGTACATAATTGGACAAACCAATGTTGAGATAGGCTACTGTGTTTGACCCTTGTCAAGGATCATGTTGTAGCACCCACCAGGATATTTGGTTATTATATCTTAACAATAAAAAAGGTGAAGGTAAAGATAAAGGTTTCCCCAGTCCAATCGTGCCAACTCTAAGGTCTCCTTTATCTACTTGTATGCATTTGCATGGTTTTGAACTGCTAGTTGGCAGCAGCTGGGGCAAGTAACAGCAGCTCACCTTGTCACATGGTACTTGGGTCTTGAACTGCCTTGTGATCCACAAGCCCAGCATCTTAACTGTGATGCCATCACACTCTCTATCTTAATAAATAGTCTTTATCAAATAGGCCCATCAACATGGATTACTGCCACCGCTCACCATGACTTTGATCAACAATATTTTTATACAATGCTTTTTATAAAGGCAGAGCATGCTAGATTGCAGTTTTAGTGATAGATATGTCACACTTGCATTTTTAAAATAACAATGACAAAATACTGCTCAGTGTCATGCTTTTTGGTTCAGTTTAGTCCAGATATGTTATTCTATACAAATTAAGGTTATTAGGAATTGTAAACCAACATATTATGGTATGCATCCTGTCACTTAAAAAGCATATACAGTGCATGATATAATCAGGATTTTGATGACAGTAAACTATGTCGCGGGACAAATAGGATTTTATTTTTTTTTCATATATTTTTTCTAACAAAGCTGTTAGAAAGCCTTTAGCAGAGCTAAAATAATGCTAAAGGATAATACATTCCAATCAACTGGCCTCTTATTCTCTAGTGTAAGCAGCTATTCGGAGTATTTCCTGACCAGCTGATGTCTTTTCGAAATGTATAAACATTTTAATCTTATAAAATAAGGAACATAAAATTAAAAACACAAACTAAAAATACAAATTAGAAAAGAAAAACATCTCATGATTATATCACATGGCTCTATATGTCAGTGAGCAGAAGTGGTATTCAGCAGGTTCTGACCAGTTCTGGAGAAACGGTGTGGAAATTTTGATTAGTTTGGAGAGCTGGTAAATATCACCTCTGACTGGCTCCGCCCCCATCTATTCTCTGCCTCCCGAGTCTCAGCTGATCGGGAGGCAATGGGGATTTTGCAGTAACCTTCCCCTGCCACGCCCACAAAGCCATGCCCACCAAGTCATGCCATATCCACCAAGCCACGCCCACAGAACCGGTAGTAAAAAAAATTGAATCCCACCACAGGTGAGTTCCCAAATTTCTTCCATAAAAAAATCAAATATATTATTTGGGAGACAAGTGTACCTCAAATAGAGTTTTTTTAATTCCCATATTTTTCAGACTATAAGATGCACCTAGGTTTAGAGGGGAAAAACAAGAAAAAATATTATATTTCATATATATATATATATATATATATATATATATATATATATATATATATATATATATATATATATATATATATATATATATATATATATATATAAAATATAGCATAAAATATAGCAGAATAATATTTCAACCATGTAAAGTTAACAGTGGTATTAAGAATCATCATCATGTCATTAACAAATGAGAAGAGATTTTAAGGTTCAAGCAGTCTTCTAATTTTCTGGAAATCCCAAGAACTCATCATCGCTAGTATCAGAATTGAGGAAGCTCAGTTGATCACAATCACTGATATCACTTTCTTCACTATCTTCATATATGATACTATCTTCAGTTCCATCTAAGGCCGTGATGGCGAAGCCCAGGTGGCATGCGGAGCCATTTCTTAGGGCACACAAGGCATTGCCCTATCAGCTGCAGCGCACATGCGCGCTCTGGCCAGCTGATTTTATGCTTTGATTTTTAGCCTTGATTTTTGGCCATTTGGGAACAGACTTCCAGTTTGTGTGTGGGGCTGTTTTTTGCCCTCTCCAGGTTCCTAGAAAGCCTCTGGAGTCTGGGGACAGTGAAAAACATACCTACTGGGCCGATGGAAAATGGGCCATTTCTGGCCTCCGGAGAGCCTCTGGGTGGCAGGGAAGGCCGTTTTTGCCCTCCCCAGGCTCCTAGAAAGCATCTGGAGCCTGGAGAGGGCAAAAAATGGACCTACTGGGTCCACTGGAAGTAGGAAAACGGGCTGTTTCCAGCCTCTGGAGGGCTTCCAGGGGAGCGGGGAAAGCCATTTTTGCCCTCCCCAGGACCCAAGAACGCCATGCGTGCATGTGTGGGGCAGTGGGGGGGGGGTGTCACACAAACATGTGCAGGGGGTATAGCATGGGGGCATTAAAGTATGGGCTCGGCACATAGCAGGACAACACAACCGTGTAATGTTTTTCCTCATGTCCTGAGGTTTTCACTGTTATGGTTTTGGCACCTTTTAGATCAACAGTCTTATCAGATGGCATATCAAAGATTAGCCGCCCTTCAACCATATTACCAATCTGGCCAATTTCAAAATTATTTTTCTTCCTACCATCTATTATAAATGTATGAAAAGACAGAATCTTAGATTCATATTCTTTTGGCATTTTTCGTGCAATTCTAGTTTTGGTGCGCATAGCAATGCCATATTGCCTCATAAATCTGTAGCACCACGATGGTGACCCAGTAAAACCCTGAATGCCTTTCTCTACAGCAATGCGTTTGGTTTCATATATTGCCATATTTGTAGAAACCGTGAAGCCATTATTCTGGTGATATGTGATCCATTCTTTCATGTCCACCTCTAACTATGGCCACTTTGCAGAAAGCCCACGAAAATTGTGCTCACTTTTATCTTTTACTTTTTGCAGCTCATCCACCTGCTTCCTCCATTCTCTTATCATTTTTTCCAGTTGGAAGTGGCCCAGAATGTCTGTCCACTGCTCTGTTTCCATGTTCCTCAGCCTATTTTATTACTTCAGGTGTAAAATAATTTTTTTTCTGCTAGTCTTTTCTGGTTTGACACCCTTGTATGTAGCGTGAGGAGGTACCGTAGTATTTTTCTGCAAGAAAGAACTGTCAGCAATGTGTAATTTATTGTTAGGAAAGCACTATAGCTGAGAACATCAAGGAATGACACACTACTATAGGGGATCTGTTGTAGACATACTGTTATGGGGGACGTGTTTAAGGTTTACCTTTATAGAGGACAGTTTATAAAGAGGACACTTTCTTAAGAACTATTCATAGGAACGTATTTTGTTTCTGCAGTGCCCCCTTACATCCCCATTTACTGGTGTGTGTGTGTGTGTGTGTGTGTGTGTGTGTGTGTGTGTGTGTGTGTGTGTGTGTGTGTGAAAGTAAAAACAAAGGAATGGCTGATTGGAATGGTAGTCAGATTTCAGATTTCAACCATGCCAGGTGAGCAGATGAGATCTTCTGGCGCAGTGGTTAGAGTGCTGTACTGCAGCCACTTCAGCTGACTGTTATCTGCAGTTCGGCTGTTCAAATCTCACCGGCTCAAGGTTGACTCAGCCTTCCATCCTTTCGAGGTGGATAAAATGAGGACCCAGTCTGTGGGGGCGATATGCTGACTCTGTAAACCGCTTAGAGAGGGCTGAAAGTCCTATGAAGCGGTATATAAGTCTAACTGCTATTGCTATTGCTTCCCCGATGCACCCTTGCTGGATGCTTGTTTGAA
The DNA here is from genome assembly GCF_051295495.1 of Thamnophis sirtalis. NCBI lineage: Eukaryota > Metazoa > Chordata > Lepidosauria > Squamata > Natricidae > Thamnophis > Thamnophis sirtalis. Next base: position 141,130,539 of record NW_028261383.1, on the reverse strand, counting down.
TGGACCCTTGCTCCAATAATCCTGGCAGCTCTCCCCCCCCCCCACCCTCAGTGTCTCTGCCTCTGCTTTTGTAGTACCTCTGCTGCGAAAGCATCCAGCAAGGCTCCCACAAGCCAGGCAGCGGGGATCGCCAACTTGCCTCCCTGGCCCATTCGTCTTTTGCACAAGGCTTCCCCACCACATCCTGCTTCAATTGCTTGCCCTTGGCTAATGGATCCTGGATGCTGCTCTGCAATGGAGAGGCCAGAAAGAGGGAAAGACAAGGAGCAGGGAAAGAGGAAAGCTTCCCTCAAACAGGAAGCCCAGCAATGTGGGGGAAAGGGATGGCAAAGGGAGCCTCATCTCGCTACACGTGAAAGGCAGTGGCAACCTGGCCGCTTCCTTTGCCTGCACTCTCCTGGAAGCCAAGTGTCGTCCAACCCACCCGGTGCCACAGTCCACCATGCAGGCCGGGAAGGGCACTCTTGTGGCAGGACAGCGGGCCACAGCAAGGTGTCCTTGGTGACTAACTTGTACAGGGCAGCCAGACGTAGAGCATGCCCAGGCCAGCCAGTGGGGGGATCAGCCGGTTCTCCTGAATTGCACACAGTTAACTGGTTCGGCCAAACTGGCTGAATCCCACCTCTGTGTTGCTGCCTCAGCCAGGAAACGCTGGAATCTTCGCAGCCAATTGGCAGTTGGATCAGCCATCCAGAATACCGTCAATCAGCTGTTCCAGGCAGTGGGGATCGCTGCTGCCTGTCACCACCGCAGCCCCAACTCCCTCCCCCCAGGTATGGCAAACCCCCAACTGATGCAATATTTGCTGTATAAGATGCACAGACATTTTCACCCACTTGGGGGGGGGGAGTGGGTCTTATAGTCCCAAAAATATGGCAACCAACCTGAATCACAGATCTATAGATACCATTTAAACCATTTTTGGGGAACCATTGCTATCACTTTATTGGAGATTCCAATTCTTTAGCCCATGTGTTGTCACCAAACCTGGGCTCTTGGTTGGTGTCGAAGCAGATAAGTCACCGGACACAAAGTGTGATACAGAATTATACTTTTATTTTGGTACCAAGATATAAGGACCCCGGTTTGAAAAGCTAACCAAGGGCCAAGATTAGAATCTTACAGCAGTTTTTATAATCAAGGAATGGTCGCATTCACCCTTTGCCCTTCCCCTAGTAATGCATGAATAACAGATAATATTGATTGGCTATTTGGATTTCAGCCCCCCCAAACCCTTATGCTTGTTATGTTAAATAGTTAAATGTCACATCACCTGTTTTTCATCCCAGTCATGAGTATCTTGCAGTGTGCCAGCTATGTGGGTTTTGGGGGTTTTCTTATACGTGAGCTATTCCTGTTCCTAATATCCTGGCTAGTGGTTTTAAGCTGCTAACTTCTGTCTCGCTGTTAATGTGCAGCCCCCGCACTCCTATTGCAGAGCAGAATAAAAGAAGTTTTTATTTGAGGCAGCTCCGCCACAACCTCCCTCCTTCCTCAGAAAAAAGTAAAAGCAGTTTAAAACGTTTGTCTGAGGCAGCAACCACCCCCACCCCCCCTCCCTCTGCAGTGAGACAGAAAGGAGCAAAGCTTTTAATTGTCAAGGCAAAGAAATGAAGACAAGAGAAAATGTTTTATCAGAATTCATATTCCTCACTCTCATGTCCATTCCATCCATACCTGGGTCCTATCTCCACATGCGACCCTTCCTCTGATCCACAGGGTCTCATCTGTGCATACATTCCATCATCTGATTCTTCACGTTTGAAATATCCCAGAAATGTCCACTTTAAAATTAAGCTTTTGATATAGGTTTTCTCTGTAATGGATTCAACCAAAAAAGAAAGCAACTCAGCCAAAGCATCTGCTCCATCTGTGTTGAACTCACATTGTCACAGCGTCATCACATATCACTTTCCCCCCCCTTTGCTAAAGCAGGCATGGGCGTAGCCAGTGCATGATGCATCTGACCTGCGAGTTTGACATGTTAGAATATGCTTTAGCAGAAAACACCTCCCATCTTGTGAATTGGGAAAACCAAATTCAATTTGAAGGCAAATCCTTAAAATAGCCATTATGTAGCAGTTGACTTAAAGTTATAATCCAAGCTTCTTGTCTTGCAATTAAGCTTTGTAATAAAATTTCAGGAACAGGATGCTTAGCAAATGATTCAGCGTTGAATAGTGAACAAGAGAAGGAAGTGTGAAGTTCCTTTGGATGTTGAATGTATCTCTGAATGAATGTATTAGGATAGCATTAGGTGTGTGTTAGTTGGGTAATATAATATAAAGATGTGTGTATTGTTTGTATGTTGGCTGAGAATTTGCAGCAAGGAGCAAGAATGGAGACTGAATATAAAGCGAGTTACAAGTATAAATACACTGAAGAGGCCTGATGGAGAATGTATGCAAATCTAATTACAGAATTGTGGAAAAATGACTTGAACTAACAGAAAGGGAAAGACAACAGGGTTGGATAGAATTGATGAGTTCCTAAAAAAAAAGGTTAAAAACATCAATGTATGAATCAATGTGTTACAAAGCTAGGATAGGTTGCAAGGTTAACAAGATGACGTATTGGGAGTGCTGTTTGTGTAAACAACTCTAGTTAGCAGTTTTTTCCCCTTACCCTGTAATTTACAGGAAGCTATACTAGATCAGTCATTACTGATGGACCCAGATTGTTGGGGGCAATATGCTGACTAAGCTGTAAACCGCTTAGAGGCCTGAAAGGCCTATGAAGCGGTATATAAGTCTACTGCTATTACCCAGGTCAAGTATTTCTACTAATCAGTCTATTTAATTTAAATTTTAGAAACCTGAAAACATTTGTACCATGCACACTTGGTGTTCAGGTTCCTGGACCAGAGGAGGGGAAATAGTCTAAAGGATTCAGTTATTAGCTGAGCAACCAGGGCCAACAGCTACAGGGCTTCTTGAAGAAAAGTTGTTTACTTGTCGCCAATATACAAAGCCAGAATTGACTAGATAGATGTCTAAGTGGAGAAATAGGCCAATATACCTCCAACTGCCAAAGTTTCCTTCAAACTCCTCAAAAAGGTATTTTTATATTTTTCAGTTGAAAAAAAATCAGTGTCACCTAGATAACTAGGGGGTTGAATCAATACCAGTTATCTAGGTGACACTGATTTTTTTTCAACTGAAAAAACACTGATTACTAAAAATCTTCTGATTACCCCACACTCGCCTTTGGCATTACAGTAAGATTTTGTATCCCCACCCTCACCCCTATTGTAGCCTTTTTACAGTATGAGCATGTAAGAGAGATATTTTTTTAGGTTTTTTAAATTTAAATAGGCTGATTGCTACAAATGTAACAATAGCATGAAAAACAGGTAAGTCTTTTCTTGGTAACAGTGAAAGTACACAAAGCTAAAATACTAAAGGGGCTGTACTTTCCAATCAACTGGCCTTTTATTCTCTAGTGTAAGCTGATATTCAGAGTATTTCCTGCCCAGCTGATGTCTGTTAGAAATTTATATTTTGCAATTGTGTCCAGATTTCAGGATAAATGTAAAGCGGTAGGCTGGATCATACCCAAGTGACAAAGTTTACTTTGAATTTGAAGGAGAATCTTCTTTTAAGCATATAAAGGCGCATTTGTGACAACTGTAAACATGGATATAGGTCTCTCCAGATGATTTATTACCACCAACCTTGCCAAACGATTGCTAATATAACTATAAGCTTTTGTGGAGGATCTGATTAAGTTGCCACTTTGCCACTGCTCAACACAAGGTTGTAGCAATACTAAATTAAGGTTTTAATGACCCTAAATTCTGCTTGGCCTGAGCTGGTGGGATTACTAGAGCAGTCCTTAACACAGCAAGTTAACTTTGCTTTTTAAAATCCTATTCCGCTATATTGAATATTCAGGTTGATTTATGCTAAGTTTCACACTTGTAAATCAGTTTGGCTTAAAAAACTATCCAAAGCAAGGGTAGAACCAATTAAATAACAATCTAGCTATTGGCCATTACATCAAATAAAGCAAAAGGTTAATTAATTTTCTAATCTTTTCCTAAGTCCTTCCCGGTTAAACAACATACTTCCTGCTCACATTATAGGCTATTGTCTATTAGGCTAGTGTAGAAGTTCCATAAGCTTTAGTTATTATCTAGATCAGGAGTGGGCAATTAATTTTCCCATGAAAACCCCAGGTGACCTCATGCAATGACCACCATCTTCTCCGACTGCTCCAGGAATAAGTTATGTGCAGGGGCAGAAAAGTGATTTCTCTCCTTGCCTCCCACAGCTGGTGACTGACTGAAGAAGTATATGGAGACAACTGCATAGAACTGGTACCAATTCAGCTTCTTCTGCTCCCTGCAGCATGCTTATTTACATTTTCAACTGATCTCACATGGGCAGCCAAAGGATCACATGTGGCCCAGGAGCATAAAATACACAGGCTTGATTTAGATGCAATGGATGAAACACCCAGTCTTCATATACTCACACACCCATTGCCTCTAGAGCAGTGAACCTTTTGGTCTTGGCATGCCAAAAAATTGGAAAATGCCTAACATGACTCTGCTGGCTTATCATATCCCTGCTTCCCCAAACAAAGGGAAATCTCTACCTCCACCCATGTAGGTAAAACAATACATTTACTCTAGTGATAACTGAATGTGGCTCTAAGAAAAGAATTTAAGTCCACACCCATCTTAAAAGTTGCCAATGTTGAGAAACAATAGATCAGACAGTTGTATAAAAACATCATTGGGCCTTTTGAAAATGGTAATACAGTACTTCTACTTCTGAGGACAATAAATCAACATTTCAATTTACTTTGCCAATTCCTGCCCCAAATAATTTTCATTCTGCTAACATGACTCTGGTGGTAATTGCAGAAAGTTTGGTAGTACATAGTTATTCACATGCAGTGAACTTGTAGCATTTTGCATCTTCAGAAAGAGAGTTCTTTACACTTTGGATGATACTCAAATACCAGTTTATTTCATTTGAAGAAGTATTCTTTAAAATCAGTCCGAGAGATTTGCTTTTGCTAACGAACGTTGTGTGTTCTGCAAATCAAACTGAGAGTGAAGATTCACAAACCATTTCTGTCTGGCCAATTGTAGTACGGATATAATCTAAATCTAGATACATCCATTACTGAAAGGCAGCAGATTCAGAACTGGAGAATTTACAGAATACAAAAAAGGACATAAAAGTAGAAGACACAAGTTCATTTGGCATATGTAACTGCCATGATCTGTTCAAGTAGTTTTTAGATAAAACAAAGTGCTATTTCACATTTCACATAGAAAAAAGGCAGTGTAAGAGACAGAACAGAAAAGGGAGGATGGGGGGAACCAGGCTGAAGACGGCCAAGAGACTTAAAACTTGAAGGTATCAGGACTGTCTTGAATTTGGAATGTATAAGCATCAGAATCAGCCTCTGGAACAACATTCTCATCTTCCTCCTGTAATAAAAAAATAAAGCTTAAAATATTCTTCTAAGTTTCTTCCCAGTCTATCTAATACATGCTGTCATATTTTAAGCAAATTGGTGCTTGTATACATATAAAAAATACCAATCTTTTCATGTTTTTAACACAGTAGCACCCTTAATAGTTTACAGAAAGCCCTTAAGTGTACAAAATTTTAATCTACTTTTATCAAGTAGCTTTTTTTAATTATATAGCAACCTTGGCAGGCCAACTTGAATTTACTTACCTCTGCTGAAAAATATTTTTCAATCAGAGTTGCAGCTGATTTGTAAACCTGCTCATTTTCATGGGATTGTAGAGCTTCAATTTTGTCTAAGCCACCACATTCTTCAATCAAGATGCATAGCTTTTCAATCTCACCTATTTTTTCAGCTGCCTATAGAGATAATTTCATTTTTAATGGACCACATTTCATTTCATACAAACAAGATATTCTGAATGTGCTTTAGCTTTAAGAGCTCTTGGTAGTGAAATATACAGTATTGATTTCTAAATGCTCCCCCCCCCCCCCCAGAATGGATTGCATTGTCAACTTACCATAAAAATATTAGTAATAGCATCCAGAATCACCAGGACTGTTTTGCTGTCTTTAACCACAAGCAGATCCAATAATGGCTCTAATACACCTGCCTGGACAAGGTAAATGATCTGGCCAATTGTTCCTCCACTTGTATAGTTGGTCACTGCCCATATAGCTTCCTTCTGGGATTTAAAGTCTCCCTGTTTTAAGATACAGGAAAGTAAGGAGACAGCAATAGAACAGCCTTAAAGGGGTCCAACAAAGTTTAATATTGTAAAGTTATAAGTTTTGTGACACTCACACAAATGTAAATACTTATAGTTCTTCCTCTGAAATCGTCTATATAACTCTCCAAAAATCATCTTCTAAAATATATTATCAAACTTATTTTCTTTCTTTCTCCTAGTTTTAAATGGCCAAAACATTTAAAGAACACTGCTTAAGTATACCTTTTAAATTAAGAATATGACAAATTAATACATCCCATGTTCTTAAATAGCAAAGGTATTTCAGAGACTATAATTTTATTACTTTCCCCAAAGGTTTAAAAAAAAAGTGTCCCTGAAACATCTAGATAGAAAATAAAGCCTTATAGGCAAACTATGAATAATTTTTCCCTTTAAAAATATCTACCTGAGGCAAACCATATGTTTTTAAAGCCAAAGTTAATTGCAAGGCAAAGATGGCACAGATATATCAAAATATATTTTCAGCATTACCTTTTTTAAAATGCTAACAAGATATGGAACAAGCCCATGGTCGACAACTTTCTGGATCTGATCCTGGCGGCCAGCAGTTATGTTAGACATAGTCCATGCAGCTTCTTTCTGGATGTTGTTTTTGGGGTGAATAAGCAGACTTGGGAAGACAACTAGTGCTCCAGCATCTATTACACTTTGAGTTTGTTCATCAGTCCCCGTCACAATGTTTCCTATAGCTCTTAATGATGGAGTCTGAAAGAGAGGTTTAAGATACTGAACAAGAGGAAGCCGTGGACTGTATATAAATATATTTCACATAAAATGTATAAAACACACGTTGAAAGTTGAGGATTTTGTGGAGTCACATTATGAGCTGTCCAGGACAGTATGTGGCCCATGGACATCCTTGGTCTACCGAATATGCAAAAAAATCCTTGCACTATCTCAATATTTACATGCAAGCCTGCCTGCCCACCCACAAAAGTTCTTAATGCAATTCTCAATACTACTATTCTAAGTATATACTATTAACGAACATAACTGTTACTGTTACATAACCAACTGTTAAAAGCTGCCTAGATCTTCATCACAACCATAAAATGCAACAGCAACATCATGGGACGATCGTATACCCATTGTAAAAATGTAAAAAAAAAAAAATCTTATCATTGTACAGTAGGGGACACCTTTATAGAATTCACATATCTGGTCAATTCCATTGTTATTCAAATCAGTGTTGACTTCTGGCAACTGCCTGAACATGTCCCTGCAGTTTTCTTGGCAAGATATCAAAGTTTACTTATTTTTGCTAATGTCTGCTTCCTAAGGCTGAGAGAAAGTGATTTGTCCAAATTCAGCCAGTTAGCTTTGCACTTAAGGCAGAAGTAGAACTTGGTAATATGAAAAATCAGCATGTCCAAATAGAAAATTACAAGGATATGCCAACAATTTCTGTCAAAGGAGGAGGCATAGGCATCTCAAGATAACACTATATTCACCCAAAAGAGCTTGCAATTTGAGCAACATGAATATACTGAAAAGATTTCTAAACCAAAGAATATTAAAAGTAAACTTCTCAATAGTTGAGATTTTATACTTGAGTTGGGAACTGCCTCTCCCATATGAAGAATTTCAATACTTCATCACCTTCACTAATTTATCTTACCATTATTGGAACTTCTCCACATGCTAGCAGTTTCACCAATTGTGGCACTAAGCCAGTTTTGACCACTACTTCAATTCTATCATTTGACCCATCAGTCAAATAAGAAATAGCCCAGCATGTATCTGCCAAAACTTCATGGTCATGGAAATGCAGTAGGCGAACTAAAGTGGGCAGAATCTGTTCAACAGCTTCAATGGGTGGTGCAGGGTTCTTGTTACGGCAGAGGTTTGATAAAGTCCAAGTTATGTTACGCAAGTAGCCAATCTGGGGGGAAAAAACCATGGTTATGCTTAAGTTATGTTAAAATTGTTTTTCACATTTAAGATTTTAGCTGAGAATTCACACTTACAGATATAGAAGAGAGATCAGGAACAGCAAGCAGAGCCAAAAGTGGGTCGAGTGCACCATATTTAATAACTAAGTCTCTATAAGCAGAGCCATCACCTGAAGGCAGAAATAAAGAGTGTCAAATGCTAAGACTAAGAGGTCATATGGAATTACTGCTAATTCAGGGCAGGAATACCACCATGACAAGCTGACTTGATCACAATCCAAGCATTATAAAAATAACTGCCACAGAAAACTATTCAAGAAGGAGAAACAGGGCAGCCTGTTGATAGCAGCATTAAAACCCTTGGCAAACTAGCCACTATCAACCAGAAGCCAAAGAACATTGCAGTCACAGATGTTAGTCATGAATGCCATCATGTGTAAATGATTTCAACAGTAGCTATATGGAGTTGGGAAAAAAATCTTGAAAGGTGTAGCACTGAAATGTACAAAATCTTACTACCACTTACAAGAAACATATCAGCTTTACCAACTTACCTGCAATATTCCCCAAAGCCCATACAGCTTGCTCACTAATGTGAGTATGAGGAGAAGCCAGTAGAGATATAAAGGCAGGAATTGCTCCACCCTCTACTACAGCTTTTGTCTGGTCTGATGTGCCGGAAGCAATATTGGTCAGTGCCCAAGCAGCTTCAAACTGAATAGGGCTGCAGTTTGCTTTTCCCAAAAAGGACACAAATTTCGGTATCAAGCCAGCTCTAATAATCTGGTCTATAGGGGGCTGCTTTTCTCGGGATAGCAGTTTCCTATGTGTAAGAGAAATAAATTTAGCTTTCCTAGCTATATTTTAGAGAGAAAATTTTCATTTCCATGACAACGGTTGTTAGTCATATTTTATTTTGGAAAGTTGGTCACTAGAGTTTCACTTAGATGCAGAACAATAAAATATTCCTTTTGCTGCAAAGCATTGTATATAAGATGCAAAATCTCTCAGTCTAGTGGCAATAAACATGGATGATGTTAAGTTTTTGGTACTCATATAGCAAATCTAAAGTTTTCTAGCACTTATTAATAGACTAAATGAAATATACTATCACTTTTACAGTACCCTGTATATTCCCAATTAATGCTTTATTTCATACCAATATCTTGTATCAAGAGATGTTTTCAGAATTAGGTTGCCGATTGTATCCTAAAAGTTTTAGATATTCCTATTCCTCTCATCTAACCATTATATATTAATTGGACTCATATCCTGCAGAAAGACACAATTTTCTGGATTGTATACTGCATTGCCAAAACTGAACAAAAATAGATTTTGATTAACTCATTAAATAAGAAAAATGTGCATTCTTATTGTGCTAAAAACAGTAAAGTTTTTAGCTTCTTGTCCTACGTTTTACTATGAAACCTCAGATTACAATTTTTCAACTCTTATCTGCAGTTTGTTTCATGCAGAATGTAATGCATATTGACACTTACCTGGCAGCCTGAGTAGCTTGCAGCTGGAATTCTAAATTAGTATTGTTAATGCCTTTAACAATTTCTTCAACAGACCAGTGGACAGCAACCTACAAACAACATTTCAAGCAACTACATTAAGTTTAACAGTTACAGTATTTTTGAAAAATAACCTCACCAGCGCTACACCATTACATACACAAATCTTAATTTTAGTTTCCTTTACTAAGATAGAAAAAAACAAAATAATTCCTTTTGACAATGCAATATTCAAACTTATTTTGTTCAAAGAAGTCAAATGAAAGTAGATCAAAAATGTGTTATTGTGTTATGTTTTACAATGTGATCTTACAACCTACAACTCAATGATTGTAAACAAAGTCTGAGGTTGAATCTCTGCCCCCTTCATTTGAACTGGGAAAAATACCTGTCCAAAACCAGAACTACAGCTTAAAGTAGACAACTCTTCAAAAGGCTTATAAAATAGGCAGTTACCTGATTGCCCCGATTTTCTTGCAGAGGTGAAGTGGCATCATCTGGAAAAGTGCCTACATTTCGCCTTTTAAGCATTTGGTCATCTTTTTTAGCTTTTCTCAACTCTACATTGACTTCCATCCGTCGTCGCCTCATTTCCTAGTGAACACATATATTGAAAAACTGAGCTACAGCTTTAAAAATACAAGCAGTTGTATCCCCAGTTGACAGTTACTCACATTGGAATCTTTGCCCTTGTTCTTGAATCTGTTCAGGCGGGCAGCCATTGCCCCAGCATTCTCATTGGTAGACATGGTGACTGTTATACAGATATGTCTTTAAACCTATAAAAAGACCCAGTAGTTAAAATTAAGATATTACCCTTTAACAATACTAACTGCAGAACTGCAATTGGCATCCATTTGTAAATTACCCACAGCTGGCGAACACCAGATAAGATGCAGTTTACAGCCTAAGAGGCAGCTTTGTTCCAAGCATTTTGGAATGGTATTTAGTTAAATTTAAACTTTCCTTAGGGCTTCAAGTTTTAAGATACACAGCTGACTTGGTTTCAAACTTTATGCCTCTGAATTAAGGGAACAAGAGTCCACAGTAGGGCTCTCAAAGCATTTTAATTTCTCTTCGGAAGGAAATGAGGCTCAACAATCTCTTTATTTCCTTTACTCTGGACATTTACTTTAGGCCTGCGGTCAATCTTGCGGAAAGTCCACTGAAATTGCGAAAGAGAATTTTTAGGGCATTAGGCATTACATGCAACGCCGTTGTTATCCTCACATCCCCTCCCCAAACACACAACACCCTAACTCACTGGCAGCGTCTACAAGACACCTCTCCAACCCAGCCAACCCCGCCCCCAACCCAGCCAACCGCAATTTATTTTGTACATTCTCGCGCTTTGGGCGAACTCGGTTGTCCTAAATTTGCAGTCCAGGGTGTCGTGCGAGCTCAGAAAAGTGAGCCAACTGAGTTAAGCCTCGGCTAAATGAGCCAACTCGGGCGAACGAAAAGCGCCTTGGCTGTCTCCCTAGCTAGGAAATGAAGCCTTCGTGAAACAACGTAGCAAATACGAACGAGCGGCGGCGGAGAGAAGAAGGACGGTGACCGGAACCGGTCCCGGTCTGGAAAACTATTTCATTAACATTTCCCCTCCCAGGCTTTGAACCTTCACCACAGCCTGCCGACGTTTCCCCGCTTTCGGACCCTCTAAGGAAGCCTGCCTCACCCTTCCACCGTCTTAAGTCTCAGCGCACCTTTCGCTCCTCCAGACCCGGCGCAGCTCCGCCACTTACCCGACAGCGCCCCAACACGTTGCGCCGAACTGCTGGAGCTGCGGAGCTCCCACTCTCGTTTCCCCCCCTTCGCCTTCTCGAGGTGTGATTTAAACTTCTTGCGGTCTCCCGCTCTCATTGGCCAATTCGAGTCCAAGCAACCCTCTCATTGGCAAGTTTGAAAAAATATAAGACGCTCAAGCTCTCGCGTTCCTGTGAGAGAGAGGGGGGGAGGGATGGAAAGGAGAAGGGAGTCTCTCGTGAGTCCCAGATATCGCGATCGTTATGTGCAACGCCCACGCGCGAGGCTCATGGAACTACATTTCCCAGCGTAAAAGGGGCGGTGGTTTGCGGAGCAAACGTTACGAGACGAACTCCGCGTGGGGTAGAATTGACCGTTATGCCGTCAGCTTGGTTACCGGGGGTTCTTAATTGTTTATATGGTCACATACAGCATTTTTTCAAATGGTGAAACTATGGATAGCCGGTTAGCGGTAAACGCTTCAGGACGGCCGGTACATCAGTTTCAGGCCGCCCAAACCTTTGAAGGAGGAGTTAGAACGCGGCCACCCTTCAAATCCGCTCGAAGTGTTAGCGAGATGAGGGGGCGTGAGTTGGTAGAACACGAGGCTAATCGAGGCGGGAGGGGGCGTGGCCAATGTCTTAGTGACGGAAAACGAAACCAGGAGGGAAAGGACCGACGTAGGTGGGCGGAGTCATGCGTGGTCGGGAGGGGCCCTTAGAACGCGGCTCTCACAGCTCTTTACCGAGTGACCCAGTGGCCTAATGGATAAGGCATCAGCCTCCGGAGCTGGGGATTGTGGGTTCGAGTCCCATCTGGGTCGTTCGTAGCTCTTGTTTTGCAGCGGGATTAAAATTTATGAAGACGCTTCCTGAGCTCGATGATGGATCTTAGGCTTTGTTAGTCGCTTTGGTTCTTCATTCTCCCCATCGGTCTGGAACGGAATAAAACAAACTCCCTTGACGCGACGAATGGGAGATAGGGCGCGAGACAAGAGCAAGGCTAGTTAAGCATTCAAACTACCTCAGGAAACTGGGTTTCCTCTGCTCAAAAACGGTTGTTACGCGCCAAATGCACCCCGGGGATCTTTCCAAGCTATGCTTGGGTGGCTGGAAGCAATCTTGAGCTCCCTTGAAAACATTTTGTTTGTGAATAACACAAAATAATGGGAGGGAAAACCCAGTTTCAATCAAGTGGTTTTCAAACTTGGTTGTGGACTTCAACTCCCAGAATTCCCCAGCCATTCTGTTTCCATGTTTGAAAACCACTGGTTTAAAGCATTCACATTTGCTGTCAACAAGTGCTCCTTCACTTTGCAGTTAACTTTGCATTTCAGGAGTGGGCAATTATGGCCTCTTTACAACTTGTGGACTTCAACTCTTACCAAGGTTCCCCCAAAAGTTGGATAACTTAAATCTATTCCACTCTTTTTCATATGCTTTCCATAATTCTATGGTGAGAGTGATCTTTATTTCTTGCAGTATTTTATTCTTTTGGCTTTACCCCCCCCCCTTTTAAATTATTATTTTTTGTCTCCTATCATTTTTCATTCTTAGCTGGTGTTTTTTAATCCCCCCTCCCCATATCCAGTTCCTGCAACCGCTCTTCATATGTTTTAGCCTCCAGTCCCCTAACCACCTTTGCTCTTCTTTGCACTATTTCTAGAGTCTCCACATCTTCTCCACATGGTGACCAAAACTGAATGCAGTATTCCAAATGTGACCTTACCAAGGCATTATAAAGTGGTATTAACACTTCAAGGGATCTTGATTCTATCCCTCTGTTTATGCAGCCTAGAACTGTGTTGGCTTTTTTGGCAGCTGCTGCACACTGCTGGCTCATATTTAAATGGTTGTCCACTAGGATACTATTGAGTGAGGTACCACATATACTGTACCTGTGCATTTTGTTTTTCTTGCCTAAATGTAGAACCTTACTTTTCCCACCCTTGAATTCAGTAATGGTATCCTCCAGCGGTGGGTTCCTACCAGTTCGGACCGGTTCGGCCAAACTGGTAGTGGTTTGGCAGCGATCCAGGCATGCTACACCAGTGGTGGGTTACGACCAGTGCGCCCTGGTACGAGTGTACCGGTGCCTGACGGGAGCACCAGGTACCGTTCCGGTATGGTGCTCCAGAGGACCCACCCGCCCGCCCACACTCCTTACCTATATTTGAGGTTTTGGGGGCTTCTGCGCACAGAGTGTACGGCGCCTGCACGATCCTCTGCCGAGCAGCTGGAGTGTTGTGGAGGCGTCGTGGGCCATACCTGTTGCAACAGGATCCGGAACCCACCACTGTGCCCCCCCCCCGAACCGGTTCTCTGGGTGGTGCCTTAGGTGCCGCTATCTTGTTTTTCACTTCTGTGCATGCACAGAATAATTTTTATTGCATTGCACATGCACACGGATGGCGCACCCACGAGCAAACCAGCAGTACTGCCTGCCGGAGCCCACCCCTGGTATCCTCATCTTTTTTTTTTCTTTTGTACTGGTTTGCATTCTAATGGTGCAGTGGCCTAGAAGTCACATTGCATTGAGATCTAACACATCGTGTCTAGCCTAATGTATATCCCTCCCTCCCTCCACCCGACCCCCCGACCCCCCCCTCCTCCTCCCCCCCCCGACTTCCCAGAACCCATACATGGTATAAATTTTTAACAAACACAGTCTAAAATCTATTGAGAAAAAAGAAATAAAGAAATTAATAACATCTCTACCTTGATCTTAGCTTCTTCTTGCTAAGCTAACTTTAAACAATTTAAATCATTCCTGATCTTAAGCATAGGCTAACTGGAATTTCTTGGTCCTGTATTTATTTTGTATATAGTCAATCCATTTTTTCCAGTCTCGTTTATATCTCTCATTTGAGTGATCTTTAAGATATGCCGATATTTCAGCCATTTCGGCTAAATTTGTAACTTTCAATGTCCATTCTTGAGTTGTAGGCAAGTCTTCCTTCTTCCAGTATTGCGCCACCAACATTGCTGCCGTTATTAGGTGCAGAATCAGGTTAGTCTCTACCACTGTAAAGTCAGTACTTATACCTAGTAAAAATAACTGAGGAGTAAACTTTATCCTTCTTTTAAAGATATTTTGCATAATCCACCATATTTTTATCCAAAATACCTTAACCTTTTGGCAGGTCCACCATATATGAAAATATGTAGCATCGAGAGAACCACATCTCCAACATTTAGGCTGTAAATTCGGATACATAGAAGCCAGCTTTTTAGGATCTAAATGCCGTCTATAGAACATCTTATAAAATTTTTCTCTCAGGTTTTGAGCTTGTGTAAATTTCACATTTCTTACCCAGATTCTTTCCCATGTATCCAACATTATTGATTCTTCAATATTTTGAGCCCACTTTATCATACAATCTTTAACTAATTCTGTTTCCGAATCCATCTGTATTAATATTATATATCCTCTTCATATGCATTAAGATTTAATCTCTTATTTGTTTAAACAGATTATCCTCAACTTGGATAAAACCAATTTTTTGATCTATTTTCCACCTGGCCTGTAATTGCCCATACTGGAACCATGTTTGAACTACCTTCTCCTCTTTTAATACCTCTAAAGATTTTAGTTGTAGTACCCCCCTTTCCAAAATGAGAAGCTGTCTGTAGGTAATTCTATCCTGTTTTTGTGCTATATTCATATTTTCAATTGAGTGTCTAGGAATTGCCCACATGGGTATCTTGTCATTTAATTTATATTGGTATTTTTTCCAGACCCGCAGTAAAACATTTCTTAAAATATGATTTTTAAAATTCTTGTCCAATTTTTTGTTGAATAACAGGTAAGCATGCCAACCATATACCAGATCGTGTTCCCTCAATATTCAATATTCTATCATGAGTTAAATGAATCCAATTACTAATTACAGATAGCGCCACTGCATCATAATATAGTTTTAGGTTAGGTAATTTCAAGTCTCTTCTCTCGCGTACATCTTGCATTATTTTCATCTTTACCCTCGGCTTCTTTCCTGCCCATACAAATTTGTTGATACCCTTCTGCCATTCTAAAAGATTCGCATCTTTTTAAAGTATAGGTAACATTTGGAAGAGAAATAAAAATTTTGGTAAGATGTTCATTTTCACTGCCGCTATCCTACCCAGCAAAGATAAGTGCAATTTTCCCCATTTTTTCATCTCTATCTGTATACTATGCCAAAGTGGTTCATAATTATGCTTATATAGTTTCCCATTTGAAGTTAAAATATTAACTCCAAGATATTTGACTTTTTTGACTACCTCACATCCTAGCATCCCTCCTAGTTCTTTTGTTTAGTATTCATATTTATAGCTAATATTTTTGTTTTTCCTAAATTTATTTTAAAACCAGACACTTGACCATATTGATTAATCGTATTCATTAAAACCATACTGGATTCCTGCGGTTGTTCCAATATTATGACCAAATCATCCGCAAAAGCACGCACTCTGTATTCTTGCTGCCTAATCTTAATCCCTTTTAGACCATCCAAGCCCCGTATTTTATTCAACAATACTTCCAAAGTTATAATAAACAATAGTGGGGACAAAGGACAGCCCTGTCTTGTATCTTTTCCAATTTGAAAAGAGTCTCTTAAACTTCCATTGACTATGATTTGTGCTGTTTGCTGTTGGTATATTGCTTTAATTGACTGTAAAAAGCTATAATCTACATTAAGTAATGAAATAGGTCTATAATTTTTTGGTTGGGTAGTATCTTGATCTTCTTTGGGTATCAAAGATATAAACGCTGTCTTCCAAAATGGGGGCACCTTACCTTCCATTTGAATCTTATTAAATAATTCTCTAAGAGGTTCTACCATTTCTAACTGTAAATTTTTATAGTAAACCGCTGTCAAACCATCTGTACCTGGTGCTTTCCCTAACTTTAATTGCTTAATTACCTGCAAAATTTCCCCCGAGGTTATTGGTTGGTTCAATTTTTGCCTGTGCTCTTCTCTAACTGAGGGTATTTTCTCTTTATCTAAATATTTGTCTATATCTAAACCATTAATTTTATCCCCTTTATACAATTCTGTAAAAAATTCCCGAAATGCCTTTTGAATCTCCTCCTGTTGAAACACCTCCTTCCTTCTGTAAGTAAGTTTAGATATATTTTGAGTTTTCCTTTTTTTCCTAATCTGATAAGCTAACCATCTGCCAGGTTTGTTTGCGTTACAAAAAGTATTGTGTTTTGCATATAATAAACTAGTGGCTACCTGGTCAGAGATCAACATGTCAAATTGAGATTTTAATATGGTGATTGCTTCCTTAACCTTTGTATCGCCTGGATTCGTTTTAACTCCAACTCTTTCCTCTTAATTTCCTCTTCCAATTCTGTTCGTTTTAGCCCTTGTTTATATCTATGTGTTTTATTTATATTCATCAGCACTCCTCTCATATACGCTTTGCTTGCATCCCATATGAATTCCATAAGTGTACCCTTATTCATATTCAAAACAAAGTATTCAGATAACAATTTTTTACAATCATTAATATACTTTTCATATCTAATTAAGTTTTCATTCAATCTCCAAGACCTTCTTGCCTGCACTGCCCTTCCCAATTCCATCCAAACTGGGTTATGATCCGAAAGGACCCTAGCCGCAATCTTTGTCTTCTTCACCCTAGAAAGCAAATCATTAGTGATTAGTATAAAATCAATCCTTGAAAGGGATTGATGTCTATCAGAAAAGAAAGTGAAATCATATTCCTCTGCGTTTCTTTCTCGCCAAATATCTCTCAATTCAAAGTCGTCCATCATGTCAAAAAAAGGTTTGGGTAGCTTTGCTTGCATCTTAGTATTTGGGTGAGAGGTCTTCTTATCTCTTTTAGTGTCTATCACACCATTCCAATCACCCAATAGTATACAAGACCTATAGTCCCACTGTACTAATTTAGCATGAAGATTTCTATAGAATCCGTCTTGCTGTTGATTAGGAGCATAAATTCCCAAAAGTAATGTCTTTTTCCCTTCTAAGATTAGATCTAACGCGATATATCTTCCAAAGGGATCTGCTTCAATTAATTCAGCTTTGATGTCTTTTCTTAAGTATACAACTATACCATTTTTCTTTTCCATAGCAGAAGCTACAAAATGTTGACCACGTTTTGAGTTAATCAAATATTTTTGATCAGTTGATTTGATATGAGTTTCTTGCAAACAAATTATATCATTCTTAAACTGTTTAAGATAGTGAAATATTTTCTTTCTCTTCTGTGGAGAATTCAGTCCATTGACATTCCATGTTAAAATCTTAGTTGTCATCTTTGGTTACCTGAAGCTTTTTTAGAGCCTCCTGCATGGCCTGTTTAACCTTTGGCCTAGCTCCTCCCACGGCTTCTGAGCTTGTTGCTGTAACTCCTTGATCGATGGCCGGTGATTGTTGAGCTTGTTTTTCCATTCGTCTGGTAGTCATACGGCTAGGTCTTTGTTCCATAACACCTTGCTCTTCTAGGGAGGGAAGATGGTACATCTTGTCTGGTAGTTGTGTGGTTTGCTGTCTGTCTTGTCCTTCTTGTGGTCTTTCTCCAGATCCAGATGGTGCAGGGTGTCCCACCTTCAAAATATTGTGATAAAAATCTCGAGCTTTCCATACGGAGTTGAGACGATATCTTTGCCTGTCAAATGTAAATATAATACCAAACTGCGCGTCCCATCTGTACTGTATCTGACAGTTTCTGAGTTCTTCCACTAAAAAAGCATAGTCTCTCCTGGCTCTTAGCATTTGAGGTGGTATTTCTTTCAAAACAGTCAAATCCTGGCCCCCAATTTGGAGCCTAGTGTTATAAGACTCTTGTAATATCATGTTTCTGAGCCCTCTTGTAGTGAAATATATAACTATATCTCGGGGGAGTTGCTTCTGTTTTGCCACCCAAGAATTAACGCGATAAATTTTATCGATCTGCCAGTCAAAGTTAGACCCCGATCTTCCCACCAAACAAACAAAAGCTTCTGAAAGAATCTGTTTCAAGTTCTCCTATTTATCCTCACGCAACCCCCTTACTCTTAATGCCAGCTCCATCTGCCTGTACTGTATCATAATAATTTCTTTTTCAGCGTTTTCAACTTTTTGTTGCACCACTTCAGTTTTGGATGTCAAATTGGTATTAACTTTGTTAAGATCCTCTAGACTATCTTCAATTCCAGAAACATGTTCTGTCAGTACAGTTACAAGTCCCAGCATATCATCTTTCATTTTAGCAACCCTGGTATCAATTTTTTTCCTACAAGTCATCCTTAAGTTCTTTTATCTCCTCTTTTATCTCCCCTTTTATCTCCTCTTTAAACTCTTTCAGTTTGTTTTCCACTTTAATTGTTGTACAGCTGCCTTCTGTCATATCACTCTCCACCTACCTCTCACTTATGAGGAGTGTGATTCCACCTAAGAAATTACACACAAACACCGGATTGGAGTATTTTGGCTGGAGTTTTAGTTTGAATGGAAGATATATTAAGTGATTGTATCTCCATGGAGTCTCTCATCATTACTGCAAGAGACATTGCAAACTCTGACTTGTTGGTGATATTACAGGCAATTATTACAGGCAAGGGAAACCTTTAGCTTTTTTTAAAGAGCAAATTATATGATAAAGAGATTAGACCCGAGAAGAATTAGAGAAGCAAAAACAAAACTAAACAAAAGTATTGGCAATGGGTCAAGTATTAGACCAGATCCTAGATCAAACATCCTAAGGAGAAGAAATTGTCTGAATCAGAATCAGAATTAGAATCAAAATAGAGCTCTTCTAGTCCAGCCCCCTGCTCAAGCAGAAGACCCTGTACAATTTCAGACAAGTGGAAGTCCAGTCTCTTCTTAAAAACCTCCAGTGATGAAGCATCCACAAAGTCTGAAGGCAAACTGTTAATTGTCCTCGCTATCAGGAAGTTTCTCCTTAATTCCAGGTTGCTTCTCTCATTGATTAGTTTCCATCCATTGTTTCTTGTTTATTAAAGAAACCTTATGTTTGTAATTAACCAAGACACTTTGAACTCTGAAGGTTATTATATAACTTCAGTTGTTAATCAGAAATTGTTGGGGAAGGCAAATTATCCAGCGCTACCTTGAGGTAAGATGGGCAGCCTATAAGTTAAACAAACAAACAAACAAACAAACAAACAAACAAACAAACAAACAAACGCCTTCAGAGTGCTAATGACAGGATTCAAAGAATGTAACTCCTTCTATTCTCCATCATTCAGTCAAAACTGAAGAAGTTTCTTGGATGAAAAGCAAAGTATTTTCAAGGAAAAACAACAACAAAGTCCAGTTGCCTTTTGAAAAGCACTTTTGGGACTGCTTGTCTTTCATGATTACACTTGCAGACCATTTGCATTTTCAGCTGAGTAGTATCATCAGTATAGCACAGGTTATTAATCTTTCTCCAGTTTTAAAACCACACAGATCATTTCCCAGCACAATGTTTCTCAATAAGGTGTTCAGCATGCAGGTTGTACAAATGAGGAGAACTTGCAGCCTTGTCTCATTCATTTGCTGACCTAGATCTAGTCAGTTTCAGCCAATTTCATTTGGCCTAGGCTTCTTGTCCTATGTGTACCTTTTTTCATGAGGATGACAGCAGTAAAATGTTCCGGAACTTCCATTTTCCTAAACACATTCCCCAGTTTGGTGCATCTAGCCAATGGAGTATGTACAAATTATTGTTTACAATTTCCTCATTGCATTATCATCACACCTGCTTCTTGCTTTACTTATTCACTTGGCGCCAGAATGGGGAGACTGATTAAGGATTTAAATTGAGGGTGGGGATAGAAGACAGTGGATGACAGATTGGTTATGCAGTTGTAATTTACATGTGAGTCAAAAGATCAGTCCCTTATCAATTAACAATTGTGTTTAAAACTGTAGTATTTGTGATTTCCTGAAATCTTTTAATGCGAGTTCAGCAACCTCTTACTCAATTTTGGAATTAATGTCCCCACCCCTTCCCCCACCCCAAAACAGTAACTTTGAGGCCCGAGGAGTGTCCTAGAAGGATGAAATGCTCTAATATTACTCTGTTCTTATTATGAGTCCTAATGCCAAATTTGTGCCCATTCTTTTGTGCAACATTTGTCCAACAGATCCCAAAGAGGCTTTTCTGGAAGATGACAGCATGAATCATATTAGAGGGAAAGCATATTAAAACAACTCTAAACTTCTGTGTGTGCTTGTTGGGGCCTGTGATGTTGATGTAGATAGAGGCAAAATAATCATCCAGGTGATTACCATTCAGGGTGTGGTTTCCATGTTAACATTACTATCCAAGTTGTACCTCAAAGCCACGTGTTATCATCAGATTGTACCTCAAAGCCACTCTCTTGCTGCCAAAATGTGATCTGCCTTTAGCCTCAGTGATTGACTAATGGTAGGGGTGTCCAGCCTTGGCCACTTTAAGATCTGTGGACTTCAACTCCCAAAATCCCCCAGGCAGCCATTCTGGGAGTTGAAGTTCACAAATCTTAAAGTTGCCAAGGCTGGACACCTCTGGACTATAGAAAGCACTGTCCAGTGTTTCCTTGGAAGATCAAAGCCGGAGAGGCATTGTACTGGGTCAGACACTAAACACTAAATTAAATTAAATTCTAAATTAAACACTAAATTAAAATTATCCCCTAGAGATGATAAATGTCTTTCCCAACCATAGTTTACGAGATTAGGATCAGGTCATCAGCATATAGCAACAGTTGACTGGGAAAATCACATTCACGGGGGAAAAAACTACAGAATTTGCAACTTTATGTATGAAACAATGAATGGAGCAAGGGCTGATTCTTCTTTCACCCCATACATGGTGAGAATGTAGTTTAAAATGATTGACAGGACAAGTCACTTGTCTTGGAACTGGGTTGTGCGAGCGATGGGCTGGTGCGCACATGTGTGTACAGAGCAGTGGTGGGATTCAATTTTTTTCACTACTGGTTCTGTGGGCGTGGCTTGGTGGGCATGGCTTGGTGGGTGTGGCAGGGGAAGGATACTGTGAAATCCTCATTCCCTCCCAATCAGCTGGAACCTGGGAGGCAGAGAATAGATGGGGGCGGGGCCAGTCAGTGGTGGTATTTACCAGTTCTCCAAACTACTCAAAATTTCCACTACTGGTTCTCTAGAACTGGTCAGAACCTGCTGAATACCACCTCTGGTACAAAGCTGAAATTGCACAAGCGGGCCAGTGGGCCTGCTGCTCATGCAAGTTGTGCTACGTGCATGCCAGCCCGCTGCTTGTGCAGCCTAGTTCCTCTTGCCCTCCAGCTGTGCTGCCAAGTCACAAAGGTTGGGGACTGCTACACTAGTATATATAAAAATATCAAACTCCACTTCCTTTTAGCACCGATTATGGGTAACAAAACATTTGCAAAAAAATAATCACGTTCAGAGAGTACCAAGGATTCTACAGTTTAAAATGAATTTGCTGTTAAGAACCTAATACAAATCTTAATATGGGAATCTAATAGCCTTATCAATGTCAGTCGTTACAGATCTATTGAAAAGTTTATTATTTTATCCATAGAAACTCCTATTTATAGAAATGAAAGCAGCTCAAAGATTTATAATCATGGTTTAAAGTTTATACTATTTAACACACTTTTCCAATCTATATTTAACACAAAGCTTAATCTACTGTAGAGTAGCCATGCTTAAAGACAGGTAGCTATTCCAGATGTTATTTCCTGAAGTCCAATCTTCTACTTTGAACAGAAGAAGTTCAGTATATAATTTTGCTATAACATCTATTGCACAAATTGGTCTGCAATTGGAAGGTTTATTTTTGTCCCATTTTGAAAATGGGAATAACTCTATTGGTGTACTTAGCTTATAAGGTCACGTGTAGGCGAGTAATATTTAGGATAATATGCATGATGATAAAAGAGAATCAGTGTAATGGTTAGGGCATAAGGCTGGAAACTGGGAGACTGAATTCTAGTTCCAGGAAAAACTCTAAAAAAGGTTCTGATACACAGGATTATGGTTGTTATGAAGGTCCCTTCCAGCAATCATTCTCAGACTTACTCTATGTTTTTGGAAATATATGAGCCAAAACATAGATAGGGGATTTCAAGTAGAGGAAGAATGTATTTGATTGTAGAAACTTCTCTTTTTGATTCTAAGGGGACAGACCAAACATGAAGAACAGCTGAAGCCTCTTCAAAGATTTGGGAAATGTGGGCAGAGAGAATGTAGAAATCTAAAACGTAGCTTACTCAAGTGCTACCATCTGTTTGCACAAATTAAAAATCATTACCCATTAGTTGGGAACCAGTGTAGTGGTTAAGATATTAGGCTGGAAACTGGGAGACCCTAAGTTCTAGATCCATCTTTGGCATGAGGCAGTTATGATTGGTTCCAATATGACTCTTTGCCACAGATCACAAGGGCCTCTGTGCCTTAATTGTTAGGCATGTGAGTTGCCAACTGTGAGGACAATGCAAAATAGAACTCTTATAGCTCCTTAAATCTAAATTAAAGTAAGGTCAAACAAAGGAATAGAAAACAGATACAGACTAGACCAGTTAAAAATTATGATCTTTTATAGTAGCAAGAAAGTAAAAACACTGAGAATCAAAGTCAGTTGGCATCAAACTAAACCAAGAAACCAACTACTGAGTCGATTATGGAGTTATATCCCCAAATCTCTATCATGGTTACTTGGAATTTGAACAAGTCTTATGTCATAAGGAGAGATTAGATCTGAAGCAAGCAGGAAATATTTTCTTGTTCGGCAACAAGTGTCAACTTAGCATCAAGTATCTTAGATCAAAAATTTCCAACCTCAGGATGAAGTAGCAGAGTTTGATGATTGTTACTCTAGTTGAGTTGACTTATCAGATTTATTCAATAACTCTAGTTACAGAGATTTTTATAAACATTGTTAGAATAACTCCCTGTAGCTCCTACCCATTCCCACTTTGTCAATGGGCCATTAAGAAGGCCAAGCTAATCCACTTTACATAATAAAGAGTTCTCCCCTTCGGCTCCAGGGGCATGGGATTAAGGCATGATAATATTGGCCCTTTATCCAACTTGCCACATGGCATCTGAGAACTCAACCAAACCTGGATTCAAAATGCAGCCTAGAGAGTTGCCACTGCATGGCCCCATGGGAGTCTGACAACCAATCAGAATACAAGCTCAAGATCAAAGGGGGATAAAACCAGGGACTCAGCATCTCAGTCGGCCTTTCTCTTTTCTCCACTAACATTGAAGCATGTGATCACCTTTTCTGTTCAGGGCTCAAGCCATGTGACCCTGTCCACCAATAAACCATCTTTCCAAGCAGCCTCCATGTCTCCAGTGTCTTTTTGCCCACTTGGAGCCAAATCCAGAAGGACATTTCTTTCAACAGATGTAAATAGTAAATTTATCTATAGCTATTTTACAGTCCCTCCCCAGCAAACATTCTGCTGCTAGCTTTGCCCTCAAGAAATCCTCCTTAAATTCCAAGTCCACATTCACTGTAGCTCCTTCAGTAAATAAACTGTTGTTTCTCATGATTACCTAGATTATCATGGTAACTGATCTCTGTTATGCATAACTGTCAGCTACTGCCGTTTTTTGTTTGTTTGTTTGTTTCATTTTGTTTGGTTCCTGCAAAGTATTGGTTCCTAGTTATAGACTACGTCTAAACATGGAGATCCATTTTATTGTCACATCATCTTATGATATAACCTAACTTCCTCCATTAATTTAATCATCTTTTAAAGCCTGGAACTCCTGGGGTTTTCCTTTCATCTCTCTCCTTCCCACACAAATTAAAACAAAGTATGTTCAGTCTGAACTCATCTTTGTACACTTCCTTCTTTAGAGAACTTTGGATTCTTCTTCTTTAACTCCTTTGACCACCCTCCACCCCAAATGTTCGGCAATATTAAATTAGTCTTTATTAAGCAGAGTTCAGAGTTGTTGTTTCACTTAATCTTTTATTAAATAAAGTCAACGTTATTTCCAAGGTCTAAAATTCACCACATCTTTTTAGACTTGAATTATTCTGGAAATTTCCCTTCTAAGACTTTTTTCTTTAAAGTCCAATATCCCAATCCTGAACTAAATTATTTCTTGCTTTTGCATTCTACAATTCCTTGAGTCTCTATTCACTGCATTTTATTAACTGCTCATCAGGAAGCAAACTGATTTCATATGCAGTTTGAAGGAAAGCCTTGGTTTGAAGCCATCCTTAATATAGCAGGCTTCTTACTAAGCAGCAAAACCCCAAGTTTGATAGTTTCATATTGTCCATCATGTAATTGCAGGGATTAAGAAAATATATTTTATTAACCTAAAACTATGAAGTTGGACATTTTTTTGCAGGAAAACAAACTGCACCAATTTCTCCTGCAAAAGCAGAAAATTATCTATTTGTTTATTTATTTACTTTATTTACTGTCCTTTTTACTTACTTTAATTTTAATTAATTAAATTCTTTTTATTGTTGCTTTGCATGTATACTGAGAACTTCTGCACCAGAGACAAATTCATTGTATGTCTAATCACATTTGGCCAATAAATCTATTCTATTCTATTCCATTCCATTCCATTCCATTCTGCCTGCAATTTGGCAGTTCCAGTCTTACTCAAGGTTGATTCAACCTTCCATCCTTTGGAGGTGGGTAAAATGAGGACCCAGATTGTTGGGGGCAAAATGCTGACTCTGTAAACCACTTAGAGAGGGCTGTAAAGCACTGTGAAGCGATATATAAGTCTAAGTACTATTGCTATTCTCCACCATTCTGTCAGAACTGAAGAAGCTTCTTGGATGAGAATCAAAACATCTTCAAGAAAAAACCAAAGTCCAGTTGCCTTTTGAAAAAGCACCTTTAGTACAAACTGCATCTAATAATTGCATATTGCATATCCCTAGTTGTTTGGGTGAAGCTTAAGTAGGTTTAACACTTAACATTTTAGTTTTAAGTGCTTTCTGCAGAACAGTAATAAATATTCACCACTTAATTTTCTCTCCATATTTCTCTAGAGTATTAAAAATATTTAGGGGAGGAGGAGGAGAGAAGGATAGGAATATCTCATCCAAAAGAGGAACCTTAAAAAGGAGATAGGGAAGCAGTTTAGCAAGTTCTTCTAGTTCTCAATCCTTTTCTAAATACTGTTTAGTGCTGAGATGTTCTTGCTTTAGCAATAACGAGCAAAGTGTTGGAAAGACACCTTATGGAGATAGTTGAATAATAATACGAATAGCTGCTGGGCTTCTATCCTGAGCATGCAAAAAATACACAATTGCTGATCGTCCACTAAAATACAGTTAGCTGTTGCCTAACAACAATTCTTTTAGTGAACATTCAAAGTTACAGTGGCACTGAAAAAAGGTGACTTATGACCATTTTTCACATTTACAACCATTGTAGCATCTCCATTGTCAGAAGATAAGAATTTGGGTGCTAGGCAATTCACTCATATTTATGACACATAGTGCCCCGGGTCATGTGATCACCTTTTGCACCCTTCTGACACGCAGTCAAGGTGGAAGGCAGATTTGTGACTAAGTTTGTGACTAACTTAACAACTGCAGTGACTCACTTAACAACCTTGGCAAAAAGGTCATAAAATGGAGCAAAACTCAACTGATGTCTCGCTTAGCAACAGAAATTTTGGGCTCAATTGTGGTGCCAAGACTTACTTGTTCTGGAAGTATTTCCTGTTATTAGAAGATAATGAGTTAGAGATAATCGTAGTGAAAGTGGTATTTTCATACCATATACTACAGCATTGACACAGTGGCAGAGAACTGGAGCAAAATCATGGGTATGTTCGGAGTACCCATTTTCCCCAAGGCAGACTGCCTCGGAATAGGAAGCTTTAATCGAAGAAGGACGTACCCTTTGTGCAATCAAACTCGGGAAGAAAGGCGGCCCTGAGGCTGAGCGGCTTTGCTCGCCGAGCGGTCCGACGTTCGACAACCTGCTTGATTTTTAGGTGGTGCGATTGCCGGGGAGGGGGGGGAGGGTATTTAAACCGGAGCCACTGAAATCGGGGTAGCGTCCCTCTCCGGCTAGCCGAAAGCGAAGCAATAGCTTGGGGAGGGGTCGAAAGGTGACAGCGAGGGTGGCCGGGACTTGCAGCCCAATTTGGTCTGGTTCCTGGGCTCTCGTCAAGGACCGAGTCCCGTTCTCCCCAAGGACGCCTCTCATTAGGATGGGGGCGGTGGGGGCGGGCGGAGAGGGCCAAAACTGAAAGAGAGAGAGAGAGAGAGAGAGAGAGAGAGAGAGAGAGAGAGAGAGAGAGAGAGAGAGAGAGGGAGAGGGGGAAAGGGAGAAATAGAGAGAAAGGGAGAAAGAAAAGAGAGGGAGAGGAGAGAGAGAGGGTGGGAGAAGGGGCAGAGAGAGGGAGACAGAGAGAGAGAGGGCGGGACAGGGAGAGGAGGGAGAGAGAGACACACAGAGAGAGAAGAGAAGGAGGGCAAGAGAGCGGTGGAGAGGGGGAAAAAGAAACGGGGAGAAAGAGAAGAGAGAGAGAGGAAAGGCGGGGGGAGAGATTGGCTGACTGCCTCGCCTTTGCAATGACACCCGAAGCTGCCTGGCTCCTGTGCTTCGCCTTGGCCTCCTCTTCCTCCTCGCTCCCTTCCTCCGGGGTAGCAGGTAAGTCTGTCCCAGGCTCAGGTGGGACGGGGAGGTCGAGCCGAGGCAGCCCCTCCCCACCCCTCCCCGCCGCCAAATTTGTCCTCAGAGGCGCCGCCGCCTTTTCTCCGGGCTGGGGCAGCGCCTCTCCTCAGAAGGGCTGCGGGGGTCCTCCGTCCTCTGGACGCGCCCGGCGGGTTTACCCGTGGACGAGAGGACGGCTGGTGGGCGAACGCGGGTTTCTTTCTTTCTGCCTCGTCGCTTCAACCCTCTCCGCAAAAGCTGCCTCCCTGCCCCGCGCAGCTTCGAAGCCTCGTATTTTCCTTGGGGTGGGGTGGGGTGGGGGGCTTCCCCGTCTTTCCCCGACCTGTTGCCTCCGGCCGAGCGTGTTTTCGGGGTGCGCTCAGCTCGCGGAGGGCTGACCCTCGGGAATCCCGGGTGGGTTGCAAGAGCTCGGGAGGCGGCAGGTGGGGACGAGAAAGAGGCGGGCAGGATGAGGTTAGGCGCCCCTTCTTCCCTGGGACAGGAGCGTCTTCGGAAGAGGAAGGGGAACTGGATTGGGAATGGAGGGGGGGGGGACACAGAACTTGATTTTCCCTGCAGTAAATGGGAGAGAGAAAAAGAAGGAAATTCAAAAATATTTTTCTTTTCTTTTTGGAGACCGCCTGGGCAAGTCCCTGAGGTTTCCTTGATGAGATTTTTTCAGGGAGCAGTTTCTCTTTGCCTCCTTACTAGGGCTGAGAGAAAGTGGCTGGCCCAAAGTCACCCAGCTGTTTTTCTGCCTAAAGCGGGACTAGAACTCTCCCTGGTGTCTAGTTTGGTAACTAAACTGCTGTCAAAAGCAACATTTTGTCCCCTTTTGGTTGTTCTGTAGAAGGGAGTGAGTGGAAGAGGCAGAGGCATCGCATTTCTTTGCGAGGGAGTCCTGTGGTTCCTAAATTATGATAAGGAATAAAAGGGAATAACCAAATTCTACATTACATTACTGCTGTGTAAATTGATGTGACTTAAAAAAAAATGGTGATATTTGGTTGTGAAAGGGGGTGGAGGGTAATGATAATCTCTCCTGCGCTTGATGAAAGTTGCAATTCTGGGACTGAACTCTATTGAATTTGACTAGGCCTGTTTCTGAATAAACATGCCCTGAACTCAGATGCCAATCACTTAAATTCATTTTGTGACATTATTCTTAACCACCCAGATTCCCAACCCCTCTCCATTTAATAATAAACTAATCAATGATTTAAGCAATCCTGGTTAATCTAAAACAGTGTAAATCAGGCTATATTTTCTCTCTCTCTTGCCCAGAAGTAATTAACTAAAATAAATTAGGCAGTACGTAGGTAATTAATTATCCATGAAATACCTGGGGGTATTCTTATTATTGCACTCCTTTATTCTGGCTTTTCACCAATAATTTCATGACATGACTCATTTTATTTTCCTTTGCCAACCATCCAGCAATGCAAATTAAGTTGAAGGTTTGTGTCTAGTGGCTGAACTGTACCTTAATCCCAGATGTCTCCTAATTTCTATGTCCTAAATGTTACAGATAATTGCTTGGTGTTTTTCAATCCAGCTGCGTATTTCATTAAAGTCAACCAACCCTGTGAGAGAAAATCATGCTGTTCTGATTGCTTATGATTCATACACCACAACATGCTTTGCAGATATAAAATGTAAACTAATAATACATCTTGTACTATAAATGGGGCAACGGATAGTGCATACATGAGAACCTTCTCTTACGCAATATTTACATAAATAAATCAGCATTTGATGAAAACCTAATCTTTCATCTCTCCCTTCAAATTTGGTGATGACGGCGATCATCTCAGGCGCAGCAAAAATGAAAGGCTTGGTTGATCAAAGCAGAATAATGTTGATGGGGTAGAGAGATGAAGAGAAAGGAACATGTTGAGGTGGAAAAGCTGCCTGCAGCACTGAACTCTCCACATCTCCACATTAATCTTCCTTCACTTCATGGCAATGTTCTGCTTTTCACAGGCGAAACCGGGCAATCTTTGTTTGCGCCAGCTGTTGTCATGGGAAAGAGACAAATAAATGATGAAGTCAACAGACAGGAGACTTGGGAAGTGGACTTGAACCAACCATCAGAATCAGCCATAGGAACCCCGAACCAACCATGTAAGGTTTGTTTGTGTATATGCTTATATATATATTTAGAATCAAAAATTCTATTTGCTGACAAATGGCATCCCAGGTGGGAAAGGAAAGTTGGAATTTGAGGCAACCACCATTTGTTCTTCTGCCTGGGAAAATCTCAGCTTCGATGTACTGAAACACTTGGTTAAAGAAATTGATGTGTGGAACATGAAACTGGTAGTCATTATAATCATTCTTTGCTTTGTCAACCACATTTCATGATTACCCTCTTTCCCATGCTTGTTGCAAATAAATAAGGTAGCTTGCTACAAGAAGTTTTTAAAAAACCCACCAAGTTGAAGAAGTTTATAATTTATCTAATTTGCTTAGGATAGCTATGTGAAAGTAGACAAATTTCAAGACATTAATTTAAAACGTATATACAAATTAAATAGGAAAAAATAAACTTAAGGGTGGTAGTTTTAGAAACTGAGAATCCTGCTGCATATTCCATAAATTCAAGTTCATTAGCGGTGCCATCTTAAACATTCTTGCTTTAGATGTCACACCCATAAATATACCACCTAAATAAACATGATCCAAGGTAGATCCAAGGTCTTTTGGAGAGTATTTGAACAACTGTTTTTGCCTTTAAGTCTAAATAATTATGCATCACCCATGCAAAGCTGGTGACAGGCCTTAAATAACGCAAATGACATTGTCAACAAACCTCCACAAAGCTTCTCATGGATGGGAAAATTAAACATCATGTTTGTCAGATACATTTAAACAATGAGACCAGGATACGATGTGAACCTTGCTCCCCGGATGCTCCCTAGACATCCAGTTTTCTTTTTTTAGAAACAATTTTGTTTATAAATTGTGTTTTTAATTTGTAACACAAACAGGGGAAAATGTTAGATCTTCATGCTCCTGTGTGACCACTGCAGGGCTGCCCCCCCTCCCTCTTTTAAATAAACTTTGTGCAAATAATGAAGCCTTAGCTGAAAGATGCCAGAACATTCCTTGTGGTACACCTTCAACATTTGGCATATCTGGGAGGGAAACTCCCAGATCTGTGCTTGCTCTACATCAGGAGTGACAAACTCAAGGCCTGCGGGAAGGATCCAGCCAGCGGGGTGCTTAGATCTGACCCACAGGGCCACCCTGGAAACAGCGAAGGACCGGCCTGTGGTGTCTCTGCCAGTGAAAACAGCACTTGGGAGGCTGCGATGGCCTCCTGCAACCCTCTGCCAGCGAAAATGGAGCGAGCTCCGTTTTCACTGGCAGAGGGTTGCAGGAGGCCATCGCAGCCTCCCAAGCTCGGTTTTCACTGGCAGAGATACCATGGGCCACCATAGGCACCCCGAACACAAGTGATGTCAAGCTGGCCACGCCCACCCAGTCCGCAAGGTCAAACATAACCCTGATGCAGCCCTCAATGAAATTGAGTTTGATACCCCTGCTCTACAGCTACAATCTTCCTCAAGCAAATCTGCCCTTCATATTTGTTGCACAATTCTCAGTCCTCCCTGGACAGGAATGATCAAGGTGGCCGATGATACTCTGCGTTGTGTACTGGAATATTGCCTTTTGCAGTAATTTGATTCTGAGATTTCACTCTGATGTTAATGGCTAAGTAAGAATGGCTTTGGAAATGTAGCACTGTCACCAAGTCAAGCCAGCTCCAGTCCTTGTTGAGGTATTGCTCCAGTGGTTACTGCTCAGAACGGCTATTTCAAGTATCTCAATGTGTTGTGCAAGGAAGACAAAGGAGACGAGGCAGGATAGAAAAGGACCAATTCTGGCAAATACCAGACCATCCAGTTAGTTCAGAAGCATAAAAGCCACACAATATTTACTTTGTGTAAATATATTGCCTGTCCCCAATTCAAAGGCTTTGCAATTAGTAAATAAAAGGACAAGTGATTCTCACATTTAAAATCCTGCACCCATTGCTCCCTTGCCCAACCCACATCTCACCAGCATTGCTTTTATTTCCAAAGTTTCTTACTAAGATTATCTTTTCAAGAAGAATTCCGTGAGGAAGATCCCATAATATTGGTGTGGTTTCAGAACTCACATGATAGACCAGTGTTGGCAAACCTTTTTGGCATCAAGTGCCGAAATGGGAGCATGCACATGGGGGAGTGTCGAAAACCGGAAGAGCAGCACCCTTGGGTGCCTGGAAGCTGAGCTTTACGGTTTCCAGCATGCACAAAGACCAGCTGCCAGCACGTATGTG
Organism: Thamnophis sirtalis; assembly: GCF_051295495.1. Lineage (NCBI taxonomy): Eukaryota > Metazoa > Chordata > Lepidosauria > Squamata > Natricidae > Thamnophis > Thamnophis sirtalis. The sequence continues at coordinate 141,099,228 of NW_028261383.1, read as the reverse complement.
GACGCCAGAAACAAGAAGCTCAACTTCCCGGTGCATGCATGCACATCAGAGGGCTGCTCTTCCAGTTAAGCTCTTCCAGCATTCCCACATGCGCGAAGACTAGTTGGAACCTGGAAGAGCAATGGGCGATGGCTGGCGTGCCCGGAGAGCTGTCTTTGGATCTTCACTTCTGGCACACGTGCCATGGGTTTGCCATCATGGTGATAGACCATTGTTCTCATCACATCTCGTCTCAGAGAACACCAAGGATCCCTCATTGTTCTCATCCTTTAAAGTCTCTCTTTTGTTTGTGTGTGTGTGTGTTTTGGAACACAGGGACACTATCCCATGCTGGAAAATCGGTGAAGATATTGAACAAGGATGCTTATGGGTCTGGGGTTGCCACTCCTTCCCAGAACAAGTCTCTACGAGGCAGCGGCATTAGCTACATCGAGACGGCTGAGCACACGAAGGACCAGTTCTTATCTCGAGATGAGTGGAATCCTTTGGAAGTGAAAGCATTAAACACACTCCAGCTACTCTTGGATAAAAGGAAAAATGTGAAAAAATCAGTGGAGAATCAGACAGGCTTAAGGAAGCAGTCCTTGCGGGATGCCAAAGGCCTTCCTTCCCTTAGTCATGAGGAGGCCTCTCTCGCTACCACTTACTTGAGTCAAAGGAACCAAATCAGCAGAAACCATCTCCGCTTGGAATCTGCCAACAGCATCTCTACTTCCTTCCATCCACCTGGATATCCCCACTGCCAAGGCAGACTTCTAGTGGAAGCATCCATGTTGAAAAACACAGGGTCAAATGTTGGTCAACACTTTGGTGATTTGAATCAACTCAACCGGCCTGGGAAGAAAAACCCTTACCACAAATTCCATGGTTTCTTCCGAAATATCACTAAACCCTATTGGTTCACAAACCGACAGACTCCGAGCTTACTGAAAGACTTTAGCGCCTTTAAGATTGGTAAGCAACTTGAGAGCATGTAATCAATCAAAAATATGTAGGCCGTCCTCAATTTACAACAGTTCATTTGGTGACTATTCAAAGTTAGAACGTCACTGAATAAAGTGACTTACGACCATTTTTCTCAGTTACGAGCTTTGCAGCATCCATGGTCATGTGCTCAACACTTGGATTCTTGGCAACTGATTCATATTTATGATGGTTGCTGTGTCCCGTGATCATGTGTGGTCACCTTTTGCGATCTTCTGACAAGCAAAGTCAATGGGGAAGCCAGATTCATTTAACAACTAGGTTACTAACTTAAATACTTAAGTGATTCACTTCACAACTGTGGCACAAAAGGCCATAAAATGGGACAAAACTAACTGAACAAATCTTTCGCTTGGTGACAGAAATTTTGGGCTCAATTGTGGTTGTAAGATGAGGACTACCAGTATTCCAGATTCTTCAACAATGCATATTTATATATTTATAATTTTAAACTTTTGCACTCAACAAATTATTTTTTTCCCTATTCTTTAAAAATAATGTGTTTTTCTCCCTCTTTATCACCTGTGTAATTGGGTTACCTCCTGGAGGGAAGGGGAGATGACGGCATAGTTCTGGTCACAAACTCAGATGTTATACAGCCAAGAAGCAGTGCTGTAGCAAAACTATTTCATTTGTACTGTTTTAAATCATTAGAAAATCAGCACAGTTTAAATACCCTCTACATACTGGATGTTAGGAGCAGGGGTGGGCTGATACAGGTTTGTCCGGGTTCGGGAGAACCTGTAGCTAACATTATGGCTAGGTTGGAGAACCTCCAAATCCCACCCCTGGCGGGCCCCGCTCCACCTGCCCTTCCCCTCCCACCCCACCTTGCCCTTTCCAGGAGTCTCCACGTGGCCTGTTTTGGGTGTGAGGTAAATGCAAGGCCCACACGGAGGCTCAGGGAGGGGGAAAAACAGGCCTCCTGGAAATTCCAGAAGGCTGGAAATGTCCTCATTTCTGACCTCTGGAAGGCCTCTGGAGCCTGGGAGGCAGTTTTCAGCCTTCCAGAGGCTCGAGGAAAGTCTCTGGAGCCTGGGGAGGGCAGAAAATGGGCCTCCCTCCAGCCATGGTGCACGAGGCCGAGTAGGCTCACCATAGCCACCCACGCTCACCCAGCAACTGGACAGAGAACCCATTGCTGAAATTTTTAAAGCCCACCCCTGGTTAGGAGGGAACTTGCTGGGAAGCTGACGTTTTAAGCATGTCCATGGAAGATAGGACTGGTGCCAGGAATTACTGAGCTGCTATCCCAGGACAGAAAGCAAGGTTAAGTTGTGAAGATCCTGAAGGTTTTGGGAGAGGACACTACCATCCAGGAACTCAGCTTTGCTCACTATGATAATTGGACAAGAGGAATATTCGATCATTAACATTGAGACAGTACCAATCACAATGGTTTTAGATAATGTTTTCTGATCAGAAAACCAACTGCAAATTTTTATCATCTGTCAACCTCCCATCAGAGTTTCCCTAAAATATTTTATTTTTGGGTTCTACTTCTGACTCAGAAAAAAGAGGCCTACAATAGTCCTTGTCTTGCAAACATAACTGATCTTGGAATTTCCATTGTAAGCCATGATGGTTTTAAGTTAAGGCACTCACATGATTGGACCCAATTTCATGTCTTTTGAAGTGGTCATTAATCAATATATTCTTATGAACATTTTTCTGCAGGAAACTGTTTAAAAAGGCCAGAAACCAACGTGGTCATGTGACCATGGAACATTGCAAAGGACCATAAAAGTGAGCCAGCTGCCAAGAGCATGAAATGTGCTCCTGTGACCACAGGGGTGGGCATACAGCCATGGGAATTCCAGAACCAGATTGTAAATATATTTTTTTTGCGGGGGAGGGATCTCCATTGTAAATTCGGTTGCTAAGCAACTGGCCATTAACTAAGGACTACTTTTGTAAGTTGCAGCTCTCTGATAAGCTAAGGTAGAGCTGTTTCATACTAGAAAATTAATGATATCTGAAACATCTTAGAAGTAACTAAGAGTCATCAGAGATTCGTTTATTCATGGGTTTCATTGCCTGATTATTGTAATTATTAAGATGGATCCTTCTCTCTTTGCATTCCTTCACACTCATTTCTGTTCATTTTGATTTTATTATAGATGTTGACAATCTAGAAGTATGTTTGACTGGTTGCAAGAGGGAACGGGAGGAAGTAGAGGCTTACTGTAGCAGTGAATTTGGTAAGATCACCCTGTTAACTGGTGGGCATAGTTCATGCACTCATGTTACTTGTAAATATAATTTCTTTTCCAAGCATTTTCTGTTATTGTTTCATAGAACTACCAAATAAAATTATCTCAGGGGGCCAGAGAGAATAATTTCTTCCCTTCCCTTCAAAATCGGGGATAGGGATAACATCCAATTTAACTGTACTAGTTTTTTTAGACTGCTATTAAATTCAGTTGGATTAAATGTTTCAGGCTTCCTATTGCTAGCATAGCTTTATTGTGACCCAAACTCAAAATATACCGTACATGAGAAAACTAGGAAGAAGCAAAAATACATTTTACAGGGCTTAAAATATCTTGCCTGTTGGAGCACGCTCTTAACCAAATACTGAGGACATTTTCTTTTCCACATTCTCACAGTACTTAATGGCATTTTAACAATATCGCATGCACACTGAAGGCGGTTTATATTATGCAATGCTTTTTTTTTTAGAAATAGCCTTCCTTCATTGTAAAATGAAAGGCAACATCCCACTTAATTTTCCACTCTTTTCTTTATAAAAAGCGGTGAATGGAATTGTTCATGATATTGCCATGATATACAAAGGAACGTATTTGGTGACCATGCTGGTGAACAAAAATGGACTCTACAAGACAAATCGGCTGTTCCTCAACCCTGATGGTTACTTCTTTCGAGCTCAAATGCTTGTTGTGGATGCCCTGAATTGTAGCAAACACTGTCCAGACTTTCAGCTCGGTAAATAAAGAAAGCCTTTTCTCCTAATCTCTATCATTCTCTCTCTCTCTCTCCTATCATCTGTCTGTCTGTCTGTCTGTCTGTCTGTCTGTCTGTCTGTCTGTCTATCTATCTATCTATCTATCTATCTATCTATCTATCTATCTATCTATCATCTATCACCTATCTATTGCTATCATCTCTATCTCTATTATCATCTATCTCTATCATTTCCTATCATCCATTTAACCTATCATCTCTGTGTCTCTCCCTCTCTATCTTGTATGCCACCCAAGTCTCAATGTCTCTTTAGAAGCTCTGAAAAGGTCAAGTACAAGAGGCCAAGCATATCACCAAGGGCAATGTATAGTATTCCACATAATAAGTACGACTGGGAAGGCCTTTTCTGTAATTCTCATCCCCCTCAAATCACATTGAATTGGGCACGTAAGCACTTGTTCTCTAGATTAGTGTTTCTCAACCTTCACAATTTAAGGATATATGGACAATTGAATTGCCCAAACTCCCCAACCAAACAACCTTCTCAAGTCTGACACAGCCTAGCTCAGGGCCATCAGGAAGAATGGGAGGGCAAAAGGAAGGAAGGAAGGAAGGAAGGAAGGAAGGAAGGAAGGAAGGAAGGAAGGAAGGAAGGAAGGAAGGAAGGAAGGATCATTAGAATATGCAGTGTCTACATGCAACTGGTCAGTAAGACAAATCCTTCTTTTCTTGCATGCTTGTAATTTAAGAAACAATGCAAAAGGAAAAGAGGATAGAGGTTGAAGGGGAAATACATCCTTGTTATTCATGAATCTGGGTCAAAGAACAACAAATAAACTGTTCTTCTCTTCTCTTTTTGTTCTACTGCAAGCCTTAACATCTTTAATTGGCAGCAAGTAAGGGATAGGGACTCTCAGAGATGTACCCAAACCAAACTAGACTCAGTGGCAGGGAGTACAATAAATATTTCCAGAAACTGTCCCCAAAAGGGCTACAAGAAAGATAGCCAACTCTTCTTCATCCAATGGAATCCGCTGCATTCGGAGTATACTAACAAGCCATGTAATTAATGGGAAATGACAGGCCTAGTATGGAGATGAAGTTCCTTATGGAAATGTTCCATTGTCTTCAGTGATTATGCAGATTATGCAGCCTGGTTTTATAATATGGCCCCAAGAAGTTCAGAATGAAGAGTTGTGCTGTTTACCTTAGTTCCTACCATTAGGATCGAAGGAAGAAAATGTTGCAGAGAGAAGGATTGGAGGATATGACTTTCTACTGGCAAGAGCCTTAAATCAGAAATGGGTGAACTTATTCTCCTTGGAGACAATCGTGTTCCAGAGACCCTTCTGAGATGTAGCTTTTCTTATTTTGCAGGTGGCAGGTACATTGTGATGGGTCACCTCTATCACCGAAGAAGGCAACTGCCTTCGCTTCTGCAAGGGCTGGTGAGAGGCCGTCTGCGGCCGGGAGACGGACTCCTTTGCAGAGGCAACAGCTACATGAAGAGGTTCAACAGAAGGCGGGATCAAAAGGTGCAAGGGGCAGCTCGGTCCAAGTGTGGATGAGAAGGCAACTCTGCCATCACTTTCTCTGGCTCTGAAAGCAGTTTTGGAGTGACAGGTGGATAAAAAATGTTCTCTGGTTTTGCTACAGGCCGATAACACTTTTGGTCTGAAAAATCGCTTGCTTTTGCTGTTAAAAGAAGGAACTGGAGCCTGCTGCAGTCTCTTTAATTTTATCACCCAGTTATCAAGGCATGATATTTACTCCCTGTAATTAATCTCTATTAACTGATCTGCTTGGTCAGATCGAAGTCAACCAGCTATCCAGGTACCTTTAGAGATTATCTTCTACATACTTTCTTCAGTGTTGTCACATGAAAAGATATACTTAAATATTTACAAAATGTGAGGTGTGTACTCACTTCTGTGATATACTGTACTTCATGATTATTAGCTCCTAGCTAATAATTCTATTCCACAACATCAATACAGGTGGTCCTTGTCATATGACTGTAATTGACCTTAGGGATTACAGTTGTACGCCATGACAGTCATGAGTCATCAGGTGACTCATTTTTACCTTGTTTTGGAACGGTTATTAAGCAAATGCCACAGTCCTTAAGCGAAGCGATTTGTCTACTTTGGGACTTTTTTTGTTGGAAACCAGAAGTAAATGCCGATTTCTGGCAAAAGTGTCATAAATCACGGTCACATGACCACAAGGCACTGCACATAGCTGTCAATGTGGGCTGATTGCTGAGCACACAAAACACAGACGTGATTGAGAGTGAGGAGCGGATGTTGGAACTTTGAAACCAAGTTGCAAGTCCCTCTGTTTTTTTTGTTTTTGTTTTTTTTTGGTTCAGAGACTACTTAGAATTATAATTTTGTTAAATGGGTTAAATTTGCAGAACATCTTCAGCCACAAAAAATAATTAATACAATACAATAGCAGAGTTGGAAGGGACCTTGGAGGTCTTCTAGTCCAACCCCCTGCCTAGGCAGGAAACCCTATACCGTTTCAGACAAATGTTCATGGGTGCATCATCACTTCAAACTGCCACTAAGTCAAGTATTATATGTAGTTCTGCATTCATTTCTAAAGTTCAAATTGTGACTTTCACAACTGTAAAAAAAAGTGATATAAACTAAATATATAAAGTGTTATCAAATAGTTGGTCAGTTTTATTAATGAGTTCATAAATGCTATTGCTAATATAGAAATAAAGCATTGAAACATTTTGAGAGATATTTATATAAGTGATGTGAATTCAAATGCGAACGCTATATGACAGGAATATGGCAGCGATGTAAAAGAAAGTGTTAATACTGCTAGAAATAATTACAATATTGTATCAGAATTGTAAAATCTAGGAGGGGGAAAAGTGAATGGGTTGGAAAAATGCAGACACCAATGACACTAAGCAAGTGAATTTTGGGTTGGAATAATTTAGCGTGAGCGTACTTGGTTTAATAATCTAAAGGTAGAGTCATCAGCATTCTCTGTCAGCATTCTCTGTCACTATAACATTTTTTACCCAGCCAGCTAGGACTGGAATCATTTAGGAGTTTTTAACACAGTACGAGCAAAACCTTAATAAATGCCTCTTCACTTCAGATATCAGAATTTCAAACAGGTTCATATATTTCTAAGAAGCAGGAAATATTAAGTATTAAATATTAAATATTAAGTCCATGTGGTGTTATGTCAGCCCTGAAACTTTCCCAAGGTGTCTTCAATGAAAGCTCTTTATTATCACAAATAAGATTTCCTGGCAGCAGTCTGTAAGTGGGAGGAAGAGGGGAAGTAGCTTGTGTCCAATTTATCTTTGCATTCATTTCCTTATTTTGCATTCTGTATGTAACAGATACATCTACTGTAGGTATGTGTCTGTGTGATCCTAGAGTCTTCCATTACAAGATTTTCTTTGAAGAAGGAAATGTACAGCATCAGTTTTGAAAATAGTGTAGTTGTAACAAATGATACCTCTATTAAATTACCCTAACAAACAATGTATGAAGTTTTAAAAACTATTGGATGTCAATCACATGAAAGCTTTGATTCACAGGTTTCACTTGCATGTCATTTTGTTCTTGTCTAGAATTAAAATCGCCTCTTTACTGTGATGAAGCATGGTGTGTTTATTACATGACAACAGAGGTGGCATTCAGCAGGTTCTGACCAGTTCTGGAGAACCAGTAGTGTAAATTTTGTGTGGTTTGGAGAACCGGTAAATACCACCTCTGACCCGCATCTATTCTCTGCCTCCCGAGTCCCAGCTGATCGAGACGAAAAGGGGATTTTGCAGTAATCTTCAGCCTGGAGTGGAGAGGAAATGGAGGTTTTACAGTATCCTTCCCCTGCCATGCCTACCAAGTCATGCCACTCCCACAGAACTGGTAGTAAAAAAATTTGAATCCCACCATTGCATGACAATAAGGCTTTTCCATGGATTCGTAAATATGTTCCATAGATAACAAAGGCCCAGAGACTAATTTTCTATTTCTCAAAGCCTATGCCATGCCATCCATGTGATGCTGAATTTTGAGCAAAAAAGGAAGTCAGAATCCATAGAAATTAAGGATCTCAGCCCACAGGCTCTAAGACAATTAGTAACATTTATTTAACGTAGGGCTTAAGAATGTTTTAAAAGCACTTCACAATAATGATCTAATTTTAATGGAGCAATCAGTTTCCTGTTGCATACCTAAATCACCTATACAAATACAGGCAACTACTTGTAACAGCATCAAATCTTTCACAATCGAAAGGAACATTTGTTTAAGCTTTGCTGCAACCCAATCATATATCATGTTAACTCTAGTTAATAAAGTGAGAACTCTTTGAGAGCAATTTATCAATATTATTCAATATTATTCTCATACTGCAGGTTGTGTATATGCTTGAGGGTGACAGTGACTTCCTTATATCAGTTTCCACATTCAATGAATTTTACAAAATTTATCTCTGGAAAAAAATCTGTTTAGTACTGGGCTGTAAGAGGTAGTTAATTTCTCACTGTTCCAGAATCATAGATTGAGATTTAATCTATTAATAAAAGACTGGCAGAAGCAACCTTTCTATGAGAAGAAAAGTTAAGGCTTAGCAAGGAATCCTTTTAGGTCTGGGGAAATGCTGTTCTTTTTCTCAAGTTACAAGCAGTGGATTCCTTAATATAATACAGTACTGTTTTGCGTACTTCTAAAGCATCAAAATTTTTAAAAGTTGCCTCAAGTCTTTTACATTGTGGTATAAACGAGCCATATTTCTTTGTTTTCTCTACCTTTTGAGTCCTGTTAAATGTTTTTAAAAGGAAATGATGGCTTTGTATATAACAAGAGCTATTATTTTATTTGGCAATGTCATTCCATGTTTCATGGCATTGAAGTCTACAGCATTTGTGTATTCAAATGTTGCATTGGAATATACACATTTGTATATTAACATGAGTCAGATCTCTTCTGAGTAGTGCAGAATTTGGAAATTGTTTTCAGTTCAGTTTTAAAAACTTAGCTAAAACTAGTTCACTTTGGGTGCAGCTTTGCATGGTTTTTTTTTCACCACCAGTCCCTGCAAATGACTGGGTGGACACTATATTATAGGGGTCCCCAACCCCTGGGCCGCGATCCCTTACTGGCCGTGGTCTGTTTGGAACGGGCTGCATGTGCGCGCAGTTCAACTTGCACTTGTGAAAGCTGCGGGCCGGTTCCCCTCCCCCTCGGCCAGACCACCAAGCCATAAAGTTGTGGATTGCTGTCTTAAAAGTCATTTAAAAACTTTATAAAAAAAACCCAGCAATGAATCTGCCCCAAGGCAACTGCTGATTTATAATCTCCCTATAACTAAGCTATTGCTTAAAAATATTCTAGCCTAGAGCCATTTCATGAGGATATGGACTCAGTGGTATCAAAAGCCACATTCCCATAAGTGCAACCGAGTTGCATAAGAGCAGTGGAGGCCAATTCTGTTCACCTAGGCCAGGGATACCTAATCCCCGGTCCGTGGCATACCAGCAACAGGTCCACACAAACAAGTGAAGTCTCATCTGTGGGATGTAGGCAGCACACAGAACCATGCCTCCTCCGGTCCACGGAAAACCCTTTCTCCATGGAACCGGTCCCTGGTGCCCAAAAAATTGGGGGCCACTGATCTAAGTCACTAGTCTTCTCCAAGGTGGTTTGCTTTGCCCACCTTTGCTAATCGTAGAATAATTTGTAAAATCTTCCAGTCCAAAGAGATTGCTTCTTGCCTTGGCTTCTTCTGCTAGTGTGGCCAGCTAAATATGTAAGCCAGAAATTATTTAGCTTATTATCCAGGCTGGCTACTTCCAAAATCAGCTTTGTAGACCAACGATACGTTGAAGGATGTGATAAGCCAGGATTGCTATGTTAGTTGTTGTGTGAAATAATCCATCCCTGATTTAAATAGGAGGAAAATGAGAACGTATAGATTGCATACACTATCATGTGCTTTGTTCACAATATAAAAGGATTCTAGAAACTCAAGAGAATATTATTTTCTGTTAAAATGAGTAGCAATCACTAATAAAACATTGGGAAACATTTCAACAAAGCTAGTATGTGCATTTGTGTGTGTGTGTTTGAGAGAAAATTATAGTGACATAAAACTTTTAAACTATTGTGTATCTAAGCATGTCACATATTAAATAATTTGCTGGATAAAATGCTTTCCAATTTAATGGTTTTAATTTAATCAAACATTAAAATAAAGGATTAATCATATGTCCAGTTTAGGCATTCAGAGCATAGCAATTGCTCTGGAGAGCTTTCTTACCTTATCCCGTTTAAACTGAGCATTTTGCCAATAGTGGTATAAATATTTTGCAGCTGTTCAAGGCAGTACAATTCCAACTTACGTCTCATTACAAAAACAAAGCAGTAAATGAGTATTTGGAAGTTTGTAGCTGTAACACCAAATATTTCCATTTGACTGAGGAACTGTGAATAAAAATTGAGCTCATTTGGTTCATGACACTTGATACCCAGTGAGTGATTTTAATGAGGCATGAAGTGATCAGAAAAAAAGTATTCTGCACATTGTTTCATTTAAAAACTGAGTAAAGTATAATTTCTTTATTCCTTTTACAGAAGTGGTATTTAAAATGTACACACATTACACTGGCTCATAAATAAAGTTTTTCAAAAAACTAAAAATTACCATAGTTGGTACAGCTAAGAATTGTCTTCATATATTACAAAGCAGTAGGAAAAATGATGAGGCTTGGTAAAAAGTGTATGAAAGTAGCATTTTCCTCATTCATAATTAATATGAAAAACTTCAAAGAATTTCTGCACAGTATGGCAATGCCAAGCGCTACATATTTTATTCTAAACAAATGATGTTTCATTAGGAACTCCACCAAATCTGAGGTCCAACATTATTTTATTTTTGTCTAAGATGAAATGTCCTATTATGTACAAAAAGAGTTACTTTTCTGTTTGTCACAATCTGTTAAAAACAATGATCTATTGCCTATAAGTAGGAAAGTTCATGGTTTTTCAAGGTCAGCCATAAGTATGAATAATAAAGAAATATGATGAAGAGACAGTATTGGTAGGATTAATTTTGGAAAAGTCCTTCTTTTATAAACATAATGCATACAATATGTAGCATCTCTTTGAAAAAAAGTCCTAAGACAATATACCCTAACACACAAATACTCTTCTTCCTACTGTCTAAGAAACATAAATGGATGGTCTCACAATGAACATTAACTTCCTTTCGAATTCATATGGATTAAATGATAGCATCTATGTACAAAAGCAGAAGCTTTCTTAGAGAAAATTAACCTTATATTATCTGTACACCTGAGCCTGTACTTATAAGAAAAGTGTGAACGACAGCAATGTCTAATAAAATTAACAGAAAAGATTTTTGCATAGCAGGGTGAGGTTAAACCCAAGGGAAGCTTATCCGTAATCAGATAAATTCCAGATCATTGAAGGGCAAAAATTCTGAATTAGTGCAAAATCTAGTTAAAATAGGTGTAATAGTCAGAAACCAACTGCTGCTGAAGAAGAATTTTATTATAGTCAATTGAAAACAAATAGAATCACTTTTGGGGCCGCTTGTTCCTCCTTCCCTTTTCCACGTTTCCCTTCTGTACTCTGAGGATCTTACACATAAGAACAAACCTCACAAACATGTTAGTGAACATTCAAACGACACCTACATATGTGGAGAGAACAATGATCTCCATTTATTTATTTCATATACATCCATGTTTTGAATTTTTTTTAATACAAAAAGAAAAAAAAAGTTAGAATCTGACAAATGTTTACAAACAAGATACCTTCAAATAGATTTTACTCAGATCAGTCCGTTGTAGAGTAAATGATATTCTACTGTTTATATTCAAGGCAACAAAGTCTGTAGTCCATGACCACTTCGCCCAACTTATGCAAGCTTAATTGGTTTCCTCTACCGCGAACGATAAACTCAATGTTGATTCCCAGTTGGTTTGTGCACATGTGTACATAGCAGCTCCTTTCATAGAAAGAAAAGACATCTAGAGGTCATCTTGTACTTTTACCTACAGGAATCATGGTAAGATACAGAATGGGTAACATACAACCAGGACTGAATTTATAAGGGGGGGGGGAGAGGGGGGAAATCATCAGCTGACAAATGAGGGCAGCAATAAAAAAGCGTCCTTTTGCAACAATAAATAAATACAGTCTAAAGTTCTCTGTGTGGAATTTATAAACCAGCTTCTTCACTGAAGAACAGATGTGGCATTTCCATGGAGTTAGAACTTGACCCCATTTTACGGTTATCTTGTTTTCTCTTGCTTGTTTTCTTTCCTGTCCTTCAGCAAAATGTTTCCCTGTTTCTGCCACAACAACACAATTCAATCTTGACAAGAAAACGATGCTGCTGATTTTCTTTCTTTCGTCCTTTGGACAAAATTAGCCAAGAATATAAATCTGATGTGACTGATAAAAACACAGTTTACATCAAGACTTGTCAGGACACCCTGACTAAAAAGCTCTGGCTCCCCAATTAAAAAAAAAATCCAGGCAACCAGATTCTTGCGGTTTGTGGTACAATAACACGTAAAACTTTAAGAAGCTGTCGACTGTAGTTTGTTGTTGTGAGACCTGCAGGATGCAGAAAAGGGAACAAGTAAGCAAAACCTTCACCGAAGCAGGCACTCCAATCCAACTACTGAGTGGGGAATGCACCCAATTTGCTGCTCCCTTTTCCAATTTTTAGAAACCAACAAGAGTTACAAAGCAAGGCTTTTGCCACCTTCATAGAGGCAGATCTGAACTCACACGATATGCAGCTCTAACATCTGAAAACACCCCATAATGCTCTGAGGGATGCACAGATAAAGAGCAGGTCCGCAAGTAACTTTGTTTGGGGAAGAGGATAATGTTTATTGTTGGTGGAACAGCATTTATGGTAATCAATTATTCTCCTTCAGAAAACTTTGCTTTAAGGATACAATTGGTAACACCTTGGCTTTACTACTATTATTGGACTTTCAAATGTCTGACCATCATCTTATACTATGGCTGTTAGTAAGCAATTGCTTCTGCATTAATACGGTCTAATTTTTTTAAAAAAAAGGTATGACAGGTTATAGTCATTCCATTCTGAGTCTCGCTAGAAGTTCATCTAAAGCTATCAGTTATCTGCAAATGAAGAATTCAGGGGCCATCATGTAGTGGAAGTTGCAGCCAAGCAATTTAATGTTGATAAGAAAGCAAAAGTGAGAAAGGAATAAAAGATAATCTACTGTCAGTTCAGCTGCAACCTTCTCTTTGTATGATTCCTATTCTGGTTCTCATTGGAATCACTTATTTCCACAGAGGAAACGTTAAGAAGCATGGTCAGATGTTACAGCAACACTTGGGGGGGGGGGTGCTGCTTTGCTAGCAGATGTTCCCAATCTTTAAACAAAACAACTCTGCCTCCAATCCCTTATAACCACTGTGCGAGAGAAAAGATATATGAAACTGACCTTCCTTCGCTAGGAATGTGTCTCAAACAGACCTGAGCATATTATGGCCTGTGGGCCACATCTGATCCTTTGGCTCTCTATGTCTGTCCCGTATGAAATTAATCGAAAATTAGAAATCAAATGTAAATAAGTGTATGCCAGGCATGTAATATAACCTCATTGCTTTTGCTTTGAAGGTGACTGCTGTGTTCCCCCACAATTTCCATATGTATGTGCGGCCTATGCACCTTTACAGCCCTATTGATTCATCCCTCCACAACAGTTTGAGTTTCTCATGTGACCCCTTGGGAAAATTTACCGTATTTTTCGGAGTATAAGATGTACCTTTTCCCCCCTCAAAAGAGGGTGAAAATCTGGGTGCATCTTATACACTGAATACAGCATTTTTGGCCTCCTGAAACCCTGCCCCCTTCACAAAAATAGGCGTGCAGACATTTTGGGAGGCCTGCAAAGTGCTCCTGGGGACTGGGGAGGGCAAAACCAATCAGAAAATGGGCCATTTTTTGCCCCCCCAGCCCCCAGGAGCACTCTACACACCTTCTAAATGCTATGCATGCCCTTTTTTGGCAATAAATGGCCTCGGTTTTGCAATAAACAGGCCATTGTTTGGTTGTTTTTGCCCCCCTCTCCAGCCCCCAGAAGCACTCTACAAGCCTCCTAAAGGTTATGCATGTCCTTTTTGGGGCAAAAAACGGGCCCATTTTTGCAAAAAATGGCCTTTTTTGCTCATTTATGCCTCTTTAAAATCTTGGTGCCTCTTATACTCCGAAAAAATGGTAATTGCCCGCCCCGGTCTACAATTTGATCACTCAGAAGAACCGAAGGACAGGATTAAGTTCATACCAAATATTTGAACTCCACTTATGATAATATTTAAACAGATACTTAGGTATATCACCAAGATGAATGGATTAAAAAAAATAACTATATCAATCTTTAAATGTACTGCTGCCTCACTTCCAATTTAGACTGCAATTCTTTTACTGGCATGAGTATTATTGAATCAACAAGCCTAGGGCTGCATTCCTCAGATCTATTCAAAACTCAGTTCCACTGCATATCCTTTATTTTCTTTATTATACTTTACCCAGTTTGTTATTTAAACAAAAAGACCTTGATGATTTCACAAAATTGTATTTTAATTGGACTAATTAGTAGTCATTTGCCTCAGTCTAGTATACAGAGAGAATCAGACATACTGCAGAAAATAGAAAGGTACCTTCTAGTGGTAAAGTATATTTTATACCGACAAAAAAATCATATTACAGGGAAAAGCTGCTTACCTGCTTGCTTTGAATCCTTTTAGTTTCTGTACAAAGAAGGATTCAAGAACCTCTGCACACTGATAAAAAGGAGAATCACTTGGATTGTAGTAACGACAATTATCAAATATTTTGGTCATGTCGGCCACAAATTCCGTCACCTTTTTGTAGTAGCGCTTCAGTATTCTTTCCTCCATGGTGGAAAGATCTTCAAAACAAACACAGGTTATTCAAAAACAAAGCTCAAAAACTTGCAGCATAACAGTCCAAACCTAAAGAAATATGTCAGAAAAGAAACCAACATTTGAGTAGAATGCCAGTCACGTATACAGAATATGTATTGAGGGCATGAATGTGGAATCATTGAGCAGGCAGCAAGAAATGCTCCTTAAATCAAAGATGACCAGATCAAAGGCAAGGCAGGTTACTGGGCGTTATCCCTAGTTATAAAGATGCACTTTTGAAAATGCTGTTTGAAAGAGGGCCCTCTGGAAACTTAAGACAGATCCATCACCACTAGAGACCGGTTGGCTTTTATACTCTGAACTCTCTAGTTTGGGGTTTCCTTGTTGTTTAATTACCCTGAGTAATTAGTGCATATAAACATGCTTAATGTCTCTTGAGCGCTCATTATTTCAATTCAGAACCTTGTCTGAATCGTTCAATTAGTTGCAGCACAAAGAACGCAGTGTGATCAAGGACCCCCAGTTGGTAACTACCGGTCACAGTAATAGGCGGGCTTGTACAGGAAATGTCTGAGTTACTGTTCTTTGACTCTGAAACATTTTGTGCATTTTTCATTAAAGAGTGGGAAAATAGAACAGTATCTAACACACCCTTATTACTCACAAATGTAAACTCCAAATGTTATAGCACTGCTAAAAATAAGGAAAAGCAGATTTGGTAATTTAGTTAGAAAGCCATAGTAAATGGGTTACATAGGAATGCAGGACACAGATTAAAATACAGTTTGCTAAATCCTGTTTTTTTAGACTTGTTGATACACAGAATTGAAGCTGTTTACGGGAAATAATGGAGAAATACAAAAAATTATTTTGGCTGCAGCTAGGGAGCAATACTCTTCTCACCACAACTTAAAATAGAGGCAAAAACAGGAATTCTCATTTTTGGCTTAACTGAGAATCTGGAAGATGCATTTCTAGACAGTGGAAGCAAGAATTCTAGATCTTCAACAGCAATCTAGACTCCAAAAAACTGTCAGGCCTTCAATTTACAAACTAATTGCTTTATTGTTCATTTAGCCTCTCACCAATCCTAAAAGAAGTACCGTATTTTTCGGAGTATGAGATACATCTTTTTCCCTCAAAAAAAGAGGGTGAAAATCTCGGTGCGTCTTATAAACTGAATACAGCATTTTCAGCCTCCCGAAACCCCGCCTTTCTGCAAGAATGGCCGTGCATAGCCTTTAGGAGGCTTCCAGAGTGCTTCTGGGGGCTGGGGAGGGCAAAAATGACTGACAAATGGGCCATTTTTTGCTCATTTTTGCTCTCCCCTGCTCTCAGGAGCACTCTTTAAGCCTCCTAAAGGCTATGCACGCCCTTTTTCTCCCCACAAAAAATGGGCCCATTTTCGCAAAAAATGGGCCATATTTCGGAGATCTGCAGAGTGCAAAAACTTTTTTTAAAATTTGCCTCTTCAAAATCTTAGTGTGTCTTATACTCCAGTGCATCTTATATTCCTAAATACCGTATCCTATTCCACTAAATAAAGAGAATTGCTTCTAGTACTTTCTATCAGTGAAGAACTATGAACTACCTTATTAAAAGAAACATCTCATGATATATAATTTCAAATGGTATCTATAACTTCAAAAAAGAGTATTACTGTCAGAGCTGTAAACAGATTCACAATCCAATGGTAAGATAGGCAAAAATGGGAGGGCTGAGAACAAGCTAGATACAAGGTCTTGTAGACTTTAAGTCATGAAGAAGGAAAAGAAAAAGAAAAACTGAGAGAGAAAAGAAAAGGAAATAGATTAGAGTAATAAGAACAAAAAAAGGAATATTAAAGAAAAAGATAAGCAATGGGGTTACAGTGAACAGCAGAACAAAGGAATATAGCCACACTATATAAAAGCTGTTAACTGAATCTCACTGAAATTAACCAACAGCAATGTATTCAGAAAACCCAAGCTTAGATGAAGAAGCATCTCTTAAATAGCAACAAAACTGAATGCAAGCAATAAAACACTGCAAGGTCCTTACCCCTGTGAACATTTTCTGGGCATTCATCAACATCACAAGAATCAGTTACTTATGGAGAAGAGTGATCAAATGTTCCAGTCTTGCGTGTTACTCAAAAATCAAAGAGTATTTTTGCAGGCTTGTTTATTATGTTTTCTGATTCTTATTTTGTAAGTATCATGATTGTACATATCAGGCACAATTTTATTTGTTTTTATGTATCTTATAATGTGAAACCCAGAAAGACCACAGGAATAAAAAATGTGCAAATAATATCTTGCCCTAATCATAAGGAAATTATTATTACTTCAATCCAATGCATGTTTATTACTAAATTCTAGTGAACTTCTAAGCATTCAGCTGAATGTTGTTTTGGATTTAATCCACTGCAGGTTAAACATACCGTGGCCATCTAACCTATGGAAGAAATAAAGCATATGAAAATCACATACATACAGGATGCCCTGTAATTCACTCACCCATAGGTTCTTTGATAACACCATAATAATCTGGAGCATCATTAGGATCTACTGGTTCTAAGAATGGCCAAGCCATCTTGTGAGCCTGTTAGGAAAAAGACACATCATCCGTTAATATGGGAAGTCTGCTTTTACATCAACTCTATTGCTGCAAAACACTGGGACAAGCGGGGAGGGAATCGCCTGTAGAAATCTGTCCTACTGCTCCATGCAAACAGAACAGACAGAGCTGTTGATTTCAAGTGAGGTTCAATTCACAAAGATCTTGCTCAGCAGTTTTCATTTCACTGGCTGAACTAAGTCAACTCCACCTTCTCAAAGTTGTACCGTAATGCTTTTTGTAATGCAGTGAATCCTGATTTACTAGACTGCAATTCAATAGACCTCAGGTGCAATGGACAAAATTCCATTTGCATTTAGGGGACTTTGAATCTAATGGACACTCATTCCTGTGAAACTGAGTGCTTAGAACAGAGGTGGGCAACTATGGCCCCTTTATGACCTGTGGACTTCAACTCCCAGAATTGAAATCCATAGATCATAAAGGAGCATAATTGCCCATCCCTGGTTTAGAGTCTGTTGGTACATTAATTAAACAATATTCTCTAACGTACGTTTCAGCCTTACCTGTAATGAACGTAGCACTCTCTTTAGCCCTTCATAATCTTTGTCAGTCAAAGGACTGAGAACTGTCATGGCATCTTCAGTCGACTGACACTGTGGACAGACATACTCATCAATGAGATCTGCCTCACTTTGTAAAATACCAACGCAGCGCCCATGATACCAATTCTGACATCGGTCACAGCCAATGTAAAATCTGCAAGATCCCAAAGAAAACGGTTAACACCTGTAACATTATAACTTTTCCTTGGTTAACAAATCTAAAAAGATGAGGATTCTTGCCTCACATTCACACTCAATTTTTTTGAAACCCAATTGGAAACACAGCTTTATCAACCATGCTTAGTATCTCAAACAACTGAAATGTCTTAGCGCAGAAAGGAACAAAGGTCATAAACTGTGATTTACAAACAAGATTATGAGAGATTCTCATTTCTTTTGGATCAACGTTTTGTAAAAGGTACTATTAATACATTGGTAGAGTATCTGTAGAAAATTGACATTCAGAGTCCTACAGCATAATATGAAGGGGGCACCAATAGCACTTATATACCGATTTTGAAATTATCATCATTAACTTCAGCCTCAATTAAAATTAATATGAATTTAAATAAATTACAAATTCCTAAGCAGGTAAGGAAGGCATTTTATGAAACTTGTTCAATAAGTCAATAAAAAAATAGTCTGCTTTGAAGAATAAAAGTTTTACTGACAATACTAGAACACCCCCCCCCCCGCCCTGAGTGTCACATAATACAATTTACTGTCATTTTAGAGATGTTTAAAATCATGTCACCAGGTACAACAGATGTTGAACAATATTTCTTTTTTGTTCAAAAAACACATTACCAAACTCAGTGCAGTTTGCTACCTAAATATTAAATAAGAGGTTCTTGTCAGAACTCACTGTGACTCATCATAAGGTGTTCTGCAGATACAGTACAATTCCTCACTGCTGCCCTCTTGTGCCCGTTTACACTCATTACAGATGTACACATCCATTTTCTTAGCCTCCTTTTCTGTGATGCCAACACATTCTCCATGATACCAGTTAGTACAAAGATCACAGCCAATATAGAACCTAAAAGTATTTACAATGAAAATGACAATGTAATTGTCATTTCAAATGGCAAGGCACTTGCTAACCTGACTTTCTGTCTTTTTCTGAATTAAATTTCCCTAGCCACATTAATCTATTCTTCCCAACCTAACATAGAATGAAAACTTGCCGGGCCCTCCTTTAACAGATAGTTCTTCATATTTTTGCAAAACAACAACAACAACCACAACCACAACAACAAAAAGTACTGAAATCTGAAAAATGTGAATGTCTCAACTATGAATGCAGAAAGACACGGCCAAAGGAAAAGATCTATATATTCAAAACTCTTGCTAAAAAAAACATAAAGCACATTGGTCATTCTTAAATTTTGAAAACATAGGTCTCAATGTAAAAAAAAAAGCGAAGTACAGATACAACTAGAAGTTACAGGTACACTTTAAAAAAAAGCAGCATGCATACCAGCCATATGTAAAACACATATTGGTATAACATGACATGAAGGAAAATGGGACATGTAAATGTATGTTTTCTTCAAAACTACTTGAAGTTTCTCTCAAATTAAAAAAGAAAATAACGGCAGGCCATTTATTCAAAATACCTATTTTTAAAAAACTTTGTGTCAGTTAAAAACAACCACCATAAAAGTAGGCAACCTCATCCTTGTATACTTACAAACTTTCACTTGTCGGTATTCAAGTTCAAATATTAGAACAAAATAAGAAAAAAGGCCATTGTTTGTAAGAACCTCTGGCTTGGAACAGAGGTGAAATGATTTTATGTCATGCAAATTAATTCTAACTCTAACGGGACCCTTCCCTTTGTTTATTGCCCCTTCCTCACTCCCTTCTTTTCTGCTTTCAGTGATTCAAGTGTGATGCTAGTGCTGCCTACCATATTTGCTGGTTCAGATATATTGTTTGCTTCAAACTTCTGAGGGAGGGAACGGTATGGAAGAAAGGAACACAAGTTACCTCATACCAGTTTCATTTGTGTACCTCGATGCAGGTAGTCCTCAACTTACAGATGTAATTGAGTCCAGAACCATGTGCATGTGCCCAATTTTACAATTTTTCATTTTTTTGTGTGGCAGTCATAGAACAAACACCACAGTCATTGAGTGATAGGTGTTTTTTTGTCAGAAACCCGAAGTAAATTCCAGCAAAACAAGTATTATAAATTGTGATCACAGGACCATCAGAAGCCGAAATGGTGGCAACTACAGGTCCATCGCTAAGTGCCCAAAATGTGACATGACTGTGGGACAGCCCCCCGTCCCCCACCATAACTTTGAATTTGGATCATAAGTATTATAAGAGCCGAGGTGGCGCAGTGGTTAGAGTGCAGTACTGCAGGCCACTTCAGCTGACTGTTATCTGCAGTTCAGCGGTTCAAATCTCACCGGCTCAAGGTTGACTCAGCCTTCCATCCTTCTGAGGTGGGTGAAATGAGGACCCAGACTGTGGGGACGATATGCTGACTCTGTAAACCGCTTAGAGAGGGCTGAAGCGGTATATAAGTCTAACTGCTATTGCTATTGCTATTTTTGTCTGCCATAACTTTGGTCGCTAAGTGTCCACTTGTAAATTCAGAACTGCCTGTACCACTTTATTATATCTGATAGCTTTAATCTCAAAATCAGTTGGAATATCCTTAACACCACCCTTACTGCATAATCTCCCTTTGCATACTACATTATATTATCCTGCTATTTAAGCATCAGGCTGCTACATAGTACTCTGGGCCTACCACCCTAATCTCCACTCCTGAGAAAACAGAAAACCTTCCTGCAATATGCCAGCAAACATATTTGCGATGGCTTCTGCTCTAAATTAAGAATGAAATAACTTTTTATTACAAATTGCTCCAAAAATTATCCCAACCATCCCTTTTCTTCTGCTTATCTTCCACTGCAGTTCTAACGATTGTTTACTAAATCTAAGCAAGCAGCTTTCATATAAGTATGCCAAAGAAACATATAGCATATTATGGCTGGGTCCTAAACTACCATAAGCAAGTCCAGTTGATAGCACTGTCCTAAACGCCTTCCGGTCTTTCTGCAGGATCTGAATGATCTACTTTCACCACTTTCATCAATGATGAGTATAATTCAACAGAAGGAAAGCCTTATTGAATCTTAACTATTTTTAATCTATAAATTATCTGATCTTCCAATAAACTTTCACAATAGATTCAGCATGGAAAAAAATGTAATTATCTTTCTGAATTGAAAAGCAATTATTATTGATCACAACAATTTTTATGTATTTTATTTAAAAATTACTGTAATCAACATACATGTGCACGTACACACACTCTCTCTCTCTCATACACACTAATACTATTAGGGCTTAATTTCTAGGAAAAAAGTACTGACTCATTCTGCTCAATGCACTTAGATAATTTGTTTCCTTTAGATACTACAGTATAGTTCAAGAAATGACTGTAGTAAACAATGTGCCACAGACATTTTGAAAGATAGGTGTTTTTATGTTTATTCACATTCTCTCAGAAAATGATAATTTTATACAATAGGCAGACTTGAGACTCAGGCCTCCTATTAATATTGCACTTAACCATATAAGTTTAAAATGTTAAAGTTCTAGTATTGATTCGAACTCTAGATAAACACCAAGAAATCCAGGACATGTTTATAAAAACTTCTGTTATACCATTATGGTTAAGATGCATTTTAGTCAAGTCAATTCTGAGAATGGAACAGTTAAGTCTCTTGCTGGATTTCTCAAATATTACTTGCTATTTTTAAATTATCCAGGTATCCTATCCAAATCAAAAGCTTATTTCTGACCTGTTAAATTATATTAGCTATGGCATCATGATGTTTTGATTAGCGTATTTTTCAGACTATAAGACGCTCCAGACTATAAGTTGCACCTAGCTTTTGGAGAGGAAAACAAGAAAAAAAAATCTGCCTCTGCCTCTCAGCAATTTGCCTCCTTGCACTAAACAGCAAACAACCTGGTGAGCTTCAGCACAACCTGATTTAGCAAGAGCAGCTGATTGGCGGTTGGATCTGCCTATCAGCTATTCCAGGCTGTGGGGATTGCCACTGTCCATCACCACCTCCGCACGTCCCATTTTCGGCCTCCGTGCATCCCATTTTCGGCCCATTCCTGGCGGCAGCAATCCCTGCTGCCTGGAATGGGCCAAAAATGGGGCATGTGGAGGCCAAAGATGGGGTGCGCAGAAATGGTGATAGGTGGCAGCAATGGGCGGCAGCAATCCGTACAGCCTGGAACAGCTGATAGGTAGTATTCTGGGAGGCAGATCCAAATGCTGATCAGCTGCTCTTGCTAAATCAGGTTGTGCTGAAGCTGACCAGGCTGTTTGCTGCAAGGAGGCAAATTGCTGGGTGGCAGAGGCCGAAGGATGCGGGCCGGCGGGTGGGCAGGGCTTCAGCAACTTTCGCTGTATAAAATACAGACATTTCCACCCATTTTTTTGGGGGGGGGGGGAAATCCGTCTTATACATTAAAAAATACAGTACATAAATTTATTTTTCATTTCTATTATTAAACAATATTTTAAAGACCTGCCCTTTCCATTTCCCCTAAAATAAAATAAAATAAATATTCATCTAGGATGACAGCACTTGGTAGCTCTATGGAAACTGTACTGTAACACATTCATCTTCCAGTTACTCTTATTATCTACCTATCTGGCATATTCAGAATATGTGTATCCTGGCACTCAAAAAGTTCCTTCCCCACCAGACAGTACATATTACCCCATAAATATATTTAGAAATAATCTGGAGCCTGCCCAAGAAAACTAATCTATAATCCATGGCGTCTGAACGAGAAGGGGGTTGAGACAAAGTAAAGAATATGCAATGTGAGACAAGATCATACAATGGAAACATGCAAGTAAGATATGAATCACAAAAGCCTGCTTTGAAAAAAAAATACAACCGAGAGCTAATATTTTTAGTTCTTTCTCAGCAAATTACTCAACAAAACGGCGTCTAACGTTTCACTCCATTTCCATCCCTCCAGCCCAGCTACTAACAACTAAAGGCTAAAGCTAAACTAAAAACCCTTCGAACGCTTAAGATTCCTTACTCACTTGGACTCGTCGTAAGGCGTCTTGCAGATGCAGTAAAGCTTTGTATCCTTCTTGGTTTCCTTTGAGGTAGTAGAAATCATTTTCTTTTTCTTGGATTTTGAAGAGGCAGACTCCTTCTCATCCTCTCGCTTTCTTTTATGGGATGAAATATAGGATGTGCCTGAAGCAGTGGAGGGAACACTGGAACTGGGAGGTGGTGGAGGTGGTGGCTGCGGCGGGGGTGGTGGCGGCGGGGGTGGAGGGGGAGACAGTGCAGCAGCGGCTGCCGCAGCTGCAGCAGCCTGGGCCTTTTCTTTTTCTCTTTTAATTTTACATAGATCTTTCTTTAGTTCTTCCTAAAGAAAAACAGAAGCACAAAAATAAGCCATATAGATACTTATCTTACAATGTCAAAGTCTATCAAACGTCTACAGAAAAGCCACAAGAGGGAGCCTAAAGTCTGTGATATTGCTGACCCTGCTTAAGAATACTTTTAGTTCTATTAAATTCAGTGAAATATGTCAAGAGGAAAGAAGACTCAGACACTCTGAGAAGATATAGATTTTTTAAAGCCATTTATGGATGAGTATTTATTAAAATTGCAAGAACAGATTCGAAATGACGGGTCAAAGCTGGAAAACAAAATTTATGAGCTTGTAAGGGAGCTCCAGGAAGAAATTAAAGATCTGAAAGGAGATACGAAACAGGTAAAAGCCAGAATAGATACTATGGGGCATGGGTTGGAGAAGACTAATGCTATGTGTGAGGTGGAGCTAGTCGAGATCAAAGATTTGGAAGCTCAGATTAAAGAATTTTAATTAGATTTGGAATACCTGAATAACCAGGAGAAGATATCAGATCAAAGATGGCCTTGGCTCAGTTAACTAATAAAGGGGATGGAGACTTAGATTTGGATATGGACAAGACATATAGAATACACTCCAGAAATTGCTGCCACGAGAAAGCTACCAAGGGATGCCCTAGTTCACTTCGCAAGAAAAAACAAGAAGAGATCAGGTTCTGGATTGTCATTTTAAGTATAGGTTGAAAATGGATAATATAGATGTTCTTCTTTTGAAGGAAATTCCTGTTAGAATTTTGAGAAAAAGGAAAGCTTATGCTTTTCTTACTGATATCTTGAAGCAGAGAAAAATCTTATTTCACTGGGATAGACTAGAAGGGGTGATACTTCCCTACCATGAGCAAAAATTTAGGTTGAATTCCATAGAGAAAGCTAAGGACTTTTAAATCAGATACAAGCTAATCCCTGACATAAGTGGAGAATCAGGTATAATAAAGAAGTTAGTGACTGACTAAAATAAAAAAACAAATGGTTGTGCAAGACCCTAAAGTTGGCATTGAAAAAGTTTAAAATGGATAAAAAGTGCTATGGATTTGATTTTGTTAAAAATGAATTGGAACTTTCAATATGTGGCAAATGATGAACATATTATTGCTATTATTGTTAAGATTATAAAACGTTTTTGAAACTGAACTTAGAAAATGAACATGTAGAAAACATTGTATGATCCAGTGGGCAAGGAATTTTGGATATGTGATGCTCGAACAATGGGAAAATATGTGGACAAAGGGTTTAAAATGTACACTAAATTATAATTTAAAACAAAATTTTATAAGATGATGTATCAGTATTTAACACCAGGCAAGCTATCTAAGATATATAAAGGTATGTCAAATGAATGTTGGAAGTGTAAAAATAAAGAAGGACCTTTATACCATCTATGGTGGACATGTCATAAAGCAAAAACATTTTGGAGTATGATTCACACTCCAATACAGAAAATCCTGAAAATGGAGATAGAAATGAACCAGAACTTTTCCATTTAGGGCTAATGGGAAAAGAACTGGAGAAAAATATTGGAATTTTGTTACTATATATATATAGACAGCAACAAGACTATTGTACGTGTAAAAATGGAAAGCCAGTTTGATAGCTACCATGGAAGAAGTATGGATGCAGAAGTTGATGGAGTTGGCTGAAATGGCAAAACTGACTACTCTGATTAAAGAAAAGAACATAAGCACTTTTGTTTACCCACAGAAACAGCTTCTGAATTTCAGGCTTGATGTGGAAAAGAATGTAACTCTGACTTTGGGTTTTATAGATTAGATTGATAGATCTTTATAGAAATGACTTGTTCATATTATTATGGAAAAACAAAAAGCTGTGATTTGATGTAACACCCGATTCTACTGCAATAGAGAGAGTCAGAGGTCAATGCTTTTCCTTTTCCCTACCTTTCCTCACTTCTGTTCCCCCTTTCCCTTCTCCTCTCACTGCTCTTTTATTTACTTTTCTATTTTGCATTTTATAATACTTTATAACTTAATAAAAAATGTTTGATAAACTTCCACAGAAAAGCAAGTATTTGTGTAGGGTTAGCAATTAGTCATTTATGCAAAACACATAAGCTTTCTTGCTGTGAGCTTCTCAGATTTCTTCCATCCAAGAAGACCTTGGCACTGAGCTAGTTTCAGAAGAACAAGCTATCAAAAACATCTACATCATTAGCAATACACTGATCCTGGCTTAATAATGTGCACAAAAAATATTTATGCCGTTAAAAAAAATATTGGAGGCAAATTTATTAATACTGCATGCCAAATTCAAGTAGGTAATTTTGTATGAATCCAGCTTTTGTTTCTGCAACTTAAAGGAACAATAACTACAAAAGGTTTTAACTACAAGACAAAGGAAGCTTTGAAAAAACATTATCCCAAATCCAAGCATTTGTCCCACTGCCATTCAATAATTACTAAAAAGGAAGAAAATAACATCATAGGATATCAGTAATGCTGCTAATACATTAATCCCACAGTTGTTGGAAGAAACAACATCTGGTTTCTACCCTGGGCTAGGGTTTCATAAACTGTTTTTCTCTCAGAAGCCCTTCCCACTTTTTAAAAATTATAGAGAACAGCCCAAGAGATTATGTTTGTATGGGTTATATTGTATTTATCAATATTTACATTAAATGGACACACTTGCTGTCTCTATTGCTTCTCACAAGTGTTTTGATGGGATTTTAATACTGTATATTTTACAACATAGGCTAGCACATAATTAATGACAATTTTGATTCTGATAATGTTAGAAAGAAAACTGCTTCTTGCACTCCATGTTCCACCCTTGCCTTTGAAAGAAAGATTTGCACACACTATTAATGGTTCCCTCCTGCCCAACACTAGTATCTCACCTCTCACTCTCTGTGCTGGTAACACAGTGTCCAAGCACACAAACCATATCTTTCATCCCCTGCTCTCTGTCCATGCTGATAAGTCCAAATGCAGGCCTGCACACAATGCTTGCCAGACTCCTGCTTTTTGGGCTGTTGGCAACTTGACACACATAACTGTTTGTGCAGAGCATCATGGTCCCTCCCAGTTCCCTGAAGACGCACCATGAAACCTATGCATTCTGAAGCCCTCCCTTCCCCTTTGAATCTAAAGCACTGCACACTTTAATATTAACAACCAATTGGTAACCTTGAATAAAAATGAGTTCAAAGGTGACCAATAACCATCAGAATTAGGGCAACCATCTGTGTCACTAGTCACCTTCAAATTGAAGCCCAGGAAAATATAGTAAACGACACACTTAGGCATATGGGATGGGGAGGTCCTAAATATGCTGCTTTGTGGAAATGAACATAAGGTGAAAAGAGCTAACTCTACTTTTTGCCTGTGGATGCAAAACAATAAATCAAAATATTATGTCATGTCTCCCAGCACGATTAAGAATGATGATTTTACCTGCACTTCAATTTGCAGATCTTTGTCCAAAAGTGCTCTTTTCTTCAGTATTTCAGCTTTCAGCTGTTCCTTATGTTTGAAGAGCAGAGCAGAGAGTTTTGAAGCATTCTGTTTACTGCGCTTTTGTTCCACACTCTCTTCCCGTTTTCGTTTCTTAGCTGCCTGCTTTTCTTCTTTATCTATTTTATCCAGAATATATTTCATGACTTGGTTGCATACGATCATTCTGGTGAAGAAATACGAAGGATGTAATTAAATAGTAATAATTGGGGGAGTGTCAACTAAATTTTATGCACCATAATAATACCCTAAACTGCATAATTCTCAACTGGGAATAATAGTCTTTTTACTCAAGTGCTTTTGAGCATACCCGCAGCACATCATTACCTGCTGATCTTTACATCCTACAATATTAAGAAGGTAAAGAAGTATTTTTATTGCTGGATCAAGTCAATGGTTAGGTCCATTGCACCTGATAACACACATTTTATTACAGACTGTGTGGATGACCAAGTCAGAAGCATCAACTAGCAAGTTTGGTCTAGTTCTTGTAAACTAATTACATTTTTTTGAAGAAGCAGAGAATGGGAAAAGGAAACATCAGATGTATGTAGTATTCCTTATTCATCAGTGGTTGCCTTACCAGTTAGATAACTGATCGTTCTCCCTTAGTTTTATATTTTCATATTGTATAGTTGCTGACTTTTGCTGCTCCTGCTCTTCCTACCTCAGCAAATATCAATTTAATTGCAATTCAATTCACAGTTATTACTCCACCATCTTAACGCAAAGAAGCCATAGACTGGAGCAAAGTAAGCCTAATATCCAAGCCTGGACCAAACATGCAAATGTGATTTAACTACTGCAACAAACACCCATTTTGTAATAACCTCTTCTGGCATTCTGGGAAATGTAGTTCAAAGGCAGCTGGAGTTGGAAAGAACAAGCTTCTTCCTTGGGATATGGTTGTCAATCTTTCTATTAATATGATTACAGAAGACCTACCGTATTTTTCGGATTATAAGATGCACTGGAGACTAAGACACACCAAGATTTTGAAGAGGTAAATTAAAAAAAAAAAGTTTTTGCCTTCCCCGGCCTCTACAGGCCTCCCAAGCCCTCTGCACGCTCCATCCTGAAATACGGCTAAAAAGGAACTCCTGCTTGACCAAGAGAACTCCCACCTGTCACAGGGCAAATGTCCTCGACCACATGGACCCAGAAGGCTCAGCCTCGAGAAAAGGCAGGTTGTTAAAGGCAGGTTCCCTAAATTGCTGACGCAGAATGATTTCCACTGGGGATTGTGATGTGATTGCAAAGCCCGGGGGAGGGGGGGCAGGCTGGGGGGCGCCGCCAGCGTGGTGGCGTGCAGAAGAGCTTGCTACACTATGCTGTGGGATTTCCAAAACTCTGGATGGGCTCGATCTTCCTAAAGGGTAAGGCGTTTATCAATCTCAAATCCGCTTTTCTCTACCCCTTCCATGGCAGAGCAGGACTAAACATATCTCCCCATGCTTTATTTTCCCCCCTTCCTTTTGATCGGCAGTAACGTGGAGCCGCTTCACCCAAGGAGTGGCAGTTGCCTTGCTTCTTCTCTTCAGCGAGAAAGACGTGTGCGGGCTGCTGAACGGCTGCCGCCGCCACGCTCAACTAGGAACAGCCCATTGGGCAAGGAGGGGTAGAGATCCCTTCCATTTGGATTAATGGTTCCTTACAGTGGCGCCTCAGTGGCAAAAGAGAAGCCCAAAGAAAACAACCCATCAAGGCTGCCCCCTTGAACAACCAGGCTTCCTTAGTCTCAGGGCAAAGGTAGGTGCCAGGCTGCAGGGAGACTCCCGAGCTGGTGGTCCCGCATTCTGAAGTTTCCTTTCCATCGCACAGTTCTTCCACTAGCCAAGATCCCAACGATGCCAATAGCTTTTTCCAGAGAGAAAGTGGAGATTTGGCTTCATGAGAAAAACCTTCGTGGGGAGCAGATCAGTGCTCTTCCCTTCCTCCCCCCTCCAAAAATCTACCCAGATCTGTCATGCAGCAAAGAGATAGCTGGGCTGCAGCTCAGGACGCTGGCAGGAACTGTGTGTGGATCATCTCTCAAAAGAAATGGGATGCGCAGGGCGGGGTGGCTACATCTGGTGTATAATACGCACCAACATTTCCACCCTCTTTTAGGGGGGGGGGGAAAGATGTGTCTTATACTCCGAAAAATAAGGTAGTTATTTTTCAGGAAGAAGCAGTCACACAGCCTCTGCCCATCATAGGGATGGCTCATGGAAGTTTGCAAATAGACAAGATTACCTCATCCCAGGTGAGAATATAGGAAGTTGCTATTGGCAGGTCGACCACAAGAGCAATACTTAGGTAGCATAAGGAGCTGTCAGTCCTTAGCCTGTCCCATCAGCCTTGGTGCCCAGGAGCCTCTGACAGGAAGGAGACTTAGATATGACTTACATATTTTTCAGAATATAAAACGCACCCCCTCCCCAAAAGAGGCTGAAAATTTGGGTGCGTCTTATACTCCTAATGTATTTTTCTAAGCCCTAATGAGGCGCTAATGACTGCTGTGCTTTGCCTGCATTTCTCATTGCTTCTCTCTCCGAGGGTCAGCTGAGCTTTGGAAGCTGTTTTTTATCCCCAACCAGGGGATAAAAAGAATGTGCGCTCAAAACTAGTAAAGTTATGTGCTGAAGCTGACCAGACTAAGGACGCTAGCCAGATGAATACCTGGTAGGTAGAATTCCCCCCCCCCATTTTTCTCCCCCAAAACTAAGGTGCATCTTATACTCCCAAAAATACAGTTCATTTACACAGCTGCTAAGCTGGGTCGCAGTGATGACCCTGCACACCTATCCAGATAGTCCAAATGTGGTATTTGTTGTGCTATTTTTTACATCTTACGTGCTTCTATATCTGTGCATTCTTATGTTAGCAATCTCACAATCATGTGGCTGGTTTTGGGAGTCATGACAGATAATAAGTAGAACTCATGATGCTTAATTTTGGGTAACACACCTGCCCTACAGAATAGAATTCTGACATTGGGAGACACAGAAAAACATTTCTCCTTTTCATTTATCTCCTAAAAATATAGGCTTAGATCTCTAAACCCATATGATGACACATTTAATGGAAAAGGATGAGAAGGAAATGTTACTATTCCCTCTGGCAGTGGCTTGCACTCTAGAAATGTCTACAAATAATAGGGAGGAATGTCTGCAATATGAAGGGTATCGAGCAAGAGTCAGTCAGTCAGTCATATAGAGCTGGAGGGAAAAATAAACGCAAATAATAACCACATTGTTCTTCTTTTAGGAAATGTTTCTCCTGGACCAGAAGAGCCCCTTCCATTTCCATTTAGTGTATGAGAACTGAGGATTCCACTTACTGTGGGAACTGGTGTTGTACTATCACATATTGCAGTGCAGTAGGAAACACTGGAAGACCTATACAATTAATACCTGGTTAATTACAATTTGCCTTACCGTTGATTCTCTTCACGCTCAGCAGGAGTTAATGTCTTTTTCTGTTTTAAGTGCTCTATGACAGCATTGTGTTTCATTACCACCTTGAAGACAGGGGGGAAGAAATTCAATATGTGAAATCTTCAGAGAGCAAGAAATAACTCTTACAACTTATAAGTAACATAAGTAAAATAAGTATAAGTAAAATCTAAGCACCAAAGAGATTAAACTGAAGGTGGCCTTTAACTGCCACCTTAATTGCCATTGCAATTTGGACAAAAGGTATTCACTTGTCCTCCTCTGAAGCAAAACTGAAGAGTTCCCCAAAGGAGGAAGAAACAGGAGAAATGGAAATACCAGCTGCAGAGAAAACACAGGGAAAAGAGGACCAGGGCTGGGAGTATAATACCCCTCACATATACATATCCTCGCTTGGGAAGTGAAATAATAATAATAATAATAATAATAATAATAATAATAATAATAATAATAATAAAATCTATCAAAGAAAGGAATCTAAAAGACAAGAAATGAGAAGACTTTTGTAAGGAACATTACCTTAAAAGGGGGGGGGGGAATCAGTCTAGCATTACATTTAGGAGAAACATTGGATCTAGGGCCTAGTCCACCATCATGTTTAATGTTTCAGATCTCTCAATATTTACCTTCCTCCAAAATAAATACCTTCCTCCAAAATAAATACTTTCCAATAAAATAATCAGAAATCGACCATGCCCTTTGGGATAATTATTTTTAAAATTTCAGTTCCTTATTAGATTCTTATCATATCCCTTTCCTTCCATAGATTTTTCAAGTTTCAAGAATATCCAAAACAAAAAGAAGAAAAAACAGAAAGGGGTTCAGAAGCGAGGTAACATTGATGTCCTAGAGCTCGGGATGAGATGGGAGAATAATTTCTCCCACAGAAGACTACAGACTGGGGCATCCAACGTTGGCAACTTTAAGACTTATGGATTTCAATTCCCAGAATTCCATGCTGGCTGGGAAATTCTGGCAACTGAAGTCCATAAATCTTAAAGTTGTCAATGTTGGACACCCCTGCCATAGACATTTGATGGACTGCTCCCTGCTTCCTGGAGCAAAGGTGGGAAACAACCTATGCAAGGACACTTCCTTCTGCAGTAGGAAAAGTTAGATCATTTATGTGATATATTTTGTACCTGAAAATATTTTAGATATTTGGCAACAGCCTTATCATACATAGCATTCTTTTTCTCAAAATATATCCTTAATATTCTACAGTTGAAGAAAGTACAAAAGATGACTCTTACTGCAATCTGAAAGTGCAAATTTCTAAACACAGATGAATTCTGAGCAGTCTTGGTTAATTGAAACTTTTTTTTTCAATTCTGCTGTAAATTTCTTTCTATTGCTTTTATTAGTCAATATTTTGGAAAAGTTATGTTAAAGAGATTTAGATCAAACATCTCTTGTTTTGACAAGGAGAAAATAAAAAGTACATCACCAAGAATTTAAGCCTCAAAAGCTCAATGATTTCTCCTTATCATACTTAAGATGTAGCTAAATTTAGAATAACCTCTCTCCAAAAGAATAATTAAACAAACGAACAAAAAAAAAAATCTCATTCATTTCATTTATAACATTCTCAGCCAAACTAAGCTAATTCTCCCATTTTAAAAAGTTAATTCCAGGGGAGAAGGAAGGATTCACTTTGATTCTAGTAAATGTAGCGATATGCCAACTGAGAAATAAAGTTTTGTTTTCCCTTTAAAACACTTTTACCTGTTTTTGGATAATATCACTCTGATTAGAAGCCTGAAGGGAGTGTTCCCGTTTTATTTCAATATGCTGCTGTTTTTTCTTCTGCTGTTGCTCTCTGAGCTGCTGTACCCTCTGCAGTTGCTCTTGGACACTGGCTTGAACAGTTACTACATTCTGGATCTGGTGGGTTTGCACCGCGCTGGCCTGCTGAATCTGAATTGGTAA
This sequence comes from Thamnophis sirtalis, assembly GCF_051295495.1. Taxonomy (NCBI): domain Eukaryota; kingdom Metazoa; phylum Chordata; class Lepidosauria; order Squamata; family Natricidae; genus Thamnophis; species Thamnophis sirtalis. Next base: position 141,066,929 of record NW_028261383.1, on the reverse strand, counting down.
CTGGAGTTTAATCTGCTGAGGCAGGCCACTCTGCTGAGCTTGAATCTGGGCCACCATATGGGACGGGAGCTGGGAAAATACTTGGACTTGCTGCTGAAGCTGTGGCACAGTAATGACCTTGGTCTGGGGAGGCTGAATCTGCAGCTGAGGGCGTGGAGGCGGTCCCATGACTTGGTTGACAGTTGAAGCAGGGGACAGAGTTGGGACCTGGGATGGCTGGGTCTGGATCTGCACAGATGGATGTGGTTGGATCTGAACCTGCTGTGGGGCCACCGTCTGTACCTGAGTTGGCTGGATCGGCTGTCCTTTGGGTGGGGTCTGCAGATGCAAAACTGGCTGGGCTTGGTTCTGTACTGGAGCTAAAGGTGGCCCTTGGGCAAGGCTCGGGGATGGGGGCTGAGCCACGGCTGGAGTTATGGTGGATTGTGTTCTGGGTGGCTGTGCTTCAGAGGTGACTGCTGGACTTGGAAGTGAAGGTGGAACCTGAGCTTCAGAGGAGGGGTGGGTTTCAACTGGACCTGGCGCCTGCCCGGTCTGGGTCTGTGCAGGCATCACAGTCTGAGCTGAACTGCTTGGAGGCTGAGCTGAGAGTGGAGGAGGGGCAGGCTTGGGCTCTGCAGGTGGAAGCGCTGGCATAGGCTGTGTTTGGGTCTGTGCAAGAGATGTTTGCTTCTGTTCTCCTGCAGCTGGGGAGATAAAAGCAAGACTCATATTCACAGCTGCAAAGAACAGCTCCGCTGCCCTAAAAACATTCATTACACAATACCCAGTGATCTGAAGCTCACGTTTGGTTTTTTTTTTAAAAAAAATTAGTTTGATAAAAACCTCCCAAATAAGCAGCGATTCTGGGTTGTGTACTATTAAAATCCCTAAAAACAGAGAAAATAACATGACATAAAGTCACAGTGGAAACAAAGTACAAAAACCCAAAGGACACCACACACCAAATGGCACACCACCAATCTATGCCAGAAGAAACAGAAGAAGCCAAGTGTCTAAAGATTAAACAGGGACCACGAGAGAGAAAGTGTCCTTTTTAGGTTTCATCAAATGACCTTAGAGAGGACATGAAACATGCTACTCTGTTGAACTTTACGGGACAGTCAAAAATAGTGAGAGAGAGGCAGGCAGACTCCCAGATAATAAAACCCTAGGGCCTAGGCTATGAATGACATTATAGCTGATAACCAACACTTTAAATTGCATCCAGGAGTGCAATTTAACTAGCACAGTTTGCAAGGGTATTAGTTAGGTGTATCAAAGTGTGCCGATAGCTGCTTGCACCACTGCGTTGTGGATCAGTTACAGATTGCAAGTGGTCTTCAAGGACAGCATCATGCAAAGCAGTGGTCATGAGATAGGATTTTCAGTCCAGCTACCTATCAAGAATCAACAAGCGGAAACCATCAGCACCAGAAGAGCCGAATAGTCACAGCCACTTGGTCTTGTCAGAATTGAGCCTGAGCCTGTTCCTCCCCTTCCAGACCTGAACAGTCTCTAGATCAATGATGGCTAAGCTTTTCTGGACTGAGTGCCTGTCCCGCATGCACGCAAGCCCTTCACAGATGCGCGGCAGAGACACAAAGATCAGCTGGCGGGCAGGAGGTGCACGTGCATGCTCCATATAGATTCACCCACATATTACCCCTCAACCCACCCCCAGGAAGCTTTATCCAGCCACGAGGGACATGGATCTAACAAACAAGTGGCCAGATCAACAATCATAAGGTTCCTGTCATGTTAATAAACAGGAGAGGGGAGATCACTGAATCCTAAGGCAGCCCACAAATCAGGGGCCCTGGGTCAGACCTTTCCAGAGCTATTATCATCAATTGGAGAAAGGAAGAAAACCATGAACTCTTCCTGCATCATGTACAGCCTGGTCCTAGTTTCTCACCTTAATTCTCTCTCGGATAATATTATCTGCCCTATGTCAGTTGTCCTTCCCAGTCTCTATTTTTTGTCCTCTAAAGACCCTGGAAAATCTTTAGCAACTTTATCAACCTCTTTCAGATCATTCATCACAGCCATCTCCCCTGCTGCTTCTCAGTAGGTTCAGGGTGGCCAGGTTCTCACAAAGTTCTCACATGCTTATTAGCAGTCTACAGAGCTCAGCTGCAAAATTAGGTGAATCCAACCAAGCTTCTGCCATTCCAGTTCTCACCAGCACACCACGAGCCATCTGTCTGTTAAAGAGACCAGTCTGCTTCATCTGCAAGCCTTCATCTCACACAATACCTCCCATTCAGCTGTGCTACACTCTTTTGGTAGGCCCTCAAAACTATTACTGCTATGAGCTGAGACTCCAACTCTTGAACCCAGGTGGAAATGCACTGAATGAAGATCGCATACACAAAGGCCCATTCTGCTTCCACTAGAAAGTGGTCAAATCATTTCTCCCACTCCTCCACAGGGCAACGTCCCATTCTTCTTCCACTCATATCTGAAACCTTCACTCCCCTAACCAGAGTGCAATCTAGCACTGCAACCCAAAGTCCACCCAAGGGCTCCCAAAACAAAAATAGCAACAGCAGCAAAAGCGAATTATACTTCTGCCCAACAGTTATCCAACTTTCTCCCAATCATCACCTTGGGGGGATGGGGAAAAAAAAACCTAAACATTTTAAAGCTTGTATCAAAATGCTGATTTTCCTTTTTTGGGGTGTGAGCGTTACGCATAAAAAGTATACCTGATATTGAGGTGGAAACTGTCGTAGAAGTGGTGCTGGCTGCTGTAGCTACAGTAGATAATGGGGTGAACAGAAAGCGCTGAATGGTACCATTTGGCATAGCGGCTTGCATCAGTTGCTGACCTGGACCTGGGATTACCGTCACACCTTGTGGAATCAACTGCAACTGCCCAGTTGTCTGACCCTGACCCTGAATTACTACGGTTAATCCCTGACTGCCACCCTAAGTGGGAGACAAGACAAAAAACACAAAGCAAAAGTTATTAATGTCAATAAAAGAGCCAAGGCTGCTTTATGTTCTGAATTGCAACCCCATAAGAGTTAATATGGACATTGCAATCTGCACTGTCTATAATATAGATGATTTCTAAAAGAAGAAAATTTCCTACCAATAAGTCATAGCATAAACCCGTCAAAATTTAAAACCGAAAGGAGAAACGTTGATGTCATGATGTGAATCTCTTTAACATCTCACAACTTGGGTTTCAAGCACCCAAATACTATGAAGAAATGCATACAGTATGCAAAAAGCAGAGAATTAAAACTAAAGAAAATGAAAAATATCTCTAAAAAGAGGATAACATTTATAAGCCTCCTGTAGTTTAACTTTGTAATAAAATTTACCACTTGAAAAGAGTCTTTTTTCTGAATAGAAGCTTCATTCAAAACAGCAGGGCAACAATAATTCCCCAAACCCCATTTTGCAGCTTCCGGAGATTCTGAAACGGTGCGGCTGAAATTCAGTGGTGTACCACTGAACGCTAAGTTCTCTCTGCCTGAACCACTCCCTGATAAAGCTATCTTTTTTTGGTGTGCTGATTGAGATCTTTTGCTCATTATAGGAGTCCCCTTCTCCCAAATCATGACTGCTTACCTGTCCTTGTGTGAGTTGTGTGAGTTGCGCCATGGTAAGCTTCACCTGTCCCTGTTGAGGCCGAGGAGGATGTGGTGGAGTGGCTTGTGGCTGCAGATGCTGTGAAGGTATTCCTGCAGTTGTTGACACCTTTTGGCTGGCAGAAACTGTAGCAGGACTAGACACGGCTGTTGACACAGGCTGACCTCTGATGATCTGGGTGACCACTTGTTGTGTTTGGCCTGTATTAACATATCACAGGATTTTACAATCCTTTGGCCAGTGACTCTTATTAAAAAATTAACCCACCCAATCATTTTAAAAACTGCATATTTCTTCTTCAATAGTAAGATCCATTAACCAGAAAAATCAACAGTACACTGTTTAACAAAATCAGAGTTGGTTCCTTCAAAGGGCTGAAAATAGTTTATATTGTCACACAGTTAATAATATTTTGATGAATTATTTTTTTTACATACTGAATGCAATTGTTTATAGTACAGAATGTACAGAAATATTCAATTTATTCTGACGCTCCGAGGGGACCTAGGAATTGTGTATCTCAACCAGACCTTCCAATGCTGCAAGGCAATTTTTTTTTAAACCGTAGAGACTTTTAATAACCTTTTGTGATTGATGTCAACTATTCAAAAAAGAACAAAGATTGTACTAGCATGAGTTCTTTGCCTAAGCATTAGTTTTGATCTCATTTGATTCAAATGGGAAAAAGGAACTAAACAAAATGAACAAAATGCAAGCGGCATTTCTCCGCTATTTAACTTTTAGGTCTGGTAAGAGTGATTGAATCTAAAGCTCTTAAGTATTATCAATTATTTAAATACAAATTCTTCAACCTGGACACGTTTGAATAAGTGTGAATGATACAGAAGAAAATTCAAAATGGAGAAACAAACCACAACCTCCACACACTGGAAATTATTTTTAAAAATAACCTACTGGTTGGAATAACACCTTGCTGTACTACTACAGGTGTTCGGATGATGGTCTTTCCTAGAGCTGACTGCTGAAGAGGTGTTCTTATGACCGTCATTCCAGGCCGAAGAGGTGTCCCAGGCATTATCTGTACAAGTTACAAACAAACAACTTTTTCTTATCCTGCAAAGCTAAAAGTAACGTGTGTGTGTGTGTGTGTGTACACAAAAGAAAGCTATGAAAATAAAATACTCTTCACGGAAGCCACAAGAAAGCTTTTTAAAAATCAAACTGCATTTTTTTCTATTTAAGCCTGTCTTCTTTTGTTCATACCCTAACACTTTTTTTTTACATATAGCTTTATTCAACAGCAACAGTAACTGCAGCATCTCTCCCCAAACTGACAGCCAGTTTATGATTTAAAAAAATGCAAATGACTTATTCTCAGACATTTCATATCTGAGTAAAGCAATTTATCCCAGATATCTTGACAGAGTAATATCTGAATCATATGTTACCAGAACTACCAATCAGTATTGCCCCTGGTCAACTGAAGTAACCAAAAAGACAGGATCTCAATGTATTACAGTACTCATTAAAAGATAAAAACTGAAATCATCCCAAAGTCACTCAAACAGGTCCTGTATTATCCTAATAGAAGAAAGAGTGAAACTTACTTGTGAAGCACTTGTTGTACAAACAGTTCCTGTATTATTTGGCCTAATAGTTACAGTTGCTGTCCTTGGCTGGAATGAAGTAAATGTTTGTTGGTTTGCTCCAGTAGTTGATGGAATGATGCCCAACACTTTTTGCTGCACCTGAACTACGCCTATTGGGAGAGCAATGCATTTATTAATTGAAAAGCGCTGCCAAGTCACAAGATAACACACATATTGTTTAAAATGTTACTCTGATGGGCTTTTTTTAAAAAAAGATTCCAACTTTTTAAAAAATCACACCACAAATGACAAGGATTAGATTTGTGAATTAAATAACATTTTGGCTGAACAAGTCTATCCTGCATTCGTAATGTTTAATACAGCGAATAAGGTAAAGGTAAAAGTTCCCCTTGGACATATGTGCTACTCATTCCCGACTCTAGGGGGTGGTGCTCATCTCTTCCTAAGAACAATTACCCATCCTACCAATAGGGTGGGCACACTCCTAGTCTCTTCCCTTAAGCATTGCACTTTGTGGGATCGGAAAGTGTGCCTTTTTATAACCCCTGCCCTATGAATTGCCTTCCCCTTGAAGTTCAGCAGGCCTCTACCTCCTTCTCCTAGCGTTCCAAAAAGCATTAAAGACCTGTTCTTAACATCAAGTGCTAAGACAGGGTGAGGTGGATGAGACAATTTAACCGAGGGACTGTATTTTGAAAGTTCAGCTTTAGTACCAGGTTTTTAAAATTTATAGTATTAGAAATATGTGTATTACGTTGTTTTATTATTGATGTTGTTTTAATTGTGATGAGGAGGCAGAGTTTGATGTGACACAAATGTTACAAATCAATAAATAATGTTACAAAAAAATAAATAATAGGCAACAGCTAAACTTGATTTCATTCATGTTTAAAGATAATTAAAATTAAATATAGTCAAAGTGATTATTTTCCAGTAGTACATGTAATAACAAACCTCTTGCCAGATTAAAAGATTACAACTTGGGCCTTTAGTCTGCTACTGGCTTCCTTTAATATCTACCATGGATAAGACGTTCACTGACACTGATTTTAAACACTAACTATGTTTCTCTTTGGAGACTATGAAAGACAACTGCATGGGAATTTATAGATGCCAATGTGAACAAATGGCAGTCAGAGAAATTAAAACAGAGACTATGAACAAATCCCAAGTAACCTTCTCTAAAGAAAGGTCATAGATAATTTACTAGGAAACCCCCACTTAAAAAAAAAAGAATTTAGTTTTTCATGACATTTTCCTACCTCCTTGAGTAGCTGGCACATTAACAGCAACTATTTTGCTATTTGCAGGAAGAGGCAGCTTTGTAATCACTTTGCCCGCCATGGTTACTGGACTGCTGGCAATCTGGAAAGTCTGACCACTGCTAGATATGGTGGTTGCTGATGTAGCAGCCGTGCTGGTGGCTAATAAACCAGAAATTGGGGCCAAAAACAAAACAAAAAAATCCCAATGTATATGTGTAGATTTCTTTTGACAGTTAACGCACATCAATAAATCAACCAATAGCAACAATGATTCTGTTTCACTCTTCTGCCCAGATGACATCATTATTATATAATGCAGCTGCATTCACCTGGACTTTTAAATACACAGCCTTCATTACAGAAAGGCCAAAGAATCATTTTTAATTAGAGTTGGAGGGCAAGACTAAGTTTTATAAAACTATGGATGTGGTAATGCATAAAAATATTTTCAATATTTATTACAACATTTAAATACCAATTCTTTGGGATGTGGAAGTCGCTGGAATAAGCTCCTTGCTCTAAGACTTCGTGACAAGTCAAAACCGATATATAAATTAACAGAAGGTTGAAGCTTATGAACTCAAAAGAAGATAGCTTTCCCTCAAATAATTTTCTCCACAAATGGAGAATCATCCTGTATTTTTTTCAGAATTCAATAACAGAGGAAGATATAATTGAAAGCAGGGAGTGGTATGGTGGCTTAGAGGTGGAGCTCCCTCCACACAATCAGGAGGCTATAAGTTCGATCCTAGGTAGAGGCAGATATTTCTGTCTCCAGGCACACTGAGAATATTATCTGCTGAAAAAAAATTCCACATGGACGACAGGAAGGGCAGCTGGCCACTAAACACTCAGCTCCATTCTGTTGCCCAGGCTCTATTTCACAAAGGGATTATGGGGTTGTTAAAAGATGATATATTTGAAAGCAGGCAACTATGCAGGAGAAGAAAATAACTGAACTGGTGACAGCCACTTTGGTGTATGTAGTGGTTAAGGTACTGGCCTAGAAACCAGGAGACTGTGAGTTCTAGTCCCAGCTTAGCCATGAAAGCTGGCTGGGCAACTTTAGGCCAGACACTCACTCTCAGCCCAACCCATCGTATAGGGTAGTTAGTTTGGGGGATTTAGGAGGAGGAAGGAGTATTAGCTATGTTTGCCCGCTTGAGTTACTTATAAAGGAAGTAATAAAGGAAGATAAAGCATGAGAAAAGTTGAAAGTGTCGCCTTGCTTCAAGGGAATGAGACAAGCACATCATCCCTATTCTCCTTTTGTTCTCTGCCATATGCAGAAGATGAGTCTGCAAGGCGGGGCCTCTATATTCTTTCTCTATCCCTATCTCCATTACAGACTTTCACCCTTAACACAGGTTGGAAGAAGGAGAGAATGTGATGCCTGATGCACTGTAACAGGAGCCACTGAGGCCAGTGGGGCTTACAACACAGAATCAACATACACAACTTTCCTTGTGGTTTGTTGCCCAGCACAAAGAATTTATTTCCTTGTTGCAAAAAAAAAAGGGGGGGGGGAATCCTCAGTATCCCAAGGATTTGTTTCCATGGTTTATATCCCAATTTAATGGAAGAAACTAGGCTGAACATATACACCCTCAACATCCCTAAGGTAAAGGTTCCCCTCCCACATATGTATGCTAGTCGTCCCTTGACTCTAGGGGGCAGTGCTCATCTCTGTTTCAAAGCCGAAGAGCCAGCGCTGTCCGAAGACATCTTCATGGTCATGTAGCTGGCATGACTAAACACCGAAAGTGCACAGAGTGCTGTTACTTTCCCACAATAGCAATAGCAGTTCAACTTATATACCACTTCATAGGGCTTTCAGCCCTCTCTAAGCGGTTTACAGAGTCAGCATATTGCCCCCCAGTCTGGGTCCTCATTTTACCCACCTCGGAAGGATGGAAGGCTGAGTCAACCTTGAGCCGGTGAGATTTGAACCGCTGAACTGCAGTTAGCAGCTGAAGTGGCCTGCAGTACTGCACTCTAACCACTGCACCACCTCGGTGGTCCCTATTTTTCTACTTGCATTTTTACGTGCTTTCGAACTGCTAGGTTGGCAGAAGCTGGGACAGGTAATGGGAGCTCACTCCGTTACGCGGCGCTAGGGATTTGATCTGCCGACTTTTCTGATCGACAAGCTCAGCGTCTTAGCAACTGAGCCACCACATAGCCTTGAATTAAAACCATCACACAGGTAGCATTTATAGTTCCATTTGCTGAGTTCAGAATTCTACTAAGAATCTCCTTCCTTTAAAGAATATGTGCAGGTAGTCCTTAACTTACAATCATTCATTTAATGATCATTCAGTGTTACAACTGACTCATGACTGATTTTCACACTTATGACTGTTGTGGTAGGCCTGAGACCACGTGAATTCAGGCACTTGGCAACTGGCGTGCATTTATGATAATTGCACTGTCCCGGAATCATGTAATCTTGTCAGTTGGCTTCTGACAAGCAAAATCAGTGGGAGAAGCGAAATTCACTTAATGACCACATAACTGACTTAACAAATATATCTCAGTGTGATCCATCAAAGGCAATTTTAAACCTTCCCAATTGGCTTCTGACAGGCAAAGTCAGTGGGAGAAGCCAGATTCACTTAATGACCACATGACTGACTGACTTAACAAGTGAGTCTTAGCTGGATCCAAGAAAGGCAATTTTTAATCTCTTGTAAGCAGTATACAAATATATTATGTTGACAAAACGCACTGCCATCATACACAATTGCGGAATCTGTTTTCGGAAGAACACTCTAATTAGGCTTAGTAATTTCAGGTCGCAGCCTGCACACATCACCCAATCGTCTTCAGGGCAGTTAGCATGATGGTTCTGCTTTTCAGTTGACATCTCCAGGAGAAGCTGTTCATACGGAACTTTCTGAGCTGCTCTGTTCAGGTGACAGCAATGCCAGGTTATGCAAACAGCAACTCCGTAAACTATCTCTTAGGTGTAGCCCCCTGAGCAGCTCCCCATAATTCCAAAGACCATAGCTGGCACCTCTGGTATAAGTAAACTCCAATATTGTAAATAAAAACTTGTTACTACAGATCCAAGTTAAGACAACCCACAGAGAGTATATTTTAACTAAGTCATTTACCTGTTGAAGGCTGGCCTTGTTTAACCCAGGTAGCAAAGGTTTGGTGGAAATTCTTGTTCTGCTGGAATGTTACTGTAGCTGGAGATCCCATTTTGGTGGCCAGCACTACTTTGGCTCCACTGGGCATGGAGCGTGGTAATGAGCCTACTACAACTTTCTGAGGAGTGGAAACTGTTGTCACAGCACTGCTAGTTGTAGTAGCTGTAGCAGCTCCACACACGACAGGCACCTGCTTCTGTTGTTCCAGTCGCTTCTAAGAGAGTTAAACATCATGATATCACAACGAACAGCTTCCATTCATCCATGCAACTGTATCATCATTCTTATCCCAAAATACAAAGGTGGACAACATTTGTAATTAAGAGATGTACAGGGAAGAGGGACAAAAAAAGCAAGGTCATATCACACATATGGGCAAAATATAGTGGGTTTCGGGTTTTTGGGAGGGGAGGGGGTGTATGTTTCTATTTCAGCAATCATACCAGACATGGTCCCAAGAATAAGAATAGATCAATTTGAGATCTGGCCTAGAAGTTGCCCATCCCTTATATAGACCAGGCAAATTAAGGCTGAATTTCATTTATATTTTTTTGGAACCAAGCACTATTATCAACATCGTTAACTCTCAGGACTCATTTTTCTATGTTGTCAAAATGAACTGTGTGTGTGTGTGTGCGCGCGTATGTATGTGTGTGTGTAGATATAGACAAATAGTATATACGTGTGTGTGCGCGCATGCGCGTGCCTGTATGGTTATATATTTATTTTCTTTTCAGAGTAGGCATTAGAATTTCATTTTTTAATGTGTACCAGTGTGTTCACAAAAAAGTGACAATAAAAGTCATCTTATCTTATAAAATACAGCTGGACAATTATGTAAATATTCAAATACAACTGTGTAAATGTGCAAAAGATAAGCTCACTCACATAATTCTTCAGGACATTCCACTAATTTGAGATAAAATATTTTATAAAGAAAAGCCGGCTATAATGGACACATTGCCATTACAAATTTTCAAACGACTATTAGAATACAGAAACTGTTTTCCACTGAAATCCTGACCATATGAAACCTGCTATATTGTAATATAGCAGCTAAGAAACTGGCCTACAAAGAACATCCTTAGAGCTTAGATGGGTAATATTTCTGTAACTTGGCACTTTGAAACTCAAATTTTTGTAGCAATGCTGAAGAGTGCTTTAGGATGGCATTCATGAAAATCAATAAATATTTCCATAAGGTAATTAATTTTGGCCTGCCTGAGATCATAGATACCTAATTGTGGTTTTTGTCAAAGGATCCCCAAACCTTTAAAGCAAATTTATAGCAGCAGTCAAGAGTTGTTCAAGTTGGGAGTCCCTGACCAGTATTTGAGAAGCTTTTCATACATTCCTGCTTCTCTTCCTCTTGTATCCAATTCCCCACTCACCACTTGTAAGAAAAAGCACTGGCACTAATTTTTTGGTAGCTTTCTAAGAAAGAATGTGTGAGGAAAGAATAGCCCTCAGATGGCTTCTGATAATCTATATCTGGGGTCCTCTTTTGCATGGACTGGTAGCATCCAGCTCAGTTGGCACTTTTTACTTGAGAGAATTCCTCCACAGAACATCTGATTCATCAGATTCCACAACATGGCCGCTCTGGATCCAACCCATTGTAATATGCAGTGCTTGGAACATTCTGTGAAGTCTTTTATTATGATGGTGAAAGTAAAATTTTAAAGTATTCAATCAGGGGCATTTTTTAAAGTATCAGAGTCTGATTCTTTAAAAAAATCCTCTTATTTGATACGACATTTTTTAAGATAACAGGGCCTGCAGTTATTGTGTAACATTTTAATTGGGCAATATTATTTTATGACATACTACAGGCACTTTGGTTAAAGCTGCAATTCTAGGTAACTGAGATGACAGAGACTTTATCTTGAACGACTGTTTGTAAGCCGCCTATAGTTGCTGTGAGCGAGTAGGTGGCTATAGAAATTTTCTAAAATAAATAAACATACAGATCCAGAAGAAGTTAACACAATCCTCTGTGCTATTAATCTAATGGATTGGACGCCTTCATTATTGGGCTAGAGAAAACTGCCAGAGATTACAGAAGGGAGAGTTTAGTAAATGGTGAACTCCTCCAGGAGAGAAAAGAATTCCCTTCTCAGTAGGAAAAACATGGTATGCTTCCATTCAAAGAAGCCATCACTTGATCTTTAGAGAGCATTTCTGAGAATATGCGTACAGCTGCAGTGACTTCCTAAATGAAATGGATTCTCTGAATCTCTTTCAGACAGGATTCAGGCCCACATAGGGAGGAAAAATAACAAAGCTCGTCCCTGTCTGCATGGCATGAAGTTGTATCAATAAACAAACAATAGCCCTGATCTCATTGGACAAGAGGAATAGCAAAGCTCGTGACCTGGTGTCTAGGAAGATATGGATAGGAAAAAACTGTTTCAGACTCCAGCCTAGCAAAATGTAGTGGCTGGTATATTATAAAGCTAACAATACAGAAATTCGTTCTCAATGGAGGTTGTGCTACCTAAGAAAGAGCTAACTTGCAGCCTGAGGGGTTTTCGGGATCCCCCCAGTAGTAGATAATAGCCAGGACTTTTTTGTAATTGTGTTGGATGCATCAACTGTGGTCATTCTTGAATAAGGAGGCACAGTGCCTATTCAGTCCTGTCCTTGTCATCATCTACCTAGATTATTGCAATGATTTTAGATAGACTGCCCAACTGTCCATCCAGTATCAGCTAGAAGAGAAGCTCCTAAAGGTTTGTTCTCCAAGAGAATGACATATACAGGGATTCTTAAACAGTTCAGCTTTTTCAGCGATGGCGCCCCGTGTTTGGGATAGCTTGCTTCGGATATCAGAACAACCTACTCTGTTGGATTTCTGAAGAGATTTTAAAATGTAGCTTCTCAGGAAACCATCTGGGGATAATGAGGACATTTTTTCTTGGCTGGTGCACTCAGGGGAGGTTTATTGTTTGAGGCAACAGCTGGCACAAATCTGAAAATTCAACTTCCTTATTTTTATATTAGTTTAATTTAATATACCAATAATTGATCAAGCTGACTTATTGATTTATTATTTATATTGCTTGATGTAAGCTACTGAGAATTAAGAGGCGTACAAGTTGTAGGAAGATTATGAATCAATTTTGTAAATAAAAGCTGCTGAAAATCTGATATATATATATTTCTACATGTATATAAGCATGCAAGGATACCCATACTATTGAGTGGTTTCCGACACCTGAAATCTTTTATTAATACAAAGTTTTAATTTGTGTTGCTATATTGTAATATTTAACTAAAAGTTGATATGAAATGCATGTCTGCTAGAGAAGGAAGGACTGAATACTTTCCTAGAGTGTTTAAACGGACTATTTTTTATATACTTATCAATAAAGCACATGAAAAGAGGGTGGCCTAATTGATCTTTTTCCCCCCTCCAATTTTGCTTTTGCTATTTTTGCTTGTTTTGTTCATGAATGCCAAATCCAGCAACATGTGTTCTGTTTCATTTTATATTAATACATAGCCTGACTTGGGTGAGCATTTCACTTGGGAAAGCAAAATGGACATAACATAAAGAACCAATGACATATAAGAGGGAAAGCAACTATTAAAAAGAAATTTAGGAAAATGACAGAGTTAATTACCATATGTCAGCCTTGGGTGCAGATCTCATTTACAGCAGATTAATTCTGTATCAAAGGTTATATAAATATATCTAAGAACCCCATTTCCATTCCAACATGGAAGTGTTTTTGATTGCAAACTTGGTAGAAGGCCAAAAGTTACATTCACCAGACCCTGCCAAATTACATATTCTGTCAACATCTACCTTAATAGCTTTTCAACAGAAATTTGGAGAGGCATACAACCCGGCGGAAAAGCTTCCACATGAAGTGTAATGTAAACAAGTACAACAAATGTCAAAATCTGAAGTACCAACTTAGATTCCCATTATGGAGCTTCATATAATTTTACTCATAAGAAAATATTCAAGGAAGACACACTTCCATGCTAATTTGCTAATTGTACATAAATGCAAGCTTTTTACAGGTGGGACTTCTAAAAGGCTACCCCACCTGTTGGGCAGCCAATCGTTGCTGTTTGAGTTGAGCCTCCATTTGAGCCTTGAACTCCTCTGCCTTCTTCTGTTCACTAACCTTAGCCTGTTGTTCAACTGCCTGGGCCTTTTCCTTCTCCACCCTGCAAAAGAGAAGTATAGAAAATACCAAGCATTATCAAGGAATTACAATTTTTATATCAAGAGAACTCGTTTCCAAGCTATTAGTACAGGACATCTTAAGTTCCTGAAATTTTCAAATGTCAACATGATCTAACCTTATAAATTAATTCCTCCTTTTGAAATATTTTATGAACCTTGTCATAAACCTTGTCCTCTGCAAGTCTAGAGGAAACTTGGATTTAATGAAAAAAAGGAATGTCTCATTACATTTTCCCTATGTAGCCCCGGGTTGCTCTTCCTATGCCATTCCCATGACAGAATTGGAGAATTCCATTCATATCCTTTAGAACCAACTGTTGACCACCTCTGAATCTAATTCAAGACACTGCCTGCAATATCTGATTTGCCTGCTGCACTGGCTGAACTATTTTAATGTCCAGATGACACAGTTTACCTAGATGAAACAATGGATGATATATCTTTAGTAAGTGAAGTGGGGGCTTAAAGCTTAAATATTTAAAAGAAGATCTTAAAAAGCTCAGAAGAAAGGTGCCCAAACTGAGACAGGGGAAGGCAACCCAATGCATCAATTCTGATTAGCACCAGATAATACTGTTATTATGGTAGGACTTATAGAACTCATTGTACAACAAACATGGAAGGACTTTATTGCCTTGTGTTAAAATAAGCCTAAAAGAAGCACAAGGAAATGAAGGCAAAGAAAGTCATAGGTTATAAAGCTACAAAATGCTATCATTACTTATTTATTAAATTAAATTTATATGCTGCCCATTCCATTAATAACTTAATCAATTAATAACTTTCATCTCATGATGAGATAAATGGAAAGGGCAGGAATTTGACAAGTTTCAACTTTTCAAAATTTGATTTTCTTGAGTTCCAACAAGTTTTTAAAAAAGGAAACCTGGAAAAACTAAACAAGATATTGGAGCCGAGTAGAATTACCATAAAGCTGGGGTGGGGGAAAGGGCATATAAAAGAAATTATGCAAAAAGAATGAATAGAAATGAAGAAATAGGAAACCAAAGTGACTGCATAGTTTAATTAACTGGAATCAGCTTAACAGTCTTAACAGCTATTGTTTTTAAGCATTACATTCATTGAAATGAAGAAGCAAAGGTTATCAAGAAGGGTCTCTCCCCCATTTGTATTTCCTGAACTGCACTTCCAGTTATGTTTATTTTTCTGAAGTTTCAATTTGTTTGTTAAACCAACTGGCATAACTCAAATACCTTCAAATATTTACCTCAGTACAGCTACAACAGGTTTTGGCTGTCACCTTACCTTTCAGAAAATGCTTTTATCTCCCATAATTCCAACTCCTCCTCTGCCACCCAGGTTTCAATGATGACTGGTCCTGTTTGCTTTGGTGTTTCTGGCCTTTTGGGCCTCAAAGCACTCGATCTAAGCCCCTTCCTCTGAGGGGTTGGCGTTTCTGACAAAAAAGTAATGTCGATCAATTCTCAGTTAAATATCAGTATGAACACAGGCCATGTTCGTCCATCTAGGTTATTTGAGTATTTTATTTGCATGTTTACCTTTGGGGGCCTCTGGAACACCAATAGGACAAATAATTTTCCGTATGCAGTACTCTGATCGAATCCCGTATGGTCCAACATCTCTCCGTTTGATTATTTCAGTTGTTGTAATTTCCATTTCTGATGTTTCTAGAAATGTATTTGCAGATTCATTCACCAATGTAAAAAGACATTACCACAAATGTTAGCTGAAATTCTGGAGTTTTGGTTTAAAAACTACATAGTTTGTTTTAGTATATGTGCAGAATCCCCCCCCCCAAAAAAAAACCCTCTACTAGTACTTCACATTTAACCTCCATTATTGATTAAGAAAAGTTTTAATCAATTGTGCCGTATGTCAGGATGCTCTTTAAAATTTTGTAACTTCAAACTTAAGTTACTAATTAGGTGAACCTCGTAATGAAAGTGAAATGAAGTACAGAAATGTGACTAATATTACTGGATTTTATGTGAAGTCCTCAACTTACAACCATTCATTTAGTGACTATTCAAAGTTGCAACAGCACAAAAAAATGATTTATGGCCATTTTTCACACTTATGACTATTACAGCATCCCCATGATTACATGATCAAAATTTGGGCCCTTGGCAATGTATTTATGAGAGTTGTACTGTCCCGGGATCATGTGATTACCATTTGCAACTTTCCAAGCAGGCTTCCAACAAACAGTCAATAAGGGAAACCAGATTTGCTTAACGACCGAATGATTCACTTAATAATTACAGTGATTCACTTAACTGTGGCAAAAGGGTCATTAAATGAGACATAAATCATTTAAAAACTGCCTTAGCAGGAGAAATTTTGGCTCAATTGTGGTTGTAAGTCTTATATTTATTTGGTGAAAATAGCTGCATGTTTTGAACATAAGATCTTTAAGATAATACGCAGAATAGCCATAATTTTAAACAAGAGTTAATAATAATTAAAGAGTAACAGAACAGGAAAAAAATAAAAGTCTACTGCAATTTCTAACTGCAAAAGATTAAAATGAATGAGAAACAGAAATGTCTTTTCTACAAGGCCAGAAAAATGAGTAATTCATTGACTAATTTAGAACTCTGCTTCTATGGCCCTTGGACCAACTTCAAAAAACATTTGTAAAGCAAATAGTTGAGATCTGTGTCAGAAGGAATCTATAGTAGCCTGCTGCATTTGGAGGCAAGAAAACATCTGCACAGAACTAGAGAAAAAAGGGAAATGGCTTTTAATAGTCATGCCCAAACAAATTCTGGTCTGAAAAAGTTCACGGACAATGATCAATCCCAAACTCCATGGTATTCTCCCTCAGTATCTTCTTGCAAATGTTAAGCAGTGCAGGTTTATCAATTAAATGTCTAATGTATTAAAAATGAATCCACATTAAGCAGTATTCTCTTACAAGCAGTCTATACATGTGGAGGCTTACAATTAATTAATTAATTCATTAATTAAATCTTTATGTCACCCATCTCCTCTACAAATGACTCTTGGGCAGCTTATGTTAAAACAAGTAAAAAATAAATTATTAAAAATTAAAAACTATACAGAATAAAATATTATTAGGTAAAGGTGAAAGTTCCCCTCACACATATGTACTAATTGTTCCCGACTTTAGGGGGCGGTGCTCATCTCTGTTTCAAAGCCGCAGAGCCAGCACTGTCCAAAGACATCTCCATGTTCATGTGGCCATGACTAAATGCCGAAGGAACACGGAATGCAGTTACCTTCCTGCCAAAGGTAGTTCCTATTTTTCTACTTGCATTTTTACATGCTTTTGAACTGCTAGATTAGCAGAAGTAATGGGAGCTCACTGTTACGCAGTGCTAGGGATTTGAACCGCTGAACCGAACTGCCAACCTTTCTGATCGATGAGCTCAGCGTCCTAGCCACTGAGCAACTGCGTCCCGATTAATAATAATAGAATATTATTAAAACTGTATTAAAACAAAAACTAAAAGAGTTTTAACTGGTTTTGCACTGGTTTTTACACTGTTTTCTTTTTAAAAAGTTATTCTGAGGATTGATTTTTAAACTGACACCTTTCTTGTGTATACTGAAACTCTGGAAATTGACAAAGATGCTTATGATATTTCTGACTATAACAAAAGTTATGCTTCAGGTCCAAGATATGGGTCAATCACATACCCTGGTCCCCAGGCTTCGCCACAAAACCATGTCTTTAGGCCCTTACAGAAAACCAGTAGGGACATAGCATGTCTAATCTCCAGGGAATGATGTTATGCTGAACTCGCAATATTGATGGAATAATGAAGGAGTGAAAGACTTAATAAAAATGAACCTGACCAGCTAAAAGCCAAATTACAGATTATATTTATATTCAGATATAAAGTCCTAATAAGCAATGTTCTATGGAAATGAGTATCAAGAACTTGGCTATTCCTCCCTTCTGTTTGCCCAGCAACAAAGACAGCTCTTAAATCTGTTAAACTAGTATTATAATTATAATAGTCCAACAGACAAGATGCGGTTCTCTACAAACCAGCAATGCAAACCAATTTGCAGTTTTAGTTTATAGGAAATATTTTAACCAGTTCCCCCAATTTAGATATCACAGAAAACCCATGGTTAAATGAACTGCAATACTAGACTGCGTCAGTGGTTGGCATTTTGGGGTAGCTTCTTTTTAATAAATATCTTCTTACTTAACAACAATATCCAACTTTCTTGCTATATAATTTTTTTTTGTCTGTGTTTGGTAGTGTGACCACAGTTTCCTGTAAAATCATGGACTGAAATTGGTTTCAGTTTCATTCATATTCATCCAAGTGTGACATATTGGGTGGGAATAAACCCAAAACAGAATTTCATAATAATAATTGATTTCAGAGTTCTAGTTCCCATAATATATTATACATTTTTAAACACTGTTTAATTATCCAGATTTCTGAAAGTCAACTCTACCTGTCCGCGTAGTTCCTCCTCCTGGTGGAGGTTTGGCAGCCATGTCATCCCACTTTAGGCATGCCCAGAGTAACCTCAACATGAGGCTTACTCCTGCCAAAGATTTTACAGTCTGAAGTCGGTACCTGGAAAAAATCCAAAAAGAAATTCATTGGCTGGCAACCTTCAGCCAAATTCATTGGCTGGCCACCCATCTCCTTATAAATGACTCTTGGGCAGCTTATGTTAAAACAAGTAAAAAATTAATTATTAAAACATTAAAAACTATACAGAATAAAATATTATTAAAAGAAACAGCTTAAATGCTATAGATCTTCTGAGATAAAATTAATGTTTTCTTTCAATCATAGTTAAAAATGGAGTGTACTTTCACATATAGAAACAGATATAGTATTAGCATTGATTACAGACAGTCTTTGACTTACAACCATTCATTTAGAGACCATTAGATGTTATTATGGCATTGAAAAAAGTGACATATGACCATTTTTCACTTACGACTGTTGCAGCATCCCTATGGTCACATGATCAAAATTTGGATGCTCAGCAACTGGCTCATATTTATAATAGCTGCAGCGTCCCGGGGTCATGTGATCACCTTTTGTGCCCTTTGACAAGCAAAGTCAATGGGGAAGCCAGATACACTTTACAGCCATGTTACTCACTTAACAACTGCAGTGATTACCTTAACAAGGGTGGCAAGAAAGGTTATAAAATGGGGTGAAACTCACTTGTCTCACTTAGCAATATAAATGTTGGGCTCAATTGTTGTTGTAAGTTGAGGAGTACCTGTATATAGATCTATGCTATCACATGTTGAATTCTCATTTAAATGCCAAGTTACAGAATATTTCTAGAATAGAGGATCAACTAATTATAGCTTTACAATCTTAAATAGTTATTGAAACCAAATTAATATGGTATTAGATGTTTTTGTCATGGCTTTGAAAAGCTGACCAAAGAAAGTAAGTTATCAAAAAAGCATTATTTTGCAATGGCAATTTGAAAATTATTTTTGATGATTTCAAATTTCTAGTATTGATATGCTCTAAATAATACTAGTGGCATGTATTAGAACACAAACTGTGATTATTTTGAAAGCTCTCTTGGTTGCTGTTAAAATGTGGTTTATCAAGCAAAACCCCGTTTAATAACATAAAGCAAACTTACTACACAAAGCATGTGTCTAGCTATAACAATTCTGTAGCCCTCCTTGGTCTCACTCCACTATACCCCTATACTATACTAATCATTAAAGGAATAGGAATAATTCTGTACCATAGCTCAGAACTGAAGATCTGAGTTTTTTACCCATTCTTTTGGATAATCTTAAAATAATACATTTTTGCAGTGTTCAGTGTTTTTAGGCTGCATTGATTTCAACGGGTTCAAGTTAAAAGGAATGGGATTCCAGGATATTTCTACTTTTTGGTCTCAGTGGGTACTTTTCAGCATATTTAAACTTTACAGTCCATACCCTCTGAAAATTCTCCTATTTTGTCATCACTCCATATATCAGATATTTGCATTAAGTACAAGATTCCCTACTCCAATACTGTCCTATATCCTGATCAAGAAGCAGCTAATAAATCTTTCTTTCTAAATACACATACAAGAAATATTATCCTCCTGTTAAGAACAGGTCCAGTATCTTAGGAACAAAATCATAAGCAATTAAGATTTGTAAGTGATGACAATTAAAGTACTGGATTATAATATATTCACAATACATGCACAACAAAATCTCCCACTCAGTGTCCTTATAATTTTTTAACATTGTTATAACAGTGTACCTCCAAGTGATACCAAACGTTGGTCTTGGGGATGGATAAGGCCAGATGTCCAAAGCAGGCTTAGCGGTATAGTTGAAACAAGGAACTTCTCTAATCCCTCCTTTTCTTGCCAGCTTCTTCAAGTCATCACTGGGTAAAACAAATATGCTCTTTTTGCTGCTTTTAGTAACAAACTTTCTATAAGATGGCAATGCGGTTCCAGAACGAGTTTTTTTAGGTCTTGAAAACTTCATTAGTTTCACTTTGTCCCTTGTGGAATATTCCTTGCTGACTGTCATAGAAGTCACCAATGTTCCACTTGGGGTTGTCAAGGAATCAGTCACTGTCGTCGTAACCACCGTTTTACTATGCTCTTTTACAGAAATAACATCGGTTGTGGGAGCGGTAAGCTTTGTTACAGTGGTAGTTGTGGTGGTGGTTACAGTGGATATGGAACAATTTTCAGCTGCTGACACCACACGTTCTTTATCCTCCTTGGCCGCTGACAGCTCTGACACTTTATAAACGGTTTTTGATTCTGTAGAAATGGTAGACGTGGTGGTCACTTCTGTCACAACCGCTTTCACTGCACTCTCTCCATTGATGTTTTTAACTCTGTGTGTCTGCAGTCCATTCTGATCAGCAAAGTCGTTACTCAAACTAGATTCTTCGCATGAAATTACAGGCGAGAGGGCAGCCTTCTTAATACATGATGACTCAATCTCCATGCCTTCTGTTTCACTACTTATGCTGTTCTCATTACAGGAATGGACAGCTGTGAGGGATGCCTCATCAATAGGACTAGATCTTTCAGAAGAACGTTGCTTCCTTCCACTGTCTTGAGCAGACGGAGATGTATCCTCCTGAGGTAAAACACCGCCTCTAGGATCACAGTCAGGATCCACAGAACTCCGAACGGAAAACTCATTCTCTGAATGTCTTCTCTCATCCACATCTTCCACAGAGATATCTCCATTCATAAATGGTTTTACAGATTCATTGGAAGGAAATGATTTACCTAGCAAATTGTTTTTATTAATATTATTGACTTTAGAGTCAAGGTTACTCTCAGCTTCTCTTTTTAAGCATTCTTCATTGGGCAGTACTTTGAAATCAGCATCTTTTCCATTCATCTGATATGTTGCCGACTTTCCTCCGTCCATCTGGACATCGTGTTCTCCATTTTTATTATTGTTTTTATCAGCAATGCTTTTAATCTGATCAATGCACTTGCTTATGGAAGTTGGAGGATCACACTTTGCCTGCTCTAGCTTTTCACCATTTGTTTCGGGAATTTTAGAGTGTGTAATTTCATCCAAGATGTTTTCTCCTATTGTGTCAGGAATCTGGGCTTCAAAGGCCTTCTCTGAAATAAGCTCAGTATGTAATGATTTTAGGCCTTCCAGGACTTGCTTGGGATTTAATGAAATCTTTGGTTCAGATGCATCTTCCTTGCTTTTCGGTAGACTCACATTTGTGTTATTTGCTGCATGATGATCCTCTAAATTACAAGCTTCTACAGAATCACAGTCCTGTTTTTCAGTTTTTAAGGTTTCATTTCCTTTCTTAATGCAAGATGCAGTCTCTTTTTCACAATTCTGTTCAATTCCCTCTGACTGTGTATGATGTTCGCAATTAGGCCCTGTGATTTCCTCTGAACTTTTTTCATTGTCCCCTAGCACACTGCATTTAGTTGATTCTTTATTGTCTATTGCTTGAGAATGTTCCATGGTTGAATTACCCTCCTCCTTACTCAGCACTTTATTTTTTTCCGTATCCACTGGTTCAGAAGCACTTCCATGAGCATTTGCTGCTAACAAACATTGAGAATCTGAGCACTGACCTGAAATGACGTCTGATTCTTCATCTAAAAGTCTATTCAAGCAAGACACGGATTGAACTGATTCACTGGTTTTATTGAAGTGGAGGTTGTTAGACGACAAACAGTCTTTAACAGGATCTTCAGATTGTTTTGTACCTGAAATATGGGCTCTCTTTTCATCTGTTTCTGCCTTAGCTAATGGTAGGTCATCTGTATTCCTTTGTGGACTCAGAGATTTACAATCTGAGGAATTGGAAGCAGCTTTAAGCTTCATTCTTTCCAATCGCTGCTTTTCCTCTAGTGTAAACTGTTTTACTCTTCTTTCAAGTAGTCCATCTAATTTTGATGTTTTCACTTTCCTTTTGTAATATGTCCTTAAGTGAAAACCTTCGCTAACATTTATTAAATCTGCACTGATTGGAGTTTCTTCACATTTGGGGGAAGTATCCATTTTCACTTCATCTACTTCCATAGGTTCCTCCTTGATGTCTTTATCATTTTCACAGATTACTTTTTCATCTATAAAAAATAATGTTTAATCAGTAGGACACTTTATTAGTTAACACATATACTGACAAACCCAAGTCCCCAACCATTCCAATTATACAACATATTCCCATTATTATGTAACACAGGGGTGGGGAAAGACAGCCCCTTTACAACCTATGAGTGACTCAGGAATCCTGGGAATCGAAGTCCAAAGTTCGTAAAGGGGCCATTGTTCCCCATCCCTGATGTACAGCATCAATAACAATAGCTCTTAGCACTTAAGACTTATATACTGCTTCACAGTGCTTTTAAAATCTTCTCTAAGCAGTTTACAGAGTCAGCATATTGCCCCCAACAGTAATATGGGTCCTCATTTTAACAACCCCGGAAGGATGGAAGGCTGACTCAACCTTGAGCCTGGTGAGAATCAAACTGCCGAACTGCAGGTACCCAGCAGTCGGCAGAAGTGGCCTGCAGTACTGCATTCTAACCACTGCACCACATAGTTGAATTATGTAGAGAATCCTGGAAGTCCGAAATCCCCATTTGGAATGAATTCAGATTGAGGAAGAGTAATCTAAATTGTGACTAATTACATATTATTTTGAAACAATATATACAGGCATATGGAATTAATAGAACACTCTACCATGAGAAATTATTTCCTCTAGACTGTCTTCAAGTAAATGTTGCACATATAAACATTTCGTTAAACCATAAAAAGTTAGATGTTTATTAAAACGGATAAAAATGCTTCTTACCTTCCTTCACTTGATCTGATTTTTCAAAATGTCCATCAATTTCAGCTTTTTCTTCATTTAGTTCATTTTCTTCCTTGATCTGACTTTTCTTCATGGTCTCAGAATGTTCAGTTTCTTTTTGGTCCTTTTTATGTGGTTCATGGAACCTCTTTATTCTATCTTTCAAAGAACAGTGCTCTACTTTTACTTTTGCTGGATTTTTCCTTTTATCCAATTCGTGCTGTTGTTCTGTGATAGCAGCATTGTTCTTTGCTGATAAAGAAATATGTAAATACTCATATGATTTTGGTCACTTTGTCAGTGTAAGCTTTTCAGACAGGCATACATTTTCAAAAGCCTAGTACTACATTCAGAAATAAGACTATTGCAATTACAATAGTGCACTATTTCCTCCCCTGAAATGCAATTTTGTTCAATAGAAATGTTACTGACTATGAAATCATACAGGATCATCATAAGATCCAATAAGATCTTAACAGAGGAAATTGACTAAACACGACCACCAAAAGTATTAAAAGCTATTATCTATTACCATATAATAAAAACAGATAGTCATTTCTCTATCAGTAATAATTATTAATTTTGTTTGCAAAAAGATTTTGATTTTGTAGAAGCTCTCACTAACTAGGTCAGGAGTGTCAAACGTGTGTTGTCACATGACGTCTCATGACTTCTCCCCCTTCGCTAAAATGGG
Organism: Thamnophis sirtalis; assembly: GCF_051295495.1. NCBI lineage: Eukaryota > Metazoa > Chordata > Lepidosauria > Squamata > Natricidae > Thamnophis > Thamnophis sirtalis. Next base: position 141,043,192 of record NW_028261383.1, on the reverse strand, counting down.
GGTGGGGATGGCCAATGTGTGACGCATCTGGCCCATGGGCTGTGAGTTTGACACCCCTGCACTAGGAAAAACAGGTGACTTTGTCCCTTTTCCTTCAGTGCTTTGTTTCCTACCATACCAAAAGGCCCCCTAATCTTCCAGAACAGATTTTCTGATCACATCGAAAAGGGGGAAATGATTTTCATCTATGGAGACATTCTATTTGTCTGCTCTATATAGCTTTGAATTTATTACACTGAGGTTTAGAGTATATTGCAAACACCACATATTTTCTCTTTAATTACAAAATTTAATATAGTAAAATGGACTAGCTGTAGAAATTCGATATAAAACCAAATTACAGTAGTTTGGTTCTTCCATTATTTAGAAAATTAAGACACATGTGAATAATTAGCAACTTTTTACAGCAAAACCGTAATTGATAGAAACAGAGTATTTTACATATGTTTATTTTTCTCCTGAAATGCTTGCTGTAACTAGAGAGAAATTAAAATATTACAATGTTGCTTGAAAATACATAGTGAAAACTGGTATTTGATATTTTAAACCTCACTTCATATTTCAAAATCATGGTTATGTTTTGTAAGATACCCAGAGTCTGTTGGATTGGTCAGTTATAATAAAATCACAGTATTTTGGAGTATAAGATGCACCCTTTTCCCTCAAAAGAGGCTGAAAATCTGGATGCGTCTTATACACTTAATATAGCATTTTTTGCCTCCTGAAACCCTGCCCCTTCACCAAAATGGCCGTGCAGAGCCTGTAGAAGGCAGAAATGAGTGAAAAACGGGCCTTTTCTTGCTCACTTTTGTCTCCCCCCCAGGAGTACTCTATAAGCCTCCTAAAGGCTATGCATGCAATTTTTTGACAACAAATGGCCCCTTTTTTGCTCATTTTTTGGGGGCCCACCACCCAGGAGCACCCTGCAAGCCCCCTAAAGGCTATTCATGCTTTTTTGAAAAAAAAAAAACGGGCCGATTTTGGGAGGTTTACAGAATGCAAAAACTTTTTTTTTTTAAAAATTGCCTCTTCAAAACCTCGGTGAATCTTATACTCCAAAAAATATGGTAATGAAATAATAAAAATGATAATGATGATTTCCAGCACTTACCAAGTAGTAACTTTCTGTAACTGACATTAGTATTTCCAGGTAATCTGGGTACAAATCTATGAACATGTGTTTTACTAATCCATATCCATCCACCATATCCTGTTACTCTATATTCTTCTCCTTTTTGTTTCCAGACCTATGAAAAAGTTGAAATACATTTTGTTAATTTTCATATGAATTTGCAGCCTTATCACATATAAAATACAGCTTTGAAATAAAGCTTCAAATTTCCTTTTCTTCTTAGAAGTTAATGTTTTAGTCATTCAAGTTCTAAACAACCTTTTTGCTTGGCCATTTATTTTTTACAATGAAAAGTCGCATAGCATTTTAGAAACAATTGGCTAGTAGTGCACATGCCTCCCAGAGCAAAGTTCCTCTGCCTAAAACAGAAATCCTTTTCATCAGTATAAAAAGGTGACAATAGAACTTCTTATTCAGGTTTCTTGAGCATAAAAAAACAACTAGCTTTAGAAAAATTAATAAAACTGTCTTATGTCTACTCTATGAATTTAGCTAATGCTGAAACTAAAAGTTTATCTAAGGTCTGGTGTGAATACATGGGCCTTAGTTAATAGCCATTCTTCACTGCCAGAGGCTTGTATATCAGGAGCAGGCACTGACTTGAAAATGACAGACAACTAATCTTAAACCTTGATTTCTCTAATTTCCTTGGAAGTTCAAACAATGCTTAGGTTCTCAACTCTGATTAATTCAAGTGGTATCTGGCAAGATATTTAAAACTGAACGTTTGTCTTCTCCTTATTACTTTGCTAAAAGGATTGACCAAGAATATTCTCTTTTGAATTACTGTGATCTGTAGCACTGAATACTGTTTCAGTGGTAACCCTACATCTATCCCTCATTTAGCTACATTATCTAGGTTAGCAACCATTTGCAAATATGATAGCATATAACAGTAATTAAAGATTCATTTCCAGCCAATGCACACATTCATAATTAAATTTCATTTGCCTGACAACAATGCGTGCCTGAGTAAGCCTGGCATACTGCACAAGATAATTTTATCTGAATGAGACTGTAGCAACCAATGGTCTTCATAGTTTCTGTCTGTTGTCTCCCTCCCTCTATCACATGTCCGATTAGTTACGATTCTGCTTAATCTTCTGTCTCTGGAACACAACACAGACACTAAATGAGACGTGTGTCTGTGGTATTATATGAACTGCATTCAAGAAGGCAATAAATACAGTTTATGTATTAGATATAAAAAAGCATAATAATTTATTACAAAGAAATCTGAAGCAGTTTACAAATCCTAGGTCTGGAATTAAACTAAAATAAAAGCTGAACAAAAATAACCCATTAAAAGCAGCATTATATACGGTATGGAAAATTAATAACCAATATATAGAGGGTTTTTAAAAAACATGCCACCATGCTGGGGTCTAGTATATTACAGGGGCTAACCACAAGTCTTAATTAAGAAGTCACAAATCACACATATACATGGACACTGGGCTTAAAAAAGCAAGTTTACAATTATACAAACCAAGGGAAAGGCAATAGAATATAGTATATATCAATAGACTATACTGCTGGGATAGGAGATCCTGCTCCAGACTCCAGTCAATCTAAAAGAGGAATTGCGGGCAGGCTGTTAACAATATGAGGGGTACTTTTTCCACTATTTTCATTCTTTTGAATTCATACGGAGTAGGAAAATGTGTGGTTCTCTGGCTATTCTTGAATTATAATTTTCAGTATTCCTCAATATTGGTAGTGTTGGTAAAATACAACAAAGTCTGGAGATTTAGCTATCTACCTTTATGTTATTTTTCGGTTTTTCCATAACTGGCTCCACTGTCAATCTGCCCATACTCTTTAGACACTATTTTCTAATATTCAAATGGAATCTGTGATTGAAATCCATATAGGGCAGATCTTGATGTTCTTTAGAAAGTTATTTCAGGTATCTGCTACTATCATATCTGCTTTCTTCTTTCTCAAGAAGAAAATGAGCATTGTCTTACCTGAAGGGTTGTTTTCAGGACGCTGTGAAGGAGAGTCCAAGCAAGGGTTACCGTAAATACAGCCAATCTGCCCAGAACTGAATTGAAACTTTAAGACACGCTCTGGTGCTGACCATCTTGATTTTTTCAATGAAGGCATGGAATTGTTACGCACTGAGAAGTTCAACAAGTCTAAGAACCACATCTAACATCAGAACAGTATCCAAATGGAAACTCCAGAATACTGCATGGGAAACAGCGAAAAAAGACCCCAGGGTGGGGTTGGACTCTCCTTCGCAGCGCCCTGAAAACAACCCTTCAGGTAAGACAATGGCCATTTTCCAGGGTGCTGCTCTGGAGAGTCCAAGCAAGGGACATACCCAAGCTAAATGTCACTAGGGCGGGAAGCAGTTGCGTTCAGGGTCTCTCCGCTGGTATGAATGCCCTGGAGAACTCGCCTCCCAAAAGCCCCTTCTGCTGAAGCAAATTTGTCCAATTTGTAATTCCGAATAAACAGAGATAAGGAAATCCAAGTAGCCCTGCAAATCTCTTCGATCGGCCACTCCTTGTAGAATGTGCCGTGATGTGGCTAGGCACAGGTTTGGACTGAAGAACGTGAGCGAGGGTAATGCAGGCTCTCAACCACCATCCGATGGTAGAGGAGGAAACTTTGCGACCCTGGAAAGCTGGTTGGAAAGAAATGAAGAGTGATTCGTAACACCGAAACACAGCTGTGCGCTTGACGTATTTGCGGAGCGTCCTACGGACATCGAACATTGCCACCGCTTCTCCCTCGGGTATCTGGGATGCGGACAAAAATCCAAGAGAATGATCTCCTGGGCTCAGTGGAACCAGGAGTTGATCTTAGGGATGAACGTTGGATCTATCCTGAGGACCACCCTGTCCTGTTGTATCAAACACAAGTCCTCCCGAACGGATAGGGCTGCTAGCTCTGAGATACGCCACGCAGAAGTGATGGCAATTAAAAAGGCAGTCTTAAAGGTCAAATGTTTAAGGTTGGTGGACCGAAACGGTTCAAATGGTGGAACAATCAAGGCGCGGAGGACTACGTTGAGGTCCCATGAGGGATATCTGTGGACCACTGGGGGCCTCAGATTGGTTGCGCCCCTCAGAAAACTAGGGATAGTAGGATGACGTCCAAGGAAGGAGTGTTCATCAGGAGCAAGTATTGTGGAAATCGTGGCCACCTGATGTTGTAGTGTGTTGGGCGCCAGGCCTTTGTCAAGTCCATCTTGCAAGAAGTCCAAGATGATCGGAATCGTAGCTGAAGTCACTGGTACGTCATGAGAGGTGCACCAGGCGTCGAACGACCTCCAGATGGCGTCATAGATCTGGGTCGTGAAAGGCCGCCTGGACGGTGTGGATGACCTTGGTAGACAGACTGCCCCTGCTCAGGAGATCCCTCTCAAGTGCCAGACAGCCAGCTGTAGCCACTGGGGCTCCAGATGTTGAAGCGCCCCCTGGCTGAGAGAGACCTCGTGCGGGGGAATCTGCCAAGGAGGGTCGACGGAGAGACTCACCAGGTCGGCAAACCAGGTCCTCCTGGGCCAGAACGGGGCCACAAGCAAGACCTCCACTTCCTCCGACAGGATCTTCCGGATGACTCTGGGAAGGAGAGGCAATGGCGGGAACATATACAACAGTCCCTGCGGCCATGGGCAGTACAGGGCGTTGACTCCTTCGGCTCGTGAAACCTCGTGAAGAATCTGGGAAGCTGCGTGTTGGCTGGAGTGGCAAACAGGTCGACCAGCGGACGACCGTGGCCCTGCTTAGCCAGTCCGCCTGGATATTGCTTACTCCGGAGATGTGCTCCACCTGTATTGATTGGAGGTGTTTCTCCGCCCACTGACCCAGGGCGTCGGCTTCTGTCATCAGGGATCTGGAGCGAGTGCCCCCCTGGCGGTTGATGTGCACTTTTGTCACTACATTGTCTGTGATGTCCCTGAACGTTGTGGCGGAAATGGATGAGGGCCAACCTGTTCTCAGCTCTAGCCAATTGATGCTGTGAGAGGCTTCGACTGAAGACCACCTGCCCTGTGTGATTTGATTGCGGAGGTGGGTTCCCCAGCCCTAAAGACTGGCATCCGTCGTGATGGTGAGACGGGCCGGCTCCCTGAACGGGGTGCCCTTCGCCAGGGTGGGAGACAGCCACCACTTGAGGGATTGACGTACCTTCGGGGAGACCAACACCAACCTCGTCGAGCTGCTTTCGTTGGCCCTCTGGTAGGGCAGCAGGAACCACTGCAAGGGACGAGAATGGAATCTTGCCCACGGAACAATGGACAGGCAAGATATCATCTTCTCTAGGAGTTGCGATAACTGCACGACCTTGGCGTGAGGAGATCGCTACACCTGTAGGACCCGTTCTTTAAGGCTCGCTACCCGCTCCGGGGACAGGAAGACCTGGCAGGTGACGGTGTCAATGATGGCGCCCAGGTGCTCTCAACCTGGTCATTGGTTGAAGATGACTTTTCTCCAAATTTACGGAGAAGCCGTAGTCCTGAAGGACCTTCATGGTGTACTTCAGGTCTTAAGTCGCCTGCTGTGGCGATGACTGGATGAGAACGTCATCTAGGTAGCAATGAAGCTGCACTGGACGAGATCTGAGGAAGGCTGCCACAGCTGCAAGGATCTTTTTAAACATCCTGGGGGCTGATGACAGGCCGAGAAGCAAGGCCCGGTACTGGTAGTCGTGGCCGGCATAAACAAATCTCAGGAACCTGCAGTGAGCTTCGCGAATGGGGATGTGGAGGTAGGGCTCTTTGAGATCTATGGATGTCAAGATATCTCCTGGCCTGATGCATCCCAGGATGGACTGCAGGGACTGCATCTTGAATCTCCGGTAAGTTATGTGACAATTTAACCTTTTTAAATCTAGGATTCCCCTCCATCCCCCAGAGCTTTTGGGGACCAGGAACAGAATGGAGTAAAAGCCTGCTCCTTCCTGACCTGGTGGAACCAGTTCTATGGCCCTGATGTCCCTGAGATGACGGATCTCCTGTTCCATGAGACCTCTTGATGAGACACAAGGGAGTGGGACAACGAATGAAGTGATGGGGGGAGGAGAAAGCAACTCTAAGGTCAGACCCAAGTGGATCATCTGTAGGACCCACTGGTCCGATGTGATCTGCTCCCATTGGGCGTGGAACAGCTGGAGACGCCCTCCTATGGGAGCTATCCAGTGGTGGTCACTTATATCTTTTGAAAGGTCAGGAACCAGACCCCCTCGAAAGGGACGCCTGGAGAAATTCTGCTGGCAACCTGTGTCGCGAAATGGTTGACAGTCCAGGGACCTGTCAGTGTGCTGTGAGTATGGCCGATGGAAGGGAGTGGAGCTGGTGGAGGGCTCTGTGTTCCGAAAAGGCTGCCTCCTGTAGGAGTTGGAACCCTTCTGGTCAGATTTCTTAGTGACCGATGGCATTACTTTCTTTTTATCCTTGTTTTCCACAAGGACCGGGTCGAGGACCTCCCTGAAATGCTTGTCCCTTTTAAAGGGGCAAAAACAAGCTTCCACTTGGAACGCATATCGACGTTCCAGTGCCTGAGCCACAAGAGGTGAAAGGTAGTGACATTGGACGCCAAGAGGATGAGGTAAGTGCTGCCACAGGAGGATCAATGGGAGGCAATTTAAGCAAGTCTTCCAGACTGGCATCTACCGTGTACAACTTTTTATCATTACCATTGGGAGTAGCCAGGGTGGCCAGTTGCGCCCATTGCTTTTGCAACACATTCAGAAAAAGTTTGAGAACTGGCACTATCTCTTGGGCCGACACAGGCTCCTCAGAGAGATCTCCAGACAGGTCATCTGGTTCAGCAGTTCCCTGATCTGGAGGGCTAGACCCCAAGCGGGTCGAGACTTTTGCCTTATTCAAAATAGTCTTGAAGTTGGCAAGCTTAAACAAACCCCAAAAGACAGGCTTTTCGGAGGCAACACCTTTGTCCCCTGAAAACTCAGGTTCTGGCCTACGTAGGATGTTCTCCTCCTCCCAGTCGGAATCCTCGCTGGCCGGGGAGGAATGTGGAGACTGAGAAGGCTGGGTCAAGGACGCCTCACAAGGGGTATCTTGGGTTTGGAGATGTCGGGTCTTACGCGAGCGCTTGCCCCGCTTCAGCATGCCCGCCTCTATGCCCTGGGATATAGCCCTGGTAATGGCATCTTGCATCTCTGCTAAAAGGTTAGGGCCCTGGTCCTCGACAGGTCGAACCCCTGGAGTGAGTTGGACAGCCGGTTGTTGGGGCACTAAGGGATCCACGGGAACTGGCCTTCCTCCAGGTCTGATGGGCAGGTGAAGAGATTAGCCTGGTCAGCCAATGAGGGGCCTGGAGAAGATGCCATGGCAATGGGAGAGAACTCCTGACCTTCCTTATCACTATCGGAAATGGGTTGCCCCTGTTCTGGCTGAACCCCCATGGAGGGCTCCACTAGAGACACCAACTGGGAGGATTGGGCCTGCTGCTGAGCCTTGGAAAAGTGCTTCTCTAAAATCTTCTGGTGACGGACGGCACCCCTATCTGGGCCTGATCCCTGCTTGGGTCCTGGCCTAGAATAGGGTTTGCTGCCCTTGATGGCCTCCCAGGCAGCCTTGCCAGCTTGCCTGGAGAATGCTCTGGAAGAGGGCCCAAGCTGCTCTGAATTCTCAGGGATCTGATCTGCCATTGCAGACTGTAGACCCAAGTGCTCAGAAGAGAGACACAGAAGGCCACTGAGATCAGATCCAGCCAAGCAGGATTCTGATGCGAGCGATAACAGCTCCCAGCACCTGGCAGGTCATGTAATGGAAGGCGACCTAGGTGAGCCACAATCCCATGCCGCACCAAACTGATAGTTTTGCAAGGCTAGGAGTCAAATCGTCAGTGAAAACCAGACAAAGAGCTTCCATGCGGCGACCTGCAGTGAATCAGGCAACCAGGCAGCTGCAGCAATGTGCTCAGAAAGTGAAACTGGCTAAACAAAATGGCGGCCGGAACTTCTGGCTCCTCAAAATGGCCACCGTGCCAGTCATGCAGCCTAAAATGGCCACCGGGACTAGGTAAGAGCCTGAAGAGCCGTACCGAACGCCAACTTCTTCAAAGTGCAGTTGGCGGCAACAGAGCCTTCACCGGGGATCCCTATCGCAGCGGAGTTGTTGTGATGGTGCTGGCCTCGGCATTCCGACCCACGTGCCTCAGACAGCTACCTGTAGCCCTACGACGCCCGAGCGAGCCCAGGACCCCAGGAGGACCAAGAGGTGAGCAAATAGCCAATTAAGGGAAAGGGAATTTTTCTCTCACCAAGCCTGCTCGTAATGGACACAATTAAAGGAATATTTCCTACTTTTAAATCTAGGAGAGTCCAAGCAATCTGTAGAACTGAAGAGAAACTTGAAGCGCATCCACTGGGCTAGCTGAATTGAAAAAAACTGAAGATGGTCAGCACCAGAGGCGTGGCTTAAAATTTCAATTCAGTTCTGGGCAGTTTGGCTGTATTTAACCCTTGCTTGGACTCTCCAGAGCAGCACCCTGGAAAAATTCTAATTTCTTCACATCTCTCTTCACAAGATTTTTCTTCATTCTGGATTGTTTTTATTGTCCTTCTTTGAATTTGCTTCAGTTTACCTGAATTTTTTTAAATTACTGTTTGATTCCCAGGACTAGATAAAATAGTTAAGGAAAGTGTCTGAGTATCCGGTACAAATATTACTTCACATCATTTGGAATGTATATTTTTATTGATGCATCATTTGCCTCTCAGGAAGTCCCTTCACCTTTAGCTTTAGTTGTCAATTTTGTCCACTGGGCCTTATTTTTTGTTTGTTTGATTCACTTCATTATGAACAGCTGCATCCTTTGTCAACTCTTGTGGTGTCACCTTTCTTTGATCTAAGAAACATTTGCCCTCTTTTCAACTGGGTATGCTGACTCATTGCACCCATTTTCCTATTTTTAAAATTTAGGGTTGCACTTCTGAGTGCTTCTCAGGCACAAATTCAGGTCATAATGGTAGAGTTTTACCTGTTGATGTAAAAGTCACCCACAATGGTTAACAATCAGCTCTCTGGTCACACACCTTGCAAATACCAATGGTTTGGGATATGATCCTTTTACTCATCACACATGAATGCACGGTCTGTCAGAACTGCCTGTTTTTCCCTATTCCCACAAAACTCAGAGTGTACTTGTTTCCACAAGCTTTGCAAAAGGGTTCTTGAAAGTAAAAGAGGAGCAATTTTATTCAATAATTTACTTTTCTCTCTTGCTCAGATTCTGGTTGTTAGAATTTCCACGTGCTAAGTCAAAAGTCAGTGCATTTTAATTCTGTGATCTTCTCAGTTGTTTAACAACCATCTATGTACCATGCTTACCAGAGTAAGAGAGAAAAAGATCACACACACTCTTTTGGAGATATAGGTTTGCCATTCCCAGCTGGACTCCTTAAGAAATTGACCTCCACTCAGAATTCACTGGGGGAGAAGAAAAAGGGTCCATCTAAGAATTTCCCTTAATTAACTCTAACCACATTCAATATCAAATATGTTTGGTGATCAAATGAGCAAGATTTCATCCCTAATGGAATGAGATATGATTACAGCAGCACTCCAAATTCATTCAGGTCCCTTCTTTTTTTGTTTATTGTATTACTGCAATTATTTCAAATCTCATTCCATTAATATTCACAGCTTTTTAATTTACTCAAAGTGTAGCAATCTGCTAAAATAAGTTAGTTTTTTTTAAAAAGAGAGAATAATGTTATGTAGAATACCTGGTGTTTGATAGGAAAGGTATATTTCACCCAAGTTGCTTGTTGCATGGTTTCTTCTTCCTCTTGTTTTCTCTCCTTTTTTTTTGCCTTCTCTTTTTCTTCCCTTTCAATCGCTGTCATTCTGCGTAACCTGATTGTAAGATACACATAAGAGCATTTAAAGTATGAAGCTAGCCTAGCATTACCAAGTACTCTGGGAGAGATTATGGGAACTGCTTTTATATACACTCAAAATATATTACCTGGTGTGACCCAAGGACTCCCTCCAAATGGGCAGCATAACAACTGGTTTAATTGCGCATTCCAATATAGCCAGAGCCAATGCAAATTCTCTAGGTTTGCTGCACATCTGGACAGCTTTGATCCAATTAGATCTGTGATTTGACAAAAATATGAAACACAGTAAGTAGATTGTGTTCACTAGGCCATCTTCAACAGCAAAACAAAAACAATAAAATAGCAAGCAACAGCCACATTGATGCAAAAAAAAAAGCAACAACCTTGAAGTGATGGTATAATTTAACCCTATCTTCAACCTCAATCCTGGGTCTATTGGCGTATATCTATAGTATGATAAAATATAAAATCTGATGTTATTTTCATTCAAATCTCTTCTTAATGTCCCCCCACTTTGCAATGTCTTTTCTATATCTGTTCTCTTCTTTGCAACAGAAGCAACTACCTATTATTTTTATGTTTATCTTATTTTTAGTCCTTTGTTTTTTCTTTATTTCTCCAGTGTTAAATGTTCAATAAAAAGCTCAACTCTGGTGTGGTTTCCCATAATTTAATGCTCCTATGCCCAATATACCTATGAAAATCATAGATGTCTTTACCTGTGCGAAGCCCAGTTGGGATGGAGGAATGAGGAGGGGATGTTATTCTCTAGCTGAATTATTGTTAATCTTAATGTAGATATTGTGAGAACTTTTGACCCATGGACAGAACCATTCCATTTGAACTCTCCAGCAGGACTTAGACAAAACTTGTGAGAAAGGTGACGTCTTTTGTCATGGTCTTCTCGGTGTTGATGTTTATTCAGAGCAAAAGAATTGGTAGCATATTGATTATGGTAGACACGATACTTCCCTTCTTGACCCAGCTTAAAATAATTGCTGATGCCTGCTTTCATTACTATTTCCTTCTTGGTATTCATTCGGGAAATTTCCCCTTGGGAATTAACCACAAGCACCTTATTGAAGTCAAAACAAAACAAACAAAAGCAACGAAACTTAATTTTTTTTAAAAAAAAAACCTTAAATCTCAAAGTTTTAAACAAGAGGAAAATTCTACAGCCTTTAGGAACTACTATGTTAAGAATGAGCAATAATATTTACTATGGCATGTATATGACCATAGGGTTAGTCTCCTACATACCATGGTAGATATTGTTTTTAAACCAAAAGTTAATTTCTATACACTATTGCCAGGTTTACCATTATCTCTTTTGAAAGGGATGTTCTGTTTTTCTTTTTCTTTTATTTCTCTATTATTTGTAACACTTAAAGTCTTTCCGGAATTCAACAATGCAAGTATAGTGGTAATAAGATCTGGAATGATCTCCCCGTGGAGATCCGGACCCTCACCACCCTTCAGGCTTTCCGCAAAGCTATTAAGACCTGGCTATTTCGGCAGGCCTGGGGCTGATGAGTTCCCAGCCCCACTCGAATTTGTTGCGACTGTTGTTTATCTTTTAACTTGTTTGTGTCTCATTTGTTGTTTGTATCCCCCCCCCATCTTGGTTTGTTAGCCGCCCTGAGTCCCTCGGGAATAGGGCGGCATACAAGTGTAATAAACATTTCCAAACATAAATAAACACATAAACAAACCTCAATAATAAGCTAGGCTTGCATTCCATTAACATTTTTAACCAAAAAAACATAAGCATGATTCATGATCTCTGATACTAGCACAGAATTTTTTAATTCCAGAACAAAGAAACTGAAAGCACATGTTTAGGAAAACAAGTATCATTCCAGATTCAGAAGCATACAATAATAACACTGTGTTTCCCTGAAAATAAGACAGGAACTTATTTTCTTTTGCCCCACGAAATATGGCCTTGGGCTTATTATAGGGGGAGGACTTATTGTTTTGGAGTTGCCGGGCAGCTGCTCCCTTGCAAACTGTCTCCCGAAGAGCCGGGCACAGCCTCAGGGGTGAAGCAGCCATGAGGTGACCAGGCTCACGAGCAGCCGCCTGGCAACCCCCCTCTCCAGCCGGGCAGAGCGTCATTTGCTGACCTAGGGGGTATCCCTAAGGCACCAAGCCACATGGCGCTCTGTCCGCTCCCCAGCTCCCGCGGCTTGGCACATTAAGGATACCTCCTAGGTCAGTGCATGGAGCTCTGCCCGGCTGAAGGGGGTTGCACGAGCATCTGTTCCGCCCCCAGCAAGCATGTATCCCAGCCTCACCATGCCCTGGCACAGCTCTAACTGCAGGGCCCGGCCACCGCCGCACTACGAGCATAACTTCTTCTTCGGCTTCCAAACTCCAAAACTCTGCTGTTGAGTCTTCCAGCAGCAGCCGCTCTAGGAGTGTGCTGTATGGTTGTGGGCTGGCTGCTGGAAGACTCTCTGTCCGGCAGCCAGCCCACAACCATAGAGCGCACTCCTAGAGCGGCCACTGCTGGAAGACTCGGCAGCTGAGTTTTGGAGTTTGGAAGCCAGAGGCATGCTTGCTGGGGGCGGAGCAGGCGCTCACGCAACTCTTCTTCAGCCAGGCAGAGCTCCATGCACTGACCTAGGGGGTATCCCTAATGTGCCAAGCCATGGGAGCTGGGGAGCAGGCAGAGCGCCACGTGGCTTGGCGCCTATGGGATACCCCCTAGGTCAGCGAATGAGCTTTGCCCGGCTGGAGAGGGGGTTTGCTGGGTGGCTGCTCATGAGCGTGGTCACCTCATGGCTGCTTCGCCCCTGAGGCTGTGCCCGGCTCTTTGGGAGCCCGCTCACAAGGGAGCAGCTGCCCGCAACTCCCCCCTCCAGCCAGGCAGAACGCCACTCCCCACCTAGCGGTATCCCAAAGGTGCCAAGCAACGAGTGCCTTTCTTCCGCCTCCCGTGGCTTGGTGCCTTCGGGATACCGCTAGGTCAGTGAGTGGTGCACTGTCCAGTGGGCTTATTTTCGGGGCGGGGGCTTATATTTTTGCCCATGCGAAAAATGTGGTAAGGCATTAGTTTTAGAACAGATCGTATTTTGGGGGAAACACGGTAATAATAATAATAATAATAATACACACACATGTATACATATGTGTATAGCTATTGATGCCTTCATTGCTGGCATTTCCATGCATATTTGTTTCTGATTTTGTTTGTAACGCTTATTATTTTGGCATTTCAATGAATCAGATTTCAGCACTGACACAAACCTCTTTGCCTTCTTTAAAAAGCTTATTTGCTTCATGTGCTGCAGCAGCAAACTGCTGACTTTTCAGCTGACTGAGTTTGCTATCTGGATTTCGTAACCTAGTGACCATTCGAGTTGAACCTGGAGTGCCTATTCCACTGTTTGGAGAGTCACTTCTCTCACCATTAGATTTATCACCTATCAGAGAAAAAAAAAGGTTTAAATAGGAATATACAAGTAAAGCAAATGAGCACAGCCAGTTTACACTAAAAATTAGCACAGTACATTCTTGTGATTATTAAGCATTATTTGTACCTAAATCATCTGAGTTCTGAGAACCTCCTTCAGTGATTTCCACTTCATCAGAATTCTTCGCAGATTCACTCTGCATAGAATTTGGTTCATTGCTACTGCTGTTTTCTGGGTCTGACAAAAGTGCTTCAGCAGATAAATCAATGTTCAGATTAGGAACTGCCTTAGTTGTTTCATCTACCCAAAAAAGAAAAGAAAAAAGCCAATTTAGGTATGTAGTATTCACCTGAAGAACACTTCCAATACAGAACATTAACATCTGAAATCAGAAAGTTACATAAGTCTCGTATATCTGATAGATAAATATCTATATTATTTTAGACTGGAACTGCGGGGGAAGGCAGATAGATGAGGAAAGTTATAAGGGAAGACAACTGCCTACTCACAATGTACTTAATATTAATTAGAGTTTATTTCAAGAAACCATGTTGACAAAGCCACCATCTGAAATTGATGTCATAATATTAAATATAGTTAAGAGGTGGTTATGAAACTGGAGGAATTTGGGCACTTTGTAATTAATAATCTTCCCCACTAGGAAGTTTTAATCCTCAATTCTTATTAGTACATGATAGCTAGATTTTGGATTTTATAATCGAAATCATGTCATTTATATTTTATTATAAATACCAGCATTAAACAATCAGTATCATTATACTATCAGTTAGTATAACTAGCAAATACAATAATGTGAAAGATGTTCATTAAACATTTAACCAATGTTTATTAATTTTGCACCAGTTTATGTAAACTAAATTTGTGCTGCTGAGTCAGTCTTGATTCTTGGTAACTGCCTAGTTAGGTTCCTGTAGGTTTTTAGCTAATATTTTTGGAAGTGGTCTGCACTGCCTTCTCCCTAAGGCAGAAAATGAATGACTGATTTGAGTCACAAAATACCTAAAGATCTAGAAATCACAGTCTCCTGGTTTTTAACCTGGTTCCTCTAACCACTAAATCAAACTGTGTATCTTATGGAAAGTAAAACAGTAAAAAAAACATATATATCAACCGTAACTCCAAAAATAGCAACAACATTTAAACTTATATACTGCTCCATAGTGCTTTACAGCCCTCTCTAAGCAATTTACAGAGCCAGCATATTGCCCCCAACAATCTGGGTCCTCATTTTAACAACCTCGGAAGGATGGAAGACTGAGTCAACCTTGAGCCTGGTGAGAATCAAACTGTTGGCAGTCAGCAGAATTAGCCTGCAATACTGCATTGTAACCACTGCATCACCACAGCTCAATAAACTCTAAACTTAATAACTATACCGTGATAAAGAAAAGGAAACAGTGTTTAATTTTAGGAAACTACTCATTCAACTCAAGACACAAAAAACAAAACCATCTATGTACCTGAAATATCCTTAAGAACTTCTGATACTCTGTTTTTGTCTGCCTTATTATCATCAGAAATTTCTGAATCGCATCCTACTGTGTTCTTCCCTTCAGAAGGATCAGCCTCTTCTGCAGGAACATTTGGGATGCTGCTTCCAGGAAGCGATAGTCCAGAATTGTTTTCCTCACATGCATCTGATGATTCTGTAAGAAACACATGATAAAAGTTCATAAGCATTTTTAATATTGATTTAACAATCTTTTTAAAGATTTATATCCTATCTTTATTATTTTTATAAATAACTCACTGGTGGTGAACAATGTTAATTGAACTTGAACTGAAAATAAATTCATAAAAATCTGCTAGTATCATCTGTCCTGAATAGCATCACTGGAAAATTACACCTGATTCAGTGAAAAAATAGCTGTATTGATTATAAAATTTAAAATGTTTAAAATGTATCAGCATTGCTACTAAAACAAATACATTAACTAAGCAGGCGTATCACTATTACCTTCCTTTCCTCCTTTTTCAGAATTTTCCTCTGCTACTATTTCTTTGTTGACCTCCATCTGTTGGTTTGAAAGGTCTTCTTTTCCATTCTCAGTATCTGTGCATTCTTTATTTTCAACCGTACCTTTTTCTTCATCAGCAACTGAGCTTCTGTCCTCTAATAGTTCCCCTTTTCTGCCTCTGACGGCTTCCATAATTTCTTCTAAAGCAAATATGGGGGTAGAAGATGAATCAAGGACAACGTTTTCAAGTGTAAGAGTACCATTGATATGTTCTAGTCCACCCTTTCAAGACACAGAAGTATATATGTGGCAGATCTATACGTGAAAATGAACTGAGTACAACTGACAGTTGGTAATTATGCAGCATTGTGCACATCATTAACTTTTTCTACCTTTTTTTTAATGGGGTGGCTTTTTCAGAATGTCAGTTCCAGTCATATGGTGCCTCAAACGTATAATTGCAATAGTTTATAAGTGAAATTCTGGTCCCAATTATGGTTGTAAAGCAAGGAATACCTGTAATTTTCTATATTTATGCAACAATAACAGATACAGAATATCTGAAGAAAAAAAATAAGAGTTGTATGCTGACATTCAAGAAATAACTAATGCAAATGCAAAAAGAATATAATGTGGGAGATTTCAATCTGAACACTGGAGACAAAGAAGTGGAAACTGTCAGCAGATTTATTTTAGGAGAAAAGAATGAGGCAAGTGACCACTTGATGTGCTTCTGTCAAGAAAACCAGCTGGGGATCACCACTATGGTTTATTTAATCAAAATGGTAAGCAGAGATCTCTCTCATAAAACTTAGGCTGTTGCAAACCATGACTTTTAATCATGGATGACCTGTATCAAAATTGGTCTCAAATTTACCTTGAAACTGTACATGAACATCCAGGAAATATGATTTATCTAATCCAACCCACCCTTCCAATATGAAGGCAAATTGTTTTCAGAGAAAAACAATTCAAATTGCCAAACAGAGTAGGAAAGCTAAAACCATTGGTAAAAGAGATAAAGCAAGATGGATAAATAAAAGATTTTAATATAATGCTAGAAAAAGAAACCGAAGAAAATTACCGGAATGAGGTATCCATAGAAATGGAAGATAGAAATGAAAAAGGACATACCAGATATCTTTTTGTCTTAATAAAGAAAATCCAGACACTATTCACTCTACATAGAGGAACAAAGAGGTAGAAATGGGAAGGAAGTGAAAAATCGGAATCAAATGAAAAATAGATGGAAGGAACAGACTGAGGAATTGTATATGACTACTAATGTTCTTTAACAACAAGAAATTTGAAGCAGAGCCCAGTGTACCGGAAGGTGAGGATAATATAGACATTGAAACATCTGTCAAAAATGAAAATGCCTAGAATTGATGGCATTGGTATCATCATATCCACAGCAGCAACTGTAAAATTATGTCAAAAAGTGGGATATCAGTAAATGGCTGAAAGACTGGAAAATGTCAGTGTTCATTCCAATCCCAAAAGACGGGTGACATATGAGCCTGCTCCAAGCAATGCATGAAAGTCCTGATGTTAGATGTTGTGGAAAATCATATAACATGCAAAATGGGATTCTGGTGATTTTAGAGGCCCTTGAGATCACACTGCAAATGTTTAATAGAACTTGGACATTTCAAAAGAAAGCATATCTGTACTACTGTAAAGCCTTTGATGGTATTGAATGTAGAGATATTCTGTAAACTGGTTATAGAGTGGAAAAAGTATGTGGCATAATTCAATTGTCATTTCTTATGCAATTTATATACAGAAATTATTTTAAGAACCATAAACAAATCAGAAACTGGAATATAAATTGGCAGCATAACCTTGCCAACCCTGTTAGCTTTTCATAGGGCCCTAAAAACTGGGTATCTTCTCTTAGATACACAAGGAAATCTCTACCCTAACTGAAAATTAGTTGGGACGGTGGGGTTAAATGAACCTTCAGCTAAGAGTTTCCCCAAGAGGAAAGATAATTAATTTAATCCACTCCATTCCCAGTGTGTTTATTCACTGTAATATTTGAAAAAACATCAGAACTAAATGAGGGGCCTTGAACTATAAATCTGGTTCAAACAAATAAAAACAAATCTATTAAAGAAATACACTGTCAGGTCAAAATAAATAGTTGGTAATTGCAAAGCAGAACTCAGATAGAGATACCAGTTATAGTTGTTAAGACTATATACAGCTAGTAACCTAACAATTTGCAGAAAAATCCATATATACAGCTAGTAACCTAACAATTTGCAGAAAAATCCATTTTAATAAGATTTCACAGAGTCAAAGGCAATGATTATTACCGTGTTTCTCCGAAAATAAGACCTGGTCTTATAAATTTTGTCAACAAAAAAAGGTACCAGGTCTTATTTTCAGAGGGGATGTTTTCCACTGACTCACCTCACTTGTGTGTGTTGCCCCCGGCCTCCTTTTCACTGTCAGAGGCCTTCAGGAACTTCTGGTAAGTAGTAGGGTAGCTCCACCCCTAACACCACCCTAACTAAATTTTTATTCATGCACCTCACCCCACCCTATGTACCCGAGTGGGCGGGGTCTTAATTACCCCTTATTCTTGGGGGGGGGATAGGGCTTATATTAGTTGCACATGTAAAAATCAACTTAGGGTTTATTTTTGGGATGGTTTTTTTTTCGTGGAAACACGGTAGGAAATACAAATGTTCACCATTCTAACTCACTAACATTTTTAAAAATAAAACAATATATTAGTTTGAAAAACTAAGTTAACCAATGGCTAGAAATATGACACCAGTCATTCTTTAAATGGCACATTACAATAAACAGTATCCAAATGCAAAATGAAGACCAACCAAAAGATGCCTTGATGAACCCCATCACCAACATCACCTAAAAAATTTATAGGTGATCCTCGATTTATGATCATTTGTTCAGTGACTGTTCAGAGTAACAACGATAAATGGACTTACGACCATTCCCTGAAAGTATGGCCACTGCAGTGTTTCCCCCCACTATCAGTCAAATGATTGCAATCCGGACATATGGCAATCTGTTTGCATGTACAGCTGGTTGCCAAATGCCTTGCAATCATTTGATTGCCATCTGCAATCTTTCTCTGCTGGCTTCCCCAGAGAGATAATGGCCATTATTGATATGAGGTTGCATACATTCTCTATTGAATAATAATGCCAACATACACATCATACCTACATTACAGGAAGTTTTCACCCCCCAATTATTTTCATTCAATTATTCTAAATTTATAAAACAAAAAAATCACTTTTGTTGTGTTCAGCAAGTTGCAATTAGCTGTCATTTTGTTCACTTAATCCCATAAATGTGGAAATAAGCGAGATACAATAAACCAGTTTCCTATGTCTTATTTCTAAAACAACGGTTCAACAGATTACAAATAGACCTGGCTTGCTTAAAAGTTATTAACTGTATTTCCTGTTTGTGCCTAATGGAAAGCTATGCTTAACCATGGCTTCTTGTTTTTTCATCTACATAGTATATAGGGGTGGGGAGCAGAAAAAGGACTATACTCAGACAAACGCCTTTTTAGTGTATCACATCTTATTAGGATTTGAGTGTTTAAAATGTAATCATTAATCTGTAATATATATAGAGATGCAATGAATTACATCTTAATTATCTGTCTTGGTTTTCAAAAATTGGGGGTACTTGTGTGTTTGAAATCAAGAAAACATGAATCACTATTTGAAGGAGATATATGATAGCCCCAAGTCGGGACTCTGGTAACAGAATGACTAGCACATTCTATTAAAGGAACAATCCTTTTGTGAGCCACAGGTGCTTTCATCATATACAAGTCTATTTTTGTCATCCCTCAAAAGTTCTACAATGGCACTTAAGATTTAATGGAATCTTCTCAAATGGATTCCATTGTCATTAAAAGCTACTTATCTCAGCTGTATTTGCACACTTTTTTGAGTATTCTGGGATCCAACAATTATTAGGCTTTGCAAATAAATGCTGCTTTCTCAAATATTTTGAAGATCCTCTTTCCAATTAGCTGTGCCTTTTATCCTACCCTTTTGCGTTAATACATCTTTCTCACAATTCTATTTTTTGCAAATATGAATCAACACGATCAACATGTGTTTATCAGTAATTAAAAAGGTAAGATTAATTGGTTCTTACCATTTGCTGCTGAGAGAAAAGACTTGTTGCTGCCACGTGCTTTATTAGTAAGGTCTTCCGTTATGTCCATGTGCCGATGAATTTCTTCATGCATTTCTTCCAGAGTTTTGCAGATATCCGCTTCCCAATAATCTTTGTCTAGGCATTCAGATAATTCTGCCAGCTGGGCTTTTGTGCTATAGTACCAGATTCTCTTATGCTTTTCACATTCTGAATCTTCTTCTCTGTGACAGTATGAGAAAAATTGTTTCTGAGATGTGAGGAATGAATAAATGAATGAAATGCACAGACACACATACTCAGAAGGGAAACATTAAAAATTATCCCACTGCTAGGAACTGTTTTTTCATGTCAACATAGCATCAAACAAAAACAGTAAAGGTATTACAAACAACATTATGTACAAATTAATATTTGGGTATAGATGAGGTCACCTCAATTACAATGTAATATAGTAGTCCTTGACGTACAACAGTTTGTTTAGTGACTGTTCAAAGTTACAACGGTGCTGAAAAAAGTGATTTATAATCATTTTTCATACTTATGACCCTTGCAGCATGCACTTGGTCACATGGGTTACATTCAGATACTTGACAACTGGTCTCATATTTACAACGGTTGCAGTGTCCCGGACCACGTGATCCACTCTTGTGACCTTCTGACAAGCAAAGTCAATGGGGAAGTCAGATTCCCTTAGCAACTGTGTTACTAATTTAACAACTGTAGTGATTCACTTAACAAATGTGACAAGAAAAGTTGTAAAATGGGATATAACTCACTTAACAAATTTCTCACTTAGCAACATAAATTCTGAATTCAATTGTGGTTGTAAATCACAGATTATCTGTATTCTGTTCTTCTACAGACATTATCAAACTATACCTAATAACATTCTGCAGAGAATAAAAGAGTTTACTAAAAGGGCAAAGAAGAGCCTTAGAATCAAAATGAAATGGAACCATCACTCTTATGTAAAACTAGACAGTCTCTGATCCCTTGGGTTATTGTTTCAGAGATATTTCCTTACCAGATTCCTTAATGCCTTCAACTATGGCAGAGTTTCTAATTTCCTTCACTGGAAAGGTTCCTCAAAATCCAGGGACATATTCAGAAATGTTTTTGCCTTGAAATAATTCATGTTGAACAGTATAACAGTCTCACATATTAAGAGTTGACCACAGTAATGTCATAAAATGATTTCTGACAAGTTCATGTCCTAAAATATTTTATAAAATTTGCCACATTTCAATTCTATTGGAGTCATAATTTTTGATGCATTTTGTAAGTTAGCCCATTTAAAAATACCTTGATTGAAAAAGCTTTACCCTATGATGCACTGTTTTGCCCAGTAAAAGTTACATACATGAGAGGTTTTATATAGATGCGAATAAAGAAGTATATTTGTAGCTCAGGGTTGAAATGAGGGGTTCTGTCAGAATATTCATCAACTGGAATAGGACATAGCAACAGGTCAACCATTGGGGACTGGCTGGAATAGGACATGGTAACAAGGTCAGCCAATGTATAGGCATGGCAACTGGATCAACCAATGAGAACTATTTGATGACTGAGAGCCAAGCCAGATGACCCGGAGCCTGGGGGTGGTTTATCTATGTAGTTCTGAGTCTGCAAGAGAACTAATCTAGTCTACTCTCTGAATTGAAACTGGAAACCAATCTCTCCTCTCTACCACATGGGAAGAATCTGCTGTTGGTATTGTACATTTATTCATATGTTATTATATATATAAAGAAGTTAATGAATCCTGCTGAATCAATTATCTGTGCTTTCTGGATTTGATTTTTGCAACAGGTTCTTGGTTCTCTCTGAGATTTGTTGTTTTCCTGTGGACATTTCACTACCCAAACTAGGTAACATCATCAATGCTAGTGGCAAGGACCTCTTATATAAAGATAAATACCAAATTCATTATGTTGGGTGGTGGTAAAATTACTTACCCCACGGATACTCAAACTTTAATTGGAAGAAAAATATAACTGATCCAGCCCCTTCTCTAACTTGGGAAAGGACAGGTCCATATCTCTTCTGTCATGCTAACTTTGGAAGCACCCTGAAACAATAAGAAACTGTGCTGGGGAAGGCACTATGAACATAATAAGGATATGGCTTGATATATGCGATATCAATTAGTTTAGCCACAGAAATGCAAGATAAACTAAGAATAATGTGGTGGTAAAACTCTTTGGTCCTGCTTACTCCCCAGTTTTGTGGAAAAAAATGAATTTCAATATTTCTTCACAGACTTTCTCCTACTATGAAACATGGAAGCTGTGCAAAATTATTACCAAATTACTTTTACTTCAATTCTCTTATATAAGAATGCACAACATATGTATGCACACTATATACAGTGGAATAATCTGTTTAGCTTTATTTATTTTTGATTTTATTGTAGATATGAGCAGTGCAAACTTAAGTAAATGTGATATACTGGTTATATAGGAAATCATTTTTCCTCTTCTCAACAGATCTGATTTGTATAAATTCCATACCATTAAATAATTAATGCATTAAGTCTAATTTTACCATCTGCAAAGGGAAGTTATTTTTTTAGAGGTTTGAGGTTTAGAGGTTTATTTGCATTTGTAGGCCGCCCTTTTCCCTGAGGGGACTCAGGGCGGCGCACAGAAAACCAGGGAAGGGGGGATACAACGTTGAGACAACAACACATAATAAAATAAAATAATGAGCAACATGCATACAACATTCGGGCGGGGTAGCAATCCTTATCCCCAGGCCTGACGGGCGAGCCAGTTCTTCAAGGCTGTGCGGAAGGCCTGGACGGTGGAGAGGGTACGAATCTCTACGGGGAGCTCGTTCCAAAGGGTCGGGGCCACTGCTGAAAAGGCCCTCCTCCTTGTAGTTGCCAGCCGACACTGGCTGGCCGATGGAATACGGAGGAGGCCTAATCTATGAGATCGTATAGGTCGTAGGGAGGTAATTGGCAGAAGGCGGTCTCTCAAGTATCCAGATCCACTGCCATGTAGGGCTTTATGGGTGATCAATAGCACCTTGAAGCGCATCCGGAGATCGACAGGTAGCCAGCGCAGCTCGCGGAGGATAGGTGTAATGCGGGTGAATCGGGGTGCACCCGCGATCACTCGCGCGGCTGCGTTCTGTACTAGCTGAAGTCGCCGGATGCTCCTCAAGGGCAGCCCCATGTAGAGCACATTGCAGTATTCCAGCCTAGAGGTCACAAGGGCCCGAGTGACTGTTGTGAGGGCCTCCCGATTCAGGTAGGGTCGCAACTGGCGCACCAGGCGTACCTGGGCGAATGCCCCCCTGGTCACAGCCGCTATATGGTGGTCGAATGACAGCTGTGGATCCAGGAGGACTCCCAAGTTGCGAACCCTCTCTGAGGGGTGTAAAATTTGACCCCCCAGCCTGAGTGTTGGATTATTGGCCAAATTTTTGGGAGGAAAACACAACAGCCACTCGGTCTTTTCTGGGTTGAGCACGAGCTTGTTAATCCTCATCCAGTCCATGACGGCTTCAAGCCCCCGGCCCATCACGTCAACCGCTTCATTGATTTGGCACGGGGCGGACAGATACAATTGAGTATCGTCCGCATATTGATGGTATCTAATCCCGTGCCTGCGGATGATCTCTCCCAGCGGTTTCCCACTTTTCTTTTTAATATGCAAGCAGCATATACAATTAGTTCCACTCTGGACAATTAAAAAAATATTAAAGTATTAATCTGACATGATACTATAGGTGATTTATTTTTAAATACTAATTTTGTTTCTCCAAATCTGTTCTTCTAACAGAGACTCGGATTTACAACTTACTGTATTTTTCACTCCATAAGACGCACTCCCCCCCAAAAAAAGTGAGTGGAAATGTCTGTGTCTTACAGAGCGAAAAATATGTGCCACAATAGTGGGGTCCTTTTACAGTGCTGACTTGCCTCTTCTGTCTTTGTCACTGCCCAATTTCCTAGGTGCATCTTATAATGCGAAAAATACAGTAGTTTATGAGAAGGAAAATATGGATTCTACTTTAAGAAACAAAGCAAAATGTATGCAGTCCTTTGCAATGATATCAGATACAATAAAATTATCCAAGGGACTTTTGCCCAAGGTTCTTGTGAATAAAGCTCCATACATTAGGGGTACAATACTTATACTTAGGACAACCTTTTCCAAACTTTGTGCCCTCCAGATGTATGGGTTTCAATTCCCAGATCAATTCAGCAAACATATAGCTGAGAATTATTGGAGTCTAGTTCATTGACTTACAGCTTATCAGGATTGAAAGAGAATACACTAGAAAAAAAGTGGCATGCAATTTTAGGCTTTTCTTGTACTCAATTTTCATTGTTAATAATAAATAAGCGTCTTATGGACTACGTATTCCATAATGGGACTACAACTTCTTTCACTTAAATGCACTAGACATGGTTCAGCATAGTGAGAATTGAAGGCTACATTTGGGTGGAAAGAAGGAAGGGGAATGCTTTCTAATATTATTTGTTGCAGCTCTTCACTTCTTTGACAGAGAGGCTGTAATATTCGGTGCCAAATGTTAAAAAGTGTGCTTCCTTAGTGCCATAATACCTTAATGGTGTTGTTTTCTTATTTTCCTTCGATTTCCCTTTCCCCAATAAACTCACCGTATTTTTCAGAGTATAAGACACACCTTTTTCCCTCAAAAAAGAGGGTGAAAATCTGGGTGTGTCTTATACACTGAATACAGCATTTTTTGCCTCCTGAAACCCCATCCTGTTCACCAAAATGGTCGGGCATAGCTTTTAGGAGGCTTCCATAGCGTTCCTGGGGGCTGGAAAGGGCAGAAATGAGCAGAAAAAGGGGATTTTCTTGCTCAACTTTGCCCCCACCCCATTCCCCAGGAGCACACTATAAGCCTCCTAAAGGGTTTGCATACCCTTTTTTGCTTGTTTTTGGCCTCCACCCCACCCCCCAGAAGCATTCTACAAGCTTCCTAAAGGCTATTCATGCCCTTTTTGGGGGGACAAAAAATGGCCCTGTTTTTGCAAAAAACAGGCCATTTCCCCCCCCCCCTTTCCAGGAGCACTCTACAAGGCTCTTAAAGGCTATTCATGCCCCCTTTTTTTGAAAAATGGGCCTGTTTTGGGGAGGTCCGCATAGTGTAAAAACTTTTCTTTTTAATTTGCCTCTTCAAAATCTTGGTGCGTCTTATACTCCGAAAAATACAGTACGTGTCTATACATTTTCAATGGTTGATTTATAAAGGAATTTCTCCCCTGCACGGTTAAAGAGCTTGCTTGTTTCAAGAACAATATAAAGTTTTTATGATCTATCACCCTGGCTGTTGACCAGACAGCCTAATGTATCTTTCTCCAATGCATCACTGCCCAGAGTTAATTTTTGTGAGATGGGTGGCCATATAAATTTGATAAATACATGAAATAAAATTTTATTTTAACTTTGTTTTGAATAAAATAAAATTAAAATAAAATCTTATTTTCTATTTTGATAGAGCTTTACAAGAGGGCGAGGTCTTGACTAGAAAGACTAAGAACTCTTCATATGGACAAACTAAGCAAGCGTCAAGATGTTTAGGCTGACTAGTCACATATAATCAATTGTCTTTGATTGGAACTGTTGAACAAAGTGGTCTTTAACAGGTGGCCATAACAGTCTTGTCTCAACATTGATTTATATAAAAATTTAACTATCTTGGCTGTTTTAATTCCAGGTCATAAATGCTGTGTCAGGCCTGGAAGCCATCTTTGCATTGGGCCTTCATACCTGCCACATTTAATGCTGTGGGAAAATGAGAGCGGGGACTATATAGAGTATGGGAAGTATAGTCAAAATAACATTCCTTTCTCAGAGAATCAAAGACATTTTGCCCTGCACCTGGAATGGTGTGACTGGGAGGCATCTCTAGTTGGGATGGTGCCTGATTGGGCCATGTGACAGACATGTGGGTGCTGGACTTTCATTTGGGTGGGGAAACCTAGAAGCTTTCAGATTCGGGTTTTCCCAGGTATACCAATATGACATCTTTAATAAAATGGGATTTTGAGAAAACTCAAACCTCAGAGACTTCTTTCGTTACGGGTCTTACTCGGAACCCTGACATGCTGTATCCCAGCATGGAATTTACTTTTTAACAGCAATTGCAAATTAGTTGATATTTAAACAGAATACAAAACAACAGAGTTGAAAGGGACCCTGGAGGTCTTCTAGTCTAGAGTTCCCAAATGTTTCCAACTCTGCGGTCTGGCGGGGTGGGGGGAAAGAGAAGGGATTGTTCTGTGCCAGTGGCCGGCAAGTGTGCATGCAACTCCATTTGTGCAAATGATGTGCACATGTGCCTGCTGCTCACTTAAATGGAGTGTGCAAACCCCACAGCCCACAAGTCCGGGATACCTGTTCTAGTCCAACCCCCTGCTCAAGCAAAAGATTCTATAACTTTCTGGACAAATAACTGTCCAATCTCTTCTTAAAAACCTCCAGTGATGGAGCATCCACAACTTCTGGAGGCAACCCTAATTCAGGGGTTCATTCCACTGATTAATTGTTCCCACTGACAGGAAACAAGCTGTTTAGGTTCCAGGTTAGATCTCTCTTAGGCTTCCATCTGTTATATCTTATCTAGCCTTCAGATGCTCTGGAGGCGAAAAATGGGCCAGTTTTTGTCAGTTTTTTTGGCCTCCTGATGCTTATGTGCACCGTATTCTCCCCCCCACCTCCAGAAGCATTCTGCAGGCCAAAAAACAGGCATAAATAGCCCATTTTGGGGGCTTCCTGGGGCATCTGTTCGCCACATTTTTCACACCTACCCATCCACCTCCAGAAGCATTCTGCAGGCCAAAAACAGCTCGGTTTGGGGGCAAAAACAGGACATTTTTGCCCGTTTTTTGGCCTCCTGGGGTATCTATGCACCCTGTCCCCCCCCCCCCTCCACACACACACTTCCAGAACATTTCTGCAGGTCAAAATTGGAAATTATCTCGGAAGGCAAGTCCTACACTCAGCCAAGGGTGGGTGGGGTGCTGTGGACAGGGGCAGACTCATGGTCCTGCATGGGTCGGGTTAATAGTTTTTGTGGGCTGCATGTGGCCCGCGGACTGTAGTTTTATGACTTATGCTTTGGAGAATAGGTTGACCCCTTCCTCTCAGTGACTGCCCCTCAAATATTGAAAAACTGTTATCATGTCATCCTTAGTCCCTTTTTTCATTAGACTACACATACTGAGTTCCCACAACTGTTTATTGTGTGGTTTAGACCCCAGTTCTCTAATCAACTTTGTTGCTCTTCTCTGCACTCTATCTAGAGTCTCAATATCTTTTTTATATCATGACCACCAAAACTGGACACAGTATTCCAAGTGTGATGCTACCAGTGCAGCATAAAGCGGTAGTAGCACGTCATGTGATCTTGATACTATGCCTCTGTTAATGCAGCATATAACTGCATTGGCCTTTTTTTCGGCAGCTGTGGTATACTGCTGGCTCATGTTTGTTATCTAGGATTATTGTCACTGCCACTAATACAGGTATCATGCTAATCTGTACCTGAATGCTGTTTAATTTTGTTATACAACCTTTAATCCCTCTTTATTTATTCTTATATCAACATACAGACATTGAGTTTTAACTGCAATGAAGTTTTACAGGAAACAAAAAAATGTCACTGATATTTAAGCCTAATGTTTGTATCTTTTAAAGTTAAGGCATACTGGGAAATTTCCTTCACAGTATGGAAAAAGGAGATAGAGATTTTTCTCTTTATAGTATTTGAATTAAGTTATTCATTCAGGATTGAATAAAGGGTGTTGTTTACACAACATGTAGTTACACAGTGAATATGCCATTAGGAGATGTGATAGCCACCATTTTAAACAGTTTAGAAGGGGATTGAATAAGATTGATTGAGTTTATAAAATCTCCTTAAAATAGTGATGCAAAAAGGTGGCTTGGGGATGCATAGAGCTTATCAACCTTCTTTAGTTCACACTTTCTTGAGGTTCAAGGGAAAATAACTTTAAGTCTTATAGGGTGTAAAACATCCATTTGTATCCTTTAAGCCTAGTATGACCTTCAAGTCAGCACATCAACCTTACACATTAGCTTTCACTGAAGATACACATAAAGACACACATTATTTTATCCATGCATCAGCTCTGTAAATTATAGTTCTGACGATGAATGATACCATCATATGAAATACGTACATGTTAACTATTTTATAGTTACATCAATTTACTTTTTGAGAGTTACATTTTGTACCAAATCAAAATTTTGAAAACATCCATTTTAATATTCATTTAAAATTTTATTTGATCACCAAATTCAGCTAATGTATTCCAACAATAAATAGTAAAACATATAAAATTGTCTTCTAACAAGGGTGACATGATAGCAATGTTCCAGTATTTGAGGGGCTCAACCTATTCTCCAAAGCGCCTAAAGGCAAGGCAAGAAACAATGGATGGAAACAAATCAAGGGGAGAAACCAGCTAGAACTAAGAAGAATTTTTCTGACAATGAGAATAATTTCTACAAAAATTGGTGGAGTGCTGGGTACAATCTTCTAAATATGGGAAGGAAGTAGCAGTGAGACAAAAATGGTAACACTAGAACCACCAGGGCAGTGTTTCTTAAGTATGTTCTGAGGTCCCATGAGGGTCTACCAAACTCTACGAGGGCTTGGCCAAACCAAAATTATTTTCTAGATATTGAAGATATTTGCAAAAATATAAAAACAGCGTCACACTTCTCATTATTTTCTGATAGTTAAAAAATGTAGTTTTTTCATTTTTGTTAATATCCAAGGGGTTTAATATTATTGTTACATGACTCAATAAATTAAATATTCTAAAAAGACATCAATGTTAATCATTAATGTGATAAATATTGATAAATATGAAATGCATCCACAAACACAACCACTTTCAGGATCCTGCATAATTTTTAAAAGTAAGAAGAGGCCTGACAGCAAAAAGTTTAAGAAACACTGCATTAGACTAGGAAACCACTAGGCTGGCTAAGCTCTTCTCCTCAGAAGATAAGGAAAGACCAGACAGACATACCTGCAGTATTTGTGAAGAAAAAAACCTGGTTTTTCATGAGGAGGCTGCCTCTTAATTAATCCAACAGCCTGGGCGTTTTTTCTGCTAATACTTTAACAGATTTTCCAAGCAAAATTTTTCACAAGAGGAAGAGGTATGGTTTGTCAAGAATATCAAATAATCTAAGGAACCTTAACTTCTTCCTGTCAAACAAGTGAACCCTCTGAAAGCAAGAACTGGCAATAGTTGAAAAAAACCCCAGTTTAAGAAGAATATATTCAATAAGTGTTTTTTTATTTTGATGAATTTGGCTTAGCATTCTACACGAATATGATTAGTGATGAAAGTGTAAATTTCAGGTTAAAAAATATATGGTTTTCTCTCTTCACAAATAAAACTATATTTGATATTAGTTCATTTGGTTTAAATCCACTCCCTTGGGAACAGAAATATTGACTACCATTTCAGTTACAAATAAAACCACAAAGAAACTAAAACATCGACAATATGTTATGAAATTAAGCATTGAGTAAAAGAAATTAAACACATTAATACTGAAGTTGATCATTTCAATTCTGTTAAGAACCCAGAGACACCAGAATCATAATCAAGTATATCAGGCTGTCAAAGATACCCATGTCCTCTCATGATGTACTTTGGATTTATATCAGTGCCTTATCTGATGTCTGTGAAGGTTGGCAAACAATACTAAAATATAATGTAGTTTGTTTTTGGATAAGCATAATGATAAAATCAGCTATTATGACTTTGCAATATATCTAAACCAGGTCACTTTGCTTTGTCTAATAAATCATAATATAGTATTATATATGATTAGACCAGTGATTGACTAGAATGTCAACATTTGATTCTTCTGCAATGTCCTGTTCTTTGGAGCCTTTGGAAGCAAATTATATTTTATTATTTTTTAATCAGGAACATCCTTATGCCTAATGCATTACAAAACCTATTTCTTTTTGTCATAAGAGCCCGATGAAGTAAACTGGGCTGAGCGGAAATAGGTGGCCCAGAATAATCTAGTGTGTTTCCATGGATGAATGAGAGGTCTCCTTGTTCTGAATCCAACACTTCAACCACTATACCATGCTGGTGTCAAATAGAAAGATGTATCTGTGGTTATTCAAAGCCCATTTCAAGCTTCTATCAGAC
Source organism: Thamnophis sirtalis (assembly GCF_051295495.1). Taxonomy (NCBI): domain Eukaryota; kingdom Metazoa; phylum Chordata; class Lepidosauria; order Squamata; family Natricidae; genus Thamnophis; species Thamnophis sirtalis. The sequence goes on along the minus strand of NW_028261383.1, from coordinate 141,013,480 downwards.
TTCCACAAAATCTAAAACTGTACTCAGGGTTCATCATCATCGTTGTTGTCATCATCTTGTAACTGCTTGCTACATTTCAAATTACCATATTTTTCAGAGCATAAGACGCACATTTTTCCCCTCAAAAAAAGAGGCTGAAAATCTGAATACAGCATTTTTGGCCTCCCAAAACCCCGCCCACTTTGCAAAAATGGCTGTGGATAGCCTTAAGGAGGCTTCCAGAGTGCTCCTGGGGGCTGGGGGGGGGGGAAATGAGCGAAAAATGGGCAGTTCCCCCCCGCCCCCAGGAGCACTCTATAAGCCTCCTAAAGGCTATGCCTGCCTTTTTTTTTTGACAAAAAATGAGCCCGTTTTTGTGAAAAACAGGCCGTTTTTTGCTCATTTTTGCCCCCCTCCGAGCCCCCAGGAGCACTCTCCAAGCCTCCCCTAAAGGCTATGTATCCCCTTTTTTTGATAAAAAACTAGTCCATTTTTGTAAAAAACGGGCCATTTTGGGTAGAGCTGCAGAGTGCAAAAACTTTTTTTTATTTGCCGCTTCAAAATCTTGGTGCGTCTTATACTCTGAAAAATACAGTATATGAATTTGTTAGTTGGGTTTTCATAGAAAAACTGCAAGTAATATGAAAAACGTTAAACTGCCACTTTGAAGAATCAAGTAAAATAGCCATTTCAGAGACACGGGATATAAATAATACTATAAATTGCTTTCTTGAATTTAAAAATCTTAAATTAAAAAAAAGAGCATCACTAACACAAAAAGGAAAAAGCAACCAATTTTTTTAAGCTCAGATATCAAGTTTTAAAACTGAAAAATAAGCATCTGGCATTTTTCAGCTACAATTATCACACACACCCCCCCTCAAAAATATGGAGATTTTGTTTAATCTAAATTAAAATACATCAATCAAATGTCTTTTATTAAAAAGGTGTATAATGTTGATATGGCTAGAATATATACTTACACAACAATCCTCCTGTTCAGGAACCAGTATTTCCTCCTGTTTCTATCATATCCAATAGGTTCATGTCGAATGTATGGTTTGTTTTTTTGGATTTCAGCAATACAGTCTGTTACACCAGGCACCTTGTGCGCTACACAAACTTCACACTGCCATTCATCCTCTGGGACCTCTTCAAGAGGCGGTTTCACACACTCTAAGTGGTAGACAGCTGAGCAAGTTTCACAGCAAAGCAAGTCTCCCAGTTTGTGACAAACTCTACAATGGTCGTCATACTGTATCACCCCTTCTGACATTAATTCCTCCCGTGCAATGTTTGTTGTCAGAAACTGATCCACTAAAAATTGCAGAACTTGAATTTTATTTTTAACTGGTCCATAAGGGTAGTCCTCTGCCTCTTGAAAAGGAAGAACATGATGATACTCCTTGTCACTCTCACAGTATACCCGCAAAACCTCTGGCCAAGTCATCCCGTCTATAAAATATAATGTGGAATTAACGCTATCTTTGAGGTCAGCAGGTCCAAAGGTAGTATTGGAAGTGTCCTCTTCACGTAAAACTGCTTTTAAAAGCACTATGTGCATCTCAGCCATCAGTGTACACTGTTCTTGGCTTACTAGAGCAGCACAGAAGTCTTCAAAACGAAAAGGGGACAAGCGCAAAACAGTGCCAAAGTTCCGCAGTACCTCATAGATGGCAATAACATTCATGATATGCTCATTAGGCACCATTAAGTCCTCTGAGGATTTCGGCAAGTCAAGAGAAGGGATGTCTTTTTCTTCCAGGATTGGAGAACGTGGTCGATGTACTCTCTGTCGCCTTCTACCTATAAATGAACAGTAAAGAAGGAAGAATGTGAGAATAGTGAGCAAAAGCAGAAATATCCCCAGTGACAATCGTGACTGAATTTTCACTTGTTACAATGATATCTGTAGCAATAGCACTTAAGATTTCCTCGATTTGCAGCAGTTCATTTAGTGACTTCAAAGTTACAACGGGGCTGAAAAAAAATGATTTACAACCGTTTTTCAGTTACGACCTTTGAAGCGCCCCCTTGGATCATGCGATCAAGCTTCAGATGCTTAGCAACTGGTTCATGTCCAAAGGTTATGTGATCCCCTTTTGCAACCTTCTGACAAGCAGATAAGCTAGATTCAGTTAACAACCAGGTTACTTATTTATCAACTGCAGTGATTCGCTTAACTGTGGCAAGAAAGGTCATAAAATGGGGCAAAACTCATTTAACAAATGTCTCACTTAACAGAAATTTTGGGCTCAATTATGGTCGTAAGTTGAGGACTACCTGTATCTAAATCAACAGCTATTTAATCAAACTTTATGAGCAGGCAAAATATTTCTGCTTTTGGTGGTTTACCCTCTGCAAAAAAGCTTTATGATATAATTAGCTAAGACCTGCTGCTTCCTTTTAGAATTCTAAAAAAAAACCTATCTGGAAAATTAATATATCTTAATTCTGGAACCAGAGAAAATGAAATATCTTCATATTCTAAGGGGAACCTCTACAGACCTAGACAAAGCTTACTATGTAAAATCAATTATATTAATAAAAGCATGCAAACAGTATTTTTATTGATTTCTCTGCTCTTGCTAATTTGATTTTCTTCAGAAGTAAAGAAACATCTTGGCTGAGAAGCAAAATGTCTTCCAGGAAAAAAAAAACTTCATATGCCTTTTGAAAAAGCACCATTGGGACAACCATGACCTGGATGATTGAGAATCTCCATAGATATTTAGCAATGCTATATACAAGGAAGTTTGCACTATAATTTGCAAATTACTGATCCACAGTTGGACTTAGGGATTCTCATTCAAAATCAGAGAATTGTCATGCAGCATTCATTTTCCCTTTTGAAGGGTCCTTCAGAGAAGAACAAACTGTAATCTCCGTGTTCAAAATGCCAGTTAAGACTAAGGAGATTTAGACATCAATCTTCATTCTAGACCTATATATTCCCAAAGCATGTAAACAGATATGCAGTCCTCTATAAGTGATCCCATTTTCAAATAAAGATAGGACTGAGGTAGACTGTTTTTATTTTTTTGCAGAGCTTCCCTTAATGTTGCACAGTAGTTCAAATGAAGGGAGAAAGGGTGAAATAAACAATGTTTCTTTGGCAGAGGACAGCCTCAAGCTGCCCTCGGCTCTTTTACCAGCAATTGCCTGTTGAATTCGGAGAGGAAGGTGCTTGCCACTTCTTTTTTGTGTGAGATTGGAGAAACTTTTTGCTGGTCTACTGTTGTTTTACAACCATGACAATTTCCAGGTGTATAGATTTCAAATCCTAGCGGAATGTCAAATTCTATATTAAATGTTAGTTTGTGGACTCTGAGGAGACCTAGAAATGGTCAAGTTTAGGAAAGCCAAATAGTTGCATAACAAAGGGAAAACAGACAAAGATTGTCACAATCTTTGCCCAATAGTGCACTCATTCCAACTCTGGAGATTGTTGTAGTTGGTAAATCACTATCTACAGATGAATATATTTTGTAGTTCGCCTTTGGCCTATTCAACCAATAATGGATAAACAAACCAGGATTCAGGATGAGGGATTCTTCTAAATAAGAAAACTGGCTACAATATTTATTTTGCTACTCTTCATAGCAAAACACTAATGGCACACAATTAAATGTTTCTAAGAAGCTTGACAAGAAAATTAATCTGTTGGAATTGCTGCAACTTGCACTCAAATCTCCATCCCCAACTAAAAATATTTACTGCAATCATATTCTCATTCTCTCTCTCCCCCTCCCTCCCCGTAAAAAAATCCTAACACAAAACACCATAAAAGTGCTTGGAAGCCTGCAGGAAAGGGAGTGTGGATTTCATAATGAATGAAAGGGCTAAATTGCACGTCTAAATATATCAATGGTTGTCATCTAGGGTGTTGTAAGTGCGCATTAAAGGAAGAATCCACAGGCTCATGATAACTGCATATTATGCTCCAGTAAGCAACATTCTGAATGAATAAAATCCAGAAGAAAAATGTATTCTTTTCCAGAGTGGGTTTGCAGGATGGTCCAGAGATGGTATTATCACAGCCAATTGGCCTCGAAACTGGGTTGAAGCTGAAGCCATGCCTTTGGGCTCCTCTCCTCTGACACCAGTTTCAATCCAGTCTGGCCAAAGAGAGGTTGTAAATTCTTGACTCCTGATCTGATTCAACTTTTCTGGACCATCCTCGACTCAACTTGCTTCCTTCTCACAAGGAGACCCTTCCTTCACCTCCCAGTAAGTCCCTGCTATTAGCTGCGGGCTTTTCAGCTACTTGAGGGTTATATTTCAGGGCTTGGAGGCTCCGGTGGCTGGGTTGCTGTCCCGGCGGGTAGATCCCCTTCCCCCCCACACGTCTCCTGGGGAGGGGACTTCAACCAGGCAGTGTTCCATTGCCTCTTCCAGGAGGGTTAAAGCCTCGGCTGACATTCGCCCTTCCCGTGCCAGCCAAAGAGACGAAGCTAGGAGGCACAGGGCCTTGGTGAGAACTTTCTCCAGGGCAGAGAGGTTGAGGGCTCTGCAGGGCAGGATCAGTCCCTCCCACTCCAGGTCCAGGTCACCCCTAGGGGGCCCTACCAGGCAGGATTCTCCCCCTAGGTCACCAGATTCCTTGAGGGAGTGTAGTGGGGGGGGGATTTATTGCCCATTCCCCTCCCCTTTCCATGGAGGATTTTGACCAGGTAGATAACCAGCCTGGGTTTCTATCCCTAGGTAGAGATCCATCCAAGCCAACCCTGGCACCTACCCCCAGCCATAGTCAGGTGCCTGGGGCATCCAGCTGGAACTCCTTGGATATGGAGGACCTGCCTGTGAGTCTTCAGAACCTCATTGAAAGAGCCATTGCATCTGGTGTGGCTGCAAGCGTGCAACACCAAGGGCCTCGCTCTGCCTCTTGGGGCGAGGTCACGGTCCCCAGCTCTTCATCAGCCCAGCCACAGGGCCCTTCCCAGCCAGTCTGCCCCCTGGGTCCCCGTCCTTGGCAAGTGAGGGGTATGTCCTGGGGGACAAAGCGCAGCATGACCCAGATCTCTCTGAGGATGAGGAGGAACTGGAGCCTGAACCGCCAGCCTTCACAGGATTGTTCCCCCCTAACTTGTTCCAGTCCCTCCTATGCAAGGCGCATGCCACTGCTCAGCTTGGGGGGGGGGGCGAGGGGGCCAAGGCACGTGAGCCAGTAAGGAAGCCCCAAAGCATGGTCTATTCCGAACCCAAAGAGGTTAAGGAGGAGATTCCTGCTCCCGACCTTTTCCTGGAAGTAGTTAAGAGACAATGGGAGACACCCGGGGCTTTCCCCACCTCAGGCAGCAATGAAAGACGGTTCTATAACTTTGAACCAGATTTCTCTCAAGCATTGCATTGTGGATCCACCGGTGGTGGCCTTGGGTGCCCCAGCATCACTGGTACCCAAGGATGTGGCAGACAACCTGAAGGCAGAGGACAGGAAGGCAGAGATAATCCTCAGGAAGACCTTCCAGTTGTCGGCTTGGGCCATTAAGGCGGCAGCCTCCACCTCGTTTTTCAACCGTACGGCCATCCTTTGGATGGAGCAGATTCAGGCGCGCATTCCACTGGAGAACGTACACCTACACCAGGACATCAACAAGTTACTGGCGGTTGCTCAGTTCTCAGCTGACGCTATCTTAAACGCCATGAAGTTTGCTTCCAGGGCTATGGCATCGTCTATCGTGTCGCGCTGCCTCCTGTGGCTCCGTGGCTGGCAGGCAGATAACAAGGCGAAGTGGCAACTAGTGACAGCTGCCTATACAGGGGGTTCCCTCTTCGGGACTTCCCTTGACCCCATCCTGGTGGAGGATAAGAACAAGAAGAAGGCACTTCCAACATCGACCAAGAAGGCAGAGCAGAGGTCCACGCCCTATTATCGCAGGTCAGCACAGCAACCACAGGAACAGGACACCAATCAGAGCAGGTACCCGGGGGGCAGGGCGGATAGGCCATCCAACAGGGGATTCAATAGGGACAGGCCCCGCTTCCAGCCTCAGGGCAAACGGCCCTTTCGAGAAGGGGGTGGTCGCCCCTTCCGCTGGGGCAAGTAGGTCACCTGCGACCCCACCCATTGGCGGCCGCCTAGCTCTATTTGCAGACGCCTGGACAGAGATATCCACGGATGCCTGGGTCTTCAGTACGGTGACCCATGGTCTCTGTCTGGAATTCCTTTCCCTTCCCCCCAATTGTTTCCAGGTGTTCCACCCGACCAAGAACGTTGACAAGCGCCAGCAGATGTGGCAGGCCATCCAGCACCTGCTCGACATTGCAGCCAGAGAGTCCCTGTCAGCCTCTGCTTTGCTGCTTGTTTTCGGCTGCCATGAAACAGGGAGGGAGGGCATGGTAATTGGGTGAGGGAAGTAACCTGTACAGGAGGACTGTTAAATGGGGGTTGTTGACACCGTTTGTTTGCGCATGTGGAAGGAGGGGAGTTTCCTGCCAAGGCCAACTGTCCAGCATTCCAACCTGATGATGATTTTTGAAGATGTCTCCCACCTGACAGCTATGGTGATATACGATTGGACTATGGACTGGGGTACCAAGGGGAGGGGAATGAAATATGTATTGATATCTATTGCTTTCGCGCTCTTTTGCTCAGATCCAGCTTTGCTTAGCTTCTCATCACTTATAATCAGTAAAAGTACACTTAATTCTGCAAAATGGATTCGAATGGTTTCTTTCTTGGTTATTAAGTGAAGCCGCCGTGACATTAAGCTGGATCTCAGCTCGCACCCATCCCGAAGCTGACACTTTCTGAGGGGGGTGCACCCAACGCTGAAGAATGTCCCACCAGTGCAGTGATCAAGAGGAAGATATGGGAGCGGCCACAGGCCCGTCGGTGACGGAGCTGTTGGCTGACCTGCCGGTAGAGGAACAATCTGTTCGACTAAGGTGAACTTGGGAGTGGGACAGAAAGAGGACCCTGAAGAACCGTTGACTAGGATTACTGTGAGGAGACCCAGAAGACCAGCAGCTGACTGGCGAGATCCTGAGGAGGAAAATCTTATGATGTCCCAAGCCATGAAACTTCTCAAAGGGGTGTGGGAGAGACGCCAGACTTGGGAGAGTGGAATGGAGAGAGGAATTGAGGCAGAGACAGAGAGAAGGTATACCTTGCCTGACTTGAGAGAGGCTGGGGGGGGGCGAAGGGGGAATTGTACAAGATGACCCAGCGCCGACCCCAATCCCCACAGCTAGAGACATTCCAAGAGAGGGGGGGGCTCGCAGACGCCGGATGGCTATGTTTCCTCCTTTGTGTAAAATACTGGGGAGAACCAAAAGAGCTTGGCCTATTTCTTATTCAAGTGTGGAATTATATGCAGATGTATGGCCATGAACTGGGTTCTGATGAAGCTAAAGTAAGAATTATATTGATGGCTTTGGAGAAAAAAGCAGCAGATTGGATGGTGGGGTTGCACAATGCTGACTCCCTACTTTTGAGAGTCTTTAATGGGTTTATGGCCTCTTTGAGGAAATGTTTTGATGATCCCCTCACAGAGAGAAGAGCCAGGATTAAATTTACAACTCTTAGGCAGGGGAAATGGCCAGTAGCTGAGTATGTACAAGAATTTCAGGAGCTGTCAGCTTACATGAGGGGGTGGTCTGAAGAAGCATTGCTAGACCATTTCGCTGATGGGTTAAACAAAGAGATTTAACAGCATTGTGTGAACAGAAGCGCCCCCCCCCCCGTAGATTACAACCTTGATATGAAGCAGCCGCTGAGGTAGAAATTGACCTAGCCGGGCTGAATTTCAAAGGGGGAGGGTGAAGAATCCCCCCTGCCAACCCCCCCCAAGAGTTCCGAAAGGGGGGAAGGGGGGATTTGCAAGCAAACCCAAGCCTTCCGTGTGCTTCCGTTGTGGGAAGGAGGGGCATCGCACCGTGAATTGTCAGGACAAGATGAGCCAAAATACCCCTTTTCAGTGAAAGATCTTCAGATAAGTTGCCCTCACACAGACCCACCGATTGCAGCATTGACGTTCTATCTGGAGTAAAACTCCCTAAGACCCAAATTTACTCAATGACCCCTAGGGAAATGGACGAATTGAGAAAATTCATTGACAAAAATTTGGAAAGGGGGTTCATTGAACCAGCTAGAACTGGAGTGGCTGCTCCGGTCTTGTTCAGAGAAAAGATGGTTCCTTCAGGCTCTGTGTGAACTTTAAAAACCTGAACGGGGTTTGTGTCCAAAATGTCTACCCTTTGCCACTGATTAAGGACATGCTAGCCCAACTGGGTAAAGGGAAGATTTTCACAAAATTAGATCTATGGGAGGCATACTACCGGGTCACAATTAAGGAAGGGGATGAGTGGAAAACTGCGTTTAATTGCCCTCTTGGTTGTTTCCAATTTTGAGTTATGCCGTTTGGACTGCAGGAGGTGTCAGCTGTTTTCATGCAATTAATTAATGAGGTTTTACATGATCACCTTTACAAAGGCGTGATGGTCTATCTGGACGATATCCTTATTTACACGGAAACACGTGAAGAACATGTGAAACTTGTTCGCACAGTACTCAAAAAGCTTCGTGCAGCAGAACTGTATGCCAAATTATCCAAATGCGAATTTCATCAGGAGGTGGTGGACTATCTGGGGTATCGCATCTCCCACGAGGGGATAGAAATGGACCCAGCAAAGGTCAAAGCAGTCACTGAATGGGTGGCCCCCCCGCACGCGTAAGCAATTGCAAAGCTTCTTAGGTTTTGCTAATTTCTATCGTCATTTTATTCCTTCTTTTGCCAAGATTGCATTGCCAATTACAAATATCCTGAAATCAAAGGGGGGGGGACCCAAACCGGGTAAGCCCTTGAACTGGACTATGGAATGCCAGGCTGCGTTCGAGAAATTAAAACGCCTGTTTGCAGCTGAACCAGTCCTGAAATACCTGGACATGGATTCACCTTTTGTAGTCCAGGCAGATACTAGTGATGTTGCAGTAGGGGAGGTGCTACTTCAGCCAAATGCACACGGGAAGTTGCAACCCTGCGCTTATACCCCTCGAAAGCTAACAGAGACTGAGAGACGATGGACTATTTGGGAAAAGGAAACTTTTGCTGTCCGGTGGGCCTTGATGACCTGGCGTCATTTTTTGGAGGGGGCGAAACACCCTTTTGAGGTATGGACTGATCACAAAAACTTAAGAGGCATTAAAAGAAACCCGGAAACCAGCACAACATTTCAATAGATTCAATTTCACTTTGAAATATGTCCCAGGATGGAAGAATTTTATGGCTGATGCATTGTCCAGACTTCCTCAATATAACGGTTCAAAGCTTGAGTGTTGTCCAACCTGTCATGCCAATGAGAAGTCTCGCCGTTCCTGTTGTCACCAGAAGCCAGACCACTTCCAATTTGGAAGTCACACAAGACCTCGTTACAAAGCTCAAGGGAGCTCTTGAAATTGATGAGTGGTTCCGCCAATATACGGATGAATGTACCGTGAAGGATGGCCTGGCTTGGATTGGTGCTAAATTATATGTTCCCGCAACTATTAGAGCCATGGTCCTTCAACGTGCTCATGACTCTCGCATGGCCGGTCACTTTGGTTTTGTGAAAACCCTGCATCTTGTCAAGAGGCAATTTTGGTGGCCCTCATTGAAAAAAGACATTGACTCTTATGTGGCTAGTTGCCCCACTTGTGCTGGGGCAAAATGTCCTTTTTCTGGAGGAGGGCCAAATGTCAGCCTCTGCTTTGCTGCTTGTTATCGGCTGCCATGAAACGGGGAGGGAGGGCATGGTAATTGGGTGAGGGAAGTAATCTGTACAGGAGGACTGTTAAATGGGGGTTGTTCACATCGTTCGTTTGCGCATGTGGAAAGAGGGGAGTTTCCCGCCAAGACCAACTGTCCAGCATTCCAACCTGATGATGATTTTTGAAGGTATCTCCCACCTGACAGCTGTGGTGATATACGATTGGACTATGGACTGGGGTACCAAGGGGAGGGGAATGAATCATGTATTGATATCTATTGCTTTTGCGCTCTTTTGCTCAGATCAGCTTTGCTTAGTTTCTCATCACTTATAATCAGTAAAAGTACACTTAATTCTGCAAAATGGAGTCGAGTGGTTTCTTTCTTGGTTATTAAGTGAAGGAGCAGTGACAGTCCCCGAGGACCAGGCAAGCAAGAGGTTTTATTCAAACCTGTTCCTAGTGCCAAAATCATCGGGAGATGGAGAGCCATTTTAGACCTAAAGTTCCTAAACCAATCCTTAGTGTATAGACGTTTTAAGATGGCTTCCTTTAAGTCCATTCTGGCAGGGATCCAGGAGTGGGACTACATGGCATCCATTGATCTCACGGAGGCCTACCTGCACATCTCCATCCACCCTGAGCATAGGCGTTTTCTTTGTTTTTCCTTCTTAGGGCTTCACTACCAGTACAGGGCTCTACCGTTGGGTTGGCTTCGGCCTCCAGGACCTTTACTAAGGTGTTAGTGGTAACGGCCACCCATCTGAGGGAGATTCCCATCAGGCTTTTCTCCTACCTGGATGATATCCTTGTCCAGGGGGCGTCTCCTGCTCAGATTAGGTCAGATCTTCAGCAGGTCATTGACACCCTCCAGGACTTAGGGTTCTCGATTAATTTCGAGAAGAGTACTCTCTCCCCATCCACCCGAATCCTACATCTGGGGGCGGTGATTGATTCCCAGCTGGGTTGAGTGTTTCTTTCCCCGGACCGCAGGTCCAGCTTGTTGAAGTTAATTAACCAGATCCGGAAGGATCATTGTGTTCCCGTAGTTCTTCTTTCCAGCTTGCTGGGAAAGTTCATCTCATGCATCGAAGTGGTCCCGTGGACGCAACTAAACGCCAGGACTAGACTAAACGCTCCAATGGAGGCTACTGCCATATCAGAGGGCCGATTCCAGCAACTCGACACTCAAGGTACCAGCGGCGCCGCAGGCTGATGTCTCTCAAGTGTTGGATGTCCCCAGCTTTGCTCAAGGGCTTCGAATTCAGGGAACAACAGTGCCTCATACTGACAACAGACGCCAGCCTGTTCGGTTGTGGGGCAACTGTAGGCTCCGGCCGGTGGCAAAAGAACGACCTTCAACACAACATAAATTGGCTGGAGCTTCGGGCAGTCCACTTTGCCCTACGACGGTTCCAAACCTCAGTAGAAGGTCATCATGTTCTCGTCTTAACAGACAACGTTGCAGCAAAGGCACACATCAATCGACAGGGGGGCACACGGTCCAGGGCGTTGCACACTGAGGCGATGTCGCTGGGATACTGGGCGGAGAAACACCTGCGCTCCATCCGAGCGGAACACATCACTGGCGTCGACAACCATCAGGTGGACTGGCTGAGCCAGGAGACGGTAGACAACGGAGAGTGGAGTCTATCCAAGGACCTCTTCCAGAGGATCGGGAAACTGGTGGTGGACCTGTTCGCCACTCCATCCAACGCTTAGCTGCCGCGGTTCTTCTTTCAGTTCCCAGCTCGAGGAACAGAGGGGGTCAATGCCCTTTGCTCCAAGTGGCCGGTCAGGCTGTTGTATGCTTCCCCCCCCACCTCTCCTTCCCAGGGTCATCCAGAAGGTAGTCAGTGAGCAGGCTGAAGTAATCCTAGTGGCCCCCTACTGGCCCAGGAGGGCTTGGTTCGCGGACCTGCTGAGTCTGTCGGCAGGGAGACCGTGGAGGATTCCCCGGGGGGAGGTGAGATTGCTACAGGATAAGTTGGTCCATCCAGAACCACAGTGGCTCCAACTGGCCATGTGGAGATTGAGCAGTCCGAAAAGGTGATCAGAACCATCGAGGCCTCCCGCAGACAGTCAACCAACAGGATTTACAATTCCACTTGGGAGACATTTGTCTCCTGGTGCCAGGCTGCCCACGTGACCCCCTCCAGGACCACGGTCCCTCAAGTCCTGAATTTTCTTCAGGAGGGTCTGGACAAGGGCCTGTCCCTAGCCACAGTTAGGAGACAGTTGGTGGCACTGCCAACAGTGCTACCTGGGGAGGGGCCCACTCCGCTACCTCGTTTGCCCTTAGTTAAGAGGTTCCTCAAGGGGGCGGCCCACCTTCGTCCACCACCAATCCACAGGTTTCCTACATGGCACCTTCCCACAGTGCTACGGTTCCTTATGGCCGAGCCTTTTGAACCACTCTGGACGGTTAACCGGAAGCTCCTCACTTGCAACAGGTTGTGTTCCTGGTGGCTATCACCTCGGCTAGGCGAGTCACAGAGCTGGGGGCTCTCTCCTCCAGGGAGGATCTATGCACGTTTCACAATAACAGGATAGTGCTACGCCTGGACCCGGCTTTCCTGCCAAAGGTAAACAGGTCTTGCACCGGGCGCAGGAGGTGGTTCTTCTGGAGTTCTGCCCAGACCCGACCAGGGAGCGGGAGCACAGTTGGCACCGTTTAGATGTAAGAAGGGCCTTACGGATTTACCTAAGGCAGACGGCGGACTTTCTTGGTCTGAGGCTCTGTTTGTGTCATTCCCACCCTCATCGCTAGGGAAGAGTGTCTCTCCGTCCACCATTAGTCGGTGGATCCGTCTGGCCATTGCCCTTGCCTATGAGGCGCCGAACTTGCCAGTTCCGGCTGGCATCACGGCCCACTCCACTAGGAGTGCAACCACCTCGGTGGCCTGGGGCCTCCCAGGCCCCTATAGAAGACATCTGCAGGGCAGCAACATGGGCATCCCCATCGCCCTTCATCCGGCACTACAGGCTGGATGCCTTCGCATCTTCCAATGGCCGCAGGGTCCTGCAACAGGTCCTGTTGGATCAGTGAGGGCCCACCCTTGGGACGAAACTTGGGAATGTCCCATCTCTGGACCATCCTGCAAACCCACTCTGGAAAATGACAATTGGTCTTACCTGAACTGTTATTTTAAGAGGTGTTTGCAGGATGGGCCAGTTCCCACCCTAAGTTAGATAGACAGTATTGGGGGTGGAGGTGTCTTCTTTGTGACTTGTTTTCTGCATACTGCATTGAAACTGGAGTCAGAGGAGAGGAGCCCAGAGGCGTGGCTTCAGCTTCAACCCAGTCTCGAGGCCAATTGGCTGTGATAATACCATCTCTGGCCCATCCTGGAAACACCTCTTAAAATAACAGTTCAGGTAACTCTCATTCTAGGGTCAAAACAAGACAAATGAGTACAAAAAAAAATGACAGGACCATTCAAAGAATAAGCATGGATGAGACTAGTGACATACCATAGCTCTTTAAAAAAAGTTCTGTGTTTCATTTGCAAAGTTTAAGTCATAGATACGTACATACACACGGTTAGTCCTCAAGGTAAGATACTAATTGGGGCTGGAATTTCTGTCAATAAGTGGTGCAGTTGTAAAGTATACACCCTGTTTCCCTGAAAATAAGCCCTCCACGGATAATAAGCCCAACCGTGCTTTTGAGCACATGCACTAAAATAAGCCCTCCCTGAAAATATTGCAACATAGGAGCTATGAAGTGACCATGCTCACCGCCTCCTGCACCTCAAAAATACTAAGACCTCCCTGAAAATAAGGCCAAGCACTTATTTGGGGGGGGGGGGGAGAAAATAAGACCATGTCTTATTTTCAGAGAAACACGGTATCATGCAACCACATCACTTAGCTTAGTCAATCCTCATTACCGTTGTTAGCCGAATTGTTAAGCAAATCCTCATATTGACCCAAACCATTCCTAGCTTGGTTGCTCCCAGCCGGATCCCCAATAAGATAAGGCACTGCTTCCTCTTCAATCTGCCTCCCCTGCCATCTCTGTACTTCTGGCTGCCCTGTACAGTGCACTCCTCAGTGGCAGTGCTAGAGCTGAAGTAGACCACCTGGGGTCTACTATCCTCAAGATGTCTATTTCCATTCCTGTGTTGCCACTACTACTGAAGAGTGCTGGCTTGCAGGGCGGCTAGAAGGGCAGAGATAGGGGGAGGGAAATGGCTGTGGGAAGCTGAAGTGTCCCTGTGGTTGCAAATATGGGTTGGCTGCCAAGTGCCCAAATTTTGATCATGCAACCATGGGGGTGCTGCAACAGTCATAGCTTTGACGACTGAGCATAAATACCATTCATTCAGCACAGCCATAACTGTGAGTTGTTGAACCAATTGTTAAGCAAGGACTTCTTGTATATCCAATGGAATACAAGTCTAAAAGCATGACCCATTTGATTATGTTGAAGGACAAAGAGAGAAATGAAAGATTAAAATGCAATGACAGGTTTGAATGTTGGAGATGCCAATTTTGGGTAGTGTCAAGGGGTGCTCTTGGGAAAAACTGACACGGATGTTAAAATGTTAAAGAAATGAGAATGAAAACAGAATAATTGCAAAAAGAAAAAGTACAATCCCATATGAAAAAATATTGGGACACAAATTAATCTCTCAATTAATTTAGTTTTAAGTGGATGTTAGTCATAACTGGAAAGTGGGTAAGTAGTCATAAATGCTGTGAGAATATCAACAAACTGCATGGCTGCAAGTGTAGACTATAAGTGAAGAAATTGTTAAATACATATGTAGTTTATCTACAAAGTGGCAGTTGCTCTACAATTGGAAAATACCCAGGGCAATAGCTGATATAAAACAAAAGGTAGCAAGAGTAAAAATAAATATGAAGGTGGATTAGTTTCGGAAGGTGTCAAAATGTTGAATGAAATGGTATGAAATATGAGACTGAAAAAAATTGAGCTGTACAAGGTAATTTTCTGCAGAACAAGGGATTATGTACCAAGTTTTTGCTCTTCAGCAGGTGATTTAAAAATACGTGCATGCATTGAGAAAGATTATGTTAAACATATTGATTTAGAGAATGCACTGATGTTCCTCAATCCTTTCACCCTGAAGGAACCCTTGACATAATTTTCAGGTCTCTGGAAGCCCTACATAAAAATGGCAAAAAATACAAACACAATACAATTCATTTTTAACTTACACAATCCTTGTTTTACAATGGCACTTAACAGCAAAGCACTATGTCAGCACTTAAGAAACAGTATATAAAAATCCTCACAACTGCAATCACTAGCACTGGAAGGTGTACAAACAAGAAAACAAACAAGCTTTAATTATGACCTCTCATAGAACAGTCATGTATGTGCAAAAACAATTATTGCTTAGTAAATAGTTCAACATTAAACTATAGGTAAGACAGGGCAGTGTGGTGTCCACTTGATATTTATGGTAACTACAGATAAATGCACAAGGAATGTCTGTCTGTCCAAAGAAAGAAAATGGCTATATATAAGACTGCTTCTGCTAAGTGAGAGCTGGGTATATTAGGAGAAACCAAAATTAACTACAGTTTAAATGGGATATTTTGGGTACTTAAGAAGTGATTGTTGCTGACTTTTTCAAGGAGATGACATGTGAATAAATGCAAACTGGATTTTAAAAAAAGTGATTGGTATGAAAATTTATTTAAAGTGGTTTGGTCATATAGAGAGAACAAGACTCAAACTGCAAAATACTGCAAATATATGAAGTGAATGAATCAAGAGGAAGGTGAAGACACAGAAAGCTGCAATGAGATGGAGTGGAGAATCTCCAAATGAAAGAGGAAAGAACTCCGAAGAACAAAAGGCAACGTATGAAGCAGTTGTTAGGCGCAGAGGAAGCAAGGATGGTTTGTAAGAATAGAAAGATAT
Source organism: Thamnophis sirtalis (assembly GCF_051295495.1). Classification (NCBI taxonomy): domain Eukaryota; kingdom Metazoa; phylum Chordata; class Lepidosauria; order Squamata; family Natricidae; genus Thamnophis; species Thamnophis sirtalis. The sequence continues at coordinate 140,997,917 of NW_028261383.1, read as the reverse complement.
GGGGGCGTAAATTAGTTTTAGCTGTTTTCTTTTCTTTGTCTGATCTCAAGCCTTTAATTTTTATGAGCAATTATTTCTACTGGCCACATAATGCTGCTCACCTTAGTAGAAAACAGCATAATGGGTATGATTGTAGATGTACAATGTAAAAATAGAATAGGTAACCTAAATAATAAATAGCAAAAAAAAAAAAATAGTTACTTTTGTTAATTACTTTGAGATAGACTATAGAGTTGTAACCTTTAGAATTTTTAAAAAATGCAAAACCATTTTGTTTTAACTGGTGGTGATAAGAAAAGGAAGAGACAAGAAAACTTCTTTTATTCACTCATTAACTTTGAAACATGTACATATGGAGAAAAGACTACTTTTATTCTGGAAATTAGATGTATTATAAAGCCTAAATGGACTAAAGACTAAAAAGATTAAGTCTGGACATGAGAGCTACTGAAGTCCAGATTACTGTATGTGTCCATTGTAAAATACAAGTAAAACCCACAACTATAAAAACCATAACACATAACCAAAACTTGGTACCTCAGTCATCCCTTCGGTTTCCCCAATCCAAAATATCCTCACTCTGCCTCAGGGTCAGAGTAAAAAGCCATGTCTTCCTGGCCTTTCACAAGCACAATTTACAGATTAGGTTTAATTTCAGAGATTCTCAAATTCTGTGATACCTTGACTCCCTAAAATATCTTTATGACTCCTTTCCTAACAAAACTTGTAACACCAGCAATTAGTTTTATATCAAAGGGATTACTTAACTCAAGGGTGAGCAACTATGGCCCCTTTATGACCTGTGGACCTCAACTCCCAGAATTCCTGAGTCGAGTCCACAGATCCTAAAAGGGCCATAGTGGCCGATTCTTGCATTCACCTATTCCTCACCCCAATAGTCAAATCCTGTCAAAATGGATCTCACTAATGTCTTAATCTAAGTAAAGCAAACTAAATTCTGAGAGGGTGCTGTTTGTACTTACAAGCTTGATTTTTTTTTTTAGTACTACTGTGTCCCACATTATTTTAAGGGACTCTTGGCTGATGGTTTTGTATGGCAGGCCAACCTTTGATGTAGGGAGTGGTACATAGAAGGTCACAATTCTTATTTTTATTGCTCCTGTTTGAGAATCCACACAAAATTAGAGGCAATGGGTAAAATCAGGGCATGCTGAAGACTAAACAAAGTCTAGATTAGATCTCCTGTGATTAAAACAGAAAATTTCTAGTATACAAAAAGGAAAGGAAGTGTAAGAGGAGCTATTGATTGTACAATGGTTTTTAGTAGTCAACAGATCCTTTTCTAGATAGTTGTAGAGCAGGCACTTAATTTATCCTATACATTTGCTCTATATTATTTTTAATAAGATTTATATATAGTCTTTTGAGTTTCAATAACAAGATCAACTAACTGGTCATCCATTGGACTCACCTATTCTTCAAAAATTCTCAAAGATTTTACCAACAGCTCTAAAATAACATGTATAAACTTTCAGGATGTTTATCTCTAGAGAGTTTTACTCTCTGAAGTAAAGGTGCTTTTTTTCAAACCATGTTGAACAACTTCAATTGCTTTCCAAGACAACCTAAAATTCCTGAAAGGTTGAGCAGATGTTTCTTTATGAACATGACCAAGAGCAGAACAGCACTTCTAATCCATAACTATCTCAAATGCTAACAAAGGGTACTATGGTCAATGATATCAAATGTCATTGAACAGATTGAGAGTACTACCACAACCATACATATGTCTCTCTTGGTAAAAGTTTATTAGGGCATTCAAAAGCTACTCCATAATATGGGTCATAATACTTTAAGACAAAAGATTGATACGATCTGAAGAGCAACCAAAATATGGATCATAATACTCAAGTTTCCTCTAAAAGGTCCTCTGAAATTACAGTATCACTATCTCCCTTCTCTAAATACAAAATAAAGGATACAAATATATGATTATTAAAATTAGTTTGGTCCAAAGATGGCTTTTCAATCAAACTGAGAGGGAATTGTTGCTTTTTGTGTCTCATTACTAAGCACCATCCCCAAAATGACAACTTTTATTACATTCATGCCTTACATTTACTTGCAAAGAGTAGTGGGAAGGACACTTTTCTACAAGTGATAATTGAAAGAAAAATACTGACCCACAAGGTATGGCACAATTAGGAAACTGAGGAAGATAATAATAATTATCATATGCTTATTGCTTTAAATTAGGGATATGCAAAATTCAGCAATTCAGGAAGCAAACATTCCAGAGTACTCCTGAGAATTTTGAACCCTATCCAGGCAATGCTAAATCTCTGCTTTGTGAAACATGCCAGTTTTGGGACCATATCGGGAAGTAAATTCCTTGAACTCGAAGTTGTGAGATATGGTGGCCATGATGTCCCTATCTGGATTGCAAAAATTTGCACATTTCTATGCTAAATTATACATTAACTAGCGTTGACCAAAAACAAAGGCAGCATAAAAATCTATTAAGTAAAAAAAGAACATACTTGACTCAAAATAAAAGTATATTTTAGAAATATTTTGTTCTTTAGCATTTTAAGAAAACTTTAAAAAAAAAACCTGTATATTACGCTAGTGTGAAATTGCATATATGTGAACAGTGCAGGACAACAGGTAGAAATAAAATTTGCAAACTAGCACATTGCTATGGTCAATGAGACTTTGTTCAGGCACATTCATTATAAACTACCAAACTTTGTTATCACTGGTAATTAAGCAAAACAATAAGAAAACATGGTAAAATATATCTACGAAATAAAACTGGCTATTCTATCTGATATTAGTCACTGAGAGCCAGGCAGTATACAAGCTTGATACATTATTATATTGATAAGAATCTTTACTTTTTAATCTTTAAAACTAATCTTATGTACAATAACATCTATAGTCACACAATTAGTGTTATATAAAGAATAGTTTACACAAACTAAATGCAACTCTGAAGTATTAAATACATGCTAAAGTTCATTCAAAATCATAAGTGCATATAATTAAAAATGCATTCCATGTTGTGAGCATGGGTAAACAGCTTTGTTATTTGCTTTCCTGGAGAAGCATAATTATCAATGTCTCCTTGGACAAATTTAATTCAAACATCCTAGTTAAACACTGAATTGTATAAAATATTTCCCTTCTCACTGAGGAATCAAAACAAAGAAAAATCAATAAACACTGAGCTGGTAAAAACATAATATGGATAAACAAAGCTTTATACTTTTCTATGCAATCTATTCTGACCTGTGAAGCTAAGGAAGTTTGCTTTATAAAAATTGGCAAAATTAGCTTAATGTATTTGGAGGGAGGGCAATATGATACTCTTCAAATGTACATAATTCCCTTACTCCTCAATCAGCAAAATCCTACTTGTGATTTACAAGAATTGTAATCTAATCTAAATGAAGGATGTTAGGCTGGAAAAGACTGATTTGGGTATTCAGAAGACCCCAAATATATCTATTGTATCTTATCATTCATTGTACCTATCTATATTTTAAAACCTAGACTATTAAAAAAATCCTTGACATGATAACAGTATAAATGTCCATTTAATCACAACCCCAATAAACTGTATTTTGGCAAATCAAATATTGTTTCCCTTGAACTAAAATATTTTACTTTCAACTTATTTAGTTATGTTAATTTAGAAACAGAAACAAAAATTACCTAAGAACAAATTAAGACCATGTAATCTCAACTAACATTTTGCTTGAATACAATATTTACTCGGAAGTTTAAGTTCAATTGAAATTAATTTAAGGCACACTTAAAGTTAAGTGTAGCACTGTGTCAAACAATGCTTTATATGATTTGCACTCTATTAATACTTATTGGAAATAAAATATAATCAATATTATAATTTAAATTATGTAAGCATATAATATGGGTATAATTAAGAGAGATCAGCTCCAGCAATTATCAATTTAGCAAAACCACAGTACAAATAAAGCAACAGTTTCAGTGTCCTTAACCAGTTTTACAGCAAAACTATCAAAATTAAAAATAGCATCCGACATCCAAAAACGAAGATGCCCATTTTAATTTGAAGCACAGAAGCAGGCTTGCACACTAAATTTAAACCACACACTTTTCCACCACCACCACCCCTAACATTCAAGATACAAGGCACCTGCCTTGCTCCAGGTAACTCTACAACTCACCTGGACTGTCTATGGAGAGCAGAGCCCCTTTCCCAACCGAGGCAGAGAAATCCTCCTACGCCAATATTTACTTACAAACGCCACCTTTCCCCAAGTACAACAGGATGAGCTCCCCCACCCCTTTCCTCTGTTTCCTTTGCAGCTTTGGCATTGTTGCATTTCAGGCATCCACCGCCCTGTTTTTTTTTTCTCTCTCTCGAAAAAGTCCCTTCCGAGTCTCTCTTTCCCCGCCGTCTGTTGTTGGTCTGCATGCAGTCGCCCCCCTTCTACCCCCGCCGCGCTCCCCAACCAGCCCTCAAGGCCGGTGTTGGACCAGCGGAGCGATGCCCCTCTCCCCCCCTCGTAAAGGATCGACCCTCCCCAACACCCCCACCCAACCAGGAACCCCCACCCACGACCCCCTCCTCCTCCCTCCCTACCTGGGGTACTGCTGTAGGTGCTGTGGCTCCTGAAGCTGCTCTCCGTGCAATAGCTGGCATCATCCTCGTCCTCCATCTCTTCGGGGTAATCGGAATCGTCGTCGTCGTCCATGACCGCCTCCTCTTCCTCGGAGTCGGGCTTCTCCTCCGCCTCGCCGTCTTCCTCCTCCTCCTCGTCGGACCCCACGCTCTCCTCTTCCTCCTCGTCACTCTCATGATCGTCGTACACTACTTTGCCGCCGCCGCCGCTCCTCCTGGACGAGGCGGCCGCCCTGCTTTGGCTGCTGCTGCTGCTCCGGCTGCCTCCGCCTCCTCCTCCCCCCGCCGCCGCTCCAGCCCTACCCCGGCCCCTACCGCTACTGCCTCCCCCACCAGGGGTGCTGCTGCTGCCGCCGCCTCCCTTCCTCCTGCCGCCCCCCCTGGAGGAGGAGGAGGCGGCGGAGGCCTGGCCAGCTCCGGACCCCCTCGACCTGGGCCCCGCAGCCCCAGTCGCCTGGGCCGAAGCCGCCCACCTGCCCCGGCTGCTGCCCCGCAATCGGGACCTCAGACCCCCAATGGGACCCGGCGGGGCGGGCGGAGCAGGGGTGCTCACCCGAGCGGGGACCGCCGGTGGCTGCTGATGTTTGGGCGGCCTGCCTCGCCGGCCCCGCATCGCTGGGCGCTAGCCGAGGGGAGGGAGGGGGGAGAAGAAGCGAGGGGGCGAGGGCACTCGGGTCCGGCGGGAGGCTGCCGGGAGCCTCCTCCCCGCGGTCGGAGCTCTGGGGGGAGGGAGGGGGCGCCACCGACTTGCGAGGGCCGAAGGCTCAATTCGAATCGCCGGCGTCCCGCTCCGGATCGCCACCGGCCGCCATCTTGTTTCTTCGTCTCTGCCTCGGATCGCTCCGCTCTGACTGGGGGAAGCGGCGGCGGCGGCAGGCCCAGAGCGCCTCACGTGACCGGCTCTCTAGGCTGGCTTTGGCCGCCGGGGGGCGCCCGAGAGTTATCTACGGGGGCAGCGGCTACCCTCGCCTGGCTTCCCAGCCATCTTCGATGCGGAGCGAGCGCCGGTTGCAACCTCTCTTCCATCCTCTCGAGAAGCATCCCGCCTCACAAACCGCCCCAGACACCTGTTAACCCTCCGTAAGGGAGAGCCCCTTTCTACACTCCCCCCCGCCCGTATGTGGTTCACTCCCTCAGCGGGCACCTGATAACGTCGAAGAGTTTTTTTCAAGCCCCGGTTGCTCCGTATTTACTTCCTGGAAATGTTTCAGATTCAGAGCCGTTGCCCATTACAACTGGAACGGATTTCCTTCAGAAATTGTGGGTTCTTCATCCCTGGAGGTATTTAAGAAGAGGCTGGATAGCCATTTGTCTGAAATGGTATAAGGCCAGGGTCTCCTGCTTGAACAGGGGGTTGGACTAGAAGACCTCCAGGGTCCCTTCCCGCTCTTTTCTAATAGTTGGATTGGTTTCTTCGAGCAAGGTTTTGTATGTGTACCCGAAGAAAAGTTTGTAAAGTGTCAGGCTGGTTTCAAGAGAGGTGGCATGGAAATGCAATAGCAAAATTATGCTATGCCTTCCTGGTCAATTACTTTTGTGGGGGGGCGGGGAGAGGAGGAAGGGAAGGAAGGAGGAAAGGAAAGGAAGAATACAAGAAGAAAGGGATGAAATGAAGTAGAAAAGCCCAAACCTCAAACTAAGTCATAATGCACTTTCAAGTGTTTTACATATTCCAAATTTAGGAGACCAACCTTCCCCATGGTAGCTACTTCCTGTATCTATCAAACTATTTGTTAGAGCCATCCTTGACCTACTTGTCTTTCTATATCTGCACACTGAATAGAACCAATTTTGAGAATTTTTTAAATTAAGGATTTTACAAAGAAAATAGAAACTGATCCAAATTAATAAACAATAAAAAAGAAAAGGAAGAAAAGTGCAGAAAAACAAAACCAGAAAGCAGCTTTCAATTTCTCCTTCAGTAAATATAAGCACAATTTCAATATTGTCTATTACCCATTTTTTTTCTAATCATCCAAACCACAACATGAATTCATGCTTTCTGTTTTATGCAAATAATCTTTAAGGTATTCCAGTCAGTCATAAATACATCTTTTCCCCTATTATCATAGATGCAAATTTAGCTACTTCTGCCAGTTCCACCATCATCACCAGCCATTCCTGTTATGGGTAATGTCAAACCTTTCCACTTTTGAGCATATAATGTTTTCACTGTGGTTATCATATGTTAAAAGCATGTTTGTTCTGTGACTTTTTTCTTGCTCCTTCATGTTCATTTTCAGCAAAGATTCAAAGTACCTTTATATATTCTGGGCAATTTCTCTAGTGACAAATACTAATGATGCATTTTATAAAATTCTTAAAGCTATAACATAAAGTGTTCTAAAAAACAATATATTATTTGCCTACAAGCAAATCAATTAGGAAAAAAGATGTGAAACATTTGATTTATAAAACTTTGGATGAGAAACTCAGGATATATTAGGAAGAGAAATAAAGTTCTTTTTTATATTAATCCTCAACTAACCTAGAACTTATTTTAATTCACAAAAATGGAACAGAAGTAACACTATATTAAATTAAACCTCTGGATGGGAAGTCTACGTCCCAAATGAAGATAAAGTAATTTTTTATAAACAACTTATGAAGAGAAAAATTGATTTTTTTCCCCAAAGTACTCCCAGGTCGACTCTCGGGACTGGATTTTTTTCCTATAGATAACTGGTGTTTGGTGGAATTGGAATGGTTTCTCCTCAAATGGGGAGTTCTGTGAAAAATATTAAAATTACTTTAATTAAAATTAAAGCTTGGCAATTTACTAAAGAGTTTTTTTATGGATAGTTATTTGATGTATGGAGTCAGAAGAATGGTAATTCAAGAGAATATAGCTATATTTCAGAAAAACCAGATCCATTTCAAGAAAAGTGTGATTGGAATTTTGAAAAACATGACTACTAAAATTTCAAAAGTTTGGATGGTCAACATTAAAGTTTTGACCAATTACATTCAGTTTTGTAGAACATTGTCATAAAGACAAAAAGGCTATACAAAGAATTGTTTTTGCTTCACAAATTGAAAAATGAAGATTTCCAGTCATTTTTGAGTGGTTAAAAAAAACCCTAGAATCTTTTTCATTTCTTCCTGGGAAATGGGCAAGACTCTTACTTTATTTATTTACATGTATATCCCAAGTTGGGCAAGTTGGGTTGAAAATGATTGGTCCAAAGTCACTTGGCTGGCTTTTGTATCTAAAGTTGGACTGGAACAGTCTCCTGGTTTCTAGGTAGTCCCTTAACAAAAGTGTCTCTCAAGTTTTAATTCAAGCAATCCTACTAGTTCAGCCATTACCAACTTAATGTTGACACCGATCATTTTCCAAATTGGGATAGTATTTCATTTTTACAAGAGCAGAGTAGAATGTTCATATCGTGGGATTTTTCTTACTCCTGGTTACTTACGTTACTTACTGGATACCCTAATACAGTACTGGAGAAAGAGCTCTTGCATAGATAAAATAGCACTCCATGCCAATTCCATCTGCAAACTTGTGCAATTATTTATGAACCTTCCTTAATTAGATGACACTTGAAGTGCAAAGTTACCGTGTCTAGAACAACACCACCTGCTATTCTAATAATCACTGGAAGTCAGACAGCATGTAAATTTAAATAATAATAGAAGATAAATGATTCTGGGTAAATTTCAGTCTGTTCAGTGGCAGAAATTTGTTCGGGCTTTATCAGATAGAAAAACTGAAGGAACGATGAGGATCATCTAGTTTCCACTGAAATTAATATTGAGTCGTTCTGTTAATGGAGATTCTCAATCACCCAGGTCACGGTTGTCCCAAAGGTACTTTTCAAGAGACAACTGGACGTTTTTCTTTGAAGACGTTTCGCTTCTCATCCAAGAAGCTTTTGAAGAACTGAGAAACCAAACATCTACTCTTCTCCCCCCCCCCCGAAAGTCCAGTTGCCTCTTGAAGAAGCAACCTTGAGTCTTTCTGTTGTTCTGGATTTTGGATTGGATTTGGACAAATTGTAGTTTTGATGAGATTTGTGAATATGATCATGCATCTTGAAACCAGTTTATTGAATGAATGATTAAATCTGTTCCTTTTGTCTATTGGGAAAAGCAGTTGTATCGTTTGGACTATTTGTCACATTTTTCTCTGAAACTCTCCCAAACCAGTCTAATGAGTGCCTGCTAATAGACAAGAGACTGTTTGGATAGTGGCGATACATTATTCCCCTTTAGATCTCCAACTATCAGTAAATCATTCTAGTCTCTATCTTAAGCAATGGAACTTGTCAAAGTTACAACTTCTTTTGAGATGGAGCTGAGAACCGAGGTGGCATAGTGGTTAGAGTGTAGTACTGCAAGCTACTTCAGCTGACTGCTAGCTACAGTTCAGCAGTTCAAATCTCACCAGCTCAAGGTTGACTCAGCCTTCCATCTTTCCAAGGTGGGTAAATTGAGGACCCAGATTGTTGGGGGCAATATGCTGATTCTGTAAACTGCTTAGAGAAGGCTGTAAAAGCACTATGAAGCAGTATATAAGTCTAAGTGCTATTGCTACTTTGACTTGCTCTGAGGGTTTCTCTTTTATGTCTTTATGTTCCTCAAGATGTAAGGAGAGCAATTTGCATGACTAAGTTTGAGTTATTACGCTTCTTCTTTCCAGGTCCAGCTTATGTGTAGTTAGTTTATAAAAGCCATCTTTTAAAGATTTTTTTAGAATTTTAAAGACTTTAAAGACGAGGATAACTGTAGAATTTTGAACTCCTGCCACAAGTTCTTACTGCATTTCAGATATAAAGTTAAAAGGTTGTCTTAGAGCAGGCCCAGGTGACATTCACACATTCATGAGTCTCTCCTTAAGAAACTGCATCTTATCCTGAAGTTGTTTCCAGCCCCATGAGCCAGGAAAACATGCATCTGATTTACGGAAGTACCAACTGTGCATTCCATACCTGCTCATACATCCCTTTTTGGTTTGGAATCCAAAGCCTGACACATTCCTGTTGGTTAGTATCAATACATTTTTGTTATACTGCTGTAGAATTGTGAAGTACCGTATTTTTTGGACTATAAGATGCACTGGAGTGTAAGATGCACCAAGATTTCAATGCCCCTGGCCCCAGGAGCATTCTGGAGGCCTCCCAAATCTGCGTGCCGAGTTTTTGTGAAAAACAGGTCCGTTTTTGGCAAAAATGGGATGTGCGGGGCAGGGTTTCAGGAAGGCAAAAATGGCCATATTCAGTCTATAAGACGCGCCAACATTTCCATCTTTTTTTAGGGGGTGAAAATGTGTGTCTTATACTCCGAAAAGTACATTAGTTTTGTTTATAAGCTGCTCAAATTTATGCCATGACAAACTATAAATGTAACTTGTAGAACATCATTGTAGAGACAGTATATTTCCCCTATAACATCATTTGGTATATTTAGTTTAAGAAAGGCCAAATTACGTTATATCTGTAGTCTTCAGATAAGATGATTAATATGACTTAATAGGGAGAAGATAAATGTTCATCAGAGTGAGAAACACCACAAGTATTTCTCTGAAATAGAATAAATGGCTCTTTACAAGAGATTCATAATAATAATTTAATGAAGTTGTGCGAATTTCAAGTAAGCTTTATAACTTCTATGGAATATAAGCCCTTGTCTTCTGGGTGGTTTATTCTCTGTAAATGTTTCAGACTTCCTTCAATCTTGTTCAGTTCTGAGTAAAAATGTACCTAAAAAGTAAAAGTAAAAATTTTAGTCAACAAGTAAACCTGCATTTTAATATATCATTCTTCATGAGAACCACGTAATAACTGTCTATGTAGAATGAGTAAAACAGCAGAGATTTATGTTTTTTGTAGGAATGGGAAGATAGATCTAGTATCCCTGTTGTTTACAATAATTACAATCAATTTCTGCTTGTGATTATGGTATTAACATGGAGGAAAACTTACTTGGGCTCTAACAAACTTGTGTAGCTTTGAAAGCAACCCTCTTGCTTCTGGCAGCATAACAACAACGGTGAAGTGAGCATCTAGTAGGAGGCACAACCAGTCCATAATCTGAAAATAAAGTCAAAATACACAATCACCATGAACATTTTAGTATTTAGCCACTAAAATGCAAGTCAGTCTTCTATGTATACAGAATTTTGTTGTGTACCTACTTGCAGTTCAGTCTTTTAATTTCAGTGTTGAAACTAAAAATTTTCAAGGCAGCATAATTATTACTTTTATTTGTTTGCAATTATCGTAAATCTGTGAAGAATTTACCAAATTAGGTATTTCTATAATTTTAATCTCAGGCAAGAGTGACCTTCACATCAGCGCAAATATATTTCTACTACAATTTCCAATGCCTTTTCTCCCATGAAATATAGAAACATTACAGCAATGCAATCTCACTCATAATCACAGCTAGCTGATCAGTTTGTTACCACACATTTAACTAGAAATATTTTGCTATGCTTTAGTTTTTAACATAGGAAGTACAATTTGGGCTACTAAAAACTAGTTAAAAGTGACATCATATTACAGGATGTTCCCAACACCTATGGTAAATCAAATAAAAACAAAGGCATTATAGGTGAAGCTCTAATGCAATCACTACAGTCAATATGCTTATATTGTTTACAGGATGCCACTCGTGATCTACAAGCAAGACTAGATTTTCTGTATTAATGGTTTCTTCACTTACAGTACAACAATACATTGAATCAAATTTAGCCATCCCATATTAAATTAATAAGAATAAATAGGCCTAAATCTGAATTTACCTGGATTGAATTTAGTAATAGGTGGCAAACAGATCCAATTAATCATTTTCTTAGACAGTCTATTATTACAGTGAGAGCTGGAAAAATTATCTCATTTTTCCAGAGGCACTAAATCTGAGTATGCACCTCTTAAAAGATTTCTTTGGGCATATTTAAGAATAACTTGATAGCTTTCGTAGGAAAAATTCTCTATACCTGTTGTATAGTCAGATGAAGTATTCCAGGGAAGTGTGTGGAAGACTCTTTACTACATTGCACATATACGTACTGAAGATACTGGAGGAATAACTAAAAAGAAAACAATAACATTAGATGTTGCTGAATACAACTGTATATACAAAGATCCTTTCAGTCATTTAAAAAAGAATGAATTGTTTTATTTGGTGGTGTAACTGAGACACCCCATATATTAATAAGCAAAATAAATATTTTCCAGACAAAGTTCCTACAGCAAAGTTCCCCTGACCTTTACGCCTTTGCAGACCACCCCCCGGGTGGGTGGGTGAAGGAGGGGAAGGAGGGGGGATAGTTTTGCATGAGCGGCAGGCAAGTGTGCGCACAGTTCCATTTGCTTGTCTGCTGCTCATGCAAATGAGGATGCACACATACTTGCCCAACACTTCTGTGGCCCAATTCCAAAGGGCTCAAAGCCTGGTAGTGGGCTGCAGCCTGGGGGTTGGGGACCCCTCCCTCCTTTTTTGGAATACAGTAAAGTGAATTTCAGTCTGGATTCTCCTCCCAGATAAAGTCTGATACATACAAAGCAGTCCAGGTGTGGGAGTTAAATTTCTGTTAATTTTATGATGTTCATGTGATTACACAAATATTATTTGTGCATTATTTATATTGACATAATTGAAATTTAACACACATTCATACATAACAGGCATCTCTTCTGCTAGAAGAGAATAAAAATAGTTATCGGCTTACAATAGTTCATTTAGTGACCGTTTTTTACACTTACAACCGGGTATCTTAACATCTTCTGTATCTAAACATTAAACTATCAGATATAAAAGGGACAACTTTAGTGAAGTGTCATAATCAAGTGTAAAATTAATTTGAATTACTGAATTCTGAAGGCACAAACCAATACTTACTATGACTTCCTTTGCCGAGAGGTCTTTCAAATGAGGTAAAATAAATGTTTCACTGTAAGCTGAACAAATAATTGTATTTCTGCATAAGGTAGAGATACTGAGTCAAGGATATACTTCTATTCAGATGTGTCTTATTTTATCCCTTCCCCCCTTTAAAAAAAGTACTTTTAAAATTCAAATATATATATTTTAAATTAACAAGTAAAGCAGCCTTTGTTTGTCAAACAAAGACCTGAATGATCCAAATTACAGAACAACAAGAATCAAAACCTGGGCACTTTGCAAATTAAAACTGCTGGTCCTAACAACAATTCTACCAAGTCTTTCAATCTACCAGAAAGAGAAAAAAATGTGACCAGTCCTTTACCTATATAGATTAGAAAGGGTTAACAGTGATTATGCATGTTGATATTTCTATGCATACATCATGAACGCCAACGTCAATTTTTCAGTGAAGATTTAGCAGAACCAAATAGCAGTATTGCTACTTCTTGATTCAAGAGAAAAGAATTCCTTTCTGCAGACCGCTTAGTGTAGAGAGATAAAGTTGGGACTGAGGAGGATGAGTTAAAAATAAACATATTGAGCAGTGGCTCCTCAAAGAAGGAATGCAATTAAGGAATGCAAAGACTTGTTTGGTCTTTATCTTTGCAATCAGATATTGTAGCAATGCAGCAGAGAACAGTACATGTAATCCTTTACTTTTCAGAGGAATTACTATAAGATTTACTTCTCACTGTATCCATTTGATTCTAGCACAATAGTGGGAGACTTATGGCTCTACAGGTAATTTCCAAAACATCATTCCTGAGTAGACACATTGCCTAAGGTGTGGCTCAAGCAAAATTTTTAATATTCTAGTGTGGTGTGCTAGTAAAGTCTAATCTTGTGGCACTTTGTTGAAAAATAGCCATAAGACAAATGAGGTTAGCAATTAAGACACTTTCAGACTTTAATAAATCTCATACACAACTTTGCTTCAGCTGCATACATATTTTTGTATCAATACTGGTAAAATTTGTTACGGATATGATAAACAATCTAAATACAATCCATAACAAAATCTATTTTCACATATTATTTAGGTCAACCAATTATTTCTATTAAAAACAAGCTACATTGATCGGTATTTCAATATTTTATTTAGACTTTTAAAAAAATACCTTACTATATTTTTTAAACATAGCTATTTCAACAAATGTTCTTTATGCAGTGGTTTCCTAAATGTATACTTTTATGTAAATTTTGGAGCTAAGACTGAAAGAAGTTGCTAGAATTTGTTCATTGCTTTTTGGTGCATTATTACATTTTGCTTCCAATTAATAATAATAATAATGTGTGTGTGTATGTGTGTGTGTGTCAGGGATGTGCAGTCAGGGGAGGCGGGGCCTCACCAGTGTCATGAGGAAAAGAATTTTTAAAGTAATTAAAAAGGCTAAGGTAGTTGCTGCCAGACTCCAGAGTCACAGTGACTCTGAGTCTGCTTAGTGCTAACTGTAGGGGGAGGCGAGAGAACTATGGGCCTCCTTTGCATAAGGAATTTTTTGCCTTTTAACCCTTGCTCAGAGTTAAGCAAGGGTTAAAAGGCAAAAAAATCCTTATGCAAAGGAGGCACGTGATTTTCTCGCCTCCTGATCTGGGAGCAGCAAATGATGCCTTGCTTAAGTAAGTTGCTTTTTTAATTTTTTACATTTTCATCATGGCGGGCGGACAAGAGGAGAATTGAAATCCACAGCTGGAAAAAGTATGTGGATCGGACAGAGGGAGGGGGGGATTCAAAATTATTGTAATTTAATTTGTAATGTTTTATTGTGAGGAATTTGTGTTTCTTTCTTCACAGCGGTGGGGTCGGAGGAGGCGGGGGGTGAGGCGGCGGAGCGTGGCAGCGACGTTCTCACCGCTGTGTCCAACAGGCCAGGGGTCTTGCGTTTATGTCCGCCATAAACGCGAGACGCCTGGCCTGTTGGACACAGCGGTGGCGGGCTGGCACTTGCTTTCTTTTGCCAGGCCCCTCGCACCCGTGTCCAGCCCGCTGGAGCTTGCCGCACTGGGGGAGGAATGGGATGGGTGGGCTGGCTGGCTGGGGAGGGGGGAATCATGGCTGCTCAGGCCCCGTCGGCAGGGCTTTAAAGTCTCAGTGCCGCGTCCACTATAGAGCGGGTCCCGGTACCGCTCTATGTCGGACGCGGCGTCGGGGCTTTGGCGCTTGCCTCACCGGCCATGAAGCTCACCGCACGTCACTGGTGTGTGTGTGTGTGTGTGTATGTATACATACATATGTATACATACATACATACATACATACATATATACACACACACACAGTGTCACAACCCTTGGTATGCCCAAATATGGGAGGGAGCATACTACTTCCTTTTTCTGTCTTTTGGCTCACCCTAGGAGCCATCCAGGCAGAAAGCCATTTTTTTTATGTTGCCTTTGTTACATTTGTGTTGCATTTGTGCTGATAAATAAATAAAGGGAGACTAGTATAGATCTATTTCAAGCTATTTAGCTCTCATCAGCTAGCCATACCCTTACTAGGAATAGAACCTGGGCTGTATTACATATTAGGCAGTTGTATTAGCCACTAAGCACTAATGGAACACACACACACAATTTACATTGTTAAACCACAATAATTCAGAGGCCAAAGACTATATCTGAGGGTTATCATTTTCAATTCAGATTATACTGAATAAGAGGAATAATGATATTTTCTTTTTAATCATTCACATCAAAAATATATTCCAAAAGATACAGTAAAGTTGCTTTGCGTGGCCCAACTGGACATATTTCACTTAGTTCTATTTCTTGGGATTTTTGTATTGTCTGCGTATCACAGCTATCTTCCTCTATGAGTTCAAAAGTGCAGCCATTCTGTACAACTTTAGACAGTTCATCCATTTTGTTGTTTTGAACATTATGAACATGATCTGGTACAAAATCTGAATTCATATTCATCGTTTCAAGGTGGTCATCACCAATGCTACAAAGAAACAAAATGTCCACAGATACTCAAATTAGTTTAAAATGTTATTTAAATCTAATCCTGAAATTGAAACCATAAGAAATCTAAGACAGATTGTTTGCTGTTAAAATAGAACATAGGGAAAAATTAGCTTTTGGCAGGCAAAATTGATAGGGATAATAGTACATCAAGGGTGATAAAAGCCATTATTGGTTAAGTGTTTGAAGATGAATTTTTCTCAATCTGTATCAATTAAAAGAAAAGAATCCACAATCTGGATTTTATAAAAGCGAAATTATTTAGAATTGTGCAGTATTAAGTAGACCTAAATAAATAAGCTTGTAAAATGAAAAGTTCTCCAAAGAAAAAGAGATGATTTATAGTAGCTGTCATTTCTTCAGCTTGTCCACATGCAGATCTAAGACTAGTGTCATCTTTTTAGAGCCTTTTTATAAACACAAATTAAACGGGGGGGGGGGGAACCCCACTATTTCAAAACAAACTTTTGCAAGAACTATTAATACATTTAAGTATAAATGGAAGTATATATATTTACCTCAGAAAAATCTTCAGGCAAGTACAAATAACTGCTTCAGGGATATCAGGAAATTGCTGCAGACAGAGTTGCAAGAGATGTATATCTGTTTTCTCCACTGCAATTGCCATCAGTTCTGGACACATGCTGGAAGATAAAATAGTGAAGTTAACTATGATTGGTTACATAGTCAGCCACATGTTTAGACTGGATTTGGCGTTTGTGTCCACCCTCTGAATCCCTATTATTACTATTATTTTCTCCTGCCCTTGTTTATATATAGAACTCAAGATGATATACATATCGAATACTCCTGGCTTTCTATTTCCCTCACAATAATAACTCTGTGAGGTGGATTGGGGTTGAGAGATAACAACAGGTCCAAAGTTACCCAGCTGGAGGCCTAGAACTCAGCCTCCTGGTTTTTAAGACAGCACCTTCACCATGACACCAAACTAGCACTCTACTATGTTAATGTTTTATTTTTTTTCTGGACGTTTTTCCATACATGTTTTAAAAATTTTCTGGTTTATAACATAACCAAGTCCTGAGAGCTATTGCTACAGAAATGTGAAGCAGGCTGTTTGTTAGAAAATATTAGATATTTATTACCTATAAGAGAGGCCTTGTGTTTGAATTAGTTGTACCAAGCAACTGCGAGGAAAGAATGAAGATTCTGCTTTACATCTATTCACAAGAGCAGATATTATATATCCAACTGAAGCTTGAAAGACTGTCACTGGAGTGCTAGACAAAAACGCCAGTAGTTTTTCTTCTACAGTATTCTGAGAAGCACCCTAAAAAAAAAATATTTTACTTATTTCTTCCAACGTAATTATTTCTTTTGTTGCTAATTAAAATTATTAACTACTGGAGTAGTCACCCAACATGGTTATTGTAAGAGTTTGGTCCATTAATTCTTTTTTTTAAAATTCTTTTTTATTTATTTTCAAAACAAACACAACACATAAAATCTTCCTTCCTACTGTTGAAAGTGTATCAGTTGGTTACAAAAGGTTTTCGTGCATCTCTTCCACAGTCATCAAACATACTTCATATTGACTCAAGTATTTTAACTCAGATATTTATACATATTATCCTTATACCTCCATTTATATTTGACTATAATTATTATTATTATAATTATCATAAAATATACTGAAATTTAATACATAACCACATACTGGCATTTCATTTAATATTTCTAAAATCCTCCAATAACACTGAATCCTTATGTCCTATTCTAGCTAAACATCCATAATATTTAATAACAGACTTTTCTAATCCTCCTTTCCAGATCGCTGTTGGCAATTTTCATCTAGTTTCCTTATATTATACTCATATATATGTATATAGGTTGTCATCATTATCCCTCCTTTATTTGACTATATCCTGTATCATAATATTTTACCCCTAATAATCAAAACTTAACTGTATTTAACTTAATTCACACTGACCAGATTTGTCAATTAACTTAAAAATGCTAATTAATATAATCATGAAATTCATCTTTAATTTGGTTTGCTGATACTTAAAGAATTGCAAATTAACAACTCATTTCACTACACATTTGTACATAGAGAAAATGCCATTAAAGATTGCCACGTCACCCTTTGTTTTCAATATGGAGTGTTCATAATTACCTTAATAATGTTAAGAAGCTGTTCCACTGTCAGGGTACCTTCTTGAGCATTCTTTCTTGATCTCAACTGCAATATTTGACAAAGAAATTAAGATTCTCTGAAACAAGTAGGTAACATTCTTTCAAAACTAGTAATCAAGATTATGTCTTCAATGAGATCTCCATTCTAACAGGAATCCCTGATTCATTTATTATGAAGGTACCATCTGGGCAAGAAAGACATTATCTGATGAAAAGGATCATGTGACCCAGATTGTCTAAGTAATGCATCCAAAGAAAACAGAACTCTGAGGCAAATGAGTTCCTCAAAGAACAGTTTATTAGCTACATCATATTGGCACAACTGGTGAAAGCCGACTCTGAAATTTCCCACCTGATTAAAAGTAAAAGTTGTCCCGTTCCTCCAAGCTGTCCAAGCCAAATGCTGGCCAGTCGCTTGGTTACTTGCTCCTCCTCTGGCCAGCCACCTGTGAGAATGTCCTGAGTTCCCACAGGAAAACTTTGTTTTGGCTACAAAATCCCATCTAATAATTTATTTCCCTCTCACTGTCGTGTGACAATCACCTGAAGCATCCAAGCTGGCTTCAGCCAGGCTCACTTCAAGGTTGATACAGGCATTCTTAACACATATGTCAGCAGTGATTTTACCCACTACAAATGTTAACAAATACATTTAAAAGAGTCCCTTCTATACCACAAAAACTCACGCTCCAGAATGGATGCAAAACAAACTGTGTAATAGGAAGAAATATGATGCCACCGCTGGCCTTGGTTAGATTATGCTGAAATCGTTAATAGAACTGGCTGTGGTTTGGATGCCTCTAATACATCAAACCAAAATTAGGCCCTGAGATGTGCAGGACAAGTCATGCAGAAGTTGAGAAAGTGAGGTGCTGGGGTGTAGTGCAAATGCAGGAAGGCCAGGGAAAGAGGTTGTGAGTGCATGAGAAAGCAAAGAGGCCTGGAAAGGATGTTTGTTTGAGTGTGAATGAAGGAGGATGATCTGTGTATAAGTGAGTGAAGGGGGGAAAGGAGGGTGTCATGTGTGTAAAGCCAGGCTGAGGAGGGGGAGATTTATCTAAGTGCACAACCTTACCTACATGCTTCCCCAATGACCTGGCTAGTGGCAGACTGGCAGGAAAGATTGCAAATGGCAATTTTATGATAACAGGACACTGCAGTCGTTCTTAAATGAGAGCTAGTTGGCAGTTGTGTAACCTTGGGGGCTGTGCAACAGTGGAAAGTTTGAGAACCAATCATAAGTCCCTTGTTAAACACGGTCATAACTCTGAACAGTTGCTGACAAATGGTCATAACTCGAGTTTTGTATGAGTTTTAGTGCTGCCTTAGGAATAAAGCTACCTGGATGACTTAGGGATAATCACTCTCTCTCAACCCTAGGGAGATGGCTACAGCAAACCACTTCCAAAAATCATGCTAAGAAAACAATGTACATGGACTATAAAATGAGTCAAAATCACAAAAAAACAAAAACATCCCTTCCCTCACAACTTCCCGGTTAGGATTAGATCAGTAAATGTTGCTTACTGGATTGTTTGAGGGACACAAGTTAAAATCTGAAGAAATCTTCAACATTATGTGAATATTATGTATTATTACACTATAATTAATTAATCAGCATTTGCCTATCCCAGGTCTTTGGGAAGGACTTGATAGGTGGATAAAAATACCAAATCCAATATGAACTTCTGGCTGACTTGAGATGAACTAAATAATATAAATATTATAGAAATAGAAGAACTGTGGCAAAAGAAAGCAATAGTAATAGGTGCCTTGGGTGCTCTGGCACTGGCAAAGTCACCATCCGTCAATTGCTACAGGCAGCTTTACTCGGAACAGCTTACATCCTGCAGTAATGTATCTGTAACATCATCAAATATCCACATTTGCTTATCCCAGATCCTTGGGAAAGACTCACTAGTCTGACTATCTGGCTGTGTGACAAACCATATTAAAATTGCATTGTAAGATTATGAATCTTATGTGAATATCTCAGCTCAGTTAATACATTTTGTGTTTTGAAAAAAAGAAATGGTGTTCTGAGAATCAAGGCTAGAAAGCCTGGGTTAGCAACCACATTAGAGACTTGTGTGAGGGCTGATGGCAACTGCTTCAGAGGTGCATTAAGAGAGAACAGCTTTTCCACTTGTTCAAAGATGATCCAGCTATTTCTTTCTATTGATGGGAGCCCCCTAGTGATCCCATCAAGAACTGCCATGTGCTGATTGGTTCCAAAATGACAACTTCTACTGCTGTTAAAGAAGGGGAAAAGAAACTTCCATCAAAGTCTATGGAAGGCTTTCCCTAAAAACATGCTGGGGACACTTTTAAAGTTGGGTGACTTTAATACTCCTTTAAACACAAACATGCTGGCTGCATGAATTTTTCTCTGCAGCTTCTGAAATACGCCCCCCCCCCCCATTATATGATGAAGGAGGTTGAAAAAAGGGCAAGAAAAGACTCAAGAAATACTTAGATGAGCCAAAAGCCTTATCATATAACAACAGTAATACAACGATGCATTGGAATATCTGCAAGAAATATAACTGGCTTGCAGGCAAGAATTGGTGGGACCACAAAATAGAGAAAGTAATACCGTCTTTCCCCGAAAATAAGACAGGGTCTTATTTTCTTTTGACCCCCAAAATATTGATTGGGCCTTATTGTTTTGAGGTTGTCGGGTGGCTGCCCTCATGCAAGCGGGTGCTCGAAGAGCCAGGAACAGCCTCAGGACAAACAGCTCTGTTGCGCTGTCGCAGTAGGGCAACATACCAGCCATGAGGTAACCATGCTCATGAGCCGCCACCCGGCAACCCCCCTTTCTAGCCGGGCAGAGAGCCACTCACGGACCCAGTAATATCCCAAGAGGTACTAATCTGCGTGGTGCTCTGCCCTCCCCCCCAGCTTACGCGGCTTGACGCATTCGTGATACCCTTAGGTCAGTGCATTGCGCTCTGCCCGGCTGGAAAGGGAGGTTGCGCGAGCGCCTGTTCCGTCCCCAGCTTGTGTGCCTCCCAGCCTCACCATGCCCTGGTCCAGCTCTCCCTGCAGGGCCAGGGTGCTGCTGCCGCGGCGCTCTGACCATAACCTATTCTCTGGCTTCCAAACTCCGGAGATCCACAGCTGAATCTTCAGGCAGCAGCCGCTCTGGGAGTACGCTCTATGATTGTGGACTGGCTGCCGGCAGAGCGTATTCCCAGAGCGTACAACCATAGAGCGTATTCCCAGAATGGCAACTTTTAGAAGACTCGGCATTCTACCTCCATGCTTTGGAAGCCGCAGAAAAAGCCAGGCAGCGACGACAGCAGAGATGCCCTGGTTCTTCAGGGAGAGTTAAGCAAGGGCATCGTGAGGCTGGGAGGCACACGAGCGGGGAGTGGAAAAGCCACTCGCGCAACCCCCCCTCTTCAGCCATGCAAAGCACCATTCACTGACCTAGGGGCATTCCGAAGGCACCAAGCCGTGGGAGCTGGAGGGTGGCTTATGCGGCCTGGCGATACCCCTAGGTCAGTGAATGGCACTGTGCCCGGCTAGAAAGGGGGTTTGCTGGGCGGTTGCTCGGCTGCTGCAACAGCGCAACCCAGCCATTCGACCCTGACGCTGTGCCCGGCTCTTTGGGGGCCCGCTTGCAAGAGAGCAACTGCCCGGCAACTCCCCTCTCCAGCTGGGCAAAGTACCACTCACTGACCTAGAGGTATCCTAGTGGTGCCAAGCAACGCGATCCTTTGCCCTCCCACCCCATTCCTGTGGTTGGCGCCTTCGGGATACCACTAGGTCGATGAGTGGCACTTTGCCTGGCCGGAAAGGGGGGGGGAGGTTGTCCAGAATGCTTATTTTCGGGGGAGGACTTACATTACAGCTTACATCAATGCAATGAAACATTTAACATCAACTCACAACATCTGCCCATCCCAGATCCTTAGGGAGGACTCAATAGATGAATACAAGTACCAGCTCCAATCTAAACAGCCAGCTGATTATGCAACCAACCATAATAATGTCACATATTCCTTAATTTACCTGGTAATTGTCACATGCTTCTCCTACAACAATACAAACACACATATAACACGCACTCATGCTCTGGGTTGGTAATAAATAGCCTCAGAAATAATGCTATGAGATATAATTCATTAGTTAATTGTATTCCATTTTCTACTGTATACATTTTTAAAATGTTGAAATACATGTTACTATAAAGGCAAATGATATATACATGCACACATTTTGAACCTTTTAAATGCTAGTATACTCAACATATGCAAGGTAAGATCAAGGGCACATTCCTGGAGAAAGAAGTTGCATTTAAGTAAGAGAAAGAGAGTGCTCTGTTCTCATAAATTTTGTATCTCAGAACATCACAAGGGAGAAAAATCAACTCAAGATTTTTCTTTTCTTCCATTTTCAAGCTAATTCTCCATAATCACTAACCCAAGCAACAGCTAGCCATGCCTGAGCACTCATCTTTCTTGATACTGATAAAAACACACAAATGGAAATATGCTAGCTCACATTAATTCCATTAAAATGTATGCTTTCCTGTCCATCCACAAGGTGGCACACTGGCCCTTTGTGGGGAAAACACAATCACATCATCCACCACTGTTTACACAAATCTGGACAATTAACAAAAGCAGTTGAGAATTTTTAGGGTTAAGCGGATGGCTATTAATTGTGGATTCCACTATGCAGTGATCGGTAAAGTAATATTAAGGTAGTAGTATAAAATATTTTGGTCTGAAAATATAGAGTTAATGAGTATGTACATCATAGAAGTTAATTACCAGGCTTAGCCTACATGGAAATTAATTAAGGTTTGACTGGTCATAATTTTTCACATCAAGTTTAGGGAGCATAAATGATTAATTTTGTTTCAAGTCATCTGAAGAAAAACCTTTCAGAAATCAAAAAGGTTGAAAAAAAGCAATTACATAATGCCATATTACTTTAGTATTAATTCAACCATTCAATTTAAGGGCCATGCAACTTCATGAGACCTTGTTATCATTCAGCAAAATCAGAATATTAATAATCTATACTGGGCTGAATATATATAAGAAATTGTATTATACACATAGGAAAGGTAATTAAAAATAATCACATCAAAATAAACATACCGGCCTCTTAGATTCATCTTTAGCAGCTTTATCAGGTTCGGCACAGATTATGCCATCTTCCTGAAGCCTATTCCAATCAACAGGCAGAGTTTTCATTTCTGGAAAAGAATTTTATTTCAAAGAATGCAAAATTTTTCTTGTTATGTTTCTTTCCACCCCCACCCCCAACGCAAACAGCCAGGTTCCTGGCAATTTGTTCATCTTCTGACTCAAAAATGTACAAGAAAATATACATTTTGATCATATGTTTCAAAAAGTTTTTATTTAGGATCCTGTGATGACAAAATTTCTGTCATCCAGTTCTAAAGAGCCTGCATTTTGTCATTCAGAAAATATTCAATTAGATATTCTTTCACCTTATAGAAGATTACCTGTATTATTTAATTGGATTCTTTCCCCTGATTCTTAGTAGAAATAATACTGCAGTGTTAAAAGAAATATAAGCAGCAAGAAATAGACCTTGGTCCTAAAAACTAAACATGCAATTTCCTTCAGGGTTCTGTGTGTCCTTTAAAAAATGATGTGGGTACTTTTAAAAAGGTGCTGCACTCCCACATATTCTAGAATACCTCTTCTGAAACATTTTTAAAGCTTGCCCAATCCTTTTTTTTTAATGCTGGCCTCCCACAGCTTCAAAGTCCTGCATGAACTTCCTCATATTTGCCTGTTCTCTTCTTCCACAGTGCAAATTTCTCCTCCCCTTTAAGTTGTAAGCTGGTCAGTAGCTCCCTTTCCTTATCATTTAAAGAACCATAAACACAGATGAACTTCAATCATTAAGAAACCGTTTTATTGGGGCATTTTAAAATCAATTCAGAATTTTCAATTAATTGACTAATAAATATTACAGTTGGTTATATTTAAGAAATAAGCAGGAAAATTGTCACCAGTTTTATTAATTGCATTCTTAGAACTTGGAGGAAGTCATTATAGCTTTAGTACTAAAAAGCCTGAGAACTAGGCCTTCTAATTTCCCCCCCTCTTTATGACCCTGTAATCCCTTTTATTGGGGTGAAGTCAGGGAGACTAAATGGAGCTGAGGGTTTACGGCTCAGATGCCTTTCTTGATGCCTATGCGGCATTCACAGCAGATATCTTTTCCTTGTATCCTGATAAAGGAACATTTGTTGCTACCTAGGATTGAACTCTCAACCTTCTGAATGGGAGGTGAGCATCTTCACCTCTAGGCCACCACACTACTCAACTATGCCTTATACTAATAAGCAAAGCATAATATAAATTCTTTTGGTTTTAACTGTTTTTAACTGTTCAGAGGGTGCTGTACATAAGTGCTACTGCTATTGCTATAATTGAAAAATATTGCAGTCAAATTCCTACCAGAAACATATGTATCCTTGCTTTTTCCAACTGCAGCAGCCAAAGAGGATGTTTTGCACTTGTATAGGATTACTTCTAATTCTCTGCCGTGTATTATGAATAGCTTATCATTGTAAGCCCAACACTGAAATAAAGAAATACACATAGTTTTTATATATTAGGCAGAAATAGTTAGTGAATATATAGACTTTCAACTTTTATATTTTTTATAATAATTGAAGGTGCCTTTGGGTTGGAGAGAGTAATTAATGATTAACTTTTCAGAAGAAATTAAATAACAAAATGCGACCTCTATATTTTATACACTAGAAAAGGAACCCATCTTGCCTGGTGTTTTGCAACTTGCCAATTTTAACATTATTTGTTTAATCTCTACTGTGGATAGAGGAGCAAATAAAAATGTTTTTTTGTAAATCATCTAAATGCATTAAATTAATTTCATTTTAATCAGAAAGGATTTACATTGGAGCTATGTTTGTTTGTTTAGTGTATGGCATCATACATGGATGGAGCTATGTTAGCCAGGAGAGAGGGAAAGCTATCTGCAACTCAATCTCTTCATTATTACCTGGTCTCTTATTACCGCAGTAGTATCTTGCTCTATTGAAACTGGGATTTAAGTCTTCGATTGTTACCTGTCCTAATGACAGGATCCTGGATATAAAGTATCAATAAAAGGCTTAGGAGGGAGATGCCCATTATCAAAGTTGCATGTCTTTTTTTTCAGACCCAAAATGTAGCTTTTTTTGACATATTATATTATACAATTTTAAAAATATTTTTAAAGTAGGAAAAAATGGCTTATGGCTCTGCCTTCTATATATTTTGTAGCTGTATCCATTGCCTTGCTGAATATTCAAATTATGAAGATAATTGTCCAAAATGACTTGCCTCCAAAATAATGTAATTTGAAAATGGAACTATCCACTTTCCTTGTTCCTGAGGCTTAGATATGCTTCTTTTAATTTTTTAGTATTGAACATTTTTTCCTTTTTGAGGCCAGATTTCATTCTTCCAGCAACTTTTAGATATGTCAGCCATGGTACATTCCAGCCTTTGCCCAGTAATCTTTACTTCGTCTTTAATTTATTCATGGGTCTGAGTGGACCATTTTTGGATATGCAATTTACACTTTTCTTACTGTAATTATTTCCAACATGAAAACCATTTAGGTGAGAAGCTAATAGTGATATATTTGGATTTACTATTTTCCTTATAGAGGTGCATACTTTTATCAAGCTTTGTCTTATAATGTGTACTTTTAGGTTTTTATCCTATTTTGTGTTGGGAAACTGCCAGCAAGACTGGATGGAGGAATCAAGCAGGGACCCAGCTTGGAATCTTTGCACAGTTGCATAAGCTTGATCTCCCATAAGATCAAGACCATAAGTTTTAGCTGGTCCTTCCCAGGGGAGATTCTTGTAACTTGGATAGAGAACAATAAAATTGCTTATAGTTCTTCATGGGCGGCTCTGGTTGCTTGTACCTGACATTACTGTTTCTGTACCAGAAACATCTATGGAACCCATTAGTTAGGCCAGCTCCTTCCAATATTGGTGTTCTGTTGCTCTAGGATTTTATTTCACAAAATCTTTTGGCTAATATTATGTAGGAGTTGTTCTTATCACTTTCCAAAAATATCTGTAGATACTAACACAGTAGGCTTTATTATAACCTATCCACAAATACTTAATTTTGGAATGCAATACATTCATCATCGTAGATTTCTGATAAACTCTGTTACTTGATTTAAAAACATTCTTCTTGTAATTGCCTTCATGGTGTCCCATTTTATAGTCAACAATCATAAAGCTGTCACTTTGGGGAAAAAAGATTGCCCACATTCTGGGGCAAACATTTTATTTGGAATTATATAGCAAATTAGAATTAAATAAATTGGATTTTGACATTCAAATTAAAGCCCAAAATTATTGGAGCAAATAAATAAGTTTTGTTAATTGATGCTTAATACCCCAAATATCATTAGTCCACAATTTATAAATTGTTTAATGATGATTTAAAGTTAGAATGGTCTTGGGAAAAATGATTTACAACCTGTCCTAAAAGTTACTACGGGTAGTCCTCGACTTTCCACAATTGAGCCAGGAATTTATGTGGCTAAGTAAGAAATTTGTTAAGTGAATTTTGTCCCATTTTACAACTTTTCTCAAATTTGTTAAGTGAATAACTGCAATTCTTAAATTAGTATTACGGTGGTTATGTGAATTTGACATACATACATATATACAAACATACAAACATACATACATACATATATGGAGGGAGGGAGGAAGGGAAATGTTATACTGTTATCACCAAAAATCTGTATTGGTTTTAAATAAAATGGCTACCCCTTTTGACTTGCTAGGCCCTCCCACCAAAAAAATCTTTTAAAATCTTATCTGATGTATGATTCCTGTAAAAAGACCACTGATTGAGATCCCTTCTCCCAACACACGTAGATAATATGTGAATTAATAGTTTAACAGATCTAATTTAAGAGCATTATGCTGAATGAAACCCAGGTCCTTGCTTTTCAGTTTACATTGTCCTTATATTAATTGTAATTATTTTTTAATTTTTTCCTCCACCACTCATGTCTTTCTTCAATGCCAAGTGTCTCAGTCATCCTTGACTCATTCAAGTAAGGCTTAATTCTTTGTCTGCTCAGGGAAATACCCTTCATAGTCATCCTTTTATTGCTCATTTTGCCTATTAGTTAGCAAAAATAATCTGAAAAGCTGAGTTGGGACGATGCTTGGTCTAACCCGTCAAATTTCACTTTATAAAATAATGAAATTCACCGCTTTGTTACATTACATAACAGCTATATTCACATGGGATAAACAACCTTTATCAAGCTGTATTTGATTTTGAATGGAATCCTGATAGCAGCACTCTCTAAAAAATGATGAAGCCATGGCAAAGTGAAAGCTGATTTAATTTATTTTCAATTAACAGTTACTGAATTAAATATATTAAATGTGCTAATTCCCCATATATTAAACTATTTCCCTCATCAATCAAATTAAAAATTGTATTTTGCTAAAACATTTGAAAGATCACAGCTATGATTTTGTAACCCCCATGGGACACAGAGGTTTCTGATAGGATAACCCTTGGCAAAACTAATGTATAATGCGTTTCCCTCTGTCTTCTGGGTGACTGATTGACTTTGGAAGCATTGTTGTGGGTTTACACACCTTGAGTTTTATATATAAAACATCTGATTTAGTGCAGCAAACGGATAATTTTTTTTTCTAAGTGAGGCAAATAGTGCTGCCAAAAAAGCCAACACAATGCTAGGCTGCATAAACAGTGTTAATATCACTTCATAATGCCTTGTTAAGGCCATACTTGGAATACTGCATTCAGTTTTGATCACCACAATGTAAAAAAGATGTGGAGACTCTAGAAACAATGCAGAGAAGAGCATCAAAGATGATTATGGGACTGGAGGCTAAAACATGAAGAACAGCTTCTGGAACTGGATATGTCTAGTCTTATGAAAAGAGGGCTAGGGGAGATGATAGCAGAGCTCCAATATCTTAGGGGCTATCACAAAGAAGAGGGAGTCAAACTGTTCTCCAAAGCACCTGAGGGTAGAACAAGAAGCAATGGATGGAAACTAATCAAAGAGAAAAGCAACTCAGAACTAAGTAGATGTTGGATAACCATTTTTCTGAAGCAGTGTAGGGTTTCCTGCCTAAGCAGGGGGTTGGACTAGAAGACCTCCAAAGTCCCTTCCAACTCGGTTATTCTATTCTATTCTATCCTATCCTTTCATATCCTAAATGTGTTTTATAATCCAGTGCATTCAAAGTCAAAACTTAATAACAATTCTGAATCCAAATGATAAAGAAAATAGAATGCAGAAAAGCACTTCCAAATATATGGATGTAAACTGTTTCATTTCCTCCCCACGAGATGCTGCTACAGGACACTGTATGCCAAAACAACTAGACACGGACAGTTTTTTTCCCTTGTGTCATCACTGTGCTGAACACCTAATTCCCACAATACTGTCTTATGTATATTTTACCCATGCAATATGGCTGTACTACTATTATCCTTCTCATCTTTTCTACTACCTTCTCTTATTGGTATCAATAAGATTATTATTACTCTGCTGTATATTGAGAGCTTCTGCACTGGAGACAAATTATTTCTGTGCCTAACCATACTTAGCCAAATAAAGTATGCTGTGCTGTTCTATTCTCTATTAGCAAAATAAGAAAAAGGCGCACCTAGGCTTGAGATTCACTTATGCTAATGGCTTAATATATTTATTGGCAAAATGGGAAAAATTTAAAACACTGACTTAAACTATCTCTTTTTAATAAGCATGGATTTCTATTATGACAGAATTGCTATAGATATGTTAAAATCAAGTAACTGGTCTCAGCTTACTTGTCCTGTTGTTCCTTGTGGCAAATCTTTTGATGCTTCCAGAGTTTGAAACTTAATATTCCATATTGAAAAGCAGTCTACCAAGAGGAAAGACAAAATTTATCAAACTGTGTGCGATTTACATATGCATAGTTCTCATTTATAAAATGTCACTTGGAAACTAATTAAAAGTATTCTGGCAATAAACCGTGTCCCCAAAGTAATTAACACATCAGATCATTCTTGTTGAATGCTATTAATAATCAAGTGTCTCATTTCAATAGGGCAGAGACGGGCAATCAATTTCCCCAGAGGCCACATGAGAAACTGAGACTAGTGTGGATGGCTGATGCCCTGCCCCCTTCCCCCAAGATGCTGCACCACTATCCCTGCTGTTGCTGACACTATGGCCCCTCTCCACTAGTGTGGGCAACTCAGATTGCCCAGGGGCCAGATGTGGTTGTGGACTGCAAAATGCCCAGGTCTACACTAGAGCATTGGAAAGAAAACAATATTCAAATAATGTTTTATGGAATCAGTGTCTCATTAAACATGAGTTATCAGATCAAAATAATCCATATCTCTTTTTCTACCACCTTATAGAATCTTCCCTGACTTCCTTCATTGTTGACGATTATCAGCAAGTTCCAATCAGGTTCCATTATTTTTTAATTCTACATTTTGTGTTGCAAACAATGTAACTTGAGGTCCTTATTGTTAATGCTTTTCCAAATGTCTCTTGGATGTTTTCCTTTTGTTTTGATCCAATTCTTAAGCTAAGTTATTTTAGTCCAATTGTTCAATGGTTTACCTTTGACATTACTTTCTGAGGAATCCAGGCCTCCTGTTACAGCAATATGGTCTTCATCAAGAATCACAATTGAAGTTCCTTTAAGAATATTTCCACCCACACTGAGTCTGAGTAGAATTGATTTTGGTAAAATCTGTGTTTCTGCTGTTTTACTCTCTTGTAGCGGCACCAGAATCTTATACACACAGCCATTGGAATCTGTGTACAAAATCAAGTCACATCTTGATTTACAATAATATGAAAACTAGAACTGACACTTAATACAGATCTATGAACTTCGTCCATTGGTATAGCCATCCCTTTTCTTCCCTCTGCTATGAGTGACCTACAGTATGTAGTGCATGTATACACTACACAAGCCTAAGCTAAGAAATTATAATCAAAGAATTAAAAATAATATGTATGCCACTTGCCAGAGTACTTCCAAGAGCTGAAAAAATGTATTTCCCTGCCATGTGTTTCATGGTAAAACCCTATAGTAATATAGCTGGCCAAACATTTACATACCTCCTCCCAGAGATTCTAAAGCAGCTTTAAATATTTAATATCTAAAGCAGCAATTAAAAGTAAAATAAATACTATTGTCTTGTAATATTGATCCATATCATGCACTATGATATCTTCTTTCTTGCTTGGTATATGGGAATTCTGCTGGTGTAATTTGTAAACCATAGTTTATGTTTAATGTTATGTGGGAACCAGATCATTATGACTTCCCCAAAGGCCCAAGACTACTAAAATAATGTTTAGCATCATGTGTAAATCTAATCATAGTGTCCAGAACTAAATGCATTTTATATGCTTATGTGACTGTAACAGAAAATAAGACCATTTATAACTACTGACTGATAAAGCAGAAAGAATACACAAAGCACACACTCAGGGCTTTTTTGGTATCTAAAGTAACATTGTCTATGATATATTAAACTGGGACTCTGCTTTAAAAACAAAATTGGAAAATACAGTTATACTTACACAAGCAAAAGAGTGTGATAACTTTGTTTTTCAAATATGCCGCAAAACTCAACGGAGTAGATGACCCAGCTCCTTGTTCAAATTTAAACTTCTGAAGGGTATATGGATTGCAATGCTGCACATATATGAAGTAATTCCCATCCTGAAAATAAAGGCTTTTTAAAATATCCACATCTATCTCGATAAAGTATCACAAAAGGAAGATAATAGTTTACATCACATACCCAAAGTAACTGAAACCCCAATTAAATAACAGAAATGATAATCCAATGGGAAACACATGCCAATATAGTCATTATAAAAAAAGCAGTGTCAAAGAAAAACAGTCTAAACAATGTATAGGTAGTCCTTGACCAATGACTATTATTGGGATTGGAAC
Source organism: Thamnophis sirtalis (assembly GCF_051295495.1). Classification (NCBI taxonomy): domain Eukaryota; kingdom Metazoa; phylum Chordata; class Lepidosauria; order Squamata; family Natricidae; genus Thamnophis; species Thamnophis sirtalis. Next base: position 140,967,261 of record NW_028261383.1, on the reverse strand, counting down.
TTCCATTGCTAAGCAAAGTAATTGTTAAATACATCATGCCTGATCCTATTCAATGTTCCCTCTACACTGTGTGGCTGCGTAGCCACGCACGTAACAAGAAAACACCGCGCAGAAGTTTCAAACTGCCCCACAGTTTTTTAATGTCTTAAAATATGACTGAAAATATCCCCCCTCTCTCCCTTCTCTCTCTGCACCGAACTCTTCTCCATCTGGTGATTGGTGAAATCAAGGAAGACTGCCCGGAGACCGATGACGCTGCAGAAGGGAGAATTTCCATTGGTCCTCTGGGGCTTCGTCGGTTCCTGGGAAAACGCGATTCACGGGTTGTACCCTGTGTTTCTCTGCACATCCGGGGTTTCTCAGGCATTGCGTCATCTGAAGTCCCGTTCTGGGCTCGGCAGTCTTTCTGCGATGCCTTCGCTTTGCGGAGAGAGGAAAGCAGCGTGGAGTTGGACTGCCTGAGCCAAAGGGGTCCACGAGATCTTGAGACTTGATTTTTGAGCAGTACCAATCCATTCCACTTTTCCATTTCCTTTTCTGTCCTTCTATTTTCCTTTCCTTTCCCTTTCTTTCTTTTCCATTTCCTTTCCTTTTTCCTTTCCTTTTTTCCTTCCTTCTTTTCCATTTCCTTTCCTTTCGCCTTTCCTTCTTTTCCATTTCCTTTCCTTTCTCTTTTCCTTTCCTTATTTCCTTTTCTTTTCCCTTTCCTTCCCTTTCCCTCCCTTCATTCTTTCCTTCTTTCCCATTTCCTTTCCTTTCCTTCTTTCCCATTTCCTTTCCTTTCCCTCCCCCTTCCTTCCCTTCCTGGGGGTGTGAGGGAGAGGGAGGGGACCCTTTTCCTCCTTGCCCCCCATCCCAACATCTGCTCTGAAGGCAATTATGGCTAAAAAAAAATTCGGGTGCTCAGGCATGATAATGTGCCGCTCAAACACTAGACTTTTCCGCACACACTGAAAAAAAATTAGAGGGAACATTGATCCTATTACCTGTTTTTTTGGTCACAGATCTTAAGGGAATCACCATGGTAGTTAAGCAATCATGTGACTGTTAAGCAAATCTGGCTTCCCCCATCAACTTTGCTTGTCGGAAGCCAGCTGGGAGGTTACAAATAGTGATCATGTGACTGCAGTTAACTGCAATGGTTGTTAAATGATCAACTAGTTGTAAGTCAATTTTTCCCCCAGTATCATCGTAATTTTGAGGGGTTGCCAAACAAGTGGACATCAGTCAAGAACTAGCTGCAAAGTTTCTTTTATCTTTGTATCTGTAAGAATCAGGAAGATGAACCAAACAGAAAAATTCTATCCTCTTCCACCCAAGACAAGGCCTGGTTCATAAATATGGTATTTTAGCAGAATAATTTCTTAAAAATTCAATCTGGTAAATTACGGTGCTCAATAACAGAAAATAGCTTTTCTACATTTGAAGACTGCTTCACTATATTGTTTAAAAATATTCCATTAATTATCTAGTGCACATTAATATTTCCAGAGAGGTCAGTTGATCAGATCTGTAACACTGACATTGAATTTTTCAAAAATGAAGAAACACTTGATTATTATAGATTATCTGAACATTTGATCAAATCTTTAGTCCTCATAAAACTTCCAAGAGTCATCTGACTGCAGCAGGATATAAATGCAATAAAAATAAAGAAATAAAACAAAGTTCTCAAATATGTCTCTGGTGATTAAATTAATACTATTCAGCCTTCAGAAAGTCAGTATCTGTTGATAATGAGAAATAGAGCTGAACATTTTTATACCAATGTCCAAGGACTGGGAACTCTGTCACAACACTTACTGCACTGATATAAATGAAAGATACATCAATAATAAAACAATACATCAAGAATGGAACATACAGCTATTATCTTACTAGAAACAGCAGCCTTGCCAAATTCATAAAGTATCTATCATTTGACTACAACTATCTATAACACTCACCTGCTCAGTAATAAATAAAATAACTCTCTTTTCAACTCCAATTAAAGCATTGCTCCACCTAAAAATAAAATACATGGTTATCGCTATAGGGGAAAATGCAATCAAATAAAGTATCGGACATTATTGCAACTACCTAGCATTGTATGTTATGGATTGGGGTCAAGATAAGGTAATATCATGGGGATTTAGCAGAAAGAAGAGGAATCTTCTGTGATTACATTCAAGCAAGGAAAGAATCTCAATTCCTTCTTTTGAGGGATTCAAAATGATGAAATATCAGGATCACTACTTACATTTTGAATTTTAAAGCTACTACAGGGAATGGCACTCACCTAATAACTTCATTAGAAATAACATTTTCAACTTCTTGTTTTGGATCTGCTAGCAAAGCATCCAAATTTTTAACAGCTCCACCCTTGAACAGAACTAAGGGCTCAGTGTGTGGTAATGAATGTATCCGATATACATCTGATGATAGCTGAAAGATAATTTTAAAAAAAATGAAATGAGACATATACTCATATATACGTATGGCTACAAATGAAATATTTATTGTCAAAATAAATATTTATTCTAAATGATAATTTTTCTTCATCCAGCTTCAATAATCTTATGCTCCTAATGAGCAGGGTAAGTTTCATTCCAATTCTCTAGATAAGTGAATCTGCACAAGATTCATGTCACTTGCTCTTCATTCACTTTTCCAAAATGGAAATATTTTCTTGTTTCAGGAAAACAAATCTGATTATGATTTGAAAGAAGAAAGGAAGGAAGGAAGGAAGGAAGGAAGGAAGGAAGGAAGGAAGGAAGGAAGGAAGGAAGGAAGGAAGGAAGGAAGGACGGACGGAAGGAAGGATAGAAAGATAGAAAGAATCTTCACTGGCAAAAGGATCCTACTCAATTGAGCTGATCCGCTTCTTTATTTAATCTGGTCTTTAGGTCCCTGTTTTGATGAAGGACATCCCACTGTGATGTGTAAAAAAACAAACCAGTTTTATGGTCATGGACCAGCAAAGGGAGGGAGAGGAGAAAGAAAAATTGTCATTTTACTGATTCCTTATAACTCTGCAATTCTCTACACAATTCTGCATAATATGAACAGCTTTTCTCCACAGCAGGTTTTGAACTGAAGGAAAAATATAACTAAAAATAATCATTGCAAGCAAAAATCCACAACTTCCTTTACTAGAATCTTTTGTTGAATTCAGGGTTCAGCTGCACGAAACAATTACTTTAAAATATATTATCAGTACTTACTGTGGCTTTAAAAACTTTATCCAAGTCAGTATCATCTTCTTTCCAGATCTGTAAAACCTTTTAAAATTTACAGAATTACCATTTTAAAAAGATCACAATGAAGTGTTTGCTAACTATCCCTCATGAAGCTTGGAGAAAATCAAATGCTTTTGAGATATATTTAAGATGATCAATCTTGAAGTATTTGATTTTAATGGCACACAAAAGTATTTGGCTGAAGAACTGAAATATATCCACATATACCCTGGTAAAAATAAAGGAGTCCCCATGGACTTTACTCTGCCAGTCATTGCCAACTATAGAGGGTAGTGCTCCTCTCTGTTTCAATGCCATTGAACCAGCGTTGCCTGAAGACATTTCTGCAGTCACATGGCCAGAATGACATCACGAAGCACTGTTACTTTCCCACCAAAGGGTTACCTATTTATCTACTCGCATTTGCATGCTTTCGAACTGCCAGGTCAGCAGGATGGGAGTTCACCCCATCGCGTGGTGCTTGGGTCTCAAATTTGGGCTGCTGGTTTTCCAGCTGACAAGTCCAGCATCTTTAATCATTGAGTCACCATGTTGCCTATATATTCTGGAGCGGCATCCAATACATACATGAATTAAACGCATGAAAGACAGGCAAAGAGATAAAGATGCAGTTTTGCTTTTCGTTCTTCTACTGACTTCCTAGACAAGAGAACTCATTCCCATAAACATTTTGTTTCTTATCTAGGATTTCAACTTCACTTTACTAAGGAATAAAATATCAACTCAATGGAAACATAGACGACACTTTAAGCATACCTACAGCATGCAATGTCACAACATATTTATTTACATAGGCATTTCCTTTTCTCTTTTCATCTTTCCTAGAAAGGGAAAGTACTCGAAAATGGAAACAAACTTTAAATAAAACCTATCATTAACTTCTGATATGGTTCAATAAAACACTGATAAAATTGGTTTATGCCCACAATCATATGGATTAGATATCATACCTTGTCATCATGAACAAGAATGAATTCTTCTGTTTCATAGTTCCATGTGGCTGGACATGAAATTGTTTGCCCTTGTTTGACTGACCAGCAACCCAGTGGTTTTTGATCAGATACCTTGAAAAAAAAGAAAGATCCAAATAAAATGGGCTGCTCAGTAACACAGCAGTAATTAAGGAAACCAGAATAAAATATCACATGATTCTGAGTTCAAGTACATGATTTGGAGCTACTACGAAAAAAATCAATATCATTTTGAAACATTTAATAAAAATGAAATATGGATTAATTTTTAAATTGTAAGAATCATAAGATATATTATTTTATTTTACATAATATCTGGACCCGACTGTGTTCAAAATGGGTATTTCAAAATTATTCCACAATTCAGATACATAACTAATGCTAACTTTCATTTTACTTTTTAATTCCTTATAGAATTTAATTGTTAAACTATTTAAGAGCTGTATCTCTTAAGGATATCAATTTGCAAGTATCTTGGAGACTTCTAGTATCCAGGCTAGATTGTTTGGTTAGTATATGCCCAGTTGCATTCATTGACAACTTTAGTTTGCATGAATGTAGGCAAAATAAGCCCCAAAATGTGAGCCTCAGTAAATCCCACTATCTAAAATTATTAGAATTATATTTGAGTATAAGTAGTTTTTTCATATTACAATCTTTGCCTGTGTATTTTATGCATTTCAATACCATTTTCTGACGTTTTTACAAAGGCCCATTGCATGAATCTCTGGTCTAATTGAAGAAAACAATATTTCAAGAACCAGATTAAAGAAAGCAAAGGCCATACAGGTACTCTTCAACTTACAACCACAATTGAGCCCAAAATTTCCACTTCTGAGCAAGACAATTAAGTGAGTTTTGCCCCATTTTACAATTTTTCTCATCACAACTGTTAAGTGAATCATGGCATTTATTAAGTTAGTAACCCAGTTGTTAAGTAAATCTGGTCACAAATGATGATGACCTTGGGACACTGCAAGCGTTTTAAATACATGCCAGGTGCCAAGTGTCCAAATTTTGATCGTTTGAAGCTGCAAAGCCTTATAATATTGGTTAAAAACAATGCTAAAACATCTTTAAAAAATTTAAAAATTAGAATAAATGGTATGCATCTGTGTGCCTGTATGCAGAATACAAATAGTCCTCTACTTGTTATCACAATTGAGCCAGAGTTTATGTTGGTAAGTGAGAAATTTGTTAAGTGAATTTTGCTCATTTTACGACTTTTGTTAAATCAGTAACCCGGTTGTGAAGTGAATCTGGCTTTTTTCTGACTTTGCTTGTCAGAAGGTCGTAAAAGAGGATCACGTGACTATGGGACATGGCAACTGTCATAAATATAAACCAGTTATGAAGAATTCAAATGTAAATCAAGTGAATACGGGGATGCTGCAACGGTCATAATCACTCGTCAGTGCTGTGGTAACTTTGGTCACTAAATGAACTGTTGTAAGTTGAGAACTACCTGTAGTGGAAAATGGGACCACTTGCCACAGCCAACTCACCATGGTCAACTCATCACAGCCAACTCGCTGTGGGACATCTCACTATGGGTCAATTTAACAATTCTATTTAATGATTCAAAATAAATAAAAAATATTTTAATGTTTGTCATTCACATTTCATTCTGTCCCTCCTTTCTTTCATGATTCTATTTCACCATTTCTTTGACATTAGTGTAACTCTTGTCCCACACCGAGTTGTCCTGAGGCGAGATGGCCTTGGTCAGTTGTCTTGCAGCGAGTTGGCCATGGCAAGTTGGCCATGGCGAATAGTCACAGACCGCAACTGTCGCCTTCCCCAAGCCCAGGACTTCGGTGCCCAGAATCCCCAGTCCAACAGAAGCGGCTTCAAGTTGTCATTTCACGTGGGAACAAGCCAAGGAGGCATCCCGAGAAATCTTCAAAACAGAGAGGAGAAATACCCTCTACAGGACGATAAGTGGTAAGTACAGATTTAAAAAGGTCGCAACAGATTCGGTTTCGGGTATTCCACGGGGACCGGACACCAAACCCGCATCGCCCCTGCAGGGTCACATAACTGGGACGCTGCTTCCCAAGCACGAGGCTGCGCACGAAGAGCCCGGGCGGGCTCCCTCGGCCACGTTAAAAGGGGCGCACACGTCGCATCCGGGCCGCGAAGAGACACCGAAAATCCTCTCTCTGCTGCTGCTGCTGCTAACGCCGCCGCCAGGATTTCCGCGCCACGCTCGCCTTTCCAGCAGCCCTTGTGCGACCCCGTCCCTCCCTCGCTGCAGAACCCCAGGACCGCCGGCATCGGCCCTCTCGCCTTGCCCCAGTGGCTTTGCCTTTACCTTATACAGCGTTACCGTCCGGCCTCGATCCGTGACCAGCACCCGGTCCTCGTCCGGTTCCAATCCCAGCGGCGCCTGAGGGGGAGTCCCGGGCAAGCTGCACAATGTGAACCACTCTCGGAAAGCCGCCATCTTGCAAAGCGCGCGAGAAGCTGCGGCTCAAGCCTCGCGAGAGGGAAGACCGCAATGCGCCTGCGTTACAATTCTCTCTCCACCCCACCCCACCCCCTCTCTCCCCCTCCCGCTTCCTCCCCAACGCGCCGTACTCCAGCGGTACTCAAGCGCGGTTTCCTTCTGTGGTGCGGAAAACCTGCAGCGCTCCCTGTTGGAAAGCGAACGCGACGCAAGCGCGTGCACTAGATAGGTCTCTAGGCTAAGGAGCTTTAACTTTGGATGAAGAGAACGCCTGCTTATGCCTATAGCCCGGTTTTGTAAATTTCCCTGAAAGACTAAACTAGACATACAGGTTGGTTTTACGCAACAGTTAACTGATCGTTGTGTGGTGTGTAAACCCAGTGTGTGTGTGATGCAATCATTAGAGAATCTACACATTGTCTGAAGCTACCACTTCAGGTACCATTCTACCACTTTTCTTGTCACAGATATTCAGTGAATCACTGCAGTTAAGTTAGTAACATGGTTGTGAAGTGAATCTGGCTTCCCCATTGATTTGCTTGTTAAAAGGTCGCAAAAGATAATTACATAACCCTTGGACACTGCAACCATAATAAATATATGCCAGTTGCCATTTTGAATTTTGATCATGTGACACTAGGATGCTGCAATGGATGTAAGTGTGAAAACGGTCATTAGACACTTCTTTCTGTTCCATTGTAAACCTCAAATAAATGGTTGTAGGTCTAAAATAAGTAAAATGATAAGTAAAAAGTAGACAGAAAGCAATAATATTAATACAGAAACAATACAAATAGGGTCAATCCCCAAGATTAGTACCAGTTTTCATTTGCAACAAATAGAATAAATAAAGGCATAGAAAGTGCCACATTGTCCTACATAGAATTCAGAGGAGCATCGACTTATGTGGCACATGCCATTTGCCAACAGTGCCCTGCTGGATTCTATGTAGGGAAAACAGTAAACTTGGTGCAAAATAATTAATGGACACTAGTTTGCTATGAAGAGAGCCAGTTTGGTTTAGTCAGTAGGAATGTCCATCTTTGGAAACTTTAAGAGCTGTGGAGTTCAATTCCCAGAATTTCCCAATCAGCAATTTGGCATGGCTGGCTAGGGAAGTCTGGGAGTTGAAGTCCACAAGTCTAAAAATTGTCAAGGTTGTACAATTTTAAGACTTATGCACTTCAATTCCCAGAATTCTCCAGCCAGCCATTCCGAATGGCTGACTGGAAAATTATGGGAGTTGAAATCCACAAGTGGCAGTGGTTAAAGACACCTGGCTAGAAACCCGGAGACTGGGAGTTCTAATCCCATTTTAGGCACAAAGCCAGCTGGACGATGTTGAGTCAGTCACTCTCTCTTAGCCCTAGGAAACAAATAAGGGCTTCTGTAATCTTACTAATACAACTATAGGCAATCACCAAGAATCAACGCTATTTGGAAAACACACAAATTTGATATTAGGTTTCAAAACAAGGATGAAGTGGTGTCTGAACAGTTTAAGCCCCTAGGATATTCCATCACAAAATAAACCATTTTTTGAAAAAAAGAAACTTTACCAGTATAGTCCACAATTGAGCAAGACATGCTGAATACATCAACAAGTTTCTCAAACTTTGTTTCTCAACAAAGACACTGGATTTTTAAAAATACATTACAGTTAACAAATTTGTCGTTTGTCTCACATGTAACCTGCATCTGCATAACTAGCTAGTCTTTTCCACCTGTATCATTCCAATTTAAACCCTGTATCAGTTTAACTATTTTGTGCAATTCATGAAGTGAATTGAATTTCACTCCGGTGTATTTCACATGGTGCATTAGCCACAGTGAGGTTAGGTTTAGCAAATTTAGCAGACTATAAATTAAATTATGATTTGAGCAGAATGCTGCCTGCTTTTGTTAACCGACAGTATTTCCTGATTTGGACATAAAAGCAGCCACAAAGAGGGTTTCTAAGCTACCATTGTTTCCACTCCAATTCTTGCTAAGCCAATTAAGATTATTCCCATCTGTCTTCATATCTGCCACCCTTGAAATGCCAAAATCCAGGATCATTGGCTTGTTCTAAGTTGCTGCAAACACTTCAGTAAAAAAAAAAATCCTCTCATCCCACTACATGGAAAACCAAAAATGGGGAAATTGCTTGTATGCACACATATTTTTATCCTGCCTTTATTAATTGATAAGTGACTAAAGGCCGTGATATACTTAACAGTGCTTCCTCCTGTTTTCCCCACAACAATAACCCTGGGAAGTGGACTGGGCGCAGAGAAGGTGACTGGCCCAGACTTCCATGCCTAAGGCAGGATTAGAATTCTCCTGGTTTCTAGGTCAGAACCTTAACCCTACACCTACATCCCCGACTTTATTTCAACTTCTGTTTGCCTCGTTGTGTGCTCCTGGTTTGGCCCGGTTTGGCCAAACCAGTAGCAGTGATTTGGCCTGGATCGCAGAACTGACAGTGACCCAGGCTGACCACACCCCTGAACTGGTTCCCTGGTCTCTTCTGCCGTTGCCAGCATGTTTCTGCGCATGCGCAGAACAATTAGCAGTCAACTGCGTATGTGCGAGCAGCGCACAGATGTGTGTGAAGCAAGCATTTGCACGCGCGAAGTGAACTGGTACCAACTGGTACAGGAACCCACCCCTGTTGTGTGCAAAACAATTTCAGTAGTTTCTATGGTGAGGAATTGCAAAGACATCAAGTCATGCTTATCCTTGAAAGCTCCAGAATTGAAAGCATGATTTCCTATAAGCAGGGAAACTGACAGTCTATAAACTCCATATATGTTTGTTTAAAATGCTTTTAATGCACTTTCAGATACATCGTATATCTGAAAGCCAAAAATAAATGGACTCATCTGTTAAGCTGCTTTTGAACTGACACAGAATCCTGCTTTGTGTGAAAGTGCCCCAAACAGTAGAAACTCCAGCTACTATTCCATTGTTCCTTGTTTTATTTCCCCAGGTTGCAAACAAATATGCAAGATTTCAGCTGTTAATATAGTTATTTTATATGCTTGGTGTACTATACACACTGTCTTCCCGGACTCCAGATTATTAGAAGATTCAAGAATAGCATCCTTTAGACTTTGGCATTCTTCCTAATCGAGGGGCAGTAGTAATATAGTTATAGTTCCTTGTCAGGAAAAGAAATTCCCACTCTTCTGTGTGCAAAGGTTCAGCTTTATTACATCATATCATATTACATACAATACTTGCTGAGACTTGCAATTGAACCCAGGTTTAAGTAATTAATGTGGTGATTGACATTTAAATTGCAACCAAGACTGTTTTTGCCTGCTAGGGTTGTTTTTTAATAATGCTACTTCATGGATTATTATTATTCATTGTCAAACTGGATATTGTTGTGCAGATCACTTGGCAGCAACAGTAACAGAGAGGCTGACAGGGAAATATAAATAAGTTAATCATTTTCAAAATGTAATGAAAGGAAGAACATATTTCCAAAGCTCTTAGCCTGAAGTCAGGATGAAGTAATAGTGAAAGAAATATTTTCATTTTAGACAATATGCATGCTTTTATTTATTTTATTTATTTATATCCTGTCTTTATTATTTTTATAAATAACTCAAGGCAGTTAACATGCCTAATACTCCTATTTTCCTCCCAACTATAATCAGGTGAGGTGAGTTGTGCTGAGAGATTGACTGATCCAGGGTAATCCAGCTGGCTTTCATGAGTAAAGTGGGACTAGAATTCACAAGCTCCTGCTTTCTAGCCTGGTGCCATAAGTGCTATTACTATTATATCACTAACTGAAAGTGGTTTTTAGCTCAACAATGTCCCCAACTGCACTATCATGCTTCGAAAACATGTTTTACCCTTCATCCCCATGATCTCTTCATTATATCCTCAGCCAATGAATAAGATGATCTTAAATAATCCTCACAGATATTAAAGTATTTTTTCACCTTATTCTATCACAGCCTCAAGTTGTGTAGGAAGTCCAGTGACTAGCATTGACTGAGAACAAACAAAACAGAGGCAGGATAGGAATCAGCAGCTTAGAGAGAAGTGGCTTTTTTTTTTTTTGCCTTTCAGTTATCTCCCAATTGTGCAAACTAGGGGTGAAATCCAGCAGTTTCTGACAGGTTCTGGAGAGCCGGTAGTGGAAATTTTGAGTAGTTCAGAGAACCAGCAAATGCCACCTGTCTGCCCCCAGAGTGGGGTGGGAATAGAAATTTTGCAGTATCTTTCCCCCAGGAGTGGAGAGGGAATGGAGATTTTGCAGTATCCTTCCCCTGTCACACCCACCAAGCCACGCCCACCAAGCCACACCATGCCCACCAAGTCATGCCCAGAGAACTGGTAGTAAAAAAAAGAATGAATTTCACCACTGGTGCAAACCCAAGGTGACTACCTCAGTTTTCCATATGATGGGACCACCTTTGTGTATTAACAAGTTGGGGTAAGACTATGGTCTTAGAAATGGAGATGGGATCTATTATGTCCCCCTCACCCCATGTGAATTAATAATTCTTTTCTAGCGGTTGTTCAAACTGCCATACAGATGGTTAGTCATGCCAAATAAATTTTGTTGGTGTACTATGGATGAGTTTTACAACATTTGATAAAAATCTTCAGAAAAGATCAGCCATACTTGTCTGAATTATTTTCAGATTAAATTTGGTTGTAAGAAATAAAAAACATTATTACAAATCCCTTATTTTATTTAGAATCAGTACAGACTTGTATTAATATCCTAAAGTGTTTGGATTTTAAAAATAAAATTGCTACTATAATTTTTTAGGGACGGAGTGCACTTTTTTTCTCTCAGATACAATGCACAGTTTGGCTGAAGATTGGATTGCAACTTTGGCAGTTGCTGTTATGGTATATAAAGCAGGCCCACTACTGTAATTAATTTGTTCAAAATTCTTGCTTTAAGGCAGGGGTCCCCAACCTGCAGTGGGCTGTGGTCTATTGGCAACCGAGCCACCTGAGTGGCTGGCTGATATGTGCGAGCATTGCAGGGGCTCATGGCCCCACTTGCAGGAGCATTGGGGGTACTTGGGGGCCCACTTACGCATTGTGGGCGCTTGCAACCCCATTCACTTGAACATCACAGGCAGTTGTGGCCACATACATGCGAGAGTTCGCGGCCCCACTTACACAAGCAATGGGTACTCATGCACACACATGTGCCTTCCCCTCCCATAAAACCATCTCCTCTTTCCCCCCTCCACCCCGCTCTGGGCCACCAACCCAGAAAGGTTGAGGATCCCTGCTTTAAGGTATCTCAAATGAGTATTCTAGCTGTAACTTATGGATCACAAAGGTTTTTTTTTTCTGTTCAGAAGAGTACTCGTATAAATGAAAATATTACATAATTGTAATATCAACATATATATTTATATTGGGAGCCGTGGTGTTGCAGTAGTTAGAATGCAAGTTTGCAGGCTAATTCTGCTGATTGCCAACTGTCAGCAGTTTGGCAGTTTGATTCTGACCAGCTCAAGGTTGACTCAGCCTTCCACCCTTCCAAGGTCAGTAAAATGAGGACTCAGATTATTAGGGGCAATACGCTGTCTCTGTAAACCGCTTAGAGAGGGCTGTAAAGCACTGTGAAGCAAGTATATAAGTCTAAGTGCTATTGCTAAGTGCTATGTTATATAATTTATCAGAATGCACAGCCACCATTGCTGATTTTAGTTGGCACTTAAATTTCCTTTGGTTTCAAACAAATCTACACATTTCAGAAATAATCTGCTTTACAGATAATATGTAATATCTTCAGTACTTCTTCTGTGGATTATTTTCCAATTTATTGTATCTCAACATATTTTGTTTCCATTTGTTGACTTCTGTTATTTGAACTTAGATGGATCAAAAAAGTCTGAACAGATGACACAAAGGAAATGAAGGCAGAGGAGAGAATGCAGTCCCTGTCATGTAGAATCAACTCTCAGTGTAAAAGTTACACAGTCTTCTTTGTTTATTTGAAACAGGGAAGTAAATGTCTAGTTTTATCATCCTAGTTTTGCCTAAGTTTAAACAGAGGTGTATTTCAACAACAGGGACACTGCAGAGCTGGTATTCAGCAGGTTCTGAACAGTTCTGGAGAACCTGTAGGGGAAATTATGAGTAGTTCGGAGAACCAGTAAATATCATCTCTGACTGGCCCCACCCCCATCTATTCTCTGCCTCCCGAGTCCCAGCTGATATGGGAGGGGATTGGGATTTTGCAGTAACCTTCCCCTGGAGGGAGGAAATGGGGATTTTATAGAATCCTTCTCCTGCCACACCTAACAAGCCACACCCACCAATCCATGCCATGCCCACCAAGCCACGCCCACAGAACCAGTAGTGAAAATTTTTGAAACCCACCACTGGAACACTGAGCTAGAAATAGATCCAGCCTGTTCTGGATGAAGCTCCATTCTCTCTGAAGGTTCTAGATGTAAAGTTGTAGGATTTGGAACAGGACCACCTTGTTGATATCCAGAAGTCTAGATGGCTCCTTTATTTTTTTACCATAAAGAGTTTTTTTTAAAAAAACGATAATCTTGTTAGATTGTGATGAGTGGTTTCCTTTGGATCTCTTCCATATTGCTGCTGCCTGTTACTGCTATTTTAAATTGACTAGCTATTTTTTAAAAAACTCTTAAAGAGCTGTGGTTTTAATTACTATGAACATGGTCCCAAAGTAATATATTAACATTACTACAGTTGCAAAGCTACATGCTAGGCATTGATGAGGATAATAAGTGGCTTTCATAATATCATCAGCTTCAGTCAGTTTAAACAGGGTAGCACAAACCTTTATGTAAACAGTGTATTTTATGCCGGGTGGAGAGTGGGGAAAGAACAAACTGGAAGAAAGAGGCTGTAAATTATAAACCACAAAAAAGGATTTCCTGACATAAACAGCAGAGTGCAGTGGCCCAGCACATTCCTTCTATGCAGAAAATTCCAAGTTCAGGCTTTTTCATTTTAAATTAAAAATACACTAAAAAACTTTTAGTGAAAAGATCCTTATTTCTGGACTGCTCAATAACAGAGTGTTCAAAGGTCTTACTTAGCATAAGATCATTGCTTATACAGTTCACTCAACATATCTAAAATTATCATTCTCAATCATTTGATTTACATTATGAATGAAACTGAAACAAGTCACCCTGCAAAGTAATCCTTTATGACTTTAGCCTTAACTGACTAAATTAACTGAGAATGAACCCCACACCTTCATCTCTAAATCCCATTAATTGTACATTTTATGCATAGGGAACATTATAGGTAGGTTCCCCAATTGCCTAGATCTTGCATTCAGAATGTCACATTTTGGCAACTGCTATCATATAACTGTAATGACATGGGAATTACTTTATTTTATTTTATAAATGTATAAATATTATATTTTTCAAAAATAATAAGAAAGAAAGAAAGAAAGAAAGAAAGAAAGAAAGAAAGAAAGAAAGAAAGAAAGAAAAAGCCATACATGGCATTTCCCTCCCCATATTTTCTCCAAAACCAGCAATGTTATGAGTAGATTGGGTTGAGAGTGGGTGACCAAATTCTCTCAGGGAGCTTCCACAGTTGAGAATGAGCTTCAGCCTGGCTCTCTCTAGGCCTACTCCAACACTTCCATTACATGAATTTTTGTTTACACAAACAAAAAGCATCTTGTTGTACCTTAAAAACTGATGTGACCTGATCCAAATTCATTTCATCATACATCTGATGAAGCTATTTATTTATAACTGATATAGTACTCATTCCAGTAAACCCTTGACAAAAGGTTGTGCATTTGTTGGTCTTCTGATGTATTCAAAAACAATTCATTGGTTTGGCATCAAAAGTCCACCATGTTTTCCACTAGAAATTTTTTACTATCTTCTTATCCATCATTCGAAGACTCACCCTTTTTCCACCAGAGAACGTTCTAATGTTGGATCCATTTTGTATTATCCTAGATATTTTGACCCCATGGATTAGAGCTGAAGAGGTAACACCTTAAATATAGCAAGATGAGCCTTTTGCCATTACAGGAATTCAGAAATGAAGCAAGGCAGTCTTGGAAAGAAGATTGCTTGTAGTTTATTTACAACAGAATGTAAGAAAAGTCAGTTTTACAAACAATAATAAATAACTGAAAAAGCAACAATTATGTACGTATGGAAACCATGAGACTGACTCTTTTATTCACGTCTTGTATTGTGTAACTTGGAGCATTTGGTCCTTCCTTCATTACACTAACCTTTATCACCAAAAACAAACAAAAAAACAAAAAACCCTCAGAAACCTCACTACTATACACAACACTCAGTCACAAAGATTGTCACAGAAATAAAACAAAAAACTTATTTCGAGAAGGAACATTTTAAAATAACCCATAGTCAATTGTAATTGTAAGATGATGCCGTCCAAACAAAAAGACCTTTCCCCACAATTAGTTTAGCTTCAAGCCTTTATGAAAACAGAACACTGAAGGATGGTAATTAATGAGTTCCTAATGACAAGTTCATGAATCCTTCCCATCTTATGATTTAACTACCATGAAGTACATACATTGGATGTCTTTTAAACAACAGCCATGTTCTAAAGTTCCAGTGCAGCAAATCCCAACCCAAAATTGCATGAGAGGAATTTTGCTTGACTATCGGCCCTCAGCTAAGCATTGGGAAGGCTAACTGAGGTATTTGGTCAGCCTGTTTTGACTTCTTCCGCTCATAGAGAAGAACCTCAGGATCCAACCCTATGTGTGATTAAAGACACACATTCACATAAAAACAGCAGAGCAATTTTTATTTCTATTAACAAAATTTTAAAAAGTTTCATTAAAAAAATAAACATTGCCAATGAAACAGAAATCTGCAGTAAGAAAAATTGCCCAGAGCATTTCTATTCTAGACAATTCCATTCCAGGTGGGCTCATTAACAGTAACTTGATTTATTTATTATCCCACCTTTTATGAATAATTCAAGGTGGCAAACATACCTAATACTCCTTCCTTCTCCTATTTTCCCCAGAAAAACAACCTTGTGAAGATTCTACCTAAAAATTGATTAGACTGTTTCTATTCATTCAAATGAAATAATTGATCTAAACGTACATCAATTGCAGTATGTACACTGATATGTGAAAAACAGCTAGACTCAAATTTATTTTATGGCAATTTAACAACTTTTGTTGCAAACTTTCTTAGCAAATATAACCCCATGAAGATTTCTTGTACATGGATTTTTAAAGATTTGTTTGCATTACTGATGAAAATACACCAGAGTTTTCAACAACAAAGTTTAAGCAACCTTCTTGAGACTCTCATGAATAAACTTTAAAAAAGCTTTTTTTCTTTTGCTTAGGAGGTCCAAGATGGGTCTTGAAACAGATAATTTCAGGAGCCCCTTTTTGGATAGGAAAGGTTAATTTAAAGCCAGCAGTATATTCATTTTCAGAACATAGTCCTCCTTCCTCTTCTTAGCAATGATCAAATGTTCTCATTGAAAAAGGGGAACAGGCCTAAGGTTCAAAAGCCCAGTCTGGCTTCAGTTTGCTTTGCTGCACCAGACTTTATTGAAAGTGCCACTTTGTTCCACAAAACAAATAGATAAACATCCACAGGTCTGATCTCACAAAAAACAGATAGCTAAAAATATACAGCAGATTCTGTACAAAATAAATCAGACAAGTCAACAATACAGCTCAGCCAAACCTTTTTCCCCATGGAAAAGACACATTAGTGCAACCAAAAATATGCTAGAAATTTAATTTAATTATTATTCTTGTGTTAGAAATATGTTTTTTTTAAAGCAGATGACAAAAATCAAGAAGGGTAAATGGGATAATTGTCTACCTTAGTGACAAAATCTATGGAAGGAAAACAGAATGTGACAAAAGAGCGTAAAATAATTTGTGAAAAGCATAGGTGCCTGAGAGTGTATACGCTGAAAAAAACATCCATTTGATTTTTGCTAATTCCTGGAAATATAGGAACAGCAAAGAGTAGGCTGATTGACACATGGATTGTGTCAGCCATCATTTAGACATGCAGAAGAATCAAATGTTGTCTATTAATTAAGCACCCAATTTGGATAGCACATCAAGTTGAACAAATAATTCTTGCTGCAGCATTGAGAGCATCTTATTCCCAAGCCAAAGTATTGAGGAAGAAGTGACAGTTAATATAAATCAGCACAATGATTTTGATGTCTTGGCTTATCAATCCGTGCAAGATTCTAACAGCAGATACAGGGAGAGCAACATTTGGCTTAAAATTAAATAAATTGTCATAATTTTCTACTAACTTAAAGCCACAAACTCAAACTGTATGTATAGAAATGTAATAATAATAATGAAAACAGGTATTAACAAGTGTCGCACAGAACTTCAGAATGCTGAGCAAGAAAAAAGTTATTTTGAGTAATAACAAAGAAAAGGCATGAAGCTAAATGATTGGGGGAGGGATTAAATACAGAATTAGAGCTACTGCATATTTTGAGTTTTCAAATGCACATAGTGCATTCTATTCTCCCACTCTACCTTTTTATGACTAAAACCTAAACAACAGTTCTCTTGGTATGTACAATTTAAGTAAGAAGTCACTTGAGAGTTAATTGGAGATTTAAGTCTGCTACAATTTTTCATATGAAAATTCATGCTGCCGTGCTTACTAGATTTTTTTTATTATTCAAAGTTATATTTATCCCCCCTGAGGTCTGGATATATATTTTTTATATTTCCCTTGTACTAATGCTATATGTTTATAACACTTTCACAAATGATTCTACTTTAGATGTGGCTAACTACTGACTTCATTTACTAAATTAGACTCTGAATGAATTGTAAGGAAAGGAACAGATGCCAAGTGTCCTAAATTGTATATGGAGAAGTATCTTTAATTCCTGAGACTGAAGGGTGATGGAATTAGCAGGCCAATATTTTGTCTCTCCAAACTATGTGGCTGGGTGCAACTAATATCGCTTTCTGGGGTGCCAAAAGCCAAAAAAAAAAAACATTTCTATTTTCATTGTTGGAAAAGAATACAATTGAAGGAGCTCAGGAAGCTGGCAGGTTGTTTTGTTTCTGTCAGAAGATTCCCACATTAACTGTTTTGCTCTTAAACAAAGTCTAGACGAAGGTTTCTTAACAAGTTGTCAACTATAGCAGTTTTCCTTTTCCTTTTGAATTCAGCTGCCTGCACAGGTAGTCCTTGACTTACAACTGTAATGGAGCTGCCCGTTATGGTCATAAATTGTGACAGTTGTGTAGTGGTCACCCACATGACTAACCTGATTTTATGACCGGTGGTTGTTAAGCAAACCAATGGTTTCCTATGGGTAGGTTTTGCTAAAAAACAGAAGCAAATGACGCTTTTTGGCAAAAAATGTAATAAAACATGGTATGGGATATGGAATGCTACAAACAGCCATACATGCAGGCTGGTTGCTGAATGGCTGAAATGCTGTCATGTGACCACAGTAGTGGTGGTGGGGAGGGAGGGGGTAGCTGTTGGAACTTGGAGTCAAGTTAAGTTCCTCGAGATGGTCTGTCCTAACCCTGAACAATCACTAAGAAACTGGTTGGAAGTCAAGGACTACCTGTATTCAAAGGAAGTAATAATGATGAGCATAATTGAAAAAAAGTACCTCTTTTGGACAAAGTACTCATTCTCACTCTCTTGAGCATGATATACTAGACTTACTGGTAGACATATCTTTTCAAAAAATTGTTTGGATCTCTCCAAGTTTTCTTTCTTAATTTTATTCATGGCTCAGACTTACAATGTATTCACTATTTCATATATTTATATATGCATATGCAAGATTCTAAAAATCTTGTATGTGCATTTCATTCTAAAAACCCTGTATGTGCGTGTGTGCACGCACGTACACACAAACACAATTTTTAAAATGAAAGAATCTGCACAGTAAGCCTAACATATTTTATGCTGCAATCTGTTGCTTTTCTTTTAACAGGCCAGCATAAACACCCTCAGCAAAACTTCAAGTTGTTGAATAGATGAATGACTGCTCACAATGTTGCAAAAAATGGGCTGACTTTTTAATGGGGTTTTCAATCTCGACTTTCATTAATTTCATAGGAACTCAGAAGACCTGAATTGAATTATGAATTAATAATAGCATTGTTTCTTGGAATATATTTGTTCCATTTCGACTTTGGAGCCTATTTTATTTGTTTGTGTTTCCATTTTTCTTCCTTCAAAAGGTCCCAGTTCCCCAAAACCAACACAGAAAAGTTTCACAACAGCACAGAATAAAAAGGAGTTACAAATTTTTGTGCAAGATACAAATAGGATCTTGAAATGATTATAATTTAAGACAAAGCTAGAGCACGTTGGTTCTTTAATTTTTGAAGAGCTTAAAGTGTGCATTAGCTACACCCAAATCCTGAGTTGTAATCTGTAAAAAGGAATCTGAATCTATTAGTATTCAAGTGTTGATCAGTGAATCAGCAGTTTCAAGGTTTACTTTAAGGTGCATTCGGCCTGAGAGTAAAAAAGGATTTCAGAAATGGAGATATAATGGCTTGAAATGAGAAATGTAGCTAAGGAGAACCTCATTCTCTCTGGATGTCCTCGCCAGCTTCATGAAATCCCTGTAACCCTCTCCAGTCACCAACACTGCAATTTTAGATCTTCTGCTTGCAGCCATCACTACAAGAGACTGCTTTTACTTTTTTTTTTTTTTTTTTACAAGATACTTCATTCTGGTTTGACAGCAACATTTGTCATATGGCTTAGAGCTTTAGTTTGGGAATCAGAGCACATGAACCTTGCATGCATTTAGCTAACTAGTTTCAGGGGAAGCCTAAGGGAATGGGGGAATGGGAAATGCGTGATTCCAGATCAATATTTGTTTAAATCAAAACAACTACCATGAAACTTTGCAAATGATATTCTGTCAGTCATAGCTTGTCATAAGGGGAAAAAAAGCCATGCTGGGTTTAGAGAGCATTTTTATCTGGATCTGGCAGCGTGAGAGTTTCTGGGGCAGACTTTTTCCGTGGACGATCTTTGGGAACCGCTAGGAATTCCGGTGCGTCTGTGGACAGAGGTGTAGATGGAGCACTAGAAGGACCACTGCGGATCGAAGAGGGAAGGGAGATATTCGAGATGGATATCACAGGAGGGAAGATTCCAATTTTCTTGTTGGTGGCTTCCTGAGTTGCTCGTTCAAATTCTCGGACTTCATCCATAGTCATGTCTTCAAGGAGAAGAAAGAAAGAATTTGGTTAGAACAACTGTGCAAGTTGCCATCAGCACAAAGCTTTATTTGGGTGATTTGTCTTTAAGAAGTTCATGCCCGTCAGTGTGCATATTTACTTAAGAGGAGCTACGGTCACTAGTTCAGAAGTGCTGCTGAAATCTCAGGAGCCACATCTGAACAGCATTCATCTCACTGTTAAGAGTTGCTGACATGAAAAGAAGACTCTGGGCCTGCAAAACAAAACTATTTTTTCCATGGTGAGCGAAAAACCTAAGCTAGCAACATTTGTTTATTTCCAGAATTATGGTAGTCCTCGACTTACGACCACAACTGAACCCCCAATTTTTGTGGCTAAGTAAGGCAGTTGTGAAGTGAGTTGTGTCTCATTTTACAACCTTGGTTTTTTTGCCCTAGTTAGGCGAATCACTGCACCTGAATTTTGTTCACATGACCACGGAGATGCTGTAACAGTCGTAAGTGTGACAAATGGTCATAAGTCACATTTTTCAGTGCCATTGTAATTTCAAATAGTCATGAAATGAATGGCTGTAAATCGAGGATTGCCTGTATATTTTTATCTGGTTTCACTCAAAACAAGGACGAAAGTCATAAAAATGAAAGCTGAAACAAACTGTTGCAGATAAGATGGATCCTTTGTTTTAGCTAGTATCTAGTGGTCATTCTAACTTGTTTTAGGTCATCATGCTTATTACAGGTTCTCTGACTCTTTTGTATAGGATTTCCTTATCAATGAGTTATAATATAGCCACAGACATATATCCAGTGGGCTGCATCCAACTTTATGATATAGTTTTATTGTGCAGTAAAATTATCTTCATCTCTCTCCCACTGGCCTTTCCCTTCATCTGCTTTGGAGTTACTGCCTTCAAGCCTCTGGAAAATGAAATTACCAGTAAATTCCATGGGAATTCCGTGTTTCCCTGAAAATAAGGGAATAATAAATTATTTTCTTTTGACCCTCGAAATAAGCACTTGGCCTTATTTTTGGGGAGGTCTTATTATTTTTGAGGTGCAGGAGGCAGCGAGTGAGGTCACCTCATGGCTGCTGCTGTGTTGCAATATTTTCAGGGAGGACTTATTTTAGTGCATGCGCCCCAAAGCCTGATTGGGCTTATTATCCAGGGAGGTCTTATTTGCAGAGAAATAGGGTATTTCAAAGAGACACAACTTGCAATTATTTACCCATTCCATCGGCAGACAGTTAATGCAATTCTAAATGCAGGTTGAAAATAAAAATTGAAAGAGTTTAAAGTATTCTTATATTTTATATGGTAAGTTAGATTTCATGATGTTAGCATTTCTATTTTTATTGCTGATCTTTTTGCCCAAATGGGATAACTTTTAGGGTTTACTGGCATTTCCGACTAGACAACAAGGACAATTTTATATTGTTAAATGCTGCTTTATTATATAGTGAGCAAATGCTGTCCTACTATAAGTATTAATTGTTAATAATTCTGCAATTTTCACCAGCATGGATTATTTTTCCTTTTTTTTGTCCACATAGTATGGCTGTAATTTAGCCTTTTAGGACAAGAAGAGTCATTTATAATTTCACCTTTTTTTACAGTGAATAGGAAAACTAATTAGAAAACGATGATGTTTTATTGTTCTATCAGTTTCCATGCTGTAGAATACAACATAGCTGCAGTTCTCTCATGTATTTTTAAAGATATATAAATATACTTATGACCACAATTGAGCCGCAAATTTCTGATAAGTGGGACATTTGTTAAATGAGTTTTGCCCAATTTTACAATCTTTCTTGCCACAGTTGTCAAGTGAATCACTGCAGCTGATACGTTAGTAACCCAGTTGTTAAGTGAATCTGGCTTTTCCATTGACTTTGCTTGTCAGAAGTTTCCAAAAGATGATCACATGATTTTGGAACACAGCAACGGTCATAAATATGAACCAAGTTGCGAAGCATCTGAATTTTGATCACATGATGATGGGGATGCTGCACAGGTTATAACTGAAAAACGGTCATAAGTGTTGTTTTTCAGTGGTGGTGTAACTTTGATCATTAAACAAACTATTGTAAGTCAAGGACTATCTTTACCTCATATTTAGATAAGGAGAATAATTTAATTCTATCATCTTCCAGATACAGTGTGAAATTTTATGTGCTCACATACAACATGTATCATATGCCTATAAAAAAGCATTACAATATTGTACTAAAAATAGTTGAGATTATTTTAAATGAAGCTCCAGTGTTTTAAAACTCAACAAAAGTATTATTAAAAAATTCAGCCTAAGTATACAGTTGAAAAAAAGCCAACAAACATTTCATTCGTAACATGAGAAGAACTCAAGTGAAGGCAACAAATGAACAGTGCCCCCTGCAAGTTAAAATTGACTGAAAAATATATAGTGGCTTTTTTCCCCAATAACCATGAATTGTTAGAATTCAGTTGTTATATGTGTACACCTGAAATAACTGCACTATCTAATTATGGCTATAACAAAAGCTCAATGTAGCCAGATCAGATTCTTTACCTAACTGGAAAGATACATAAAATATGTATTCAGATACATAAAATATTACATCTTGAATAATTCCACCAGAGGGCAGAGTTACTTTGTGTGTGTGATTCCTTCAAACATACATTACAAATTTCATAGAGTAAATATCCCCTTGGCTTTTTCCCCTTCTAACAGTTCAAAATTCAAGATGGGTTCAGCAAAAGGTCATTTGAGGTTTCTGGACTTCAAAGCCAGGTTAATATTTTGAATCTTGGGGAAGAGTTTCTTTAATCACAATAAATTCCAGCTTCCTTTGAGTTTCAACTTTCCTGCAGTGAGCATGGATTCCTAAGGAAGGTAACTAAGAGAAGTTCAAACACAAATAACAAACAAATGGTTGTTAAGAGCTGTTTGAAACCATACACTCGGGAAAATCTAATTAGTAAAGTTTTAAATTACCACTCATCACTTCTGGGAGATGGATAGTGTGAAAGACTTTAAAAAGAGCATTTGGTACTGATATCAATATTATGTGGCTCCTCAATAACTTGGATTAATGGCTGGAGTCAGTGGTGGGATTCAGCCAGTTCGCACCATTAAGGGAGACATTTGTTAAGTGAATGTAACCCCATTTTACAACGTTTCTTGCCACAGTTACATGAATCACTACAGTTGTTAAGTTAATGACATGGTGGCTAAGTGAATCTGGTTTCCACATTGACTTTGCTTGTCAGAAGGTCGCAAAAGGTGAACAATGCAACCAGCATAAATATGAATCAGTTGCCAAGCATCTGAATTTTGATCATGTGATCCTAGAGATGCTGCAATCAATAAGCCATAAGTGTAAAAAAGGGTCATAAGTCAGGTTTTCTCAATGCCATTGTAACTTTGAACAGTCAATGAACTGTTGTAGGTTGAGGACTATATTATAAAACTCTCTATCTGTATTTAATTATTCCAGGAAACAAGGTTCAGTCCAGGGGTGGGATTCAGTCGGTTTGGACCGGTTCGGGCAAACCGCATGCTAATTTTACATCTGGTTTGTTGAACCGGTAGTTGCAAGGATTGGCTGGTCCCTTCCGCCCAGCTTCGCCCCTTCCAGGAATCTCCACTTGGTCTGTTTTGGATGCCAGGTAAGTGCAGAGCCCACGTGGAGGCTCTGGGGGGTTAAAAATGGGCCTCCTGGAAGTTCCAGAAGTCCGGAAATGGTGTCTGGAGCCCAGGGGAGGCCATTTTCACCCTACCAGAGGCTCAAGGAAAGACTCCAGAGCCTGGGGAGGGTGAAAAATGGGCCTCCCAGAAGTTCCGGTTTCTGGCCTCCAGAGAGCCTCCGAAGCCTGGGAGAGGCCCTTTCCCCTCTCCTGGAGGCTCAAAGAACAGCTCCAGAGCCTGGGGAGGGTGAAAATACCTCCCCCTCACTGTGGTGCAGGAGGTCGAGTAGGCCACGCCCACCATGGCCACGCTCACCCAGCAACTGGGCAGAGAACCAGTTGCTAAAATTTTTCAATCCCGCCCCTGGTTTAGACATATGGATCTATTGCATCAAAACTGTGGAGATAACCATGAAAGACTTCCAGTGCCCCTGTTTATTGAACATTTATGCCAAAACGAACACTGAGATTTCTTGTCCTTGTTTCCCCTGGCAACTCTATGTCAAGGGCTAGCAAGGGAAGAGATATCCTTTCCACCTGTTTCTACTTTTGTTAACAGCATAATTTAGGGTTATTTACTTTTGACCCATGTGAGATCTTAATACAGGTAATACTTGATTTACAATATTTCATCTAGTGACCATTCAAAGTTACAACAGCACTGAAAAAAAGTGATTTATGACCATTTTTCACAGTTACAACCTTTGTAGCATCCCCATGATGATGTTATCAAAATTCAGATGCTTGGCAATTGGCTCACACTTATGACTGTTGTGGTATCCTTAGGTTTTGCAACCTTTTATCAAGCGGTCAATGGGGAGGTCCAATTCACTTAACAACCAAGCCTCTAATTTATCAACTGCAATGTTTCACTTAACAACTGTGGCAAGAAAGGTAGTAAAATCAGTCAAAACTCACTTAACAAATGTCTCACTTAACAACAGAATTTTTGGGCTCAATTGTGATCATAAGTCAAGGACTACCTATATGAAAAGAGAGGACTTAGAAGGTACATTCTTAGTTAATATGAAAATTTTTGGTTTTTTTTTTTTTTTTTGCAAGAATTCCCATTTCATTCTTTGTCTATTCCAGTATCCAGCTAGGTGATACCATCTACCAGTAATTAAACTTATTAGATTTCCAAAAACTAAATGTGGTTAAACTTGGTTAGTTTTTGGATGGGGGAGTATAAGAAAAACCAGGAAACTATAATGGATGGTTTAAAAAAGATTGTGAAGAGGGCAATGGCAAAATACTTCGGTACCGTTGCCAAGAATCTTATCTATGAAGTCATCCAGAGCTGAGCTTGATTGAAGGAGAGTTTACTTTTCCTAAATTAATGCTTTTTTCCTTGGAGATAAAAGTGCCACTTTCATTTTCTTTTCCTATTTGATGACTGCTCCTTGAGTGAAATGCAGTAATTTTAATGGAACGAGAAAGTGAGAATGCCCACGCATACAATACCAGCCTGATTTGTACATAACAAAACATGTATTATTACTTAATTATTTTTCAGCATGGTATGAAGAATGAACTCATCCATTATGTCTGTGTATTATAACTGGACCAAACTGGACCATGATAGCTTGTTAAATAAACCAACGTTTAAAGAAGTTCTAGCTCAGCCATCTGAACCAGGAATATTATCTATTTCTGAAGAAAACTGTAGCATTGGGATCAGGGCTGGGTTTCAACCGGTTCGCACCGGTCCCTGCGATCCGGTTGGTCGCCGAACCCGGAAGTAAGTAACTTCCGGGAACGGCGAAGCCCCCCCCGCGCCCGCGCGCGCCCGCACACCCGCGCCCGCTCCTTACCCGGTTTTTTTGAATTTCGCGCTTTCCACGCATGCGCAGAACGCCTGCGCGATCCTCCAGGAGCAGCTGGAGCATCGCGCAGACGCTAATATGCATGCGCGCGCCGCGTGCGTGCACGCGCGTGCCGCATGCGCGCGCGAGGACGCCGCGTGCGTGCACGCGCGCGCCGCTGCGTGCGCGAGGACGCCGCCGGCCTCGTTCCAACCGATCCGGTTGGAACGGGGCGAGAAACCCACCCCTGATTGGGATATTAATTGCCTGAATCTGATCTAATAGATCACAGCCAGTGACAGAAAGGATTGTTCCATCAATAGGCACAGCGAACAGAGACAAAACTACCAAATGGTACCTTCAGTTAAGCCTAACCTGACGATTTCATTTTCCTTGGAGATAACTCACTGCAGCTAAAGATGAGCACAGACATGCAGTGCAATGCATCATCCCTTGGGTTTATTTTTGATTCATAATTCAAGGATAGATGTAATCAGCAACTCAAATGCCATTCACTTTGTCATGCCTATTTTTTTAAGCTTAGCAGAACGTTCGTTCAAGTGAGCACCGTTTTTTTCCTTTATTTCAAACACATACACCTTAAAGCCCCTTAATTTTTTTAATCCCAATGTTAAAAAGACAACGAGAGACTCTTTTGACAAAAGAGAAATGTTCTGAAGGCATCACAGGGAAACGAGACATCAATATCTCTGTCCAGCCAGCTCAGAAAATTCTGAGAATTCAATTTTTAAGCGACAATTGTATATGGAAACGCCTATCTGTCTGTCTGTCTGTCTGTCTGTCTGTCTATATCTCAGGCTTCTACTCTGAGCAAATCCACCAAAATATGTAAGCTTGCAAAACCCTTTTCAACCTTGTGTTGATCCTTCCAAAACCTGATGGGGATAATGGCATACGAGAAGCAGACAGTTGCAGTGACCAGGCCTACTCCCATAGCAATCTCCTAAAGCTCCGCATGTTCTGTTCCTTGTTTGCATTAGGAGATGGTGGGCAATATTTTTAAAGGCACTACATACACTTCCTTTGGCATGGCTCTCTATTTCATCCACAGGAGATGAATGTTGATCGCACACTTTAATGTTCGTTTTTTCATGCATATTTTTCTCATACTCTCGAACATCTCCGAAAGTCATATCTGAAAAAAGTTCAAGACGATGGGACCTTCCATTAATTCAAGCTCAATTTTTAATCAAAGGGAGAATTCTAGTGGGGAGGGGGAAATTCTTCCTAGCAAAAGCCACAAAGCAGGAAGCCAATTCTGGTATCAGTAGGCAAACAGCTAGATAAACCAGCCAAGGAAAGTAAGTTATAAGAAGGATCAGTTAAAAGGAATCACTGTATAGGGATTTGGAAAGTTGTTATTTCTGTGAAATGAACTAGGAAAGAAAAGTGTAGGGTGCAGGCTATGCCAAAGGCAGACATCTTCTAAAATAAATTTAGAAGATTTCCTGGTGGAAAAAAGAGGAAGGGTTAAAGAACAGCTGAAAAATCTACTTACCTTGTCAGGAACTTTGCAACACAATTATAGAGTACTACTTTAAATAACATTATGCTGCCTATCAATATATTAAATTGTTTTCACACTACCTAGCCTAGACTGTAAGGGATATTGAGCCATAAGATCAGAGCTGTCAAACTCGTGAGCCAAATGCGTCATGCGCTGGCCACTCCCACACCCAGTTTAGTAAAGGGAGGAAAAGTCCCAATATGTCACATGACACCACCGTGATGTGAATTTGACATCCCGAGTAATAGATTAACTAAAAATTTTAAATGCTTTGAAAGTCAAGCTACCATCAGTATCTCTTCATTTTTTTATTGCAAGGCTATCCAGTAGAATTATACACAGTCCAGTTCTCCCACAATAATGATAACATGAATATGTGGGCAATATTAAAAATATCTACTTGAACATGTGCACTTTGAATTTTGTTTTTTCCTCTGGAGGAAAGAATGTTCTTACGTTGCAGTAGAAGCCATTAAATTATATTCTTTTAGCACTTTCCTGTTTTAGCACATTCTAGTAATTCAACTCTCATAATACATTCCATTAATACTTATTATGATTCACTTATCACGTTTTCCTTTTTTTCCTCGTTTAAAATTAAGGAGCATTAAAAGGCACTGATCAAAGAAGCTTATAAGCAATGGGACCAGCATGATCAGAAGCATTTCTGCCAAGCAGTATTCATGCTCTTCATTAGCAACTTTGAAGTTAATGCAAGAAGGCTGTCTTATGGCAAAGCTAACGGTGTATTAGTCAACAATCTTACACATGTCTACAGGATAGTAAGTCACACTAAAATCATGGCAACAGGTCTTTGTAAACAAGTTTAGGATTGAGGATTAGTCTGCAATTAGAAGATGAAACCCTTGCATCAACAAAATATGCATTTCAAAATAAATTAGATTCTGAGCAGTTCTATATTAGTCCAGGGAATTCATTTGATACCTCTAAGAAATGTTAAGATTGGTCAAAGTTGTAAAATATTCTAATTCTATACATTCATCTAATGTTATTCAACAATAATAAGACCAAAGACTTTTGTTAAAATCTTAAAAGTTAAAACAAAAGGACTTTTGCAACAAGACATTTATGTCAAATGATAAAACAGTGGAAAGCAATTCTCATGAGAGAAACAAACTCCAGTGATATTTCCTTTTAAAGATTTACCCTTTTATACCTAAATAAAATTTTAATCTTTGAAAAGTGGTTCAAGTCTGGATAACAAAGGCTGGCTGGGAGGTTCAATTATACATCTGAGTAAAATCCTAATATTAATTGCAGTGCATTTAATGGAACAAAATGTCAACTTTCCTGATGACCAGACTCATTTCACTCTCCTTTCCGTATTCCATGTTTTCTAACTTAGATATATAGGGATTGCTTGAATTCAAATATTTATTACCGTGGATAACTTTTTTATTTTATTAAAGAAAAAATAAAATAATTTTATAATTTTATTTTATAAAATATAAAATAATATTAATTATATTGAAGTTTACAATTTAATCATTATGGTAATTTTTATGGTTGATATCTCTTTACAATGTAAGTTTAAAACTTAGTTATTTAATTGATTTATTGCATTTATACCAATGTATATTTATATTTGTCATCCAGTGCAACAAATCAATAGATTTAAATTGGATCTATTAAATGAGTTTTTCAACCCATTTCATACTCAATTCTTCTGATCCATGAAGCCCTTATTTAGCACTGAAGTGAACATTATGAACCAGGACAGAAACAATACAAAATTGTGGTTTGGAGCCTGGAAGAAAGCCATAAACTTGAGTGTTTGCCTGTCTCAATTTTGGAGAAGTAGAAACTTCTGCAGAATTGTTGCTTGGCAAGAATATCCCTAACACAATTAATTATTTCTATTTCTCCTTTACTTTAAGCACTCAAGGCCACCCATATTACTGTCTTCCTTCATTTTATCCTCACAAAAATTCCCTAGCCTTAGATAGATTGGTTGAGAGACTGATTGGCTGAAACTCATCTATGTGTTGAATTTCCATGATTGGGGATAGATTTGAAACTATGCCTAGGACAATATCTTAGCCATTACATCATGATGCTGATGCTGAAATTCAAACTATGTTTTTAATACCTATCACGGTTTGAGATTTGGTACTAGTCTTTAAAACAGATATGTTAGATTTGAACCAGAAAGATTTAGAATTTAAATTAGCTACTTAGATTTACAGATATTAAAGTACAAATTTGATAAAATTATGAAGCCAGCATTGCAGGAGGATTGTACCAGAGCTGCAAACAAGTAGAAACATTGTAAAATTCTTAGTATTTTGTCTGAAGGATAGAACACACCCTCCTCCATGTTAACTGTTTTAATAAAAACAACTAGAATAAAAAATAAACAGGTCACTCAGTACATGTCTGAAATAGTTCTTGTGCTTCTAAATAGTTCTCTTTAAAAAAAATCATGACTTACCATACCATTCATCCACCCATGCAAATGCTTGTCGGTGACCAATTAGCAATATGTCTTTGACCACCTAGGAGAATTAAGAAAGATTAAAAGACTGAGAGGACAAGAGCCAGAAACAATAGTTTGTGGTAGAGGTAAAAAACATGGAGTATTAGGATCACTTAAAGGTCTCCGAAAGCCTTAGGGATGGTCTTCCAAGACCTTCAGGAACTGTTAATTTGGTTTTCTAATGAAAGAAAACCATGAAATCCAGAGCTAGAAAGTAGAGTGCAGGTAGTCCTCGACTTACAACAGTTTGTTTATTGACCGTTCATAGTTTCAACAGCACTGAAAAAAACGACTGATGGCCATTTTCCCATTTATGACCATTTTCCATTTATGACCATTGCAGCATCCCTGTATGTAGTCATGTGATTTACATTCGGATACTTAACAACTGGTTCACATTTATAATGGTTGCAGTGTCCTGGGATCATGTGATTCTCTTTTGTGACCTTGTGATCAGCAAAGTCAATGGGGAAGCCAGATTCACTTAACAAAGGTATTACTGCTTTAACAATTGCACTGATTCACTTAACAAATGTGGCAAAAAAAGTGATAAAATGGAGCAAAACTCACTTAACAAATTTCTCACTTAGTAATATACATTTTGGCCTCAACTGTGGTTGTAAATCGAGTACTCCCTGAAATGTTATTTCAGTATACTTAAGTTGGAGCAGGGGGTTCTTTTTCAGTATACAGTGTCTTGCCTGGCTGTCTCAATGTGGTTTTACCCCAGTTTGTTCATTGCACAATTCTATCTCTGCTTCTGGGAATCCCACTTTTAATTTCTCCTTTGTGGCCGTGTGACTCTGGCTTCCCAGCAGTTTCCCACATTGTTTACACTACAGTGAGCAAGTCAGGTGGAGAAGTTTTGTCTTTGTGCTCTCCTTTGATTCCCCCCTCCCCGCCCCACTCTTAAATCTTTTGACAAATCTTTTATCCTTTCTGTAGGGTACCATCCTGGAAAGGAACAAAAGCAGCAACATGAAAACATTCCTCTCCCAGGTTCCTGAAGGTTGTAGGCAGCCTAAGAGACTTCGCACAACTAGAACCAAGTGACAAGCTGCTCGAAGCCACAATCTCATTTTTTCCAATTGTTTCTTTCTTTTTTTCATCTCCAAGAATCATAGAGGACAAGGTGGTAACAAGCTGAAGCTATCAGAGGGCAGCATCTGATTTTACCCTTTGCATTGTTTAGGTTTTGAGAAATTCTGTATAATTGGCATTTTCAAATATGAGAGGCTTAAGAGCTATTGGTTTTTTGGGGGTGGTGGTGGTGGTGGTGGAAGTAACAATTATTGTATGTATCTGCTATTCAACTGTTTGCCTCCATGAGAAGTTAGAAAGGTGTCAAAATGATATGGAGATTCATAGGGACTGAACTGAAAGCTGATTTCACTTCATCTGGTGAGGATCCTCTTGATATTCCTGGCCTCTTACTGGAAAATATATTTTCTGCAAGCTCTGGATAATTCCCCCATCCTCTTATGGTGAAGCTGGTGAGTGATTTTGTGGCTAGAACTAAAAGCCCCTTAACAGATTTACTATTAGCTTACTTTCCCATCTTCCACATAGTGGTGAATGAGCATTCTTTTGGTTTAACATTTTTATTGAGTTATAAGGTAAAATAAGATACAAAATGCAAAAGTAAATAAGAGAACAGAGGGAAGGAAGAGGGGGAAGAGAAGTAAGGACGGGTAGGGAAAAAAACAATAGCAAGTAGTAGTAAAATGAGCAAGGTTTGTGCAGTAAGAAGTGCACATTGTCTTGGAGTAGCTAGCTGGAGAAACATGCCCCTGCTTTGTACAACTGAGCAGAAGAGAATTAGAGTCATGGCAGTAGGCAACTTTTGAAGGATGGCTTATAAACTAAGCATGCATTACATTCTCGTCTACTGGATCTCTAGACATAAAGCAGTATATAAAAGTAGTCCTCGACTTACAACCATTGGCTTAGTGACCATTTGAAGTTACAATGGCACTGAAAAAAATAACTTATGACTGTCGCAGCTTCTCCATGGTCAAAATTTGGATGCTTGGCAACTGGCATGTATTTATGATGGCTGTCCTGTCCTGGGGTCATGTAATCACTTTTGGTAATCTTCTGACAATCAAAGTCAATGGGGAGCCCAGGTGAATTTAACAACCATATTACTGTCTTAAAAGCTCAGTGATTCACTTAACAACAGTGGCAAGAAAGGTTGCAAAATGGGACTAAATTCACTTAAGAACTGTCTTGCTTAGCAATGGAAATTTTGGCCTTAATTCTGTTTGTAAGTCGAGGACTACTTGTACCTGTATATTAAGATACAATTTTGGGCTTTGCGTATAAGACGCACCAAGATTTTGAGGAGGCAAATTTTTTAAAAAAGTTTTTGTACTCGGCAGATCTCCCCAAAATGGCCCATTTTTTGGGAAAAATGGGCCCTTTTTTGTCAAAAAAGGGGTATGCATAGCCTTTAGGAGGCCTATAGAGTGCTCCTGGGGGATGGGTGGCAAAATTGAGCAAAAAATGGCCTGTTTTTCGCTTATTTCTGCCCTCCCCAGCCCCCTGGAGCTCTCTGAAAGCCTTCTACAGGCTCTCCACGGCCACTTTGGTGAAGGGGGTGGGGTTTCAGGAGGCAAAAAAATACTGTATTCGATGTATAAGACACACCCAGATTTTCAGTCTCTTTTTTGAGGGGAAAAAATGCATCTTATACTCCAAAAAATATGGTGTATACTAAGATGCAATCTTTTTGTAGATGGGGTACAATGTTTTACTCAGTGTTAAAATATTTCTGCTTAAAACAAAGCTACATGGCCCCTGATATATTTAGTTTTGCTTCTAAATCCTGGGCGGGGGGGGGGGGAAGGTATTAAAATGGAGTATTTAGACTTCAGGCAACCTCCTCTCGAAAAAGCAAGTCAAGAATTGGGGCATAAGTCATAGAAAGTGAATTTTACTATCTTTGAAACATGGAACAGCTGTTTATCATCAGGGTAGATTTATCTGGACACCATATATAATCAGTTAGATGCAAATAATCATCAGAAATAGTCCTGCATTCCCTGAAAATAACATCCATATCCTCTTATATTCTGCAGAATATCATTTTCCATTTTGTTCTTCTTTGTCTGTTTCAGACCTTCAATCTAAAATAAACCCAAAAAATGTGCAGAATTGGAGGACATAAATTACAAGCAGATTACATTAGCAAGTGAACACATAGCTAAGGATTTATCTCTTTCACGCACATCAAAGGCATCAAAGGGAAGAGAAATGTTGGTTAGTTTCATTTTCATGTGCAGGTTTGTGTCAAGATAGACTGAAAAACAGTGCTGCAGTAGGTCAGCAGCCAGGGTGCTTGTCAGCAGAAACTACCTGAGAAAGTGTTAATCATGCAATTTTGGGAGAAAATTGGGGTTGGTAAAGTGATATAATGATAGGGCCTCTAAGAAAGCTTTTTCTAATAAACTGTGTATTCTGTCAATAGGATAAAGTTAATCTGATGGGATTAGAGCCAAGGAAGGGGCACAACTTCCTTGAAGATAAATACTTCAACTGTACAACTAAATTGTTTTTAAGAAATACGTAAAGGAAATAGCATTCAATGAAAATGTGTGTTGTAGAGAGAAACAGAGAACAGAGATAATTTATTATTTTTCTCTAATTACAGGACGTTGACTCAAATGAGGCCAGCTCAACTTGGCAATTCTCTACTACTCAATGGGTTGGTGGTGCCCACCAAGTTAGCAGTCCTAAAAATGGATTAGGTAAATTCATGGACAAGACAAAGGCTACAGTAGGTGATCTCCAGGACAGGAGTCCTGATTTGCCTTGACATTTTAGAAGCACCTGCCTTCTCTTTCCTTCTTAAAAGAAATCGTAATTATTTTGATTCCATATCTTCAGAATGACATGCAATTCTGAATTCAGGAAAACTAAGTCGTACCCGATAATTGCTTCTCTTGTTATGAGCTTTCAGAAGGACATAATTCATTTCAGTCTTAACTTTTCCCCTTCACCTCCTTCCCCAACTTCTTTTTGTTGGCACTGTTTCATAGTTCCATTGTTACTTTTTCTGAGTCAATCATTCCTTGCCTTCTGGTTGTTGTTTTTAATTCTGCTGTTCTTAATTCTTCTTTCTCTCTTTCTTTCCCTTATACACCACTGAGTGAAAGCTCAGTGGATTTATAAATGGATTTTCATATATAAATTGTCATGGTGCATTTCAACCGAGCTGAGATTTGCAATTATGGTAAAGCACATAGATTTTCATGGAAATCACTCTCATTATGGTTAAGGTAAAGGTAAAGGTTCCCCTCACACATACAGTGGGGCAAAAAAGTATTTAGTCAGCCACCAATTGTGCAAGTTCTCCCACTTAAAAAGATAAGAGAGGCTTGTAATTGACATCATAGGTAGACCTCAACTATGAGAGTCAAAATGAGAAAACAAATCCAGACAATCACATTGTCTGATTTGGAAAGAATTTTTTTTGCAAATTATGGTGGAAAATAAGTATTTGGTCAATATCAAAAGTTCATCTCAATACTTTGTTATATATCCTTTGTTGGCAATGACAGAGGTCAAACGTTTTCTGTAAGTCTTCACAAAGTTGGCACACACTGTTGTTGGTATGTTGGCCCATTCCTCCATGCAGATCTCCTCTAGAGCAGTGATGTTTTGTGGCTGTCGCTGGGCAACATAGACTTTCAACTCCCTCCAAAGGTTTTCTATGGGGTTGAGATCTGGAGACTGGCTAAGCCACTCCAGGACTTTGAAATGCTCCTTACAAAGCCACTCCTTCGTTGCCCGGGTGGTGTGTTTCGGATCATTGTCCTGCTGAAAGACCCAGCCACGTTTCATCTTCAATGCCCTTGCTGATGGAAGGAGGTTTGCACTCAAAATCTCACGATACATGGCCCCATTCATTCTTTCCTGTACACGGATCAGTTGTCCTGGTCCCTTTGCAGAGAAAAAGCCCCAAAGCATGATGTTGCCACCCCCGTGCTTCACAGTAGGTATGGTGTTCTTTGGATGCAACTCAGCATTCTCTCTCCTCCAAATACGACGACTTGTGTTTCTACCAAACAGTTCTACTTTGGTTTCATCTGACCATATAACATTCTCCCAATCCTCTTCTGGATCATCCAAATGCTCTCTAGCAAACTTCAGATGGGCCCGGACATGTACTGGCTTAAGCAGGGGAACACGTCTGGCACTGCAGGATCTGAGTCCCTGGCGGCGTAGTGTGTTACTGATGGTAGCCTTTGTTATGTTGGTCCCAGCTCTCTGCAGGTCATTCACTAGGTCCCCCCGAGTGGTTCTGGGATTTTTGCTCACCATTCTTGTGATTATTTTGACCCCACAGAGTGAGATCTTGCGTGGAGCCCCAGATCGAGGGAGATTATCAGTGGTCTTGTATGTCTTTCATTTTCTAGTTATTGCTCCCACAGTTGATTTCTTCACACCAAGCTGCTTGCCTATTGCAGATTCCCAGCCTGGTGCAGGTCTACAATTTTGTTTCTGGTGTCCTTCGACAGCTCTTTGGTCTTCACCATAGTGGAGTTTGGAATGTGGCTGCTTGAGATTGTGGACAGGTGTCGTTTATACTGCTAACAAGTTCAAACAGGTGCCAGTAATACAGGTAATGAGTGGAGGACAGAGGAGCCTCTTAAAGAAGAAGTTACAGGTCTGTGAGAGCCAGAAATCTTGCTTGTTTGTAGGTGACCAAATACTTATTTTCCACCATAATTTGCAAAAAAATTCTTTCGAAATCAGACAATGTGATTGTCTGGATTTGTTTTCTCATTTTGTCTCTCATAGTTGAAGTCTACCTATGATGTCAATTACAGGCCTCTCTCATCTTTTTAAGTGGGAGAACTTGCACAATTGGTGGCTGACTAAATACTTTTTTGCCCCACTGTATGTGCTAGTCATTCCCGACTCTAAGGGGCGGTGTTCATCTTCGTTTCAAAGCTGAAGAGCCAGTGCTTTCCAAAGACATCTCTGTAGTCATGTGGCCGGCATGACTAAGGTGACCAGACGTCCCGATTTTGGTGGGACAGTCACGATTTCTAACAATTTGTCCCATGTCCCGGGGTGTTTTTAAAAAGTCCCAATTTTCTGGCTTCATGTTGAAAGCCCAGTGGATTTGCTTAAGAAATCCTAACCTCTCTCTATGTCTCAGTACTTTCATTGAAGATATTAAAATGTTAAAGCAAGAAAACGGAACACACACCCCGCCTTTTTTACCTCATTTTATAAGAAAAGATGACCCAGTACCAAAGAGCTCCAGGAAATACTTTGGCTAGAGAAGTAGCGAGTGTTCCTCCCTGGATTTTCCACAGGGGAGGGGCACAGAGGTTGGAGGTCGGCTCGTGTGGGAAAAATGGTGAAATATTTTTCTTTGAAAAATATTTTTCTTTGAAAAATATTTCCATGGGACTAATTTCACCATTTTAATTTGCTCAGTTCTTTGTACTAACATCTACATCATTCTGGATTGACTTGGAGTGCCTGCCTGCTGGTAAGTGAGCTGGGTTTTTTTCTTTTATTTTTTTAATGTATTTTAAAATATTTTATTTATTGTGCCTAGGATTTTTTAAAATAGTTTTATTCTGTGTGGATTCTTCTTTTAAATTGTCTTAGATTATTTAAAAAAAGATTCTATCCAAAATAAATTGAAGTGAAATCATTTTTAAAAATTCTATGCACAATACTTTGAAATATATGGAATTTTTAAAAATAGTTTTACTTCAATTTATTCTGTGTGGAATAGTTTGAAATGTTTTACTTCAATTTATTCTGTGTGGATTCTTTTTTTTAATTGTCTTAGACTATTTAAAAAAAGATTCTATCCAAAAAAAAATACCAGCTGCAGTTATTCACTTAAGAACTGTGGCAAGAAAGGTGGTATAGTGACCAAAGTTACAATGGCATTGAAAAAAGTGACTGATGACCATTTTACACATTTAGCAACCATTTTCACTTAGCGACCGTTGCAGCATCCTCATGGTCACGCAATCAAAATTTTGATGTTTGGCAACAAATTCGTATTTATGATGGTTTCAGTGTCCTGGGGTCATGTAATTGCCTTTGTGACCTTTTGACAAAGTCAAATGGGGAAACCAGATTCACTTATGTTACTAACTTATCAGCTGCAGTTATTCACTTAAGAACTGTGGCAAGAAAGGTGGTATAGTGACCAAAGTTACAATGGCATTGAAAAAAGTGATGACCATTTTTCACACTTAGCGACCATTTTCACACTTAGCGACCGTTGCAGCATCCTCATGGTCACGTGATCAAAATTTTGATGTTTGGCAACAGTTACAATTTATATTTGTAAATTGTAGTTATATTGAAATAAAAAAAATATTACAATACTATTTTTGCGTTGTATGAAAATTTTTGTTGCTCCGTATAAAATTTTTAATCAAGCCCCCACCCCCACCCCAGTCAAAGGTGTCCCTCTTTACCAATCTGAAAATCTGATCACCTTAGGCATGACTCAACGCTGAAGGCACACAGAACGCTGTTACCTTCACACCAAAGGTGGTATCTATTTTTCTACTTGCATTTTTACATGCTTTCGAACTGCTAGGTTGGCAGAAACTGGGACAAGTAATGGGAGCTCACTCCATTACATGGCGTTAGGGATTTGAACCGCTGAACTTCCAACCTTCTGATCGACAAGTTCAGCATTTTAGCCACTGTGCCACTGCATCCCACCCTCATTATGATTAAAGAATGTTATATTTTGGAATAAATGTACACATTATTTCCTGCTTTTTTTTCCTTTTTGCATTGTTAACCGTTAGTAGATATCCTTTGTGGTTATGTTTAATCCTTGAATCAATTTATTGCAATCCTGATGTCGTGCAAACACTTTTTCAGTTTCGGTGGTGTTTTACACATTAGGACCTTGAATAAATATATACCATAATCAAA
Organism: Thamnophis sirtalis; assembly: GCF_051295495.1. Lineage (NCBI taxonomy): Eukaryota > Metazoa > Chordata > Lepidosauria > Squamata > Natricidae > Thamnophis > Thamnophis sirtalis. The sequence goes on along the minus strand of NW_028261383.1, from coordinate 140,930,005 downwards.
GAGACTTTCCTCACCAGGAAACCCAGCCCTTTCTGTAGTTTTATAATATCTTGGCAAGATAGCAATATGTACTCTGCGTCTTCTTGTTTCCTAGATGGCTAATAAACTGTATTATATTTATTGTGGTAGAGCAACTATTTTGAGGATGATTGGCATGAATTTCCTCCCTCCCTCCCTCTCTCTCCTCCTCCTCTCCCTCCCTCCCTCCCTCCCTCCCTCCCCCTCTCCTAAAATCCTGATATTTCCTTTAGGAATTAATCAATGACTGAACAAAACTAGTCACGGGGATGCATTTCCCTGGAAAAGGTGAGAACTCAGAACGAAGTGTATATGCCATAGCCTTGTAGTGGCAAGGTAGTCTGATGCCAAAGTAAGTGGAAAGTGACTAAAAGTCAGAGTAAGTAATTGTAAACATTTGTAAATATAATCGTATCAACTTTTTGAATAATGCTCATTGCTGATCGGTGGGGAGGGGAATATGCAGGCACTCCCCCTTACTCACCTTGTGAACAAACTGCTCAACTCGAGTCTGAAGTCCCCATACTTCAAATTTCACAGATACAAGTTTGTAGGAGCACATAATAGGGTCTTGCGTTTCTCTCCAACCTTCTTTTAATAGGCCTCTCCCAGTCTTCTCTGATTTGAAGCATTTAGGATCCTATTGAGAACAAGGAGACTGATTGAGCAATCTAGTTAAGAAACCTACCTTTGAAAGTCCACAATTTATGATCACAATTGAGCCCAAAATTTTTGTTGTTAAGTGAGACATTTGTTAAGTGCAAATTTTACCGCATTTTACAACCTTTCTTGCCACATTTGTTAAGTGAATCGCTGCAGCTGTTTAGTTAGTAATATGGTTGTTAAGTGAATCTGACTGCCCCATTGACTTGGCTTGTCAGAAGGTCACAAAAAGTGATCACATGACCCCAGGACACTGCAACCGTCATAAATATGAGTCAAATGCCAAGTGTCTGAATTTTAATCACATGATCACGGGATGCCGCAATGGTCATGTGAGAAAAATGATTATACGTCACCTTTTTCAGTGCCATTATAACTTCGAATGGTCACTGAATGAACTGTTGTAAGTCAAGGACTACCATTCTAGTAAGAATGGGACTTCACAACCTTATTTCTATCTATGTCAGGAACAATGTTCACTTTGTGTTTCTTTTCTATATTTATTAACATTAGGTCTGGGAGCTGGTTGCTTGGAAAAGCAGACTGGAGATTTTAGCAAAACAACTATATTAACCCCAATCCTTATTCTTAAATCATAACTGAAGCATTTTTCTTAGCCCCATTTAATATCCTCTCTAAATTACATTTGTGAGTTTGGCAGCCACATACATGAAATCAAATCAAATCAAATAAAGGTGTAAGCAAATAAAGAACTGAACTGTGGGAGAAGGCATTGATTGCCAGGTGAGAAGATTTCTGTGCACAAGCTACAGCAATAAGTCAATAAACTTTCATGTGTGGATGTGCCTGATGTAGGAGATGACCAGGCTGAGTCTGAGGGCAGGAGTCAAGTACATGAATCAGTTTGGAGACACCATGTCCCTGTAAGAGACCTATTTCTAACTCCCCTTGAAGTCTATTGACTCCTATCTGGCACCAATTTGCTTTGACCATTACTAGTTCAGGTTCTTGTTTATAGGTAGCGTGAACTTCTTGTACCTGATTGCATGAACCCAACTGGAGCTCCCTATGTCTTGAGCTAGGGCCTGACATTTGCTTAGCAACCATGTGATTTGCTTAATGACTTTCTGTAAAAAATGGTTGTAAAATCAAGTCCGGTCAAATGATGCCCTGACTTACGATCACAATGTTTTACGATAAAAATTCCAGGCTCCACTGTGGTCATAAGCCAAGGACTACCTGTACCTTCTCGGGTATCAAATAAAAGTAGCTTTGCAATGTTTAGTACACATAGTATAGTTACGTTAAGCTGTACAAAGATCAGGGCAGAGGTAGGATGGTGATTGGGTGCTGAATATTCCAGTTCAAAATTATAAATATAGGCTAAAAATTACCACATTCTAATAAGCTTCCATCAAATATTATTTCTGTTGTAAATGTATGCATTCGTTTGGGGCAGAGTAAGATTTACTAATAGGCGAGATCTTTTTGGAAAATTTAACCTGCTTAAATACCCTTTGGGTCAATGGCTAATGTATTGCACATTTTAATTTTGAAATTTCAAGTTGATTTGCAACTAGTTGGGGTCGTTTTGATACCAGATAATTCTCTGTTTTCCATTTTCCAAGGACTCATCTCATTCATAATCCTGACAATCTAAAAGTGCTTCTTCAATGTATTTGGAAGTAGGTTTTCCAAAATATATTTGGCACATTTCTCTCCTCCACTCCCACACCAAAAATAATTACATTTGGCAGCTTCTTTTTTCCCCCTCCCTTTCATTCCAAAGCAAATAAAGCACAGACAAAGCAGTGCATCTGCCTTGGGAGCGCTCAAGGCTGGAAAGTGCTATTTTAAAACATCCTGTGCTTGGCATCACAATGTACTGAAAACACGGAGCAATTTGTGCTATTTGGAAGGAAAATTATTCCATCGAAATGAGTTTGCCACATAAATTATGTTTGACTGAAGCCCAGAAGGGAGCAAAGGAGAATTCTAACACAAGTGATTGAAAAAGGTCTTTAACATAGTACTTGCAGAACAATTATAAAGCAAATCTTAAACTAAAACGTAAGTGGGTTGTTTTGCTTTTCACAGGTGTTTTTTGACAATAGGGAAAGAACACAGTGAAAAAGATCTCTGTGAGAAAGTTTTAACAAGGCTAAAAAATTTCACTGCTCTTGAAGGCTTGCGAGTATAAATGGTACCATTGATATTGTAAGAAAAATTCTGTATGCTTAAGGGAATGTATGTGGTTATGTATATCAGTGTCTGTACATACACATACATGTACATATACACCTATATCCTAAGGCACCTGACAAATTGCTTTGGAAACTCCTGCAAATCTGTGATATAGAATCTACTAATCTAGACAAAAATATTAATGAAACACAGGTAGTCCTCAACTTACAATAGTTCATTTAATGACTGTTCAAAGTTACAGAGACATTGAAAAAAGTGTCTTATGATCCTTTTTCACACTTATGACCATTACAGTGTCCCAAGGATCATGTGATCAAAATTCAGATACTTGGCAACTGATTCATATTTATGACGGTTGCAATGTCCCAGGATCACCTGATCAAATTTTGCAATCTTCTAACAGGCAAACTCAATGGGGAAGCCAGATTCACTTAACAACCGTGTTTGTTAACTTAACAACTGCAATGGTCCAGTTAACGAATGTGGCAAGAAAGGTTATGCAATGGGGCAAAATGTATGTAACTGTCTCCCTTAGCAACAAAATGTTTGGGCTCAATGGTCGTCGTAAGTCAAGGACTACCTGTATTACATTTACAAAGTAGAATTTTACTGTAGGATTGCTTCCCTTTATTAGTGGACTAGGATTTATCTGTATGGATCTGCTAAGTGTATTCAGCTAGCCCAGGGGGCGGCAACCTGAAACACTCAAAGAGCCACAAAGGTCCTAACTGGAAGCCTCCCGTTCAATTCTGGGGCTGGCCAAAAGTCCAGTTCCCCCACCAGAGTCTCCTCCTAGCACGGTGACCTTTTTCCACTACCAGTCCTAATTGAAAGCGCTATCAATTGTTGCTGACCGGTGACAGGGAGCCACAGCAGAGGGATGAAAGAGCCACATGCGGCTCTAAAGTCACAGGTTGCCGACCTCTGAGCTAGAATCTACCCTGGAGGAGACACACACCTCTGATATTTCCTACTGTACACATTTCTTGTTTATAGTTTAGTCTATGAAGGGTGCATAAATCAAGATTCCAAATTGGGAGATTTGAGATCTGAGTTGACTTCATCAAACTACTGTTGCAACCTTTTTACGATATCCTTTTTGTTATTGGGTTTGGAGGTTGTGGTTGTTTGGGGGGTGTTGTTGTTGTTTTGCTATTGTTAGATTTCTGCTGCTAAGTAAGATATTTATTGAGTTTTGCCTCATTTTATGATCTTTCTTGCCACAGTTGTTAAGTGAATCACTGCAATTAAGTTAGGAATACAGCTAAGTGAATCTGGCTTCCCCATTGACTTTGCTTGACAGAAGGCTGCCAAAAGCTGATCACATGACCATGGGATGCGGTAGTTGTAATAAATACATGTGACCACAAGGATGGTACAATAATCCTAAGTGTGGAAAAACTGTCATAAATCACTTCAAACAGTCACTAAATGAATGGTTATAAATTGAGGATGACCTGTATTGTTTTATTTGATATTCTTAATGTAAGGAAGGAAGGAAATGTAAGCCACTTAGAATCTCTCTGGATTGGAATGACGTATGAATCAGGGGTGAAATCCAGCAGGTTCTGACAGGTTCTGGAGAGCCGGTAGCGGAAATTTTGAGTAGTTTGGAGAACCGGCAAATACTACCTCTGGCTGTGATAGCAATAGCAGTAGACTTATATACCGCTTCATAGGCCTTTCAGGCCTCTCTAAGCGGTTTACAGAGAGTCAGCATATTGCCCCCAACAATCTGGGTCCTCATTTTACCCACCTCGGAAGGATGGAAGGCTGAGTCAACCCTGAGCCGGTGAGATTTGAACCGCTGACCTGCTGATCTAGCAGTAGCCTGCAGTGCTGCATTTAACCACTGCACCACCTTGGCTGGCCCCAGAGTGAGGTGGGAATGGAGATTTTCCAATATCCTTCTCCTGGAGTGGGGAGGGAATGGGGATTTTGCAATAATCTTCCCTTGCCACGCCCACCAAGCTATGCCCATAGAACCGGTAGTAAAAAAAATTGAATTTCACCACTGGTATGAACCCTATTAAATACTCTGTAACTTTGATCAATAGCATACCAGGGAATCAGGCCTAATATGCATCTTTTTAAAAAACCTTTATTATTATTTTTTGCAAAAGGGGAAGAGATTTGTGCAAAACTGACAAGAATAATTAGCTCTGATTGGCTGCTGATTCTGAAACTCCTTTACTGTAAATGTGCAAGGAAGTAAATACACTTATATTTGTGGTGATTGAGAGAGAGCCCCTTTCGTGTAGCGGTGAAGGCACCAGGCTAGAAACAGGGAACTATTGAGTTTTTCCTTCCTTACCCATGAAAGCCAGTGGGTGACTTTGGGCCAATCACTCTCTCTCTCGCTCTCAGCCCAATTCACCTCCCAGGCTTGCTATTGTAGGAAAAATAGAAGGAGGAAGGAGTGTTAGGTATCCCAAAGGTGCTTTTTCAAGAGGCAACTGGACCTTTCTTACTTTTCTTTGAAGATGTTTCACTTCTCATCCAAGAAGGTTCTTCAGTTCTGAAAAAGCACCTGTTGAAAAGTACCTTTGGGAGAATCATGACTTGGATGACAAAATCTCCATGGAGTGTTAGGTATGTTTGCCACTTTCAGTTTATTTATAATAATAATGAAGGCAGGATATAAATAGATAAATAAATAAGCCCACTTCTGAAAAGCCCTGACAAGAAAACTGCAGGGACCAATCCAAGCAAGGACCAAGGACTCAACATTGAGTCGAAAGTACACGCATATTTAGAGAGCCAGTTTGGTGTAGTGGTTAAGGCATCAGGTTAGAAACTGGGAGACTGAGTTCTAGTCCTGCCCTGGGCACAAAACCAGGTGGGTGACCTTGGGCCAGTCACTTTCTCTCAGCCCTAGGAAGGAGGCAGTGGAAAACCACTTTTGAAAATCATTGTCAAAAAAGCTGCAGCAACTTGACCAGGCAGTTTCCCAAGAATAAGACACAACTGAATGTTAGAAAAAATATTATAAATAATCAGAAGAGGCCATTCCAGTCTTGTTTCATTTTCATGGTAAAATCAGGTCCCTTAGCAGCTCTAAGGAAGTCTTGTCTCCTTGAGTTGCCCATAAAAATTAGTGCCTCTTTTCCTAGGATTCTATTTTTACCTGTGTTATATTAATACGGTGATACTATGCAAATGAATAACTATGGCTGAATGTAATACTGGATGCAACATTCAGCTTCCTGAAAACGTTTATCTTTTCAAATGAATTTTCATGTGGTTCCTTGTGGTTAAAGGAAAACATAGGCGTGTATATGCACCAACCATAAAAAAATTAAATAGCATTTTTAGTGAACAGGAATGTAATTAATATGTGTTACACAGTCTCCTCATGGGAGGAGCAATATAAAACAGCAGAAACACAAGGAAAGCAGGAACATAATCTTTGTTTGCACAAACTTAACAGCTCTTAACTTTTTGGTTCCTTAAAGCAAAATGTGAAAAAAAAACAATGTAAAGTGAAGAGGTGCTGGTTTTTGCAAACAAAGAACAAAGATGCATTTGTTAGTGGCTTTCTCGTAGGGCTACTGCCATCCGTACAGTAGCTCAGCACTATTGTTAGAAAAGCTGAACTTCTGTATGCTCTCAAGTTTTGGAAAGCAGGAAGGAATGCTCTTTGTGACTGATTGCTAGCAGCAATATCTATGTCATGTTTACTGTTTTAATCCAAATATTATATTGGGAGTTTAGGTGTGCGAGACTGTGTGAAGGAAACCAAGGAGGAGGAGGTTTAGTACATATGAGAAGAGGCAACACAAGCCAGTTATGAAAGCTCTGGAAAGAAAGTGCTTCAAAAAGATTCCATTAGCGAACTCACAATAAATCTGGCTGGGAATGTTTTCAAGATTAGTATCTAGTAGATTTGCATTCAAGAGGCCTTTCTGAAATCCAAGTGATTTCTTTGTTTCTTTGGTTTGCCAACTATGTGAGGCCATTCAGATTCCAATGTTTAGAGTGGCATTTAAGAGGAAGGAAAGGTCACATTTGACAATTTTTGGCTATTTTCGGCAACTATGAGTTCAGCAAAAATTTGTTGACCCATCTCCAGAATGTCTTCTCTCCTTCCTCTGTGTTCAAGATGCAATACAGGACTCAGAGGTTTCTTTTTTTCTACCAGGAGAGAGTCATAAAGCTGTTTTAAGGGGACTGACTGTGTTCTTACTGCTGTGCAGGTAATCCTTGGTTAAGCCAGGAGCGGCCATTCAAAGCTATAAAGGCACTGAACAATAGTCCTCAAAGTTCCAGCTGTCCCAGACACCCCACACTCACATAATCACAATTGGGATTCTTGGCAAGTGGCTCACACTTATGATGGTTGCAGTTTTCTGCAGTCTTATGATTGCCGTTTTTGAGCTTCCCTGCTGGCTTCCTACAAGCAAAGTCAATGGGGAAACTGACAAAGAAGATCACAAGTTGCTCCTTTAAGTTGCCCCCATTTTCACTGCTCTTTCTCTCGAGTACCCCAACTACAGAATAGCTCCATGGTGCACATCCCTAGCATCTCCTGCCCACACTTTATAGTTCATACATGCCTGGCCACAATGGCATGGTGCTGCAATAGCCACCAATGCCCCTTCATGCAACTGACAACAGCCACTTCCGGCACCACCATGCATATGCTACAGCAGGCACTTAGCTGCCTGCTACAGGCCTCCTTGCAGGACTTGGAACTTTCTGCAGCTTCTCCACTGATTTTGCCTGTTGGAGGCTGACAGGAAGTTGCAAGGAGGTCCTCACTTAACAACTTATTATGCCTTGGGGACTGCCTGGATTGCCATGGCTATCATATAAGTAGTTATATAACATTGTACATGATGACTGCATCACTTACTAATGGGAATTCTGGTCTGAGTTACCACTGTTGAATGAGAATTACCTGTAATGCATTCTTTCTTTTAAGAGAGCTAACCTGCTTATCCCTGGTTCTTATAATCAGGGCTTTAAGACATTTTAAAGATAAGTTGCACATGAGCCAGCCAGCAAGTAAATGGGCCCTACAGTTTGGAAGGGGATTCATCTTCTATTGCAGGAACACAGCATGCTGTCCCACAATATACTTGGCATCTATCTGTATAATTATAGAATAGAATGAAAAATTTCAGAAGACTCATATGTGGACATCATAGGATTTAAAAAAAAAATAAGTTCTAGCCATAGGATTTCTGATCTTGAGTCAAATTCCAATAGTTACTGTATTTTTCAGAGTATAAGACGCACCAAGGTTTTGAAGAGGCAAATAAAAAAAAGTTTTTGCACTCTGCAAACCTCCCCAAAACGGCCCATTTTTCACAAAAAGTGTTCCTGGGGGTTGGGGAGTTAAAACTGAGCAAAACATAGGCCATTTTTTGCTCATTTCTGCCCTCCCCAGCCTGCAGGAGCTCTCTAAAAGCTTCCTAGAGGCTCTGCATGGCCATTTTAGTGAAGGGAGTGGGGTTTCAGGAGGCAAAAAATGCTGTATTCAGTGTATAAGACGGACACAGATTTTCAGCCCCTTTTTTGAGGGAAGGTGCGTCTTATACTCCGAAAAATATGGTACATCTTTTTTAAAAATGTGATTGTGAGTCTCTCTAAGGGAAGAAGCAGTCCACTTCCACAATGCTCTGCCTTCTTGCTAATATAAGGAGTGCACTCAGTGAATCGGTTGTTAAACCAGTAGGATCCATCCCTGGCTAGTTGGCCTTTGATGACTCAGGAAGTTAGAGAGGCCTTTGGTCTGCTCTAACAGAGTCTTTCTCATGTGCTTTAAATACAGCACAAATGCACAATCCAAATTATCACACTTCTGCATATGATATGTAGGAATATTTCTTGGTTCCAGCTCGTAGCATGATTTTAAAAACAATAATAGCCAAGCTACTCAAGAATGGGAACATTCGCCGCAAGCTAGCTTTGGTGTTTCCATGAGTTACTTGCGCAATATAAGTCAAAATCATTGTGTCCTTTACTTACTTCCGATTCCTTGTAATAGCGCTCAGGAATTTCATCACAGGCAATATCAATGAAGCAGACTTCTCGGTCAGGATCTTTGGCTTCATTATCAAATATCTGCAAGATTTAAAACAAAAACACTTAAATTTTTTAATAGACCCACATATTCTGAAGCTAAACTCTGTGAACATTGTGTACTGGCACAACGTGTTTCGAGGAACAAAACTACTAGTTTCAAAAGTGGCAGGATATGTTCTTGGTCTTGGTTCCTAATTATAGCTTAGCTGTACACAAACTATGCAGGTTGCAGGCAATTCTTCAATGCAGAAACCCAAATTTACTTCCTGCCTCTGACCAGTTTTCCATGTTATTCTCATAAGTGACAGAATGAAAACGTGATTTAAGAGGTAAGATGGGAAAAAACCTCAAGAGGCAAGCAGCCCTAGACCTTTCAGAATAAAGGTAAATATTTCCCTGTCCAGCTGTGCCTGTCTGTAGGGCACAGTTCTCAACTCAGTTGTTTGGCCAAGTGGTACCTATTTATCTATTCACATTTGCATGTTTTCGAAATGCTAGATGGGCAGAAGCTGGGGCAAGTAACAGGAACTCACCCTATTATGCAGCGCTCAAGTTTCAAACCTGGCCTGTCAGCTTTCCAGCTGACAAGCTAAGCACTGAGCCATCACACTCCCTTTCTGAGCAAACCTATTGTTATTCTCCATTTCTATGACCTTGATATACCATATGCTTATAAAATGTTAACACAATTTTGAATACATATTGTACAATCCACAACTTCTGGGCTAAAAAGAATGTTCCAATTGGATAGGATTATATTTTGATATTGATTGTTTCCTGATTCCTTATTTGTACTCTATGACTATCATTAAGTGCTGTACCTTATGATTCTTGACGAATGTATCTTGTCTTTTTATGTTCACTGAGAGCATATGAATCAAAGACAAATTCCTTATGTGTCCAATCACACTTGGCCAATAAAGAATTCTATTCTATTCTATTTGTGAGGAGCAGAAGCCACTGAAAATTCACAGAATGTGCTTCTTTTATTTCTTATAAAGCTGCCTCATCTTTCCCAATCTCTGATGTGTTACTCATTCCAGCAGAAGGCTAATCATTAGCCCTAATCAGCCAGTCCTTCTGAGCAACAGGCTTTGATATCAAGATACCCCATTATCCATGGAAAGCAAATCAAATATTCCTGGCACTCAGAATTGCCTTTTTACCCTCTCTTCCTGCTAAATAACTGTTATACGTAGATAGAACAAAGGCCTCTAAACACTTTTCTCAAGGGAATCTTCTTGCAATTTCTTTCCATGGGGCTGCCCTTTAAGTTGATTTGGAAGGTACAAATGGTGAGATTGGTGTCAGCAAATGAACAGAATAATCCCAAATATTGTGAGATTCTATTCTAGGTAGTGGTTATTACCCATACAAATATTGATTGTTCAGGTCCTAAGTACCTCCAGGACCATTTGATCCAGAGAGAATCGGTGGGTCAAACATGTGCTGCCTGATATGGGATGCTTACCACTTCCTGAATATTAAGGGAACAGGAGCCTAGATGAAGGCCTTTTCAATTATAACCTCCTTGCTCTAGAATAGGCCATGCCTGGTTAGAACTCTTAGGGAAGCCTATTGAGGCAGTTCTTCTATAAAAACTTTGGACTGGAACCTATTTACTATTTTGTAACTTTATTGCACCCTTTATGGCTTCATTAGATGATACAATCACCCAGAATTGTCAGCTGAGGTAGCACACAAATAACAATGAAACTGAATTAAACTAAACTCCTTTAGTTGAATCAAATGATTTATTTATTCTTTTTTCTATTCCTTCCTCCTGCTGTTTTAACAAAAAAAAAAAGTTAAGTCGATATTGGCTTTTCAACGTACCCATTTGCAAACATTCAAAGCACTGTGCATGCATTGGGTAAGTATGGATGACCAATCTCATCACCACTTTGTAAAACAGTACCTTGTCTTGAGGGAAGCAGTAGCTTGACTAAGGTCATTGGTTGAATATGAATGTCTGATGAGAGATTTGAGTTACAGATCATCAGCCTAACAGCTGTTTGGCAAAGAACTCTGCTCTCCGTAAGATATTGCTTTCATCTTCCCGATCAATTTTAAATGGATCCTAAATCTAATAGATTTCACTCCTGGGATGTCTGAAGTTTTTATTCATGTATAATTTACTCTTCTATTCAGGTTGAGATTTAATCTCTTATCTTGAAACACTCTCTTCTGTGACAACGTAGCCTGTGCATTTTTGCTTTGATTAGTTTATCTAATACTTTATTGTATTTTAAATGATTTTAGGAGGTACTTTTTGCTTTGATATTGTGAAATTTATTAAAGTAAATAAATAGCTACATCAGAAGTAAGAAATGGAGCTATTTATATACTAAAAATGTGGATAATTATTGTTTCTAGCCAAATATTCTCTGAAATATTTAAGTCTTTAGAGGGGATAATTTCATTAATTATGCAGTTGAGCTGGGGATATTTAAAAGTGTTGTTTTAAAAAAGATTAAAGTTCATGGGGGGAAAGCAGAAGGCTTTCCAACCGACTTTTTTGTGCTGGCAAAGAACAGAAAGCAAATGGCAAGAACATTCTGTGTTCTTAACAATGTCAGGATTGTAGAACAGACCCATAAATATTATGATATGAAAGAGAAATTAGAGAGGCTTGCTTTTCAAAAGTAATGTAATATAGCAATATAAAACACCTATGACTAAACCAAATCAAGAATTCTCAAGAACCAAAAGTGAATTATAAATTATAGCCTTTATAAAAATGTTAGCCATTTCTTTTTTTATTATTATTGTATTTACAAAGCTATTTGCCCAGTATCGATGGTAATGAAATCCAGTGGAGGCTCACATTAGAAGAAAAGGAAGAAAGCAATTTTTGCACATTCTCTCTTCTCCATTCTCGTATGTTCTGGAACATTCCTCATCTTTTCCAGAGCAGATTTTTTAGGAAGCATTGGGGAATTGACTTAAATTGCCTTGTTCTTTAGCAGAAGTGGTCAAAAGAAATCTGAATCATGTTTTTTTTTTATTACACAGTCAAGATAGAATTTGGACCAACAGATCAAATACCGTACAGACAGAAATATAAGACTAACAGAATAATAGAATACCAGAGGTGGAAGGGACCTTGGAGGTCTTCTAGTCCAACCCCCTGCTCAAGCAGGAAACCCTACACCTTTTCAGACAAATGTTTGTCCAATCCCTTCCAGTGTTGGAGCATTCACAAATTCTAGAGGCAGGTTGTTCCACTGATTAATTGGTCTAATTATCAGAAAATTTCTCCTTAGTTCTAAATTGCTTCTCTCCTTGATTAGTTTCCATCCATTGCTTCCTGTCCTGCCTTCTGGTGCTTTGGAGAATAGCTTGGCTCCCTCTTCTTTGGGGCAGCCCCTCAGATATTGGAACACTACTATCCTGTCACCCCTAGTTGATTACAACCCATTTTTTATTAATCCAAATGAAATTTAGCTGTGATCCCTGAACTTTACTGACAGAGGAACTATACGATTTGACAAGAACTCTGTTATATTAGTAGAATATAAAATAAAGTGCTGCCATTAAAAATAAATCCTGGAAAGGCTGTTATTTTAATTCAAGTCACACACATAAAATCTTCAGGTTGCATTCTCCGTGTTCCTAAATCAGTTCATTATGATTAGGATCCACCTTTTACAATATATTAAAAATTGCATTTATGAGAGAAAAGATTCTCTGAGCTAATGAATATTTTTAATCTTAACTGCTAACGTCCATCAACAGACTCCAAATGAAATATAATAATCCAAACTGAGAGGTTCCCCCCCACCAGCCTAGATTAATACACAGGTTGCCTCAGTTTTCTCAAGAGTAATTTTTATATTTGCATATACTGCCAATATACTCCCCAAATACCGTATTATCACATGTAATACGGCAGTGGTTCCCAAACTTGGCAACTTTAAGACTTGTGGACTTCAACTCCCAGAATTCTCCAGCCAGCAGAGCTGGGAGTTGAAGTCCACAAGTCTTAAAGTTGCCAAGTTTGGGAACCACTGTAATACGGTAATGTAACCAGTTGTGGGATTCAGCCAGTTCGTACCACTTTGGAAGTTTCTGAGCAGTTTGGTGAACTGGTTGTTGGAAGAAATCATTAGGGCAGAAAACCGGTTGTTAAATGATTTGAATCCTACCACTGAATGTAACCTTCTGGTCCTCCCAAGGGACAATAAAGAAACAGCGGATCAAAGCTTTAAAAGGCTATTTCTGTGGCTTCAAGAACTTTGTTCTCTTTTCTCATTATCTATAATGTATTATACTAATAAGATGTAACAAGATTAGAAATGTATAGTATCTATGATTGTCTTCTTACCTTTAGCATTCAAGATTTCAGATCCTGCTTACTTTTGCTCTGTGCTCATTTGGCTTTTACTACTAATCGATCAAGGCGTAAGAGGAGGAGGGAAGGCATTAGCAGGTTAGAGTCAGCTATTGATTAGAACTGTGACAAGTGATTCTTTGGAAGGGCAGATACTGAAGCTCAAATACTGTGGCCACATAATGAGAAACAAGGTCTTATTTGAAAAAAAAAACCAGATATTGGGAAAGATTGAAGGCAAAAGGAGAAAGGGATGGAAGGGGATGAGATGGATAGTGTCATTGACACAATGAAAATGAATTTGGATAAACTGCGGGAAACAGTGGAGGACAGGGGGAGGGGGGGTCTGCATGCAAAGTCCATGTGATTGTGAAGAGTTGGACATGACTTAGTGACTGAACGACAACGACAAATGACAACTGACCGGCTCAAGGTCACTCAGCTGGCTTCTGTGCCTAAAAGAAGACTAGAATCCAGGTTTCCTCATGACTACTCCAGCATCTTAATGACTACATTATATCATCTCTCTAGCATATTCCACACTTACTAATTAAAATTAAACTTAACAAAAGAAACATTATTAATACATATTTGATTAAATATAACTATTGTTTCTAATGGACTTTAGACTTTTTAAAAAGGCCTTTGTTTAAGAGCATTTCCACACCACCAGCATTTCCAATCCCAAAGTAATTAGGAAACAATCTATCATCATCTTTCTCTTCTGCCAATTTTGAAACACAAAGAACGCACAAAGAACGCAATTCAGACTCTTCCCTTACAAATGGCCAGTAGATGAGTTTTAAAAATAATATCTGATCTGTGTTCTGTCTAGTGTCCTGCAACAATTGTCTCCTTGTTGTTACCACTTTACACATAACAATGATGTGAAATTAATTGCTAGGACTTCTCTCGCCACAGTTTTCAGTATATGCTATATGTGTGGCTGGCCAGAAAAGAAAAAAAAACAAAGCCAAGAGGTTGCATAGTTTGAGCTACAACATGCCTTATCTGTATTTGCCATTAATCTAAATCTGAGTGCCCTGGGGTTGCATATGAACTGTTTCAGTTCTTGCAGCCATTTCCCTAGGCACTTGTCAAACTCTCTGCTTTGCCTGATTCTTAAAAAAAAAACACCAAAAAAAGCCAACAACCAAAAAACCAAATTAGATTCTTTAACGTCAAAAAGCAGAGGTGTTGGCACATTGCAAAGCAAAATGTCCTACTGGAATAGCAGCTTCATTTCTAAGGCAGCCTCTGCATTCCGCATGTGCGTTAAGGCCTTATGTGGTACAAAAACAGTCAAAGCCAACAGACAGAGGGGGGGCTCAGGCTCCCCCTTAACTCACAGCCTCAACATATGTGATGGCAAATCTGGACTCCATGGTAAATCAGACATATTCTTGCATAAGATTGCTGGGCACAGTTTGGTTAGAGCAGCATTTTCACATTGCAGCCAGGAATAAAAAGCCACATGCGTCTGGCTGGATATTGCTAGTTCCAACCCTCGGTTGCTTTTCTCCTTGTCCTCCGCTATCCCTGATGGTTCAGAATCATTTCTTCTTCCCCCTCATATCTTCGGAATTAAAGTATACTTGATGCGTTGTGGCTGTAAATCTGTACAGGTATTGAATTTACCCAGGTCCCGGACTGGAAACTGCCAATTCCTGTCTCACCTGCCTCAAACCTTACACCTAGTTGTTCAGGATCCTAATGGGAGTTGTAGTGGAGTAAGGTTGCAGAAGGCACGAGGGGGGAGAGAGATAGCTAACACCCCTGCTGTTATGCCCTCTCTTCCACTGCTGCTCCTGCATTAGTCATAATTTCAGGCAGCAACAGTACTTCTGCCAATTTGCAATGTTTCTTCTTCTTAGTTGGGGAAGGCATGCTATTAGGCCATATCACAGAGTACAGATCAGAAAATAAGGTTCACGTTAGATTTATTCACTGGATTTCATAGGTCTCATTAGGTAAACTTACGGTTAAGAGTAAAAAATATATATAGCTAATATATAGAATCTTGGAAACCGAATACACCAGGACTCTAGCATTCATTCAGTAGATAATTCATTAAGGTGGGATTTCCAAGAACTATTTGAATCGCTTTTCTCCAGGAAAAAAAAAGGAGCTAACCATCCTCAATCCTGAAATATCCATCTGCTTATTTCTGAGGTTTTGAGATACTCCTATTTTATTCCCAGCCCCAGAGTTTTAGTGTGCAGTGACTGAGGAATAGGGGAGATTCTTGCAGAGCTTGAGCCAGTGGAGCAAATCCTTCTTCCTGCTTCCTCCACTCTGCCCTAAATTTAGAGGGGGCCCAGTGTCTGAAAACTTTAATCACTGGGGAACCCCATCCAAAGGCCCAAAAACCTCTACTTTGCCCCAGCAGAAGGTGTCCCATGAAATGGGAGCCACTATTGAGAAGGCCTGTCATCAATAAACCGCATCTCATAAAACTCAGGCGTGGGGAGTCATACAGGTGGCCCCCTCTATCTGGACTGGTTGGGCAGATTTGATTTTGGCAAAGTCTTATCAAATGATCCCCAAGGCTGAACTGTAAAGAGGATATGCCCTTTAAAGGGGATAATCAGCATTTTCAACTGGAAGCTACTGGCAATTGATGGAATGAACTTCAGAATGGGTGTTATCTCATTTGATGAAGCTATCAGGAGTTTAAGCTACGACATTTTATACCAAGTATAGCTTTTGGGTATAGCTTTTGAGTTGTCCCTGAAAACCACTTCACGGATAGCAGCAATCCATCCAGGCTATGGTTATTATCACCAGGCCATCTTGACTCAGGTAGAGTTGCAACCAGTATTCTACCTAAAGGTTGACAAAGTCCTTGCAGGTCACGGCTTTCACTTAATGTTGAAAAAGGGACCACAGGAGCAGAACAACCAACATCTGTTGGGCTTACCAAAGCTCCCAGAGTAACTAGGGGAACAGAATGTTACAAAATCACCATAATCTACCAAGATTATGATCCACCAAGCAAATCTGTCTTGGAAGGATTTAACCTGGGCTTGTTTTGCCTAGAAAGTTGTTCATTTGGTGCTTAAGCAACCATTTAATGAAGATTTCTACTTTCAGTCAAGGAAAAATAACACAGACTACGCATTTCAATTCATAACTTCTCTGAGTCCTTTGTACACTAGCACATAACAGCTGATTCTCCTCTCCTTATAGATAAAATGGCTGGGTTTACTGAGCAGTTTGTAATTTCTTTAGTGTTAAGTTTATGACATTAATCCTTCCAACTGTTACTTAATAAATAGCTTGTGGTTAAAGCACAATATATGAATCACATTGGTGAGTGAATTCACTCATTAAATTCACACAACTAAGCCATAATGTTGTTATATGGTTTTGGTTTAATTGTTTAATACATTGTATGAATCAGACCATTCTGGTTTTAAAATCATGACTTTTAGACTAGAAAGTTAGATGAGTCCAGCCAAATAGTAATTTTCTGAACAAATCATGGTTAAGCAAACCATGGCACTGTTATTTAATATATAATTATTTGCTATATAGTTACTATAAGAAACCACAGTGGGTTACTAATCACATCATTTGTGTTAACTTATTTTGAAAGCCACGTTATGTGGTTAAACCATCAGACTAGAAAGTAGGAGACTGTGAATTCTAGTTCTGTCTTAGGCCTGAAAACTGGCTGGGTGACTTTGGGCCAGCCTGCCTTCCTTCCTTCCTTCCTTCCTTCCTTCCTTCCTTCCTTCCTTCCTTCCTTCCTTCCTTCCTTCCTTCTTCTCTCTCTCTTCCTTCCTTTCTCTCTCTTCCTTTTTCTGTCTGTCTGTCTGTCTGTCTGTCTCTCTTAACTCAAAGTGTTGTTGTGGGGAAATAGTAGAGGGAAGATGTGTTGAATATGTTCTATGCCTTGAGTTATTTGTAAAAAATTATAAAGGCAGAATATAAATAAATAAAACATAAAAATCCAATCAGTGAGACACAATTTTCATGAACATTTTCCTGTGATTTTTTTTTTTTTTTTTGGTATGGTAGAAGTAAATTAAGGCAAGCTGCTTAGAGCTCTGGTCTGCATAAGAGGTACATAATGACTTTCATCCACCATTTAAAGGATGAGTAATGTATGAATTGAGGCTTAAGCTCTTGAAATTCTAGCCTTTTACTCAGAGTTTGTCATCAATGTCTTGATTTGAAAAACATCATTTACAGATAACTGTTTGTGCTCTTCCAATTGAGCAGGGACAGCTCACTGAACTGTTTAGTTTATATAAAAGAAAACTAATATTCAACAGAAAGGTCTAAGATTGGCTTGCCAGCCAACCATCACTAATTGCTCATAGGAATTCATTCAGACTGCTAGGAACTTGCTGTGGCCCTCTTCACAATGTTATGTGTTCCCTGAAAGAATTCAATATACAGCATGAAGCACTTAAGATGGTGAGCTTAGAAAGAAATCATAACCTTGCTGGGAAGCTCTCTTGGATGATGAGAGTACAAATCAAAAATACTGTTATTGTTTTATACGTCATAAATGAGCTGTAATAAACTGGAGTTCCAAATATTATGGAGAATTTTTCTTATACAGGACATGTTAAAGGTAGACTTATAATCATTCATTTAGTGACAGATTGAGGTCACTGAAAAAAGTGACATGACTGTTCTTCATATTTTTGACTGTTGCAAGCATCCCCATGGTCATGTGATTAAAATTCAGTCACTTGGCAACTACCACATATTCATGATAATTGCAGTGTCCTGGGGTCATGTGACCACCTTTTGTGTCCTTCTGACAAGCAAAATCCATGGGGAAGTCAGATTCACTTAACAACTGTGTTACTAACTTAACAACTGTCGCGATTCATTTAATACCTGTGGCAAGAAGGAACATAAAATGGAGTAAAACATTTTACTGTCTTGCTCAGCAATAGAAATTTTGGGCTCAATGGTTGTAAGTTGAGGACTAGCTGTATTTCACAGTATCAGTCCTCCCAATCATAAAAGATACTCAACATTCCGTGCTAATGAGAACCCACCATATTAATGGACCTAGTTTGGGTTCCATAAAGATTTATTTTCTCCCTTATGAGATTAAATCAACTGAAGACCAATTTTACCAATTTGCATTAAGTGAAAACATTAAAACCTTGAATTAGAAAAATACACATCAACAATATTTAAGGGATTAGGTTAGGAAAAGAAGGTATTTGGCAGAAATCTGACACAGAAGGGTATGAGATGTGACAATGAGCCAATGCTGGAAAGAATACTGTGGCTTTATGCCAGGCAGAGGTTTTGCAGACCTGAATGTGCACTTCAGTGTCAGAGGGGGGAAATGTTTAAATGTCAAAAAGTTTATTGTATGTTTTTTTGATCCAGAGAGAACATGATAAAGTGGATTGGTCTGCGTCATGGAAAGCTTTGCATAAATGCGGACTTCCAAGTTGCTTTCTTGTATGCTCTAAGAATGGCATATGATGGAAATAAAACATTAGTGTGAATCAGTGCTTAGCAAATAGTCCAACGCTGAGCAGGGAGGATGTCAAAGATGTGAAATGTCTGCACTCTGCAGGATCCCTTGGTCACCGAGATCAGAGGTTTAAGTCTTCTGGGCTTTCAGACTTGTACTGGAGTCCATTGTCTACAGAGAAGTTCCCTGAGGACGGACTCCAGTATGTGTCCGAAAGCTTGGAAGACTAAATCTCTGGTCCTGGTGACCAACCCAAATTGGATCCTGCAACAATATCTTGGGACAGATACTGTATATTTGCCTTCATTCATACGGAATGCCTCTTTGGTTGTTTAATGCATTTATGGACATGAATGCAATAATACATGTGCGGATGTTAGTGTGCTTTGGTATGCAGAGGATGCCATGTTGTTGGCTGAATACCCAAAGGATTTAAGAACAAATGTTAGACTGTGTAATGCTACAAAGATTATGGATCTGAACATTAATGTATCACAAAGTTGAAGTAACTGTTTTTGTCAGGAAAAAAAATGGAGTGAACAAGGGCAAGTCAATGGAAAAAACACCCCTAAAATAAATAGATGAATGTGGTGTCTACTGGTTTATATTTATTAAAGATGGGAAAATAGCACGTGACATTTATATTTGGATAACGCCATGTTGATCAATACAAATTTTGGAAAATACCTTTATTATTAGCACACTAATTTTAAATTAACTTAAATCTTGCTTCAGTCAATAAATGATCTTAATGTAATTAAAAATATAACGAATTGTGGGTTTAGTTTAAATGTGATCATTAATTAATTCAAAGTCACTTAATAGCCACTTGTGAAATCTCTGTTATGAAATGGTTGAATCACTTTAAAATTTTATTTACAAGACTGGCTGACATAACTTCTTACAATTATTTTTAATTTATCTGTACTAACTGCTAACATTTTTATCCACTGTGTCATATTTGATCACATTAATAAACTTGATTGTGGCCATGCAAATTATGGCAACACAGAAAATCCTCTTGTCTTGGACAAGGACATTTACATGAAACTTTTTTTCTAAGTCATGTTATAAAAACTCCATCCAATTTTCCAATATGTCTGTTTGTATCAGTTCTTAGTACATATTTGTCAACTCACAAAAATCTGATTCAACTAATTAGCTCTTTCATAAATTTTAAGTCCTATGTAGTTCCTTTCAATTAAGAAAATTCCTATTTGTTTTATTAATTGTTTATACATTCACTCACAGATGAATTGAGGAATTAGTAAAAAATGAAACTATTTCATTTTAGAAGTGAAGGAAATAGTAGTTCTTCTTGGCCACAATATAGCTAAATGAAAAATCCTATATTGTTTATTATACTATATCACAAAATTATTTATTTATAACTTCTTCAGATTTATGAAGAATGAATTAATATTAGATTAGATGCTATGGGTCCCATTTATTAAATTTATTAAAGAACGCAATCTGATGGGACCCAGGAAGAGAGCTTTTCAGTCATGGCATCCACTTTTTATAATACCATCCATGCAGAGATTAGATTGATCCTGACTTTATTAGCACTGAAGACATGACTGTGTCATCAGGCATGGGGATCGAAATTTGGGGCAGAGCTCATGAGAATCTATGTTGATCTGTGTTTATGGTTTTATAATGGCTGACATTTATGTATTTATTTTTGTGGTGTATATTACATTGGAATTTAACCATTGTTAGTTGCCAAGTATCATCATGGTGAGATGAGGAGCTACATAAATTAAGATGGAAAGATGGATGGATGGACGGAAGGACAGACGGAAAATCGTGTTGGAAGAAAGCAACAGAAAACCATTTATAATTGTTCAAAGTACAGAAAAGGACATGTCCTTGCAGTCACCAGGATTCAGTATTGGTTCAAATGAGACTTTAATATAGGAAAAGATAAGTTAGAACAATGCAAACTTCCTATACTAATGAGTTGTTAAAGTCATTATGTGTCAGCACTGAATTATCATAGAAATACTCCATTCCAAATAATTAAAAATGAAATAGAATAAGAACAACATTACACCTAATTTGATAAATAAGAAACAAATAACCAAGACAAATTGAGTTTACAAGCAATTCCAACATAGGAATGAATAGCATTTCTACTAAATCATGTGCTAATATTATCACAAATTACAAAACAATTTTTGGCCAATTAAGTATCTCCATAAGTACTAACATAGTAACTTGTATTCTATATATTATAGATCTAAACTCTTTGAAGCAGAGACATTATATATAATTTCATAAAAAGTACACTTTATAAGACAGTGCATTTTTACTTTTAGCAATTCTAAGTATTTATATTAGGCAGGTCCAAACAAACTCAGTTGTTATCAAGTAAAAGTATGTAGAATAGGTTATAAATCTCAAAGGATTACCAGTTGTCTGCTTGCAGTTTTATGTTAGAACTATTCTTAACCTGCTAAGCTGCATGTACTTCTAGACACTGATGAAGTTTTGCAATTGAGTAACTCACCCCTTAATCTGGAGTAGAGGCAAGAAAAGCAATCATTATTTGCACATTTTATCAGACTAGAATTAAGGCTATGGGAAGTGATATGTCTTGATACTGTATTGTATTAGCGTATATATACTGTGTACATTCATATATTGACAGTGAGTGGAATACAAGTAATAACATTTTCCTCTTTCTTGTAACCTCTGCCCATGAAATAAGAACTTGGAAATATATGGCTAGAGGTCAATAAGCTTCAGTGTGCAATTCTATCTCTGTGGACCAGCGTTAACCCAGGCCTAGAGCATCGTATTCAACTTAATATAGAAACTCCTGTCATCAACACTGCGTCAGCATTTCCAAGGCAAAGACTTAGCATGCTGCAAATTAATTTCATTTTAGAGTTAAATAGAGAAAGATGCTGATCTACCTAAAGGAAGCGTTTCCTTCCAAGAGGAGGAGGAGGAAGACAAATGGGAAAGTCAAATGCTACCAACATGCTGAGGATGCCACAGGAAAATGTTTCTTGGATATTATTACAAAGGTCTAAGCCCAGTTGTGAGGAGGGGTGGGGGGGTGCTAAAGTGCTTTAGTTTTATAGGAAGATGGGGATAACGAGTATGGTAGAAACCTGGCGCTATAAACAGAACCAGCGGGAAAATGTTTTCTTTAGAGACTAATTCTATCTGAAGAATAGGGAATACCTCCTTGAACATCCAAATAAATATGTGATGACATGTAAAAAGCAATCATAGGCAGGAAGTAGCAGAAAAGATACAGCTTAACAGTTCATAACAAGAAACATTTACTACTATAAAGCTGGTTTAAATATTCTCTGATTGTCATCAAATGCTATTACTGTTCTTTGTCTACATCAAGAGATGTGTGCATATCCTTTTTTTAAAAAAATCAATGAATCTCCTTGGTATATATTGCTATATATGTTTAATATACTGTATATTAGTATATCTATCTATCTATATATCTATATCTATATCTATATCTATATCTATATCTATATCTATATCTATATCTATATCTATATCTATATCTATATCTATATCTATATCTATATCTATAATCTATCTATCTATCTATCTATCTATCTATCTATCTATCTATCTATCTATAGTATGTGTGTGTGTGTGTGTGTATGTGTATGTGTGTATGTGTGTGTGTATGTGTATGTGTGTATGTGTGTATGTGTGTATGTGTGTATGTATGTATGTATATACATTATGGCTAAGATGTCTGCCTAGTATGTAATATAGCCCAGGTTCAAATCTCAGTAAGGGTATGGCTAGCTGATGAGAGCTAAATAGCTTGAAATAGATCTATACTAGTCTCCCTTTATTTATTTATCAGCACAAATACAACAAAATGTAACAAAAAGACAACAGTAAAAATATTGGGTTTCTGCCTGGATGGTCTCTTGTGACGAGCCGAAGGACAGAGAATGGAAGTAGTGATTTTCCTCCCATATTTGGGCATACCGGGGGTTGTAAAAATCTAATATATATATATATATATAAATTGAAAAACTAATTCTCTATGTCTGTTTGATAAATATTCTGTTCTAAAATGGACATTTTATAAAATTTCCATGATAAGTCCAAATATTGCATTGCCATATGTTACACTTATTACCTGTAAGAGTATCTCTATATACCTCATTTTAAAGTGTCAACATTTTGATAACTAAGAACAAAAGTCTGTTCCACTGTAGGTTGAAACAAATACATTCCTTTTAAAGACAGAAATAGCTTTCACTATTTAAAACTATCTTTAAAGAGATAGTTTTAAGAATATTCTTTAGTTTGGTGGATGAGAAGCCATATTTCTGAGTTTTTCTGGTAGCATGTACTTATACTGTAGTAATATATGTTTGTGTGTGTGTGTGTGTGTGTGTGGAGAGAGAGAGAGAGAGAGAGAGAGAGAGAGAGAGAGAGAGAGAGAGAGAGAGAGAGAGAGAGAATCAAGAGTCTTTTGATGCCTTGAATGTTAATGTTCAGAGCACGAAAATTGTGACAATAAATCACATTTTATAAGAAATTAAATAAATCTATTCATTTTAAATGTGCCATAAATCTTTTGTTCTTGTTTGTGTAATGCATTCATACATTTACCCTCACATGCATAAATAAGCTTTAGTCCATGGCAGATCTCTGATCTGTTAATCTAAGTTAATATTTATTTTTCATCCTCTATTACCATAGCATATCACAAAACAGCCTTAAAAATGTCTCCATGTTAAAATTAGCAAGGTACTCTTGATTAATCATCTGGAGCTTTAATTAATTCACTGATTAATGTTTGCTATCTTATTTGCTTTATAATATATAACAGGAAGCACAATTAATGAATTATTTCTTGACAGAAAGTTATTGGAGATCTGTATGAGAAATTTTTTACAAAGTTTACAAACTCATGATTTCATTAAATCGCTCCTATTTACATGAGAATTAAAGGACTGCTGTGGTACAGGGAATAGGAGACAGTAATTCATGAATGAATTCTAAAGCTACCTTATCTCTGTCTATTCTATCCTATAGAGTAGGTTATTGCAGGTTTCAGGTATAAACATAGACATGTCCTCTTTCTTGCAACAGTTGTCTTTAACTGTATTGATGTTAAAGGAATGTTTCCCCTTTAAGCTGAGAACATTTATATGCAGCCTCAAGATGATTGAAATCTGTTATGCTTCATCCTTATTACCCCAGAAGCAAAATCAGATGACCAGCAGTGTGATCAGAGGGGTGCTAATTGGTCATCTGCCACCATTTGTTCTTGCTCTCTAAAAAACTGGAGCTCCTTTGGGTTTGCCCAAGGCATTATGACTGTTTAGCCAACAATACGTTAATACTTTAAGCCTGTAGCCCTCACCAGTTTAGTGCAAAGTTTAAGTAATGTAGGTATATTTTATTTCTTCCAACCTGGATTCTCTACTTGCATGCCTTCAAATGCCATATTGCTGCCCTTCAAATATGAGGGGGGAAAATTAATAATTGGTTACACAAACTGGCTGAACTGTAAGGATACACCCACGAAGCGATCCAAATACCTTAAAAATGATAATTCCACTCATGATCAGCTCTTTTATAGCACCTGAAACCCTGGAATTGGTAAGCTTCTTTGCCTTACCATTTGGTAGTTTTGACTAGGTTCTGTGATGGCATTTGGGAATAGGAGAAAAATTCCTGACAGGAATTTTATATAGTATTATTCAATAGGTACAATAAGAAGCTCAACCTATGACCTACAAAACCAGTCTATGAATACAATTACCAAGGATTGTGGGAGGGATATACCGGTATTAGTTACCCACATATAATTCCTGAACTAACATACTGGCAGTTCAGACATACAGTTTTGCTATAAAAAAAATAAAAGTAATTATCCTTAGAAATTGTTACCTTCCTAAAAAGTATTAACTATCTATGAAACAGGGACATTCAAGCTTAAAAGGTATTTCATGTAAACCTTGGATAGTTATTATTTAAATTACATATAAGTGGTGGTATCCTAACATGGTGCTGCCATGCACAATCTTCCCTTGTGTAAAGGTACTGACAGAACCAAGGGGAAGAGTTAAATGAGATATCAGTTTAGAATCATTAGATAGCCACAGCCCCCGCCCCCTCTTGAACACAGTTGACCCTTATCTAGTCCAGGTGCAAGCCATTAGTCTGAGAATATTTCTGTGCATAGGCTTTAGCAATAAACCAATAATTTAGAACCTTCACATGTCGACCTGTTTTTTTTTGCGCCTAACACCTTGATTTCTTCTGGGCTATCTGCCCTACGTTTTAAATGTACTTTACATTCAATTATTGAAAGGAGAGAATACTTACATTATCATTACTTCCTTTGTTGTCCTCATATTTGGTCTCTATGTGAATGGAGAACTTGGGCAAAAATGAGCACTGTAAAGAAAACATATAACATAAAATGCAACAATTATACCCATTAACAGTTTCATGATGTCCTTTCTGCATTGCAGTATCCTGGCTATCAGTTTTTATCTGCCTCATATTTGGGAGAATAAGCCTGACATTTATAAGTGCAAAATCTCTATAAGGACAGAGGGAGGGGGGGGACTTCACAAGTTCAACAGTCTCAACATTCTCCATGAATTTTTCAGCTCATGGATAGTTTCCTAATTTTTTTTCTGGCAAGTAGTTACACTGTCCTCAGAACTGAAGCCTTTGTTTTATGTGTAGATAGTTATGCTGCACTTGAAAAGGGTAAGCAATAAAAGCAAACCAATTTCTAGATAAAACAAACTTTGAGAGGAAAAGCAGAAGAGCAGATGTAATAGGCATATGAACTGAAGGATGCTGAATCTTTTTGCCACCCATTATATTTCAATTGCCCAATTATCCAAATTATTTTTCCTGCCATAGAATTGTATACTTGGAGATGTTTTTCACTGATATAACAACTTTCAGATTTATGACAAATAAATCAGGATGGAATGAATGAATAGAATGAAATCATCATTATTATGATTATTATTATCATCATCATTATCATCATCATCCCTATAAGACAGGGCTCTCCAAACTTGGTCACTTCAAGACTTGTGGACTTCAACTCCCAGAATTCTGCAGCATGACTGGCTGATGAATTCTGAACTTCAACTCCCAGAATTCCGCAGCATGACTGGCTGATGAATTCTGGGAATTGAAGTCCATAAGTCATAAAGGGGCCATAGTTTCCCACCCCTGTTGTAAGATGTCAATCTACTATCTACTTGTCCCTCTGCATAAAGAAACCCCACAAATGGACTTTAAATGATATGTCTTCATGACATTGCCATTGCCTCATCCGCAGTCCACAGAGAAAGAAGCCTAAAAAGGAGTCTTTGCTCCACCAGACAGAATTTTGGTCATGGCCACAACCTAGGACACAAGTGACAACATGCTTGAGGCTGCAATCTACACATCTTCTATGGGAAAGAGTTTCTTCTCTAGTTACTGGACACTGGATTCCATAGCCTCGTTGGCTTGAGCTGCAGAAATGACCAGTCATTACCTTCCATACTGGAATCTATTCACGTGAGTTCCAAATAGCACTTTTCTTAACATTTGTCAGATCTTATACACAGGTAGTCCTTGACTTAACAACTATTCATTTAGTAACCACTCAAAATTAAAACAGCACTGAAAAAATGACTTACAGCCTTTTTTCACACTAATGACCACTACAAGCATCCCCATGGTTGTGTGATCAAAATTCAGGCACTTGGCAACTGATATATAATTATGAGAGTTAGATTGTCCTGCGGTCATCTGATCACCATTGGCAACCCTCCCAGCCAGCTTTTGACAAGCAAAGTCAATGAGGGAAGCCAGATTTGCTTAATGACCACATGATTCACAACTGCAGTGATCCACCTAACAACTATGGCAAAAAGGTCATAAAATGAGGCGAAATTCATTTAACCACTGTCTTGTTTAACCATGGAAATTTTGGGCTCAATTCTGATCGTAAACCAAGGCCTACATAAAGTCTCTTTATAATCATGGGTTCTGAAATCTCTTCAGATGTGCTAGTTGTGTTTTTTGGACATGGGTTTAAAGATTAAAATAGAATAGAATAACAGAGTTGGAAGGGACCTTGGAGATCTTCTATTCCAACCCCCTGATCAGGCAGGAAACCCTACATCAATTCAGACAAATGGTTATCCAACATCTTCTTAAAAACTTCCAGTGTTGGAGCATGCACAACTTCTGGAGGCAAGTTGTTCCACTGATTAATTGTTCTAACTGTCAGGAAATTTCTCCTCAATTCTAAGTTGCTTCCCTTTATTAGTTTCCACCCAAAGCTTCTTGTCCTGCCTTCTGGTGCTTTGGAGAATAGTTTGACTTCCTCTTCTTTGTGGCAACCCCTGAGATATTGGAACACTTTCATGTCAACTCTAGCCCTTCCTTTCATAAGACTAGATATATCCAGTTCCAGCAATCATTCTTCATATGTTTTAGCCTCCAGTCCCTTAATCATATTTGTTGCTCTTCTCTGCACTCTAGAGTCTCAACATCTTTTTTACATCGTGGCAAAACTGAATGCAGTATTCCAAGTGTGGCCTTACCAAGGCATTATAAAGTGGTATTAACACTTCATGTGATCTTAATTCTATCCCTCTGTTTATGTAGCTGCTGCACACAAGATTGTTCAAGTCTTGTGCTGCATAGGAGTTTGACTGATGTCAGAAAACAGATCTAGGTTCTTCTTGTTCTGTACCCAGTGAGGGTGTTGTAAATATTCTGCAACTTTGGCTGGCAAGGGGTTTGACATATTGGGGCGGCCACTGCCACCCGCAGCAAACCTGAGAATAAGTAGGTACATTCAATTGCATGGACATATTCCTGTTAATGTAAATAATTGCAGTATTCCACCCATATATGTCTGTGCTTCAGGACAAAGAGAACAATTTCACAGAATAACACAAAACTGTCTGTTGAAAGAGCCTGCTCTTGGAGGCCAGGGCCTAGCTCTTTCATCTCTTAGGCACCTACAAAAACCTTTGGGGTTGCTATGCTGCAGAGGAGAGATGCTGGGTGAAGTGATAGGGACTGACCCTGGTGCTTTTCTTAAGCCTCTTTTCATCCTTCTGATCTGTTAGCTAGACTATTTTTGGGCAGGTGTTTAATGCTCCCTCCAAAGAGTGCTATGCTAAGATTGCTAGAATTAGCTAAGATTACAATGCAAGTATTTTGGAATTCATCCTATGCATCCATTGTACTTTAGCAAAGCAAAGGTAGTAAATTATTGCAACCTACAGAATGGTAGCTTAGTGACAAGATATTAATTCATACAAGAAATCAGATACAAATGCAGAAAATTAATGTTGCAAGTATATTGAAATTTAAAACATGATTCCTTCTTCTTTCACTTCCCTTGGGCAGACACTTCTCAAGTACTAAACTGGCATTTTTGTTAGCACACATGACATATAAAGGAATACACAGAGCACATTCTCCAATTTCCTATTTAACATTTCTAGAAGTGGCCAGGTGCTGCTCTACAAATAAATAATAATCAAAATAATATTTGTAAGAGATTTAGAAAGCCCATAATACTTTGCCACAAACTGAGCAGGCAACAGAGAGAATCTCATTCTAAGCATCCGGTTTAACAGATTTTTGAGAAACCTGAGGGAAAAAAACTATTAAATGTTAACAATTTCCCTTAAGCCAATATTACTCAGCCTCCTTTATTTGGGTTTTCACCACAAAATCAGTTTGTTCCACATGAGATTATGTAGAAATTTTTCAGCATATTTGAAAACTGTTGTCATACCCTATTTTAAACTAAACACATCCCCTTAGTACTCATTTAAATCCATCTGATAATCTTGAATCTCTTTCCAATCTGTCTGAATGTGTGAGGTCCAAAATGTGTGGTTTTGCCACTGCGGAACAGAAAGCAACTCTTTGGTTTGAAAACTCTTCTTTTCTTGATGAATCTAAAACTTGCTGACTCATAGCTTGGCATCATTTGTTTTTATTCCTAGAAGAACAATGCATTTTTCTCTAATGAATTTTATACTGCTAGGATCCACCCATTTTTGTAAATCATTTTGGTATTCTAAAGTATTAACTAGTAGTAATCCTTATTACTGAGTTACCCTGATAAAATAATATCCATTTGCCTTCATTTTGCCTTTGGGAAAAATATTAGTGATATTTATTTGAAAATGAATACATCTGCATAAAGTTGCAGCTAAGTTGTCCCCAAAGTACTTTTCAAAAGATAACTGGGCTTTCTCCTCCCCCCACTTGAAAACATTTCGCTTCTCATCTGAACTGAATCTCCATAGACATTGAAGACAAGTTCTCAAAATTTCAGTCCTCTCAGATTTCTAATAGCAATGGGGAAATGCATATTAACTCTATCCCCATGATTACAAAGGGCTGTGCTTGTTTCCCACCTATTATCTGTCCAGAACTGTTTATCTTCACATATTTTAATATACCCCCCAGTAGAGAATAACTTTCAGCATACCACAGTGGGGAAAAAGCAGATTAAACTTTGACTTAATTAATTGCTTTGTGAGTATTCCCTACTTGTCTAGTCTTCCTCTGTCTGAGGAAGAAAACAGCCCTGGAAAACACATAGTGATAGTCAAATTTTAAATTCACTGCAGATGCCTTCTATTAAAAAAAAAAGAAAGAAAAAAGAATTAAGGCTATTTTTAGGGTGATGATTGATTAACGTTGCCATGGCAATAAGAAGCAACAGCACAAATATGGTATAATTTGCGCAAGCTAGGACAAGTGCCAAAGAATTAAAGACACCAAATAGAAAACACATGACATTTTTATCAGTCAGTAGTGACTGCTATAATTATAACCTTTCCATAACAACCACACTTAAAATGATAACGAGATTGCAATATTCAGAAATAGAAATATTGAAAAAGAAGACAGCTAACGTTTCTCCACTCTTTCATTTGAGGGGCCTGTTTTGTGTGGTAATATCTGATGGGATGTTTACAGAACAGCTGAACTGATTCTTAAGTCATTCCTCATTATTCTGCTCATTAGAGGAATTACTTCTGAATCACTGGAAATATTTTTGAGTCTATCAAATAATAGGAGTAAAATTTATTTATTTGTCATATTTACATAACTGCCCATATGAAGGTAACATATGTAATATTCATAACTAATTATGTCCTTTAACTGCATTATCTGCATTACTATCAGGGACTAGTGGTATCTCTTTAAAAAACTCTTACAGTTGAACAAATGACGTCTTCCTATAAGCAGCTCAGTGGTAAAATCCAAACTTTTTTTACTACTGGTTCTATGGGCGTGGCTTAGTGGGCGTGACAGAGGAAGGATATTGCAAAATCTCCATTCCCATCCCACTCTGGGGCCAGCCAGAGGTGGTATTTGCCCATTCTCCGAACTACTCAAAATTTCCACTACTGGTTCTCCAGAACCTGTCAGAACCTGCTGAATTCCACCCCGGTCCCATCTATTATCTATTATCAAATCCTTAAGGCGTCCTTGTTCAGTCTTGACCAGGAAAAGCCCATTAAGGGTTACCAGAGATAACATATCTATTTTAATCTTGATGAAATAAACCAACTTTATATTCCTTCACCTTACTTTTAATAATATTTATTTTTCATGCCTTCCTTCAAATAATGTTCTAGAACAGGGATGTTAAACTTGCGGCCCACGGGCTGGATGTATCACACCTTGGCCACCCTCAACCCTGGTTTAGCAAAGGGGGGAAAGTCACGATATGTCACGTGATGATGTGACAACACGAGTTTGACACCCATTCTAGAACTTGATCTCTTTTTGTTTTTTCCTTGACCTTTTTTACAAAATTGTAATAACTTTTTAGACACAAGGATAGTTTCTTCCCCTATGCCATCACTCTGCTAAACAACTAATTCCAACAACACCATCAAACTACCCAGTGGGGCTGTATTACTATTATCATCTGTCCTATTATGTATTTCCTTAACTTTTTATGACTATAACTTTGTTGCTTGTATCTTATGATTTATATTGTTTTATTTAGTATCCTAGTATGATTTAGCAGTTAGACTTATATACCGCTTCATAGGGCTTTCAGCCCTCTCTAAGCGGTTTACAGAGTCAGCATATCGCCCCCACAGTCTGGGTCCTCATTTCACCCACCTCAGAAGGATGGAAGGCTGAGTCAACCTTGAGCCGGTGAGATTAGAACCGCTGAACTGCAGATAACAGTCAGCTGAAGTGGCCTGCAGTACTGCACCCTAACCACTGCGCCACCTCGGCTCTTTGATTTGTATTGATTGCTTATTTAGTATCCTATGATTATCACTAAGTGGTGTATCTTATGATTTCTGATGAACATATCTTATGATGACTATGATACTGGCTTATCACTTGTTGCTTGTATGTATACTGAGAGTTTATGCAAGCAGAAACAAATTCCTTGTGTGTCCAATCACACTTGACCAATAAAGAATTCTATGCTATTCTATGCTACACTACGCTACACTTCCATTATATGAAAGTTATCCAGGATACTTTTGGTTTGTCATTCATATATTTCTTTTACTGAGTAAGACTTATTAACTTAATAATAATCATCATCATAACAACAACTTAATAATTTGTATATCCAGTGTAGCATCTTCTTCTATGTCATTCTTGTAGCATGTCATTTTTAAATCCATATTCAGATCAGTCTGAGTTTTGTTCTTCTTTCATAACATCTTTCAGTCTATCTTGTTTAACGTAACAATCTATGTAAGTACAAACATTCTTAAAATTAACTTCTGGGTCCATTGTTCAAAAATATCCTTTAATGCACCCAGTGTTAAGATATTTTGCTCCATTCTGTGTTATTAAGTCAAATTCAAGTAGTCTTCTCTTTTAATTGTTATCTGTAGCTCCTTAGTCTCATCCTAACATGTTTTTTTTAAGAGAATTCAAAACAAAAACAATTTTCCCATGGGAAGGATGGTTATAATTAATTCCAAAATCTTGTTTCAAATCTCTATGGACTCTTAGTCCATTTCTAGCTTTCTAGAATCCAAGTTATAATCACCCTTTTGCTGTTTATTCCAAAAGAGAAAAAGAAATTAAACTTGGAATTTAACTTCTAATTTCTACAGATTGAGGCAATCTCATCCAATGCTATAAAACGTGTCAACCTAAAGGTCCTAATAGCTGAAAAGTAGTTAACAAGCGATTTTACTGATTAGAAAAGGAAGTATGCAAATCCAGTGTCCTTTTGAAAGGTATAACCATGGCTTGAGTGGCTTCGTTCAGCAGCTCTTGATTCTACTGCAGTCATTGGCTAAACTTTAAGTGGATCCATCTTCATTTCTTCCCTAGAAATCCAAATCAAGGGCTAGGTGTTTTATGGAATATAAAATCAGTTTCTTATTATTTCACAAAAAGTCTAATTCAACATTCTCTAGACACCCTAGAATCTAGGGTCTAGATAATGTTTTTGTTAGGATATTAAAATTTAATACTTGGAACAGTAAAGTATATAATGGGCCAGAACACACAGCTGTAGTTGATTGGTTGGAGAGAGCTGGCTCCTCCTATGATTGGTTGCTTGGGTGTAAAGGGAGTGTTCCCTTTCCCCCCTCTGCCTTTTTCTTATGATATTTATTTATTTATTTATAAAAAATTACAACATTGGTGAGGGGTCACTTATTCATATAGGTTCCTCCTACTATTGCATTGTTTTGCTTAAATATTCATAATATAGTATTCATAAAATACTTTTGAATTATATACCCAACACTTTCAATGTAGTATTATGGGTCAATCAAGGTGATGAGGAACAGCAAAAATATTATTATTCAAGGTTAGAAGAAAGTGTTATCCTAGATTTATAGAACCTGGATTAAGAGTTAATTTGCTTTCTGTGTATGAGTTGGTTCTCACTATCAATATAGTGGAAAGATTGATCAATATTGTTTTGTCTGGTCAGGAATTAAAAAAGTATTTTAAATAATGATGAAAGATTTTCTACATGTAACTTACAATGTGCATGTGTGTGTGTGTATGTGTTTTCTTTTCCCACTCTGTTTGTATGTTTTCTTTTTTTTCTTCTTTAACTTTTTTTGTAATTAAAGGAAAGCAATGAATAAAATGATTTTCTGTTTCTATATTTGCATATTTCTTGCTGGCAGTAATGCTCTTCTTACTTTCATTATTTCTGGCAGTAAAGAATATGTACACAAATCATTAAAGTGCTGATGTTTTAGCATTTTAACTGGCTCATTGCAGCATAAAAACAGTTGTTTATTATTATGCTATTTCTAAGAAAAGTAATGGGGTAACTGAGGTTTTTTTTTAACACAAGAGCAGGAAATGAGTAAGCCTTACCCCTCAGGACAGCAAATAAATTCACATGATTTCCTGAGAATGGGGGGGGGGGGGGGGAAGAAAGAAACAGAGAAGCTGTGTGGTCTGTCCTTGTATATATCTGTTTTCTCCTGACTCTTTAAAAAAAGTAATAGACATATTACTCAACATGGGACTTAGAATAGGATAGAATAACAGAGTTGGAAGGGACCTTGGAGGTCTTTTAGTCCAATCCGCTGCCTAGGCAGGAAATCCTACACTATTTCAGACAAATGGTTATCCAACATCTTCTTAAAAACTTCCAGTGTTGGAGCATTCACAACTTCTGGAGACAAGTTGTTTCACTGATTGTTCTAGCTGTCAGGAAATTTCTCCTCAGTTCTAAGTTGCTTCTCTCCTTGATTAATTTCCCATTGCTTCTTGCTCTACCCTCAAGTGCTCTGGAGAATAGTTTGATTCCCTCTTCTTTGTGGCAAACCCTGCCTCCAGTCCCCTAATCATCTTTGTTGCTTTTCTCTGCACTCTTTCTAGAGTCTCCACATCTTTTTTTATATTCTGGTGATCAAAACTGAATGCAGTATTCCAAGTGTGGCCTTACCAAGGCATTATAAAGTGGTATTAACACTTCACGTGATCTTGATTCCGTCCCTCTGTTTATGCAGCCTAGAATTGTGTTGGCTTTTTTGATAACTGCTGCAAAAAATATTTCAGATTTAGTTTGGAAATCTAAGCTTTAGAGCACAAATTTATGTATTTTAGATCAAATCTTACTTCATAGGCACAATATTTCACAAAACTTTTACATTTCAAGTGTGAAAGTTCTAAAACACTGTGATTTTGGACCCAGCAAGATTAGAATAAAAAGTGCAAGCATTTTGTCTGATATTCCAAGACAATTTATCAATTTTCTCTCCAACTACTTCAATTTATATGCAAGAATCCATCAATAATGTTAGCTAGTAAATGTAATCATACTGTTGAAATAAATACACTTTTTGAAGTTACAGTTTTTACAATGCAGGTTTATAGTTCAACTGACATTGTCAAATTACAGTTCTAAAGTAGCTGATTAAATTCTTTCATTACCACAATAATGATTCATGGTGATCGAAAGCTACTTATGGTATGGTTAGAATATGACATATTCTAACTTCCAAGTGTCCTTGAGTAATGGTTAATATAAATGCGAAATATAACAGATCAGTTTCCCTCAATATGAAATTGAAACATCAAAATGGACAGCATGGTTCAACCTCCCACTTCTTTCAGAATGATAGGAAGAACAAATATATCAAACAGAAAAGGATCAAAACCAAATAAGAGTTAGAAAAATTTGCTGGGGAAAAGGGAAACATAACTTGCATAATTCCTGGTATTTTCAGTTAATAGCTTTGGTTTGTATAACATATTATTAGTTGGATCGAGATAGGTTGAGAGTCTGACTCAGAGTAAGGTAGTTCATAGTTTAATCTTATTTTTCAAAAGACATTTCTCTTCCCATTTTCTTATTAGAGAAGTCCACTATTAACGACCTTTTGTTTAACAACCATTCTAAGTTATGACAGTGCTGAACAAATGACTTATCTTCACACTTATAACCATTACAGCATCCTCATGTTACACGATCAAAATTTGGGTGTTTGGCAACCAGCATGTATTTATGAAAGTTGCAACATTTCCATTTGTGACTTTCCCAGCCAACTTCCAATAAGCAAAGTCAATGGGGGAAGCTGGATTTGTTTAACATCTGGGTGAGTCATTTAATGACCCCAGTGGTTCTCTTAACAATTCTGGCAAAAAGGTCATAACATTGGGCATATTAGTTCAGATCAGAACAAAAGTTCTGATTCCAATTGTAAGTGGAGGACTACCTTATATATTTTGAAAGAATACAAGAAATAGGTAGTACAAATAAGAAAATGAACTACAGATAGATAAATATTATCTAGCCATTGTGAAATGGGCAGATAAACAACAAGTGTTAAGTATCATCAAGCTAACATATTTTACCACATCATTAGAAATGTATAGTAGTATATTTTATATCCAATTTTCTAGTCAAAATCCATAAGCCCATTAGATTTTAAGCTTTAAAAAAATGCTTGGTTCATATTGTTCACATCATTGAAAGAAAACTATAGTAATGAATAATGCACTCCACCAATAATATAAATTATCAAATTAGAATATGGATTCTAAACCCAAATTTTGGATATGGTAAATTCCACATATAAAATTGCAGCTGCAGGAATGGTTTCCAAGTAGCATTAAATTATGCACCAGACATATGTTTAAATACTTAACTTTAGTTTTTGTTATTTAACAAAAAACTTTGCTATCAACCCCTGCTTAGCTACAAGTAGCAAATAATTCTGCTGAATGTATAGGCTATTAACTATACCTGATCTCATGATAAGATTCCAGACCACAGTTTTCCTCTGTAAGCCTTTGTGATGCATTTGAAATTAAGTATTTAATGTTATATAGATGATGCTCTTTAACAGATTGTCTCAGTTGTTCTTAGTGATGGTTCAGGAGAACAACTGTTAAGATTAAGGCAGCTTTCAAGATGCCTTTGGAAAACTTGGTCTGGGATAACCTGTTCAATGTGTGTTTGATTTTTTTATTAATGTCTATGTTCTCAACTAATAGCCTAGTTTAAGCAACCTTTAAAAGTAACTACTTCACTGATTATTTAGTTCCATAATTGTACATGTGCTTGCCCCCCAGCTTTATACAGACACCCTGAACAAAAGCAGGAATAAAATAGATCTTGTGGATCCACAAGAGAAATGTTCTTAAGAGCAAAGGGCAGACTTACAAAAGAGTCAGAATTTTTGATAGCTAGCTCTGGTAAAAAGTCTTGCAGCAGCCTCTTCACCGGCATGCCAAACATTCTTCAAGAGCAGACCCAATTAAAAAGCCTTAGTATGATTCACTATAATATGATAACTATTGTAGATCCACCTTTGCTGAAAAACAGACACAGTTTGTTCTCTACTTGCTCCCGGTTCGGTCTGGATTGGGCGAACTGGTAGTAGCGGCGGTGGGAGGCTCCGTCCACCCACTTTTGCACAAGCACAAGCAAACTGGTAGTAAAAAAATTAGAAACCCACCACTAGGCTGCAGCTAAAAATCCAGGACTACACATCAGCTTTATGTTGGTTTTTCAAGAAAGTAGATTTTACATTGGTAGCCATTTGGTCCATGCAGCATGTCCCATTCAAGCTGCAGTTATGTTCACTAGGCATGAGAAAATGAATGCAGTAGAATTTCTGCTTTTTACGTAACACAAGCATGGATATAGCTGTCTTAGTTACAGCTCCTACACATGAATCTGCTTTTCTGCTACTCTGCATTTGCTCAAGAGTAGCTGTACATCAGAGAACAGGACCACATACGAGGGTTTACCTGTTTGCAAGAGGAAAGTACCTGTTGACAGTGCTGCTCCCTCTGTCCATAGAGAGAATGGCTATTTTTACTGGACAAAATCAAGTTTTTCTGATATTTTTCATGCATTGGGACTTTATATCTACCTGTTTCTTCCTGCCCTCCTTCCCATTGCAGAATATTTTTAAACACATACAGCCTCCTGTCTTCAATAGTGAAAACCTTGATGGTTCTTATAATAATGTATTTTGTAATTACCTTAACAATAAAATGCCTTAAGCCACTATTGTTCAAAACAAATATTACAGATCATGTCCAGAAGA
Organism: Thamnophis sirtalis; assembly: GCF_051295495.1. Taxonomy (NCBI): domain Eukaryota; kingdom Metazoa; phylum Chordata; class Lepidosauria; order Squamata; family Natricidae; genus Thamnophis; species Thamnophis sirtalis. The sequence goes on along the minus strand of NW_028261383.1, from coordinate 140,893,299 downwards.
GGAAACATCCACAAGGAGAGAAAATAGCATTAGTTGTCCTGGGAATGCACCAAGGGAATAATTAATAAACTAAACATAACAAAGATGAGATTAAACTCTTATGTAAGTTCTCTTGGAGTCTCTAACCATAAACAAATGTTATATCCCTATTGTAGACTATTCTAGGACTACCAGGACATACCAGATCTGAGCTGAATAAATTTGGACAATTTGAGAGCAAAGAGATATAGTATTCTGTAGTGGTCTTTAAGTTTTTTTGTACCACAAATCTCTAACCCTACAATGACTGGGTTCATTTTTGGATGACATTTTGTTAAAACCTCATGTTTAGCCAGGTTAATTATCAAACCTCCTAACATGTGGAAGCAACCTTGTCTAGGCATGAAGCTTAGCATTGGGGTTGGCTACTACTTGGATGGAAGGCTCGCAAAGACCATAGGCAAGACTGGGATGTAAAGAATAAAATCCCAGAAGACAGTATTAACAAACAGCTGCCAATACTGCCACCAAGAAATCTACATGGACCTTAGGACTATGTATGCTTCAAAAGTAGTTCAGAAGAAGTGCTTCTACTCTGCGTAAGTTTGAGAAAAAGGTGTTGCTTGAAGAGCCGCATTAACTTTGAGGAGTGAATTTGTTACAGCTGACACAGACCTTTTCAGGCTCATTTTAATGAGCAGCTGACAGATGTTTCATACATATTTGGTTCCACACAGGACTTCTGAATTATTCCTAAGTGCGCTTGGCGATAATAAACAAATGCAAGTAGTCAACATCAGAAGTTTGACTTAAGGACATCTTTACCTTTTGAATTTGTGAAGACCAATCTTCCCATCTTTTTATTTAAACTAGCTATGGATTATTTTTTTTTAAGAATGTTGATCAAAACTTTATAGGGAAGAGTGTGCTTGCTACAGAAATATATTTCTACATATATTGATTTTGTTTCATAGGAGACAATGGAACAGAAATTGATTTTGCTCAGAGTAGGGTACAGTATTTTTAAGTATGCTCTGTGTCTCTTCTGTCTTATGCTGCCTAGTTCAGTTCTTATATTTTCTGGGCATGGAGCCCAGAATTGTTTAATTCTGTCTGGAGATTGCAGCATTTTCCAGGTACTGTATCAAGACAGATGGTTGTTTTATAAGTTAATGAAAGATAAAATGAAAAACTGTCTCTCTATTACTAGCAATAACAGCATATTAAACCTGTATATCTCTTTTTTATATATAAAGAGAGAAATCTTTTTATTATTACTATTACAGCTACTGGGCAACAAAATATATCAAGCTTTGAAATTACTACATTTTTTTATATCAGTGACATAACTGATAATATTAGAAGCACTATTCTTCAGCTACATAAAAGGAGCAATCTGCTGCTGTATATCAGTATTTTTATTCTTTTAAAAAGCCAAGAATCTATTGTTTTGTTCTAATCATAGCTTTTAAATACTATTTAACATGACAAAGAAGAATCAGAACTTACCGTGTATTCTGATCCACATTTGGCCGATGGGAATAAAAGAAAAGGAAAAATAATGGCATAAAATTATTTCATTATTCACATTGCTTCAATTAAAATGCAAAATACACTGCTAATTTTGATGCATGATACAAAGCCTTAAGAATCATATGGGTTGAACATAATTCAAAGGGGCACTATTTGTAATTGTTCAATAATGATCGGGCAGAGAAATTATTAATGGAAGTTGTGAACTGAACTTGAGTGTCATTCTCACATAATTTTGCTTTTCAGCTTCCCTGCTCTTAATGAAATGTTAGTTACAGAATTGTTTGAATGTGTGTATTGTATATGTGTGTGTTCATATATGTACATATACACCAAACAAATTATATACTTTTATTTTATCTTAAATGCACATAAGTTATTCAAAATTCTACTGGAAAATCAGTTGAATTAATATATCAAGAATACCCCTAGGGTTCCAATCAGCAAACTGCATAATAATTCAAGCTAGAGTCAAATGCTAGAGTATCAAAGCATTGTGAATTTGTGTCAAATGCTATCTTAATAATGACAAATGTGAGTCAGGCATAGTCCTTAGAGCAGGAGTGTCAAACTCATGTTGTCATGTGATGTATCACAACTTTTCCCACCTTCTCTAAAATGGGGGTGGATGTGGCCAGCGCAGGATGCATCAGGTCCATGGGCCACGAGTTTGACACCCCTGCCTTAGAGGATTGAAACCACCACTCCATGTCACCGTTTAATTAATTTAATTTAAATTATTACAGTTTTGCCCAATAAATTATTCAGTTTTGTTTAAATTAAAATTGTTGACAATAATGATATTTATCTACAAATATGTGTGTACTTCTTTGTGATGGAATGTTATGGATTATATCAAAATACTAACACTACACCACCAAGGGAAACATAAAAAATTGTGCATGTGTATATGTAAGAGAATCTTAACCCTGCAGTCTCCCACAACAAATACAATAGAGGAAACTGAATTTAAAAATATTGCTCCAAAATGTCTTACCAATTTATATTTTTTCTTGACAGCATACACTTTGGAGGGCAAGGGAACAATTAAGCGTCCCATCATAAATAAGCATGGAGAACATAACAAGCTTGCCCCAAACAACTGCAAAACACTTGTTAGAGAAGGTTATATTTTGTTAATCCTGTTTTATCTGTGAGAATAGTTGCCTTCTTTTAGGAAAGTAGATACGATAGTTTGGGATGAAGAACCGGACATGAAAGCTAAAATGGCACCATAAGACAACTAAATTCATGGGATACAACAAAAATCCCTTGAGATTCATCTGTCCAAAGTTTTTTTCCTCTGACTGACAACTGCTCTCCAAGGCTCTACTCTCAGGCAGACGCCTTCCATGATACCTCCTCCATTTTTAATTTGTAAACTGGAGAAGTCAGTGTGTGCTCTACCACTAGGCTACCTTCCCTTTTTCCAGTGGAGGGACTCTTCGAGATGGTGCTGGTGCAGTTGGAAATTCTTACGAGATGGAACCCCAAGGATAGTTCCACACAACAATCTAAAGAGAGTAGAACAACAGAACCCAAGGAGATCATTTCTGTCCCCGGAGAGTAGTCAGGGCTTCATTGTGGCTTTTCGGGAATGTACACATCTCACAACTCTGGCTTCCATTCAGGCAGCACAATTCTCAAATTCCCTGTTAGCTCAAAGTTAGAGCATGTTTGTTCTCCTTCTCTGGTGCCAAAGAAACTCTAAGGTGCCAGGAGAAATATGCCCTTGACATTTTACCTCAGATGGCAGAAGTGAGAGCAGGGTTTTTATGTTTTGTAAGAACACTGGGTATGCCCTGGACATGTCAAGCAATTTTCAGATAGGCATGGGAAGAGAGCAAACTGAGCCCTGGTACCATAAACAATAATTTGTAGTCGTATGACTAATTTGTGTTCAGCTTGCCTCTCCAGTTAGCAAAACTTCTAATTATGAAGAATGGCAACTTGTCCTCGGATGAACTGAAAGAAGCAGTGCCTGATCCTTGTAACCCTTACTAAATAATATCCCTGGTGTAATACAGATATTACATTAACTATGAGAGAAATCAGCTGGAGTAACCAGGTGAATTATCAAACCCACTTCACAATTTTATTTAGTACACCATTTAAGTAGCAATGAAAAGAGTTGTGGGATGCATATCTAGCAAAGACTAGACCAAGAAACAAAATATGGGCAGTCATTATTTTTAAAGGGATTAGGGCAGTGGTGAAATTCAAATGTTTTTACTACTGGTTCTGTGGACGTGGCTTGGTGGGTGTGGCAGGGGAAGGATACTGCAAAATCTCCATTCCCACCCCACTCCAGGAGAAGGATACTGCAAAATCTCCATTCCCACCCCATTCCAGGAGAAGGATACCGCAAAATCTCCATTCCCACCACATTCTGGGGCCAGCCAGAGGTGGCATTTGTTGGTTCTCTGAACTATTCAAAATTTCCACTACTGGTTCTCCAGAATCTGTCAGAACCTGCTGGATTTCACCCCTGGATTAGGGAGTTTTCTAATCTGTAACTTATAAAACTTTCACTTATGAAGGGGAAATAAACAACAATGACCAGAGGGACTACCTGTGAATTTGCATTATAAAAATAACAGTTATGTGTGGCACTTTTAAGGCTATGAAATGTATTAGAGAATAAGCCAGTCTTTTTCAACGACAGGCAATCCTCGATTTACAACCATTCGTTAAGCCACTGTTCAAAATCACAAAGGCACTGAAAAATCTGCAGCTGAAATGGGAGGTAGAAGGCAGCCTGACAACTCCAGAATTTTTTTTTAAAAAGAAATAATTTTAGTACAAGCAAAGATAAAATTGCTCACACTGAACATATAGTAAAAAAAGAGATAAACATAGGTAGTCCTTGAGTTATAACTACAGTTGAGATCAGAATTTCAGCTTCTAAGTAAAGCAGTTGTTAAATGAGTCATGTCCAATTTTATGACCTTTTCTGCCATGGTCATTAAGCAAATCACTGCAGTTTAGTGACCCATTTAGTCATTAAGCAAATCTGCCTCCCCCCATTAACTATTTGCCAGAAGCCAGCTGGGAAAGTTGTAAATGACAAGGCTCCAGGATGCCACAACTGTCATCAATATGTATTTATGCGCTGACATTTTGATCACATGATTGTGGGGATGCTATGACAGTTATAAGTGCAAGGAATGGTTGTAAGTTTTTTTTTTTTGAGTGCCACAGTAACTTTGAATGGTTTTAAGTCAAAGACTACCTGTAGTCTATAATAAAATAACTCAGTCTTGCCTGAGGGAATCCCTTCTTATCTGGCCATCTCAAAAAAATAATAATAATAATCTCAAATCTTTGTTTCTATTGGCTCTCAGGGATCAGGTGATTACTAATGGGCACAGGATGATGCCCATTTGCTATTTAAAGGGGCCACAGCTCCAGTTTCTTGAACCAAAATAGGAATGAAGTCCAAAATTCAGCTACCCAGGAAGCTCTCCACTGATGGGCCTTAATGCAGTTTCTATATTTTGGGGGGGGGGGGGGCAGGGGGAGAAGTTAAGAACTGAAATGAGAGCAGGTAGTTTTGGGGATGGGAAAAAATCTCCTATTTTCATCCATAATCTACAACCCCCACTCTAAAAGTGCCCCTCTTTTACATTTGCATATCTTTTTATATTTGCACAGGACATGGGAAAGAATCAAGTGATGCAAATCAGTTATTAGAAATTCAATCTTCAGAGTCAGCTGGAGCTAGTCAGAATTCCACCCGCCTGCTACTATCCTTCCTGTGCTCATTCTTGAACAAAGGAATTCCGAGGGAAGGCTTCGGCTAAAGTTCCATTCTATTAATTTGTCTAAACAGAATCCATGATTTCCCATTTCGCTGCAGAGGTTAATTAATTCAGCAGTGTTGTATATCAGCTGTCACTGCCATTATAAAAAGTCACTGTGATTATTTTGCTTAACACCAATCTCCAATCTAATTGTCACTCTGTGTAGACTTTGCATGTCATTTCCCTCTGATTTAACTGCTCACAATTCAAAACTCTAACAAATAATATATGCATACCCAACTGAAAATTAATATGCATGGGATGGAGCATTTAGTCTCTAAAATATTAAATGGTAATAACATTTTTAATCCAAGATAGAATAGCAGAATCATGTAACAACTGAAATAATTAAAACATCTATATTCTCTACCATCAAAACCCCCTTAAAACATACCTGTAATTGTATATGGGTAGTAGTTCCATGCCTTCTCTGTGATGTAAAATATTTTGGGGACAACAGCTCTTGCCCAGCTTGGAAGTTTGCTACAAGAAAAACAAAAGCTCGAATTACAAATACAATCCACCCTGTTAATTTCCCTAATGAATAATAGTAGATGACATAAAGTTGTATTAAGGCTAAAGACATATTGCAATAGACTTATATATGGCTTCATAGTACTGTACAGTCCCCTGTAAGTGGTTTACAGAGTCAGCATATGGGCCCCAAGAATCTGGGTCCTCATCGACCTCAGAAGGATGGAAGGCTGAGTCAACCTTGAGCTGGTAAGAATTGAACTGCTGGCAGTGGGCAGTAAGTTAACATGCAGTACTGTATGCAGTTGCACTGCATTGTACGACTCTTAGTGGTGGTGCAGATCTATATTTTATGCCTAGAGCTGTTTGAAAGAAGATAGGTGGAAAATTAATTAAACAAACAAACAACTACATATTTCTTACTAAACATTACAAAACGAAAGCCTCAATTTTTCCAGGTTTCTCATTCACACATTTAGAACTTGGACAGTAGTGCCACAAGAAGATGTGTCTTCCCAACGGGACGTGTTGCAGTTATAAATTGAGAAATTGTTGTCCATGCATAGCAGCCTTTCTTTTTTTCACAGTGGCAACTGCTCAAAGGTATCTTTGAAGCTTAGTTTTAAACAGCCATAAAACGGGATTATTTTTCCCAGTGTCACCATTCAGTAAATATAGTTTGAAATGCATTTTTATAGTTTTCCTGGCAGCAAGACACAAGTGATTTGGCCACTCCCTTCTCCTGGCCTTTTTTCCTAGCCTACACCTGGGCTTTCCCATGATTTATTCATTTATTTAGAAATTTTATTTGCCTCCCATCTTATCACAGGCTAACTCTGGGTGGCTTACAATTGTTGTATTTGGGTCTTTTCCTTTGTAAGATTGAGATTATCTTGGCAATGTTTTGGCGAGGTCTCACTCGCCATCTTCAGGTTGGAGTTTTCGACTTAAAGTGTGGTCGGAACTGCCATCTTTCTCTAAATCTTGGTGGGGTGTGTGTGGAGTGCTGGCGTTGTTTCAGTAAGTGGATTGATTGGCTATGTGACTGTATCATGATTGGTAGATTGACACTGATTGGTGCTGGCTGTGTGTCTGTTGTTGTTTTGTGTTGTAATGGCCTGAGTGGTGGGTGGGGCTCATTTGTTTACCAGGGCTGGTTTCCAGATGTCTGGAAGGCGGAAGGCATCATCATGTTTATTCATGTTGTGGGGGTGTTTCTTTGTTTCAATGGCTTCCATAATTATTCTCTTGTTGAAGTGTTCTGTTTTGGAGATTAATTTGGTTCCTTCAAAATTAATTTCATGTCCTGTAGCTTTAAGGTGCTGGAAAAGGGAGGATTTTTTTTTTCTTACTGCGTTCTTGTGTTCTGCGATGCATGCATTTATTCTCCTGTTTGTTTGTCCTATGTATGTTGCAGAGCTGATTTTGCATGGTATTTTGTACACTCCTTGGTTTTCTAGCTGGATCTTGTCTTTGGGGTTTCTTAAGATGTTAGCTATTTTTTGGTCAGTGTTGAAGGCTGTCTTGATATTGTGTTTGTGGAGAATTTTGCTGATTTTATCTGTGGTGCCTTTGATGTAAGGGAGGAGGGCGATGCTGTTGTCCTTTTCTGTGTCTTGGTTTTTGGGGGGAGTCTCCCTTTGGATTAGGTTGATAATTGTTTTTCTTTGGAATCCATTGGAGATTAATACATTTGTGAGAGTGTGTAATTCAGTTTTCAGGTGGTCTTTGTCGACTAGGTGTTTGGTTCTGGAGATGAGAGTCTTGGCTACAGAGTTGATCTGTGCAGGGTGGTGATGGGATTGTGCGTTTAAGTAGCGATTGGTGTGTGTTTTTTTCTGGTAGATGGTGTGTCCTAGGAAGCCATTGGTTTTTTTGTAGATTAGGATATCCAGAAAGGGAAGCTGATTGTTTGCTTCTATTTCCATAGTGAATTGTATTTTGAGGTGTAGGCTGTTGAGATTTGTGAGGAAGTCGTCCAGCTGGCTCCATAGGCTCACCTCTACAGAATCTTGCCAAATTCTTAGCCAAACAACTCCAACTCTACGCAGAATCCATCACCTCACACATACAAAATTCACTCCACTTCATAGAAACAACAAAGAAACAAAACCTACAACCCAGCGACCTACTCGTGAGCTTCGATGTCATATCCCTCTTTACCCAAGTGCTGTAAAAGAAGCCTTGACAGCTATCCAGAACAAACACAACACCCCCCCTAAACACATCCTGGACCTGACCAACCACTGACTAACCAACACATATTTCATCCATAATGAACAAAGATACAAACAGATAGAAGGAGCACCCACACATCTCAACAGCCTACACCCCAAAATACAATTCAATGCCCAATCACATAGTTTCGTCGTGAAGCACGAGTATCCAGTTACTATATTACAAATGAGTAAAGGACCAAAATAAGTATCCTACCCTGTTTTCCCAAAAATAAGACCTCCCCGGATAATAAGCTTAATTGGGCTTTTGAGGGCATGTGCTAAAATAAACCCTCCCCTGAAAATAAGCCCTCCCTAAAAATATTGCAATACAGCAGCAGCCATGAAGTGACAACGCTTGTCGCCTCCTGCACCTCAAAAATAATAAGACCTCCCTGAAAATAAGGCCAAGTGCTTATTTCAGAGTCAAAAGAAAAAAAGACCCTGTCTTATTTTCGGGGAAACACAGTATTAAAATGAAAATGTTCTGATTATTTTTCAAATATGAGTTGTACGTATTAGAAACTCAACCCTTTTTCTTCATCTAAATAATCACACCAGTGTTCCTATACTACACAATGTTTAGCTGCTGTATAAACCCTGAATAATGAACAACAGCAAAAGTACAGCCTGATAGCATTTTTCTGATTAATGATCCAAGATGTTAGCTTTGTATTGCACCCTAATAACTTTTAAGGTTTACTTTGCTCTCCCAATTCTAAAGTTGTTTTCTTATTATCAAGTGGTGGCTGAATGAGTGATGATACTCCTAACATGGGAAAAATGCAGTCTGCTAGCATGCTGACATCAGTATAAATCCTTCTCATATGCTGGTAAGGATCCAGCAGAGAGCAGGGAAGATGATAAAGAGATAGGTGGCAAACCCTACAGGAATCGGATTATGGTTAGCTTAAAAAGAAGATGAATAAGATGAATAAGGTTCGATTCAAATGTGCCCAAATCCTAGAACAGGGAATTTTGCCAGACAATGTGAAAAATGGAGGTAGTCAATGAGTTGGGACATGCTTACTAACTGGATGCACAGAAAACGTGGGAGCAGGGCTACTGTGCACGGGGAACATTTCCTCAGGCATTCACTGAGCAAAGAAAAAGTAGCAATGTGTTTTCCAAATATAAAAAGTATTTTGGTTGGGGGAGGGGCAATTATGATTGCCTTTATTGTCAGATGCTATTATGTGAGTATAATCTTGAGAGGTATCCAGAAGTGCCATTTAGTGTAAAATGCAACAGTGAAGTTATTATCCCTTCTGCACTGCTAGTGTCCACATTAAAGAAAAAGACTTCACTTATTCATTTAAACAGATTTATGTGATTTCTCAGAATCACTTGAATGCACTGCAGTGACCAGCATATGAAGATCTGGAAAAGCAAGGATATCAGTCTCAATACCAAGTGCAGAATAATGAATGCTATTGTTTTTTCTGTAACTACCTAGTTTTTAAAACTGGATAATAAAAGCACAGATGGAAATTAAATTCCTTCTAATTATGGATATAGATATTGCTACTGTACAGAGCTTAGACACAAAGGGAGGGAAGGAGGGAAGGAGGAAGGGAGGGAGGGAGGAAGAGGGAGGGAGGGAGAGAGAGAGAGAGAGAGAGAGAGAGGGAGAGAGGGAGAGAGGGAGAGAGAGAGAATAGTATCAAGAAATAAATGCTATGTTTACCAAGCTCAGGCTCTTTTATTTTGGTCATACCATTTATTCAAATTCTTAAATTAGCTATGCTAAGAATGGAGGTGCTAGAAAATGAAACTGGCTAAAACCACACTGGATAGAGACCATCAACAAGATTCTGGTTTAAATTTAGAGATATTAAACCAAGTTGTAAACTATCAAAAGCAGAAAAAACTAAGAAAGTTATAAATAAGAAAAAGAGAGAGAGCAAGAATGTGCCTCCCACACAATTAATTCTAGGTAACTTATAATTCTAAAAGAATAACATTATCAAAACCAGTCCACCATACTATGTATGTATTGGCAGGGCCAAAAACTTCCCAGTAAAATGCTGACTGCATTATATAGTGCTCAGCCCTCTTGAAACCCCTGCAGAAAAGCATGGGGTTTGCTACTTTTTAAAATCAGAACAGGTTAAGGGTCACCCAGACCTACAGGCCTACTCCTCTTCAGTTAGGCACCAACATTGCCAAGATCATCCTCCAGGCTTCCTTATTTCCTTGGGACAGAGGTGTGGGAAGGACATGATAGCATGCTTTCTTGGGCTAACCACATATTGGTTAGGTGGGTCCAGAAGTGGGTTCCTACTGGTTCGGATCAGTTTGGGCGAGTAGGTAGTAACTTGGCCTGCCACACTCCTGAACTGGTTCTCTCGGCAGTGCCATAAGCACCACCGTCTTGTTTTTTTGTTTCTGCGCATGCAGAGAAGCATTTTTTTAGTACTGCGCATGCACGCAGTGTGTCCCTGAGGGAACCGGCAGTAGCAGCAGCCGGAACCCACCCCTGGGCAGGTCCCACTTGGAGCAAAGAGACTTAAACCAGTGATTTCTAAGACACATTTTAACTTGCTAGCATTTACTTTTTAAACCTTACCTGGGGACCAATCTAACTGAAAGTCTAGTTCTTGTGATATAGTGACAAGGTGCTGGATTAGAAAGTGGGAAACTCACTCAGGCAAACCCAAAGGTGCTTTTTCAGGAGGTAACCGGGCTTTCTGTTTTTTTTGTTTTTTTTTGAAGATGTTTCACTTTTTATATAAGAAGTTATTTTAGCTTCTGGGCTGAAGAAGCTTCTTGGATGAGAAGCGAAATATCTTAAAAGAAAAACCAGAAAGTCCAATTGCCTTCCGAAAGAGCATCTTTGGAAAAACCATGACCTGGATGACTGAGAATCTCCATAGACATTCCCCAGGCAAAAATACTAGCTGGGTGACTATGCGCCAACCACTGTCTCTCAGCCCAACTCACCTCAAAATATTGTTGTGGGGGAAGACAGGAAAAAAAGCATTATTTAAGCTGCCTTGAACTGTAAAAAGTAAAGATGAGATATATAAATTAAATACACAGATAAAGGTATTCAGATATTAAGAGCCTTCAATCAGGGTCTGTTTATTGGGCGTATCAGAAAGGGTCTACTTCTCCATGACTCTCAAGCTATAGCATATGTTCTTCATAGAGTTGCATTTGACCCCATCCACTTTTCTATTTCTTCCATCAAGGTTTTATGGTTAATTGTCCCTAGTTTCATCATTCCATTTAATTTTTGATTTTGCATCTATATTTTGCATATTGTGAGTTGCCTTAAATATTCAGCGCCAATAAAAAGGGCGACTATGAATCAGATAAATAATTAGGAATGATTGGGCAGCAGGATTATGCTGTCCAGGGTGTTTAGGAATCTCTAATTGATTTTTCAAATAATCTGTAGCCAGATGCTTCTAAGAGAGTTTTTACAACAGCATACATTTAAGGTAAAGATGATGATGTCCCCTGAGTCAAGTCTGACTCCTGATAACCAGACATGTCCATCCAGATTTCAAGGCCACAACATGGGAGTATTTTGTCACAACCTTCTTCCAGAATCTTTTCTGAGTAGTCCATCAAGTCTATAACCTTGGAATCCCTCATCCCAATTTAGACTAGGTCCAACTTGGCTCAGCTTCCAAGTCCAGACAAGATAGGAGACTGTGATGAACTGTGAGCAAAACCCAAAACTGTATTCTTTTTCCCTTGATACAAGTAGGGGACAAAAAGCCAAAGGTGCTAAAATTTATTTAGATATGCCCCTATTATGCCAAGCCAACCTGTCCCCAATCAGAAGACATGTGGACACCTTGGGGCTGAAATATACCTGGAGAAAACTGGGTTGAAAAAGCCTTGGCTGAATTAATGGAGTCTCCAAACGTGGCAATTTTAAGACTTGTGGGCTTGCAACTTCTAGAATTCTCCAGCCAGCATTGAAACAAGAAAGCTTGTTATATTGGGAATAATGAGCCTTTAAAGTCTCTGAAATGCAGATTCATATTCAAGTTATACACTAGTTAACTACAATAATTTGCCTGCCTTTGTCTTTGACTCGCCTGTGCTTGACTGTTGGTGGTCCCAGCCCAGTTTACGGCTCAGTCTGCAGGTATCATGCAAACAACTGCTTAGACTATTTCCACATTGACTTATAGTAAGGTAAATTTATGTATTTAAACAATTCTCCAAAAAGACAAAAGATCCCCACTACATGCACATGTGACACACCTGCGCATAAATGCATTTGTATACATGGTTCTGTATGCCTCTATCTACTACCTACTTACAAAAAGCCACCCCATACACACCCACTTTTCCTGGTCCCAGAAAGCAAAATATGTTAATTGAATTAATAACTACTGATTAAGGCTTGCCTGCAAAATAGGAAAACTAATTTGTAAAGTTAATTATCTCCAGCCCATATATACAAACGCAGTCCTCTCTTTCATGCATCTGTTTGCAGGACTCTAAGTATAAACTTTTGCAGGCTTACTCTATAACAGGGGTGTCAAACTCACAGCGTCACGGCGGCATCACGTGACATATCGGGACTTTTCCTCCTCGCTAAACTGGGCGTGGGTGTGGCCAGCATGTGATGTATCTGGCCCGTGGGCCGGGAGTTTGACAGCCCTGCTCTATAGCAAGATTCTTTTTGGTCCATGATTCTCAGCCCAGGTTAGTGGGCAGAGGCACCTGCTATGCTGTAGATGGCTCTGTGTAAGCCAGCTTGTTCTATGGGGCTATAATGAAAACTGAAGAACTTTAAAGCTGGGTCTCTTTCTGTCTTCAAAAAAGAAAATAATTGGGGATTTGTGCAAGCCTGGAAGGGAAACAGAAATTAGCGAGCCACCAGATGGCAGCAAAGTTCATTTTTTATATCACTTTGCTGCCTCCTAGTGGGTATTTGGAGTTTGCAATTCAGATGGCAGTACTGTATGGTAGTCTTCTCTATTCATGGAGATTCTCCATGCACTCTTCATTTGTGGGGAGAGGCTCTATGGACAGAGAGGTTTCCCACTACACAAACATACATTTAAAAGTGAAACGCGGAAGAGGGGTTAGTAGACTTTTCCAGGTTTTCCCTTGATGACTCTTCTCCACTTTCAACAGCACCTGCCTTTATTGCTACATATTTGGCAAATGTACTCAGCCTTCCCGCTTGAAAGGCAATTATTTGGGTTTCCCACAAATGCTTGACTTAAACAAATTGAGATTACAATTGAAATATTTCTGTGTGGGGTCAATATTTACTTTTGCCTCTTTATTACCGTAATTTTGGCAGTATACGACTGGGCATTTGTAATTATTTGATAAGCCTTTCAAAACACCATTGCATGGATCACTTTACTGATTTTTGAACTCATGATCTTAAATACATTTAAATATAACATGGTGATACTAGTGGAAGGGAGAGCAGATAAATCTCCCTTAACATCACAGTTAAATCTTTTTGATATGTTTGCCAAGTTCGAATCCAATCTTCTAACCACACTGACTCTTATAGATTTTTTTCTCAAGCCAAAACATACACTAGAGCTAGGTTCATTTGTCTTGATAAACTATCATTATCCATGCCTCTCTCTGTGTACGTACAGACAATGCATTTTATATTTACTTGTCTTAACAGGAGCTCTTCTGCATGTCAAGGAAATAATAGCCCATGGACTACGACAGAGAGATTTCCAGAGATTTTACACTGCAGCTCCCACAACCCTTTACCACTGAACATGCTAGCTAGTCATAACTGACAGTCAAATTCTCCAGAAGGCACTAATGTGCCTAGATTCCAACACTGGAAACTTCTAAGAGACTGGACAACCATTTGTCTGAAATGATATAGGGTTTCCTGCCTAAGTAGGGGTTGGACTTCAAGACTTCCAAGGTCCCTTCCAAGTCTTGTCTTCCCTTCCCTTCCCTCCACTCCACTCTATTCTAGTATCTATCTAGACAAAAGCTGGCTTACAATTTATAAATTAATAAAGCTTAATCAATTTCATCATGTAAAATATCCCCATGGTTACTAACATTCAAAACTGACTTGATGGCGACTCGTAATCAATCTAAAAGTGAATGCAATGTGAATTGGAGCTATACAAAATATTAACATGTGGGTTTGGGAAATTTCATGCAAGATGGAATGAAAACTTATTAAAAACTTTCTTTTTCTGGATACCCTAAACAGATTTACAAGTTCTCATCTGTGAAAGTGATAGGCTGTACCAGTTGAAGACAAAGGAATTCACACCCTCAGTAATTTAACTGATTTAAATGGAAAAATTCCTTTTTGGCATACAGTATTGCTTTCAATACCCAATTTCAACTGAAACTATATTTAGTAATGAAATACAATTAGCACCTTTCTTGGCATTTGTAAAGGGTGGTGGAGAACAGAGGGCGGTTTATATATTCTTTCGTATAAGAAGTATCTTAAAATTGAAATAATCTGCCACAGTGTATAACTGCAGGCCAATATGTATTGGATGGGAGGGGAGATTCAAGATGGCGAGTCTATTTAATCTTTAAGTCTGACGTGTCTTCCTCACATTTGTGCAATTTTCGCTTCTTGGTTTGCCAGCTAAGTGGGACTTGACTGAGGGGGCCACAATCACTTTGAGGTCTCACTAGAGCAGGGGTGTTGTACTCAAGCCCCAGGGGCTGAATCCAGCTTGCAGGATGCTTTGATTTGGCCCACGGAGCCACCCTGGAAAAAGCAAAGGACCGGCCCATGGTGCCTCTGCCAGAGAAAACAGAGCTTGGGAAGGCTGCAGGAGGCTGTCCAAGCCCTGTTTTCACTGGCAGAGGGTTGCAGGAAGCTGTCACAATCAAAACCAGAGCTCGGAAGCCCATCTTCGCTGGCAGAGCGCTCAGGCCACCACAAGTGCTCCCAGTCACGCCTACCCTGGCCACGCCCCTCCTGGGCCCCCAAGGTTAAACACAACCCTGATGCATCCCTCAATGAAATCAAGTTTGACACCACCGGACTAGAGCAATGCAGTTGGTCTGGGGCTGCCTTTGAAAACCTTTCAGAACCTACAACTGCTGCACTATGGGATGGTCTGTCTACTGTATCTGAGAATCAATACAATCCTGTTTTCTGGATACTGCATTGGCTTCCAATAAGTTTGAGGATGCTGATATTAATCTATTAATCTTCAAGCTGATGGTGCCAGTCCTATATGCACAGTATTGGAAAGGAAGTTTCCCCTCTATGAAGTTAGGGTGGCAGGGGCAGACTTTCTTGCCTACCATCAGAGGCGCAGTCTGCCCCCCCCCCCCCAATGTCCTCCAGAAAATAAGCAAAAACAGCCCTTTTTCATAAGGTATTTTGTGGGATGGTAGTGAACAGGACAAACATAGGAGACGGACTTTCTTTCCTGGAAGATTAATGGGTCTTTAAGAAAACATTTTTACTTTGTTATAAGGTTTTATTTGCAACTGTGCTGTTTTGCTATGACTATAAGCTATGAGCCACCTGGATTTGTTTTGCAATCTGGTGGTACTGCCATGAGTCATTTGATTTTACTGACAAATAAATTAAAAATACTGTCAAACTAGTGATAAATAAATATTCCCAAAATCAGGTCTGCCTGCCTGCAAGCATGGCATTTTTTAAATCGTAGAGAACTGGGTATGTTAGTTAAAAAAGCAAAAGGGGAAAAAATGAATATCCAGAACTGAGTATTCCTGAACAGGTAGTCCTTGTTTAGTGAACACTTCAGTGAACAACTTGGTCATTAAGCAAAGCAATTGTTAAGTGAAATACCACAATGTTACAATCTTACTAGCTTTCCTTTGCTTTTCAGACCACAAATTTACAAATTTGTAAACACAAGGATGGGTCACCAAGGTTTCTTTTTCATCACCACTACAACTGCAAAGTCACTAAACAAGGCAGTTGCTAATCGAGGACTGCCTGTATCTTTATTAGACCAAGCCAATAGCATAAAAAAGTATAGATTCTTCCCTTCTCCAGAAGTATTCCTCAAGTCACACACTACAAAAGCAGGGAAAGGGGAAGAAGCAGAAATATCTAACAAGGAGAAGGGGTGGGAGAAGAAGAAAGGACCAGGTATTTCAGGTCTTCTATACCACATACCAGGGACTTGGTGGCTCAGTGGCTAAGATACTGAGCTTGTCGATCAGAAGGTCAGCAGTTCGGCGGTTCGAATTCCTAGCACCATATAACGGAGTGAGCTCCTATGACTTGCCCTAGCTTCTGCCAACCTAGCAGTTCAAAAGCATGTAAAAATGCAAGAAGAAAAATAGGGACCACCTTTGGTGGGAAGGTGCATTCCATGCACCTTCAGCGTTTGGTCATGCTGTCCATATGACGACAGTGATGTCTTCAGACAGTGCTGGCTCTTTGGCTTTGAAACAGAGATGAGCACCGCCCCCTAGACTAGCACATATGTGCGAGGGGAACCTTTACCTTTACCTATACCACATACCATGCGGTATGCAGTCATTGTAGGATGAACAATTTCTTAATGATGGATGTTAATTCCCACCTCTCATTTCATGAATAATAACAACAACAAAAATCCCCACATTTTTTTTTCTGTGTGTTTTCATCACTGTCTTTAAACCATTTACATTAAGCAACATCCATTATGACGACAGGGGATACCACAAACTCTCAAACTCTTGCAGTAAACAAGTGCCAAGCTGTTTTTTCATGTTTGCTTTGAGTTACAAGTCATTCATTATAGAAAGTGCAACACCATCACTGCCAATATATTAAGCAGGATCAGCGCAGACTAAACAGCAACCGGTTAGAGTGAAGCATCAATTTAGGAGGCCTGGGTTCAATACACCTTGGATGCAATGAAAAGACTGCATTGTTCTGCTACTTCAGCCTGTTATATTTTTTTTCACCCTTTCGGAATGTCAGCCTTATAAGGGTCACAAAGGCTACAGAGTAAAACCATTTATAGTACCATCAACCCCCCCCCCCCAGGCAGACAAACCTAAGAATCAATTCCATAGGAAGTGAAGATCACTTTTACTGAGAGTGGTTATAGTTGCAGAATCTTGCAGGTCTGATTGTGATGGGCCTTCCTCCCCCTTTTATACCCATGTGAATTAGGGAGGTATCTGTCTGAGATACCTAAACAGGAGGCTGGACCTGAAGACCTCCAAGGCAGTGGTGGGTTCCTACCAGTTCGGGCAAACCGGTAATGATTTGGCGGCCTGGGTCGCTGGAACTGGCAGCAACCCAGGCCTGCCATGCCCCTGAACTGGTTCTCCAGCCAGCGCCATAGGCACTGCCATCTTGTTTTTGAGTTTGGCACATGCATAAAATAAGTTTAATTGTACTATGCATGCACGCACAACACACATTAAGCTTGCGTGCGCAGCACACCCGTGAGCAAGCCGGCAGCAGTGACTGCCGAAACCCACTCCTGTTCAAGGTCCTTTTCAACTCTCCTCTCCTCTCCCCTCCTCTCCTTTACTCTCCTCTCCTCTATTCTAGTATCTACCTAGACAAAAGCTAGCTTACAATGTATAAATTAATAAAGCTTAATCAATTTAATCATGTAAAATATCTCCATGGTTGCTAACATTCAAAACTGACTTGATCTAAAATCTAAACCAATCTAAAAGTGAATGCAATGTGAATTGGGGCTATACAAAATATTAACATGTGGGTTTGGGAAATTTCATGCAAGATGGAATGAAAACTTATTAAAAACTTTCTTTTTCTGGATACCCTAAACAGACTTACAAGTTCTCATCTGTGAAAGTGATAGGCTGTACCAGTTGAAGACAAAGGAATTCACGCCCTCAGTAATTTAATTGATATAAATGGAACAATGCATTTTGGCATATAGCATTGCTTTCAATACCCAATTTCAACTGAAACTATATTAAGTAATGAAATATAATTAGCATCTTTCTTGGCATTTGAAAAGGGTGATGGAGAACAGAGGGTGGTTAACGCCTTCTTTAAGATAGAAAGTATCTTAAAATTGAAATAATCTGCCACAGTGTATAACTGCAGGCCAATATTTCTGTTTGCTTTGTAAGATATTGGATGGGAAGGGAGATTTAAGCCTGTCTACTAGTTTTGAAAAGTCATGCGTTTCTGCTTACTGCATAGTAACAGATCTGGCCTGTCTGTCAAGATCATCTTCCTTATGTTCTACCAATACTGATGGTTGGGTATTTTAGCATCAATGTACAGTGCCAATGGACACTCTCTCCACACTTTAAGAAGACAGTAGCAGAATGACGGCAGACATGGCTGATTACAGAATGGTGGAGACAGAGCTTGCTCACATCGAACTTAAACAACCAGTAAGTGATGCTCTGAGTATTAGACACTCCACTTTTGAAATAAGATGTGGCAAACCATTGCAGTTTTCACCATACCTTGTGGTTGTTATCAGGCTACAGCTAAGGATGAAGTAAACTTTCAATCTTGGGATGGGAAAAAGGGAACAACAAGGCCGGATGTGACAGTAAACAATATTTTTAGGATATTTTTTTAAACCCTCACTTTTATTATTTTTGTAAAGAGAGTGAGGGAGAGAGGGAGAGTGAGGGAAAGGGGGTAGGGAGAGAGAAATTGGCCCAAAATCACTTAGCTGGCTTTCATGCCTCAGGCAAGGTTAGAAAACGTAGAACTCACAGTCTGTCGGTTTCAGGGCAGCATCTTACCCATTAGACTAAACTGGCTCACTATTGTGTCATGAAAAAGAATCTGAAACAATTGGGGTGGGGGGGGGAGAGAAATTGATACAACAATTGGCCAACTGGGAAAAACTGATATAAAGCAGCCCAAAGACAAAGCTTTCCTGTCCTCTGATGTCCAATTCAGTTCTAGGGCCAGGATTCTAAGCCTACCTATAATATAAGTCAACCACTTCTATGAACTATTTAATAATAATAATGAGGCAGGCCTTATAATTGGTGACTTCTGATTGCCTCCTCGACTGGCCTTCTATCATCAATCCACAACATTCCAAAACCCATTGTTTATCTGAAAAAGTATAAAGTTTCTGCGGCTATCTAGGGTGTGGACTTCAGCCTAAGCAGAATGCTTCAAACACAATTCAGAACAATGTGATCCTGTGCTAGGATTTTTATTTACCGTATTGATCATTCCTTCAAGATGTGCAGAGAGAGGGTCAATCTATAACAATTCCAATTGCAATACTTCAATCCCACTAACTTTTGGCCTAATTTGCTTAGTAAAGTAAATTGTGTGCTAAATTCTTCTATAAATTCCTTGATTGGATTATCTAAGCAAAGGCTCCAGCTGAAGAACAAGCCAGCCTCATATACTTAATCGGTCAACTTTTGACCAATGCATTGCATAACATCCAGCAGAAAAATACAGCAGTTGCTGTATGAAAAACTCCCTGTGTTGCCTTCTCTGAGCTGAAGATAGCATTGGATTTAATCCCTAGATAGAGATGTTCTGCAAGAAATTGATAACCAGAACTACAGATCACCATTTACTCTGACCAATTATGGTGTTGCATGAGAATTCCTACTTGCTTTGATGATGAAATCCTTCTCTATCATTCCCCACTCTAAACACTATTAAAATAGAGATGCATCATCTTATTTAACTATTACAGATAATGCTTGACTTACAATCACAATTGAGCCCAAATTTATGTTGTGAAGTGAAATATTTGTTAAGTGAATTTTGCCCCATTTTACAACTTTTCTTGACACAAATGTTAAGTGAATCACTGCAGTTGTTAAATTAGTAATATGATTGTTAGATGAATCTGGCTTCTCCCTTTATTGTTGTTAGTTGCAAAGCCATGTCTGACCCATCACAACCCCATGGACAACATTCCTCCAGGCCTTCCTGTCCCCAACATTCCCTGGAGTACATTTAAGCTCACGCTGACTGCTTCAGTGACTCCATCCAGCCACTTCATTCTCTGTCATCCTCTTCTTCTTTTGCCCTCAATCTTTCCCAGCCTTAGGCTCTTCTCCAGTGAGTCCTTCCTTCTCATTAGGTGGCCAAAGTATTTGAGTTTCCTCTTCAGGATCTGGCCTTCTAAAGAGCAGTCAAGGTCGATCTCCTGTAGGACTGACCAGTTTGATCACCTTGCACTCCAAGGGGACTTGCAGGAATCTTCTCCAGCACCAGAGTTCAAAGGCCTCAATTCTTTGGCACTCAGCTTTTCTTATGGTCCAGCTTTCAAAGCCATACATTGCTTCTCCCTAGACTTTGCTTATCAGACGGTCACCAAAGGTAATCATATGACCCCAGGACACCACAATTGTCATAAATATAAGACAGTTGCTGAATTTTGATCAAGTGACCATGGGGATGCTGCAATGGTTGTATGACTGGAAAAACAGTCATAAATCTCCTTTTTCAATGCCGTTGTAACTTTGAAAGGTCCCTAAACGAACTGATGCAAGTTGAGGAGTATCTGCATATCAATCCTATAGTACAGGCTTCTTTAAATTTAAATTCATCAGCCCATTTCCATCTTCCATTCTGCAGATGATGTCATCATTTTTTACATGAATCAATTTACCCTTCATCATAGATTAGAATAACAAAATAAGAGGTTTGGAAGAAACTCTGCTCAAGCAAGAGACCCTATACCCAGTCTCCAGCCACTAGTAATACTCTGCCGTAATAAAAAAGAACCTTCATTTCACTCTAAAATGGAGGCAGTCGTATTGAATAAGAGATGTTCCAACTACCATCATAATTGGGGGGGGGGGAATGATGTCCACACTAAACAGATTAAGGTTTTCAAATATTTAGCAACCCACTTTCAATTTCCTAGTACTTGGAAACAACAAAATCTGAGAAATTACAATAAATGTGCCCCAAAGGCTTAGAACATTATAATTTTTTTTCATAGCAAATGGTATCCCACAGTAGTTAAATTATTTAGAACAAGGGAACTAAGCCTCCTACTTTACAGCATCCATTCTATGCTAATAAAGATAAAATGACCACAAAAGCAATTAAGGCAAAATTCATAAGAATGACACTCTGCAAATCTTCAATCTATGTCGAATAATGGTTTTTTATTAGAACTAGGCTATTTTATGTGGAGATCTGCATGGCATTACCTCACTTGAAATATAGATGTGAAACATGTTCTGAGGTGAAATCCTGAGTCACTTTATTCTCACAGGCAAGTCCAACTTCCCTTGGAAAATATCTATTTTGCTTATACCAGAGGTGTCAAACTGGCGGCCCACGGGCTGGATGCGTCATGCGCAGGCCACGCCCACACCCGCTCCATGAAAGAGAAAAACAGCACGAAACGTCTCGTGATGGCAATGTGATGCCATGAGTTTCATCTCCATGGCCTATACTGTGGCCTCCAAGCCTTGTTAATGCTTGGTCTAAAGAAACTATTCCTCTTTGTGGGATTCTAATGCAGGTTATTTTCCTGATATTATTTGTGGATGAGGAATTATGCTGAATGCATTTTCCTGGATACTTTTCTTGATTAAAGTACTTTCCCCCCACCTTTTGTAACATCAGGCCTGCTGGAGGCAAACTTTCAGCCTGGCAAATGTCTATGAAGATTCTCAATCATCCAGGACATGGTTGTCCCAAAAGGGGCAACTGGACTTTCTTGGGTTTTTTCTTTGAACAAACAAAGTCTGGCAACTAACTCTAACATTTTGTTGCTACTTATCTGTTCCACTGATGTCAGTAAAAGTAAGCAAGCATCCAATCTCATGCAAGCTCTGACAATCCCTTCCAAAACATCTATCTCAACAGGTTCTTCATTTTTCTTCAGTCAGATAAAGATATATTTCTAGACATGCTTGGAATGAGACGTCTGCACGCAAGGCTGATTTACATACTCAGTTCTGGTTTTGAGGGCAAAGCTGTGGTTGAGCTTAAAGAAACATTTTGCCTCCACAGATTTTTTTCAACTTGAACATAGCTGGTAACGTAAATGCTACACTTACAAAAGGTCAGAAGTATCAAGATTCTAGGGCTGCACTGCCTGATGTAAGGGGCACATAGTTGCTATGTCTGTTACCAAGGCCACAAGCTCAATAGAAGTCCATTGACCCCAGGCTTCCAGGCAAAAAAAGGAAGGCATCAATATTTAGTTAGACCACCACTAATCAAATGACAGTGGTAGATGAAGCAATATGTATAATTTTTAGAAATCACAATATATCTCTTGAAGGACAGTAAAAGTAACAAGTATCTTACAAAATATGCAGACTTTGTTTAAGAAAGTATCAGACAAGAAAAAGTATTTCACGCGATAAATCATTAATAGTGGTGCTTTGGGGCAGTGATGCACAAGGTTAGTAATCATTCATGATGGGTGCTGTTCTTTACCAAGATATTTTGCCGCCTAAGGAGCTCACTAAAATATTTCTTATGAAGCTAGGTTGGATATTCCTGTCGTAAGCAGTTCTTCGTATGCTGTGAGCCAGACTTGATTTTTATCCAAGTTGCTGAGGTTGAACAAATGGAAACAAGGTCAGATTTTGACCTTGGTACCAAAAAGAATTTTATTTTAAAGGCAAGGTTTTTTTCCCTGGAAAGGTTTTTGTTACTGATTTGGGAGTTTCAGATGTATTTACTTCGCTGAGCCTCAAGTTATGGCAATATCATTTTCTCTTCTGTTGTATCTAATGCATCAGATACTGTAGAAAATAACCATAGGAAAAAAAACGAACAAATTAATCTCTGATTCCTTTTGAGCAGAAAGTCTACCATGATCATACTCAGGTCCATAAAATTATCTTCAAGCATTCACAAAGCATGTTGGATTTCAGTGACAGTTTGTTTACATAGCAACCTAACATAAATCTTTGAGATTGTGGGGGGTTTGCTCATGCAAATCTGCACAAATGTTGATAAGTGTAACCTGTAATTTGCCCAAGTTTTGATCAGTACCAATTCCCATTGATGATCCAGGCCACATATTGTACAGCTAGTCCTCAACTTGTGACCCCAGCTGAGCCCAAAATTTCAATTGCTAAGCAAGACAGCTGTTAAGTGAGTTCTGTCCCATTTTACGACTTTTCCTGTCACAGTTGTTAAATGAAACACTGCAGTTGTCAAATTAGAAAGGCAGTTTTTAAGTGAATATACCTTCCCGATTGACTTCGCTTGTCGGAAGGTCGCAAAAGGTGATCATGTGGCCCCAGGACACTGCAACTGTCATAAATACATGCCAGTTGGCAAGTACCTAAATTTTGGTCAGTCTTAAGTGTGAAAAACAATAACTCACTTTTTTTCAGCGTCACTGTAACTTTGAAAAGTCACTAAATGAATGGTTTTAGGTCGAGGACTATCTGTTCTGTGGTTTTTTTTCCTCATGTAAACACATAGTTTGCTTAATGTTATTTATAATTTCAGTTGCTTTTTCACTGCTTTGTACTTAGCATAATGTATGAGTCCATAGGTATCTGACATGACTGTTCATTTTCACAACTTTCCTTTCTCCAAAGTTTTTAACATTGAAGGAAGGAAGTGACTGGCCACATATCTGAACCAGTAAACATGTAATTTATAGGAGGAATCCTGGCCATTCTCCTGGTATGTCCTACCACATGATTCTCATAAAGCCACAAACAGAGGATTGGTGCAAAGTGCACTAAACCCACAGTTTACTTCCCAAAACTGCATATGCATTAGGGAAGGATGCCATGGCAGAAGGCTTACAGGAACTTTTACCTATTCAGATAGACCCGTTTTTCTGTCAGCTGACCATTCCCGTAGTTTGGATCTTCATAGGGCTCATTCTGTACCACCTCCACACCTTCTCCACGATCACTCTGCTCATGGCTATGTTTACTGATCATGTACAGCTGTCCAATTCTGTACTGCAATGCAAAAAGAAGGAAAAAGTGTATTTAGGTGACAGGTTTATTTTCTTTTTACAAAATCCTTAAAGAAAACATCTTCACAGTGAGTAGCACATTTAAAACTAATTATGGAAACTACTACAGTAACAATGCTAAAAGCTGATTGTTTCAGGTGCAAAGAACCAGGAACACTCGCTGGGTTCAAAGCACAGGATGTAGGAGATGAACTTGAGGGAAGGGTCAAGCATGCCATTGGTTTGGAGTTCCTTCGCACCCACAAAAAAACTAAATACAGCCCACCTTGGATTTCTTTGACTTTAATCTACCAATCTGCCTTGACCCTCAGTAGATCAGATTCTTGTAGAGAGCTAGCATGGAATAAACTTGTTCTCATTTAAACAGCCTTGTTTCTTGTGCCTGACACAGAAGAGTTTAATATTGCTACATATACACAAGAACCTGATCAGCTAATGGCCAAAGCTGAATTGGCACTAGATAAGTTTCAAAAGAATTCATGGGAGGTTGGGGTGGACTTGGGTCTCTTGTGACTGTGCAATGATTCCAAACTAATGACACATTTAACCCTGCCTTCCAGCTCAGTCTGCTCATATTCTACATTGTTGTTATAATAATATCTTTGGTGAATCCTTTATACAGAGTCCCCTTAGAAAGCTTTGATAACTATCTAGACAAAATTATAGTATGAGGTAGCTGTAAATTGTCCCATATGAAATGATCTCAAGAATATAGGGAGGAGGGCAAGTAGCATTTCAACCTGCTGCATATATAAACACAGGTTTTGAACTCTAAGTGCAGCCAGTGACTGCAAATGCTCCATGGATTGTATAAACAGCTCATTTGTCAGCTAAATTCAGTTTGTGGAGGCACTAGATCTGATCTAGTTGGGACATACTACACAGCTAAAATATCCTGCAAACTATTGTTTTCTGGCAACATTATGGACATGGTTTACCATCACCTTCTTCTATTTGCTGTCTCAGGAATTATGGGAGTTGAACAGAGGTGGTATTCAGCAGGTTCTGGCCAGCTCTGGAGAACCGGCAGCGGAAATTTTGAGTAGTTCGGAGAACCGGTAAATACCACCTCTCACTGGCCCTGCCCCATCTATTCTCTGCCTCCCGAGTCTCAGCTGATTGGGAGGGAATGGGGAGTTTACAGTATCCTTCCCCTGCCATGCCCAAGCCATGCCCACCAAGCAATGCCATGCCTACCAAGCCACACCCACAGAACCGGTAGTAAAAAATGTTGAATCCCACCACTGGAGTTGAAATCAACGTCATAAAGGGGCATATAGCCTGAAGTCCTGGGATTTCTTTATAGACTCTACGTATATACTCTACGTATAACCTGGGCATTACAGGTGAAGAAAAAAATAATAATGAAACACTGAAGATATCTTCAAAGGAGCTTGGAAATTCCTTGGAATCTATCTGCAAATAGAAGTCAAAGTTTCCCAATGTTTCATAACTGTTATAACAAAAAAAACATCATTTCAAACTAATTGAACCATCTGCAGTTATGTGAAACAGTACAATTCTGGGGAGGTTTTTAGTTAAAAACCATCCAGCTAAAACATGTGTTACTTAACTATTTTCATAACAGAATGTGATTTCAATTTAGCGGAGTGGAAAACATACCTTAATACAGTTTTTTAGTCCTATAGCACTGGTTTCCCTTTATTGGAATTAGGTACAGCTGTAAATATTTGTGTGACCAAACTGGGTATTTTTCAAAGTTTGTTGTTTTCCATTTTGTTTAGCCTTGTTAGACAATGCTGAACAAAGAGCTAGAATCAAATTGTGGTGTGATTTTCAATATGAAGAACTCTGTTGGAGTTGCTAATAATGTAAAAGGGAAAGATCCTGCAATTTAAGATAAAATGAGTAGTCCGAGCTATATAATGAGGCAAGTGTCCTGGAACTATGGAGATGCCCATTTCTCAAAGTACTACAACTGAGATTGTACCCAGGACAAAGCTCCACAACACAATATTTCAGCCTTCGAGCGTTTTATAAAAAACAAGTTCTTCAGCTGCGTGAACTGACATTTAAATTGTTATTTTTAAATGGTGCTTAACAAGAGCATAAAGGATTTTGTTATAATTAAAGTATTCCCCAGACAACCACTTTAATAGCATAATATTTAAACGCTTGCGAGTTTTCTGACTTGCAGAGATACTTTTCTTCTTTAAAACTGCATAAACACAGATTGCTCCCAAAGCCCAGTCTTTCCTCCGTTGAAGCCAAGAATAATTTTACGTCAAAAGATCTGGCTTGTATATTATAGAATGCAATACTAACATTTCCTCCTCTCTCCCACCCTCCTTAACTGGAAAGAAAAGGAAAGGAAAAAGATTGTGGCCTTGATTTTGTGACAAAAAATTTCTAGGGACAAGCTGCTTTAGTCACGACACTATATGTGTCAAGCTTGGGAAATCAGGAAATCCAGAGAGCTCAAGGCAGTTCACATGCATATAAAATTTATTGCAAGATTAAGCTCTCAGCAAGAATCTGAACTACGAGCTGTCAAAGTAAATTGGTGGCAAATAAGAATCAACAGAATTTAAGGTGGGCTGCACTTAGATCTCTTGTGGGCTCAAAGGGACTCAAGACTGATGATGCGTTTGACCCCTCCTTCAGGCTCGGCCTGGTCATTTCCTACAATATGTTGAACAAAGGAAGGTCAAAGTAGAAATTGAGAAATGTAACAATTTCCTGGAACACAGGTAGTCCTCGACTTACAACCATTCATTTGGTAATGAATGTAACCATTCAAAGTTACAACAGCAGTGAAAAAAATGTGTCTTATGACTGTCTTTTACATTTGTGGCTGTTGAAGCATCCCCGTGGTCATGTGATCAAAATTCAGACCCTTGGCAATTGGCATTTATTTATGACAGTTGTAGTATCCTGGAGTCATGTGGTCATCTATTGCGGGGGGTGGGTGTCAAATCTGATCGCATCACAGGCCATATCATGACGTATCAGGATTGTTTTTGCCCTTGTGGGCCCAGGGTGGGCGTGGCCTGAGTGGGTTGTATCTGGCCTGCGGGCCACATGTTTGACACCCCTGATCTATTGTGACCTTCTGACAAGCAGTCAATGGAGAAGCCAGATTCATTAACAATTGTGCTACCAACTTAACAACTGTGTTTTGTTTGGCCAACTGTAGCAAGAAAGGTCATAAAATGGGGCAACATTCATTTAACGACTCTCTTGCCTAGCAAAGGGAATTTTGGACTCTATTATGGTCATAAGTTGAGGACTACCTGTACATTAGTTCCAAGGAGAGCAGCAATTCCTAAAACAGTCCAAAATGGTTACAAACATCCAAGCGGTAGATATTTGAGTGATTCCACATCTCTAATTTACACCAGGCCCATATTTCAAATTTTCTCCGTGAGAAAGAGAATGAGATAGTAGATCGATTTGAGGTTCTTGATGCTCTCAGTGTATTTGGCGGTGTGTGTGTGTGTGTGTGTGTATGTGTGTGTATGTTGTTACTGTACGCAAAATACTTCAAATGATGAACTTTGTCCACAATCCCATCTCTCTCCCTCATATGACTGACCTTTTTACTAAGCATTTTCTAATTGTCAGCTGGAATTGTGCGTCACCCAGAACTTAAGAGAGGGGGGGGGGACCCTTACTGATACACAACCATTAACCACATAAATACCAAACAGAACTAAATTTAAGTAAGTTGATGGAATAATAAGACTCTAGTCTTCACAAATGCATGTCAGAAAAAACCTATTTGTTTCTTTGGCTTCAGTTACCCCTTCTGGGGTTTGCATTTAGGAACATCAGTGTATTAATAAGGAAGAAGAGACAATGAACAGTGCATTATTAGCAGGGTGGGGTTTATTTAAACCATTAATCAGAAGGATCAAATTATTTAAATCACAATTTAGTCATCCCTTAGGAAGACACCCTTAATATTTTTTCTGTTGGATACAAGAAGGTTCAACAAAGCTTGGTGGGGAGCATTAGTGCAGCAACTTGAGAAAATATAGGCTATTTTTGCCACAGGAATATCAACTGACCAAGAGACTAAGAGACCGATATTGCTAGGCAACCAACCAACCAATATTGACCCAGAGCTGTCAAAACAGATCTGCTAATATTGGAGCTCATAGTAGTGAAGGGGCCGGGATTGCCCGGAATCCCTCCAAAGGAATATACTGAAGATCTATAATGACTTGTGGTATATACAGTAAATTGATTCCACTCTCTTTACTTATACTTCATAGACTTGTGCAGTTCTTCTGCAAAACCTATTCAACCAGAAACATATGATGTTCTCTGGAAATGAAAAGCCTTCAGTGTAATCCAACCATTCTGATTAGAGCAAAAAAAAAAAAAAAAAAGTCTGGTTTGCAGGGAATGTGCAATGTATAATTATCGTAAACTCTGAAAGTTGTAGAGAGGAGAGGCTATGAATGATCACAAGTTCCTAAACACTTAACAGCCCCGGGTTATATTTTACAGGGCTATCTGAGTTAACCCTGAAAAGAGTCTGGAACTTGTTAGAAGTATATATTGCAGTAAGTTGCCCACAATGAGGTGCTGAATGCTTAGTAATATAATATAGGACAGTGATGGCTAACCTTTTTGTTGTCGCATGCCGACACCCATAATGCAACGCATGTGTGAGACCCGCTGCGCTCCCGCTGCGCCCCTCCCCCGGACATGTGTGCCACCCCTATATCCCGTTTTGGTCCTAGCAGGATTCCTTCTGGGACCAAAAATGGGCCGGGGGGGCACTGCACACCTCGTGCATCTCCTGCATGCACTCTGCCCCCTGCGCATGCGCGGCAGAGACTCGAAAATCAGCTGGTCAGTGAGAGGCACACACACATGCGCGGTAGATCTGAGCTGAGGCAACAGCTCACATGCCCTTAGAGAGGGCTCTGCATGCCACCTGTAGCATGTGTGCCATAGGTTCACCATCACAGATATAGGAGAAGAGTCAGCAGAGTCTAGGGGTGAAGTTAAGAGAAGATTTAGTCTAGAATCGTTATGTGTCTATAAACGCTCTAAGTTCAAATCTTTTTTAATTATGTTGTCTTATTTAGTGCTAATTTCGTGTTGACGGTGAGTTGACTAGATTCTTGTGTATAGCTTTGAGCAATAAACCTTCTGAACTGGAAATTATGTGTGATCCTGATTCTTCGTGCCTGACATAAATACTTCAACAGTTATATTCGTGCAAAATTGTTTCTGGGGCCCACTTCAGGTAACTGAATATTACACAAAGTGTAATATAAAACCTGAATATTTTGGCATGATGTAGGTAGGGCGTTCTTATTTTGTACCACCATACTAAGACACCATTGCAACCAGGTAAGTACAAATATGACACCAGTATTTCGCTGAAAAAACAGATTTTAAGGATGTACACAGATATTTTTTTTCTAGAATGCTAGCTCAAAAGAGCTTCTTATCTTTGTTATTATCGTCTCTGAGCTCACTGCATTTAATTATTATGCACTATCTGCTTTTCTTCAATTCCATGACTTTCAGATGTTGCATATTTTCTGATGTGGGAAAATATTAAATGCAATATATGTATTCCCTCTCTCCTTTTTTCAGCTGCCGACATATTACCTTATTTACACATACTTACCGTATTTTCACGACCAAAAGCCGCACCGGATTATAAGCCGCAGTATCAATTAACGTTAATTTTTCAAACTTTTTCCACATATAAAGCGCACCGGGTTATAAGCCGCACATTTCCCGACGCTTCTGGACATCTGTTGCAGTCGCGAGGAGCGGCACGAGGGTTCTTGGCGCTCCGGGGGGCGCCGAGGGCGGCTGGGAGGGGCGCGCGGCTTGGTTTCTCCTCCCTGGACGTCGCAGCGGAGGCCCCGGGCGCACCGATCTCTGTGTTTTTCGCATCGGGGCATGCTCTTGCAGCGCGCCCCGATGCGAAAGGCACTGGGATCGGTGAGTTTGGGGCTGCTGCTGCGGCGTCCAGGGAGGGGAGGCCGGGCCGCGCGCTTCTCCCAGCTGCTTTCGGTGTTTCCTGGAGCGCCGGGAGCCTTCGTGCCGCTCCTCGCGACTGCAACAGATGTCCAGAAGCGGCTTTTGGGGCTGGTGGGGATTGGATTTCCGGCTCGGTGGCCCCTGTCGCTTCTGGACGTCTGTTGCGGTTGTGGGGAGCCGAGGAGAGTGTGGAGGGGAGCGCGCGACGGTTCTTGGCGCTCCGGGAGGCGGGAGAGGCGCGCGGTTTGATTTCTCCTCCCTGGACGTCGCGGCGGCGGCCCCGGGCGCACCGATCTCTGTGTTTTTCGCATCGGGGCGTGCTGCAAGAGCATGCCCCGATGCGAAGGGCGCGGGGATCGGTGCGCTTGGGGCTGCTGCTGCGGCGTCCAGGGAGGAGAGGCCGGGCTGCGCGCCTCTCCCGCTTCCCGGAGCGCCGGGGGCCGTCGCGCGCTCTTCTCCGCGCTCTCCTCAGCTCCTCACAGCTGCGGTGGACGTCCAGAGGCGACAGGGGCTGTCGAGCTGGGGGTCCGGTCCCCATTGGCCCCAGGGGCCGCTTCTGGACATCTGTTGCAGTCGCGAGGAGCAAAGCAGCTGGGAGATCTTTTTCCACATATAAAGCGCACCGGGTTATAAGCCGCACTGCCGATTTTGGATCAAATTTTAGGATTTTCAGTGCGGCTTATGGTCGTGAAAATACGGTACATGCACACACATGGATCATCTCCATCTTGGACTGGATTCAGGGTGGGTTCCTGCCAGTTCTAACCTCTTTTATAGAAGAGGTTCCACAAATCTACCGTGGCATTTAGAACCGGTTCCAGCTCCCTCCCCCACCTGTCCGCACCATGCTTGCCCTGCCTGCTGCTCACTGATTGGCTGGCTCACCAATCACCCCGTCTGCCTCTAACAGTCCTATCTAATCCTTAAAGTCTTAAAGCTGTCAAGTTTGAACATCCCTGGGTTTTTTCCCCTAAAGGGTTAGAGGAGCAAGGGTCTTGTAACTGCCAAGCCACTCCCACTCAGTCACATGGCTGGCAAGCCACTCCCACCTGGTCACATGGCCGGCAAGCCACTCCCACAAAGCAGGCCACACCTACAGAAGAGGTTCTAAAAAAATTTGAAACCCACCACTGACTGGATTCCATATTGTCAAAGTCAATTCCAAAATCTACATGGGTTATCATTTTTATATTCAACACATCAAAAGTAGCACTTGGCATTTTACCATATTTTTAAAGCAAGTCCATGCTAACAAAGTATGCTTTATAAATACAAGACACAAAAGAAGGAAAGCTAGTATCTTAATTAAGGATGTACAGTACTCCTTAAACATTTAAATCCCAGTATAAGGGATGCAAATTTGAAAAGTGAACCCTGGGCTCGGCAGATCTCAGACCAGAGTTGGCAACTGTGTAAACAGTCAACTGCTCAGCTTCAAGTCCTGCTGTGGGAAAAGGCAGGAAGTAAATTATGGTGCTGGAGAAGTTTCCTATGAGTCCCTTGGATTGCAAGGCGATCAAACCGTTCAGTCCTAGAGGAGTTCAACCCTGACTACTCTTTAGAAGGCCAGATCCTTAAGATGAAACTCAAATACTTTGTCCACCTAATGAGAAGGAAGAACTCAGTGGAGAAGAGCCTAATGCTGGGAAAGACAGGGTAAAAGAAGAAGGGGACTACAGAGAATGGGGTGGCTGGATGGAGCCACTGAAGCAGTAGACGTGAGCTTAAACGGACTCCAGAGGATGGCAGAGGACAGGAAGGCCTGGAGGAACGTAGTCCATGGGGTCGCGATGGGTGGGACACGACTTCACAACTAACAACAACAACAACACCAAGGAAGTAAACACCACATGTCTCAACCATCAGGTCAGGGTTTTTACACTCTTGCCCATGGGATGGGCACTCGGCTGTTTTGTAGGTCTCCCTTATTGCCTGCACAGAGTATCTTTCCCTAGCTCAGGCCTCTCTGTAAGATTTCAGCCAAGTTCCAGCCTAAGACCAAATTTAGCTACCTAAAGGCAACATATCAGATATCTATTGTGGGGTCCTGCTTGGGGGAGCTTGACCCTTTTAGAAGGAGGTGTCTGTAATAGCACAGGCAGAGCTGAAGCCTCTTTGTGAGTCAGCAGAAGGAGGATCTTACCAACCAAACCCTGCAGAGAATTGTTTTGTGCCTACTGTTTTGATAAGAAAGCATTAGGAAAAGTTTTAATCCCTTCTATTTTTCCACCCATGATTCCCATTTTCTGAGAAATAATCTAATGATTAACAGTCAAATGCTATTAGCAAAGCTTGCTTAGCAGTCGGCATCAGAATGAAAAAGGGGGAATGCATTGACTTGCAAATACAGACGCCTAGCCCCACATTTCACCTTTAAAATGCTCATTAACGTTGCTTCCCCCCCCCCTCTTACAAGCCCCCCCTTTTTTACAATGGAACATAAATCAATTTAATACATATTGACCATTTTATAGAGCTGAGCACCTCAGCTAGTGCTATAAATATAGCTGGTCCTGGGCTTATAATCACAACTGAGAGCAAACTTTCTGTCACTAAGCAAGACGGTTGTCAACTGAGTTTTGCCCCTTTTTATGACATTTCTTTCTCCAGTTCTTAAGTGAATCACTGCAGTTGTGGATTAGTAACATGGCTGTTGAGTGAATTTGCCTTTCCCGTTGACTTGACTTGTCAGAAAGTTGCAAAAGGTGATCACATGATCCAGTGGTGGGATTCAAAAAATTTTACTACCAGTTCTGTGGGCGTGGCTTGGTGGGCATGGCAGGGGAAGGTTACTGCAAAATCCCCATTCCCTCCCGATCAGCTAGACTCGGGAGGCAGAGAATAGATGGGGGTGGGGCCAGTCAGAGGTGGTATTTACTGCTTCTCCGAACTACTCAAAAATTCCGGAATTAGTTCTCCAGAATTAGTCAGAACCTGCTGAGTACCACCTCTGACATGATCCTCGAAAACTGCATCAGTCATAAATACATGGGAGTCGCCAAGGGTCTTAATTTTGATCACGTGATCATGGGAATGCTGCAATGGCCATTAAGTGTGAAAACTGGTCATAAGTCACTTTTCAGTGCCGTTGTAGTTCCTAACTGTCACTAAACAAATGGTTGTAAATCAA
The DNA here is from genome assembly GCF_051295495.1 of Thamnophis sirtalis. Taxonomy (NCBI): domain Eukaryota; kingdom Metazoa; phylum Chordata; class Lepidosauria; order Squamata; family Natricidae; genus Thamnophis; species Thamnophis sirtalis. Next base: position 140,860,376 of record NW_028261383.1, on the reverse strand, counting down.
GGACTATCTATAACTAGATGGATTAGTTTCTGGTTTCCATTCCGCTACACAACCTCACTCATTGTTCTATATCGAAATAAACATGACCGTGATCCAGCTTAAGCACATTTAAGTAAGTGCCATGGTGCTCAGGGCAACAAATTTTTCTTCTTTCATTGAAGTATATGCATATAATTTAGACACACTGCTTGGAGCTAGCAGAATGGAATCTATAAATTATGTCAACAGATATATAAATATTGCCAGGCTGTCTTTTACCCAGACGACAGAAATGTACTTGTACATCCAAAGCAAGACTGTAATCTCTGCCTTTTTAGTTGGGATAAACTTGGTTAGCACACTGAACTGACGCATAGCATGGGATTATGTGACTCCCTGTAGCCTAATCTCTCAATTAGTGCTGCGTAGTGCTATCTACTTAAAAATGAAAGCTATGTACTGTATTTTTCGGAATATAAGACGCATCTTTTTTCCTCAAAAAAGAGGGTGAAAATCTGGGTGCATCTTATACACTGAATACAGCATTTTTGGCTTCCTGAAACCCCACCCCTTTGCAAAAATGGCTGTGCATAGCCTTTAGGAGGCTTCCAGAGTGCTTCTGGGCCTGGGGAGGGCAGAATGAGCGAAAAATGGGGCATTTGTTTCTCGTTTTTGCCCCCTCAGCCCCCAGGAGCACTCTGGAAGCCTCCTAAAGGCTATGCACAGCCATTTTTTTGACAAAAAGGGCTGTTTTTGCTTGTTGGGGGGGGGAAGCACTCTACAAGCCTCCTAAAGGCTATGAATGCCCCCCCTTTTTTTTTACAAAAAATGAGCCCATTTTCGTGAAAAATGGGCTGTTTTTAGGAGGTCTGCAGAGTGCAAAAACTTTTTAAAAAAATTTGCCTCTTCAAAATCTTGGTGCGTCTTATACTCCAAAAAATACGGTATGTTTATATCGACTTGGAAAGTTCAATATTCATTTGCAGTATATGACAACATTTCTCAAATCGCCAGTTACCTTAGCTATAATTAGCCTATTTATTTGCTCTTAATCCCTGCTAATTTTAATACTAATTATTCTGCTTTTATTGGATTAATTTCTCTCATACATTGTCAATGCAATCAGATTCTTTCACTTAGGCCCATGATGGCGAACTTATGGCACAAATACCACACAAGGGTTGGGTTGCTGCCAGTTTTACTACCAGTTTGCAGTGCATGCTGTTCAACGTAAATTGTTCTTTGTGCATGCGCAGAACAATTTACAGTGAACTGTGCATGTGCATTCACTAAAAAAACAAGACGTTGGCGGCCCTGCAGTGGCGGGGGCATGGCCAATGTTCCCTCTAAGCTGTGCAGCTGTGCAGCCACGCACGTGAAAAGAAAACACCACACAGTAGTTTCCAACTGCCGCAAAGTGTTTTTTAGCATGATGAATCCTCAGCTCTGCCAGCTGCCTTCCTCCCCTGAAACAAAACTGCCCAGCTGGGGTGAGCAACGAAGCCGAAATGACACCATGCAATTCAGGACCGAGAGGAATTGACAAGCCGGGCAGGTAAAAACCCTCCCCCGCCGCCACCACCAGCAATCCCTGGCCGAGGACTCCATTCAAGCTTGTGGCTGTGCTAGCAAGCCATTTCCGTCTTTCAGCAGGTCCAGCCAATCACTGCACGAGCAACTTAAAGGCGATCATGAATAATAAATGTCTCCCGGGCCCTCGGAGGAGCGTCTCGGGGGTAGACTCGGCCTCCACAGAAGGAAATGTGCAATGGACGGGAGGGAGGCGGTGGTGGAGAGGGAATTGCGGCGGCGGCTTGTGCCTCAGTTCAGACCGGCGTGTCACATCCATTTTGCCGTGTGGCCTGGCGGGCGCTGGGGCTGCTCCTGGTGGTTGCCTCCTCCTTCCCTCTGGGTAGAACGGAGTGCTTCAATTGCCTGGCACCTATAGCCCCCGTCGCTTATTGGCGTCTTTCTGGGACTGTTTCTTGAAGCTCTGAACTGGGAGGGCTGCTAGAAGCACATTAGAGCACTCTGCCTTTGGGAAAGCGGTTGGGTTTCAGGTTCCCGATCGGTCTGTTGCACTTATCTATTGCAAAGTATAGGCGCGAAACACAGACACAGACACAGACATACACACTCGTTTAGTCTGGGAGGGGATTTCTTTCTGATTCTTTCTGTTTGAAGTGTAGGGTCATATACCTCTTTCCCTTAGCCATCAGGGGAAGGCTTTGCTGACACTTGCATGCTGTCATTATGTATTTTCTTCTTAAATGCTTTGAATTAGTCTTCTGTTTTTTTGAGCCATTTAATATATTGAAAACCAACTTTATTTTCTGTTGGTTCATTCTCTCAAAGGTGACTGATCAGATTTCTTTAGCAAGTTCAAATTGACCAACCTCCATGTAGATTGTTTTGGCAGCAATACAGAGTTTACTAGTTTTTGGGGGATCAGCCATGGTCAGCTAGGTGTTACCATGTTACCAATACTATACCATCCATAGTATTGATATAGCAAATGGCTCCAGTTCTTGAATCATCATCTAAAAACAAATGGCTAAATATAGTTTACAGCCAGCCAGTATATAAATGTTGTATACATGCAACTCAATAAATAATAGCTTTGTTTCTTTATATACCCCAATTGCTAATCTACATCAATTAGTAATTTATTCATAACTTGCTAATATCACTGCAGACTATTGGATAGTAAGGGGGAAAGTATAAAGCATATAAAGTAATTCATAGTATGGAAAATGTAGATAGAAAATTTTTGATCCTTTTCCCATAGAGAGTCATCCATTCATCTTGTATACAAGTAGTCCTCAACTTACTATATATATATATATATATATATATATATATATATATATATATATATATATATATATATATATATATATATATATATATATATATATAAACATTTTAATTAAGCAGGTACCTTGAATAAACATAACTTTGAGTTTAAAATAACACTGATTTCGTTGTTGTCTTGGATGACATCTATGAAAAAAATTCAGGTGCTCAGGCATGAGAATGTGCCACTCAAACACTATACTTTTCTGCACACACTGAAAAAAAATTAGAGGGAACATTGGGCATGGCAGGCCTGGGTCGCTGCCGGTTCTGCGACCCAGGCCTGAATTCCACTACTGGTTCGACCGAACTGGGCACAACCTACTTCTGGTGCCACAGGTGCATGTGGTCACGCTAGCCAAGCTCCACCATGCATGTGTGCATGCCCCCCGCCAACCAGCTAGTCTTCGGGTCTGTACCACACATGTGTGGGGAGTGGGGCACATGCAGGGGGCAGTCACATTGCATTTTGGGGCCTTGCGCAGCGCCCCTGTGCCCCGTTTTGGCTTTCAGATTGATGCAGAATGCCTTCCAGGCCCAAATCAGGGTGCAGTGTGTGTGTGTGTCTAGAAACCACAATTGACACCAGAATTTTTGCTGTTAAGCAAGACTGTTAATAAGTAAGTGAGGCCCACTTTTATGATTTTGCTTATGGTTGTCGAGTAAATCATTGCAGCTGTTAAGTAAAACATGTGGTCATCAAGTGAATATGGCTTCAGGATTGATTTGGCTTGCTGGAAGCCAACCAGGAAGGTTTCAAATGGTGATCACATGACCCCAGGACGCTGCAGATGATGTAAGTACATGTCAAATGGAAAGCGCCCAAATTTGATCACATCACCATGGGCAATGCTACGCCGATTGTTTAGTTTACTTTATTGTCATTGCACATCGTACAATGAAATAAAATCTCATCTTCAGTGTACATTATAACTATAAAAATAAAAACATAAACACACATCCTTCACATGCTATGTATATAATTGAAATTGAAAACCCGATATTGCATTGATATTGCACTATACCGTAGAATTTAAGTAATTGCAAGTAAATGTAAATGCAAGGACCGGTTGTAAGTCACTTTTTTCATTGCTGTTGTAACTTTGAACTGTCACTAAACAAATAGTTGTAAGTTGAGGACTACCTGCACCTTTCACATTCCAATGAAGTAAAGAAGTTAAAACAGAGATGGGAATGAACATGCGTTACACTTCTCCACGGTGTTCTTGTTTTTAAATGAAATGTTCAGATGCGTATCTCAGACTCTTTTTCTTCCTGTTCTAAACTTTGCAAAGGCAAGTTGGCTGATGCAATACTTGCTACACAAAGCACAGATACGAGGAAGCTGTCTCTTGCAGTGGATGTGCCCAGCCCATTCAAAACTCTTCCTACACTATCCCAATTTGACAACCTAAAGATCCATCCATCCAGATCAGTGATGAAATTCATATTTTTTTTACTACCGGTTCTGTGGGCATGACAGGGGATTGATACAGAAAAATCTCCATTCTCACTCCATTCCAGGGGAAGGATACTGCAAAATCCCTATTCTTTTCCCACTGCTGGGGGAAAGATATTGCAAAATCTCCAATCCCTCCCCACTTTGGGGCCAGACAAAAGTGGCATTTGCCAGTTCTCCAAACTATTCAAACTTTCCACTACCGGTTCTCCAGAACCTGTCAGAACCTGCTGAATTTCACCCCTGATCCAGATGTAGCTATTTTCCTGCCTGCCGTGGTAGTGGGAAAACCTATTCCAAGGAGCCGAGATGGAAAGACAGCTCAATTCTGCTTCTTCTGTGCTTGGATGAATAACCCCTGTGGTTCCACCTCCCCTTGTTGCTTGTAATTGGGAACAGAATCTTGTTTTATCTTCATTTTTAATGTTATAAATACATTCAGATTACAGAAGGGAACTGGCTGTGCTTTGCTTTGACAATGCTTTATGTGACATTCAACAATTTATGCAGCTGTTCCATACCCGCTGTTTAAAGGTTACATTTGCTAGCCTTGTGTTTCCCTGTGACAGAGAGAGAATGCACAATTAGGAGTGGCATCCCTAAAAAGCCGCAAGGGTATTAAATTTACTTTGTCCATTGTGCATTTATTTCTAACAATAAATGCCAAGCTCTGTTTCAGAGATAACATGTTTTGGTGAGCCCATTCTTTACCTGGCTTTTTTGGATGTCAACCCAGAAAGTCAAGCTTGGCTTATTAGGTGGAGATAAGCCATCTTCTGTGTGGTACCCACAGAAGAGAAGTAGCATGGAAATATAATATCTTTAAAAGGAGTGGCTTTCCAGTAATCTGGCTCTAAATGTATTTTGCTGTAACCCAAGTATTAAAAAAGCAGTACCTTCCGTAATGCAGTTTAATCACCATGTTAAGGCTTAATATGGTTGAATAAACGCAGCTATTAAGGTCTATAAATCTCTCTCTCTCTCTCTCTCTCTCTCTCTCTCTCTCTCTCTCTCTCTCTCTCTCTCTCTCTCTCTCTCTCTCCCTCTGTGTGTGTGTGTGTGTGTGTGTGTGTGTGTGTGTGTGTGTGTGTGTTCCAGCATAACTCTGGAATGCCTAGAGCAATTTCAACCAAACTTGGTACACAGATGACTTACTATCTGGAAAAAAAAACACTGTGGAGATAAGACACCCCTAACACTCCTTGGTATATATTCTGTTAAGTATTCTGTTAAAATACAGCCTGTTGTTCCTTAAAATGGCTTCTACTGTACTGCCATAAAATGGCTTTTACTTTACAGAGCAAAGGAGTTGCCCTTGGTAACAGCTTCACAGTACTCCACAAGGGGGCTCCCTCTGGTAAGGGGGAAAACCTAACATTAGAAATTATGTTTGGTCGGGACATTTTCCCCCTATAAATAAATACTCGAGCAATAAGACAATGAGCTAGTCTTATTATACTGGTCATTGTCCTGATTAAACAAAACCAGCCATCTTTATCAATCAAACCAAATCTTAGGATTTTGTCTTAATATATTTCAGTTGTTATTTATATGAATTTGCCTTTTTGGGTTAACTCTCATATTACATTCAAGTGGTTAAAGATTTCCCATGTAACATTAAAGTGGTCATCCAGATAACCCTCAATGTTGCTACTTTTAACAGAGCATTATTTTACATATCACACTTATTTAATATTGACCTGCACTATTTTGCATACATAGATTGTCCTTCCAATTTTCTCCTCTTTTTTCCCTCTGTCCTTCCATTCCTCCAGGCACAGTGGCACAAAAAGTGGTCTTTATGACAGATCCCTTAGTTCTTATCCTCATCCTTTTGCCTTCATCTTTTCAGTCCTTTATTTTCTCCCTTATTTTTCCTCTGACAGAATGCTAAACCTCAAATCACTCCTCCTTGGTTTCCTATGATCTACTACAGGTCTCTACAAACCATGGTTGAATGAATAAATGAATGAATGAATGAAGACATCTGCAGGATGGACAGAGAAACTTCTTCAAGACAGCTGGCCACTTTATAAAGCCTTAGTAAGGCCACACTTAAGAATACGGCATCCAGTTTTGCTCACCACATTACAAAAAAGATATTGAGACTTTGGAAATAGTGCAGAGAAGAGCAACTAAGACTATTAAAGGCCTGGGGACTAAAACATATGAAAACCGGTTGCAAGAATTGCGTGTAGCCAATCTAGAGAAAAGAAGGATTGGGGGAACATGATAGCAATATTCCAGTATTGGAGGGGCTAACCACAAAGAAGAGGGGCTCAAATTATTCTCCAAAGCACCAGAAGGCAGGACAAGAAATGATGGATGGAAACTAATAAAAGAGAGAAGCAACCTGGAATTAAGGAGAAACTTCCTAACAGGGAGAACAATTAACCAGTGGAACAGCTTGCCTTCAGACGTTGTGGGCACTTCATCACTGGAGGTTTTAAGAAGAGACTGGACAGCCACTTGTCTGAAATGGTATACTACAGGGTCTTCTCCTGCTTGAGCAACAGAGTGGACTAGAAGGCCTCCAAGGTCCCTTCCGGCTTGATTCTGATAAATGAATGAATGAATGAATGAAATGTGCATTATGGAGATAGAGCTATGCCTTTCATACTTGTGTCCCAGTATCAAATTCAAATACTGATATCCAAGTTACCTACTTCGTATCACAATAAAAATTTATTCATTTGTGCACCCCTCCGTAGATCTATATGAAGTACCATGGATGCACCCTGTGCAATAGTAATGTGTACTAAAAGTAGCTTTGGAAACAAACTACTTCCATACAAAACTTTTATTTTATCATCAGTGAATTTTATATTAGATCCAGAAAACACTGTGTTTCATCTCTAACTCTTCAGGACTCTCCCGTCATTTTTTATACCAGAAAAAAAAAATCTGTTAAAATTTGCTTAATTCCACATTAACTTTTCATAATTAATGCTGGAAACACCTACCAGCAAGATCCACATTTGCAGAACAAGAGCATGCTAACAGAATGGAAATCATAAATTGAGGAACCTGGATTTAGGTTTTGTGGTTCTACATTTGCACATCACCACTTCTTTCTCCAAGTCCACACAAAGCAATTAGAAGCCTACTTCATGTTTACCTCAGTTATCTTAAAATCTGGACGATATTAGTGAATTGGTCAATGCCTACCTCCAGCTGACCAATTACAAAAATGTAAGATTTCTTCTTATTAGGAAAAGCTTTCTGGCTGCAAAACTGCATTTCTTCCTCATTCAAAAATTATCCTTCTAGTGATAAAGATTAAAGGACCGAGTACTTCAATTTCTGCAATCAATACTTTCCCTAGCAATTCAACCCAAGGATGTACGCTATTACAATGGCTAGACTAGGATAGAAGGGAAAGTTTGTGTGTGTGTGTGTGTGTGTGTGTGTGTGCGCGCGCGCGTGAGGGCATGCACACATTTGTTGAAAGAATACTATTTCAAAAAACAACAATCCCTCACAGTAAATCAGGGATAGAGTTCATCTTTGAATGTTGTATGGCAATTCTTCCAACCATCAGCTATGCCTGAAAATTCCAAGTCTTTTATGGCTTCACAGATTTCAAGGTTTCCTTATATAGCCAAGAGGAAGATATGTATTCTTCATATAGAAGGAATAATCCAAAGTCATAGTGACCATATTGTTGTTGACAAGACTAAACCATATGAATTAATGTTTCAACAGAAGTACTTCAACAGCAGTGTGGTTGCAACAGACTCTTATTAAACACTCCCTGAGGAAATGTTTTCCTTCAGCTAGATGCCAAAATTAATTTCTCCACAACTGTTAATCAGAAATAATAGCACTTGGACAAATAAATCATGTAAGAAATGTTTAATCAACTCTAAATAAGCCATAAATAAACTTTTCTTTAGAAACTCATAGCTTCCTCAGAATTATCCGAATAACACTGTTAGAAGGTCAGTCCCCCTCTCCCCAAAAAGGCACTATCAGACACAATTTTTAACGGGTCTTATTTATCGCATTTTGTGGTTCAATGGACCAAATTTACTTTGATTTAATATTTTCCATGAACTGTATGTTGCTCAAATATCACAAATAATCCTGAGCAGAGATCCTAATGCTTTCTAAAGCCTCTATGGCATTGGATAATAACTCCTAAAGTTTAGAACAGTGGGCCAAAAGTCCCAGGTGATGGACTGCTATTGGGCTGCAGCCTGTTGGGAACTGGTCCACCAAAGCAGTGGGCGAGTACATGAAGCTTCATTTGTGCATGCACAGGATTTAGGTTGCATGCAAAAGCATTGTCTCCCCCCCCCCCCAACTGCTGAAACTACAGAAGCCACAACTGCAGGTCTGCAGAATAAAAAAGATTGAGGATCCCTAGTTTAGAATATACATTCTAGGCCACCCCAAAGGTGCTTTTTCAAGAGGCAACTGGACTTTCTGGTTTTTCTTTGAAGATGTTTCGCTTCTTCGCTGAAGAATTTTCCTGGATGAGAAGCAAAACATCCAGTGGTGGGACCAATGGTGGGATTCAATTTTTTTTATTACTGGTTCTGTGGGCCTGTCTTGGTGGGTGTAGTGTGGCTTGGTGGGCATGGCAGGGGAAGGATATTGCAAAATCCCCATTTCCTCCCGATCAGCTAGGACTCAGGAGGCAGAGAATAGATAGGGGCCAGGACAGTCAGAGGTGGTATTTACCAGTTCTCCGAACTACTCAAAACGTCTACTACCAGTTCTCCAGAACTTGTCAGAACCTGCTGAATACCACCTCTGTTTGGGACAACCATGACTTGGAGGATGAGAATCCCCATTAGACATACTTTCTAAGCAATGCCTCAGTCAAACATTAAGAATCTGTGGTCCAGAAGCAGATGAACAGATGAGACGCGATTTCCCACCAAGGAAAGCACAAACTGCTTGCAAGTTGTGCAAGGTTTCAAAGTAGAAGAGCAGCTTTGCTTAAAGAAACTTGCATGGAAAGGAGACAGGAAAAAACAAAAGGGACTCAGTTCAGATTGTCCTGGACTTGCTGTGTCTGATCCTAAACTGACTCAGAAAGCCTGATGGAAAGAGTCTATCTGCAGGTGCTCCTTGACTGATGATCACAATTGGGGCTGGACTTGTCATTGCTAAGCAAGGCAGTTGTTATGAGTAAGCTGTGTCTAATTTTGTGGCTTTTTGCCCGGGTTACAATGTAGAGTTTTTGCTTTGCTTGTTAAAACTGTATAAAAGCCAAAAAAACTCTGCGTAAGGCAGACAGACATTTTGGACACCACTGCTGTGATGGATTCCTGAAACCTACATTACAAGAGTCCTTGCCGTTGTTAGGTGAGTCATGCAGTCACGAAGCGAATCTGGAATCTGGATCCTTGTTGGAAGTCGCCCAGGAAGGTCACAAACAATGATCATGTGACTGTGGGGATGCCGCAACAGTCATAAAAGTGGGGACTGGTCGTAAGTCACTTTCTTCAGTGCCATTGCAATTTGAAAGGGTCGCTAAATGAACGGTTGTAAGTAAAGGATTATCTGTACTCAGTGACTCTGTGTGGAGGGCATAGGAAGAGTCAGAAAGGGTGTAAGTCCGTGGTGGTATTCAGTCGGTTTGGACCAGTTCGGGCAAACCAGTAGTGGCAATCTGCAGGTGGGTCCACCCACTTGACCCCACCTCTATGCTGTCCTATTTAGCCACATTTTCTAAACCGCATACATGTGTGCAAACCGCACGTGTGTGCAAAGCACATGCGCAGAAGGTGCGCACGCTCATAGTTTCAGTGTGCAGCTAACCGGTGGTAAAATTATGTGAAACCTACCTCTGGTGTAAGTGATTTAAATATTTACTTTCCAAGCTGATGACAAAACCCCTGGCTGAGCTTGGACCTAAGCTAGCTGCGTCAACAGAAGAAAATATTTGTAGCTCAGGCTGAACTGTTGGGTCCTTGGTGCTCCCTGGTCGCTTTCCTGCGGATATTTCATTACCAAACTAAGCTAAACATCATTAGTGTTAGAAGGGAACGGGGTTTGCTCTCTTTATATGCAAGTGGTTTGCCCTGTCAGTGTTGGTGAGGGTGGTTTTGGCAGTTTCTTAATTAGGCTGTTGTTTACTGTTCATTGGTTGGTTTGCATTGGTAGTGCCCAAATCAAGGGACCAAACCCTAATGACTGTGATTGTTTATCTCTAGCAACAAAACCAAGGAGGAACACCAGGGCCCTTTAAAGGCCCTCGGACCTATTATGGCATCAGCTATTGTGAACAAAACACGCACATCCATTTTTGTTTAATAAACTGATAAGTCATTAAGGTATCACAATTTCATTTGTAATTTTTAGAGGACGGGGATAGGGTTAGCTATGAAGATGAAGAACTAAAGCAGACGAAGACTTCCATACCACAGTTAGGAACAAACCACAACTAGCTGGCTATGGTAAAGTAAGTTATAATGGCTTGTCTGCTATGTTTTTGTCTCTATGTAGGAAAAAAAAACCCAAAAGAATGTTACTAGTTCCTATATTAAAAACAACAGTTATTAAGCCCTTATTACTATCATATACCATTTTTAAAATTCCATTTATCTTGAAACACAGGGTATAATGAGATCAGCTTTCTCGTTTCTTAAAGCTAAGCTACAAAGGAAAAAAATGAGCAGACAAGTAAAACATGATAAATCTGGTACCAGTGTATATCACTCCTGTGGGGAAAGGATGGATGTGTGAATTCTAAAAAGTGGAGATCAGAAAGCAATGAACATAAAGTGTAGCCATCCGGGAACATGTGGATTGCACTTGCATGCTAAACTCAGCTATGCTGTATCACAGTGTGGGACTACAACTCCCATTCTCCTGGTTTGTAGGTTGACACCTTAACCACTACACCAAACTGGCTCTACTAATGATTTTACAGTTGACTAAAGAAGTGTTTTATTGTCTCATCTGAACCTTGATGAAAAGTCATTAAGGGGCTAGGTGAGTTGCCACAATCTATTTTAGGTTAAGTACAAAACAGCAGCTATTTAAACCCCAATGAATCAGCAATGGGATTCAAAAAATTTTACTATCAGTTCTGTGGCCATGGCTTGGTGGGTATGGTGTGGCTTGGTGGGTATGGCAGGGGAAGGATACTGCAAAATCCTCATTCCCTCCACATTTGCTAACCTGCTTTCCATCTCCATTCTCCTGTGCAAGGCAACAAAAGAAGACCCATCTGGTCAGCTGGGAGGTGGGGCCAGCCAGAGATGGTATTTGCCGGTTCTCCAAACTACTCAAAATTCCCGCTACCGGTTCTCCAGAATCGGTCAGAGCTGGCTGAATACCACGTCTGCAATGAATGCCTGGTGAAGCAAAATTGCTCCTATATCAGTGTAACTTCTGTTTCCGTTTTGTTTCTCAACCACTTCAGGCACATGGAATAACCCTTCCTATTTATTTATATTTATATTTTGCACTTACACAAAACATTTCGAAATGTTCAACTGGAAAAATGAGAAAACACTGATGCAGGAGGAAGTTATTCGAAAAATAATGGAATGTGCTGAAATGAATAAATTGACATTTGAAATTAGAGAACAAGAAGATGAACAATTTTATAAGCTATGGGATTTATTCTATCAGTGGTTAGATTACAAAATATGGAAATGAAAAATGTTGGAGAATTCTTCATACTATAATAATAATAGAATGGTACAAGTGATATTATAAAGGTATATTATTATTAAATAGACTAAGAACGATGCAATAGAATGTTATTATATATATGAACCCAATACCTAGGATATATTGTTCAAAATGAAGGAATAACAATTGCAGCTGAACAAATGATGTACAATGATAATAATGTATTTATATACATTTTATGGATAATTTGTGATTTTATATACAATTGAAAGTGGTGACTATGGAAAGGATGCACAAAAGCCTGTAACCAAACAACACGCTATATGTAATTGAAGGTTTTATGTTTTTTAAAAAAAAACATTTCAAAATGTTCTATCTACCCAGGGGATGAAATAGGAACCTCTTCATAGTGTTATTACTGCCAGACTTCATCTTTCAAAGTTCTGATAGTGTTTTTATTGATTATGTAGTTAGATACATAAATGATTTCATCGATTTCAATAAGATGGCAAATCATGTTGCAGCAGAGGTACTGGTATGGAGTGGGGGTGCTACTGAAGTTGTTCAAAATATATAGAAATCAGACTCCATAAACTCAGAGCTACCCCCAAAACACTCTAAAGTTTTTCAAAGAGAAAAGATTGCATTTGGAAATACTTGAGACTTTTAAAAAGAGTCTGGACAGCCATTTGTCCAGAACAGTGTAGGATCTCCTGTTTGTGCAGAGGGTTGGACTGGAATTCCTCCAAGGTACCTCCCAATTCTGCTATTCTGTTCTGTTAAATACAGTCATAAGCAACATTTGCTAAAAAACAAGCTTGAAAGGGGCAAACTTTTCCCACAGGAATTTTTTCCCCACGATGGAAAAAAGAAGGAAGCTCATTGGGGATTTGCACTATGCATAGTTGTGCATGTACACCTTTAAGTCAATGTTGACTTCTCACAATTGTCCCTGCAGTCTTCTTGACAAGATGTCAGAAGTGGTTTGCCTACTTCCTAAGACTAAGAGGGAGGGATTGGACCAGTGGTACAATTCAGCAGGTTCTATCTGGTTTGGGTGAACCGCCCTCACTTCATCATGTCCCGTTTTTGGCATTCTGTGCATGCGCGGAAGATCCTGCCCACTCACTTTTGTGAACTAGTAGCAAAGGTAAGTTGATTTTAGCCCTGGGTTGGGCCCAGCTTTGTGGCAATGGAGGAACTAGAACTCATACACTCCTAGTTTCTGGCCTGATGCCTCAGCCACTACACCAAACTGAATGTACTAAGACTTTTACAGCTGCCAAAAGTATCTTTAGGTTAAATCTCCTGCCACTCTGTAGCCAGATCCTGTTCCACCTGCAAAAATGGGTTCATTGTCCATCGTCATTCACTAACTCGTATTGTCCTCACAGCTGTGTTTTGAAAGACCTGTGGGAGGGAATGCTTCTCATCCAATTTCTCCACCTGCATGGTTTGAATGGAAGGTACACCTTCTGTAAAGGAAAACAGACTTTGCTTAACGTCAGGTGTGTGCAAGTGTGCCTTTGAGGTCTAAAATAAATGTCAATATCCTGAGATTCTCTGGGCATGATGAGATCCTTCCATTTATCCCATAGCAATGAATCCTAGGGGTATTTCCATGTCTGAGGCTGACTTCTGAGCTTTGTACAAATCAATCCACCCCAGACTTGGACTTGATCTTCGTAAATGTCAACATCCATAAGGCAGTGACCGTTGCATTGTGAAGGCCAGGGGCAGGACATCACAGATTACAGCACGCCATTGATCCCGATTTAGGGAGACTTGTTGGGCATCGGTTATCGAAAAATGGAGTGGTTGAAGATCGTGAGCCACTTGGGATATCCACGTTTTCTTTGGGGCATTTCGTGCGATTTTCCACCCATCCGGTCGCAGCGAGTTAATCGATCGGTAAGGTAATCGGCTATTGTCCATACGGCAAACGTGTCCAAACCATCTAAGTCGTTGTCTTCTTAGGTAAAGTTCGATTGTAGTTTGGTTTTTACACAGCTGCAATACCGTTTCGTTTTTCCACCGGTCCCGTAGAGTTATGTGCAGAATGTTGCGCAGGCATCTTAACTGGAATCGCTCTAATAGGTTCAGGTCGCTTTTAAGTAAAGTCCACGATTCCGAGCCGTACAGTAAGATTGTGCGGATGGAAGCATTAAATATCCTCATCTTGGTCGCAATCGTCACGTCATTTTGGCTCCACAGGCACTTCCTTAAAGAGGCGAATGCGGCTGTAGCATTGCCAATGCGGCTTTTGATGTCATTTGTAGCCACTACACGTTGGCTGTCGATGACCCCAGTGTGATGTCCTTAAGAGCAGTGAGATAACACTCTCCATGGCACAATAGAAATGCTGTCCAATAGATCTAGGAGAAACCTCTATTACCCTGAAGAAGGGTTATCTAAATGATCTTCAGCATCACTGATCTACATACCTTTGCTCAAGTGATAATTACCATGTTTCCCCAAATATAAGACCAGATCTTATATTAATTTTTGCCCCAAAAGACACATTAGGACTTATTTTCTGGTTAAGTCTTATTTTCAGGAAAATACAATACTAAATGTGTCTGACTGGCTGATGAACTTAACTGGAGTGTATTTTGGGGGTAGGGTAGGGCTTAAATTATGAGCATCCTGAAAAAATGATGCTAGGGCTTATTTTCTAGTTGGGTCTTATTTTCAGGGAAACATGATACTTTCAGATATTAACAGTTCCAACTATAAGGATTTAATTGTCCCAGTACAATATATAGTGGTGTAGCCCCAAATCCTATTTTACTATTTGGTGATTGTAAAGTAAGTGACTTGGGATTTTTACTGTTTTAATAATGTTTTTGTTTAATAAGGTGTATTCATTGTAAGGCATAATAATGTCTTCTAATTGAATGGCCAATTAAACCATCAGAATACAAAGATTTGAGCCAAGGTTGGAGGGCTGAAAAAATAAGGACACAATTTGAGGATTTATTATTTAAGGATTGAAATAAATAAGCACATAATAGGCTTTGCATAGGAAATGGTTGTTGCAATGACTGGTTCCTCTGACAAAATCTAGGACTCGGTATATCTGCCTCATTTTACTTTGTACTGGCCTAGCACTTTAGGAACTATATTTTTAGCCCATAATAAATCTGGATTTCAATGGGCACATCAAGGTACTTTTCCACCTCATTGTCCAGGGAAATATTTTTGCTGTATATGGAGCTAAACTTAACATTCGTTTGCAACAAGCAAGTTATTGTAAGAGAATAAATGAAATATTATTATTCTGATGAATTCTGGTACTATACAAGGTGCAATAGGTGTTATGAATAAAAATATATACGAACATATCCCATTTTTCCTTCTTATACATTTTCTCCAGAGGCTGAAGATAGATTCCAGTGAACAATTTTGTACTTTCTATTTCATTCCTCTAAATTGTTCTGTTCTTTCTTCTCAATGAATAATTTCATTGGGAATATTAATTTCTTATTAATTTTAATGGGTTTAAAAGGTTTGCATTTCCAGTTATAGAAATATTTAAGCTATAAACATGTCCTTCTATAAATTGAGTTATACTCCCAAATGTAACACTGCAATTCTTAAATACGATACCGATACTGTTATGTCCTTTGATACCTAAGGAAGAACATTGTTCAGTAACAAATAATACCATCAACTAAGATTTTTTATAATTTAATTCAACAGATATCAATCCAGCCCTAATTTATTTCACCATTCCTTTGAACGGTCAAATGTGTTGGGATTATAACTGATTGAATTTCCAGTTAGAATGACTGTTGAGAGTTGAAATCAATCTATTTGGTAGAGCCAGTTTAAAGTAATGTATTTAGATTTGACATATTCCTAATAAAGTACAGATAGTCCTCAACCTATGACCACGATTGAGCCCAACATTTATGTTGTTTTGTGAGAAATTTGTTAAGTGAGTTTTGCCCCATTTTATGACTTTTCTCAACACACTTGTTAAGGCAGTTGTTAAATTAGTAACATGGTTGTTAAGTGAATCTGATTTCTCTATTGAATTTGCTTGTCAGAAGATTGCAAAAGGTGATGACAGGACCCTGAGACACTGCAACCATAATAAATATGAGTCAGTTGCCAAACATCTGAATTTTATTCACGTGACCATGACATGCTGCAAGTCATAAGTGTGATAAATGATCCTAAGTCACTATTTTCAGTGCCGTTGTAACTTTGAGAGGTCACTGATCAAGCTGTTGTAGGCCAAGAAATACTTGTAAATGCTCTCATATCAATAAAAAAAACATTGGTGCAACTGTACATGCCCACAAGTAGAAATATATCGAAATCCCTGGATAGTGTGCCAGATAGTAGATCTAGCTAAAAAAAAAACAATAAAGTTATCAACCACATCTTTGGGGGAAATGTAATTGAAATCCATAGCAATTCAAGATAAGAATCCAGTTCTCACTAATCAAAATATTATCTATACAGTAAAAGTTGATTTATTTTTTCAATGAATGACAAGTCATGCCTTATTTTTTCAGTACTGTAAAACTACACTAAAATCAAATTTACACTGTTAACCTGCAACTCAAAAAACTGAGATTACTCCCATTCCAACTATTTTGTCGGTTCCAAGACTTGAAATCCTAACTCACGTATGATAGTTCAAATTGAGCTTGCTACATCCTCATAACTTTTGCGATTGAAGCAGCTATTGTGGTTACTTAAATCTTCAGTAAGAATGAAGTCATAGTTTTCCAGGAAGCAATGATGGTAAGATAGCAAGTGGAAGATCTTCTTTTTCTGGATGTTCTAGAAAAAATACATGGCTGTAGTGTAGCATAGAAAGAATGCTTCTAGAAGTACTCTTCACACACAGCATGTCTCTATTCTCCTTTTCAAGAATCACAATCTGTATTTCATGTCCTGGTCCTCAAAACTGATTCCGATTTTTGGAACTAAATATAATAATCAACAACATTCCTTTTTTTTCTGCCAACAACTTAGTTATCATTCATAAAAATGATACCCCGTAAGACTGGCATAATATAGCAAAACTAAATATTTAAAATGTGACATAATCAAATATTAAATTTCTGGAAACTCAACTCAACTAAACTTAAATATTAAACTTCTGGAACAATATAATAATGAACAATGTTCCTTTTTCTGCGACTTAGTTATCATTCAGAAAAATAATACCCTGTAAAACTGTCATAAAATAGCAAAACTAAATGAGTTTTTTAAAGGGATATAATAAAATATTAAATATTTGAAGTAGAGGTTGAATTAAAAATATTACTTTAGCATTTTCATGGTAGCAGAGGTTGTATATATAGTTTTTGGGAAGAGTCTTTATATTTAGAAATTGTTGCCATTCTAACTACTATTCTGTCCTGTTAATTAATCTACTGCAGCTTAATTAGCCTGCCATAGAACAATTAATCAATCTAATCACAACTGTTCCCCTGAAAAGGATACTGGGCAGGCGGGTTGTTCTTCATGGTTAGGATTCAGGCTCTGCAACCTCTTCCTGCCATATTTGCCAGCCTGATATTGAAAGGTGGGCTCAATTCATGTCTCCTCAGTTAGAGATTGTAAGCATCTGAAGCCATGTAAATGCATTTTTCAACCCTCTTCATCTGGAATAGCCCTGGAAATGAGAGGGATTGGCCCCTGCCCAGAGGTGGTATTCTACCAGTTTAGACTGGTTTGGCCGAACCGGTAGCGGAAATTGCAGGTGGTTCCGCCCATCCACCCCAGCTCTACGGCATCCCAATTAGGCCCTTTTGCTGCCAAAAGCACATGTGCGGAAGGCTGTGCACATGCACGGAGGTGCGCACACGCGCTCAAATTTGCAAACCCTAGGAAAGGTAAGCAAATATCACCCCTGCCCCTTCTTTTAGGGAAGTTCTTGACCTACTCTGTCACGCCAAGGTGGTAAATTTGCTGCAATTATCTCTCAGTCAAGACAGTAGGTGTCTCTTCATTATTGTAATTGCAACTCCACTTCAACATAATTATTTTGTTCAGTTGCTTGCTTATTCATTTATTTATATTCAGCATTTTCTGCTTTTATAAATAACTCAAGACAGTGAATACACCTCCTTGCTATTTCTCCCCACAACAACGACACTGCAAGGTAGGTTAGGCTGAGAGACAGTGACCGACCCAAAGTCATCCAGTTAGCTTTCATGCCTTAGGACTAGAACTCACTGTCTCCTGGTTTCTAGGCCAACATCTTAATCATTGAAGCAAACTGGATATTATTATTATTTTACTCAAATATGTATTGGGAAGTTGAACACCTCAAGCAATTTCAACCAAACCGGGTACACAGATGACTTACTATCTGGATAAAAATACTGTGGGGATAAGACACCCGTAAAACCCCTCAGGTGATGTGTTCTGTTAAGATGCAGCCTGTTGTGCCTTTAAATGTCTTCTACTGTACTGCCATAAAATGGCTTCTAATGTACAGCACAGTGGAGTTGCCATGGTAACAGCTTCACAGTACTCCACAAAGGGGCTCCCTCGTATAAGGGGAAAAATCCAACATTAGAAATTATGTTTGGTCCGGACATTTTCCTCCTATAAATAAATACCCGGGCAATACCGTGTTATTGGCTAGTCATAAATAAATACTGTTTGTTTGAGAGAGATTTAACATGCTTAGCCAAATTGCAGTGTCTTGATCTCGCAAGAAGAAATGGAGAAATAAAATGAAAATGTGACCTTTAAAATCCTTTTCATGTTCTTGCAATTGTTCTACAATATCAGTAGTAATTGTATTACAACATGGAAGAAATGACAACATTGAATCATTAAGAGAAAACACAACATGTCTTCTAATGCTGTGGTCACTGAAAAGTGTGAAATACTTCATCACTACAAATTTGGCGCGTAATAAGTTTTTCTAGACAAATTGACAACTGTGACTAGACTCACTGTCTAATTAGTATAAAACAGAAGGGCTGAATTTACTGAGCTTTGCAAGATTTGGCCATTTTAAACTGAAGAATCAGTTACTGGTAACTCTTTTCTTTGATTTCATCCAAAATCGTTTGGCTCATGAATGCGGGTTTAAATTTAGAGCAATCTAAAAGGTTTACACAATGCTTCTTTCATTCTTTTTTTAAGGAGAACATTTATGTAATCCTCCCTAATATTAATTTTCATACAACAATTATGAAAATGCCATCTGCTGAAGTTACTAGCACTTCGGGAACATCAAGTTTTGGCTGTATGTACTGTATCGAATTATCCGGAATGTCATCACTTGGTGCCAAGTGTGGATCTGCCCTTGAAAAAAAAAGCACTGATTGCTATTTAGGGTAACATCTGGAAAAATTTTAGTGTGCGTCATTCTGTAAATGGGGTAATTTTTTTTAATGGAAAAGGTCACTTCTGAGTTTTTATACTACTTTTTTCCGCTTACTTACAAAATGGGATTATGGTAGGAAAATATTAAATAATCCCCCTGTTCCAGAAGTAGAATTTAGTACAATTTAAAAGAAGCCAAGTGCACCAATTGGGAATTCCAAAGAGAAATGATAGATGGGACAGAGACCAGCAAATCTGGTTACACTGAAACAGATTCTTATGACACATCTCTAAATAATAAACATAGTCCTGAGAAGATGCTTAAAATCAGAGGTGGCTGTGATCCTATGGAAGGAGCTTTTCTGAAGAACTGATATGAGAAACACCCTGTCAGGCACAAGCAACAAGAACTACTTATAAATAGCTATTGTAAGCAACTTTATTGTCCACCACGTATGTTACAAAAATCTCCCCAGACTACTTGCCTTCCCCTGGGAACAACCAGATAAGGCTTTGTGGATCTTGGGCAGGGGTCAGCAATCTTAAACACTCAAAGAGCCACAAAGGTCCTAACCAGAAGCCCCCCGTGCAATTCTGGAGCTGACCAGAAGTCCGGTTCCCCCACCAGAGTCTCCTCCTAGCACGGTGTCCTTTTTCCTCTACCTGTCCTAACTAAAAGCCCTATCAATTGTGGAGCCAACCGGAAAACCCACCCCTTGCCATAGAATCTCCTCCGGGCATGCCGTGCTCCCCCCCCCAACCGGAAGCTCCTCTCAAAATTGTGGTGCCGACCAGCAACAGGGAGCTGCAGCAGAGAGATGAAAGAGCCACATGTGGCTCCAGAGCTGCGGGTTGCTAACCCCGGATCTTGGGAGAAGCCAACCTTACGCTACTTGTGGCTGAGCAAGGACTCTAAGCTAGTCCCTTGCTTGACCCCTCCTTTTAGTTTAGCTGGCAGTTTTCCAACACACCCTGAATACTCAAATTCTGTGGCAAAGGCTTATATAGTGTTACATTCAGTTATATAACTGAATCCTGCTCATACATTTCAACCAAGATCCACCAGGTCAAGTACCTTTGGGTCAATTCCCTCAAAGGTCTGTGTTTTATATAAATTTAACTTGCAGGAAGGCAATGCAAGCAAAGACAACCTGTATAGGAAAACAGTAAGAAAACTGGAAGAAATCATTCTAGGCTTAATTTCAAAAGTCTATTCAAGCCATCATTTCAAAGTTCCAGCAATCGCTTAGAGAACGAGCCATTTGTGGCAGTTGCAATTCTAAAGCTTTCCTAATCCAGGTGATGGAAGAGCACAGCACCAACCCAAGTGAGAAGGTGGCTGAAATAATTGTTTGGTAAACATTGGGCAAGCTTGTCTTTCAAGCTAATAATTCTCCCCAAAGTCACAAGCCTTCTTGGTCTTAATAAAGACATGTGAACATGCAGCTGAGTGTGTGCTATAGTTCCCTTCCTTCAGATCAGCAGGAATACATACATACATGCTCCTGCAAACACAACAACTTCTTTCTTACAACCAACCAACCAACCAACCAACCAACCAACCAACCAACCAGAAGACCCCTTGAAATTGTCTGTTTCTGTGAAGTGATATACAGCCAAATTGTCACTGCCTTCTGAAGAAGTAATCTATCACAACAGTCCTTTATTATGGGATTATATAAATTCCCCTTGGTTACTGGGGAGCGAATGACACATGCATGATGATGTCCCCAGAATAGAGACAGAGATAGAGAGGCAAGTTCTTAGCAATTAAATTTGGATTATGAGCTTTTCGTTGCACCATATTATACTGCTATCATATCATCCTGGTAATGACAGACAAGTTGTATCAGCATGACTGTGCTGCTGTCATTGCTAATCAAGCAGAGCTCGCTGGGTCCTGAGACGCGTCACTCTGCTAGCACCCCACCCCACCATCAGTTGAAAAGTTAGTGGCTACACCTGAGGGAACAAATCCGTTCTGGATCCAAGGCTTGTACCCTTCTGCCTCTTCTGGGAATAAGGGCAGCAGCCATAGCTTGGAGAACATCTTCAGCAGAGCTAGTATGAGGCATCATTGAGCTACCAGATCCAGAAACATGCAGAGAATCAGCCTACAAATCACCATGTCAGGGTTCCAAGTAACACCCCCAATAAAATCAAAACTCCAAGGCAGGCATTTTCCTCAAAGTTTGAATTTATCAGAGATAAATTCATATTGGCACATCTGTGAAAACCCGAATCTGAAAGCTTCCAGGTTTTCCCTACCCAAAGAAAGTCAAAGTTCCTTCCCCTGCATCCACATGGGCATCACTTGGTCCAATCAGGTCACTGTCCCAACTGTAGTTGACTCCCAGTCATGCCTCTCCAGATGCAGTCTGACTCCCAAGCGAAAAATGTTGCTAAGACTATATACCCTACCCTGCTTCCACTCCTCCCTTCCCGTTTCCACAGATTGCCCATCCACTGCTGTGGCAGCCCTGAAGACTCCAATTTAAAGATGGCTCCAGGGCTGACACACAATGTAATTTGGTTTAATACAATACAATACAATACAATACAATAGCAGAGTTGGAAGGGACCTTGGAGGTCGTCTAGTCCAACCCCCTGCCTAGGCAGGAAACCCTATACCGTTCCAGACAAATGGCTATCCAACATCTTCTTAAAGACTTCCAGCGTTGGGGCATTCACAACTTCTGGAGGCAAGTTGTTCCACTGATTAATTGTTCTAACTGTCAGGAAATTTCTCCTCAGTTCTAAGTTGCTTCTCTCCTTGATTAATTTTCACTCATTGCTTCTTGTTCTACACTCAGGTGCCTTGGAAAATAGCTTGACTCCCTCTTCTTTGTGGCAACCCCTGAGATATTGGAACACTGCTATCATGTCTCCCCTGGCCCTTCTTTTCATTAAACTAGACATACCCAGTCCCTGCAACCGTTCTTCATGTTTTAGCCTCCAGTTCCCTAATCATCTTTGTTGCTCTTTTCTGCACTCTTTCCTAGAGTCTCCACATCTTTTCTACATTGTGGCGACCAAAACTGAAAGCAGTATTCCAAGTGTGGCCTTACCAAGGCATTATAAAGTGGTATTAACACTTCACGTGATCTTGATTCTATCCCTCTGTTTATGCAGCCTAGAACTGTGTTGGCTTTTTTGGCAGCTGCTACACACTGCTGGCTCATATTTAAATGGTTGTCCACTAGGATTCCAAGATCCCTCTCACAGTTACTACTATTGAGCAAGGTACCACCTATATACTATACCAGTGCATTTTGTTTGTGTTGCCTAAATGTAGAACCTTATTCTTTTCACCATTGAATTTCATTTTATTAGATAGTGCCCAATGTTCAAGTTTGTCAAGATCCTTCTGTATCTTGAGCCTATCTTCTGGAGTGTTGGCTATTCATGCCAGCTTGGTGTCATCTGCAAATTTGATGAGTTCCCCATTTATTCCCTTATCCAAATCATTGATGAAGATGTTGAAGAGTACTGGGCCTAAAAAAGAGCCTTGGGGTATTTCACTGTTTAGGATCCCATTTAATTACTTGATGTGGAGCTATGCCTCTTTACTCTGGACATGGTGCCAGACATGCATATTACAGAAAGAAGGAAGACCTTGCTGGTCCAAATTTCCCTCCAGTTTGCCATATTGTGTTTGATGTGAACCAACCTTTGCTCAGCTTCTATTAAAAATGTATTGGTTTACACTGATTTGAAACAATGCTTCTGTTCTACAACCATCAGGGGTGGGTTCCTCCCGGTTCGCACTGGTTCGCACGAACCGGTTCGTCGGTGAACCCAGAAGTAATTAACTTCCAGGAATTCCGGTACCGGTCCTGGCCCCTGTCGCTGCAAAGTGCCCTTTTGCCAGCACATCGCAGCTCACTTGCTCATTCGCCCGCCCATCCGCAGCTCGTTCCCTCGCTCCCCCGCCCATCCGCACTAAGCCCAGCCTGCCGCTCACTGATTGGCTGGAGTCCAGCCAATCAGTGAGCGGGCTGGAGGCGAAGCGAAGCTTTTTTCGCACTTGACCTCCATTTGAAAATTCCCTTCAGCCTTCGCTTGCTGCTTCCCCCTCAGGTAAGCAACAAAGCCCCAGCAGCGGGACTCGGGAGGCTTCGGGTGGGTGGCGGCGGCCCAGCTTTTGTGAGGGAAGGCCTCCAGGCCTTCCCTCGCAAAAGCTGCGGGCTCGCATGCACTATGCGGCCAAAGGCGGGCGGGGGGCGGCGGTAGCGGCAGCGGCATTAGCAAGCCACTCCCATCCGGTCACATGTGTAGCAAGCCACTCCCACAAAGGAGGCCACGCCCACCGAGTAGGTTCGAACAATTTTTGAAACCCACCCCTGACAACCATCTAGCCTTATTCACGGAAATACTGGGAATGGAGGCTGGTGGTGGTGCTGAAAATGGTGGAAGTGCTCATCTATACATTTCATGATTTTGGATTGCTTGCTTCTCCTTTTTCTTGACCACAAAGAATCAATCAAGGATGAAACCAGGAACAGAAGCATAATGTCTATAAAAGTAGTCTTCGACTTACGACCACAAGTTGGACAGGATTTTCCACCATAAGTTGCTGCAATCGTAAATCACATTGACCAGCAGTGAAATCCTCTGAAGTCTGCTATCGGTTTGGTGAGTCTGCTACGGAGCATGCACTTTGCGCGCACATGCACTCTTTGTACACATGCACACCTGAGGCACGCTAGTGCAGCACTAAAAAAAGGAACATTTTGAAGCCTTCCAAGTCTGCAAAGATAAGTAGAACAGCAGGGGGGGCGGGATCTGCTGTGCCATGTGTTTTAGATTAGATAGAAAGCAGGAAATCTGACAACTCTTGATATAATAAATTGTGTGTCACAGCTGATCATCTCCCAGCTGATCGTTGGAAATACCAGTTGGCTCGAACCAGTAACATTTTTTACTACTGGTTCGGGCAAATCGGTCCAAACCGGTACCATATCACCACTGAGATTGACTTGATTTTATGATAATTTTTACAGTAGGCATTAAGCAAATCCAACATTTCCCATGATCCTCTTTCTTTGCAACAGATCAGCAAAAAAAGTTTTCAAATTGTGATGACTGTGGGACACCGCAACTGGTCATATATGAAGGCTGGATGCCAAGTGCGTGAATTGGGAACCTGCAACTGCAGGGGTGGTATGACAATTGTATCTGTGAGTACAGGACATAAATCACTTTTTCAGATGCCACCATTTAAAATGGCGGTTAAATAAATGGTCATAAGTTAAGGACTATGTGTAGAACTAGGAGTTGTAAGCACCTTTAAGCAAATAAAGGATGTACACACTGACTCAGTGCATTCCCAGTTTCTTAAGTCACAGAAAGCTGGTGCGACACGAACAAGCTGCAGCATTACATGACTTTCTTACTTTACATTAAGCCCAATCATTTTTTTAAAAAATTGCAATTATAGCAACTGAGTTACAATAGTTTCAATTATATGTATTAGGTCAGATAGTATACAGTGCAATGCAATTTTAGATAAAATATTGCATTAATGCAGTTTCCTTGGTCCTCTACATTTTAGAGGAGTTGGAATTAACTTTTGCTATTGCACCTGCTAGCTGGAATCTATGCATTGCATCCTTGAAATATCTACTGGAGAAATCTGTTTTAATCCATTTAAAGTCCAGGCATTCATTATTTACTGCATATTACTAATGTACACCATTTTTCATTAATATTAGAACAGGTTCTAGATTTTATCATATCAGTGATGGACAGGATAACAAGTGTATGCTGCGGTTTGCATCCAAGGGTTGTGGTACATTTTATTAATAGACTTTTAAAACGGTAGACATGATGCAAAATTGGAATATTTCTTTGTAAAAAAGCATAAGGGTATAGGCAGAGTTGATTGTCTTTTCTGCTGTTAATATTCTTCAGATGATTTTAGGACTACAGTGTTGATTTTGAAGGCTATTCACAGATTGTTACTATGCTTACAAATCAAGCAGTCACTATATAGACATAAAGCTTCCCATTTCTCCTGATTGGTAATTATCTCTCCCCACTTCCTGTCAAATGAAATATTGTTTTAATAACAGGCCCGTTATATTAGTCACTACCTGATCATACAAAGCCCTTAGGCAACCACTGTAAACTGCAAGGACAAAAACAACAACAACAACAACAACAACAACAAATGAGCCTCATGAAATCAAGACACAAATCCCAGCCTTTTGTACTTCCCTCTTGATATAGGACAAAAGCGGCAGTGGGATTCAAATAATTTAACAACCAGTTTTCTGCCCCAATGACCAGCTGGGTAGACGGGGCTCGGTGGTCATGTGACTGCGTGTGTGTGACCAACTCAATAGCACTCATGTCAATGGGCGCTTTGCCTTAGCTGCTACAATGTAATAAGGGTTAACCGGAGAGGCAGTTTCTGTAAGCAGGGCAATAAAGATTAGGCTAGAAACAACACCAGAATGTTTCCTTCCTGCCTTCCTTACATCATTAGCCTTGTAAAGTGGGGTGGGGAGGCAGGGGGAGAGATTTCTTCCAACAACCGGTTCTCCAAACTGCTTAGAAAGTTAGCAAGTGGTTCTCCTGAACAGATGCGAACTGGCTGAATCCCACCACTGGACAAAAGGACTACATTCAAGTCATAGCATTTACAGTGTACACATTTTTAGTCACTTACACTGCATTCCATCCCTCTATCCTGCCACAAACAACTATGACTAAATGACGGATTGTTCAGTTTTTGGCTTTACGCTTTGCCTAAAGGTTTTTGCCTGAGGCTTTATTCTGTGAACCACGTTTAAGAAAACCATGGTTTGATATCACTTTTAAATACTTGTGTGCTTGGTTTTTACTTCCTAAATAATAGCTATAAGAGGGTATAATCCTGTGTGAATGAAAAGAGAACTGAACCTTTTCTTCTCTCCTACTCAGAGGTTGAACCATTCTAGTTTTGAAGCTTTTCATTTCAAGTTAAAAACAAGGGCTGTATTTAAGGTACGTTTGTGCTTAAGGTCATTATATAGGCTAGGTCTGCACAATAGGCTAAATTATAATATGGGTGTTTACTCACAGAACACAACGTGCCCAGCATTTTTTCCCCACAGTGTCCCTATAATATCTTCATTTTATACCCAGCCATGAAGACGATACCTTCAAATTGTCTTTAACTGTGATAGTATTACTTTCCTCCCTTAAGCCTACAGCATATGATAGCAACACCCAAGTGCGCTGTATTGCACTATTAATTGGCCACCCAGAGTCCACTGGAGTTGGGTGGCCAATAAATTTAAATACATACATTTATCAGAAGCAAAGTGAAGTGACCATTAATGGGTGGGATAAGAGCAATGCTTACTGGCTGGGTCAGAGGAGGTAGGCACATTTCCTCGTCTCCAGTCCCTTAGTCAACCTTACCTGCTTCCATTTTCCTGTTCTCTCCCTAAAGTGCTGGAGACACCAATACTATAATGATGATCTATCACATCATTAGTAGAGGAGCCTAGCATCTAAATCATGGGTGTCGAACTTGCATCATCACAGCGGTGTCATGTGACATATCACAATTTCCCCCTCTTCACTAAACTGGCATGGCCAGAGCGTGATGCATCCGGGCTGCTAGCCGCAAGTTTGACAGCCCTGATCTAGACCTAGCATGGTTGGCTGGGGAATTCTGGAAGTTGAAGTCCACAAATCTTAAAAGTTGCGAAGATTGGAGATCCCTGATCTGCGCACTTATCAGTACAAAGTAACCATTTTCAGGAGTTCCAGAATTACAAGCAAAATATTGTAATATGGTTCAGCATCATTTCATAAATAATACTAAAGAACAACTTACATCCTTGGTTGAACAGGGAATATGTTTGTGAGAGCACGCAAAGAGAGAAGCCTACAATGCACACCTTCAAGAGCAGCAGCTGTGAAAGATTGTGAGGAGGCTGAGAAAGGAAAGTCAAGAGGCTGCTGGTGTGTCAGCCAACAGTTTATCCATAAACAGCAATTGAGCCCAGCTGAAAAACCTGGGAAAAACAGTTTAAATCATTTGGAAGAGAGATGCCACCTGAATTTAATCATTCTAACTAAGATTGGGAAACCTCTACTACAATATCCAAGATTCTGTATTTATCCAAGACTAGCATTAAAAATACAGCTGAATCTCTTTAGTTCTTGCTTCCTTGATCTTTCCCAGCTGGTGAGGTTTGGCAATACCACAATGACTCTCCCCTTTCTTGAATATTCAAGAACCAGAAACTGATCATTTTTAATCCTGAGTAGCTGTTAACCTGGCGTTGCCCAGGTATTTGTTTATCCCAATCCTATATTAGACATTCACAAATGTCCCGACCAAACATAATTTCTAATGTTGGATTTTCCCCCTTACCAGAGGAAACCCCCTTGTGGAGTACTGTGAAGCCATTACCATGGCAACTCCACTGTGCTGTACAATAGAAGCCATTTTAAGGCAGTACTGTAGAAGCCATTTTAAGGCACAACAGGCTGTATCTTAACTGAACACATACCCCTTGGGGTGTCTTACCCCCACAGTGTTTTTTTTCCAGAGAGTAAATCATCTGTGTACCAAGTTTGGTTGAAATTGCTCGAGACATTCCAGAGTTATGCTGGAACATACACACACTCACAGAGCCATTTTTATTTTAATCCTGATAAAAAGGACTACTAGGGTTAATCCAGTGGCTGTCACAATTCTATCAAGACCTGCATAAAATTGCACTAAACGCATCAAATAACAGCCCCATAAGTGTTATTGACTTGGGGTATTTTACTGATTAACCCAAGACTGAAATAGCAGAACAGTGGCATGGTGGCACAGTAGTTAGAATGCAGTGTGTAGGCAACTCTGCATTCCACTGCCAGCTGTTTGATCTTCACCCACTCAAGGTTGACTCAGCCTCCCATTCTTCAGAAATTGGTAAAATGAGGACCGAAGTTGTTGGGGGCAATAGGCTGATCCTGTAAACTGCTTAGAAAGGGCTGTGAAAGCACTATGGAATGGTATATAAATAAGTGCCATGGCTATTGATATGGTGGGAGTACCTCTTCCATGCCTCCTTAACAGATCATGGAAGAATTTGGAAATTGGCATTTGTTGCCTATATCCTGAGAGGGGGGAAAAAGAGGGGGGAGATAAAGTCTACATTAAAGTGCTGCTCAAGCCTTGGTTGTCCTTGTTACTCTAATCTCTGTGCTAGGGTTTTAAACTTTATTCAGCAGACATTATGTCAGATCTGATCCATTCGTGCTTCAAAGCAATTATTTGGTGGCTATTTTCCCCACTGTTGGTGATATCCAGAAGAAGGGAAGAGGAGAGCAAACTTGAAGTAATCCACTAATGACTTTGCTTATCCTATATAGGATGATGGGTATGATAAGAGTAGCACTACTGATAGTCAGAACCAGGAGAGCAAATAGTTTTCTACCAGCTCAAGGACAGGAACCTTCTTTTTCTTGTGCCCTATCTCTCATTGGACATTGGCGATCATGTTGGCAATCCTATTTTTGTCAACAGCCGCATGAAAAAGTGCTGTTGAGTCTTGTCCAAACCAGTCCCTTAGGTTTTGAAGCCATGATATTCTTCTTCTGCCTGGACTTTGTCTGCCTTCAATCTTTCCCTGGATGATTAAGTGAAGGTTGCTGTATTTTTCTGGTTGTTACATCACATGTCCCAAATACTCTAACTTTCACTTTTTAATGGCTTTGATGATTTCCCTTTGCTTTTCCAGGCCGTTTATCACCTCCTCATTTGTGATTTTGTCAACCCAGCTTAACAGCCGTCTGTAAATCCACATTTCAAATGCTTCTAGTTTCTTCAAGTGGCTTTCTGTCAGAGACCAAATCTCTACTCCATAGAGCAGGATAGAAAAGATTTAACATCTGACAAGCCTGATTTTCAGTCAGGCTTATGTTGTGACTGCAGAAGACTTTTTTTCATTTTGAAGAATGCTGTTCGAGCTTTCTTTATCCATGTCCTTACTTCACTGATCATGTCCCAGCTTTCATGTAAATTAAAACCGAGGTACGTGTTCCTTTCAACTTTTTCTACTGGTATTCCTTCCGAATTTATCAGTGGTAAATTAATGGGTAGTTTACTGACAACCATGATCTTGGTTTTTGAGGTGTTAAGCTTCAAGCCATATTTTTCAGATATTTCTGAGACTCTGTTGATGAGAAGCTGAAGGTCTTCATGCTTACAGGCAAGCAGAACTATATCATCAGCATATCTTAAATTGTTGATCTGAACATCATTTACTTTGAGGCCAGCATCAATGTTTTCCAGTGCTCCATTGAAAATTGACTCAGAGTAGATAGAATACAGCCCTGTCTGACCCCTCTTCGTATTTCTGCATCATCTGAGTATTTTTGGTCTAGTCTCACATTTGTTACCTGATGCCAGTATAGATTATTTATGATTTGGATGTCTTTGTCATCTAGTCCCACTTGTTTCAGGATTTGTAATAGTTTGCTGTGTCTTATTTTATCAAATGCTTTTTCAAAATTGATGAAGCACATGTAAACACTGTGATTGACATCTCTACAGCACTGTACAAGAACTTGCATGCTGACTAGGGCATCTCGTGCACCAATATTGTTTCTGAAACCAAACTGTGTTACTTAGACAGTCCTCAATAAAAAAAAAAATAAAAAAAAACAAGGGCAGGAATACAATTTTTAATTTGAGGTGGCACTTTATTTTGTATAGATTCACCTTGTGTTATTAGCATGTAGTTCACTTTATTGTGCAAACTGAAGCAATTGGGTTAATTTGGTATCATAGTTCATTGAACCAGTTTTCTGAGCCGAGGTGGCGCAGTGGTTAGGGTGCAGTACTGCAGGCCATTTCAGCTGACTGTTATCTGCAGTTCAGCGGTTCAAATCTCACCGGCTCAAGGTTGACTCAGACTTCCATCCTTCCGAGGTGGGTAAAATGAGGACCCGGATTGTTAGGGGGCAATATGCTGACTCTGTAAACCGCTTAGAGAGGGCTGAAAGCCCTATGAAGCGGTATATAAGTCTAACTGCTATTGCTATTTCTTTTGACCTATATATGCTATTCACAGATACTGCTTGAATCCCTGGGGTGACTGCATTTGGGAAACTATTTATTTATAGTTGATAAGGAAAACAGAGCTGCCAACCATTAAATTTATTTCAGCATCCAGGAATTTGATAAAAGCCTCTGTATGGGGGGGGGGGGTTGCGGGTGTGGTGGGTTGAAGCCAAGCTTAAATATCCCTTTGCCCCACAAATGTCAAGGAACTATTGCTGAGTTCAACCCCCTTGTTAAGTTAGGGTCTTTTTTAGCTAAATTTAATGACATAAGACACCTATAGATCACAATAAAAGTAAGACAATCTCATTAAAATAACTTACTGGGGTAAGCATTCTAAACCTCTTAGATTAGTGCAACTATGCAACACTGGAGTAGTTCAACCTTTAAAAGTCGCCCTAGATTTTTTGAAATACAGCAGTTTCAATGAGCTCCTTGTTAAACAATCTCTTATATGTGTGAGAGAAGATTACAATGATGTTATCCCCATGATATATCTACAAAGAAAATATGCTACACCTTTTTGGACACAGAGTTGCTTCTAAATGGTATTCTCCAAATACGGTTTTGAAAATGCAAATTGTACTTTTCACATAAAATGGAAAACCTTAAAGGAGGAAGGGGCAATGGCCAAGTTGAGAAACACAGCAGTTGCTTGTACTATGATGTAAAAGATAGTTTTCATCATTCTTACCACATAAGAATCAGTGACAGAAATGTAAGGGCAATTATACCCTGGGTCATCTTGGGCATAAAAACAATCACTAAAAATATAAGTAATTAGAAATAGCAAATGTCACTTTTTCCATCATCTCTCAGAGTACTTTTCATAAAGCTGCCAGTTTTACCTCACAAAATGTCAGAAACTTCTCCCAGCTGTCTTCATTGTTCATTAAAGCATCAGGCTAAAAAATGGGAAACCAGGAGTTCTAGTCCCACCTTAGCCATAAAAGCTGGCTGGGTGATCTTGGGCCAGTTGCCCTGCCTCAGCCCAACCAGAGGTGGTATTCAGCCAGTATTCTGACAGGTTCTGGAGAACCGGTAGCGGAAATTTTGAGTAGTCTGGAGAACCGGCAAATAGGCTGGCCCCGCCCTGCTGCCTCCCAGCTGATCTTCTTTTGTTGCCCTGAACAGGAGAACGGAGCTGGAAAGCAGATTATTGGGACGGAGAGGGAATGGGGATTTTGTAGTAACCTTCCCCTGCCATGCCCACAAAGTCATGCCCACAGAACCGGTAGTAAAAAAAATTGAATTTGAATCTCACTACTGAGCCTAACATCTCAAAAGTGGTTGTTGTGGAGAAAATAGGATAGGAGCATTATGTATGTTTATCACCTTGAGTTGCTTGTAAAAATAGTAAAGGCAGAATAACTTCAATAACTTTATTAAAGTATTAAAGTATTCTTTATTAAAGTATAATAAATAACTTGAAAATAAATGAATAACAACATTATGATGTCTGCATAAAGGGTAGCAAGGAGCTCTGCCCCCTTGACTTCATAAGTCTTCATAAGGAATGGTGACAACCACAGCCTTTTCAGTAGGCAAGTGGGAAGGTCATGGGACTCAGAAGTTGTGAGAACTCCAGCCAATGAGATAATGCCTGCCCTGCAATTCCAGCATTAATGGGGCAAAACGTTAATACTGCAGCTGAAGCTAGAATTGAGGTAGAAGTTAATTAACTATACCGCGGAATGCTTGAAAACTGACAAGGTTAGAGAACGTAGAGCATGGCTGCTAGTCCCAAGGCCTCTGTAGGCCTAACATCAATGCTTCAGTTCAATAAAGCAATTAAATATTTATTACAGCACTTCCATAAGAGGTATTTGTGCTAGTCTCCTTGATCCCATGCCATCATTTCTCTTTAGCTGCTAAATTGATTTACTTCTGGCTCAAATGCAGTGCAAGTGAATTGCCCTGAAGCGGATTTTAAAGCTGCCATAGCTGTGCAGAACACGGGCAGTTTTCTCCATGGGAGCCTCCCTTCACCCGCCATTTTCACTCTCCTCTCAGGCTCAAAAAGTTCTTATAAAGGGAATGTTGGCTTAACAGCTTTACCCCTCGGTGTCAAGTCAGGGAAGTTGAATAAGGTATTCTTCTAGGCAATGGACCATGTGCATGAAAGTACTAGGGTACGTTGGTGTTTTCTTTCCTGTCTGTGTGGTATTGAACGTCAATACATTTTGGCTGCGATAATTTGGGCATGTGATCATTCCTCCTTAATCTTAGGGTTACAACTTCAGTGGCAGTGCCTTGTTTATTAAACTGCCTTTGAAAGGTTGCTTATGTGCCATCACTGCAGTGGTGGGATACGACCGGTATGCCCCGGTACGGGCCTACCAGTGCCTGATGGGAGCACCAGGTACCATTCCAGTATGGTGCTCTGGAGGGCCCACCTGCCTGCCCGTCCTCCTTACCTTTGTTTGAGCCGATCGGGGCTTTTGCGCATGGGCACGGAGTCTATGGCACCTGTGTGACACTCCACCGAGCAGCTAGAGCATCGCAGGTGGTTAGTACGCATGCACGGGCTGTGCATTTGCTGCACGCATGCACATGGTGGATGCCGGGCCCCATTGCAGCGTACCGGTTGCAACAGGATCCGGAACCCACCACTGCATCACTGGTACTAATTCTCAGAAATCACATAGATATTCTCCAAGGCCCTCTATCCCTAACCAGATCCTTCAGTTCTTCCAGCAGTACACCCATTGCTACTGTACCTAAATCCATTCACTTTGCTTGAACGATTAGGATGTGAAAAACACAGTGGTGAAGGAACATATTCTGAATATGTTTAGACTCCTCAAAACACTGGAACAAAAAAGTTAGATTTGTAAAAACAGAATATCAATGAACCACACGGAATGCTGTTGATTTTGCAATGCACTACTGCAGTATTCTGCTTCTCAGAACTGTAATCACCCGTATAGTCTGGGTTGCTATTGAGCAAGAAATGAATTAAATATTGAAACTCCAAGCAGAACAAAATGGAGACCAGATTAATCTTTCCCAACTTGATGTGGTCCACATGGGTTGGACTACAACTATGTTCATCCCCAGCCAGCATGAGAGAAGCTGTAGCACTTTTCAATTTTTGGGAACCCCACTTAGGAAAGAATGGAACTAGAGAAAAGTTTAGTCCAATCAAAGGAATAGCCACCAAAGCAACACATGTTTTTACTTAAAACAACAATAACAACCCAAAAAAAATGCTGGTGTTATGTA
The DNA here is from genome assembly GCF_051295495.1 of Thamnophis sirtalis. Classification (NCBI taxonomy): domain Eukaryota; kingdom Metazoa; phylum Chordata; class Lepidosauria; order Squamata; family Natricidae; genus Thamnophis; species Thamnophis sirtalis. Next base: position 140,826,894 of record NW_028261383.1, on the reverse strand, counting down.
AGAGTCCCAGAGATTGACCCGTTCCAAGAAACAACCAAAAACAATTTGTTTCCTGAAACTCAGACCTTAAACTAATTACAGATTCCATGTTAAATTCCACAGCATTAATTGCATATCCTATCTCCCACTACACTGCCTACAGTCATTCACTTTGTAAAGTTTTCAAAGGAATTCAAAGTGATGTTCAAAAGAGATAAGCTATATTTAAAGAAGCAATAAAAGAAATTGTGGTTAACAATCAAATGGAAACAATAAGAGTTTTATTTTTTTTTAAAATACAGAAATCAAGGGAACTTGTTATGCAAAGTTGAGCACAAAACGTTCTTTTATGCATGGGGCAGAGGGGGACATGATACTAGATAAAGGAGGCAAAGATATAAGATCAACCAAAGAAAGAAGATATAAAAAGATGAAATAAAGAGAAGAACCATAAGGAAAAGACTCCAAAACTGATATTTACAAACTTTGTTTAACTAAAACCAAAAATTCTGAAAATGAATATGAAAGGAGTTCATGAACTACTGGAGAATTTTTTAAAATCTTACAATTAAAGTGGCACTTGTAATTTATAATAAGGTATGAAGAACATAGCAGTGACTAAGGAATTGGGGAAATCCAATTTATATTCCAAAACACAAAAGAACAATGCTAAAGAATGCCTAAATGAACAAACCACTGTGCTTATCTTACAACATGGAACAAACAAAATGTTAAGAAGTTATGGTATTTATGTAATTACTTATCAAGCACATCTAAACTATATTAAAGTATCCAAAATCTTTACCATCCCCAAGACATATCACAACTTTTAAGCATACCTAATGTTTGGAAATTGAAAGTTGAAACTTTTGACACTGCGAGTCCCTTGGACTGCAAGGCAATCAAACCAGTCAGTCCTACAGGAGTTCAACCCTGACTGCTCTTTAGAAGGCCAGATCCTGAAGATGAAACTCAAGTACTTTGGCCACCTAATGAGAAGGAAGGACTCACTGGAGAAGAGCCTAATGCTGGGAAAGATTGAGGGAAAAAACAGAACGGGACATTAGAGAATGAGATGGATGGATAGAGTCCCTGAAGCAGTCAGCGTGAGCTTAAATGGACTTAAATGGATGGTAGAGGAAAGGAATGGCCTGGAGGAACTTTATCCATGGGGTTGCTATGGTTCAGACACGACTTCGCAACTAACAGCAGCAACAACATTTATTTCTTACATGCTTGTAAGATAATACTGTCAAGATTTTGCAATCCAGAAGAACACAAGGAACACAAGGATTTTGCCCCCTCTAGAGGCCCCAGGAGCACTCTATAAGCTTCCTAAAGTCTATCCATGCGCTTTTTTTGACAAAAAATGGGCCTGTTTTCACGAGAAATAGGCCAATTTTTTGCTCGTTTTTGGGGGGCCCACCCCCCAAGAGCACTCTACAAGCCTCCTAAGGGCTGTTCATGCTCTTTTTGGGGGGGGAAAAACGGGCCTGTTTTCGCAAAAAACACCATTTTTGGGAGGTTTGCAGAGTGCAAAAACTTTTTTTTTAATTTGCCTCTTCAAAACCTTGGTGCATCTTATACTCCCATGTATCTTATACTCTGAAAAATATGGTATTTGTTTTTGCCTTCCTGATTTTTACTAAGACTTTTGACTGTTGGAAAGAACAAATTGTCGATGGCAGTTTGCATGTATTTATGATGGTTAGAATGTCCTGGGGTCATGTGATCTCCTTTTGCAACCTTCAGACAAGTAAAGTAAGTGGGGAAGCTGGATTCTCTAGTCTAGACAACCACATTACTAACTGAACAACTGCAGTGTTTCATTTAACAATTGTGGCAAGAAACGTTATAAAATGGGCCAAAATTCATTTAACAACAGTCTTGCTTAGCAATGGAAATCTTGGTCTCAGTTGCGGTTGTAAGTGTAGTTAGTGTAAAATACTTTTCATCTGTAGGAAATGAGAACCCACCCCTCTCCTGGAAGAATGAAATATCCTGGGAAATAGTGAAAAGGCAGAATATTATATTTCCCTGGATAAGAAATGGATAAACATGTTTTTAGGCAGGAAACAGACTCACTCTTAATAGCCCCCACCTTTGTCAATGGCCATTAAAAAAGCCGGGGCCAGTTTATTTTACATAACAAAGATCTCTCCTCTTCAGCTCCAGGGTGATGGGATTAAGGCATGATAATATTAGCCCTTTACCCATCCCACCACAGGGAACCTGGGAAGAAGCAATGCTCAACCCAACTTGGACTCAATACACAGCCTAGAGAGTTGCCCCTGTGTTGCCCCATGGGAGTCTGACAACCATTCAGAATACATTTCTTACACAGGAACAGGAAACAGAGAGGTGGGGCTCAACAGAGAGTATAAAAAACCCAGGAACTCTCAGCAAGCCCCTTTTTCTTCCTCTTTTCTTCTTCACCCAACATCTTGAAGCATGTGATCCCCCTTTTCTGTTCAGGAGTTCAAGCCATGTGATCCTGTCGACCATTAAAACCATCTTTCCAAGCAGCCTCCATGTTTCCAGTGTCTTTTTCCACACTTGGAACTGAACCCAGAAGGACATTTCTTCCAACACATCATAGTAAAATTATTGGCAGTCAAAGAACTTGCATCATCCCTCTGTGGGGGCCCGCTTCGTCCATGCATCTCTAAATACATTAAATTTGAAGCAATTCAATCCAAATTTCTAAGAAAATTTGTTTTAGATTGCACAATGCATTTCTAGTAAGGCCATTTATGTGGAAGAAGGGCTGAGAAATAAAATACAGGCTAGGGTTCAATTATTGGGCAAAATTAATTTTTCTGACATAAGACCCTCTCCAACTCTGGTTCATGACTTTCAGTCTTCCTAAAATAGGACTTCAGTGACAGATTCCACACCAAGATGATTCTTTGAAGGGTATTTCTGCCTTTGGGCTACAAGTAGTTTATGCAAAGCTTAAATAAAGGATTCCGAATAAAAAATCCCTAAGGAAAGGTCTAAGAACCATTTTCAATCAGTTAAGTACCTCGAGCAATTGACAGTATGCAGGTACCTTAGGGTTTTCATGCTAATGAAGTTTGACTTCTCCCTGTTAGCAATTTTCAAAACTTAAATATCTCCCTTGCAGGAAGAATCTGCCTTCAGGCAGGGATGTTGAGTCATTGACACATGTCCCAATATGCTGTGATAAAGTATGCAAAGTTACAGAGGCAAATGTTCAAAATTAGTCAAATGTGAATAGTGTCAATTCCCATTTTAAGTATTGCTACAGGAACCCCCTTTTGCTAATTAAAGTACAGATTTCCAATCTTTATGAAAAGAAAATTGGCTAGGGATATGCATGCACATATACAGAGAACAGTTGTACTGACAGGGAAAATTTTTGAAACTTGGAGGAATGCCACGGGGACATTTCTACCTGGTTGCAAATATTTCAGCACACTCATAAATAAAACAAGTTCTGCTGGAGGAAATTCTGCTTCATCATTCTTTCTTCGAATATGTCAGGAAACCATGTGCATAAAGGAAAAATACTGAGATCTAAAGAGCAGCTTTAGGCATTCTCGGAGGCACAAGCATGTACTGCAGTCCAATTCTGACTTTCCTTTGATTGATACCTTGATCTGCTTTGACTGATCTGGATATACGTTGTCAGAGAACCAGTGCAACAGAACACAGGCCAAAGTTGTCTTAGGATTGCAAACTAGTTTGGCGTTTTTTGAATCCTTGTCTGAGACTTTCAAATGCTTGTTGACCACGAAGTCATCAAAGTGTAAGGAAGTTAAAACCCATCCCTCTCCTAGAAAATGAAATATTTTAGGGAATATTAAAAAGGCAGAATATTTCCCCTAAAAAGGGAAATAGAAACTCAGAGAGGCAGAAACTCTGCCTCCCACCTTTGTCAATGGGCCATTAACGCCTGAGCCAGTGAAACATGTTTTTAGGCAGGAAACAGACTCACTCTTAATAGCTTCCCCCACCTTTGTCAATGGGTCATTAAGGCTTGAGCCAACCTATTCTACATAATCAAGATCTACCCCATCTCATTGCATTTCATTGCACCACCCACCAAGTTTCAACCAAACTTATCACACAACCTACAAAGCTAGCTATGACCTCTGAAAGCAACCAATCAGAATACATTTCTTACACAGGAACAGGAAACAGAGGTGGGGCCCCAGAGAGGGCATAAAACCAGGGACTCTCACAATCTCTGCCCTTTTCTGCTCAGGAACTCAAGCCATGTGAATCTGTTCAGGAGCTCAAGCCATGTGATCCTGTTCAGGAACTCAAGCCATGTGATCCTATCCACCATTAAACCATCTTTCCGAGCAGTCTCCATGTTTCCAGTGTCTTTTTCCCCACTTGGAACTGAACCCAGATGGACATTTCTTCCAACAAAAGGATCCACATTTCAAAATAGGGTGGTGGAGCAGAAGCTGGGAAAGAATGGAATTGGAATTGGAAAAGGTGCATTTTAATCACTCTCCACCTCAACATTTATTACTTTGCCCTGGTGAAATGTTAGAAGGGAAGGGAGAGTGACATTCTTTCCATGAGAAGCCACCCTGAGTCACTGTAGGGGAGATGGGTGGCATACAAATGTAATAAATAAAATTTGAAAATGAGGACAACAGAATCCTGGAATTGTGGTGTTCCATCGCTGGAGGTTTTCAACAAACAATTGGATAATCATTTGCCCGAGATCAGAGGTGGATTGCTGCCAGTTTGGCCCAGATTCGCCAAACCAGTAGTAGCGGCAGCAGGAGGCTCCGCCCAGCCTCCCAGACAGGGAGTGCACCCTAACTGGTAGTAAAAAAATTGGCAACTCACCACTGCCCGATATGGTATGAGGACTCCCGCCTTGGGGGAGGAGGTTAAACTAGAACAGTGGCCCCCAACATTTTGGGTCAGATTTCAGTTCGGTGGAGGGTGTTTTTTCCGTAGACGGGCGGCGGGCATGGTTTTGCATGCTGTCTGGATCCTACTATGCAAAGATGGGCCTTTGCTTGCTTCTGCGGCCCCGTTCCTGGCTGGCCATGGGTTTTATTTGTTTTATTTGAGCAGTGCAGTGTTACATACTACTTACCACCCATAAAGCCCTTCATGGTAGTGGATCTGCGTACTTGAGAGACCGCCTCCTGCCAATTACCTCCCTGCGACCTATTAGATCGCATAGATTAGGCCTCCTCCGAGTTCCATCTGCCAGTCAGTGTCGACTGGCAACCACACGGAGGAGAGCCTTCTCGGTGGCAGCTCCGACCCTCTGGAACGATCTCCCCGTGGAGATTCGTACCCTCACCACCGTCCAGACCTTCCGCACAGCCCTCAAGTCCTGGCTATCCCGTCAGGCCTGGGGATAAAGATCGTAATCTGTCCCCACCCGAATGATGAATGAATGTTGTGTACTATTTTTACTCATGTATTGTTTTATGTTTATTGTTCTGTTCCCCCTTCCCTATATTTTGTAAGCCGCCCTGAGTCCCCTCAGGGAAAAGGGCGGCCTATAAATAATAAAACTAAACTAAAACTAAACATGGGTCTCCAGAGAATGGACAGTGTCAATGGAATGCTCTAAGTCAGTGGTTCCCAAACTTGGCAACTTTAAGACTTGTGGACTTCAACTCCCAGAATTCTCCAGCCAGCAGAGTTCCACAAGTCTTAAAGTTGCCAAGTTTGGGAACCACTGCTCTAAGTGTAAAAAATGGACAGTTCAAAATTTGTACTATTGGATAAAAGGTTTTTTAAAAATACATCTGGATTTCTTTCTTTTTAAAATTGTATCTTGCAAGGAACAAATAAGAAGCCCTCAGGTGTGCTTCATTTGAAAATAAACCAAATGTGAGGAGATTTTTTGCTTTGTTTTAATCCTATGCTTTTGGATTGTGAAAAAAATGGCACTGAGTCAACATTAACATTTCAATCCTGAATGCAATGAATCAAAAATGAAGTCTACTGAATTTAAAAACAGTTCTTTTGAAATAAATAAATTGAGGGAACAATAAAATCATTGAAGGGGGGGCATTTTACAAAACTCTCCTCTATTTCCTAGATGAATGCTGCCCTCAATAATAATAATAAAATAACTATTTCTCCCCAGAATGACTTGGGACAAGCATAACTGAACTTTCACATACTATATGAATTCCAGAACAGAAATGTTTATAAGAGATTTGCTCCCATGTTTAACCAGGATTTCCAGGAAAATATGCTTTCTTTTTAGTAAATTCAAAAAAAAAATACAGCTGGAAAATATGCTAACCCTTTTGCTACATTTGACATAGAAATATATTTTTTATCAAGAGCAAAGTAACATTCTCCAATGACAGTTTTCCCACATTGGTGCACTTATGAGCTCTAAATACCCAACTGGTAGTTATGTTTTGCGTTGAATGATATGATAGCTTCCTAGTGATCCATCAAAATACCCAAATAATAAACGAAATGGTTCTTTTATTAATTTCCTTTAAAAATATATGTTATACTTTTTAAACCAAGCAAAGCTTTAGCCATCCTAAATGAGAAGTTTAAAAATCATGAAAAAGAAGACGTAGATTACAATCAATACAAGTAGTTCTCAATTTACAACCATTCGTTTTATTGACCACTTGAGTTGCAAAGGCTATGATTGATTTTCATACTTTTAAAAAGTTGCAACATCCCCATGGTCACATGATCAAAATTTAAACACTTGGCAATTGGCACGTACTGCATTTATGACAGTTGCCATTTCCTGGGGTCATGTGATCAGCTTTTGCGACCTTTTGACAAGCAAAGTCAATGGGGAAGCCAGATTCACTTAACAACCGTGTTTCCAACCTAACAATGTTAAGTCATTCACTTAGCAACTGTGGCAAGAAAGATTGTAAACTGGAGCAAAACTCACTTAACAACTGTCTTGCTTAGGAATGGAAATTTTGGGCTCAATTGTGATCGTAAGTCAAGGATTGCTTGTAAATCACAGATCTTCTGATCAACTCTCAAAACGTGCTGTTGATAAATCTCACTTGCAAAGAATAATAGGGGCTTGAAAATGCAACATTCTTCAAGCCTGATAATATTTTTCAATCTATCCAGAGTAATCTGGAGGGAGAAGTTAAAAAAAAGTCAAGTTGGTGGTCACAACCATGTGATTGAATCCCTGTCCCTTTTGTTTTTTTTTAAATAATTTACATAATACACATAAAAAGGAACAAAGCTTCGATCACATTTTGAGTTTTGTATTCCATTTTCCTATAAAATGTTCTCCTCAATGGAAAGTTAGTCCCAAAATCCTTCTTTAGATAATTTAGCATTGTACCCACTGAAGGCACTTATTGAGTGTATTTTCAAAACTTGGAGATGCAAATATTTTTAAATAGGGAGTCCTGTTAAGATATTTAAATTTAGTAGCTGGAGTCTTGGAGTTGTGCAGTGAGCCAGAGAACATACATTTATAGTTGATTGGTTGGAGAGTGCTAGCTCCTGCGCTGTAATTGGTTGCTATGGGTGTTGAGTTTCCCTTTTCCCCTGACATTTCCTTGTAGGTACTCTGTGATTCACCTCATGATGCTCCTGTTTGCCTGACTACCTTCCCTACTGTAAATATGTTAAAAACAAGAAAAAAGTTAAGGAAATAATTGGTCGATTGCTGGGGGAAAGTGGCAAGAAGGTGACAAACAACAGGGAGAAAGCAGAACAATTTAACTCATTTTTTGCATCTGTCTTTACACAAAGGGATAAAACAGTCCAACTTATCAAAAACTGCACCACAAAAATCAGATTAGGAACACAAGTTGAATTAGGGAAGAAAATGGTAAGTGAGCACCTGGTCTACCCTAGACGAGTTCAAATCACCAGGACCGGATGGATTACACCCCAGGGTTCTGGAGGAACTGGCAGACGAGATCTCAGAACCACTCAACTATATCTTTCAGAGATCCTGGAGTACCGGGGAACTGCCAGAGGACTGGAAAAGACCTAATGTGGTTCCCATCTTCAAAAAAGTAGATCCAGGAAACTACAGACCTATCAGCCTGACCTCAATACCAGGAAAGATTCTGGAAAAGATAATCAAGCAAAGAATTAGCGAACACCTAGAAGTAAACAAAGTAATAGCCAAAAGCCAACATGGGTTTGTCAAAAAGAGATCATGCCAGACTCATCTTATTGCATTCTTTGACAAAGTGACAAAATTAGTGGACCAGAGGAATGCCGTCGATATAGTTTACTAGGACTTCAGTAAGGAATTTGATAAGGTAGACCATAACCTACTACTAGATAAAGTAGAAGAATGTGGGTTAGACAGCATCACAACCAGATGGATTCGTAACTGGCTGACCAACCGCACTCAACGTGTAATCCTCAATGGAACTGCATCTTCATGGAGGGAAGTATGCTGTGGAGTACCCCAAGGCTTTGTTTTAGGACCAGTACTCTTCAACATCGTCATCAATGATTTGGATGAGGGAAACAATGGGGAACTCATCAAATTTGCAGATGACACTAAGCTGGCAGGAATAGCCAACATTCCAGAAGATAGGCTTAAAATACAGAAGGATGTTGACAAACTTGAACATTGGGCACTATCTAATAAAATGAAATTCAATGGTGAAAAGAGTAAGGTTCTACATTTAGGCAAGAAAAATGAAATTCACAGGTACAGTATAGGTGGTACCTTCCTCAATAGTAGTAACTGTGAGAGGGATCTTGAATCCTAGTGGACAACCATTTAAATATGAGCCAGCAGTGTGCAGCAGCTGCCAAAACTGCCAACACAGTTCTAGGCTACATAAACAGAGGGATAGAATCAAGATCATGTGAAGTGTTAATACCACTTTATAATGCCTTGGTAAGGCCACACTTGGAATACTGCATTCAGTAGAAAAGATGTGGAGACTCTAGAAAGAGTGCAGAGAAGAGTAACAAAGATGATTAGGGGGCTGGAGACTAAAACATATGAAGAAAAGTTGCAGGAACTGGATATGTCTAGTTTAATGAAAAGAAGGACTAAGGGGAGACATGATAGCAGTGTTCCAATATCTCAGGGGTTGCCACAAAGAAGAGGGAGTCAAGCTATTCTCCAAGCCACCTGAGTGTAGAACAGGAAGCAATGGGTGGAAACTAATCAAGGAGAGAAGCAACTTAGAACTGAGGAGAAATTTCCTGACAGTTAGAACAATTAATCAGTGGAACAGCTTGCCTCCAGAAGTTGTGAATGCCCCAACACTGGAAGTCTTTAAGAAGATGTTGGATAGCCATTTGTCTGAAATGTTATAAGGTTTCCTGCCTAGGCAGGGGGTTGGACTAGAAGACCTCCAAGTTCCCTTCCAACTCTGCTATTGTAAATATAGATATAAAATGTATTTATTTATATAAAGCTACAAGTTTGTGTCAGCATTTCTGACTTCATTTGGAGACCTGCTGCACAATTCCCTAACAAGTCTCCTAAGTGTCATGCCTAAAACGATTTTCTTTAATTTTTTTCTTTAAGAACTACGGTATGACCTGACTAAGCTAATAGTATAAATGAGATTGCCAACTTCCTGGAGCATTTTGTTTGATTCAATAAACTAAAGATTCCACACAGAGAACAGGCATTTCTTCAGAACGTCATATGTCCATGATGACGAATCTGTGACGTGTGCCAAAGTGGCACACAGAGCCATGTTGCCTAGCACGCGTGGTGTCGCCTGTTCCTCTTCCGAGTTTCTAGTCCGCATGTGTGTGCAACAATCAGCTGATCTTTGTGCATGCGGCACAACGGAAACCAGAAGAGCTGGTCTTCCATTTTCCGGCATGAGCATGCGCACTGGCAAGCTGAATGGAACGTGCGCATGTGCAGTAACCTGAAGTCTTGCTGGCTTGTATGCACGTATGCACGTTCATTTTCTGGCACACGCATGCCCCCTGGGCAGCTACACTTCTGGGTCACGGCCTAGACGAGTGTTAATGCTCCCTTGTCAGCATTCAGTGCCCTGCACCTGTATACTCCTTTTTCGGCACTGTATATATCAGTGATGGTGAATCTTTCAGCACTGAGTGCCCAAATCAGAACGCGTATGTATGTCCATGTACCGCAGCACTGGAAACCTAAGGACCAGCTGGCCAGCATGCGTATGCCTGTTTTTTTGGCTATTTTTGGCCCGAAAAACATCCTGAAAACGGCCTGATAAATGGCCTGCATTTTGGCACTTTTTGGACCATTTTCAGGCTGTTTTCCAAGCAGCTTTTCGGGCTCTTTTCAGGACATTTTAGGGCCGCTTTCAGGCGGGTTTTGGCTGCTTTTCAGGCCATTTTCCAGCACTTCAGTTGCCCATGAAGACCAGCTGGCCAGCGCGTTGGAAACCAGAAGAGCAGCTGGTGATGGCACACGTGCCCACAGAGAGTGCTCTGTGTGCCACCTCTGGCATGCGTGCTATAGATTCGCCATCACGGGTATATGTCTTATGTGCTTGGATATGAACTTTAGATTTTAATATATTCACCTCTCAATGTGATTTGAATCTGAGTTTTAAATGAATCCAGAGAATGGCAAGCCTAAATATTTATGCTTCTCAAGTTGCACAGAATACAAAGAAAATATAATAAAAGTGAAAGCAAACACATTTGGATGTTGGATGTTTGCTATGAATTTAATCATATCCTAGACACTAAATATGTGCTGCCAAATAATCAAATAAAATGTAACAGGCCAAGAATCTGTTTTTGTTTTAATTGCATACTAACTGATTTCTCCTTTTCCCCCCTGCAGCTCTCCAGATACCAATATCTGCTAGAGAAATGTGTTGGCAATACTGAATTTAAAGTACTATTTAAATACTATTTAAAGTATTGGGGAAATAAGTGCAATAGAAGCATTATGTTAAGGGTAAACAGAAAATAGGGGCAAAAGATCTGTAAATTAAAAGAGAATTCAGTAATTAGAGAATTCAAAGAATGGTTCAAAGAAGCTTTTTTTTGGTAGAAATACAATGATGTCTCTTAACGCTACAAGACTGGAGTAATTGGAAATCCTCTGCCTATGATTCAATTTAGAAAGTCAGAATTGTAGCTAGATGAATTCTTAGAGAGAAAAAAAAATATCACAAATTTCTCAAAAAAAGTGATCAAACCTTACCAAAATATTTGGTAGGATAACGTGGAGGAGAAAATATAAGAGAGAAAACAAATGCTATTTAACTCCAATGGTGGTAGGAGGAACAAAAAAAAGGAAATAATAGATTCACTTCAAATATTTAACAATGAAAACAGTAAAACTAGTTGGCTGAAACCATTACTTTCATTATAGTACTTTAAGAGCAGAACTATTAATAGCAGGATAAAGTCTTAGGAGATCATATGAAAACCACAGAAGCTATCCCTCATGAACAAAGGAGCAAGAAGACTGCAATATTAGCAATAATTTAAACATGAATTGCACTTTTTAAAATCCCAAGGAAGACCACAAGGCCTTTAGTTCATTGTGGCCCACGTGGTCACCTATTTTGTATCGAGGGTAGAAATTATGGCGCTGCACATGGATCAAAAATGATCTGCAATGACTGTTTTGCACCTTGGGAATCTCTTTGCACTAATAAATAGTCAATTCATTAAAGTGACTCTTAAAGCTGTAGCATCTTTCAGTTTGCACAAAAACCTGAAGAAGACACAGTTGCTTTAATGAGCATCAGTGAGGCATTGTGACATCTGTTACTAGCTGCAATGACTTACTTGTAAACAAATAACTTTATTTAAAAAATGTTTTAGCAATCAGTATCCCTGTTTTAGTATGCTTGTTGGCAAGTAATAATAAACTTGGCTGGAATATAACTGAAAATTGAAATTCAGATATATTGCAGGTATGCATAAGATTTTACAATAAAGTCTGTATATGTTAAATCTGAATTCTCTTATGTAGTTCTTACAAAGAAACATCACTAAATCAGAGAGCAAAGATCAAACTCCTAATATAATGGGTACAGAAAATGGTAACTTATTGTCATTGTTGTAGCAACTTTTATTTCATTAATAAAGAACTAACAAACAAAATAATATTTCTTTGAGAAAGGCAGTTTCTTAAGAATACTCAGGATGTGTAGTTGGTCATTGTGGCTTTTCAAGTTCTGAAATGAGTCTCTGATCAGAAGAAACTTTCCCATGTGAAAGATAATTTGTAACATGTTTCAAACATAGAGAAGTGGACGGAAGCAAGTCCTCTACCATGTTTCTCTGAAAATAAGACAGGGTCTTATTTTCTTTTGACCCCTGAAATAAGCACTTGGCCTTATTTTCGGGGAGCTCTTATTATTTTTGAGGTGCAGGAGGTGTTGAGCATGGTCACCTCATGGCTGCTGGTGTGTTGCAATATTTTCATGGAAGGCATATTTTGGGGAAAGGGTTTATTTTAGCGCATGCGCTCAAAAGCCCAACTGGGCTTATTATCTGGGGAGGTCTTATTTTCAGGGAAAAGACCGTTGGCTTACCTGGGTGGTTGTTCTCTAGGCACTGCGGGAGTGTCCAAGCACGGGTTAACTCCAGCTTGCTGCCCAAGGAACTGAGTTTTTAAATTGTTGTAGCTCCACCTCTTGGTTGCCTCAGAGGCTCAGTTTCAAAAAAACCCAAAGAAGATCCAATAGTCCATAACTTGAACAAGTCCAAGTCCAAGTCCAAGACATAAGGCGAAAGAAACCTCGCGGCCCCACTTCAAGGGTGGGTTGGACACTCTCGCAGCACCTAGAGAACGACCATTCAGGTAAGCCAACGGTCTTTCTCCTAGGCGTTGCTTGGAGTGTCCAAGCACGGGACATGCCAAAGCTATGTCAAATTCGGGAGGGAAGAAGAACTGTCCAGGGCCAAGGAGCTCGCAATGACCCTTTGCAAAACTCTCCTCCCAAACGATGCCTCCGCTGAGGAGAACATGTCAAGTCTATAGTTCCGTACGAATGGCGACTGGCTGGACCATGTGGCGGCACGGAAAATCTCTTCAATTGGCATTTGAGTAGCCCAAGCAGCCGAAGTCGCTACGCTCCTCGTAGAATGTGCAGTAGTACAAGGAGGAACCAGCCTGGCCTGAGTCTCGTAAGCCATCTTAATACTCGCTCTCAGCCAATGTCCTATGGTGGAGGACATGACCTTCTTTCCCATGGAAGCAGGTTGGAATGACACAAAGAACGCTTCCGACTTACGAAATGAAGCAGTCTGCTTCATATAAATGTGCACCGCGAGGCAAACGTCCAGCTTGTGCCACGTTACCTCTCTCGGAGGCCTGGGACATGGACAAAAGTCCAGAAGTATCACCTCCTGCGCTCTGTGAAAGATGGTGTTGATCTTTGGGACGAAGGCAGGATCCAGCCGTAGGATAACCCTATCGGAGTGGATGCCACAAAGATTGCCTCTAACTGACAAGGCGGCCAACTCCGATATCCTGCGTGCCGAGGTAATGGCGACCAGAAAGGCAGTCTTTAGGATCAGGTGGCGCAAGCCCACCGTCCGCAATGGGGGGCGCGGAAAGCGCCTGTAGCACAACAGTCAAGTACCAGGTTGGGTACCTTTGGATTGTGGGCGGACAGATGTTGGAAGTCCCTTTTAGGAAGCACTGAACCTGGGGGTGTCTAGAAAGTGGTCACTGAGAGGCTGTGGACAGAATGGTGCCCAGAATGGTGCCCTGCCGATGGAGAGTGTTGGGCCCTTGTCCAAGCCGTCCTGCAAAAAGTCCAGAACCTGTGTGATGGTCATGGACGAAGCATTTATCTGGTGGTTCAGGCACCAATGTGAAAAGGACGACCAAGTCACTTCGTAAATTCTGACGGTGGAAGGTCACCTAGAAGCTTGAATAGTCTGGATGACTCTGTCAGAAAAGCAGTGAAGCCTCAGGAGGTCCCCCTCAAGTGCCAGACAGCGAACTGCAGCCACTGGGGCCCCCTGGCTGAGGGAGATCTGCTCCTGAGGTATGTGCCACAGTCGGGACATCGACAAGCTGACCAGCGGGCTCAGAGGAAGAGGGGGGAAGGCATACAATTGACCTGGAGGCCAGCGGGACTGAAGAGCATCCGTGCCCTCCGCCCCGGGGCAATGGAACCTGGTGAAATACCAGGGAAGGTGTGTGTTGGCCGGCAAGGTGAACAGGTCGACCACTGGATCGCCGAACCTCCAGGACAGCTGGCAGAATAGTCTCGAGTGGAGCCGCCACTCCGAGTTTTGGATGGCGGTCCTGCTTAACCAGTCCGCTGTTACGTTGTTTATACCGGAGATGTGGTCCGCCCGAATTGAGGCCAGACGTCTCTCCGTCCAGCGGCCTAGAGCCTCCACTTCCGATATCAGTGCCAGGGACCGCGTGCCGCCCTGATGGTTGATATAAGCTTTGGCAGCTATGTTGTCGGTCAGAATCAGTACATCGCAGCCCCTGACCCCATCGAGGAAATGGCGCAAGGCTAGCCTGGCCGCTTGAAGCTCTAGCCAATTGATGTTGAGGGCGAGCTCCGCCTGTGACCATCTGCCCTGGACTACCAAGGTCTCTAGGTGAGCACCCCAGCCGAAGAAGCTGGCGTCTGTAGTTATTATTCGGCGCTCCGGTTCCCTGAACTGCCTTTGAGGAGGGCCTCTGACTGCCACCATCTGAGAGAACAGAGGACCTTCGGAGGGACCCGTATCACCCGTCTGGAGTTGCTGGCCTTGCGTCTCTGGAGAGGGAGCAGGAACCACTGGAGCTGTCGCGTTTGCAACCATGCCCACAGGACCACCAAAATGCACGACACCAGCTTCTCCATCAGCTGAGAGAGGGATACGATTGGCGCTGACCCGGTTGAGCAGATGCTCCTCACCAGGGCCTTGATGCTATCCACCCCCTCCTGCGTAAGGAAGACTTTGCAGGTCTCGGAGTCGATTACCGTTCCGAGGTGCTGGATTCTGCAGGTCAGGGTCAGGTGACTCTTGGCAAGGTTGACTGAGAACCCGTGGAGCTGCAGGACCCTGATGGTAGTGTTCAAATCGTTCATGGCTTGCCCCCTGGATGACGAGTGGATAAGGATGTCGTCCAGGTAGCATTCCAATCTCACGGGAAGAGACTGGAGACATGCAGCGACAGCGGCCAGCAGGTTGGTGAACGTCCGTGGTACTGGAAGTGGCAATCGGCGAACTGAAACCTCAAGAACTTGTGATGCGCCGGGTGTATAGGAACATGCAGGTACACTTCTTTCAGGTCGATCGAAGTCAGCAGATCGCCTTGCCTGACGCAGCCCAGAATGGTCTGAAGGGACTGCATCTTGAAGCGCTTGTATGCTAGATGTTTGTTCAGTTTCTTGAGGTCCAGAATCGCCCTCACCCCCCCCCCCGATGACTTGGGGACCAGAAACAGGATGGAATAGAACCCCCTGCCTTCCTGACCCCTGGGGACTTCCTCTATGGCCGCTATCTCCAGAAGATGGTCTATCTCCACCCTCATAAATTGGAGCTTGTGGGCGGACCTGGGGATGGGACAGCGGAGAAAGGTTCTCGGGGGAAGGGACAAGAACTCCAGAGTCAACCCGTGGCGAACCGTGTTCCTGACCCAACTGTCCGTCGTGGTCTCTTCCCACTGGACGGCATAGAGTTGGAGACGGCCGCCTATTGGGGGAGTCCTGTGATGGTCACTTAGATTTCCGAAAGGGTTTGCCAGAGTAACCCCCTCGGAATTGTTTGCGGTTCCCTTGTTGCCTGCCCCTGTCCCTAAACGAGGGCCTATCCTGGAAACGGTCCTGAGGTGGAATGTAGGCGCGACTGGGCCCGCCAGAGGAGGTAGAGGGCTCGTTGTTTCTAAAGGAATTCTTATGAATTCTTATCCTTACACTCCTGCTTCTTGGTAACTGGGGGAAGTACCTTGCGTTTGTCTTTGGACTCTATCAGGAACGGGTCCAAGGCCTCCCCAAAGAGCTTTCCCCCTTTGAAGGGAGCGGAAGCCACCTTCCACTTCGCCTTCACATCAGCCTGCCAGTGGTAAAGCCACAGCAGGCGCCTCGAGGTAACGTTAGAGGCCAATGCCCTAGATGAAAACTTAGTGGCCACGAGGGAGGCGTCAGCGGAGTACTCCATGGCGGAAATTATCTTATTGACGTCTCCTCTGGTCCTAGAGTCTCCTGCCGAATGTCCTGCCAGCAACTTTCGAAGCCAGAACAGGGTTGCCCTGCCAAAGTAGGAAGAAAACGAAGAAGCCTGCATGGCCCAGGCGGTAGCCAGGTGGGTCTTGTGAGCTGCTGATTCAGCCCTCTTGTCCTCCACCTTAAGCTCTTCCAGTCAGTGGGAAGAGAAGAAGGAGAAGTGAGGGACACGATAGGGTCATCCACTTGGGGAAGCTTCAGCAGTCCCTCCAGAGGAGCCTCCATGGTATAAAGCTTCCTGTCTGTCCCACTAGGATTTGCCATGGACCCAGGTTGAGCCCATTGCCGTTGTATAATATCCAGGAATAACTGGGGGGTCGGAACTAAATCCAGAGGCGGAGGCACCTCCTTAAACAAGCCTGCACCAGGATCCTGGGGCCCTATGGTCACACCAGTAGCCTGCTCAGATGGGGCCTTGGCCACAGGGGCTGGAAGGCTCATCTGGGGCCCCACTGCCTGGGCGTTGTTGAGAATTGCTCTGAACATCATGGGGTTGAAGAGACCTGAACTGGTGGCCTGCTCAGGGGCGGGGTTCTCATCATCAGAGAGAACCAAGGACTCTATCTCAGCTTCCTCCAAATCCGATACCTCATTGATGCCCGTGGGTGTTGGAGAGGCCTCCCTAGCTTCAGGCACTTTAGGCCATGCTGCACAATTCACAGTTTGGATGCCACAACAGGCAGCTTAGCTGCCAGCTGTTGCATGCCAGCAGATATGCCTCATGATATGGCACAAGCCACAACTTCCTCCATGGCCTTGGATAATAGGGCCTCCTTACCTTGAGTGGGGGGAGGCTCCAACTCAGAAGGAGCCAAGGATTCCTCCTCAGCCCCTGAATCCATCTCTTCCAGGGAGTCTTCAGCCATGGAATGGACTGGGGACCCCAGAGATGCCCTGGAGGGATTGGGGGAAAACCCAAAATCCTTGCTAACTGGGCCTAAGGGGGACTCCCCTTGCTGGGGACTACTCATGGGAGACCCACCCCTGGTTTCATTTGGAGTGGGGCCCACAGAACCTTTGCACTGCGTGGCCTGGGCCTTCTGGAATTGTTTCTCCAGGGCCTTCTGGCATCGCACAGACATTTTCTCCTCAGCCTTAGAGGCCATCCCCAATTTGGGCTGAATCCCCTTGGGGGAGCATCCATCCCAACACCCTTGGCCACTGGATTGGGCCTACTGCGTTTGCTGGGAGTCGGCCCGGTCAGGTTGTTTCCTTGCCTCTCTTCGCTGCTTTGATGAGGGCTGAGTTGCTTCTCCATGGTGACAACAAAACAGAAAATACAGGACTGAGGGAAGATGGGCCTGAGCCATGTGCTGGGCCTCCGAATGGCACTGGGCCCTGGAGCAATAGCAGAAGACTGAATGGAGCTGGCTGTGGAGGCAGCCAAGCGCCCGCAGATCCGTGCTGAGGCAGGTAGGAAGGCTAGTTAGGCCGAGGTTCCCTGCAGCCACTGGAAAGGAGAAGGAGGACAAGAGCCTGCCTGGCCACCCAGTGCAAGGCCCTGCGCTTATGGCAGCCCTCCGCAGCGATCTGCAGAGGTGGACAGGCTGCGCGGCAAGGCTGGAGCCCAGAAACTAAAGTGCGTCAAATTTGCTAACCAAAATGGCGGCTGTTCACACACGCGCACCTGGAGTGTCGTCGGGGCTTTGAGGAGCCTAGCGCTCCTCGTGAGGGGATTCCTAGCTGCCTACTGCATCACTCGTACTCACAGGCTGCCGCCCAGAGAGCCCCAACTCGGAGATCTGCCCAAGACAGCATCCGGGCTGTCAGCGCTCCAGAGAGCCTGTCCGCGCGATGTGGAGGCAAACAGAGCAAACGGAGAAGCTAGATATCTGCAAACACTATCTGGATACTTAAAGAACTAAAAACCTAAGGAAGAAAAATAAGGAGCTACACTATGCTATGAAGGATTTGGGGTCCAGCTTGCTGCTCAAGGACTGGAGCCCCAGAAAAAACATCCTGTAGGGCGACTGAGTTTTTTGAAACTGAGCCTCTGAGGCAACCAAGAGACGGAGCTACAACAATTTTAAAACTCAGTTCCTTGGGCAGCAAGCTGGAGTTAACCCATGCTTCGACACTCCTAGCAGTGCCTAGGAGAACAGGGTAGTTCATGGTTAACTGTGCTTGGGCTCCCAAGCAGAGATGATTAGGGAAGAAATTCATTTACTTGAAATGTAAGATATTCTAAATAACTAACTGCAATTATCTATGATAAATTAACTGCCAAATATACATATTAATTGTCTCCAGTTTTTCGAAGGAGAAATAATGGTTTGCAGGCCTTTCCTTATTACCCTGCTGATTTATCTCTACATTAATTCTGAAGTATTCTTAAACTTCTGGTTGTATGTTAATTGTCCCTGGCAGGGATGATGATGGTGGTGATGATGATTGATGATGATTCTTTTAAAAACAAACTAAGCTGGAATGTTAGGTAGAAGACATGGTTTAAATAGTTACTATTGTGCCTTTTAGGATGAGGATCATCTGATCTTCCAAATGTGCTGAAAGACAATTTCCGGAAGCCCGCTGTAGGGCCTATTCTATTGGGGACTGCTGGGAATGGTACTTTGCTTAACATCTGGCTGATTCCTTTCCCGATGTATTTAAGAGTAAAAATATGGACTTAGAAATTAGACTTTAATCAGTGGAAATACAAACAGACTTCTTATAAAGAGCAAACAAAAGGAAATGCTCCTCTCACTCCCACAATAATTGCTTGGGTCACATACTGCCATTTCATATTATTTCTACTTTTGTCTGGCAAAGGGAAGCAGAGGTTAAGATGTCCGCCCACTTCTAATGATTCACAAGGCTAGAACTTGGACCATATAAAATAACAGAGCTAACAATATGATCCTTTCATGCACGCAAAGCCATTAAGTCTCACATCTCTCCTAAGCAATTGTTTACACAATGTTCCTGGCTCGTTTTCAATCTCATTTCATCCATTCGATTGTTTCAGAATATGCCAAACTGCTTTAGGAAATTTGTTTCTACAGAGCATTCTTGACATCTGGTTGAATAGAAACACTTGCATTTCATTCTCATCTTCCAAAAACACAGAAGAATGTGACCCAACATTCTTCCAACAAGAAAAATATAAGACACTCAAGAACCATCATCAATTTCTCCTTCTAGAGAATGAAAGACAGCCACCTGAGCAAACTATGCAAGTGCCACAAATCTTTGTAAGAGAAGGTAGGCTCCTAAGAATTAAAAAAAAAACACCCCAAGAGCCACTCTGAGAAAGAAGAGGTACATCACAACAATAGACAATTTTCCTGCTAAGAGGAACAGAGGGAGATACACGCAGTGTGATATACTGTTGGAGAAGATATATTGTCTTTCTGATCATTATAACCAGGACATGATGGAGTCATTACCTGACTATTCAAGCTCACTGTAGGAGAACCTGGGGACAGAGTCAAAAGAGGAATCAGTCTAAGTCCATTTATGGCTCCAAAGAAACTCTAGGCTGGTTCCTCTTTTGATTCCCTCCCCAGGTTCTTCCACTCTTTCTCCACATCCACCAACAACTACCCTCCCTCTTGATATACATACGGATGAACAATGGAGGCAGAAGACAGTAAACTTGAGGAAGGAATTGAGACCACAGGTAGCTTCTTCGATTCCCCAGTTGTGGATTAAGGCAAAATAGAGAAAACAGAACTTTAAAAGTAAACAACTGGCTATGCAAAGCTACAAAAATGAACTGGATTCTATAACAATGGCCCTTGCTAACCTCATGAAGGAAACCTAAAAAAACAGAATACCTGTTACAAAAACTGGAAGGAAAATGTTTGACAGGTGCTTCGGCAGTTTCATCAGGAAGATGCTAAAACTAGAAAAAATATGGATGGTGACAAAAATCCAAAACTAAACATAAAGCCAAGAACTGGGGTAAAAAAAATCTACACAAATGGAGAAGCAGAAGAAGGGATTTCTGAATTTTACAGGAAAATACAACAAATAGTGAAATTTACACAGAATAGATGGCTGGAAGAGCACTTCTAAGGTACCTTCCAAAGCTATAATTCTGTGAACAAGACAGTTAAGGCCTTCTTCATTCTAGAACTAGGCCCAAAGTTCTGTTTACCTAAACCAGGGGTTGGCAACCTTAAACACTCAAAGAGCCACCAAGGTCCTAACTGCAATCCCCCTGTTCAATTCTGGAGCCGACTGGAAGTCCAGTTCCCCCACCATAGTGTTTCCTCCTCGCACAGTGCCCTTTTTCCTCTACCTGTCCTAACCAAAAGCCCGATCAATTGTGGAGCCGACCTGTGACAGAGAGCCGCAGCAGAGGGATGAAAGAACCACATGCAGCTCCAGAGCCATGGGTTGCTGATCCCTGAACTAAACTAATTACCATCATCATCATTATTTCTAGAGCTTTCTAGTTGAAAGTTTAAAAAGTCCTATAAAAATATCAATTTAACCATATTGTCAACCTTTCTAAATCTATAAAAAATAAGTGAACAGTATGAAAAACAAAGAGAAAATAAATCTTACCCCTAAATCTTCATAAATATCTTCAATCATATATGGATATAAAAAGCTACCCACCAGTGCTAAGCAACCTGCAATGGTGTGCTGCTCTTATGAAAATTACTGCAAAGTGTTAAATATGGCACTACTGCAATTCTCTCAAGGCTCTGGTTCAGTAAGATACATTTTTGGACAAAGAAAAAGGAAGCCTCTGCCCATTCACAGCTGGATGCCAAAGAACAACATCTATTTCAGAAACTTGTTCTTCCAGATGCTGATCCTCCCTCCTCCTGATTTGGCCAGGCCCAGACTGCCATGAAACGAAGTTGGTCCCACTAAATTGGCTCTAAAATTACATGCACATGTTACTTTCTCAGAATTGAGCCCAATAAAATATAGCTAATAAATGTTCTATGTGTTTTTATAGCAACACCATTCATATGTTTTATGGTGTTGTGGCTTCACTTTCAGTTTTTTCCATGGAATATGAAAAACCAAGTTTATATTCACATCCAGTAAGCACCAGCATGGCTGTTTGCATAAAATATAAGCTTTCTCCTGTAACAGAAAGCTACTTTTACACATCCCTATTGAATTTAAAGTAACAGCTAAAATCAGAAGAGAAAAATCGTAGTTGTTTACATACAGAAAAGATGGGATCTTGTACATTTTCAAACAGTGTTGAAGTTCCAGAATTCCTTATCACTCTAGAGCAGGGGTCTCCAATCTTAGCAACTTTAAGACTTGTGGACTTCAACTCCCAGAATTCCTCAACCAGTGAAGCTGGTTGAAGAATTCTGGGAATTGAAGTCCACAAGCCTGCTCTAGATTACCCATACTGCCATTTTAACTTATTCAATGCTAAAGATCCCCTCTTTCACTAAATTTTGTGGAATATTCATTTTGCCTTTAATCTTGTAAATTGTCCAAAAAAATCTATTAGGAAACATTCAAAGATTTGCAATGGAAGATTTTTGGAGAGGAACATTTTCAGGGAAAAAGGAGATGGTGAGAATAACCTCTGGTGAGGATAACCCTACTGAACCAGCACCTAGCTCTGCTGGCTGGAGAATTCTGGGAGTTGAAGTCCACAAGTCTTAAAGTTGCCAAGTTGCCAAGTTTGGGAACCACTGACCTAGATCTTTAGGAAACAATTGTAAGAAATGGCTGTGATACACAAGGATGTTCCTATACTAGAGTCTCTGGAAAAAAATAGCAGGAGAAAAGAAACAGATAGTGTAATGACAAATAAGAGATCTGCAAAAGTATTTTGCAATATACAAAAGTATTCCAATTTATCATTAAAGAATGTTGATCTTCTCCAGGATAAAACAAATATACAGGATACTACCTACACTGCACATGATGGATGGTGTGTCCCTGAAAACCTTCTTTCATGTCATAACATATTTTTGTTCAGCGGTTCAGTTGCCTCTGGACTATTGTAACTCGCTACACAGAATTTCTTCAGGATTATTATCAGTCAACATTTGCTCCTCTGAGGTCTTGTCAACTCATGTTGATATTATTAGTGATAGTACTTAACCACTTTGTCTTCTGTCAGCACCACATTACATAATTTGAATGACAAAACTGTGAAGAGTGTTTCTAATCTCATGGCCATGAGACATTGTTTAAGGAAGATCAACTTGAGGCAGCCATTAGAGAATGAACATTTTCTTGTGAAGCTTCCTTGCTGCCTAAAATTATTATCATCAGCATTCTCAAGCTGGAATACCTAGCTAGAACACCAAGTGATTAATGTGCCAACAATGTCGTCTTTAAAACTTAATTTGATATATTTTAGAACATGAATCATGACACGTTTTTGCAAGAGCAAATTAATCTCAACCAGTGGGTAACAGATGGCAAACCTAACTGCTAGGAATTGAAATGTTGTCCCACAGATCAGATGCAAGCACCTGGTGTCTTCCAGATGTTTATGCTACACACTCTGCAGAAGCCCCATGCTCTTTGTATGGGGCGGATGGAAATTGTTTGGAGCCAATGGGAATTAAAACCAAAACAGCTGGAG
This sequence comes from Thamnophis sirtalis, assembly GCF_051295495.1. Classification (NCBI taxonomy): domain Eukaryota; kingdom Metazoa; phylum Chordata; class Lepidosauria; order Squamata; family Natricidae; genus Thamnophis; species Thamnophis sirtalis. Next base: position 140,804,301 of record NW_028261383.1, on the reverse strand, counting down.
ATCACCAGGCTGTCTATTTGTATTCTGGTCTCAGGTCAATTTGCCAAATTAAAAAAATATATATCTTGTCTTGAATGAACTGACGTAGACCAGTGAATAGGACCATAGCAGCCTACCAATTTTCAGATTCAGAAAAAGTGAATGTTAAAAGTTCTTGACTAAAGCCAAGAGTCTTTCAGAGCTACAAGGTAGATAGACCAGGAAACTGAGTCTATAGGAAGATTAGAACTCTATTGAAATAGGTTACAATTATAGAATCATGCAAATTTCTCTGTGTAATTTGTAAAATAATTGAAAATAGCCTTACCAATGCAAATTCTAAACCAGTGAATTTACTGCCCTTATACTGAAAGATCTATGCCCAAGAATTAATGGTGCATATCAAATTACAGCAACTCTGCAGCTGTGCAGAAGTTTTAGATTCATTATGCAGATTGGAGATACAGCTGAAACTAAACATAGCTTAGGACAACTCCATAGGGTTAACTATTGTTTTTATTAATGCAATCCTATTTTATAATAGCTGGGCCAAGATCAGATAATATAGAGGAATGGAAGTTAAGACCGGTAGAATGCGACCTTCTTGGTTTTCCTTGACCACTCAGTGGTTTCTGATATATCAACCATGGCATGCATGCATGCATGCATGCATGCATGCACTGTATGTATGTATGTATGTATGTATCTATCTATCTATCTATCTATCTATCTATCTATCTATCTATCTATCTATCTATCTATCTATCTATCTATCTATCTATCTATCTATCTATCTATCTATCTATCTATGGATGTATCAGAGGTGGTAGTCAGCCAGTTCTGACAGGTTCTGAAGAACCAGTACCGGAAATTTTGAGTAGTTCGGAGAACCAGCAAATAGGCTGGTCCTGCCCCTGCTGCCTCCCAGCTGATCTTCTTCTGTTGCCCTGAACAGGAGAATGGAGCTGGAAAGCAGGTTAGTTGGAGGGGGGGGGGGGAATGGGGATTTTGCAGTATGCTTTCCCTGCCACACCCACCAAGCCACACCCACCAAGCCACACCGTGCCCACAGAAGTGGTAGTAAAATATTTCGAATCCCACCACTGATATGTATGTATATATGTATGTATGTATTTCTATCAAATTATGAATATAATTCATTAACTTAATAAATCTTTATTTTTTTTATTTTTACAAAAAACTCAAAGTGGAGGAATACATCCAACACAACTTCCTCTTCCTATTTTCCCTACAACAGCCCTGAGAGATGAGTTGGACTGAGAAACTGACTGACTCAAGATCACCCAGCTGGCTTTCATTGTTAAGGCTGGACTTGAACTCCCAGTTTTCTGGTTTCTCGTCTGTGCCTGCACCACTAGACCAAACTAGTACCCTTCTGGATTGTTTCCAAGAGACTGGAATAGGGGCAGTGATTTGCAGTAGTTCTTTTTCTTGAATGGGTAGCTCTCATTAGTGTGGATGAGAGGAGCAGAGCCCCTACTTTTTGCAATGCTTCAAGATCTCTTTTTCTTCACCTCTTTTCAATATTTGCACGGATTCACTGGGGCATGTCATCTGTTGGCATAGCAATTTATAGTTCTTATTCCTGCCCTTCATATTTTATACAGCAAAGCTTTTGCCCAAAACTGAGGCTGTTCGCTGTTTCCAAATAAATAAAGCTTTTAAAGGCAAGAACAAAGCTTGTGATTCTTCTCCTGGCTTATAAAGGATATATCAACCCGTGATTTCTATTTGTTCAATCACTAGTAGAAGGAATCACATTTCTCGCTTAGCATTAAATGTGATTTTATAGACTTTATTCTAGCATCTGTAGGATCAATCGTTTCATTCCAAATGTGAATCTCACTAGGCTCGAGCATGTACATATTAACCCTATCTAAATTTAATATCAAAATTTAATATCAAAAATACTTTTGATAATATTTATGTTTAAGAATCTTTTTAAAAACAATCTCTTACCCTGTTAATTATTGTCTGAAAAGTAAATTACGCAAACAAATTACCATGAAGCAAAGCTCCAAGAGATCAAAGGAAAGATACAAGGACAATACTATAGTAAGTTTGAAAATTCTCTAATCTACTACACTTTGTTTACTGTCTAATCTCTGTTACAGACAAGAGCCAGTTTGGTATAATGATTAGAATGCTGAATTAGAAATCAGATGGTGAGTTCCAATCCCACCTTAAGACATGAAAGCTGGCTGGGTAATTTTGGGCAGGGCAAAAGGTCTCAGAAGAGAGATGGAAGACTGTACTTTCAGACTAGCAATATTCTGTCAATGTACTTTAATTTAAAAAAAAAAATTAGCTTGTCTGGTTCTGATTTCTATCTGATTTACCCTGTGAGGTTGGACACGCTTTTATGCTCCATCAGCAAGAGAAAGAAAGAAAGAAAGAAAGAAAGAAAGAAAGAAAGAAAGAAGAAAGAAAGAAGAAAGAAAGAGGAAGGAAGGAAGGAAGGAAGGAAGGAAGGAAGGAAGGAAGGAAGGAAGGAAGGGAGGGAGGGAGGGAGGGAGAAAGGCTCCTGTATTAGTAAAAAACTGTAGGAAACTTTCATTTTTTATTTTTTGCTAGTAAACATTGAAGGAAGAACCAGCTGTTGATATGAAATACACAATGCTATTTTTGCAGTCCTTGGTGTGAATGTAGATCCAGCCTTGAAAATAGAGAAGGGGTGAGCAAATCATTAAAAGGAGGGGGGAGAATAAAAGATTATTCTGTAACTGAAACAGAAACCCCATCTTGATTTTGTTAAGCATAAGATGAGGCAGAGAGAAACCCTGACAGCCTTTCAAGATTCTGCTGCCCTTTCTTATATTAGAAGGCAATCCTGAAATCCCTGCTGTGACTGTTTCTTGACTATGCCCACAGTATAGCAAAGAGCTAACCCTTGGGAAATAATAGCAGAAAAGCTGGAAAAGGGAGGGAAAAAAACTTTATCTTGTCTAAGATCAACCTCTCCGACAAGGCAGAGAACTGCTTAACAATATTCTATGGAAACTCAAGAAAAGGATCATGATTGTCCTCAATCCTTATGAGGTCTGCTGGGGTCTCATGGGTAGAAGCTGAACAGTGTCATTTTCAGTCAATCCCTTGGAACAAAACTGGACAAGCAGCTTCAGCCCGTTCTTGGTACCTATCACTTGGCATTATGTCTCAGCATCCTCTGCTAACTGACAGGGACTGCCTTGCTGCTGCCCATCACTTGTCCCCCAGCAACTCACACAAATGCTGGGATGCAGCAACAATAATGTTGCCTCTTCTTCCTTCCTTCCTGTTTTGCTGCTGCTCTTAGTGCTTCATTGGAGGAATCAGTCAAAGCCTCTGTGGAAACCCCTTGTAGCTGTGGAAAACCAGAGCACGTCACACCATTTTAAGAGAAAAAGAGATGAAATGAGTTGATGATCCCCTTCTCATCATGGCCTCCAACCATACTGGGCCAGTTTTGTCCAGTATCCATTCTTCTTTTTAGGGAAGGTTGTTGAGAAGTGGTAGTGCAGGAATGTCAAACTCAAGACCCAGGGGCTGGTTCTGGACCATGGGTGCTTAGATCTGGACCGCAGGGCTGCCTTAGAAAGAGCAAAGGACTGGTCCACTGTGTCTCTGCCAGCAAAATGAGGATGGGAGGGTTGCATGTGGCTTTGGGCTCTGTTAGCCCTTTGAGATAATCCACACAAGGAACACTACCAGGAGTATCAGCACCATCCTTATTTAAGATTACATTAAACAGAATCTTATAAGACAAATTTCTTTCTTTCTCTTTTCTTAGTTTCTGAAAACTCTAGGGAGGGTCCTTTCTGAAATGCTTCTCATACTTTACCCCCTTGATGGCGAACCTATGGCACATGTGCCACAGGTAGCACGTGGAGTCCTCTCTGCCAGCACGCGTGCTGTTGCCCCATCTTATCTACACCGCACATGCGTGTGCACCTCTGCCAGCCGATTTTCAGGTCTCTGCTTGGAGCACGCAGGAGGTGCACGTGTATGGTCACACATGCATGTGGGGGGTGCAGGGGATGTGGTGCAGTGCCCCCCCATAGCCCATTTTTGGTCCCAGGAGGCTTCAGGGAGGCCTGCTAGGCCCAGAAGGTGCTGTGGAGGGTCCTGTACATGTGCGGGGAGGGCTGCACAGGGGTGGGTCATGTGTGTATGCACAGGGGGAAGGAGTGTGGAGGGGTCATGCACGCATGCGCAGGGGAGCAGGGCGCATTGCATTATGGGTGAGGGCATGCACTTAAAGTTAAGGTGGAAGCCAATAGATCCTTTGAACAACTTCATGTTATCCATCAGGTGTGTCTCTTCCTGGACTGGGAAGCTCTACTCTTAAGTCATTCATGCCTAGGTCACCTCCTGAATGGATTAGTGTAATCATTCTACATGGGGCTGCCCATGAAGAGCATACAGAAGCTGCAATTGATGCAAAATTTGGAGGTGCAAGTTGTTATGCACATTCCTCAATCAGAGCATGTTATATCTCTGGTCTGCCAGTTGCACTGGTCACCAGTTTTTTTTTCTGGGTTCAAAGTGCTGATAATGACCTATAAAACCCTCTGCACCACGGGGACAGGTTATTTGAGGGACCCCCTCCCCCATCGTTACATTTACCTGTCCCATCAGGCCTAGGAGAAGAGGCGTGTTACAGATCGAATCGATTAAGGAGCATCATCAGACAAGACCCAACAGGACACCTTTTTTTTCCGTGGTACTTGCCTTTTGGAACCCCATTCTTATGGAGATTAGCTTGGCCATGCTCCTTCTTGCCCTTCAGAAAGCTCTGAAGACATGATCTTGCCATCATGCCTGGGGATCCATTTGTGGTGTGCAGCCTGCTAGATTACTGCATTGATTGAGATACATGACTTATATTGTCTTGCTGATTATCTTTTACAGTTTTAATTTAGTTTTTAATGGTTTAATCTGTCCCGTGTTTTATATATGGCGTTGACTGTTTTTGTTACTGTTTTAATTATAGGAGCTGCCCCAGGGCCTCAAATGTGAGATGGGCAGCTATATAGATTGAATGACTGAATAAACAAATGAGTCCATCAAATGAGCCAGTCTACTAAATAGATGGAGCCAAGTTCTCCATTAGATTGGTAGAGAGGAGAGATAGAGCCAAGGACTGGTTTTTAACAGTTTTCAAAAATTTCAAGCCAAAGGTATAACAATCTCTCAGTCTCTTGGAAGATATGGAACCGTGATGGCAAATCTATGGCTCTCTGCAGGCATGCCAGTTGTCGCCCCAGCCCAGCTCCACCGTGTATACGTGTGACCTCCCGCCAGCCAGCTCAGGTCTCTGCTGTGCATGTGTGGGGGTGCCCCCCCATAGGGGGTATTTGCATCACATTTTAGGGCCTCCCCCGTGTCCCATTTTGGGCCTGGAAGGCCTCTACACCAACCTGGAAGCCAAAACTGGGCAAGACAGGGCAGGGCACATATGTAGGGGGTGGGGAAGCGCAGTGGGGTCACGCACGCATGTGCAGGGAGGCAGGGCATGCAGTGGGGTCATACATACATTGCATTATGGGTGTGAGTGTGCGCGTGCTTTCGGCACATGATGACAAAAAGGTTAGCCATCTCTGATATAGAACATAAAGAGATAAATATCCCCATGAATTCGACAGATCCTCACTGCAACATCTGGCAGCCTGTTAAGCGTTTTAATAGCAAGCAAGCTTCCCCATTGCCTTGGCTGGAAACCTCAGCTTTTGCCATCGCACTCCATTCTACTTGTCTATTTAAATGGTGATGTGTGAAGATCTACCAGGAGATTGATAGACCTTTCTCCTGGCAGAATGTCATCTCTCTCCCCCACCCTACCCTGCCAAAAAATGAGTAAATATTGCACCAATGTAAAATTGTTAGCCAAATTGTTATAACCTCCAAGCCACGTATCCAATCTCACTCAAAGCTGAGTCAAAAGGGCAATACTTTTACAGCAGGGGTGTCAAACACAAGGTCCGGGAGCTGGAGCTGGCCTGCGAGGTGTTTAGATCTGGCCTGCAGGGCTGCCCTGGAAACAGCAAAGGACCAGTCTGTGGTGCCTCTGCCAATGAAAACGGAGCATGTGAGGGCTATGGGTGGCTCTCCCAAGCTCTGTTTTCATTGGCAGAGAGTTGCAGGAGGCCATTGCAGCCAAAAACATAGCTCAGGAGCCTCTTTTTGCTGGCAGAGTGCTCAGGCCGCCATAGGCGACCCCCAACATGTGACATTGAGTTGGCCATGCCCACCCTTGCTACGCCCACCCGAGTCCCCCAAGGTTAAACATATCCCTGATGTGACCCTCAATGAAATCGAGTTTGACACTCCTGCTTTGCAGTGTCCAGTGACTACATGGCCAAAGCAGACATACAGAATCAATAGGACTTTGCAGTTCCCAGACCCTGAGTGTGATAATGTCAGGTTCATCACTGAGGTGCCCCAGATTGTTCAGAGGTCAAACTCTGTGTTGGGAGAAGAAGGAAAATACCCCTTCCACTCCAGAACAACTACTCTGCCTCAAAAGCAGGCTGAAGATAATATGGATATAATATCAGCCCTGATGGGGCAGGAGAGAACAAGGAGCCCTGGTGGCAGACTGGTTAAAGTGCAGTATTGCAGGCTAATTCTGCCCACAACCTAGAGTTCGATCTTGATGAGGTTCAACGTTGATTCAGTTTTCCATCATTCTGGTGCCAGTAAATTGAGGACTCAGATTGATGGGGGCAATAGGTTGACCTTGTAGACTGCCCAAAGAATGCTGTAAAGCACTATGGGATAGTCTATAACTGCTATTGCTATTATTATCAGGAGAACATGTCTCCATAAGCAATTAATGGAGCATCTAAAACATGAAAATGAGCCCACAATTTCCTCTGAATAGTTAATACTCAGTTAATACTCGTTTTAGTTTGCACAGGCCGAGGCTCAATCTTTCTTCCTATCCACCATCTCAGTAAAAGAAATTGTTAAATGTTAATATTACCAGGACAATTATGGTTCACTGCACACCCTCTTATCCCAGGAGATTCATATAGGTGTTAAAATAATATTATGTTTCCCAGAACAGTGAAAGATTCCAGATATGTAGTACCTATATACAGTGATGGGACTTGAATAACTTAACAACCCGTCCTCTGGCTGGGTAGGCGTGGCCGGTTGGTCATGTGACTGCATGGGTGATGTCATTCATCACACCAAACCTTGCCTCCTGGCCACTCACCTCAAAGGCAGAGGTAGGATTCAGCTGCTTGGGGCTAATCTCATCCATGGTTGGCCACGCCGCTGCCTGTTTTTTGGCTGTTTTTCAGGCTGTTTTTGGGATGTTTTCAGGCTCTTTTTGGGCTGTTTTCAAGCTGTTTTTGGCCCAAAAAACAGCCATTTTGGTGGGGTGTTTTGGAAGCATTTTTCAGTCCATTTTTGGGTTGTTTTCAGGTCATTTTTGCCCCATTCCCACACCATTTTTGGCCCGTAAAATGGCCTAAAAGAGCCCAAAAAATGGCCCAGAAAACAGACCAAAAATGAGCAGGGGTGGGGCCAGCCAGGGGTAGGATTTGCCAGTTTGCCGAACAGTGCAGAATCTTAAATACCAGTTCGCCCAAACCGGTGTGAACCAGCAGCCGCCCACTTTTGCCTATATATTTGAAACAAATTCATTGTCTTTTCCCCAATTATATCCTTATTCATTGCCTATACAGGTAGACCACCTTATGATCATTCATTTAATGACAGTTGGAGGTTACAATGGCAATGAAAAAAGTGACTTATGACAGTTTTTTACACATACGACAACTGTAGCATCCCCATGGTCATATGATCAAAACTTGGGAACTTGGCAACTGGCATGTATTTATGACAGTTGTGCTGTCCCGAGGTCATGTGATTACCTTATAATCTTCCCATATGGCTTCCAACAAGCAAAGTCAATGGGGGAAGCCAGATTCATTGAATGACTGCATTATTCTAACAATTGCAGTCGTTTGCTTAACAACTGTGGCAAAAAAATGTTGTGAAATGGGGCAAAACTCACTTAACAATTGTCTTATTTAGCAATGCAAATTTTAGGACCAACTGTGGTTATAAGTCAAGGATTATCTGTACTAACCTCTTGAGCCAGAAAAAATGGCCTGTGATAAGCCAGGCTGGAGTGGAATGACTAGACTGGACTGACTGGGCTGGACTAGATTAAGCTAAACTAAGCTGAGCTAAATTAAGCTAAACTAATAAAGCTAAAGTATGCTAAACTATATTTCTACAAGAATTCTCCCAACACCCTCAGGATAAAATAAAATCCATCTGCAACATATTCCCACCAAGGAATGTAAAATAAAGGAAATAAAATAATGGAATATTTTATACAGCAAATCATGGGGCGACCAATTTGGAAGAGTGCATTTTAATTGAAGAAAGCTTTGCAGCTCTGTCAGGTTAGGGTGCCACTGTGATTCTGGCAGATGCCTTAGAGGTACAGATGGTAAAGATCTTTGAGCACCTGGCATCTGCACAGGATGACCTTGAAAACAAAGAAGTATTCACCAGCATCGCTACTGCAAAGAAAGCAGTGAAATGTTTTCCTCCCCGTGCATTCCAATCATAGCTCCTGCTGTTACATTGCCTCCAACAACCAGTAAATCATTATCAGTTCTTTTTCCAGACTGTGCCATAGCCACAGTTGCTGACACACAAAATTGTGAATTAAGAATCCTGCTGCTCTATTACAACTGGTTAATTAAACAATGATAAGGAAATATTTTATTGTTCCAATAAAATGATCCAGCTATATTATACATCAGCTTCACTGAGCCCAATGCTTAACCTTAGCAGTTAAGAATTAAACTCTCTCTTAATAAGCCAAGACTAAGTAATGACTTTGTAGTTAAGGCTGAGGAAGAAAACAATTAACATTATCAAGGAATAATGTATACTTAGTTAAATGGTATTTAGAATAAAGATAATACTATGAATCTCTTGGGATCTTGGAAAGCTAAATAGAAGAAGGTGATGATCAGAAGTGGTATTCAGCAGGTTCTGAACAGTTCTGGAGAACCGGTAGCAGAAATTTTGAGTAGTTCGGAGAACCGGTAAATACCACTTCTGAGTGGCCCCGCCCCTATCTATCCTCTACCTCCTGAGTCCCAGTTGATTGGGAGGGAATGGGGATTTTGCAGTAACCTTTCCCTGGAATGGGGCGGGAATGGAGGTTTTACAGTATCCTTCCCCTGCCACGCCCACCAAGCCACACCCACAGAACCGGTAGTAAAAAAAATTGAATCCCACCACTGGCGATGATGGCAAATCTTGTTCATATTATTCCCTACCAATGATGCTGACATATCCCCGAAGTCACCAAGAATGAAACTCAACTTGAAGGCTCAACTTTACATCCCTCTAATTTTTGCACACATAGGGTCCTTTGTTTATTTGAAGTTGTGGAATATTTTACCCACAGGCAGAAAGTTCAGCTTGATGACAGAAAAACTTTCACATTCACCTTGGAGAGAGTACTTTTGTGTACTCAGACCTTGTCCCAGTAAAGAAGCAATCTAAAGTGAAGGGGAGGGGGAGATAAAGAATGAAGACATCCAACTTAATTTGAAAAATGGAAGCTCAGAAATGATTCTGAATCTGAGCTAAGTCAGACCTTCTGATTGTACCCAAACAATGCCTAGCTTGAAAACTCTGCATTAATTTGTAATTATTTACCAATCCACGATCAGCTTTGTAGCTGAGTAACAAAGATCTTTTGGGGAAAAAACAGGACAGCTACCTGACTGAAATGGTACAGGGGGTTGGACTAGAAGACCTCCAAGGTCCCTTCCAAGCTCTATTCTGATTGAAATAGTATGGATCTGAAGAATCTCCTTCTTCTATAAAGGTCTGCTTAATCTTTGGGTCCTATGCTTTTGCTTCCACTCCAAAGACTGCTGACCACTCAATGAGGATTTTGAGAAGGATGCCCTCTGTTGTGTGAAATTAATTTATTCAGTCTCCATATCAAGATTAGTGCCTAATAAGAAGTAATTATTTATTTGTTTGTTCAAATCTTTCACCAGTCATACTATCAGCCGCTGCTATTTTATAGTTTAAAAAAAACAGATTTTATTGTGTTTTGTTATATGAAATATTGTGTATTTTTAATAAGCAATTTTGGATTTTTTAAAATGAAATGAATGAGAGCATGCACACCTTTAAACAAACAGAATTGCCGCATTATCTGTTAACTCTGAATTATAGTAATGCTATACAATGATAAGGGCATTTTTTACTAACTTTGATGTGATAAACCTTACCAAGGGATTCTGGTTTTGAGAATGAAATTCAAAAAATAGATAATCAAAAAGACATTCCCATAATTATAACTCTAGTCTATAAATACTGAAAATTGCTCATTTCCTTCAACCATTTCTATGGGGGAAAGGCCAGTTTCAAAAGATATCATTTTGAAACTAAAATCCCATTTAATCAGTTAACCAAAAAAACATCCCTTTTTTTAAAGTAATACAAATTCTAGATGTGGTATTCCTGGGCTTAAATAGTACAAATGAATAAGTAGGTAAATGTCAACCTCAGGTGTTCTGAAACTCATTTAAGAATGTTTGAAAATGTTCCTTAAATGTATTAATCTTAAAAGTCAAATAACCATTATAGTCTATTTATGCAAATTCATCTAACCTTTGTTGACCATATTCCTTTAGAACACTCTGAAAAGCTTACTGTATTTTTTGGATTACAATATGCACCTAAATTTAGAAGAGGGAAAAAAAAGGTATTTGGCCTCTGCACACCCTTTTGGGGGGGCTTTTTTCATCCCTTTTCCAGCCTTTTTTCTATCCATTTTCTAGGGTTTTTTGGCCCGTTTTTAAGGCTTTTTTCAGCCTGTTTTTGAGGGATTTTCAACCTGCTTTGGGGGGGGGGTTTCAGCCCATTTTTGAGGCTTTTTGAGCTATTTTTGAGGCTTTTTGGCCAGTTTTTGAGGCTTTTGGGGGGGCATTTTTGAGGCCTTTTTTGACCCATTTTCGAGGCTTTTTTCAGGCCATTTTCCAAAAAAATGGACCGAAAAAGCCTCAAAAACGTCCCCCAAAAAGGCTTGAAAGCAGGTCGTACAGAGGCCAAAAAACGGCTGGCAGGTGGGCAGGGCTTTGGCGATGTTCGGTGTATAAGACACACAGACATTTTCACCCCCTTTTGGGAGACAAAAAGGTGTGTCTTATAGTCCGAAAATATGGTAATTTGGGCAACTAAGCTATGCTGGTGCCGTTCTAGAAGAGTTATATGAAGAACAATTAATTTTAAAAAAAGATTGATTTTGATGTGATTCACAATTTTTCCAGGAAAAAAGCTAGGAAAGCCCCTTTGTTTGGCAGAATATAAATGCATATTACATCAACTATAATAGCTGTTACAAGCTTGTAATCAATTTAGTATTAAATTCATTGCTTATGTATATTGTTTCATTATTGTTTATATACTAATGTGTATTATTGTCCTCTTTTTAATATATTTGCAAGTATGTTTGAATGTAATTAATAAATGTACAATTATGACATTATTGATTTATATTTCCATGTGTAGGTGAGGGGGGCCATATTAGTCTTGTTCTAGCACTTAATCCTCTCAGTGGTCCTGAAAATAGGCTTGAATAAAAAAGCAATTGAACTAGTAAACTTCTTTCACTGGTCTTAAATATCCTTTGATTGTGTGCCATCAAGTCATTTTTTATTTCTAATGAACACATAAATAGATTTTCTCTGTGATGATCTACCCTTAACTTGGTTTTTCAAGTCTTCCAATAGTAAATATATTTTACAGTATAGAAAGAAGAGTTTAAATATTGCCTGGAGCTCATGGAGAAAGGGTAGTTCTTTGACAATTCTAGATAAGGTTTCCAAGAGAGAGATATGTAGCAAAATTATTGAGTGAATTTCTGCTGAGAGTATGAATCTTTGAGGTTGAGAAACTTATTTCACTAAACAATGATTTAATAGTGTTGTTGTTAGTTGCGAAGTCGTGTTCAACCTATCGCGACCCTATGGACAATGTTCCTATCCAGGCCTTCCTGTCCTCTACCATCTCCCAGAGTCCATTTAAATTCACACCTACTGCTTCAGTGACTCCATCTAGCCATCTCATTCTCTGTCTTCTTCTTTTGCCCTCAATCTTTCCCAGCATTAGGCTCTTCTCCACTGAGTCCTTCCTTCTCATTTGTGTTTCATCTTCAGGATCTCACCTTCTAAAGAGCAGTCAGGGTTGATCCCCTCTAGGACTGAGTGGTTTGATCACCTTGCAGTACAAGGGACTTGCAGCACCACAGTTCAAAGGCCTCAATTCTTTGGCACTCAGCTTTTCTTATGGTCTTATGGTCTTTATTATGATTTAATAGTAGCACTCACCAAAACTTAACAGAAGAAACCCCTTTTGCTGGAACTTGAAACTCCTGGCTTTCTACAGCTCTCATTCATGCATTCATTTCAATCAATCAATTTTTATTACAGACCAGCATTACAAGTAAAAATATTAAAAACAATAATAGTAACAAAAAGTAGAAGATAGACAGAATAATGTATTGTGATTGGTGGTGGATTGTCAGTAGGCAGTTAGTCTGTCTAATTTTGTGAACATCATAACAAAATTTGGACACATTCATATAAACTACTTTGTACTGATCTAATAACAGTAGTTGCACATTAAACAGATCAGTATTTCCCAGATATTTTATTAGGTGAGGTGTTATATATTGAGTCCATAAGTTCTTATAGAAGTCGCAGTATAGCAGGATCAGAGGTGGTATTCCGCCAGTTTGCCCCGGTTCAGGCGAACCGGAAGTGGTGGCAGCGGGATGCTCTGTCCACCTGCCCAGACGTCATCACAGATGCTCCGTGCATGCGTAGAAGTGCTGTGCATGAGCGAAGTGAGCGCATGCTGTGCACATGCACAAACCTGGTTGCAAACCGGGAGCGAAGGTAAGAGGATTTCATGCTTGAGCAGGATATGAGCTATAGCTTCAATGGGCCCTTGTCCACATGACCCTTGGACCCTTGACAAATATCGTAAACACATAGCAGTTGTCAAGTGTCCGAATTTTGACCCAGTGAACATCAGGATATGCAATGATCGTGTGAAAAATGGTCATGTCACTTTTTTCCCCACGGTTGTTGTAACTTTGAACAATCACTAAATGAATGATTGTAAATCAAGGATGTAAATTGTAAATTGTAATCACAATTTTAAAAATCGGATGGGTTGCCACAATCCAAAGTAAAAGAGGCCACTGTAAAATAGTCGGGCCATATAAGGGGTCAGTGAGTTTCATCTGAGCTTATAAACCTCCATCTTTGATGTCAGTCTAAGCAACTAGGCCCTTGATTACAGACTAACTCCTTCTCTGGAGTTATACACTACAGTCTTTTTCTGCTGACTTGTTTGGCAAAGCATTTATCTGATACTCAGGGCCTGCCTTTTTCCATCTAATGAAAAACCACTCAGGTTTCAGTGCCACATTGCTTCCATAAGGGCTGAAAATGTTGTTTATGTGGCCCTAGCTATTCAAATCCCCATGCCCCCGTCAATGTTCCCTCTAAGCTGCGTGGCTGTGCGGCTGCGCAGGTAACAAGAAAACACCGAGCAGAAGTTTGAAGCTGCAGCGCAGTGTTTTTTTAATGTCTTTAAATGTGACTGAAAATATCCCCCCTCCCTCTCTTCTCTTTCTGCACCGAACTCTCTCTTCCATCTGGTGATTGGTGAAATCAAGGAAGACTCTGTCCGGAGACCGATGACACTGCAGAAGGGAAAATTCCCATTGGTCTTCTGGGGCTTCGTTGGTTCCTGGGAAAACGGCAGCCACGCGAGCGATTGTGGGTGCACCTCGGTACACCCACGTTACACCTATCCTCCACGAGCTGCACTGGCTGCCTATTGGACTCCGGACGCGCTTCAAGGTGCTAGTTGTTACTTTTAAAGCCCTACATGGTATTGGACCTGGGTACTTGAGAGACCGCCTTCTGCCAATTACCTCCCTACGACCAATTAGATCCCACAGATTAGGCCTCCTCCGGATTCCATCAACTAGTCAGTGTTGACTGTCGACCCCCCGGGGGAGGGCCTTCTCTGTGGCTGCTCTGGCCCTCTGGAACAATCTCCTTGTGGAGATTCGGACCCTCACCACCCTTCAGGCTTTCCGCAAAGCCGTTAAAACCTGGCTGTTCCGGCAGGCCTGGGGCTGATGAGTTCCCAGCCCCACTCGAATTGTTGCGGCTGTTGATGAGTTTTTAAATTGTTTTCTGTATTTGTTTTGTCTTCTTTGTTTTTTGTACTCCCCTTTTTCCCTATTTGGTTTGTTAGCCGCCCTGAGTCCCCTTGGGGAATAGGGCGGCATACAAGTTTAATCAAATCAAATCAAATTTCCTTTTCTTTTTCCTTTCCTTCTTTTCCATTTCCTTTCCTTTCCCTCCCCTTCCCTTCCTTCCTTCCTGGGGGTCTGAGGGAGAGGGAGGGGACCCTTTTCCTCTTTGCCTCCCTCCCCAACGTCTGCTCTGATGGCAATTATGGCTAAAAATAATTCAGGTGCTCAGGAATGAAAATGTGCTGCTCAAACACTATACTTTTCCGCACACACTGAAAAAAAAAAAGAGGGAACATTGGCCCCGTGCCTCCAAATAATTTGCTAAAACCTGAAGGTTTACGGTCAACAAAATAGTATTTATTTGCCCGGAAATTAGTGATGTTTTTGAATAACTACCGGTAGCCGGAGACAGTCTGTAGATAACGGCATCTTTTCTACATTTTTTTTGCCTTCTTGGCAAAGGCTTTAGTCAGCTGAATGGTTTTAGAGAAGATGAATGAAGACTTCAGCAATCAGCATGTACACATTTGGCTTCCCCTCATCCGCCTCTGCTCCGAAGTGCAATAAATAGCTTAAAGTAAAGGTAAAGGTTCTCCTCGCACATACAGTATGTGCTAGTCGTTCCTGACTCTAGGGGGCGGTACTCATCTCTGTTTCAAAGACAAAGACCCAGCGCTGTCCACGCTTTCTCCGTGGTCATGTGGCTGGCATGACTAAACACCGAAGGCACACGGAACACTGTTACCTTTTCACCAAGGTGGTCCTTATTTTCCTACTTGCATTTTTACATGTTTTCGAACTGCTAGGTTGGCAGAAGCTGGGACAAGTAATGGGAGCTCACTCTTTTAGGCAGCGCTGGGGATTTGAACCGCCAAACTGCCAACCTTTCTGATCAATAAGCTCAGCATCTTAGCCACTGAGCCACCAAGTCCCTCTAAATAGTTTACCAAATAAATAGCTTACCAAAAGACAAATCAAACATTACATAGGTATAGATTATGGCACAAAGGCAAAAAAAGGTTCAGATAATCATTGACTTGCAACCATTTGTTTAGTGACCATTCGAATGACACTGAAACAAGGGACTTATGATGAGTTTACACACTTATGACAGTTGCAACATCTCCAGGGTCATGTGATCACCATTTGTAACCTTCCCAGCTGATTTCTGACAAGCAAAATGAATGGGGAAAGCCATATTGCTTAAAGCCTTTGTGATTCACTTAAGAACTGCTGTGATTCACTTAAGAACTGCTGTGATTCACTTAACAACTGTGACAAACAGGTCCTTAAATGGGACACAACTCACTTAACAACTGCCTTGCTTAGCAACGGAAATTTTGGCTTCAATTGTGATCGTAAGTCGAGGACTTACTGTACCCTGTGAATTTAATCCTCTGATAACCAGATGCTCCATTAATCTAATGCTCTGATACCCAGATGCTGCTGTAGAGGGTCCATTTGGGCAACCCTCTGCTTGTTAGGTGCCAGCAGAATTGTGGCAAGACACAAACAGAAAAGAAATGAAAGTCAAAAAGTCTTCAAGACGGATGGGGTTTTTTTCCAAGGAGGAGATTAAATTTAATGGAAAATTGAGAGAAGACATTGATGAAAGAAAGGGGAGAAAGAGATGAGAAGGTGAAATGAGATGAGATGAGAAGCAAAGCAAAGCGAGAAGGTGCCTGCACAGCAGAAATTTGGCCAGAAAGGCAAGGAAGTTGAGAGAGGAGAGGGGATTTTTTTAAAATAAAAGGAGCAAGATAGGGGTGGGTTCTAGCCGGCGTTATTGCTGATTTGCTCATTTGTGCACGAGCTTTGCACATGCACGCATGGATAATTCAATGGAAATTGTTCTGCGCATGCGCAGAACTCCAAAAAAAGATGGCGGCGGCGGCAACCAGGGAACTGGTTTGGGGTGTGGCCAGCCTGGGTCACTGCCGGTTCTGCGACCCAGGCCGGCATACCACTACTGGTTTGGCCGAACCGGTCCAAACCTGTAGGAACCCACATCTGGAGCAAAGAGAAAAAAGCACTTTAGGAGTTAAATGGAGGTTTTACCAGCAATAGGGACCAGACCATTTGTGCTCTGCAAGGATTTTTTCTCTGCAGTGGCAGAGAAAAGCATCAACCAAGCAAGGTATGTAAGAGGAATGATAGCTTTAATGTTTACTTGTATGCTGAGAATAAACTTCCATGTTATTGTTGGGGGGGGAGTAGAGGCCACAGCCACCAGAACAGTGAGAGAATGAGCAGAGCTCAAGTGAGGGAGGGACCTGGTGAGGCAGCACATATGAAGGAGGAGACATGGAGATATTTAACCAGAGAGAGGACTTTGGGTGGTTCAGTCAGGAAGAGGCAACCAGCCAGGTTAATTCGTCATGTTACTTTAAGACAGCAAGTTTTCAAAGAGAGTCAAGCTTCATTTCATCCAATGCAGGGGTGGGAAACTACGGCCCCTTTATGACCTGTGGACTTCCCAGAATTCCTAAGCCATCCTGACTCAGGAATTCTAGGAGTTGAAGTCCACACATCATAAAGGGGCCATATTTCCCCACCCCTGCTCTACTGGGAGGTACTCAACTTACAGTCATTCATTTAGTGACTTTTCAAAGTTACAATGGCACTGGAAAAAGTGACATATAACTGGTTTTTACAATTATGACCATTGCAGTGGCTCCATGATGACATGATCAAATCTGACTACCTGGTAACTGGCATGTATTTATGACAATTGCACTGTCTTGGGATCACATGATCCCCATTTGTAACCTTCTTAGGCACCATTTTGGTGGACAACTTAATGGGAGGAGAGCCCCCAATTGGGTGGATCCTGGCAATGGTGATGTCGCTGGTTGATTCTTTCACCATGGGAATGCCTCATGCTTCCAGCATGGAAGTAGTGTATAGTATGATGTTTATACACCTTATGTAGAACAGATTTTGGAGCTCCCCAGGGATGGGGTGAAAAATAAGTTCTCTTGCGTCCTCACCATGGATGGAGACATTCTGATGGTGCCAATTTTGTAAATCATAAAAATATATAGGATCTCAGAAGAATTTAGCTCAATTCCTCAACTTGACAATCCCAAGTTTAAATGGGACGGGCTATATATGTGAATGAATGTCATTAATATTAAGGGCTACTAATACTGTACTAATACTACATAATACTGTAAACGAATGGACCGAATAATAGATTTGGACAAAGGCATGAAGACTGAATAGTTCTGCCCATGAAGTCACCAAATGTTGACCTTAATTCAGAGCATCTCTTTTTACATGCAAGTTGACATCATAATTGCAATGTACGAATTCCTGCTCAAAAAGGGCACCTAATTAGTGGTTGAGTTCACACACTATGTTTATGTCACAAATGTAATTTGGCTGTGAGTGATATGTGAACCAGGACCCATGGTTTGTTCCAAAACATATGATTAAAACAAGTAAATATCATGCCTTAAACCTATTTTTCCCTATATGTTGTTTTTAATACAATATTGACTTCATCAAGAGAGATGGAATTTTGCCACAAGCAGAGACCATTTAAAAGAATGAAATAAACAAACAGAAAACCCCTAAACAGGTTTATTTTTAAAACAATAGCCAAGCTAAAATAGGCATCAGTTCTGGGGTTCCAGCAAGATCACTCCCAAAGTAAGAAACAAGATTTTATATTAAATTTGAACTCAAACATGTCTCCTAATTCTGAATACATTAGGACTCTGGATCAAAATCCAGATTCATTCATGCTTCCAGTTTGTCCAATGTGGGAAGTTATCATCCAGCCCTCTCCCAGAAAAATGAAATATCCTAGGAAATATTGAAAAGGCAGAATATTTCTCTGGATATGAAAAGAAAGAAACATGTTTTAAAAGACAAGAGTAGTTGCCTGTAGCTTCCTGCCCATCCCCACTGTTGATGGGCCATTAAGAAGGCCAGGCTAGTCCCTTTTACATGGTAAAAACTTCTCCACTGCAGCCCCAGGGGGGATGGGAGTAAAGGCATGATAATATTGGCCCTTTACTCAACTGACCACATGGCATCTGAGAACTCAACTAAACCTGGATTCAAAACGCAGCCTAGAGAGTTGCCCCTGCATGGCCCCATGGGAGTCTGACAACCAATCAGAATACATTTCTTACACAGGAACAGGAAACAGAGAGATGGGACTGAACAGGTTATAAAAAGCCTAGCAAGCCCCTCCCTCGGCCCTTCTCTTCTTCTCCACCAACATTGAAGCATGTGATCACCTTTTCTGTTCAGGGCTCAAGCCATGTGGCCCTGTCCACCATTAAAACCATCTTTCCAAGCAGCCTCCATTTCTCCAGTGTCTTTTTCCCCACTTGGAGCTGAACCCAGAAGGACATTTCTTTCATCAGAAAATTACTGTACATGATAAGAATCAATTTGATAATAGCTAACTTGAACTTTTAAAGCAACGATTATCAGTTACTTCTTCCTCATTCTGTCTGCCAAAGATATCTCTGCTTTATTTATTTAATTTTTGAAAGGAACGACTATATCAGAAGTGGTATTCAGCAGGTTCTGACCAGTTCTGGAGAACTGGTAACAGACATTTTGAGCAGTTTGGAGAACCGGTAAATACTACCTCTGATTAGCCCCGCCTCCATCTATTCTCTGCCTCCCGATTCCCAGCTGATCGGGAGGAAATGGGGATTTTGCAGTAACCTTCACCTGGAGTGGGTGGGAATGGCGATTTTATAGTATTCTATGGGAGAAAAGGAGCTAAATCATATGGAGCAAAGAATATGGGACATTGCTTATAGATCAGATTTTGCCAGTTATCTACCTTAAGTAAGCTGCAAAAAGAGAAAGGGATGCTTAGGAGGAAATATTCTGTTCCATGACTAGAATCAACCCTCACTCATTTTCTTCCATCCTGCATGGAGTTAAAGCAAAGCTGGACTTACAAGTGCTCTAGCAGGAATGTTCAGAGACTCAGCAATTGTTTGATTTTCCCAATAACTTCTTTTCAGCCTTTGGGAAGACGAAGAGGGGGTAGGTAATACAGGGATTAGAGGAAGGGGGAGGGAAGTCTTCAAAGCCCCATAGTTTCCATGAGTCAGCCAGGCAAACTGCAATAAATCTACAGGCTTAACAAAAGTTGTCCGTCTCCATACTACAGTGGTTCGCAACCTTGGCAACTTTAAGACTTGTGGACTTCAACTCCCAGAATTCTCCAGCCAGCAGAGCTCCCTTCTGGGAGTTGAAGTCCACAAGTCTTAAAGTTGCCAAGGTTGGGAACCACTGCCATACTAGATACTTGAAGCAGAGTTCTTTCAGGTATTACCAATCACCTTTGTAAGAGCAGTTTTCTTAATATCAATCAAACTACCACGGTTGTTTCTTCACGGTGGAAGAACAAATGGCCTAAAAAGAATGCAAGCAATATTGCTGCAATTCAATAGCCAAACTATTTCCAGACAAACAATCCCAAGATTAATAGGAGAGAATATTTGTGGCCAAGGGCTGAACTGTGGGGTCCTTGATGCTCTCTGATCTTGTTTTCTTGTAGATGTTTTATTACCAAACTAGGTAACATCACCAGTGCTGGAAGGAGTGATGTTTGTTCTTTGGTTATATACAAGTGAGGTGGGCTGAGCTGAGAGGAACCGACTGGCCCAAAGTCACATAGCTCATTTACATGGCTAATGTGGGACTAGAACTCACAGTCTCCGGCTTTCTAGCCAAGGGGGCCTTCACTGCTGGACTAATGTGGCCTTGGCAGACAGACACTTATAGAAAATCTTCCTGTTAGATAGGATGAGACAGGACTCATTGCTTCAGTGACCACAAACAGCTCTTTATTCAATAACTATGTACAGATCCAGCGCTGGCCTGGCCTGTCTGACCACTAGCCCTTTTATAGGGAGCTGTCAGACGGCTCAGCCAATTGCCTTTGAGTATTTTCCTGCTGGAATGGAGGATCTTGGTGGAGCCTATTGCTCCAGTCTCAATATGTAACACTTCCCATGCCTGCATGTAAAATGGCAGATATTTTAAGGTCTTACAGCGGTGGAAAATTCCTACTCCTAATCAGCTTTTCTATTTCTCCTGCAGATAGGAAATTGAGGCTAGCTAGAGAAATGTGTTGGCTGTCAGAAAAGAAACCTGTAAAACCTTCACCCTGTCTAGGAATTACATGCATGCATGCATACATACATATAGTCATAATTTAGGGCCATCCTTTGCAGTGTCATTCGGAAGGCCTCTCTCATCTTTCCTTGCCCTCAGCCATTCTGAATTGTACTTCCAAGACATTGGAAGGACATCAATTTTACAGAAGGCTGAATTGGGCTGAAGGGAATGGGACATCCTGAGGTGCTTAACTGAAGGGGGAGAGGGCATTTGTTGAGCTGATTAATTATTATAATTCATTAAATGCAACTTTTTTTTAATCCCTTTAAACATTCAACACTTAACTGCAGTAATGTCTTTTCTTTTAACCTAAATACCGATACCTGTGAGAACAATGCCAACTTGAAGATTGTGATGTTAACTTTAATGGCTCTATGACAATTCCTCACAGCCAACTCGCCATGGCCAATCTGCTGTGGCCAATTCACTGCATGACAACTCGACACAGCCAATTTACTGTGGGAAAAACTCGCTAGGGCAGTGATGGGCAACCTTTTTGGCGTGGTGTGTCAAAAATCGGCAAAAAATCGAGCATAACTCGCGTTGTGTGTCACTTCGACAAAAACATAATTTTGCGCAATTTATAGTTTAAACTACAAAAATGTATAATTGCAATATATAATTGTATTTAATAAACCAAAAACAAATTATTTAACATACCTGCTTAGTAACTTCTTTGTTAAGCACTTTTGCATGCTGAGCTATGGAGTGAGCAATGCTCAAACTTGCAGAGTTTAAATTTGTAGAGCCTTTCATAAATTTAAGGATGGAGTTAGATTGGCTCTTATAAAGGTGTAGCTTCCTGGAAATGTATTCCCTCCTTTCATCCTCACTTTTTTCCAAGAGCTGGGAATGATTAGTTTCAAAATGTCTATTTATATTCCACGTTCTGCTTACTACCGTTTCAGTACATAGAACGCAAAATGATCTGCCATTTTTTTCTATAATGCCATACATCTCGTACCATGTCTCTTGAAAGGGTCGGCCATTGCCACTACCACTCCCTTTACTTAACCTTTGTTTTTTATTTTTTGGGTGCTCCATCAGTGGGCCAGTGACAGCAGATAGAATTATAGATAGCCAATTAGGGGTTAACTAGCCTAACAAGCTAACACAACCTCCCACTCACTTATCTCAGTTATTGTGGGCAATTACAAGTCCATGGCACCCCAATAGTTGCTGCTAATGGCGCTCACAGTTCCCGTTGGCACTCCGCTGTTCCCTGCTGTGGTGCGGTCGTAACCGACAGTCCCAGGAGTAGACTCTCTGTGCCGGCCTGACTGGAGAGAGGCGCGCACTGTTCCCGCGCTCCTCTCCTGCGGGTCCTCCCTCGCCTCGCTGATGACGTGTGTGCGCACGGCACGCACGCCTTACCAGCAGCCCCTGCGCTCAGAAAGGGGCGGCGGCGATACAGTAAGTGAGTGTGGGCGGGGGAGATCACACGTCCCGCCACCCCCGTTCCTCCAGCACAGATTCTTTCATCCTCGGCGGCCGTGCAGGAGCCGAGGATGAATCGCATGAAATCCTGTGCGTGTCACCCCAAATGGCTACGCGTGTCAGCACTGACACGCGTGTCATAGGTTCGCCATCACTGCGCTAGGGGAATAGAATCATTAAAGAGAGGATGCAAAAGGAGGGACCAGAATGGCACGTGTATTGCAAAAGTTAAAACATTTTTTTATTTTAAATAATTAAATAGAATTGTTACATTGTCCCGCAACAAGTTATCCTGCAGCGAGTTGGCCCAGCAAGTTGGCTATGGCAAGTTGTCCCATTCTGAACTTGAATTATACGGTGCTATGATCTGGCAAAGCTCTCCAACCACATCTGAACTCCACATTTCTTTTATACTCAGGATAGAGATGAAGGAGGTGGAGTAGTTGCTTGGGAATCAGACATGTTCAGCTAATGGTCTGATAATGGCATTTCACCCTTATTACAAAGCACAAATGCCAAGTGAACAACAATGCATTTCATATCTTAAAAGCTTCTTTCCTTTTCCCCTTCCTTCCTTCCTTCCTTCCTTCCTTCCTTCACCCTTCCTTCCCTCCCTCCCTCCCTCCCTCCTTTCTTTTCTTTTTTCTTTCTTTTCTTTTTCTTTTCTTTTCTTATAGCCACCCATATCAATAAAAGACTCTGGGTGGCTTATAATTCAAAAATGTACAACAATAAAACATTTTAAAACAATACTAGCAATAAAAATTACTACTACTCATTACTGCCCTAGGATAAAAGGGCAGGATTACTCCCTTGTCAATATCGAAATACTGTCTAATGTCTGGATTAGATGCACTTTGCCTTTCTAATACAAATCTGAGTCCCATTATTCCATATTTTTGTCTCTGTTTGTGTTTTGTCTAATGCATGATTGCTTTTAAACACATAGTTCTAAGAAAGACTCAAACCTATATTTAGAAAAAAAACGGATTTGGAGACTAATCCTTAATAAAATTACATGCATAATTTCAATAAAAAATATTACTATACTCCCATATTATTTAGAGCTAGTATAATAAATCTTGATTAATCCACAAACTGTCACGTCAAAATATCCCTCCAATTCATTTACTAATGAGAAAAGCAATCCTAATTAGTACTGCATTCTAAAATCTCTCACCATTTTAGCGAACACTAAAGATTTTTACTTCGATGTTGGCTGACAGTTCAACTAAAGCAAATATATAACTTTATCATAGAAGAAGTAATTAACTAAAATATAATTGGGCCTCTTTAAGATATCTATACATTATTCCAACAAATTCAAGAAACTAAAGGGAATATAGGCATTCCTCAATTTACAATCACAACTAAGCCGAAAACCTCCATTGCTAAGCAAGGCAGTTTTTAAATGAATTTTGTCCCATTTTATGACCTTTCTTCTCAGATTTGTTAAGTCAATCATTGCAGTTGTTAAGTTAATAACATGGTTGTTAAGTGAATCTGGCTTCCCCATTGATCTTGTTTGTCAGAAGGTCACAAAAGGAGATTGCAGGATCCTAGAACACTGCAACTATCATAAATACATGCAGTCGACAAGTGTCTGAATTTTGATCACGTGACCACAGGGATGCCACAACGGTCATAAGTCGCTTTTTTCAGTCACATCAAACAGTCACTAAAGAAATGGTTGTAAGTTGAGGACCACCTCTATGTATTATTGGCATGGTGACACAAAATTTACACATATCACATATATGATTCAACAGGCAAGACTGCCTTGGTATTTATATAGCTAATTATATGTGCGATGCAAGAGTTTCACATCTTATGCTTGGTTGCCTATTTGTATTTTAGTTTTTTTCCCCTGGTATTGATCTGGACTTAAAGTTCCAAAAATTCTCTAATCAGCATTGCTGTCATTGAGAATAATGGAAGCTAAAGCCCATTCATCTGGAGAGCACCCAAGTGGGAAAACCTTTTTTGAAATGTGATTTCTTTGGTGGTACTTTTCCTATAATGCTGTTACACTTAGACTTAATTCACACAAAGACTGCTAATGATGACTCGGAATAGCTCCACTAATCACTCTCTGAGTATATCACCTCATAATTTTAATTATTTTATTATTTATTTGTTAAATTTATTTGCCACCCATCTCACTGTTGATGTGAGTCAGTTGTCAAGCATATGAATATGGGGATGCTGCAATAGTCAGAATCAGTGGCGGGATTCAAAAAAAATTACTACCGTTTCTGTGGGCGTGGTTTGGGGGTGTACCATGGCTTGGTGGGCATGGCTTAGTGGGCGTGGCAGGAGAAGGATACTGTACAATCTCCATTCCAGGAGTGAAATCCAGCAGGTTCTGACAGGTTCTGGAGAACCGGTAGCGGAAATTTTGAGTAGTTCAGAGAACCAGCAAATACCACCTCTGGCTGGCCCCAGAGTGGGGTGTGAATGGGGATTTTGCAGTATCCTTCCCCTGGAATAGCATGGGAATGGAGATTATGCAGTATCCTTCCCCTGCCATGCCCACCAAGCCACGCCCACCAAGCTACACCATGCCCATCAAGCCATGCCCACAGAACCGGTAGTACAAAAATTTGAATTTCACCACTGCTCCTTTCCCACCCCACTCCAGGAGAAGATTACTGCAAAATCCCCATTCCCTCCCCATCAGCTGGGACTTGGGAGGCAGAGAATAGATGGGGGCGGGACCAGTCAGATGTGGTATTTACCAGTTCTCTGAACTACTCAAAATTTCCACTACCGGTTCTCCAGAACTGGTCAGAACCTGCTGAATACCACCTCTAGTCATAATTATGAAAAACATACATAAGTCATTTTTTCTAAGTGCAGCTGTAACTTCAAACAATCAGTAAAGGAACTGTTTAAGTCGAGGACTACCTGTAATATGTTCCCTATTAACCTGCTTCGATTTGAGATTTCCAGGGCTGCATTAAAATTGGCCACCTGGGTTGGTTATAAAGCACATGGGACTAGGATGCTGCCTTGCTCCTCAGAATCTCCCCAATTACAGATGGCAGCACTCGTGCGAGACAGAATACATTTTCACTGTCATGTTTGTTAATGGGTGACTATGAATAGTGCTACGTGGATAAACTGAGAATTAAAGTTCAATTCACTTTTCTTTGGCTGTATACCTTGTTACTTGTTTATGTCCTAACCCTTTTATCAGTGGTATGTCTATACAACTTCCTTTTACTCATGGTAGAATTAAAAACTGTTTATTAATAGCTTTTAGTGGAAGCTGTTTTGCAGGAGGGAAATATGAGTTGGTAGGAAGACAAAGCTACCCAGCCATTACAATTTTTCCTTCTTCCTGCATATAAATTCCCCTCCTCCTAAAAGCTGTGAAGATGGCCTGATAGCCCTGCTTTACAAGCAGGAGCATTTTTTCCAACAGCTGCAGCCAGGATTGTAGGTCGGAGCAGAGGAGGTGATGAGTGAGAAATGGCTCATTTGAGTCCAGGGTCAGGGCAGTGGGGCAGAGCAAGAGTTCAATGCAGGCTGCTTACACCAGCGACAAAAATGGAGCTGGATGGTTTTTGCTGATTCAAACCAACCAGAAAGATTAAGATGGGGATTGCTGATAGATGAAATCTACTAGAGAACTCCAAGCATTAAGTATAAGTAGACCTTGACTTACGACCACGGTTGGGCCCCAAATTTCTGTTGCTAAGAAAGGCAGTTGTTAGGTGACTTTGACCCCATTTTACAATCTAACTTGCCACAGATGTTAAGTGAATCTCTGAAGTTGTTAAGTTAGAAACATGGTTATTAAGTAAACCTGGCTTCCCTATTGACTTTGTCAAATAGGGATAGGGATAGAACTAGAGATAGGGATGGAGAGAGACAGCTATTCTCATTCTCTGTCTCTCTTTCTGTCTCTCTCTCCCCCCCCCCCCTGCACTCTTATTACACTCTCTCCTACCTGGTTCAAACAACAGCAACAGTTACAGAGTGAGCCTCCCCTCTTAATCCAATATTTTAGCTACTACAGCAGGTTGATTCTATTCTGTGCTTTTCCCCGAAAGAAATATATGAGATGGCTGAAACTCAGCTTCTCTTGCACAGTATGCCTGTAAGTTAGATTCCCCAAAACAGTAGGTGGAAAAAAAATGGACTTTTGTCTGTTCTGCTTTTGAATACAGACAACCAAGTAGGTAATTATCACATTATATTCTTTTATCTCGTTTTCGTCTAATCTCAGTGTTTACCATTCTCAGCGTCTCAAAACTAGGGGGCATATAGAAATGCCAATTTCAGCATAAAAATCCATAATGAAATGGATATGGCCCCTGAAATATATAAGATGAAATAAAGTAGACTTTAAATCACCATAAGGATCTTGGTTCCCCCCCCCCCTTGATGGAGTATAGTTTAATCTGTATGGGTGCAGAAATATTATAGCTAAAGCTGAGGCATGAATTAATCAAACAAGAGAGAGATCTGAATCTGAAAACTGCAGTGCTGACGTGTATGATGTCAAAAGAAAGTCAATTCGCAGATAAGGCTCTCCCCAAAAAAATAGAGTGTAAAATACATTAAAACATATTTTGAATGAAACATTTCTTTGGTGAACCTGTGGCACACATGCCAGAAGTGGCACGCAGAGCCCTCTCTATGGGCATGTGCGCTGTCACCAGCGGCTCTTCTGGTTTCCGGGCTGTGCATGCATGCTGGCCCTTGTCTTCAAGCGCCCTGGAGTGCTGGAAACCCTAAGACCAGATGGGGTTCTGGTTTGGGCACTTGGTGCCGAAAAGGTTCACCATCAGTCTTAGAACGCAGTAAAGATAGTTGCCACACACCTTAGCATCGCTACAATGGATTTCTTAATGGGTAAATAGCAGAAGTTAAAAGAGCAGTTGAGTTCAATGCAGTGTCTTCCTCTATTAAAATTAAGTACAGATAGTCCTTGACTTACAACAGTTCATTTAGTGACAATGGCACTGAAAAAAGTGACTTAAGATTGTTTTTCACATTTGCAACCATTGGGGAAGACAAATTCACTGGATTACCAATTTAACAATTGTAATGATTTGCTTAACAACTGTGGCAAGAAAGGTCATAAAATGGGGCAAAACTCACTTAACATATGTTTCACTTAGCAACAGAAATGTTGGGCTCAATTTTGGCCATAAACTTACTTATAATCTTCATAGCAGCTTTCAAGGCAGAATACCAGATGGCGATAGGGCTATAGATTTCTCCAAGGGCAAGCATTAGTTGTGTACCCTTTGTGTGCAGATATTGTACAACATGGGAAGATATGAAAATTGCAGCAGCCTTTGCAATAATCAAGAGTCTCACCACCTTCCATTTCTGCAGGGCTTAAATTTAACTTTCGTGCAAAGGTGACTTTAATAATTTGTGGGTTGTGTAATAGTTACAGACACCCAGCAAAAGAGAATTTTAGAGTATTTCTTGCTGGCAGCTTGTCATCAACATAAAACACGTTTGAAATAAAAAATAAGCAGATCAAAAGGGAGAAAAAAGTTTGCAGCATCTAAAAATATCATGGAACATTGCCAATATATCATGCAAGAATAACAAAAAAATATGCCAATGTCACATGAATTCCTTTTGGAGTATTTGTAACTGGCAAACAAAAATATCAATGAGTCCTTCTCTCTGAGGGATATGAAAGGTTAAGGAGTGGGGGGATAGATTTTTTTAAAATCCTTTTGAAAAGCCCATCTACCTCTACTTCCTTGAATTAAAGAGGAAGTTTGATTGATCCCCAACCTAAATAATTTGCAGAACTATTAACACTTCCAGAGGTGGTATTCAGCAGGTTCTGACCAGTTCTGGAGAACCAGTACCGGAAATTTTGAGTAGTTCAGAGAACCGGTAAATACACTTCTGACTGGCCCTGCCCCAATCTATTCTCTGCCTCCTGAGTCCCAGCTGATGGGGAGGGAATGGGGATTTCACAGTATCCTTCCCCTATGAGTTGGGAAGGAATGCAGATTTTACAGTATCCTTCCCCTGAAACGCCTACCAAGCCACACCATGCCCACCAAGCCATGCCCACAGAACCGGTAGTAAAATATTTTGAATCCTACCACTGATCACTTCCCAAGGTCAATTGGAAATAGATTACAAAGGTTGCCATTTTTATAACAAGACCAAGCTGAGAAGTTCTGACCCAAATGATTATAGCTAGAAAGTGATGGAAGAGAGTCAATCTGATGGGCCAGTTAAAGCACAGTATAAGACTAAGAATGGGAAAACTGAAGAGTTAAGTCCGTTCTCCAACATAGAATGTCACCAAGTACAGGTAGTCTTCAACTTACAACCATTCATTTAGTGACCCTTTGAAGTTACAACTGCACTGAAAAAAGTGGTGTAACTGTTTTTCACACTTATGACCATTGCAGCATCCCTGTGATCACCTGATCAAAATTTGGACGCTTGTCAATTGGCATGTATTTATGATGGTTGCATTGTCCGGGGGGGTCATGTGATCACCTTTTGCAGCCTTCTGACAAGCAAAGTCAATGGGGAAATCAAATTCACGTAACGGTGTTACTAACGTAACAGGTGCAGTGATTCACTTAACAACTGTGACAGGAAAGGTTATAAAAAGGGGCAAAACTCATTAAAACAACTGACTTGCTTAGCAATTGAAATTTTGGGTTCAACTGTGGTCATAAGTCGAAGATTACCTGTAAATTATCATAGTTAGCCAAACTGCAACACCACCAGTAGTCAGTTGAAGCCGATTAAGCTTTGGATCAAGCTTCTCATTTCTTTCACGAGTTCATACCACCCAGCTCATGAGAGCTGCAGTCACCAGTAATCTATTAATGCATTTAACCAGTACAACATTAATACAAAAGTGTTCTTTATGAGGAATTATATTTAAATTAGCTGGATACCTCTGCTCCACAAACTATGCTTGATAAATCGACACTTACAGCTTGAAAATTAATGAGTAGTTACCATTGGCCTCTCCTTTCCCCTTCTCTGCCTCAGGCTTGCCCCATAGAGGCCTTTCCTATCTTATCCCCTTCTCTCCCTCAGCCTAACTCCTTAGCATCAGAGTGTTTTTCAGGTGGGGAGGTGTTCTGACCCCCCTCTTCCCTCGTTCACAAATGACAGTCAGACAGAACTTCAAAGGAAATATCTTTATCAGTCCTGGCTCAAGCTGGCTGCGAGCCCAAAATAAATGTAGATAAAAGTCTCTGGCAAAAAATTACACAGCAAATGCAAAAACAAAAAGCTCTTACAGCAAACCAGGTTTACAGAAAGCAAATCACTTATCCAAGTGCCTCTTTGAATCAGGTTTACAGAAAGCAAATCACTTATCCAAGTGCCTCTCACCAACAACAAACCACGACCGATGAACGACGTTGACTTCTGCCACTAAGGCGTGGCACCATCCGTCTTTTATCTGCAGAAGACGACCCTAACGAGGAACAGCTGCTCATTATTCCTGCATCCTGAAACAACTCACAGCAAGCTGCTGCTGAGTCACAACAGGAGGAATGTTTAAACTCCCAGCCCGCAGGCAGGATGAGTCACGCACTGGTCAAGTCCACGCCCAAGTGGCAATTGGAACAGAATTCTTTTCAAGTGAGGAGGGTGAGTAGAACGTCTAACTCCTTAGCATCAGAGCATGTTAATAATAATATAAGAAACACTAATGATCTGATGGTGATTTAGAAAAATCCTTTCTTGGCGAGCCCCTAGAAGCTAAGAGGAACATACCAAGAGCCACATTTCAAGTTTGTAGGCTTTACGGTTTATATTGCCAAAAGTATTCGCTCACAACTGAGTCTGATTATGTGGATGGGTGAGTGAATACTTTTGGCAATATAGTGTATATATATATAGATTCAGCATCTAAGATTCAGAACTCCCGATAAGTTCTTTTTTCAGCTTTTTTATGAAATTCAATCATTTGATCAATTCAATTCTGCTATACTAGGCATTGCATCTGTTTCAATAACTGAATATTTTCTTCTATGTTCCTTTTCACCTCAATTATGTTTAGTTTGCATGTTTCATTGTGATGCTTCATCCATAACACAGGTCTGCAAAAAAAATTATTCCTCGTAATCTTTATGTTTTTGGGTGCCCTGAACCCAAAAATGACCTCCATTTTGTCATAGGCCATCATGTTTCCTGACAATTTAGGTAACTATGTTAAATAAGGCAATACCTCAAAATAAATGGAAATAGACTTATAAAATTAAAGTGTTATTACAATATTTTCATGAAAATCCTTTTTTGAACTGAAATGAGCTCACCTACACACACTAAACTCCATTCTTCTTTCTTGTGAGGCTCCTCTTGGTGCATTTACGCTTGTGATTAGCATCTGGACTGTCTCTCTGAAGCATCCAACAGTAGTCTGCCATCATTGTAATGCTCCATTTTCCCTGGTATCTCCTTTCCATCTCTTTAATGTCTTGGTGGAATCATTCACCTTGTTCCTCACTCACAGCTCCCAAATTTTCAGGAAAGTAGTCAAGGTGGGATTGGAGGAAATGCACTTTCAAACTCATCAGGCAACCTAAAGCTTGAAATGCTTTCAGCATTCTTCCGACAATCTTTTTGTAGTGATGATCTTTGTTATTGCCTAAAAATTTCTGTACGACTTCTTTAAATGCAACCCACCCTTCTTTCTGAGGATCCGTCATGGTATTGACAAACTCTTGATCAACTATAAGCCTTCTAATATATAGTCCGACGAACACACCTGCCTTCAATTTTGCCTCCAACAGGCATGGAAACTTGGTGACCAAGTATTTGAAGCATTTTCCATCTCTTGAAAGTGATTTTACAAATTGCTTCATCAATCCCAATTTTATGTGGAGAGGTGGTAGAAGAACTTTATGGGAAGTACCAAAGTTTCTCGGAGGACATTTTTTTAACCGACTGTTAGCACCCTCGGCTGCCAATTCTTCTTGGTCCAGTGATTTTGTCAGTTTCGACTGTCCCATAGACAAAGAAAACAAGGGTATTTGGTATACCCAGCTTGTTGCCCGAGCAGCATGCACAAGACCTTCAAATCCCCACACACTTGCCAACCATGGTCTTCATATTTAAGTTTACGAAGAACCAATTCCAAATTCTCATAGATTTCCTTCAAGTGTACGGAATAACCTACAGGTATGGAAGCGTAAAAACCATTGTGGAGTAAAACTGCTTTGAGACTTCTTTTTGAAGAATCTATAAAAAGACGCCATTGCTCTGAATCATATTGGATTTTAAATTGACCCATCAGACTTTCGACATCGATGCAATAAACCAACTTGTCTTCCTGGGTGAAGTAAGGAACAAACTCCTTTTCACGATGTCTGAACCATGAAGATGACACTCCTGGCAACAATAAATTCCTGCTTTTCAGCCTTGATCCGAGTAACTCAGCGGCATCTTTGGGAAGATTCAAATCTCTTACCAAATCATTCATCTCCTCCTGAGAAAACAATTTTGGTCTTGTATCATCTTCAAAGTCAGAACTTGATTCGTCATCTGGTTCAGGTATGACGTCACCTTCATCGGAGCTAGGTATCTCTTCCAAGGTAGCAGGAGGCTTGGGTACTGGTATTTCTGTGCCATGGGGGATGGGATGAATTGCTGAGTGAAGATTGGGGTATGAAATGGAATGCTTCCATTTGAAATTAAACCCTTTCACATCGCATGAACAAAAGTAACAGTCATCACTATGGTTCTTTTGCTCTCGCCATACCATAAGAATCCCATAACAGAAATATTTTTTCTTACCCTTGAACCAGTTTCGGAGGTCCTCAACACACCATTTGCACACTTTATGAGGCGCCCAAACTTTATCTTGATCTCCAATTTTTAGTCCAAAGTATGCAAAGTATACTTTTTTCACAAAGTCTGTAATGTTCTACTGTTGCTTCAACACTGTATATTCACCACAGATGAAACAGAAACTGTCTGGCGAATTAATACACTTTCACAGAGCCATAACATAATGGTTGAAGAATGATGAGCTAACATGAATTGAGATGAAAAAGTGTGAACAGCCTAGAACCAAGAACCTGATGATGATTCGTGCACAAGTGTGGCATGCAGGAGAGAACAGCTCTGTGTCTGTACATGAGATGTCACAGTGCTAGCCACGCCCCCTGCACTGACCGGAGATGCGGCTATCTGCCCTGTGTCTCCCTCCCACTGGATTCTTCAGGAAAGATTAACCCCTTCTACCATTAGAAGCACAGACTTAAAACTTGCTTAGCTTATGTATATATTGCTGACCATCAGATTTACAGTGCTATATTTTTTTACCTAACGTGGACAAACCCTTTAAGGTTTTTTTGGGCATTTTATATCTTAAATACACTCATGTGAATTAATTAATAGTAATTTGGACTTTAAATTTGGTTAAAAACCCATAATACAAAAAAATACCAAATTTTTTTTAAAAATGATAAATTTGAAGACAATTTTGCATGTTGTGGCAAATCATGACATCTAGGAGTTTTTTCAATATTTTATTTGTTTTCAGCACACCCAAATACATGGAAATTAGATGAAAATAACTAAACAGCTTTTTAGTCGCAGACCTGTGTAATGAATTGTTTTTCTCAGTTCTTAACAGCTGCCATGAAGATTCTTTTATCGTTTTCTGAAAGCGAGAGGTAAAATTATTTTTGTAAGCAATCATGAAATTAAGACAGCATTGTGTAACTTAGTTGAAGTCTGGGTAATTGTGTTAAGAGGAAACCCTGCCTAGATGCTGCGAACTGGAACCAAAACCAGGAACAATTAAATCTTCAGAGAAAATTTATTTCAGACCCTTTTCCAATCCTAAATGCTAATTATGCCAAGGGGACTTTGTCTATAGTAAACAAGCATTAATAGTTATCAGGAAGCAGTCTAATGCTTTCAACCTAGAGTATTTTTGTATTAAAGAGGCTATTATGTGAATCAGAGGTGGTATTCAGCAGGTTCTGACCAGTTCTGGAGAACCGGTAGCGGAAATTTTGAGTAGTTCAGAGAACCGGTAAATACCACATCTGACTGGCCCTGCCCCCATCTATCCTCTGCCTCCTGAATGCCAGCTGATCGGGAGGGAATGGGGATTTTACAGTATCCTTCCCCTGCCATGCCCACCAAGCCACGCCCACTAAACCATGCCATGCCCACCAAGCCACACCAACAGAACCAGTAGCAAACATTTTTGAACACCAGCACTGTTGGGAATTCCTATTTGAAATACCAGTGAGTGACAGATTTTGCTCAGAATGCACTACAGGCAGTTCTCAATTCATGACCAAAACTGAGCCTAAAATTTCTGTTGCTAAGTGAGACAATTATTAAGTGAGCTCCCCCCCCCCCCATGTTATGTGTTTTCTTGCTACAATTGTTAGGTGAAGGTCGCAAAAGTTATCACATGACCCTAGGACACTACAACTATCATAAATATGAACCAGTTGCCAAGCATCTGAATTTTGATCATATGACCATGGGGATGCTGCAACGACTGTAAGTGTGAAAAATAGTCAAAAGTCACTTTTTTCAATGCTGCTGTAAGTTCACCAAATGAACTGTTGTAAATCAAGGACTATCTGTATTTAAGTAAAGCAGTAGAAACCAAGTAATGAGAGCCTTAAAGGTAAAGGTTCCCCTTGCACATATGTGCTAGTCCTTCCTGACTCTAGGTGGCAGTATTCATTTCCGTTTCAAAGCCGAAGAGCCAGCACTGTCTGAAGACATCTCTGTTGTCATGTGGCCGGCATGACTCAATGCCCAAGACCCATGGAACACTGGGACAAAGGTGGTTCCTGTTTTTCTACTTGCATTTTTACATGCTTTCGAACTGCTAGGTTGGCAGAAGTAACAGGAGCTCACTCCGTTACGTGGTGCTAGGGATTTGAACTGTCGAACTGCTGACCTTTCTGATCGACAAGCTCGCGTCTTAGCCACTGAGCCACCGCATCCCTGACAATGAGATCCTTAATCAATATATAAACAGCAATTTAACAAAGTCAGATGTTCCACATTACATTATATTTCTTCCGATCTGGGAAGAAATTTTACCAGAAGTTTTATCATAAAGCAAGTACAGCAACCTAAATCTGAGCTTTTGACATTTTATCCCAATCTGACTCAGGTCACATGGGGATTACAGCAAATACACATCAAGTCCAGCTTGATGATTTAAAGGTTAGATACTCATAGCCATTTAAAAAAAAAAAAAAAAGGAAAGCAATTTAGTAACCAAGGATCCAAGGGAAACTACTGCTTGTTGCTATAAGCCTAGTCACATAATGTACTCGTGCATTTATCACTGCTTATAGTACAACATGGGAAAGACTCCAAACATTAACGAGAAGGTGACAACAGTTCCTGAGAGGGAAATAAAGAACCCAGGAGGAACCTATTTAAATACATTTCCCAGTATTTGATGAAGAATCAAGTACAGTTGCTGACAGCTTCATTTTTCAACTCATAGCATGGGCACAATTCAAAACCACAGGTCTTCCAGAGTAGATAATTTATATTTGCATAAAGGATTAGCGGTTTCGTTCTTGATATGATTGTAAAGACTCCAAGCTGGGTTTGATATCTAAGCAAAATTTGAAGGACATGGTCAGCTACTGAACTTTACCTCCTTGTGCAAGCAACCAAGATGGCAAGCTGATTGCCAAGAGCTTTCTGGAATAGAAAGAAGGCAACCTGTGGTCATCTAGCATCCCTCTATCATGCTAGGTATAGGTACTGAGAACTGAAATTCTACAACCTGGAGGTAAGATGGCTGGTCTATAAAACAAACATCTCAAGATCTAGTTCTAGAAGCAGGGATGAGAGCAGGACTCACATGTCTCCATGAGTGGGAACGGCATATCTATACTATTTGTGAATATAGTAAAATCTTACCTTGCATCATCTGCACAATCATAAACACAATCCTTCGAGGTTACTTGTAAAAAGGTGGACCCTAAAATCCATGACCTTTTGTTCCTGAGTCACATTTTGAGCCCCCAAAGTTCATTAAACGTTCATTCATATACGACACAAAATTTTGATTTGACGACAAGTAAGCCCAAATCTGAATTGAGCGTTTCTGTGCTTCCTTCATTCGCTTTAAGCAAACCCGTTTTGTATTTTTCCCAAAGGGAAAAATCATTTGCGCAAGGCAAGGAAAGCATGAACCACCATTTGCAAATTCAGACATTATTACCCAGGGTCAGGAAAGTACAATGTTTTTCCACATCTGTGCAAAGAAGTAAAGGATAATTGGCTTTTTACTTCTACGGAAATATATTAGTCTATGTGAGTATGTTCCTTTGAATCAAATGTTGACTCCTGGTGACTATCTGAACAAGTCTCTGCAGTTTTCCCTGCAGGCAAGATTTTTCAGAAGTGGTTTGCTCCTGCCTTATTCCTAGAGCTGAAAGAAAATAGATGACCCTGGCTTCATGTCCCAGGCAGGATTAGAGCTCAATCTTCTGGTTTTTAGCCCATTGCCTTAACCATTATATCTCAGAAGTGGTATTCTACTGGTTCAAACCAGTTCACCCGAAACGGTAGCGGAAATTGTGGGTGGCCCTGCCCACCTGCCCGGCCTCTATGGCATCCCATTTAGGGCCTTTTTTCACAAAAGTGCATGCGCGCACAGCTGAGCGCATGTGCCCGTGCTCACATTTGCTAATTGGTAGGGAAGGTAAATTAATACCACCCCTGATCAAACTGGTCCTCTGTATTGAACATTTAGAGTACATTTTAAGTCAGGCTTGTAAACAGCCATTTGTCTCATTTGATTGTGACAAGCGCCAAGCAACCAGGCTGTAAAAGTTTTGAAATGGAAAGGGAGGAAGAGGTAGTGTTAAAATTTAACTACCGAGAAATTAAAGAGGAACATTAACAACATAGGTTTAGAAGCATTCATTTTTAAGAAATAGCAACTTCTGCTGAATCCTTGGCCAAACTCTCCTAACCACCAGAATGGTGGTTTCTAAAGGAAGAGCTTGGAGGAAAAAAAACCCATGAAGCTACTGGAGGAAAAGTTCATGCAACATCCAGGCAGCCTCCCAGTATTAAAAATACAAAATAGATCACAGGCACTGAATTTTGACTGGCGCAAATAATATAGATAGGGACTAAGGTGAATGATATGACTGACATCTGCATTTGTATTTTCTCATGACACAAATTGTAAAGAATCGTGGCCTCACCAGAATATTTAATTTAGTTTTTCTGCAGCTGAAAAACTCATTCGACATCTTAGCAAGGAGCCAAAAATGTAGGGATGCAAGAATAAAACATTATTATAGGGGAAAAAATCCACCTATCTACCTATCCCTCTCTCTCCTTCCCCAAATCTACGAATATGATTCTTCCCACCGTAGCTACAGTATCTGCATTAAACAGAAAGGAAAAGAACAACGCTCTGTCTAGAGAAAATTCTATCCAAAACGCGCCCCCTTGTGGCGCATAGCATATTTTGGAAGAAAGAACGAGACCGAATATATATATATATATATTGGCAGCGTCAAAAAAGAATAAAGGCGAAAAAGAAACTTAAATGGTATTGACTGGTTTTCCATACAGAGTCCCTGCAATTGAAACTGTTCCCCGATTCAGATCACAGCCTTTCACGTATCACAGTCAAAATCCGAGAAGGCTAATAGAAAAGAGGGAAGCAAAAGAAAGACAACCTGAAGTTTAACGGTATAAAACAACCTCCAAACTTTTACGTCGGGTAAAGCGACTATTATCAGTTTGGTTAAAACTTTAGCTTGGTATGACACACACACACCCCGAAACCTGTTGCAATCTGCACATGAACAGCCCCTTGTATGTAGTTCTCCGTCGTCATGCTTGTTCGCCACCCGCTTCAATTTAGGCATCTCAGCGCAGCGCGCACATGTTTATGATACGCATTGCTTTTCAGTCGAACGATGTGGCTACTTTATCCCACGTCTTGGAAGCGGCAAGCAAACCCCCTTTAAAAAGAACGCAAGTTTAAATAATAGAAACGTCCCAGCATCCTTAGCTAAATAAACTTGGGAAATGAAAAGAACGGGTGGCGGGTGTGGGGAGAGAAAGACCGAATGTTTTCAATGTTAACTTAAGTGAGTTTTTTTAAAAACGTATTCTTCTTACATTCATTGCAGCCCACATCAGGGCCACCCAAGGTATGTGTGAGAGAAAGGTGCTTCTTTCCTTTCTTTCTTTCTTTCTTTCTTTCTTTCTTTCTTTCTTTCTTTCTTTCTTTCTTTCTTTCTTTCTTTCTTTCTTTTTCCCCTTAGCAAAGCTGGGTTCTCAATAGAGATTCTGATGCAACTGTGCCTGACAACCGTGCAGAACGAGGCTGCATTTGCAAGGAATAAAAAGAACTCCGTGGAAAAAGGATCGCCACTGGATCGCCGACGGTTCTCTACCCCACCCCCCCTCGTCCCCCACTCCTTAAGCGATCCCCTTCTCGGCCCGTATTAGGCAAGGCGCACTCACCTCCTCAACTGTCAAAGGCATACAGATCCGGTACTCCTTCATGAGCATATTCCGACACATGTAAGGCAAACCGGCAGTTCAGGAGAAAGGCGGACCGCGGGGACACCCCGATCCTGCAAAGAAGCAAAGCCGCCGCCGCCGGTCTACAGCGCTAACCCGGAGGTCGCCTCCCGCTTGGCAATTGGGGCCGTAGACGTCGTCGCTGCTGCTGCCGCCGCCGCCACCATCCAGCAGGCTGATCCAGCCCCCGGGGAGAAAGAGGGAGATAACACCCCGCGAGGCTCGGCTGCTCCGATCTTCCAGGTTGGCAGCTTCACACCGCGGGTCAGGCGCTGCTGCCTCTCACAACCTGCACACCCGCCGAAAGGAGGCTGGCGAGCCAAAGGCGGCGATCATACAAAGGCATCCGCCGGGACCGCTGCAACCAGAGGCATTTTCTTAGCCGCAGCAGCCCTCAAGACATGTTGCCCGAAGGCGAAGTCCGGGCGAAAGAGGCTTGGAGCGAGCAAAGTCCGGGAAGATCGGCCGCCGCCGCCGCCGAAGGTGATGCTTCCTTCCAAGACAAAAGGCGGTTTTCCGCCGTTTCCTTCCCCGGCGGGTAAACAAGCGCCCTCCGCCTTCTCCGGCCGGGCGTTGGGAAGGAAGGCAGGCAGGCAGGCAGGAAGGAAGGAGCGGCGTCTGCCCGGTCCGTGGATTGGGGCTGGCCTCGCCCCGGCGGAGAGAGAGTCCGCCGCTCCGGGTCGTGGCTGATCGCGCCGAGGAGGTTCTGCCGCAGCAGCAGGAGCGGCGGCGGCAAAGCTTAGGAAGGGTGTGAGAGCGTGGCTGACATCAGCAGCCCCGGCAGGAAGGAGGGCCTCATCCGGCCAATGGGGACGAGGCAGAGCCAGGCAGGCGACCCTTTGAAACAGCAGAGCCAGCCTCGGCGGGGAAAGGACAGGACAGGAAAGCCGCTGGCACGCCAGGCAGCAGCGGCAGGAGGAGGAGGAGGAGGAGGGAATGCTTGGGGGAGGAAGGCGCGAAATCAGCTCACGGTTTTTTTTTCTTCAGAACGTCTGTGTGTCAGTGGTGAAATTCAATTTTTTTTATTACCGGTTCTGTGGGCGTGGCTTGGCGGGCATGGCAATTGAAGGATACTACAAAAGATCCCCATTCCCTCCCCACTCTGGGGACAGCCAGAGGTGGTATTTGCGGGTTCTCCAAACTACCCAAAATGTCCGCTGAGACCCTGCTG
Organism: Thamnophis sirtalis; assembly: GCF_051295495.1. Taxonomy (NCBI): domain Eukaryota; kingdom Metazoa; phylum Chordata; class Lepidosauria; order Squamata; family Natricidae; genus Thamnophis; species Thamnophis sirtalis. The sequence goes on along the minus strand of NW_028261383.1, from coordinate 140,765,695 downwards.
AGTTTCACCCCCAGGGTGTGTGCGTACGTGCGTGCGTCTGTGTGTGTGTGTGTGTGAGAGAGAGAGAGAGACAGACAGACAGACAGACACACGGTCTGAAGAGTAGTGGAGGGCAACTGGCAAGTTAGAAATCTCCGGGGTCCAGGAAAGGGGAGGAGGGGAGAAGCAACAAGGGTCTTTGAAAGGATGGACAAGCCATTTGTCTGAAATGGGATAGGGTCTCCTGCTTGAGCAGGGGGTTGGACTAGAAGACCTCCAAGGTCCCTTTCCGGCTCTTGTTATTCTATTCTGTTAATCAGACAGTGGGGGGGGGGAGACCCCATCCAGAGGTGGACGAGGTGAAATCTAGGCAAGCGGAGACACCTGATTTTCATCAGCATAGAGAAAGGAAGGTAGCCTTGGTGGGTGGGGAGACCCTGAGACTCTTATTAGGGCCTTTTCTAGGGACTTCATTCCCTAGGAACAAGAGGAAGAAAAGCAAGGGGGGGGGGAACGTATGTTTGTATGTATGTGTGTATAGGGGGAGGTGTAGGTATTGTGTGTATACACAGGCAGCTGAGCTTTGATTCCTGCAAAACCCCATCTGTGCTGAGTTGGAGCACATTCAGCAGGGCCCTGACTACACATTCCATCTGGTTTCCTTCCCTTGACAGATCTTATTGTGCAAAGCCCTGCGGGCTGAGCTCAGAAACACTAACGGTGTTTTTGCTGAGCATGTGATCTTAGCCGTACATCCTCCACAAGGGAACAGAAGCTGAGAATAAGGAGAACTCCATTTTAAGAGGCCAAGCCCCTTTTCTTGCTCCTTCCAAGCCATCTGAGTATATAAACACTCTTTGTAATCCTTGCATGGGTAAAAGAAACAAAACAAAATCTTAAATTTCATCATTGTTCCTTGGGCAGAGTTCAAGCAAATGATAACTGGTGCATACAGTATGTATTTATATCTTTTCTTGCTTTAGAGCTCCGCTTAAGTTAACTTTCGTTTCTCTTATTTGATTGGATTCTTCTTTTTAAAATTGGATGATTTTATCCGCAGATTATGTGGATTTGATTTTGTGTCTGTGAAGAATACTTGATTGCAAACAGACTCCTTTGAATTTTTAGGGAGAGTAGCCGTAAAACCTCTTTTTTTATAAAGAATGAAAGCTGAGACATCTAAAGGGAGAATATATTTATTGTGACTAAAATGGATAATAAAGGCATGAGCCAATTTCCAAGCTCTTTGGGCTGATATGCTTTAATTGTTAGAAAAACTGTTTTATCTCTATACTTTCTGAAAACATGAATACCATAGTGAAAAACTGAATTATTTCAGTTGTCTGTGGCTGATTGTTTTAAAATATTTTTAAAGTAATTCACATGGAATTTCTCCTGCTGGACTTTTGAATCTCTAATTTAACATTATATGAAATTACAGGTAGTCCACAATATACAGCAGTTTATTTAGTGACCGTTCAAAGTTACAACGCACTGAAAAAAGTGACTTATGACCGGTTTTCACAAACTTAAGACTGTTGCAGCATTCCCATGGTCACATGATCAAAATTCAGAAGCTTGGCAATTGACTCATATTTATGATAGTTGCAGTGTCCCGGGGTCATGTGATCACCTTTTACAACCTTCTGACCAGCAAAGTCAAATGGGAAAGGTATTCACTTAACAACTGTGTTAGTGATCTAACAGCTGCAGCGATTCATTTAACAACTGTGGCAAAAAAGGTCGTAAAATGGGGCAAAACCCACTCAACAACGGTCTCACTTAGCAACAGAAAGTTTGGGCAGAATTGTGATCATAAATCAAGGGCTACCTGTAGTCTACAATCCACAACTTACCTGGAAGTGAAAGCCACAACATTTTACACAATAGCATAAGCGTTTATGGACTGTAGACCACTTCAGCAGATGTGTGGTGCTGTCCTTGTTACATGTTATATGTACATCTGGTCAAAAGAGAGAATTGTAAACAGTAAGATCAGCAAAATGACCGGCACAAAGTATAGTGACTATGACAATATTTATAGAGTCTGTTCACAAAAACATAAGAAAGGTGATAATGCAAGATATCCTGGCATTGGTAAATTAATTGAATTCAGTAGGAATCCACAGAGAATAGTGCTACTATAGTCTTGGGCAAACTAAGAATATTTTAGCACGTATACTCACAACAAATGACAAATGTTACTACTGTATAGTTTTGACACCTTGCAGCATCCCAGTGGAACAGATGCTTCATGCATGAATCAGAGCATCACAGAATTTCCTAATTCTGCTTTTCTTAAGGATTCATATACACCATAATCTAAATATTAAGATATGTACAGTGCAGTATTTTTAAGTTTTCATACAAACAAAAGTAGGATTTTTTTAAACTCGTACAAACCTAGACTTTGGATCAAGTTATGGATTAGACACAGCCTCTTAATGAGTTCTGTTGTAAACGATTTACCTCTGCTTGGGCTCTTAATATTGCAAAGACTGTGAAAGGAAAGTTAACCTTCCAAGCTTAAAGCATCTGCAAAATGAGGTACAGGTAGTTCTTGACTTACAACCATTAATTTAGTGACCATTCAAAGTTACAATGGAACTGAAAAAAAAGGGATTTAGGATTGTTTTTCACACTTATGACCGTCGCAGCATCCCCATGGTCACATGATTACAATTCAGACGCTTGGCAACTGACTCATTTATGACAATTGCAGTGTGCTAGATCGTGTGATCACCTTTTGCAACCTTATAGCAAGCAAAGTCAATAGGGAAATCAGATTCACTTAACAACCGTGTTCCTAACTTAACAAATGCAGTGATTCGTTTTACAACTGTAGCAAGGAAGGTTATAAAATGGGGCAAAACTCATTTAACACACTTCTCGCCGAGCAACAGAATTTTTGGGCTCAATTATGGTCGTAAGTCGTGGACTACCTGTAGTTACAGCCACATATTTACTCACCCTCTTTTTTTTCTGTCTTCAAGATTATGGAGGGAAGGTACAACAGAAATCTAAGAAGGAGGGTGAAGAGGAATTTAGAGCTGACCTTAACAGATTAACAGAGTTGGAAGGGATCTTGTTGGTCATCTAGTCCAAACCCCGCCACCCAAAATTCTTTGAGGAACGTATGAAACATCCAATAAGGGAGGGTGGAGGAAAAGATGAGCCATTAAAAAAAAGAGAGCTGGGGAGATTGTCTGGCAGAAAAGATCACACAGTCTTAGAGAAAGAGGGAAGCATTAGAAAGAAATCCAATCCCATGTTAATTTTGTGTCATATAGGATGGGATAGAGTAAAAATTAGAGCGATTGTCAGGATTGTGTGGCCCTACATTCCTAAAATCTCTGCCATGTCTGAGTCTTTGCCCCAGTGTCTTTTGATCTGGCCTATCCCCAAATAAATGGCCAGGATGTTAAAGGACCCTTCTCCTCTCCAGTCTGCATTGAGCCTCCATGGATTTTAATTATCTTATCTCAACAGTCAATAGTAACAGCCAGGGCCAGCTAGTCAGAATCATAGGGCTAGAAGGGACCTTGGGGGTCTTCTAAGCCCAACCCCCTAATTAAGGTAGGAGTCCTTATACCATCTTGGACAAATAGTTGTCCAGTCGTTTCTTGAAAACCTTCAGTGATGGAGCATCCACAACTCTGGGAGGCAAGCTGTTCCATTGACTAATCATTCTCACTGGTAGAAAATTCCTCCTTTTTGTCCATGTCCGTCTGTCCCCCCCATTGCTTCTTGTCCTGCCCTCAGGTGCTCTGGAGAGCAAATCAATGTTCTCTTCCCTGTGATATCCCTTCAAGTATTGGAGGACTTCTATCATGTCTCCCTTAAGCTTTTTATTCGTAGGCTAAGCATGTCAAATAGAGTAGAGTAGAATAGAATAGAATAGAATAGAATTCTTTATTCACCAAGTGTGATTGGACACACAAGGAATTTGTCATTTATTCTAAAATGACAATAATTCTTACTGGCTGATTGAACTCCATCGTATAGAGCTGTATTGGAAGGAAAGAAAGCTCTTCAGAATAGAGCAGAACAGAACAGAACAGAATAGAATTATTTATTGGCCAAGTGTGATTGGATACACAAGGAATTTGTCTTTGGTGCATATACCCTCATTGTCCACATATGCTCTCAATGTCCATAAGGAAAAATAAAATAAAATACATTCATCAAGAACCATAAGGTACAACACTTAGTGATAGTCATAGGTTACTAAATAAGCAATAAAATCATACTAGGAAACAAGTAAAACATGTCTAGTTCCCTTACCCATTCATCATATGATTTAGCCTCCAGACCCCTCATCATTGTTGTTGCTCTTCTCTGCACTCTTTCTAGGACCTCAGCATCTTTTTTGTATCGTGGTCACTATGAAAATGCCTGGAATTCTCTTCCAAATTTCCATCCCAAGCCAAATGGAGCAGTCTTTCATTTGCCAGTTCTCCTATGGCCAGTCCCATATGGGTAACAAAACCTAGGCTAGATGTGATACAGGGGTGAAATTCAGCAGGTTCTGACAGGTTCTGGACAACCGGTAGAACCAGCAAATGCCACCTTTGGCTTGCCCCGCCCCCATCTATTCTCTGCATCCCAAGTCCCAGCTGATCGGGAGGGAATGAGGATTTTGCAGTATCCTTCCCCTGCTACGCCCACCAAGCCACGCCCACAGAACTGGTAATGAATTTCACCACTGATGTGATATGCAAATATGTTCCAACATTATCAACTAGCCGCTACATTGCCTTGAATAATCATCTGTAGGAATGAGTCGTGATGTGCAGTTCTTTGGATTTGGATTAAGGAGTTGCAGCTAAGTTTGCACTTCAAGTTATTCAAATCCAAAACTTTGCCCTTGAATCCCAAACATTGCACAGTCCTGACAATGACTGTGTCATCACTTTATTGAACTAGACCTGAAGGCAAGCTGAGATCTTTTTATGAAGATCACTGTTCCTAATTGGATGACTCACAGGTCTATGGAGATTGCAAAAGAGTGGAAAAAACATTTTCCAATGCTGTTTTTATTGTTACCCAATATTCTGATTCCCCCCCCCCCCGCATTGGAGACAGGAAGGGCATCTGGCTATTAAACACTGGGCTAGCTCCAGTCAGTTGCATTATCTTCACCTCAAAAATAGCAGGGTAGTAACATTTAGAAACTTGCATCTATATTTCTAACCAAGGTGGGAAATTAGTTTGCAAAACTTTTAATGGTTTTTAATGAAATGGTGACCTAACGGGAAATGGGTGAGGTTGTTATATCCTGCTCTTATATGTCCACTGATCTTTTCTATTTATAGAACTTCTAAGTTTCATTTTGATGCATTTGTACTTTCTACTGCAAAAAAGAGGATTAGTCTGAAATTACAATAATTCTTATTGGCTGATTGAACTCCATTGTATAGAGCTGTATTGGAAGGAAAGAAAGCTCTTCAGAATAGAGTAGAATGGAATGGAATAGAATAGAATAGAATAGAATAGAATAGAATAGAATTCTTTATTGGCCAAGTGTGATTGGACACACAAGGAATTTATCTTTGGTGCATATGATCTCAGTGTGCATAAAGAAAAATAAAATAAAATACACTCATCAAGAATCATAAGATACAACAGTGATAGTATAGGTTACTAAATAAGCAATCAAATCATGCTAGGAAACAAATAAAACAATATAAATTGTAAAGATACAAGCAACATGGTTATAATCATAAGGGGGAAGAGATAGGTACTAACTCTAAAGAGTTATGGAAGAAAAACAATATTGTCATATGATTTTTAAAAATCTCTTCTATTACAATTTTATTGGATGTTTAGGAAATTATTTCTGATTACAACATCACCATAGAATTTATGTATAACTAATTCTCAAATTATTATAAAGGCTGACATATGGAAGCACTGCAATGAAGTAACTATCTTCTAATGGAATGATAGTTCTATGTGTCATGCTAGAATATTGAAAACACATTCAGAAATGGCCTATAATAAAAAATGAAATAATGTAATAAAAACATGAACAGAATTCTGGCAAGAAAAAGCATTTCATGGTCATTTTCTACAAAATATCAAAGGAAAAGTGGATAAAGATAAAACCTGGCAATGGCTTACAACTGTAATATTAAAAAAAAAGAAACTAAAGGCTTGATTTTGCCTACTCAGAAGTAAGCTATTTCAACTAATACAATCAAGGCGAACATTGAAAAAAAAATCATCAAATTCAAAGTGCAGATTGTGCAAAGAGATAGAAAAAACTGTAGGTCATACACTCAGCTCTTGCAACATTGCACACGCTGATGGTAAAATAATCAGCTGGGTTGTCAAGGAGAGTGGTAGGTGTACATATGGTGGCAAATGGGCTGTAAGACTCAGGACTGTTGGTTGACCAGATAGGGCCAAAGATTGCAGGACTACTGGAAGAAAAGTTGTTTACCCTGTTGCAGATATACAAAGATTGAAAACAAAGAAATAATAAACTGTTATTACAAATTAAGTCCAATAAGAAGAGGATATCTAAAGAGAATATATTAGTTCTGGAAAGAACAATATCCAGAATAAAAAATAACAGAACACAATGTCAATTTATAATATGAAATAAACTATTCACAGAAACAGAAGAACTGGAAAGGTCTATTCAGGGCAAAGAAATCAAAGCCTTTTCAGAAATAACTGAGACTATAAAGGCAAACCAGGGGGAGTCAGCAGAAGAGGAAATCAGTATAACTATTGAATCATTTTCATTCCCAAACCAGGCACCCTCTCCTCTGCCTTCTTCTTAGAAGAACAAAGCGCTAATTGAAAAAGAAGAATTGAAACAAAGAATAACTGAACATCTAGAGCAGCACAAAAACAACAGAATAAGATCTTCTGCGTTGAAGCTCATTAGAAAGAAACAGCACAAGTATCAAAACATGTCAATACTGTAATATCAACTATAAGCACCACCTCACTGCTAGAAACAAACCAACTAATGAGAGTACAGCTACAGCTGTAACCAAATACCTGGGATGCAAAATCAACACGCATGAAAGAAAGTCAAACAATGCACCATGAAGTGGAAGACCAGCTTGGAAAATAAAATCAACATTCTAAGATCAGATGCAAACTAGAACAGATGAAAGAAAATAAGCTGAAGAGTAGGAAGACCAAAGAATATGACCAAGAAATAACACCTAGAATCAAAGAAGATTAAGGAAGAATTTGAAATAATAAAGTAGCAAATAATAAGTAGCAAGAAGATCAGTAGATACAAAGCTCTAATTGCACACAATAGTCAAAATTTCCAATTTCAGTCAAATAAAAAAATATTGCTACCAAATCCATCAATGGAGAATCTGTGTTAAATTAGCCAATACCTAACGAAGAAGAAACAATGCAATTCTTGGTGCAGCTATGGAACAACTTCCAAAAATACAACAAGAATGCAGCTTGGATTTATTTATTTATTTATTTATTTAGCATATGGCATACAGCTTGAATAATGGAGGTGGATGAGAATAAAAAGAAACTGAAATGAAAGAATTTGTATAACAGCAGAAAGGGTGGAGAAAATGGCAAGGAAGTCCAAGTATTAGTCACTACCAGGTGAAGACAAACTCTATGGTTTTCAGTTGAAACATTCACCATTTGTTGCTAAATAGTGTTCTGACTGCGGCTTCCCGAGAGCATGAAACAAACTCCTTGTACCAACAAAACCCCTTTTATTAATTTACTGTGAATTCTGCTCATTCACATCCAGCAAAAACTTTTAAGGGAGGATTTACAGTCACAGACCTTATCTGGCTTGGAGAGCTGACAGGCCGATATCTACAAAATATCGTGACTCGGAGAGTCACCAACCAATTAAGCAAACCAATTGTGTCATGCAAACTCCACTCGCCTTTCGCTCCTCTTTATTTCCTCTGGGCGGGGCCATTCATCATCCATCTGTGGCCTTACTCCCAAGTCGACCCCTGTTCTTTTGCTTTCCTTCATCTGGCAACTCTGCATGCGCACACTGGGAACAGGCTTCAGCTGTTCATCTGCCTCACTGATGTCTGACTCTGAAGGCAGCTGATAACTGGCATATGGCACTGGCCCCCTCTCTGCCTCGGACACAGAGCCCTCATCAGAGCCTTCCCCAGACTCCAGGACTGGCCCATGTTCCTCCCCAACCTCCTCGCTATCCGAATCTGCTGCCAGCTCCGCTGGCCACTGGCAGGCCACAACAAGTAGTTAACAACTCACTGCAAGGAGGCAAAATTGAAGAATGGCTAACATCTGGCAAAACCTACCTGATAATGAAAGATCAAACAGAAGGGACCGAACCCAGACAACAAGTCTTGCTTACCAACAATTTAAATTTGTGTGGTAGCTGAGGCAATGCAACAGTATCTAGTTGAAAACATGTTCTTTTCCACTTGAACAGAAAGGAAACTGCCCAAACAGTAGAGGAACAAAAGACCAGCTTCTGTCAACAATACTGAACAAGTCAGATCATGGCTATCAAACATCAAAAACATCTACCCAGTCATCCCACCTCCTTTACATGGATGATCTGAAGCTGTATGGAAAAACACTATCTGAAATAGAGCCATATTCAAACCTGACAGCTAAGATACTGCAATGGAATTTGGACTGGACAAAATGTACCAGCCTCACCATCAATGGAAAAAGTAACGAAAATGGAAGAAATCAAGATGCCCATGGAAACAATTTCAAGAGTCTGGAGGAAGACACTACAAATATCTTCTTCTTGTGCCCTATCCATCATCGGACATTGTCGATCATGTTGGCAATCCTATTTTTATCAACAGCCTCATGAAAAAGTGTTGTTGAGTTTTGTCCAAACTAGTCCCTTAGATTTTGAAGCCACAATGTTATTCTGCCTGGATCTCATTTGCCTTCAATCTTTCCTTGGAGGATTAAGTCAAGTATGCTGTATTTTTCCAGGTGTCCATCACATGTCTGAAATATTCTAACTTTTGCTTTTTTACGGTTTTGATTATTTCCCTTTGCTTTCCCAGGTATCTGGTCATCCTTTAAGATGACAACATCAAGCACACTGAAGTCAGGAAGATTAGAAATGACTACATCATGTCAGTGAAGATCTTAAAGGCACTGTGGGTGCAATCCCAAAATACCCGGGGCAGCATTTGAATACCATCAGCATTGACAAAATCACCATCCATCAATTGCAAAGGCTGGAGTAGTTTACCATACTGCAATGATACCTTTTAACGCCATCAAACCACAACATTTGTCTATCCCAGGTTCTTGCAATTTGATAAGTGAATAAAAATACCAAATCCAGTTTAAGCATCTGGCTGTGTGACCAGCCGTAATAATTACGATTCTATTATTTCCTGCATATACATAGCAGTGTGGGTTCCTAACCGGTATACTACCGGTTCGCTGAGCGGGCACTTTGCTTTGCTGCGTGCGTGTGCACAATTGAATGAAAATTACTAAGAAAAAAAGCAAAACAGCTGAGGAGCGGCAATTCAAGCTGCCGCCCTGGATCAGCTGGGCTTCTGAAGCTGGAATAAAGGTAAGTATAACCCAGGGACAGGCGGGCCCACTTAAAAAAAAAACCAGAGAACCGGTTCGCTCTCTGTTTGAAGGCAGCACTACCGGTTCAGGAGAACTGGTCCGAACCGGTAGGAACCCACCTCTGACACATAGTTATTAACATTTTAAAAATAAATTTATTTTTATCTATTGCAACATTTTGACTGCCCTGTTCTCAGATATCCTGTTAGGTGAAATTTATTATTTATACAAGCATAATTATATAACCAAACATAATATTTGATTATATAATCAAATATTGTCATCTAACAATACCCATCATGCCAACCATTTAATGGCCCTAAAGTTTGAAGATACCTGAAAAAGACTTTTTTAAAAGTAAGATTGATGAGTTCCTGGACCTTTCTTTAAAAACATATTTAACAAAAGGGGAAATGGATGCAAGAAGAAACAAATTTCCACTTGGTGGAATCTATTGCATGTTATATGTACTGTGGTTTCCTCTGCATAGGCCTGGGGTTTTCAAGATGTATCTATGATGCCTGCAGAAACCTTTGTCCTATTCCTCCCCATTTTCTATGTGCAGCTTAATAGATGTTTTAATCCCTCCCTAGCATGAAGACATCAGTGCTCTGCTGTATAAGTGGAAAAGAAATGTTCTTTCTCAAAATAGCTTACCAGCTGTTGTTCCACAGGAGAACAAGGTACATTGTTTTGACAAGGTGATAGGAGAGGAATGAAGCCAACAAGTCCAGGGCTGGCTAGGAAACATATGTCAAGGGCAAAGATATGGTTGGGCTCCCTTAACTCACTTGAACTAAGTTTCCACAATAAACCAATACAAAATGTGAGTTTGTCATTTATTATTTTTGAAGGCAGCCCATTTTGATTGTAAATCACGTGTACTACTAAACTTTATTGAAAAGTTGATTATGGATTTGCAAATACTCAACCATGAATATTTGGTCTGGTGGCAGTTCAGTTTAGAAAGCAGGAGGTCGTGAGTTCAACTCCCACTTTAGCCATGAAAGCCGACTGGGTGACTTTGAGCCAGTCACTCTTTCTCAGCCCAACCTATTTTGCAAGGTTGTTTTGGAGAAAACAAGAGGAGGAGGAAGAATTAGATATGGTTGCTGCCTTGAGTTATTTATAAAAAATAATAAAGATGGCAATACAAACAAACAAATAAATACTAAGCCAGCTCTCAATCGTCTGTCCAAGTCTACTGGAATGGCTAGCTATGAAACATTTTAAGTAATAAATAAACACAATGGTCATGTTCTGGTGTATGCTTGAGTCCAACGTTAAAATCAGATTGGCTAAAGAACTGGTCTAGATCAAAAAGGAATTTGTGAGAAGAATTATTCTAGTAAGGATTCAGTGGACTCAACATTGCTCTTTGTCAGCTCAGAACAAGCTGGGAATGACTTGGCTGAAATCTCTCTGACATTCAATACAGCACAGTTAGGTAAGAATCTTTACCGGAAACTAGACTGAAGCCACAATGAATACAGTAGTTGATTGCTGTCTGTCAAGGTGAAGGTAAATAGACACTGTCTTACAGACCGTTTGCTGCTTCTTTCTGCTTCCACATCTCAAATAACTCTTTGCCTTACGCTTTATGGCTTTGAGATTTGTTTTGTTGTTGACATTCTCTGCCTTGAGAAACCCTGGTGGATTATTTATTATCTCATGATCTTACTCTGGGTAAATTGTGCCTGCCGCTGCAAGTAAGGATGTTGCCTGCTGAAGATGCTCCTCAGACGACACCAAAAAAAGGAGTTCCCGTTCTAGACTTTAGACCTCTTGATGAGGGAAAAGAGCCACACAGATCTCTGGAGTTGATGGATCAGATTTATAAGGGCGGCTTTTAAGAAATTGGGGCAGCAGTGGGCTGCTTGGGAGTTCAGGCGATCTTCTAGCGAAGATTCTGCTCGGTTTGGCGAACCCCCAAATCCCACTCCTGGCTAGCCCTGCCCACCCCACCCCTCCCACCTCACCCCTCCCAGGAGTCTCCATGCAGCTCGTTCATCATGCCAGGTAAGTGCAGGGCCTGCCCAGAGGCTTGGGGAGGGGGGAAAATGGGCCTACTGGAGGTTCTGGAAATCCGGAAACGGGCTTGTTTCCAGCCTCTGGAGCATCTCCAGAGCCCAGGGAAAGCAGTTTTTGCCCTCCCAGAGGCTTGAGGAAAGCCTGGGGTGGGTGACCCCCCCCCTCGCCATGGTGCAGGAGGCCGACTAGGCCACACCCACCCAGCAACGGGGCAGTGAACCTGTTGCTGGGATTTTTGAGCCCATCCCTTGGCAGCAGGATGGCTCAGCAGTTAAGATATTGGGCTTGTCAGCTGAAAAGCTGACAGCCCAGGTTTGAGACCCAAGCATCATGCGATGGGATGAGGTCCCGTCCCTGCCCCAGCTCCTGCCAATCTAGAAGTTTGAAAGCATGCAAATGTGAGTCGATCAATAGGTACCACTTCAGTGGGAGGGAAACAATGCTCCATGACATCATGCTGGCCACAGGCCCATGGAAATGTCTTCAGACAGCGCTGACTCCATGGTCTTGAAACGGAGATGACCTTTGTCTCCTAGAGTCAGTGGCAACTAACGGAGTAAAATTGTAGGGGCCTTTTTTTAACAGATTGTGTCACATTCCTTACCCTGATACCCATTTTTTAAAGTTGCATGTTCAGAGTCCACCTTTTTTGCTCTCTCCTCTGTTTCCCAGGCAGCCATCCTTCCTATTTTCACTCTTCCTTGTAATTTTGCTTCTTTGACATTTTTAAAAGATTGCCCGAATCTTTGGGATGGGGAAAGAGGAGAGCATAAACTACTTAAAAGAGGGGAAGAATCCATTTATTTTACCAGTGTGGGAGTGTAGGATGACTAATCGTAGGATGGGGATTTTAGGATGATTGTTCACCCCCTTCATTAAAATTGATATCTAAGAATGGTACAAGATTTTTTTTCCCCTGTCAGGTTAGGGACGCAGTATTCTTAAGGGGAACTTCTTTGTGATATTTTTATTAAACAACTTCAGTTTCGATTCCATTTATTTTCTGGCTCAGACACTTCACAAACTTGTTGGGACCTAGCAAATATATATTTGCTCTCAGCAAAACATCTCAAGTCTGTGTTATTTGACACCGTCCCTGACCCTGAATGGAGGGAATGTCTGGGAGAGTCCAGGTTACCAAATTAGGCCAATCACAGTATGTTCTTGTTGTTTGTTCAAGGTATTGGTGGAAGATCATGCCTTATGTTTTAAAAGCTTGTATGTATCTTGAGTAAGTTTTAAATTTTTGTATTCACCGTGGCTTCATTTTTAAACCGATTGGTTTTTTTAAAAGAAGGAAAAGTAATTTATTATTGTTTTAACAAAATTTGGTTTATTACATTTGAAAAACACCCCCCCCCAAATTCTTTTATCCACAGTGGCATGGTGAGGTTATGGAGAGAAACATAATTACTGCCTGATCCTATATAGCAGTTAATAGCCGTAGGCCCAGTTATCACTCCAGAGATCAGCTGCTAACCTTCCTGTGACTTCTCCAGACAAGTTATACAGGTTTATGTGACAATGAATTAACAGTTTCAAGCCAAATAGTTTTGTTATAAGGCTTGACCTTGGAGTTTTGTAAGAAAATCAGAAGTTAGTTTAATATAAAAAAGATGACAAAAATAGAGCCTAATATTAAAAAAAGGTTTCTGAAGGGAGGCAACCCCGCCCCCACAAAAGAATAATGGAGAATGTCAATGTTTTTTTGGAGCGAAGGAATTCAGCAGTGAAACCGAACTGAAATGGTGAAACCGAAAAACTTTTTCTTAATTGTCTTGGATAGCATCCATGTAATATGTAACTGAGTTTCTTTAACTTGCTTAATCTTCTTGTTTACACGGGAGGAAAGTTACAATAATCATGGCAGTGAGAAATTATTATTCTTCCTCCTTGAAAGGAAAGTGAAAGAATGAATCCTTTAATGTGTTTAGTAGCTAAAAAAAAAACCCTCCCCAATTTAACTGAAAGCTGGAAAAATAGATCTTTGAAGTTTGTCCCCAAATGTTAGTAACCTGATGGTAATACAGGTAGTCCTCAAATTACAACAGCTCATTTAGTGACCATTTGAAGTTACAATGGCACTGAAAAAAATGACTTATGACCATTTTTCACACTTACAACTGTTGCAGCATCCCCAAAATTGAGATACATGGCAGATGACTCATCTTTATGACAGTTGCAGTCTTCTGGGGTCATGTGATCACCTTTTGTGACCTTCTAACAAGCAAAGTTAATGGGAAAGCCAGATTAATTTAACAACCGTGTCACTAACTTAATAACTGCAGTGATTCACTTAACAGCTGCTGCAAGAAAAGTCATGAAATGGGGCAAAACAAATATCTCACTCAGCAACAGAAATTTGGGGCTCAATTATGGTCGTAGGTCAAGGACTACCTATATAAAGAAAGCTTCTAGGGTGCTTCCTACCCCCATCCATTCCCAGAGCCATGTATTAGGGTGTGTTTTATACAGAGACCAATGATGTATTTATATGTAAGTGTTAGTCAATTTTCTTGGCCTTGGATATAGCCTGGTTTTTGCTGGTACCCAGGCCCTATTAGCTAGATCCCAACTGAAAATAATTTGGGCCAAACTTACTTTGAGAATTAGGGAAAAGAGTGCACAGGCATTTATTTACAGAACCAGAACCGAACTCAATGATTCTTCCACTTCATAATTTCAGGCCAAAGTGATCGTACTCTGACATCTCTTGCTTTCATGAGAATAGGTAAGATGATTCATGACATAAACCTCAATGAAATGGAGCTTCTCTTCCACTTGGGTTTTCCTTCCTTCCTTCCTTCCCAATTCTTTCCTGGCTATCAGAACGGAGTGCCGATGGAACAGCTTTCCTCCACCTGATATGCTTCAGCTGTGTCACATGATGACTCCTGAAATGGACTTTTGAAAACTGCAGTTACATACATCTCCAGGTTACCAAGTTGGGGGATGTAGGTCAGTGGTGGGATTCAATTTTTTTTATTACCGGTTCTGTGGGCGTGGCTTGGTGGGCATGGCATGGTTTGGTGGACGTGGCAGGGGAAGGATACTGTAAAATCTCCATTCCCACTCCACTCCAGGGGAAGGTTACTGCAAAATCCCCATTTCCTCCTAATCAGCTGGGACTCGGGAGGCAGAGAATAGATGGGGCAGGGCTAGTCAGAGGTGGTATTACCAGTTCTCTGAACTACTCTGAACTCTGAAATTTCCGCTACCGGTTCTTCAGAACTAGTCAGAACCTGCTGAATACCACCTCTGTTGTAGGTTTACAACTTCCCCTTTAACACACTCCTTTCTTTGGGGTCTTTGGTGCTCCCTAAGCTTGCTCTGTTTTCCTGCAGATATCACTTTACCCAACTAGGTAACAGCATCAGTAAACAACAGCGCAATCAAAGAACTACCAACTCAGACATACAAGCAAACCACAGCCTAATCAAGGAACGAAACCACCAAGACCACTCCCACCAAAACTGACAGGGGCAGCCCCTTGTAGATAAAGAGAGAAAATCCCACTACCTTCTAGCACTGATAACGTTACCTAGTTTTGTAACGAAACATGTGCAAGAAAACAACCAAGCTCAGAGAGCGCTAAGTTCAGCCCTGAGCTGAACTTTTGTTTCCCCGAAAATAAGATCTTCCCATAAATAAGCTCAATTAGGCTTTTGAGTGCATGCACTGAAATAGTCCCTCCTGTGAAAATTAGCAGTCCCTGAAAATATTGCAACACAGCAGCAGCCATGAGATGACCACGGTCGCTGCCTCCTGCACTTCAAAAATAATAAGACCTCCCCGAAAATAAGGCCAAGTGCTTATTTCAAGGGTCAAAAGATAATAAGACCCTGTCTTATTTTCGGGGAAACAGGGTACATATATTCTCTTCCATTGGCAGATCCCTCAACAACCCTTGTTTCCCATCTCTTTCTTGAGGATTAACCCCTGAGGCTTAATACAGAGCTTCCATATCTTTGCTGCAAAAATCCGGACGCCCACTAGAGGGCAGAGAGAGAGAGAGAGAGAGGGCCCGGGGGTTTGGGGGAGAGAGAGAGAGAGAGAGAGAGAGAGAGGGAGGGAGGGAGGGAGAGAGAGAGGGAGAGAGAGGGAGAGGGGGAGGGGGAGAGAGAGAGAGAGAGGGGGAGAGAGAGGGAGGGAGGGAGGGAGGGAGAGAGGGAGAGAGAGGGAGAGGGGGAGGGGGAGGGAGAGAGAGAGAGGGATAGGGAGAGAGGGGGAGGGGGAGAGGGAGAGAGAGAGAGAGACGCAAAGGCTCATGATGGGGCAGAAGAACGGCTGTGATTCTACAGCGCTCCCTCCTCCCTCTCTCCAAGGTGGCTAAGGCAGTGCCTGTCGCCGGGCGTGAAGACGCGAGGGGTCCTGGGCGAGCAGGCTGCCCTCGTGTTTGCCGCTGCCATTCTAGCCAGGGGCTTCCGGTTCCGGTGAGTCAGTGCGTGACTTGAGTGTTTGACTGGAGAGCCCTGCGAGCCATTCAGGGCTGGACGAAAGCGGGCCATGGCGGACGCGGACACCGAGAGGGCCGATGGCCGCATCGTGAAAATGGAGGTGGATTACAGCGCCACGGTAGACCAGCGCCTGCCCGAGTGCGAGCAGATGGCCCGGGTAAGCCAGCAAAGGCCTCACCGAGGGCTGAGTCATGGCGCGGCCCGACTTTAGGCCGCATCGGCCCCTTCGCCGGCAGCCACTGCTCCCCCCCGAGAGGGATTGGGGGGTGGGGGAGGATCGCCTCTCCGGACTGACCCTGGCCGGGGGACTCTGGCGAGGCAGATGTGGGGAGAAGGGCGGAGAAGGGCCCTTTGGGCTCGGCAAGCCGCTTTGCCCGGCATGGGAAAGCCCAGGAGGTGCCGCAGACGGGGTGGCTCCGCTCCCTGGGCGGCTGAGATGGGAGAAAGGGGGCGAGATGCTGCTGCTCTCTTTCCCACGGGAAGGGCCGATCGTGCGTGGAGTAGGCTAAGCCGATGCCGTCTTTCTAACATCAGGAGTGGAAGAAATCGGGACGACCCCCCCCCCAATCCTGTGCATGGTTTTTCGGAGGAACGTGCCCCTCGAAATTAAATAAAAATGTAATAAATATGAAGTACAAAAAAATTAAATAAGGCCTTTGTTGTAATATTACGGCGGCTGGTCTTCAGAGGTAACAAAAAGATGCCTTGCTTGCATTGGAAAAAAAGAAGCGATTATGGCTATTTCTTTTTTGAGGTTCGGCAAGAAGAACGATTGACATTTCTCCAGCGTTTAACTCCGTGGTTCTCAACCTTTTTTTGGCCGTGCCCCACCTAAGCATCTCTAAAATCCTGATGCCTCCCTCCCCCAACATATAATTCTTACTTTACTCAAAAAGTGAACTCTACTCACGCAGAGAAAGCCTAAAAGGCCATTAACTTGGTTTAAACAAGGTTCCAGTTGCCCCCACATTGGGAACCATTGGTTTAACAGGAGCTTTAAATTCAGTGGGTTTCTTCCTCGCTGTAAATCGGTGTTGTTGCTGCGGCTTCAGGACTTTTAGCTTTATTGCTTAATCTTATTTAGAAACTGCCTCTCACAGGGGAACCCTCTGGCTTCCTTTTTAACTCCTGTCGGATTTATAAGAACATTGGTGTTCTATTGAAGTAATATTAAAAGATTTGCATGGATATCGGACTATACTGCAAATCTGGGATATCCTATGAATTGTACTGTTTTATTTGTTTCTTGAGTACATGGCATCTCTGCTTAGAATAGTCACATTTTTTTCTTTTGCTGTGTGTTGTTAATATTAATACACATTCTCCCCCAAAAAGGTGGATTGGGTACTTAAGTATGAAATTTTTCAAATTGTGTTTAGAATTGTGTTTCCCTGATGCTAAAACCTAGGTTTACTTCCTAGAGATGTAATAGCTTATTAAAAGATGTAAGTCCATGGGGGGAAAATCTATTCAGAGTGTTAATTATCTTGAATTTAGAAAATAATACAAAACTGTTCATCACTATCCAGACCAAGTGATGGTGAAGAACTGTTGCTCTCAGCCATATTGATTACATGTGCTATTAAGGGTGTGTACTCATGACTTGCTAAACCCCAAATTATCAAACTGGATTTTAATTTAGTTTGCTGGCCTAAGTGTTTTGATTTATTTAAGGTTAAGCATACTGTATGAATTTAGATTAAGTGGTAAAATCTCCCTACTACAATATTGATCTTAATTTCTGATGATTTCTAGGATGCATCCATACTAGTTTCATGGCAACCTAACTATAGAGAAATAGTTAGGTTTTATCTAGTTTTTTCTTTCAAATATTCTGTTTCTGGAATTTCCTGGTGGTCTTTCATTTGAATACCAGCCTGGTTTAAATCTGATTGACTGCTTAAGATCAATCAAGGTTGACTAAGTGCAGTCACCTGTTTATATAGGAATAAACCAGGATTAAATTGTACATGGAAAAAATGTGTAATGTTAAATACAAACTAAAACATTGAACAGAGAGTTTTGTGCAAAAGAAGGGTCATTAACATTCCTTAGAGTATAATAAATGCAGGGGGAAAACATAGTATTCACAGTAGGCATTGACACCCTTTAGGTTATGAAAAAAAGATAAAAATTATTTGGCTAAAGAAGTTACTGCACAAAGTAGGAACTTCAGATGCTACCTAGATTTGAAGATCTACCATAAGAAGTTTTCTCTTTTGTACATTTTTGAACATAAAGTTCCTTCCTTCCATCCATCCATCCATCCATCCATCCATCCATCCATCCATCCATCTATCTCTCTCTATAGCTGCCCAATTCATATTGTTGGTATGATTAAATTATTGGAAGAGGATCTCCTGCCTCTCCTAATATGGTGACTGTGTGGCACATGAAATTAACACTCTGAAATGGTCCATTACCTGTTGGGAATGTTGTCCTTTAACAGTACTGTTTTTTGGAACCAAATTGTAATAGCACTGTTAATTCATTTTGTCATGAAGGGCTTCCTGTAGTAACACATTTTTGAATTTGTTTGTTTGTGTAAACATTTTCCCCAGCTTGGGTATTTTTTGGGGGGGGGGGCAATAGCAAGGAATTTTTCAGGGCAATACACTAATGGCAATAAAGTACATATAACTAGCTGCAATAATTTAATTAGAATAGCTAATGTAAATTATTATGTTTGGAGAACAGAAATATGTTTGCTGTTTACTTGAGAGGGGAAGCAAAATGAGGTGCATGCTATAATTTCCCTTTCAGCATCTAAATGAATACCTTATAGACTTGTTCTTGATAAACATTAGAAAAATAATTTCTGACACAGCTTTAATAGCATCCTGTTCCTTTGAAATTGAGTATAAAATTAAGGAAACTGATTCTAAATTCAGGAAACTTAAAGGTATAGTTTGACACTCACTTTTTAAAATGGGTATATATTTTCTTGGTAATATTGGGTAGCTTATTTCAGGAATTCCCAACCTCTAGCCCACTGCCAGGCTGTGGCCTGTTTGGAACCGGGCTGCGTGAGCAGCTGGTTGGTGCATGCATGCAGCTCTACCTGTGCAAGTGACAGGCCAGCCCGCACACACTTGCGGAGCTCGACTTGTGTGAGCAGTGGACTGGCGTGCAAGTGGGCCAGGCTGGCACTTGAAGGGGTCAATTCCCTCCCCCCCCTTGCTGGGCTGCCAAGCCATAAAGCTGGGAACCACAGACTTCTTCGGAAGAGAATACAGGTAGTCCCCAACTTACATCAGTTTGTTAAGTCATTGTTCAAAGTTACACCACCACTGAAAAAAGTGACAGGAAAAAAGTGACAGTTTTCACATTTACGACCATTCCATTCATGATCCATTTGATCATGGTTACGTGATAAAAATTCGGATGCTTGGAAACTGACTCATATTTATGACGGTTGGCGTGTCCTGGGGTCATGTGATCACCTTTTGTGATCTGTTGACAAGCAGAGTCAATGGGGAAGGTAGATTCACTTAATAACTGTATTACTAGCTTAACTTTCAGTGGTCACTTAGCTGTGGCAAGAAAGGTCATAAAATGGGGCAAAACTCACTTAACAAATGTCTTCCTTAGCCACAGAAATTTGGGGCTCAATTATGGTCATAAGTCAAGGACTATCTTTAGAAAGTGGTTGTAATTTAAACTTTGCTTTCCATCTGCAAAAGAACCACAGATAGCTAGATTGGATACATGCATGCATGCATGCATGCATGATAGATCCATTGTCTTATTCCTGGTGTTAATATTGACATAAGTGTAGTTGAAATCAACATGATAAGTGATTCTGTTTTAAATTTAATTGCTTTCCATGCAGCTTGGTTACATTTAATACAAGCATTCCTATTTTAAATTTAACAAGTAACATCTTCCAACAATACAGCAGTATTTAGCCATGTTTTACTAAAGAAACCATCATTTTCTTATGTGATCTAATCAGTTGTGGTTTGCAAAGCAGTGTTTTTATTTTATTTTATAAATTTTATTAAGGTTTACAAAGAAGTCTTGTTGGATTCCCATAAACAAGCAAGATATATTTTGGCTTTGAAACCAAGCCATAGTTTCCTAACTTATAATTGCTCTTAACTCAGAGTCACTCTGACAATGAGATGGGCGGTACTTAAATATGATTAAATAAATAACACATTTTCATCCAGCTTTGTGATATGTTGTATTTACTGATATATAACTTGGCAATTTAGTTAATTTAGAAGTACTATTTTTTCGGAGTATAAGACGCACCTTATCCGGAAGAGGGGGAGTGAAACCATGGTTGCTGGCAGCGACACTTAAGGGCGTGGGCTCTAAGAAGCGGCTGCCAGGGCCAGGGCAGCTACTTCTTAGAGCCCATGCCCTTAAGTGTTGCTGCCAGTGACCATGGTTTCACGGCCCCTCTCTCGGATAACAGCCGACAGGAGAGGAGAGGCAGCGCGCGCTGGGCGAAGTTTCACCACCCCGCCCCAATGAGCGAGGGGAGGGAAGAGTCCAGCAGCTCCCGGGGCACTTCTTCGCCACTGGCAGGGATGCTGGGGACCCCATCCCCTGCCCCACCTGCCACCTCAAATTGTGTCCCACCACAAAATGCGCATCTTAATAGAGCCACAACGTGGGTTTCCTTTGCTGCCTGCGCACTCCAGGTGGCCAGCAGCCAAGCTGCCAAGCCAGCAATCGGCTGGCTGCCTCTAATCTGCCTGCCCTGTGTCCGTGCCCGGCTCCTGTCCTTTCGCTTTTCTCCCTGCCTCCTCCAGCCGATGGTGCTGGCCAGGAGAAAACCGGCAGCGAGTTGTAGAGGAGGAGGAGGCTCTGTGATGTGCACCGGGGAGCTGGGAAGGAAAGCATTTTCTGGTGGCATCGCCTGCCACCTGGAACTGCCTGCCACCTGGAACATGATGCACTTGTTTGGCCTCTGCAGGCGCCCTTTTTGGAATCAGGGAGGGGACCCTATAGCCCAAAAATGCTTTCATTGAAAAGGCTTTCATCGCAGTTCCCCAGGTAGCTTCAGGAATCAGGCACCATGTGAAAGTGAGGATCCCCGCCGCATGGAACCCCCCGAAAATGTGACGCGCGGAGCTACATTCAGAGTATAAGATGCACCCAGATTTTCACCCTCTTTTTGGAGGTAAAAAGGTGCATCTTATACTCCAAAAAATATGGTACTTTACTTTTTTCATTTTGTTTTAAACACCATACTTTTGTTTTAGGATGGAAGGCTTCAGGAAGCAATTGAAACATTGCTGTCACTGGAAAAACAGACTCGAACTGTAAGCATTTTTAAAATGAACTAGTCATTTCTTCATCTTTAAAAATTAGTCTTTCATTTTTTTTCATAAATTGTATATGACTCTTCTGCAGATACCAAAATAGCAATTGATGTCTTTTGCTCCAGCTTTTTATACGTTCTTATAGACAATGAGATTCTCATTGACTTTAGAAAAGCATGAAAGAGAGTTAATTTACAGTACACAAGTATGTGAGTTAATGCTTAAATAATCTTAAATAAGATAAAGTAAAATCTCCATTTATAAGCAAGAATAAAACGTGGAAAAATTTATGTGTACTGGAATAACGAATTTGTCATTTCTGAATTTTGAGTTATTTTTCTTCCTGTACACTTGATCTTGCAATCAGAAATGTATTTCTTTTCATAAATAGTTAAGTTTTTAAATTTTTTAAAGGAACTCTTGCAAATATTTTGCACTAAAAATGATATATTTTATCTCCTATGCTTTTTTAAGGCTTCTGATATGGTTTCCACATCTCGCATCTTGGTTGCTGTAGTAAAAATGTGTTATGATGCTAAAGACTGGAATGCTCTTAATGAAAACATCTTCGTTCTTTCAAAAAGGAGGAGTCAATTAAAACAGGTGAGTTTACTGAGGGAAGTTTAGAAGGTTAGAAAAAACATACTTTTCCATTCTTGTAAGAAGTTGTCCATCTGTTCCCCCCTCCCTCTCCAAATTACATGACCACATTTTGGATGCTTGGTAACTGGTTCACTTTTATAATCGGTTGCAGCATCCCAGTCACATGACTGCAATTTGTGATGTTTTTTGCTGATTTCTGCCAAAAAAAATGCCCATCCAGAAGAATGAGTTCTTATTTATGACTGGTGTTCACTTAATGACAGCAGTGATTTACTTAACGACCACCACGAAAAGTGCTGTGTGGGTGGGTTCCTGAACTTATAACGTAATGACTTATGACTGGCAATCCAGTCTCAGTTGCGGTTATAAGTTGAGGACTTCCTGTATTTCTCTGATGTGGTCTCCTATGGTACAGCTCGGCAACTATTGGCATCGGTTTTACATAAACAAATCAAGATTTCATATGTATAAAAGAGAATTGGATAGAATTGTTTCCTGAATCATATCAGGTCAAATGAAAAGTGTTTCTGTATTTTGAAGGCGGATTCCTTGCAGTTTAAAATAATTTATACTAGTTGTTTTAAGATTTCTGTAAGGTTAAATCCTGGTGACTTTTTACCATCCTGTGTAGCTTTTATTGCTTAAACCTAACAGTAGGTTTTACTTAAAGATTAGATCTGGTGCAAAGTCTACTTTTCACTTCCTATCTATTGCGGTTTATGCATAGTGACATAAGTGTACTGTGTACAGCATCCCGACTCAACTCCTCTTATTCGTGTGAAGTAGACTGGGTTGAGACACAGAGACAACGATCGATTCAGAGACAGCTAAATTAAATTACTTGAGTTTCTAGCTAATTTTGATTGATCACTGGATAACTTGAAGGTACATAATAAAGAAGTTTTTATGTTGATCCTAAATAATTCGAATGGTGTAGATTTATATTCAAGCTTATATTTTTATTGTTTTATAAAAATGGCTGCAATTTGTAATTAGATTTACTATGGTAGTGGCCATGAATGATAACATTGCTTTGACTGAAATGTGATGCTCCACAAATTGATAAGCTGTCCTGGTGTAAGACTAAGTTTATTTTTGTTGTTTAAATTCTTTTTGCTCCCTTTCAACTATTGCTTGATTGCTTTAAAAAAAAAACCACCCAAAAGATGCATTTGAAGCAAATAGCTCAAGATATATAGAGTACAAATAGCAGTTCAAAGTTTCAGGCAAAATTAAATTGTGGTATTTTTCTTTTTAGTAAAGTTGTACACAATGCTACTGTAGTATAGTATGCAAGGAAAAAATTAGTCCTTGTTTTAATTTTAAGTTGTAGAAGTCATGATGAGTATAAAGAAATAACTTCTTTTGAAATCCTAAAGTAGGCAAATGCCTTGTTCTTTTCCACATAGTACTGGAGATGTTTCTTCTTTTAGGAGGTTTATCTTACTAAAAAGTAGGAAATATTAGACAAAAATAGCTCAACTGTATCCTTTTGCAGGAAGGTTTATTTTTGTTTTGCTCCATGTAGTGCATATGTGAAAGGCAAAAAATCATTGACAACTTCCTATTTGTTTTGTCATGTCTTCCTTGGATTGCAAACATTTTCCATTCCCTTTGATATTTTGAAATAAAGTTCCATAACAGGCAATATTACTGAAACAAATGAACACCAATGCTGTCTGTGCAAGTTTACTTTCAGTAAGTGTAATTTTCCTCATTATTTATGCTAGGCAGTTGCTAAAATGGTCCAACAGTGCTGTACGTACGTTGAAGATATGGCAGATTTGCCAACCAAATTGCAGCTGATTGACACGTTACGTACAGTGACGGAAGGAAAGGTAAGATATTTTGCTTTTTGCAATCTGTGGCTTTTTTATTTTCTTTGTCATACTTATATAACACTCAGGGTTTTCTTGGTGTCTTGCAAACTAAATATAGTTATCATGAAATAATTTGATAAATTCCAGCTTTAATATTTGCTAATAGAGGGTATAAAACAGCATAGAAATCGGCACGCCAAGAAGTCAAGAAATACCCCAGTGACTAGGATTTGAAAGAACAACCTTGAAGGCCTTTGGAAAAATATTCAAATGCTGAGATGTGTCTGTACCTACAAAGATCAGAATCATACAAGCCATAAGGTTACCTGTGACACGCTATAAAAAGTGAATGTTGGATTTGGAAAAAGCAAGATAGAAAGAAGCACTGATGCTTTTGAACTATGTTGTTGGAGAAGACTTGTGAGAAAAATATGGATAACTAGAAAACAAACCAATACAATCATTGAACAAATCCGCCCAGATTTCTCATTTGAGGTACAAATGATGAAGCTCAAATTAAACCTATTATGTGAAGGCCTACCTCTCCAAAGGCTTGGAAAGATGGAAAGAAGAAGAGGATGGCCAGCAGCAAGGTGTGGGAGACTCAGTTATTGTGGCGATGAGTGCACCATTAGAAGACCTGAAGAACTAGGTTAGGAAGAGTTCATCATGGAGAAAGTCTATGGGGTCAACAACTTGATGGCATTTAATCAATTAATCTTGATCCATTTATTCTTCTATTTACCTTGTGATTCAGTCCTCATTCTCTCTATATAAAAGGTATCGGTTTTATAGTAGTCACTCACATTTGAATTCAATCTGCATATATTCATTTATTTACCCATTCATTCTTGCTCTTTTCCTTGTTTATCACCGGAGGTTCTTAAGAAACTTACTGTTTTCATTCAGTGTACTTTTATGTGGCGTTTGACATATCCAGCCCAAATGGCAGAAATACTGATGTCTACGTTTGACAGTATTACTAGCTTAGTACATAAGGGACAGTGTGTCTTCTCAGCAAGACATTCAACACAGTGTCTCATAATACCTTCATTAAAGAAATGGTAAAATGTCGATGAGGTAAATGTAAGATGGATTTGTAATTGATTCTCAGCATTCATAGAATACTGATCATTAGCTCCACATTAGCTTGGAAAGTATTATTGAGTAGATGGCAGAACACAGAATCAGTATACAGTAAGACCTCCAGTCATGACTATAATCTGTTCCATGACTTCAGTCACAACTCAGTTTGGTCGTGACCAGAAGTGAGACTGCACACGCACATACCAAAAAAAAAAAAAAAAAATGGTGTGGAAGGGGAAAGCGCTGTGGCTGTGTTTGATCACCGAGTATTTGTTTGCGATCAGATGCAAAAATGTTGTGAAATTTTTGGCCGTCACCCGTTTTGGTCGTGTCAGAAAGGTTTGTGACCAGAGGTTCTACTGTACAGATAAAGATATGACAGAAGCTCTGGCTTTCCCTCTTCTGTCACAGATCCAGGATACTTGGTAACTATTTATATGTCTTCCAAATCTCTCCTCAGTCATGGTGTATCTGAAACATCTATTCAATATATTAACTTGGCCTTTTGATTTAATAGCACATAAATATACATTAACTCATTAACATGTTAAGCTTTACTGTATTTTTACTTTGGCTTTTATTTTTTTCCAATTTATTTTTTATTATTTACATTATAAAATATGAATATGATGCTATAGAATATAGATTACAAGTGAAGATTTAGATGAATTAAATCTTAAACTGAAAAAACGTTTATATATCCATTATTTTTAAGATATTAATAAACATAAGATTGCTTGTATAATTGATTCCAAGTATATACAAATATATTTTATATTTGTAAAAATAAAAGGGCTTCTTCCACATACACAACACTAGGTTTATGCGGTGGTTAATTCTTAATTCTGCCTTGCTGTTTTTAGATATACGTTGAAATTGAGAGGGCTCGGCTGACAAATACACTAGCAAAAATAAAAGAACAAAATGGTGACGTAAAAGAAGCAGCCTCAATTTTGCAGGAACTTCAGGTAATATAAAAGAATAGTTTAGCTTGGGATCAGTGCCCATGTTTCAAATACTGTCATCTCTCTTTCCAATTTTTAAAAGTTGTTTTGATCAGTTATCTAGTAGTCAAAGAAGAACATTAAATAGTGCAGAGGTTTTGGGGTATTTATCTGTTGTGTTTTAGAAACCGTTTAAATAAAGTGGTTAAATACATTGACCACACAATATTGTTTACTTGCCAGTAAGGGTTGCTAAGCTTACCTTTTCCAGCCAGAAGATAACCAGCTTTCTAAGAAAACAATGAAAATATTTTCTAAGAAGATATACTAGGTGGGATCTGAAATCCAGTCTGACGCACATCATTTTTTTGCAGTGGTAGTTTTTTTCTCACCCTACCCCCAGCCTTTAAGAATAGATTTTTGAGGGCTTAGATTGATACCAAAAAAGCTTAAATTTCACTTTGAATTTGACCAACATTCAAAATAAATGAAGCTTAGCTGGGAATTGAACAGACTTTGTCTACAGAAACTTGTTATACTGTAATTGTTTGGATTTGCCGTAGACTTGTAACTACCAACCAAAGAGTTTTATGTCAGTTAAAAATTAATAATGCTTTTGTTAGCTTTGTGTGCAGTTCTTAGAATTTCACGTTTCTCAGTCTAATATTTTCATGCTCTGAACTTTAGGTGGAGACCTATGGATCGATGGAAAAGAAGGAACGTGTGGAGTTCATCTTGGAACAGATGAGGCTTTGTCTGGCTGTAAAGGACTACATTCGAACTCAAATTATAAGCAAAAAAATTAACACCAAATTTTTCCAGGAAGAAAACACCGAAGTATGTATGGTAGTAGAAAACTTTTGATTTGCTGCTTTATGGGGTGTTATTCACACATCTTAAATAGTCCTCACACTACTGGGGAAGTGAAGATGTGTATGCTTAATGTGTCTTTCCTAACCCAATGTTATTTGACATTTCAGAAACTAAAATTGAAATACTACAATTTAATGATTCAGTTGGATCAGCATGAAGGTTCTTATCTTTCCATTTGTAAACACTACAGAGCTATTTATGATACACCTTGTATCCAGGCTGAAGGTGAAAAATGGCAACAGGTAAGAGCAAGAGGAGATTAGATTATAAGCTGTTAATGTCTGTATAAGCAAATGCTGCCTTTATGAAGGTACTCATTTTAATTTTTAGGGCAATGAAAGTCAAATGTTATTGTTTTCCCATTATAATCAATATTTTAGCGAAAAAGTGATTTATATTCCATGTACATTTCTTGAAATAGCATTTTATTGTTTCTAGAACAGCTTCAAAGTTAGTTTCTTTTTTATTAAATAAAATGTAGTTCGTGTTATATTTGATAGAATATAACAGGGGTCCCCAACCTCCGAGCCCCAGCTCACCATCTGGCTGCGGCCTATTCAGAATTGGCCCATGTGAGTGGCTGATGGGCAGTTGGTGCTCTGGCCCATATGGAAAATACTGTATTTTCAGACATAGTTAGATACTTTTTGGCCCTTTTGCAAATGGGGAATGCTTCTTCACGTCTTGAAAATTGCTTTAATTCAGTTAAAGCTTTTGAAGTAGAAAGGAATAATTTTTCATGTTTCTCTGTAAAGCTGTTTCACATATTGCTCAAAGAGTTTTTCTCCCAGTTAAGATTAAAAAACTGCACGGAGAATGAAGAATCAGCATTGTTGGACATGCAGGCAGTGCTGGAGGCTGGTGCTTTGTTTTGCAACATCTAGCTTCCTATCTTTTTCATTCAAATATATGGGTACACAGGAGACCCAGATATACAGGCCTCTGTTGCATTGACAGAGGAAACACTGGGCAGAGAGCTCATTCCAACCTGCTTAAATCTGCATTGCTTAAACTTGCTTTAAGCAATGCAGATTTTTCCACATTCTGTTTACGATAACTAGAATTGGGCAGAACCTTTGAAGAGTGACCTTCATAAGGGCAGGATTCTCCACGGATGCTCATCTCTCTTTCCACCTTGCATACATTTGCTCCAGCATGTAGTCAATCTACTGTAGTAGGAATCTGAACCAAGCTTTATTCTCATGCATGTAAGGGCATGAAAAGATAGTTGGGAGCTATACATGATAGGAAAATACTGATATGAAAGAAGTCAGATTTTAACACTAAACCGCTCAAAAAGTTAAAAATACTATGTGTGAAAATCCTGAAAAGGCCCAGGAAGCAAAATTATTTGTAGTGATGGTATTCAAAATTTGCTACGGATAAAAATACATGTAAATTATTTAAGATGCAAGAAATCAGAGCTCCCTATTTGCTTAATTTTCAAGGAATTGAAAACTCCATACAAATTTATGGAACAATGTTCCAAGGTACATATATGGGAATGCCACTAATTCCCCTTATATCTTCTTTAAAATGAAGAATTCTAGCCTAACAAGAAAACTTTAAATTGTTTTCAACAAATCTCATTTTGTATATAAAATTGATGATCAGTTTGGTTCCTTTCAAATCTCCAAACTTGTAATTCTGAGTTAAGTTTGATTGCAAATTTGTACATAATTTTCTTTAAAAAAATCAGCTTCTTCTTCTACATAATGTTATTTTAACATATCACTAAGTCTACAGATCGGTTTCTTTCTCTTTCTCTGAAACAGGCACTGAAGAGTGTTGTATTATATGTCATCCTATCCCCTTATGATAATGAACAGTCTGATTTGGTGCACAGAATAAGCAGTGATAAAAAACTAGAAGACATCCCCAAATATAAGTATGTGGCTTCTATTTTTTTTTTAATAAAAAAATAAGACTACATTTGGGATCTGCAGAAATGCTAATTTGCAGAATATGCTCCCTGTAGAATTTCATATAATATTCATAACCCTGTGTTGTTGGTAGGGAGATAGCTAAGATATGTATTTGAACGTATTTGAATTACTCCATTTATAGAATGTAAAATGATAGTTGTGATGTTGGTGTGCCTGTAAGTTATCGATTTCTGTTTCCAAGTTTTGAATATGTATATATGTGAAACTGAAATTATTAGTATCCTCGATGCATATTTGTAAAGAATTTTTGGTAAATAAATATGTACATACTGATATGTATAGTGGTGCTGGTATACTCTTTTGCATGAATAGTTTAGTTTCTGACATATTAATGCAGTTACACATATCTAACTAAGAAAGCAAGTAAGGTAGATTAATGCACTGGTACCACTGGCAGAATTCTTTTAGAAAATGCAGTGTTCTGATGGACGTGAAGATGATTTAGCCATCTTTTTTTAAACAGAGATCTTTTAAAACTGTTTACTACTATGGAATTGATGCGCTGGACTACTCTTGTGGAGGATTATGGGAAAGAATTGAGGGAAGGATCCCTCGAAAGTCCTGCAACAGATGTGTTTGGCTACACAGAGGAAGGGGAAAAAAGATGGAAAGATTTAAAAAACAGAGTAGTGGAACATGTAAGTCAATTCTGTTTTTTAGCCCTTTGTCATTAATAGCCATCCTTTTTATTGAAGCTGTTTTGTTGGTGGGACTGACATAGTGTTTATTGCCAAACTCTATTTGAGAAGTTATTTTTGACAGATAATACATCTTTGTTCTAGTTGGAGTACAGGAATATAAATTGAATAGTGTAGCAGTGCTGTTCCATATAAATAAACTTCGATACAGAGAAGAATGTGAAAAAAATGTTGTCTTTAAAATGTAATTCACTGCTAATTCCTTCCAGCAACTTGTTTGATATGCATTAGAGTTGTATCTGAGAATATCTTGTATGTTTCCTACATAATAAACGGAATAAATTATTTAACTTAGTCTCAATAAGTATTGAAACGTAAACAAATGCTTGAATCCATTGCAAGATTTCCTTTTATATTTTGGGAAATTATTTCAATGAATACCTAACAAGGGTCTATTCTGATTTTTTCTCTCTTTAGAATATTAGAATAATGGCAAAATATTATACCAGAATTACTATGAAGAGAATGGCACAACTTTTGGATTTATCAGTTGATGTAAGTGATGCTTAAGATTGCTTATGGCTTTCACATGAGAGAAAATATATGACACAGTTGGAAAAAAAGAGCATAGTATTTTGGGAGCTTTTAGAAACTGATTTCCATGGTGATGTACATTTAATTTGGTAGTAGAATCAGTAAATCTCATTGAGATTCTGCTCCTCTACATACTTCTCTGGACTTATTTATAAGTGAACTTATATCTGAGGAAATTTATGTAAATTTGTACTAGAAGCAGGGGGGCAAGGGGGAGTTAGTTTTTGAATTAGTGTTGGCTCCTGGCAATTGCTGTGACTAGTCCCTGCGGCATTGGGGGGAGATTTTTTGAAAGTGGTTTACCAATTAATGAAATATACCTGTTATATTTCATCTATAATACAATGTTGTAAAAAGTATGCAAATTAAAAAGAAACGTTTCTTAAGATGTAGTTTCTTAGCTATTACCAATGATAGGCCAACTAAGCCAACTGTAACCTGAAATCTAGCAAAAAAGCTAGTGAGCCTTTCAGAACACTGGTGTTTGCTAATGTTTTAATAAATATCATCTCTAACCTACTGGAGGGGATCCAGAGTATTTCAGAACACTGGCATTCAGTAGTGTTTTGGTGAATGCCATTATTGCCACCTTTCATAGTGAAGACTAGCTCTCTCAACCTTCCAAAACAATGGCATTCGCTATCATTTTCACCAAGTTTAATGCCTGTTCCTCCAGTGCACCAAAGGATTTCCCTTCTGGAAATTCTGAAAAATCCCTTGCCATGCTGGAAGAGCAGGATGTGGAATGCTAGAGGACTGCTAATCTAGAAAAAGTGCTATCAAACACCATAACTAAATATCTTAAGTGCTATTGCAATAGTTTCAATGATAGTTCTCTTCTGGTAGGTTGGGGAGAGGGTCTAGGCCTCCTGGATTGGGGGCTGGCCCTCTTCCCAGCACTCTGTTTGACACCCTCCTCCCCCATAGTCACTTAAACACAGCTAGAAGATTCAGGATTGCAGCTAATGAGCAAAGTGGTGATATGGCATCTCACTTAGCAACTGCTTCACTTAACAACTGAGATTCTGGACCCAATTGTGATCATAAGTGAAGGGCTACCTGTGCAATCAAAATTTCAATGCTGAACCACATTTTCTTTAAAAAAATAAGGGATAACATCAGTTATGCCACCTAAATATAAATGTTTCATAAGTACATTTCATTGGAAGTATTTTTGTGCATGTACAGGTAGTCTTTGACTTATAACAGTTCATTCAGTGAGTGTTCAAAGTTACAACAGCACTGGAAAAAGTGAATGACCATTTCCCTCGCTTCCGACCCAAGTAGCCTTCCCATGATCATGAGATCAAAAATTCAGATGCTTGAGAAGTGGTTCATACTTAGGAGTGTTGCTGTGTCCCAGGGTCATGTGATCCCCTTTTGAGACCTTTGGACAAGCAAGGTCAGTGGGAAAGCCAGATTCACTTATCAACCGGGTAACTGACTTATCCACTTCAGTGATTCACTTAACAATTGTGGGAAGAAAAGTCGTAAAATGGGGCAATACTTACTTAACAAATGTCTCTTAACAACAGAAACTTTGGGGTCAATTGGGGTCATAAGTTGAGGACTGCCTGGATATTCATTCATTTGTTCAGAATATAGATAACTGACGTACTACTCTGAAACAATGACATTTCATTCAGAATGGTTTGTTAGTTTGACTACCTGATTCTCTGTCATTTATTTGCTTTACAGGAATCTGAAGAATTTTTGTCCAACTTAGTGGTGAATAAGACCATCTTTGCAAAAGTTGATAGGCTGGCAGGAATTATCAACTTTCAGAGACCCAAGGACCCAAATAACTTACTCAATGACTGGTCTCAAAAGCTCAATTCACTGATGGCTCTAGTTAACAAAACTACACACCTCATTGCCAAAGAGGAGATGATACATAACTTGCAATAAGGTGCCTCAGTAGCCTTAATGCTTTAGAGAGGCATTGAATTGGCCATAGAGACTTTATCCCACTGTATATTTTTTCATCTCTCCCTTCCAGATGAAACTTAGAACATAATCACTCTTGAAGAATTGTTGACAATTAAGTTCCTTTGATTATTGATTTGGTTTATAACAATTTTTTTTCTGCAATTGATGGGGAAAAATAAAATTGTACCGCTTGTGTAATGGAAATGGCCTTTGATTTATACCAATTCATCCTGGATTTGTCTGATTTGCATATCTTTTTACATTGTTAGATATAAGTTGTAATACATTCTTTTATAAAGAAATGTGACAAAGTGTTTATTTAATGTTGATTCTCCTAGACTGAAATTTCAAGCATGGAACAAGTATAATTTCTCTCCTATGTTAAAGTATGGTAGGTTTATAGCAGATCAAGAAAAGCATGGAATTAAGTTGTAGCTGTTTTGTATGGTTTTTATACATCAATACTTTTTACTTACATTTAGCTAGGTACGTTAACACAAACAGTTACCAAAAAAAGTCTATAACATTGCTGATACTTCATTGTCTTGATGAAGAATTATTTAGGCTGTTTCCAGTAACCTTACGATCTAAACTGAAAGCAAAATGTAAATAAGTCAAATTGGTTTTCTAACCTTGCATTCAACTGGTAAATAGCCATTTAAGTTTTGGCTCATAAACTTGAAGGTCAAATTTTAAATGTACAGGCCTGCAGAGTGCTATATGCTGCAATTAATTAATTGCCATGTTCAGATACTGAAGACAGGTTGTTTCCAAACAAACATGTTTTTAAAATGGCACTTAAAACAATATAAAGTGTGCATAGGTAAGTGTCTTGGATACATTGAGGCTAATGCTTTGAGCTTGCATTTTTAAAAATTGTATTCCTTTACATTATTTGGCAACTTGCAAATTTTCATTCATTGAGAGATTGTGATGTGGGATGAAGCAAGGGGTGGACTCTGCTGTTCTAAAGAACAAATTGCTCCAACATTGGATCATAGCCTATATAAACAAACAAAAATAGATTTTTATGTTACATGTTTTTTCCCCCCCATTTTGCATGGTATGATGTAAATAGAATAGTTGCTTGTACGGGCAAATTTTGTTCAGGCTCATTCTGAGATTCACTATTCCATATAAGCATTGTTGATAGTTAATCTTCATCTATTGCTGTTGTAGCTGATAATTTTCTATCAGAAACTTGAAGTGAGTTCACACAGCTTTCAGCAATCTCGTGATCAGAGGTTTAGAACCTGGACTCCAGTTAATTGTTTTTTAGAGAGAGATGCCCCTTGTAGAAGAGGATGGAAAGTGATATTTCTGAATTATCTCCTCCAACCCCCCTCAATTTCTTTGAGATAGGGAAGGTCTTTGAGTAGATTAAGAAAGGGCAATGGATGGTTTCCCAGAAGGTAGCCATCACAATCTTGGCCATGTAAAACTTATCCTTTTATTTAAGTGCTATGTATTGCATGTGATGTCTTATTAATGTAAAGAAGGACCAGAAGATGCAATACTTGACATAAAGTGCTTGTCCAACATGTTATGTGTGGCTATATTGTGCTACCTCATGTCATGATATGAACCCAGTGACTATCTAAAACCATGCTTGATTCTCATTATGTATTAAGGTGTTCAACATTGAGAGATTCATTTCTTATCCACTTTTTACTAAAGTGTCACGTGTCGGGAGGCCAATGTCAATTGAATTCTATTGCCTTTGCTACATTGCAAAATGTTGTTCACTGCCTACAATGATTACAGAAGGTCCCACTACCTGATATTTAGATAACTTCCCTTGGATTCTTGTGCCATTATTCAGTTTATACAGGATTATTCTACAACGTTTAGAAATTCAGTGGGGAAAAAACCAGAAATGGTCTGCCCAAATCCATAGTTCTGTGGATTTGAACAAATGCTGATTGCCCCTTTTTTTTTCTACAACACAATCCTAAATTCTCCTGAGCTTCTATCTACCATAGCAATGATGCCTCCCACGGTCTTTATATGACATTCAACTTGCATGATAAATTTATTTTCCCTGTGAATCCTGTTGCCTTTCCAAGAAGGGTCTAGGACAACTTGCTGCAGCCAACTCAATGTGGCCAACTTGCCACATCCAACTCGTTGTAGCCAACTTGCTGCGAACCAATTGCTCCACAGCCAGTTGTTCCGCATTGAGTCGGTCGTGGCGAGTTGGCCATACCAAGTTGTCCCATTCTGTTTTAGGGATCATTTTAAACTCATCAGAGACATGCATTCCACTGCGTCATTGCTTAATCAAAGTTTGCTGAATAAACCATAATTGGACATGTCTGCACTGTAATTTTAAAATTCTTGTGGCTGGGATCCCAGAACTTACCAATTAAACCAACTGCATTATCTAGGTGTTGTGTGATCCAGGTAAAAGTTAAGATCCACTCCAGCAAGATACTTTTCTAGATTACAGATTTTTAACAAACTGAAAAAGCTCTTGTTTTGAAGGCCGCTTCTGTATGATTCCTGTATACAATACAATTAAAACCATGGTGGGAAAGTTACAATTTACTGAAATAAGCTGGTAGGTATAGTATTTCGCCTTTAACTCTTTCTCTAATAAGCCTTGAATTAGAACTGATTGAATTGTAAGTGGAACTGGTCTAAGTGACAGGTCGTTAATGATGTCTTGCATGGGCTGTATATTTTCTATAATACATAAAGCTGGTTTAAAGATAGTTTAGTGGAAATTATATCCAAAAAGAAGGAGACAGTTAATTGCTGTTGATTGCCAACCAGACAAGTATTGCTTTATAGGTAGCCTTAGTAAAAAGAATAGTGGTTCTTGCCTTCATGTCTTCTGTGGAAAGCAGCTAACATATGTGCATTATGACAACTTAATCTGCATGAGTCAGACTGGAATGGTGTATTAACATGCAAATCCTTTTTCTTCAAGAGCTGATGAAATCACATTGAAGTTCCATCTTTAATAAGATTCAAACTCATTTCCATTTCCAATGCCATGGAATAAAATTCAAAAGAGGAATGGTCTATTAAGTATAATTTCAGTGAAAAAAATGAGACAAAAACTAATTTGAAAATCAAGGTTATAAGCTTTTTAAAAACAAATACGTGATTTTGTGCTCTGAAATGTTCAGCAATTACAATACCCCACACAATTTCTGATTATCCACCAGCAGTATATCATTCTCAGTGTATACCATTACAAACCTTTTGGAGTTATTGGGATTACAGTATCAGATAATGTGCTGAATGTTTATTACATTTATCTAGAATGAGATAAATCAGAACGCATGCACTGATTTGTCTGAGCAAGAATACATTTTTAGGGTGTCTACTTGAGATATAATTTTAATAAGAAATAGAGGAGTCTGTGTTGTGGTAATTCCATGCAATTCTGTTGTGCTTGAATTAAAAAAAAATAGATTTACTACTGACTGCCACTAAATACTTGTAGACAATTGCTACTTCTTTACACAGTACTTTGGTAAGATTAAGTCACCTGATGACCTAAACCGTGGTTTGGTTAATTGAGATTTGGTAAATGACAAATGGTTGGATTTGCAGAACATACTAAACCATAAACAATGGTTTGTAAAATAAAATGGCTGGATTCATGTAACTTAAAGCCAAAGTTAAATAAACTGCATTATGGCTTAATATGTTGTGAGAAATAAATCATATAACATCTATTAGGATGATTTATTAAGTGTACATATGAAAACCACAAATTTTGCTTAAATAACAGCATAAATATAGTATTCACTATAAGTTTTAAAAATAAAGTGCCTATGAATGTTTTAGACAACCTCTCACCATTTTGAGTCATAAGTTGTGCTGTGGGGGAGTTCTGCTAATTGTAATTCAAAACATTTGATGGACACAATTTTGGCATTTTACTTTGTAATGGATAGCATTAGCAAGACAGTACTGATTTTTAAACATGATTTGAGGTTTGGATATGTATACTTTCTAGAGTATTGTGTCACTTTTAATAGAACTATGTCTAAGGGAAGTGTGTATACATTTCTATATGTTATCAACATTTCCTGAAGTGATCTAGAGAACTTTGTATGCATTCTGTAGTTTCTAAAAGGTAAAGAGAGTGGGGAAAATAAAACTTATACATTCCAACCTCCCTAAACCAGTAATACATTCCCCTATACTTAGTGATCTTAATTTATATCTCCAATACATCAAATCTCTACCTTTAACTATATCTAAATACTAGAATCAGGTGGAAGGGTATTTTGGTCCTGCAAATCTAAATCTCTCCAAATTATTGCACTATGATAATTTCAGCTTCAACCCCCAGGCAACTGATTCCAGTGTCAAGATTGTTGCTATTAGCAAGAGTTGTCAAACATTTAACTGATACCTGTTTTGTTATTTGAAACCCTTATTCTTTGTTTTATCAACATTTGAAAGTATGCGCTCATAGCCCTCTCTGTTTTCCCAAGGCTAAACATTCACAATTCATTCAATCCCTCAGTGGTATTTTAGCTGCCTTTGGCTGAACCTGTTCTAGTTATTCTGAACCCACTGAGAAGATCAATATAACATGTAACAAAAACCAAAAGCAAGAATAATTCTGTAGGATGAAAAGGCAATGGTGTTTTTATAGCTCCAAAGGCTATATATGTTATCAAATTAGTGGTAAGTCCATAAATTCTATTTTCTTAATTACTATTTTTCTTTCATGGTAAGTTGGGAAACTTGTTAGTCTGCTTCCAAAATTCAGAGAGCTTAAAGAGGGGCAAGCCTGAGGATTGCAATTGGCTCATATCTCATAGGTGCCTTACTCCCTGCTACAGGTCAAATAATATAATTAGGAGTGGTGATTAACTACTTTCCTAAGATCCCTTCAGCCCCAAGGGAAATATACTTTGCTTCTCAACTTGACTAAGTAATTATTTTCCTGACATTAACAAAACTAAAGTACTGAGCATCAATTAACCACTGGTCCAATCTGAATAGCTTGCAGCCCAATAGTAAATCAATATTACATGACTCATTTTATGGCACCAAAGGAAACTCTAGGCAATTTGTTGTCTGCTTCCCCCTTTTCAAAACGGGTAACTGGAGTAATTGCACACTGAAATGTATGAACTTTAATATCAAACAAGGAGCAATCTTTCTTTGCAGAAAGAAATGATTCTTTATTTTCCAATCAAAACGTGATTTGTAATTAGAGGTAGAGAAAGCTGCTGTGTATTCTAATGTTAAACTTTCTAGTTTTTATTCAAGGAGTAAGCATGTGAAATTAATACTCAATGTACTGTCCTCGGCAACAGCAGTGCGCTGCAAACTCCTTTCTTGAATTTCCAAAATTTCTTTAGCTTGAAATAGTTATCAACTCCCATCATTAAACGTGATATGTATTCTCACACTGAGTAAATTGGCAATTGAGCCAAGGCCTGAGACAGAAGGCTGTATTAGCGATAGAAATAGCATTTAGAGTTCTATACTGCTTCACAATGCTTTATAGCTCTAAGCAGTTTATAGAATCAGCCTGTTGTCCCCAACAATCTGGGTCCTCATTGTACCTATCTTGGAAGGATGGAAGGCTGAGTCAACTTTTAGCCTGGTGAGATTTGAACTGCCAAATTGCAGGCAGGCAGCTGATAGGCAGCAGAAGTAGCCTGCAGTACTGCATTCTAACCACTGCACCACCACGGCTCTCACGTTAGCCTTATGTTTCGTGTCTGTCCTTATCAACTGGGTTCATATTAAAATTTGGAAGTAGTATACAAAGATCTAGCTCTCTTGAACAATCCATAATGCTGGGAAAGGAGGTAGGAAAGAAGAGGACAACCAGTACACAATCCAGAGGTCCTTCTGAACTGGCTTG
Organism: Thamnophis sirtalis; assembly: GCF_051295495.1. Classification (NCBI taxonomy): domain Eukaryota; kingdom Metazoa; phylum Chordata; class Lepidosauria; order Squamata; family Natricidae; genus Thamnophis; species Thamnophis sirtalis. The sequence goes on along the minus strand of NW_028261383.1, from coordinate 140,728,128 downwards.
TGTTTAAGGAACAGTAAATAGTAGCCGTAGATCAAATTGAAATGTATGGACTTGAAATAAATTCAATTTCAAGTATAGACTTGAAATTCACAGGTGAGCCTTGATTTATTTTTTAAATAATTGTATTAAGAATTATGAGAAGAATAGAAACAAACCTGAATTACCAAAAAAATAAAAAATAAAAAATCAAAACATCCAAAAAAAGAAAAAAGTGAAACAACGAACTTCCCCCTTCATCTTAGCAATTAAAGATAATTTTAATAGTTTATCACCATCTATTAAGTTCAACATAATCTCTCTTCACTCGGTAGTTCATCCTTTAAGCAGCACAATCTAAATGTCAGTCATTCTTTGTCAGCAAAAATTAAATAATGGCAACCAATTATAAATATTTTTCATTTAGCCCTGATAAAAGTAGGTAACCTTATAGTCCCTGGTTTTTTTTTTACAAATTTAATTCTGAGCCCTTCAAAAAGAGTGACAGTTTTCTGTTCCTCTGTTTTAAGCCAAAAACCTTTCAGAACTTTTATTATACAAATATATATATGTATGTATGTATGTATGTATGTATGTATGTGTGTATGTATGTATGTATGTTATATTTGTGCTGATAAATAAATAAAGGGTTTCTATCTGGATGGTCTCTTGTGACGAGCCGAAGGACAGAGAATGGAAGTAGTGATCTTCCTCCCATATTTGGGCATACCAGGGGTTGTGACTTTATATATATATATATATGTTATATTTATGCTGATAAATAAATAAAGGGAGACTAGTATAGATCTATTTCAAGCTATTTAGCTCTCATCAGCTAGCCATACACCCATGTTGGGAATCGAACCTGTGCTCTATTGCCTCTTAGGCAGATGTGTTAACCATTGAGCTACAGAGCTCGACTCCTTATCAGCCAGCCAGGGTGAGAGGTATATATTTAAAGTCACAACCCCTGGTATGCCCAAATATGGGAGGAAGGTCACACTTCCACTCTCTGTCTTCGGCTCGTCATATTTATCAGCATAAATATAACAAATGTAACAAAAAGGCAACAGTAAAAAATATTGGGTTTCTGTCTGGATGGTCTCTTGTGACGAGCCGAAGACAGAGAGTGGAAGTGTGACCTTCCTCCCATATTTGGGCATACCAGGGGTTGTGACTTTAAATAAATACATACATACATACATACATACATACATACATACATACATACATACATACATACATATTTAATATATGTATATTTAATAAGTAAAGTTTGTCCCTTGTTTGTCACTTCTAATAAAATCCTTCAAGACTTTACTGAACTCTTTTGTATAACTAGTTTAAAAAATACAAATCCCTTTCCTGGTTTAATGTTTATACATCTTTTTTAGGGAATAAATTATCAATTGATTCCATTTGTGTATCTTTTTCCATATCCTCATTGCTTAATGCATTTTAAGTCCCCCTTCAAAATAATTCGCTGCAACTTGTTTTGTAACTCTCCATATATTTTACCAAGGAGTTTGGCTGACAAATATTCAAAGGTTTCAATTACAGGTTTCTACTCCAGGCTTTTCTTCAACCTCTAGCTCCCTCTAGTATCTTAACTTTAAGGTCCCCTTACCGTAAAAAGATCCAAAACAATCACCATTTTCCAAGGGAACATTCCTTCTAATTAATTCAAATCTATAATTATAAATCAATCTGAACCCTTAATCCTTTGTTTAAAAAAATGCATATTCTAAGCATTTTTGCTGCCTCATCGAAAAATTCCAAAAGTTTTAAAATCAAATTTATACCATCTTCCTCTTAAGGAAGAGACTCACTGATGAATATAGTAAGTTTGGTCTAGTCATTAAGGCACCAGGCTAGACAGTGGAAAACAGTGAATTCAAGTTCTATTTTAGCCAGCTGGGAGATTTTGAACTAGTCTCTCTCTCACCCCCCTTCCCAACCAGGTAGTTATGGGGAAAAATAGGAGAAAGGTGTGTTGGATATGTTTACCATCTCGAGTTATTTGTAAAAATAATAAAGGTGGGATTTAAGGTTTAAAGGTTTCCCTTGTCCAGTTGTGATTAACTCAAAGGGTCGGTATTCATCTCCGATTCTCAGCCAGGGAGCCTGTGTTGTCTGAGGGATGCTTCCATCATCATGTAGCCAGCATGAAAGTATAGAACACAGTAAACCTTTCCTGCTGAAACAGTGGTGGGTTGCTCTTACCGTCGCTACCGGTACGCTGATCGTGGTCTGTCCGTGCACTAGCCTGATGTGTGCTGCACATGCATGCACAATCCACCGCCCTGCGACACCCAGCTGCTTGTCAGGGCGTGCGCAGGCACCGCACGCTGTGCTTGTGTGCGCAGTGTGCCTTTTGCCATAAAGACAGCCTATAGAGCGCAGGCTGGCGGGCCAAACGAGCCACCGTATCAGTATGCTCTCAGCTGCTCCCGGCCACTACAGGTACGGCCGTACCCACAGCAACCCACCATTGAGGAGTACCCATTTATCCACTCGCATTTGTGAGCTTTCAAAATACTAGTGTTCCAATATCTCAGGGGTTGCCACAAAGAAGAGGGAGTCAAACTATTCTCCAAGGCACCTGAGGGTAAAACAAGAAGCAATGGTTGGAAACTAATCAAGGAGAGAAGCAACTTAGAACTGAGGAGAAATTTCCTGACAGAACAATTAATCAGTGGAACCGCTTGCTTCCAGAAGTTGTGAATGCTCCAACACTGGAAGTCTTTAAGAAGATGTTGAATAGCCATTTGTCTGAAACAGTGTAGGGTTTCCTGCCTAAGCAGGGGGTTGGACTAGAAGACCTCCAAGGTCCCTTCCAATCCTGCTATTGTATTGTATTGTACTAGGTTGGCAGAAGCCAGGGCAAGAAACGGGGGCGCACCCTGTCCCAAGGCACTGGGATCTTGAACCTAGGCTGTCAGCTTTCCAGTTGACAAGCCCAGTGTCTTAACCACTGAGCCATTGTGCTGACCAAAGACAGGATACAAATAAATGATCCATATCAGTCTAAAGCATGGGTGTCAAACTCTGCTTCACATTGCCATCATGTGAGGTTTTGCGATATTTCCCCTATCTGCTGAGCTGGGGTGGGCATGGCCTGTGCATGACGCATCCCGTGGGCCACCCAGTTTGACACCCCTGAAGGGTCTTAATCTCTCCAGTATAATAGATAAAATTATAATAAAAAAACTGAATAAAAATAAGGCTAAGTCAAGCTTAATGTTTTCAAAGGCTGCTTCATGGCTGTTAGGTTGATGTAATCCTGATTCCTATCTAACTCAACTCCTAAATCAACCATAGAAATAGCTTCTGTGGTCTACTCAAGAGGAGCAACTGTCTAGAGACAGGTGGACAACCTCAACAATCTCCTTCCTCCAGATTTTGGTATCCAGTCATGACTTCTCCTTGCAAATGCAGTCCTGCTCCCAGGAAATGGCATACTTGACCTTTCGGATGCATTGTAAAAAGCTCTCATTTTCATATGTCCTGGTATACAGTATATTTTCTTTGGCTCTGAGAATTACAAATTACACTTGTACAGTAGTGTAAGAGCAATGTGCGTAGTTGTGAGTCACTGTAGAAAATAATTGCCGAGCTAGGCTGATTTTCAATTTTTATCAAGTGCAAAACATGTTATTCTCCCAATATTTTGGCCTGGATTATTTCCATAGTCCTCTAGAGGCTGTATCTCCATGACATACCTCTTTAGGTCAGTAGTGCTCAAACTGCATCTTTTGAAACTCAAAACATCTCCAAACTAGGACAGAGTTCAACCTGCCCCTACCATATCCAAGGTTTGTTATTAGTTTACTTATCTTGACCCCAACTTGATGCATGCCTTAGCCATTTCTTCCCTCTGACCTAGAGATAGGAAACTAGGGCATCCAGCAAACATGGAAATTGTGCCAGAGATGAGATGTGCTTGCAGGCACCACAGTGCCTATGCAGTGTCCTAGTGAGTTATTTAATTACCTACAGTTTCTGTGATGGGAATTGTAATTTATTTTAACTGACCAGTTGCCTTGCAAATATATAGAGAAACTTGACATGAATTAAACTCTCAGATCTCTCTCCCTGCGCCCAAGCTTCATGAGTAAATTCATACATTCTTCACAATAAAAACTTTTGTACCATAAATGTACAATACAGTATGTCAATTTTCAGGGTTTCAGTATAGATCTGTTTGAAGACCATTTCAACCTAAGAGGAAGAAGAGGCAGAGGAAGAAAAGGTATTTCCAGCAGTAGTTGATTGGTATCTGTCACAATGCTGATTCTGTTTTGGATTCAAATATTAACCACTGAGATAATTTTAAATTTTTTTTAGCCAAAGCCAAAGTTTTGAAGGTGGATTCCCCCCCCCCCCAACATTTATTTGGTAACTAGATTTCCACACCATTATCATCATCTATTTGATTGATGGGGTCCAATGCAATTTTCTCTTCTAGTGAATTATTGTCACCCAAATTAGCTTACCACCATTAAAGTCAGAAGGATGGGACACTAAGACACTAAGTCAGTGTTTCTCAACCTTGGCAACTTGAAGATGTCCGGACTGGGAGTTGAAGTCCGGACATCTTCAAGTTGCCAAGGTTGAGAAACACTGCACTAAGTAAACAGGAAAGGAGAAAATCAGTTCTCCTGTGCTACAAAGAAATGGTAAGCAATGTATTGATATTTCTCTATAGGCAGTCCTTGATTTACAACCAAAACTTCTGTTGCTAAGCAAGACAGTTAAGTCTTATGTAACTTTTGCCCCATTCTACGACCTTTCTTGCCACAGTTAAATGAATCACTGCAGTTGCTAAGTTACTAACATGGTTGTAAAGTGAATCTGGCTTCCCCATTGATTTTGCTTGTCAGAAGAATGCAAACAGGGAACACATGACTCTGATATATGATGATATGCAACCGTCATAAATATAAGCCAGTTGCCAAGCGTCCACATTTTGATCATATGACCATGGAAATGCTGCAATGGCTGTGTGAAAAACAGTATTAAATCACTTTTTTCAGCACCCTTGTAACTTCGAATGGTCACTATATTGAAAGATTGATCATAAGTTGAGGACTATTGGCAAACGTTCCCTTGCTGGTGGACTTTCTTGAACAACAGTTTTCTGGCTTTTGTTCCTATAGTCCGCGGGTGTCAACCTCAATTGTGTCACTGGCCAGATCGTGACGTGTCATGGTGTTTTTTGCCTTTGCGGAACCGGGGTGGGTGTGGCTTGCACGTGACAGGCTTTTGGTAAACCAATCAACCCAAGTCAGATATTAGCAGGAGAGAGGGAAAAGCATGTTCCCTACAGCTGTTCTATTGCTCTCCAATGGAAGGGGCCAGGCTAGTCACACACCTGAGAGGCAGGGGTGCAGTTTCCCTGAGCCTTCAGCATCCTTAATTGAAGTTGCTCTAGCTCCCACCTGAGCAGGCTTTTTACTTATTTGATTTTTATTTCACCTTTATTCCACTATTAATAACTCAAGGTCAGTGGTGGGTTATGACTGGTACGCCCCGCTACAGGTGTACCGGTGTCTACCAGGAGTACCAGATACCGTTCTGGCACAGTGCTCCGGAGGGCCCACCCACGCTCCTTACCGATATTTGAGCTCTTTGGTGCTTCTGTGCAAGGAGCTTACGGTGCCTGCACAACACTCCGCTGAGCAGCTGGAACGTCACAGGTGGTAAGTACGCATGTGCATTCTGTGCATGCGCGCTGTGTGCATTCATGTGGTGGACACCCAGTCCCGTTGCACTGTGCTGGTTGTATCGGGATCCAGAACCCACCACTGCTCAAGGTGGTGAAAACACATAATGCTCCTTACTTCAATCAGAATAGAGCTGGAAAGGACCTTGGAGGTCTTCTAGTCCAACCCCCTGCACAAGCAGGAGACCCTATGCTATTTCAGACAAGTGACTGTCCAGTCTCCTCTTAAAAACCTCCAGTGATGGAGCGCCTACAACTTCTGAAGGAAAGCCATTCTACTGGTTAATTGTTCTCATTGTTAGAATCCTTAATTCCAGGTTGCTTCTCTTCTTAATTAGTTTCCATCCATTATTTCTGGTGCTTTGGAAAATATATTGACCCCCTCCTCTTTGTGGCAGCCCCTCACATTCTGGAATATTGTTATCATACCCCCCCTCCCCAGTGCTGCTTTTTTCTAGACCAGGCAAACCCAAATCCTGCAACCGTTCTTCATGTGTTTTAGTCTCCAGGCCTTTAATCATCTTGCTCTTCTTTGCACTTTTCCCCATTGCCCGAAGTCTCAACATCTTCCTTGTAACAGGATGCAGTATTCCAGGTGTGGCCTTATAAAGTGGTGCTAATACTTCATGTGATTTTGATTCTATGCCTCTGTTTATACAACAAAGGCAGAGGTAGTATTCAGCCAGTTCTCTCCAGTTTGGGCAAACCAGTAGTGGCGAGTGCAACGTAATGCATGATGTCCTGCGCATGTGTAGGTGGTTGTGCATATACACAGATGCTGTGTGCGCACTCTCATTTGCAAGTTGGTAGGGAAGGTAAGTGAATCCCCCCACTGAACCAAGGATTGTATTAATTTTTTTGGCTGCTGTCGCACACTGCTGACTCATGTTTAAGTGATCATCCACTAAGACTCCAAGGTCCCTCTCGCTGTTCTTGAGCCAGGCTTTGCCTAAACTATTCTTATACCTTTGGTACTTGTACCTACCTCCTCTTCCTATTTTCCTCACAAAAGCAACCCTGTGAAATGGGCTGGGCTGGGCTGAGAGAATGACAGGCCGCCCAAAGTTACTCAGCTGGCTTTCAGGCTTAAACTGGGACTAAAATTCACAGTCTCCCAGTTTCTAGCCTGGTGCCTTAACTGCTAGACCAAAAGCTTAGCAGCTGCCTGAGTTCTCAGCAGCCGTTTTGTGGACTTTAAAGCCCCTCCCAAGAGACAGTGGAGGAATTAAATTGCCCCCCCTTTTTTTCTCCTCAAACTATTTTTTCCCCTTCAAATAAAGGGGTAGGTAGGTTCATGCACTAAAGCCATGATTTCCTTAAGAAACCACGGTAGCTGGATTCACACAACACTTTAAGCCCAAACCTGTCGGATAATATTGTGCCTTAATGAGATGCATGACTCCATGATTAAATCAAACAAAGCACATTTGTCCTCCAAAGAGACACTTACTTGGGGTTGCATTACACATTAACCCATGTTTAACTAAACATATTATTAGTGAATTAATGCAATTGTTTGGGTTTGCGCCATCTACTGAAACACAAAGCAGTCAACTAATCACCTTTATCCCACTCTGAATCCAAGGAGAATATCATTAACCAGGGCCTCTAGATTAAATGTCTGTTAAGTTTATATTCCTGGAACCTTGGAATTTCCAATTGCTTAAGGATGGGCCCTTTCATCTTGACAGTAATAAACTGCAGGTTCTCGAGAGCCCAAGCAGGCAAGCTGGAAAACAGACCTTAGCTATATTGAGACATGTTTATACAACTGGAATTACTGAACAATACCCAGAAACACAAAGTAGTTACTACACAACACAAAGGGGCATTGTGACAGGGCAACTGATGCAAATATCATAAATCAATTGCAATAAATACGTTATTCTGTATTGCTCACCAGAAATTGTTATTCCCATTTTTTAAACTAAATATCCTGGTCATTCCAATTTGTTTTCTCTCAAGAGGTTATGATCAGATCAATCTGATTTTATCCTCTTGACCACAGCCAAGTACTGTTCTACAGTCTGTACAGTGCGATGTAGTAAACTTAATTATTTTTAGATATTTTCAAATAATTATATACATTTTTTCTTTTTATCTCAATTAATTGTGACTTTGGGGTTTTACGTGCTGGTCTAGGACCAAATATTGATTGGGTTTCAAGTAATTTGTACAATGATGTCATGACGTATCCACCATCTTAATTACTTGGACCTGATGCCTACAGTGAAAAAACTGACATGATCATTTTTCATACTTGCATCCCCACATGATCAAAATTTGGATGCTTGGCAACTGACTCATATTTATGACGCTTGCAGTGGGATCACGTGGTCATCTTTTGCAGCCTTCTAACTAGCAAAGTCAACAAGGAAGCCAAATTTACATTACAACCATGTTAGTAACTTAGCAACTATAGTGATTCATTTAACTGTGGCAAGAAAGGTTGAAAATGGGGCAAAAGTTACTTAACTGTTTTGCTTAGCAACAGAAGTTTTGGTTGTAAATCAAGGACTGCAGTGATTCACAACATCTGTGGCAAGAAAGTTCATAAAATGGGGCAATACTCAGAGGTGGGTTGCTACCGGTTTGCACTGGTTCAGGCGAACCGGTAGTGGAATGTTGGCCTGGGTTGCAGAACCAGCAGCGACCCAGGCTGGCCACGCCTCTGAACTGCTCCCGGTCACTGCGGCATGGTTTTTTTTTGGCACAGACCTACTTACAGGCAACTGCGTGTGTGCAGGGGGAAGCATGTGCACACAGAACCAGCAGTAATGCCAGCAACAACCCACCCCTGGCAATGCTCACTTAGCTACTATCCGGCTTAGCAACAGAAATTGTGCACTGAATTGTAGCTGTAAGTTGAGGACTACTTGTATTCCAGATACTGTGGGCTTCTCAGTAACAACTGCATTACCAGTTTTAGAGTTCTGTGAAAATGAGAAGAAATGTACACGTATTTAGAAACCTCGGAAAGTGCTTATCATGAGAGAAAATAAAAAGAAATGACCGCAGATATTGTTCTTGGTTTTAGATCTGCAACACCATAAATGTAAAAAAATAAGCTATACGTTTGTGCAAAAGTATCATGCACCAATTCTTTCACTTGCAGGAAACTGCATGACATCTTAGAGATTAAGTGATAAGTCTGACATGTTGTTTGTCTTTAAGAATTTGTTATCCTTGGAAAGCTGGAGAAAAATAGCTGGAGGTTAGTCTTTCAGAGCGGCAGGTATTTGCTACTTAACTGTATTATTTGATAAAGCATTCAATGAAAATTTGTTTTAGTACCATCAATTAGAACTTTCAACTCCTAGATGCAGCACAGTGCAATAAAAATTTATAAATAGGAAAGAACAACAACCCACATCTAAGTCAGGCTCCGGATGGCATGATGACTTAACTGCTATTTCCAATTTACATGAATCAGTCGCAAAATGGTTGCAATTTCTAGCCAGTCCAAATTTCTCAGAATTGATTACATTTTGGAAAAATAATTTTATGTATTAATAATTGTATGAATGCGCACATCTATAGTTGTTCCTATTAGGCAAGGGAGGTCAAGATAGTTTTTGAGCGTTTCTGCAACCACTTTTTGATCGGTAGGCAGTTAATTGGAACCCATTGACCCTTTATGCCCAGATGCAGGTGGTCCTTGACTTATGACCACAATTAAGCCCAAAATTTGTGTTGCTGAACGAGACATTTGTTAAGTGAGTTTTGCTCCACTTTACAACCTTTCTTGCCTCAGTTAAGTGAATCATTGCAATTGATAAGTTAGTAAACCAGTTGTTAAGTGAATCTGGCTTCCCCATTGACTTTGCTTGTCAGAAGATCACAAAAAGCAATCACATGACCATGGGACCCTGCAACCATCATAAATATGAACCAGCTGCCAAGGCTTCAAATGTTGACCATATGCAAAGATTGTTAACTGTGAATAATGATCACAAGTCACTTTTTTTAGGGCCCTTCTAACTTTGAACGGTCACTAAATGAACGGTTGCGAGTCGAGAACTACCTGTATTTGCTACTTAGCTTTATTATTTGATATACCACTTGATGAAAACTCATTTTAGTACCATCAACTAGAACTACTTTTAACTCCTAGGTGCACCACAGTGCCATACACATTTATGAATGGGGGGGGGGGGAAGAAACCCACATCTAAGTCAAGCTCTGGATGGCAGGATGACTTAACTGCGATTTCCAATGTTATATGAATCCATTGCAAGATGGCTGCAAATTCTAGTCAGCCCAAATTTCTCAAAATTGATTACATTTTGGAAAAATAATGTTATGTATTAATAATGTTATGAATGCACACCTCTCTATTTGTCCCTATTATGCAAGGAAGGTCAAGATCGATTTGGAGAGCCTTCGCAAACCACTTTTTTCTCACTAGGCTGCTCAGGAGTCGATTGGAAACTAACCTTTTCTTCCCAAACATTAACGCCAAAATGGTGGTTTTCAAAACCGGGGTAGAAAGCACCGATTCCCGAGGCTACCATCTTGCCTTCCACCCTCTCTTTTAATTTTCACTGCTCCGGGCCCAAACCAAAATCTTGAATAGAACTGGAAGGGATCTTGGAGGACTTCTAGTCCAGCCATCCTGCTCAAGCAGGAGATACTATACCATTTCAGAGAAGTGACTGTCTTAGTCTCTTCTTAAAACTGGTTCCACCACAAAACCGCGCCCGACTAAACCGTGCCCGACTAACCGCGTCGCTGACATCAACAGGGCGACAACAGCGTGGAGACAGAAGCACGCTGTAAACCCTAAACCTAAAATTAACCCCTAAACCTAACCCCCCTAAACCTAACCCTTAACCTAACCCTAATCCTAACCCTTAACTTAACCCTAAACCTAACCCTTAACCTAACCCTAAAGCTAACCCTTACCTTAAGTTGAATCGGCTTGCTTTCAAAGCACTATTTAAAGCGCCCTTCTTTCTCCGCGCTGGCTGTTGTCGCCCTGTTGATGACGTTAGCGACGCGGTTTAGTCAGGCGCGGTTTTGACGGGTCACGCTTAAAACCTCCAATAATGGAGCATCCACAACTTCTGAAGACAAGCTGTTCCACTGGTTAATTATCCTCACTCAGGGAGTTTCTCCTTAATTCCAAGTTGCTTCTCTCCTTGATTAGTTTCAACCCATTGCTTCTTGTCCTGCCCTCAGGTGCTTTGGGGAATAGTTTGACCCTTTTTTGAGGCAGCCCCTCCAATTACTGAAACACTGCTATCATGTCCCCCCTAGGGCTGCTTTTCTCTAAACTGGCCATATCTAATTCCTGAAACATTCTTCATATGGTTTAGTCTCCAGGCCTTTCATCATCATTGAGCCTACCAACCATTTTGCCTTCCTTCCACCCTCTCCCTTTTAATCCCCACTGCTCGGAGGGGGTGGGGGCGAAAAACCACCCAATCTTGAATAGAATAGAGCTGGAAAGGGCGTTGAAGGTGTTCTATTCCAGCCATCCTGCTCAAACAGGAGATCCTATTGTCAGCGTTCCAAATAACATCCAAAATTAAATCATAGTCCAAAGCAAATTATTGCTCAAAGATCCAATTTATTAAGAGTCTCATGTTGGCACATCTGTGAAAACCCAAATCTGAAAGCATCCCGGTTTTCCCCACCCAGTTGAAAGTTCAGGATCTTGCTTCCACACCCACAAGTCCATCACATGGTTCAATCTTCCACTGCCATGCTGGCAGTTCCACCCATTCAGTTCCGCTCAGGTGCAGAGACAAAGGCAAAGGATGAATCCTAGAAAGGAATTTTATTTTGACAACATCACATTCTACTCCTTACTATTCCCCCTCCCAATTCCCCACTAATGAAACAGCATAGTAAAATAAGTGTGTGTGTGGCAGGCCAAAGATCCAGAAAGGAATATGACTGCAGGCCTGACACCTATACCATTTCAAAGAAGTGACTGTCTTAGTCTCTTCTTAAAAACCTCTAATGATGGTGCGCCCACAACTTCTGCAGGCAAGCTGTTCCACTGGTTAATTGTCACACTGTTAGGAAGTTTCTCCTTAATTCCAAGTTGCTTCTCTCCTTGATTAGTTTCCATCCACTGTTTCCTGTCCTGCCCTCTGGTCCTTTGGAGAATAATTTGACCTCTTCTTTTTTGTGGCAGGCCCTCCAATACTAGAATACTGCTATCATGTCCTTCTTTTCTCTAGACTGGCCATACCCAATTCCTGAAACCGTTCTTCATATGATTTTACTCTCCAGGCCTTTAATCTTTATTTGAGCCTACCAACCATCTTGCCTTCCTTCCACCCTCTCCCTTTTCATCCCCAACTGCTTGGGGGCGCAAACCACCCGCTCTCCCGCCGCCTTTCCCCCCTCTTTCGCCACAGAGATCCCATCCGCCCGCCACTTTTCCTCCCTCTTAAGTTTTCCCTTCGCTTCCATCTTCAGGCGCGCGCGTGAGGGGAGGGGGGGGAGGGAGGAGGAAAGGGGCGGCGAAGCGCGGGGGGGGGGGGAAGAGGGAGGGGGGAAAGAAGGGGAGGAAAAGAAGATACTTTTTTACCCACAATGCTTTGGGAGGACGTTGACAAGTGGATCCAAGATGGCGTAGAAAGTAATGACAGGTAAGTCAGGACTTCCCTATTCGCTGGCTGGGGAAAAAAAACCGAAAGGACGAAAGGGGGAAAATCTCCGCCGGGGCTGGGAATCGGGGGAAGAAGTCTTCTGAAGCCGCCTGGGAAGCGCGGGGGGTAGGGGGTCCCTCGGGATTAAGGGGGAAAGGCTTCTCCGTCCCCGGCGGAGCGCGACCGGGGCTGGCCGGAGAGGGCCCTGCGCCTGCGGAGGGGCCTGCAGAAGTCGCAGCCCGGGGAGGAGGAGGCGGGTGGCGGCTGGGCTGTTTACGCGGAGGCGCCGCCGGGGTCCTGGGCACGAAACTGTTTCGGTGTGTGTGTGTGTTTGTGTGTCTTGTTTTTGTGTGTGTGTGTGTGTAGAGCGGGGTCGGTCGGTTGCGATGGGAGGCGGATATTCGGGTCCTTCACTAAAAGCAGGCGAGCGATACCTTCAAGGCTTTGGAGGCAAGAGGCGCAAAAACCCACCCTTGGAAGGCTGGTGTGTGTGTGTGTGTGTGTGTGTGTGTATTTTTGATCCCCCCTCCCCCCTTTCTCTCTCTCTCTGAAGCCAAGTCTGAGACTTGCCTCTTACGAGGCTGGCGAAGGAGGAAGCTTTTTACAGGGCGGGCGGTAGGAAAAGCGAAATTCCTCGAGAATCGTCTCTGGGCTTTTGTGAGGCTTAGCAGCAAACCACTCTTTTAACCTTTATAAATGGAAAGATCCCCTTCCCTCTCGCCACCAAGAAGCGGTCACGTAGGTATTTATTACAACCCCCCCCCCCTTTCTATGAAGCAACAACTTCTTGTTCTTGAAGTTGGAATTAAATTATGAGTAGGGAATTTTTTTAATTTATGTTTTTGAGGGTGGGTGGGGGAATCGAACATTTTGGAGAGATTGCTTGAGTTGGGAAGGAAATGCTGGGATTGGTGACCACCGTTTTAGAATTTCTTTTTAGGGTCTTCAACAAGATAATCTGGTAAAGTTAATGTTTAAAGGCAGTTTCAAAAACAGAACATTGGAGTGTGGTTAATTGCAGAGGGAATAAGAAAAGAATGTATCTGTCCGTACATTACAGTTCCTGTTTTTATATTTTGTGTATATAATATCTAATCAATAACTTTTAATATACTTTTATATTTGTGCTTTGATTGAAATATGTGCATATTTATACAGGTATGTGCTTTAATATCAATATATTAAATACGCTGACGAAAATACAAGTGCAAAGAAAATATCTTAAAAATCAGTTTTCTTATTGGAATTTGTCTTTTTGACATGGTTTTAAAATCATATATTTTCACAATATGTAGAGGGATTTTTTTTTTGTACAAGCTTAACTTTTTGTGCAAAGCAATTTATGTAGTAATTAAGTTTCATTAAGATGATATTACAACTTGTAGAGTCAAAGCTTGAAAGAATAGGCATCCATATTACAATCAAATAAGAGGAAATGGCCTTAATATTTGAAACTCAACATCTGTAGTGATATGGTTGATATCGTTTAACTTTTCACTGCAAATATATTGTGTAAACTTTCATGGATCTTAACATAAGTCATCAGATTCATGGATTGATTGAAGCCTGCACTACAGAAACTAAGGATTTAAGCATTATCTTTTCAACTTGTTCAATTATGATTTAAATCAGAAGATTTTTGCAGATTTTTTTACAGCATAAATAAAATAAAAAATACAGATTTATTGAGGCTGCTGTTCACACTTAACTGAAAATACTTAACAATCAATTTAATATTTTGAGTAAAAGTGTTTAGTATAGTGTAATTATTGTTTTGGAAACGATAGCTTGTTTAATTAAAAGGAAATGTAAAGACAGCAAAAAGTATATGTTACATTATTCCATAAGTACAACTTAAATTATAAGAAATCTATGTGCGGAGTATTGTATGTGTGTGTGCACATAATACTTAAAATAAGTATCTTGCAATAGAAGACAGAAAAGGCTTAAAACGTTGGTTATTTTGAAATTTTTCATAATAGGTATAGAATTTTAAGAAGATGTAGGCTTAAATTTTTTTGCAAAAGTTCCAGATTTAAAACTGAGGAGACTAGTAGTGAGTTTATGTTGTGGTAATTGATCTGTTTTCAGATCATTTAGTGCAATACAGCTTTTTTTCTTTGATATTTATAGCTGGTTACCAACCCAAATATCTTCCATAATCTAACATTTGATAATGATTGTACTACTGCTAATATATTTTATAAATCTAAAGCCCTTAACATTTGAAAATCTGGTTGTATAAACAAGATCTTATTTAACATTTTTCTAGACGCAAATTTGTTAAATTTATGGAGAAAACATGCAATAATGCAACAACATATACAGTGAAAGATCTGTCATATAGGTATGGAACTCAAAAGTATCTGGAAGATTATCTGGAAGATGGTATCAGATTGTGGCTGCATATATAATATTGATCTAATTCATATGATTGGTGTAAGGATTTTGAGATAATATGAATCATTCTCATTCATTCATTCATTCATTCATTCATCCATCCATTCATTCATTCATCCATTCATCCATTCATCCATTCATTCATGAGGTTTTTGAACATACACAGAAAAAATATGCAGGTGTTAAATATTTTATTACCTGTTCTTTTCTTCAGCATAAGAAAATGCAGCATAAGAAAATACAGGACCATTTTAACAGATGCCACTTCTGCTATTTATTTAGAGATTTATATCCTGCTTTAGGACCTCGCTCTTCCTTCTCACTCACCCACCTCTGTCATTGCAGTAAGAATGTGAGGTAGGTTCAGTAAGAGTAATCCGACTGCAGTTACTCAATAAACTTACCAGGAAGATCTCTTGTTTGCTTTGCGATAACAATAAGTTCTAAATACATCTCAGAAAAAAAGTAAATGAGGCCCAAACATTTTGTAGTTCAAATATATTTACTTTGAAAGAAATAAAAAGTACTAAGTACTACCAGCTTTTTTTAACTTGGGAATTCCCACAGAGACAATGTGTTTTGTTTACTACAAAGAACAATTTATAAAGAATAATATTTTTTAAGCTCTTTGGTTAGTAATTTCATGGGATTTCTGAGTAAACTAAAGTTATAGTTTTAAATTAACTTACTGCTATGCTCACATGGTTAGATTTGTACATGTCCTAAGTAATATATCACAATTGAGAAACCATAGTATCTAGGTTAAAGCAGGATACTAGGCCAAAATTAAGTCATATTTGAGATCCTCATTGGTAAGAAATAAATCCCAGTATATATATATAGCAAGGAATATTTCTATTTAAGTGTTTCTAGGAATTCTCTTTTTAAAGAAAGGAGTATCTAATATAACTCGGGAAGATTTCCAATTAAAAACAGGCATATGATGGCCACCACTCAGCTTGAATAAAACTTGCCTACCAAATCCCTGTTTGAGATTTAGTAATTAATATATAATATGAAAGATAAGCATTTCCAATGTATAAATTTTTTTAAAGTTCATATTTTTCTAGTTTTAGAAATGTTAAAATGGAATCTAAATAGAGCTGTTTTACTTAAAACATTGTTTTCATCAGTCATGGGAATGATGAATCTATTTTTAAGATTACATATAATATTCCTTAATTCAAGTGATTGGTTGAATCACAAACACATCCGCCCATGGCAAATATTTTACCTGGAAATATTACTAGTGTACAAGTGTATGGGACTTAATTAATCAGGGTCAATTGGGTTATTACTTTTATGAGTTCAGTGAAAAAATGCATTGAGCGGACTGTTGTAAAACCCACATATTTTATATCATTTTTAGCATCTATGTTTCTACAGTTCCTTTCTGACATAAAAATTTGCATGCTGTTGGTGTATGTGCTCATTTTTTACTTATAGGTTTGTACATCCTATATAATTTTTCAGCCAGTGTTTCATTACTGGACATATTTAAGAATTGTAGTTACATACTTTTGCCATGTCTTGTTGTAAATCTATGGAGGAATCTTGACTGTGTACCATAAATCAGGGTTCCCCAACCTTCGGTCTATTCCCTATTGCAGCCTGTTCGGAACCAGACTGTAGAATTGGTAGGTGAGTGTGCGCAACCATCCCCTTCCCCCCCCTACTGGCTACCACCAGTCCGCCAAGCCGGAAAGAAGACCACTACCATAAAGTTCTTTTGTTTATATTGCCTTTAATTGTGTTGCTATGATATTCTTCCTAATATATAATTCTTAATCAGCACCCCAAAATAACAGAAATTCATCTAATATTTTTGGTTGGGAAATATAGCTGTCTTATCGTCAGTGTATTTCTTTTCTCCTATATTGTTTCAGTAACCATAATAAGGGAATAAGAAGAGAAAATATAGTGTTTTTTAAAAAAAAGTATTTACAGTTGTTCACTTTTGTATTTCCAGAGTAACACATAGGAAGTTTTGTTGTAAAATAAAGAGTCAGTAATCCACTTCACCTACATTTGATTAGTGAGTCATGGTATGTCTGCACTTGAAATAATGTTTTAAGAAAAGTCTCAGAAGTGGTATTCCAATTTTAATGTTTTCTTCTAGGATGTTATTACTTGCTGTTTTTTAAGGAAACAATATGTCTAATTGCTGTGCTTCAGTGTTGTTGCTTTAATCACAATTTAAAAGTGTGGATTGTTCAGAGGTTATTTTGACCAGCTCATGGTCCAGATGTTGATTCCAATAGCCTGGACTGATGGTTAATGTATCTTTAGGCAACAGCTATTTTTTTAGGAGTAAAAGCTAAGGATCAGAAGTGGCAGGGAAGAGGTGGTCATATATCATCATCATCACCATCATGTCTGCTCCTTTCTGGAGTTTTGTACTGAAAAGAAACAGCCATAGGAAAAGATTGTTCTCCGTTTTATATTGTGTGGATCTGACTCTCTCAGCCATTTTTTTTAAAAAAAAATGCTGTTTGAAAATAATGATTCAGTTCAGTTCATTTTTATTACAGCTATAAGTCCAGATACAAACAAAATATTGAATAAAAAAGGTACTGTATCCTTCTAGATATATGTATATGTGCTATAAAAGAAAAACAGTAAGTATAATGGAGTCTGAAATAATTAAAAAAATAGTTACTAAAATAAATCCAAATAAAATACTATTATAGCAAGTAATGATATACAAATAGTCTTCAACTTACAACCACAATTGAGCCCAAAATTTATGTTGCTATGCAAGACAATTGTTAAGTGAGTTTTGCCCTATGTTATGATCTTTCTTGCCACAGCTGTTAAATGAACTCCCTGTTTACTTTGCTTGTCAGAAGGTCACAAAAGGTGATCACTTGACCCTGGGATACTGGAACGGTCATAAATACATGCCAAGCATCCAAATTTTGATCATGTAACCATGAGGATACTAACAATGGTTGTAAGCATGAAAAATGATCGTGTCACTTTTTTCAGTGTTGTTACTTCAGATGGTCACTAAATCAATAGTTATAAATCAAGGACTATCTGTATCATACAAAAGGTAAAATAGATCTGAGTGACTTGAGAGATTATTTTCAAGTCCTTGTCTGAGAATAGTGGCATTTCATAACAGTCATACTTTCTACCTGGACATTTCTTCAAGACGCCTGACTCTATTTTGTCTTTTAAAAAAAAAAGACTTATTTAAAAAAAATAATAATTCTAAAAATCCAAAAATTGTTCAGTTGCAGC
Source organism: Thamnophis sirtalis (assembly GCF_051295495.1). Classification (NCBI taxonomy): domain Eukaryota; kingdom Metazoa; phylum Chordata; class Lepidosauria; order Squamata; family Natricidae; genus Thamnophis; species Thamnophis sirtalis. The sequence goes on along the minus strand of NW_028261383.1, from coordinate 140,710,176 downwards.
AGTGGGTTTCACATTTTGTTACCACAGGTTTGCCTCACATGCGCTCGGCCTTCCATGTATGTACTTTACTCTCTCTTGCGTCTTCCGCATATGCACCCGGCCTCAAAAACGTGCCTAAATAGGATGGCATAGAGCCAGGGCGGGTGGGCCCACTTGCGGTTTCCACTACCAGTTTGGGTGAACCAGTTTGAACTGGCTAAATACCACATCTGCTCAGTTGGGATATAGAACATAAGGCGTGGAAAGCCAAAGCCAGTCTTGATTTGCTGTTATATAAGACATGTTTGTTCATTTACTCCCTTAACTATAGTTAATGTGAAACCATATAAAAGAGATCTTAGAATGGTAGGAACAGGGCGTTGGTACTTACCTGATACACCTCTTCTCATAGTGGGGGAGGAGTATCCAGGATGGGTTGACCTTATCCTCTCGTTGATCTGACTGAGTCAGATAAGCTCTTGGTATATCTGACTCTCTCAGCCAGTAACCTCCGTGCCGGGTTATTTGAAATGGGGCAGATCCAGAAAAACTTTGGGGGACTGGAAAGGAACTCCAGTGACAGGCCATGCCTAATGGTGTTCTGTACCCACTTATCAGATGAGGGGCGGTCCCAGCGATCAGCGAAGTACGCCAAGCCCCCCCCCCAATGGGAGGTGAATTGGGTTTAGAATTAGTTTTTGCGGAAGGAGCGCCCCCCCCAGCCTCCTCCTCCGCCCCCTCGAAAGGGCCGCTTCTGCTGCCTGCCTCTGCTGTCTATCTGGGTATCTCTGTCTGGCAGAGAACCCCCCCTGGTACTGCCTGGCACCTGAGTTCATCTGAGCCCCTGGAAGAATCCTGACCCCGGAAGGAGGACCCGAAGTCTTGACCCCGGGAGTAGGATCATCTGGGGTAAGGCGCCGCCCTGAACTGTCCCTTCTTTGGAGCAGTGGGAAGCACCTTCCGCTTGTCCTTGTTCTTGACCAGGTAGGGGTCCAGAGCTGCCCCCAAAAGGGCATCTCCTGTGAAAGGAGCAGATGCCAGGCACCACTTGTGGCGTACATCTGCCTGCCACTGTCTCAGCCACAGCAACGTATGAGATGCAATGGCTGAAGCAATTGCCCTGGAGGCAAACCTGGTTGCGGACAAGGTGGCGTCCGCTGAAAATTGGATGGCTGCCACCAGTTTGTTAATGTCTTGGTGCGCTCTGACCTCGGTGATGGGGATTTGTTGCTGCAGCTCCTGTAGCCAGAGTAAAGAAGACCGGTTAAAGAAAGAGGCGATGGTGGCTGCTTTCACCGCCCAGGCAGCTGCTTGATGCCCCCTTTGGAGGATGAGGTCCGCCTTCCTGTCCTCCAATTTCAGAGCCTCCTCTGGTTCCCCTGGCAGATTAGTGGGGGAATGCAATACTGGATGGAGGGCTGAGATAGCACCCTGGCCATGTCCTGGTCCACATTGAAGAAGGTCTTGTCTGTGGATGTGGGCGTGGATCCCGCTGTGGGATATAGAACATAAGGCGTGGAAAGCCAAAGCCAGTCTTGATTTGCTGTTATATAAGACATGTTTGTTCATTTACTCCCTTAACTATAGTTAATGTGAAACCATATAAAAGAGATCTTAGAATGGTAGGAACAGGGCGTTGGTACTTACCTGATACACCTCTTCTCAACCACAATTGAGCCCAAAATTTATGTTGCTATGCAAGACAATTGTTAAGTGAGTTTTGCCCTATGTTATGATCTTTCTTGCCACAGCTGTTAAATGAACTCCCTGTTTACTTTGCTTGTCAGAAGGTCACAAAAGGTGATCACTTGACCCTGGGATACTGGAACGGTCATAAATACATGCCAAGCATCCAAATTTTGATCATGTAACCATGAGGATACTAACAATGGTTGTAAGCATGAAAAATGATCGTGTCACTTTTTTCAGTGTTGTTACTTCAGATGGTCACTAAATCAATAGTTATAAATCAAGGACTATCTGTATCATACAAAAGGTAAAATAGATCTGAGTGACTTGAGAGATTATTTTCAAGTCCTTGTCTGAGAATAGTGGCATTTCATAACAGTCATACTTTCTACCTGGACATTTCTTCAAGACGCCTGACTCTATTTTGTCTTTTAAAAAAAAAGACTTATTTAAAAAAAATAATAATTCTAAAAATCCAAAAATTGTTCAGTTGCAGCAGTGGGTTTCACATTTTGTTACCACAGGTTTGCCTCACATGCGCTCGGCCTTCCATGTATGTACTTTACTCTCTCTTGCGTCTTCCGCATATGCACCCGGCCTCAAAAACGTGCCTAAATAGGATGGCATAGAGCCAGGGCGGGTGGGCCCACTTGCGGTTTCCACTACCAGTTTGGGTGAACCAGTTTGAACTGGCTAAATACCACATCTGCTCAGTTGGGATATAGAACATAAGGCGTGGAAAGCCAAAGCCAGTCTTGATTTGCTGTTATATAAGACATGTTTGTTCATTTACTCCCTTAACTATAGTTAATGTGAAACCATATAAAAGAGATCTTAGAATGGTAGGAACAGGGCGTTGGTACTTACCTGATACACCTCTTCTCATAGTGGGGGAGGAGTATCCAGGATGGGTTGACCTTATCCTCTCGTTGATCTGACTGAGTCAGATAAGCTCTTGGTATACGCCCCTGGTCCACCAGGCACCGCCAGTTATCGGCGAAGAACTCTATCCGACCCATTGTGCCATCCACTCCAGACCTTTGTTATGGTTTCAAACTTTTTATTGAGTTATAACTTAAACATATTAGTGCATCATAACACATGTTACATTATCATGTCAGGAGGGGTCTGGATACTCCTCCCCCACTATGAGAAGAGGCATATCAGGTAAGTACCAACACTCTTTCTCCATAGTGAGGGGAGGAGTATCCAGGATGGGACATACCAAAGCTAACACGTCCCTAGGGAGGGTAACATACTGAGGGAATATGGCCAAACTAAGCCTGGTGGGGTGTGTCCCCCGCCCCGTGAACCGCCTATAATACCCTGCCACCAAACGAAGCCTCTGCCGAAGCAAAGGTATCCAACTTGTAGTTCCTCATGAAGGGTGAGGGGGAAGACCACGTGGCTGCTCTACATATCTCTGTCAATGACGCCTGCGTGCCTAGGCCGACGTGGTGGCCGCATTTCGTGTGGAGTGTGTTGTGATGGGGCTCGGTGACTGGATGCCCTGAGATTGGTAGGCTGTAGCAATGCAGGTCCTCAACCACCTGCCTATGGTGATGGAGGTCACCCTCTTGCCCAGGGACCCTGGTTGGAATGAGACAAACAGGGCCTCGGACTTTCTATTCGGCCGGGTTCTTCTGAGGTAAATCCTCAGAGCCCTTCTTACGTCTAAGGTGTGCCACTTCCTCTCTAGTGACCGAGAAGGGTCTGGGCAAAAATTGGGCAAAATCAGCTCCTGTGACCTGTGGAAGCATGAACACACCTTAGGTATGAACGAGGGGTCCAATCGCAACACTACTCTGTCCTGGTGAAAAATACAGAGGTCCTCCCTGGTGGACAGAGCCTGCAGTTCTGATATCCGTCTGGTGGATGTGATGGCCACTAGAAACACCACCTTAAGGGTTAAAAACTTTAATGACACTGTTTGCAATGGCTCAAACGGGGCCCCCATCAGAGCATCCAACACCTTGTGCAAGTCCAAGGAGGGTGGCTTTTGGCCAGGTTCACCGAGAACCCATGGTCCCTCAGGATTGTCATAGTGGTGTCTAGATCCCTTAGAGCCCCCTCAAAAGAGGATAACTGTATTAGCAGGTCATCTAAATAACCTTGAATCCTGACCAGGACCTGTCTCAGATGCGCTGCCAGGGCAGCCATTACTTTGATGAAAACTTGTGGGGCGGAAGACAGGCCAAAGGGCAAGGCCCAATATTGGAAGTTATGCCCTAGGTAGCAGAACCTGAGATACCTCCGGTGGTCCCAAATGATTGGAATGTGTAGGTAGGCCTCTGTGAGGTCTATGGAAGTGAGGAAGTCCCCCTGCCTAATCCCCTCCAAGATGGAGTGGAGTGAGTGCATTTTGAACCCTCCTATAATGGATGAAGCGGTTCAGACATTTCAGGTCGAGAATTGCCCTCCAGAATTTCCTTGGGGATTACGAAGAGGATAGAGTAATGTCCCTGACCCTGCTGTCTAGAGCCACTGGCTGGATGCCTCGGATGTCCAGTAGGTGCTGTATGGCCTCCTGCATCAGTAACCTCCGTGCCGGGTTATTTGAAATGGGGCAGATCCAGAAAAACTTTGGGGGACTGGAAAGGAACTCCAGTGACAGGCCATGCCTAATGGTGTTCTGTACCCACTTATCAGATGAGGGGCGGTCCCAGCGATCAGCGAAGTACGCCAAGCCCCCCCCCCCAATGGGAGGTGAATTGGGTTTAGAATTAGTTTTTGCGGAAGGAGCGCCCCCCCCAGCCTCCTCCTCCGCCCCCTCGAAAGGGCCGCTTCTGCTGCCTGCCTCTGCTGTCTATCTGGGTATCTCTGTCTGGCAGAGAACCCCCCCTGGTACTGCCTGGCACCTGAGTTCATCTGAGCCCCTGGAAGAATCCTGACCCCGGAAGGAGGACCCGAAGTCTTGACCCCGGGAGTAGGATCATCTGGGGTAAGGCGCCGCCCTGAACTGTCCCTTCTTTGGAGCAGTGGGAAGCACCTTCCGCTTGTCCTTGTTCTTGACCAGGTAGGGGTCCAGAGCTGCCCCCAAAAGGGCATCTCCTGTGAAAGGAGCAGATGCCAGGCACCACTTGTGGCGTACATCTGCCTGCCACTGTCTCAGCCACAGCAACGTATGAGATGCAATGGCTGAAGCAATTGCCCTGGAGGCAAACCTGGTTGCGGACAAGGTGGCGTCCGCTGAAAATTGGATGGCTGCCACCAGTTTGTTAATGTCTTGGTGCGCTCTGACCTCGGTGATGGGGATTTGTTGCTGCAGCTCCTGTAGCCAGAGTAAAGAAGACCGGTTAAAGAAAGAGGCGATGGTGGCTGCTTTCACCGCCCAGGCAGCTGCTTGATGCCCCCTTTGGAGGATGAGGTCCGCCTTCCTGTCCTCCAATTTCAGAGCCTCCTCTGGTTCCCCTGGCAGATTAGTGGGGGAATGCAATACTGGATGGAGGGCTGAGATAGCACCCTGGCCATGTCCTGGTCCACATTGAAGAAGGTCTTGTCTGTGGATGTGGGCGTGGATCCCGCTGTGGGGGCTGCCCATTGGCGCTTGATCGACTCAAGAAAGGCCTTGGGGGTTGGCACCGTGTCGGTCTCATGGCCTGCTCATCAAAGATGGTTTCTGCAGAGAACCCCTGGTGTTGAGGTGGTGCTTCTGCTGCTTTGTTTCCGAGCCTGATGGCTGCCTTGGCCTTGAACAGAAGTGACTTATACAATGAGGGCTGGAACAACCCAGTGAAGGCTGGCTTCGGAGGAGGCATGCCTTCGTCTTTGGATAGTTTATCCTCCCTAACTTCCCCCTCCTTGCAATCCAGGTCACTATCCCCTTATGATGAGGCTGAGGAACTAGAACTGTCTTCCCCCTGGGTTTCCAGGCCCTCTGGTATCCTAGGAGAGGATGCCACCTGAGGCTGCATTTGTGGCATTTGTACTCTTGTCCCTGGAAATTCTTTCCTTGGGTGAGAAAGAATGGAGATGCTCTCCTACTTTTGGAGTCCAGACCTTAAATTTTATGTGAAAAATAATCAAAGTAACAGACAACAAAAACCAGTTTGGCAGCCAGTAACACGCAACAAAAACCATAGAAAACAGATATTACTTTCCACAATGGAATCTTTTTGCTTCTTTTGGAATTTCAGATTGCATTGTAACTTTATGAAGCATCTATATTCCTGAAGACCTGTTTAAACAGTTCTTAATATAATTAATTAAATGGGATGCAATTAAAGTAATTAAATCAATGCGATGCAATCACTTAATAAAAATATTTTGATTTCAGAATTAATGAATGACACTTTATGTAAAACCTGGGCTGGCAACCATACTGATAAATCTTTGGTCTTATCTACATAATTCCAGTTCTACACATTTCCCCCCTTTTTTGCAGATGTTTCATAACCAAACTCAGCACTGATAATATTACCTTGTTTGGTAATGAAACATATGCAAAAAACCCACCAAGCTGATAGACCATCAAGGATCTCACATCTCAACCCTGAGCTACAAATATCAGTGAAATGGTATATATTGATTAATATTAAATGGAGGTAACTTTCTGTATTAATACTTGCTGTTTTATTAATATAAGAGTGCTTTCTGGTTGCAGAACAGTCTTTGATTAAGCAGAGGCTCCTTGAAGGTGACTCAAATTTTTCAGCACCACCTTTGCGCTCTCAGAGGGCCTTCAGCCTGGCAGAGAGATTTTCAGGGGATTACTAAGGGGCTCACATACTGCAGAGTGTTTGTTCTGTAAGTCTTATTAGCTCCAAGACTACTCTTTTCTGTTTTAGTACAGAAGCCCCTTGATTAATCATCTAACAGATATATCCTAAAGTGATCAAAATCAAATCCTGCTACATATGTTTTCAATGACGCTGTCAGAAACACTTCTCATATTAAAAATAAATTGAACTGGCTGTTACATAATGCCGATTTTAGGTGGTCTTGCCTGTTTATGTAGGTATAATGATTTCTAGCAGGTAAAGTTTAACTGAAAGGAATAATTACAGATGTTCGCATGTCCAAAGATACTAAGCCAGAAATTTGCAGATATATGAAAATAGGTGTTACTCAGTAATTGGTGTGCCTACGATATTTTGTGTGCTGTTGAGATGAAATAGCATAATTCCAAGTCTTTTAGGTACTGGTTGTTTTATGATAAGATATTAGCTTGCAAGCTTCCCAGCTAAATGTATAATCATGGAATAAAAGGGGCTTATATGCTTCATCCTTCATATCCATTAATTCTTAGGTTTGTGGCTGATTACTGCTGCTTTCTGTGATTTGATGATTCTTCTGCATTGTTTCTTGATGGACCATCCATGTTTGGCCCTTTTTATATTGTGCCTGCCAATCATTTTGTTGCTGATTTTGCTTCCAAAGTAGTAAGATGCTCTTCCACCTTAGTGGGATCTTGTGATTAAAACACTCCCCCCCCCATGGTACACTTATTAATTTTTTTAAAAAAATGGATAAAAATGAAATAGTATATAATAACTTTGATTAAATAAAAAAATTAAGAGGAGCTCAGTAGCAATAGCATTTAGACTTATATACCGCTCTACAGTGCTTTACAGCACTCTAAGCAGTTTACATAGCCAACAACTGTGTATTTTCCCCAACAATCTGGGTCCTCATTTTACCCAATGTGGAAGAAAGGTAGGCTGAGTCAACCTTGAGCCTGGTGAGATTTGACTACCAAATTGCAGTCAGCTGGCAGTCAGCAGAAATAATCTGCAGTACTACACTCTAACCACTGTGCCACCTCTGCTCATAAACAGCTGCTTCTCCTTTGCAGTCTTAGTACCTCCCCTAAAATAGTGATGCACAAGTTTATATATGAAGGCTTATTAAACCTTATATGGGAAACTATAATTGTAGAAGTTATGCACTCATTTGGACTGAATTTATATGGAAATTATTGATTTCTTTAGTTGTATAAAAATGGATAGCTCTTCCTCCATTCCATAGAAAGTTTTATTATGGAAGTAGAAGATTTCTGATTACAGCTCTCTACAGGAATACACTTTCAGATGTGTTGGGATCACAACAAAAATATTGGTGACATATGCTGGATTGCATTTTTATTTTTGTTTGTACCATAACAGATTGAATTGCTTTTCTCGGAATAAAAACCTTCCCAATGTTTTATTAGCTCAGACTGTGCTATAAAAATTAAAGCTTGTAATTCAGTTATAGAGCATTCCATGACAAAATAATCTACTTGAAAATTTTCACAAGCCAGAGAAAATACCTACCAGTTATGTCTACACAGAGGTGGGTTGCTCCCGGTTCGGCCTGTATCGGGCGAACCGATAGTAGCAGTGGTGGAAGGCTCCTCCCACCTGCTTGGATGCATGAGAGTGAACTGGTATTAAAAAATTTGGAAACCTACCACTTCTGTACAGCATTATGAATAGTTATACTTTTGGCCAGCAATCCTGATGAATCAGAAGTGGATTATATAGGTTTAACATTATTTGTGTTCTGTTTTGGCACTGTTTTTAAACTTGTATTCCTAGGATGCTTTAGTGTTTTGGAGCTTTTGGGGCAAAGATGGCTTTCAGAGTCAGTAAAGCAATTAAACACTATCTCTGTTTTATGATCCCAAGTATACACAAGAAATTTGTCTGTATAGGTTTCCTGCAGGGTAAATTACGAAGTCACATATATCAAGAAATATTCTGTCTAACAATATAGTGGAATCATGCTATCTGTATATGCTAGTCCCCAGGTTTCATTCTAGAGCTCTTCTTCTTGCCTCTTTGAATCAACTGCTGTGTAACTGCTCAGTTTTGAGGGTTTCTGCCTTTTGTCCCTTGTTTACAATATGGCTGTTTCAAGCATGAGAATCAGAGATTCCTGCCTCACTGGCTTCAATTCTTATACCATCTCTCCTTTTCTTGACTGAGCAATCATATAGTAGCAAGTTGCAACTAGTTTAATAATGGGATTGTAATTCAGACAACGAACACGACAGTCGTACACTCAGCTTAAACACTCAGGCACAAACTCCAGGGAAGATGAGATCTTGTCTGGTAGCCAGGGTACTGTACCAACCATGCCAATGCAGCTTAAAGCAGAGAATCCAGGGGGGGGGGGGAAATCCCCAGAGGTTTACAGTCCAGAACTGTAGCTACAACAATCAAGAGTTAAAAGATTGGCAATTAATGGGAAGCAGGCCCCAATAAAAGGGGTGAGGTGGGGCAGAGAAACAAGACTGTTCCGTATCAGCCAAAGATTCAAACACAAAGGAATTCCACAAGCCAGTTTGAGTCATAAACATTGATAAGAGAGTAAAGATTCAGGAATGTAGGTCTCATTTTGGGGACTTGTTAACTGAGGTCCTGGTAACTACTGCTAAGTAGCTCCAGCTACAAAAATCTTCAAAAATCAGCATTGCTGGAAGTTATTGAGCTGGGAGATCAGTCAGAAAATGTATGGAAATGTTTCAAATAGGATTGCTGAAGGATTTCCCACAATTTTTTCATTTTTGAACAGCTCTTGCCAAAGAATCAGATGCTCCAGAAGGCTCTTTCTGTGTTGGTAATCCAAAATGAAGCAGTTGATTCTTGAGAAAGTGTAAATTGTTCCATATAGTAGAAGATAATATGGCTGTCAAACATTTTTCCCGGCCTACTGATTACTGGTAATGATCTTCCCCAGCTCTTTAAGCCATGTTGGTATAATGTAAGAATCTAAGGTAATCCCATCAGAATGACTTGCTTTTACCGTGTATTAATTTTACAGTGGACAACATATTCGAGAATATTCTTCAATATTTAAAAGTTCCTCTGGAGGCAAGCTCATTGGAAAGGTTCCATGAAGGTAGAATTCATTTTAAAATGTTACATGTTCTTGCAATTTTAAAGTTGATTGAATACAGTAATTTGTTTAAGCATTTCTTTTGTATTATCTGGTTACTGAATGAAGTGGCACTGCCCATTTCACAGTTTTACAATTTAATATTTATATTATTGTATATCCCTTTCCTTCAGAAGCAGACCTGGATTCTTTTTTTTAAAATACCCTGTGAGTGTTTCTTTTTTTACTTGAAATGCTTTTCTAAATTAATTTTTAGAGTTTGGGATTTTAAATCAAAGAATAAATTTGTTGAAAACAAATATGATGGCTTTAGAATGTGCCTTTTAAATATTAATTCAATTTGAAAACATTTGTATCCAGTTTTATCTTGAAGAACTTCTTTTAGGCAGCTTGTAGGATAATAAAATCATTTGTCATAGGAATGTCATGACGTAAATATACAAAGAGAAAATCTCTATCCCTGTAGGAGGAGGAGTGGCAGAACCTGAAGTGTAGTCAAAAGAGGGATCAGCCTAGAATCTCTATGTAGCCTCAAGCGAACTATGTCCAACCTCCCTTTAATTAAATGGACGCTTTTCTAACTCCAAGCTGATGCTAATGATTAATTGAGAAGATTCCTGTGCATAGGCAGAATTAGCTATAAATCAGTTTTAACTGGACCTTTATTTGCGGACTTGATCTTTCGAGCCTGACAATCCCCTCCCCCTCCCAAAAGCAATCATAACATTCAGAGAGTGATATACTTTCTTTTAAAATATGATACTTTTCAGGATAATGAAGAGTAAAATTGGCCTTTTATGAATGGGAGCTCTAGAAGAAATGACCTATTTGTCCTGCTCTTCCAGGCCAACCTGAAACATTTTGTAAAGGTGTGGCAAAATTATGTTTGTGCGCGCACCATAATTCAGTGCTCCTCAAGCACCTGCGCATGTGCGTACAACCCCCCATCCCTCACATATGCGCACAACCCCCCCACATGCAGGAGGGGGGGAGTTTTCACCCTCTCCAGGCTCCCGAGACTTTCCTGAAGTCTGGAGAGGGTGAAAAACGGGCTCAATGGGCCAACTGTAACTTCAGAAACAAACTTCTGGTTGGCTCATTGGCCTGTTTTTCACCTCCCCAGGCTTCAGGAAAGCCTCTGGAGCCTGGGGAGGGTGAAAATAGCTTCCCCCGGCCCTCCAGAAGGCCGAAAATCATGTATGCGTCGGAGCTGATGGCGTGCCATAGATTCACCATCACAGTGCTAGGGAGACATATGAAAAGAATTGACATCAAACACTAGGCTGGTTGATACAGAAGGCTGCACTTGCTCAAATATCTTGATTTCAGAGGCATCTGCAGAAAGGAAAGAAACAGGACGTTGGAGGTCATCATAGGACCATCTAGGCCCCTCCCCCTTGGTATATGTATCAATATCAACACATATACAAATGTCATCTTGACTGTTTTTTTTAATCTTTCCCTTCAGAGTGCTTAAGCCTTTACATATTTTCAGCAGGACTTTGTGCCCCACACCAATTTGGAAACTTATAATTGTTTCAAGAATAAAATGCTCTTAAAAACTACTTCATCCAGTGCATCCTGTATTCAATGTTCTGGAGGTCATCCATAAATTAATCAAATTAGTCTTGATCCTTTAATGCTGGTTTGAAATGAAAAAAAATCAGAATAACTTAGAGTTAAAGAGCTTCAAAAAGTTTAGAGATTAGGCAGAAATGCTATATTGTGATGGCAACTGTCTGCCTTAATATTTTGATCAGCGTTCCCAATGTCTTTGGGGCACTGGAATTATTTGAAATTTTAAAAGAATTTTATGGAAATGCAAAACACTGACATTTTTGTATATTAATCAAACACCTTTCATGTATTTTTTAAGCTGTGTCAGAGGAACCAATGGAAATGCAAGTTATGCTTGAGGCTAATGCTTTGCGGCATGTTAGAATCCCATTCTGTGAATGGGATGGGTGGGTGTATTAAATGACTATAAAATCTTTTACAACTTTTTGCATCTGTGTTGTGCCTTCTTTCAACAAAGCATATAGACCCTTCCACATGCCACCTTGTATGAAATGTAGGTGGCTATTAGTAGTAGAATTGTTTCCATCACATACACCCCCCTTTTTTTGTTAGAGAGTTGAAGGGGTTTCTTAAAGCAAGCTATAGGAGGAGATGGAGAATGGAGTGGAGGAGAACTTCCATCACAGTATATAACTGTTGGACAAGAAGTGTTGAATATGCTAGCATGAGGTTTTTCAAACCATGCTCTTTTTGTGCAAGAACGTTGATAATTTTTTAAAAAAGCAAACAATGTCTTTGCCAGCAAATATTGTGTCTTCATGGGAGAGATCATGCAATAGAGAGAAATGTATCTGTTCTTTTATGTCAGTGATAACATACTTGTTTACCAGTTGAATACACTGCTGGAAGGTGGAAATCAGAAGACTTCCAGGACATTTCCCTTTTTATCTAAAGTTACAGAGTGTGGCAAAAACTGAAATGGAATTGTGAAAGGAAATGGGTTTCATAGAATCCAGTCGAAGCCTGGAGTGTATGGCTAAGTCAGGTTACATTACTCTGTTATCCAGAAAAGCATTATTAATGTTAGTTACACTAATGAAAGCAAGTGCTCGAAGGCTGAGAGATAGTAACTAACTTTTTTGTTTCCCTGGTTGTGCCTAAATAGCTGGTTTTTCTGCTCATTTCATTCATTCTTCCAGTACATTCTAATTTGTCTCTGATAAATGGAAATTTTCATTTTTATTATATGCTTAAACAGATTGGCTTAGGGAGTAATTAATTTGATAATTAGTGCAGACCCACCTTTATTAGTTTTATGAACAACTCAAATACGCATGTATCTAATACTGCTTCCTCCTCCTGTTTTCCTCACAACCACCCTGTCAGGTGAGTTGGGCTGACAGTGACCATCTGTAGCTCAAAGTCACCCAGCTGGCTTTCATGGCTAAAGTGGGATTAGAACTGGTTTCTAATCTGGTGCCTTAACCACTAAATCATATAACATATATGACAAATAAATACTGTGCAGGTTATATGACAGTATATATGCAGTGGCATGTGAAAAAGACCTTGAGAATCAGGACAAGAAAATGCTGTCTAGGTCAGATAGAAGAGGACATCGCTCATAGCTGCATAATGGGCAGCGGAAGAGACTCCGAATGGACCCTCCATAGCTCCTCAGGCTGTTATGGAGATCCTGGGAGACTTACTTTCAAACTTGTAAGATTTTGTTAATATACTGTAGCTTTACAATAAAGGAGCGTTAGCCCATCTGGTCGTGCTTCCTGTCTGTTTTACCTGGAAAATATATAACAATATGTGTCTTATTTGGACAATATATGTCTAAGATTACATTCTTATTCTTAATGTGTTATCTTAAAACATTGTACTACTTTATTAAGGTCCATGCCAGTGTTTCCATTAAATATCAAAGTTGTGTGTGACATAATAAGCATTTTAATTTCTAGTATTTTATTTCCCCCCTCCCCCAGTTTTTACGATTATATCACTATGAATTATGTAGGTAGTACAATATGTTTCAAAACCATAAAGCCTTCAACCATGAAATACTGAGATTTGTAAAATAACTAACAAAATCGCTGGGTTGTGCTCCTTCTAAGCATTTTTTGTGGGATAAATATTGTACTCTTGAAAGACATATTATTTTATTAGACATTGCAATACAAAATGCCCTTGCATTTTAAATAAAAGATAAATACATTGTAGAGATGGTGACAAAAGTATCAGAAACTCCCTTTTTTCCTATTCATTATTTTATTTATTAATTTTATTGCTTAAGTCTGCATAAACACTCTTAACTTCTAACTCCTTTCAAAGAAAGGGGTAAAATGTTAATTAGATTTATCACATTTTGCATATAATGTGCTGCTATCTGGCCCACAATTAACTTACAGATCTATTTTTATTTCTGTTTTGCATTGTATGCATTCTAGTGAAATTATTTAGATGTTTAAGTATACTTTGAAACAGTCTCTGTCACCCCCCCCCCTAGAATGTTTGTGCACTAAAACAAGGTGGGGTGAGGAATGTTAATAGACCATTGATGTCAATTTTCCAGAAATATCCTAATATAAATTCTGTAGTTTTCAGTTAATTAATTTGCATTAAAGAGACTAAAGAGGCAATTCTTTGAATTATTTTTAAAATGTTCTTGATAGTATGCCTAAAATTGCCTAGAAGGAGCAAATATTTTTTTCGGTAGAATAGCCAAAAACCATACCATATAAAACAAAATTGGTGCAATATATACCAACAGCCCTGTCTTTGCAGGGAAAAATAGGTGTGCACGTAAAAATGCAAGTAGAAAAATAGGAACCACCTTGGTGGGAAAGTAACAGCGTTCTGTGTGCCTTTGGCGTTTAGTCATACCAGCCACATGACCACAGAAAATGTTTTCAGACAGTGCTGACTCTTCGGCTTTGAAAAGGAGATGAGTACCGCCCCCTAGAGTTTGGAATGACTAGTATTTGTATGAGGGGAAGCTTTACTTTTACTTTTATAGGTGTGAGAGTAAGCAGTCCTGCTAGTGACTTTGGCCTAAGCTCAGTAAAACTTTGCATATTAAAGTAAGTATATTTGGGATTCAAAAAACTATAGCAACTGATACAGTAGTTTCAGTACAAGATTGATACGATAATTCCAAATGGTACCACTCACTATCAATATCACTTAGACTTATATATGCTTCACAGTGCTTTGCTGCCCTTTCTAAGTGGTTTACAGAGTTGGCCTACTGCCACTAAAAACTGGGTCCTCATTTTACTACCTCGGAAGAATGGAAGGCTGAGTCAACCTTGAGCCAGTGAGAATCGAACTGCTGGCAGTCAGTAGAAGTAGCCTGCAATACCGTATTCTAACCACTGCGCCACCATGGCTCACCACACCACCTAGGCTGCCATATTGTGGGCTAGTTGCAGTTTCCAGTATGTCATTCACGACTGTCTCACAAGGAGCACCTTGCAAAAATTGAACCTTGAGATGATCAGTTCATCAACAACTAGTACCAGGTTCTTTGTGGATAGACACAGCTGGTTTAGAGGCTGAAGGTAATTTTTTAAAAAAAACTTTCCCTGCAACAGATCTTATGAAGCTGTTTAGTCTTAATGCTAGTCCTAGGAGGACCCTCAGACTGCAAATCAGTTACTTAAGGTAGAGTCTGGGTCCATTTTTTAGACTATAATTCTGACTTCAAAACAGAAGTCATTTGGGCAACTGGCTTCAAAACAAAATGATCCTTCTCAGCAGATTCATGTTAGTATTAAGCAATACAAACTCGTGGGACCCCTACGGATCTTTTTGATTATGGCAGATGCAAATCCAATAAAGAAATCAGTAAAACCCCAAGGGGCCAAGCAGGTATCTCCCAGTCAAGAAATTTAGGAATATTAAAACAATTGCCCTCTTCCTCTCTGTCTTCCAATAGAGGCCATCCATCTAACTATACTTTCATGGTCATTTCTTTACCAAGTCTGGATCTAAACCCTAACTGCAAATGATGTATGTAGGTGCAATTTGAAAGGAAGCACATCATTTATTCTGTGACGGCCAAAGTTGTTCAAACCCCTACAAACCCCTAACCCCTTAACCTATGATCATAATTGAGTCAAATTTCCATTGCTCAGCAAGACAGTTGTTAAGTGAATCATGTCCCATTTTACGACCCTTTTTGCCATGAGACAAAGTTTGAGTGTGTGGCTGTGGGGAAGCCGCAGTGATCTTAAGTATGAAAACTGGTCATAGGTCACTTTTTTCAGTGTCATTGTAACTGAACGGTCATTAAATGAATGCTTGTAAGGTGAGGACTATCTGTATATATTTTCAAGTTATATGTTTGTGTGCGTGTTGTACTTAAGTAAATGTAATTGTGAGAAGACCAACAAACTATCTTCAGTGATTAATTGCATCATTATTAAAGAGAAAATATGTTTCCAATTAAACATTGCTTTAGAGACATACAAAATAGGAAATAGTAAGAGATGAAAATATGTCCTGATAAATTTTAATTAACCGCAGAGCATAGCAGGCGGCCAAACAGATTGCAGGGTACATAAATATTAAATGATATTTATTATTTCTGTAGCATGGTAGATTGCTCTGCACAGTTAACACTAGAATCTAAAATATCTACAAAAAGGTAAACTATTTTTGATGGTTTCAGGACTTTGCTTTTGCTCAATTTTAAATTTAGTTAAGCATCTCACGCTTGGGTATAAATTATAAAAACAATATTAGTTATTATTTGGTCAGTATCATCATTCTAATATACACGTAGGGTAGAGACTGAAAACTCAAATAATGCCAAGCCCTGTGGGCTGGCAGAGTTTTGAATACAAATCACTTGGATTTCTGGAAAGACTTTTATTTCTAACAAGGAGATGTAACAGAATTTTGAGGGCTGCCAAAGCAATTCTGCTCAACTTATACCTGAAGTAATTAGGGTGGAATTGTTCTGAATCTCTTTCTCATGTTCGCTTACTCCTCCCTTGTGCTGAGGCATTCTTTTGCAATGGTCCTATTTCCTGATTCACTTTCCCAGAGTGTGTTTGACATTTCCATCAAAAATTGTCACAGGTATTGTATGAGTTCATTATAGCTCAAGAATTGCAATATTGAATGAATTAATGCATTGATACAAAAGTCTCTAATGAATCAGAAATGAAGAATACAATGCTATTCAGTTAAACATAAATAGTTGGGTAAACTACTGCAAAAGAGCTAATTTTCATTACATTGATTTGATTTGATTTTTATGATCTTTTATTTAGTTTGAGACAAAGAGACACTTAGTGTTGCTTGCAAATGTTCCTCAGCAGGTCTTGACTTCAATACAGATTTGTTAACATTCATAAAAAAGAAAAACTATGTGTATGTATGTATGTATGTATTTACAAAGAAATGTGCAAAAATATTAAACTCTAGCATTTATATTCTTCAGAATACTGAAGCCCAATTAACTCCTTTTGTATTTCCTTGGCAGCATTGTGAATTTCTATGGTAAAAAGGTACAAGAAAGTTGAATTTGTGGTTTAAGTGGTATAAAAGCATTAAACTATGAACAAAACTGTGTTTTACTAACTTAAAGATTATATCTGAAAACTCTTTTTTAAAGATTAGGATTTAGCTTTAATTAAGGAAGCCCGTCTCAAGGTCTTGTCAACAAAAAACAAGACTCACACAAATACTTTAATTGGATTTATTGAAAGGTAAAATGCAATAATTTATAGAAATCTTGGTAATTAGATATTTCCATTTTAGTGCTATATTTGCTATGGCAGGGCCTTTCTAATTTCTTGTTTGCAAATGTTTCATGGATGGGGAAGTGATTTACCTTTTTTCTGATAATGGAGCAATATGCAGGCCTTCTGAGAAGTAATGATTTGCAAATTGTTATCTATTTACTTTGGCTCTGAGAAAGACATAGCAGAGTTGGAAGATGGATCAGATTGCTGGCTATTTCTCCCCCACCCATCATTTATTAACCCTTAATGTTTTGTTGTTAGTTGTGAAGTCATGTCCAACCCATTGCTACCCTATGAACAATGTTCCTCCAGGCCTTTCTGTCCTTAATAGATCTATGCAATTCACCTCTAAAATTCTAAGTTCAGTGCATTCAGATGATAAGATACATCTACTAGAAAAGCAAGATTTCCCATAGAAGTACTTATGGATGGTTGCCTAATCAGCCAGATGTTTAGACTGGAGTTGGCTTTTTTGTCTACCTATCAAGTCCATTGTTGTTTAATTAAATATTAAAGGTATTGTCACCGGATATAAGCTATTCAGAGTAAAGCTGCCTTTTGCAGTTGACTGATGGTGATTTTGTTAATGCTGATGGTTTTCAAGTGATGCTCCAGATATCTTTGCTTTCTTTTGCTATAGTCATTCTCTTTGCATTCTTGTCATATATTTTATGATTTTCTTTATTTTTTTCCTTTTCTGTTTTCTCCAGATGTTGCGAAGTTCACTATCCAGACTTACATTATCTTTCTTATCATTATTCTTATTCTTTAACATAGAGACTCACTCCAGTAGATATTGACAAGTTTAGGAACTTCCTTGTTTTTCATTTTCATGAAGGAATTACTTTTCTTTCTAAGGCAAATAACTTCAGCACTCATGCATCTATGTAATGAATACAAATAGTCATCAACTTACAACAGTTCGCTTAGTGACCATTGGAAGTTATAACGGCACTGAAAAAAGTGACTTACGATCATTTTTCATACTTATGACCATCACAGCATCCCCATGGTTGGGTGATTTATATTTGAATGCTTGCCAAGTGGTTCCTATTTACAACGGTTGCAGTATCCCGGGATCACGTGATCCCCTTTTGCAAACTTCTGCCAAGCAAAGTCAGTGGTGAAGCCAGATTCACTTAACCGGATTACTAATTTAACCACTGCAGTGACTGATTTACCAAATGTGGTAAGAAAAGTCATAAAATGGGGCAAAACTCACTTAACAAATTTCTCACTTAGCAACATAAAATTTGGGCTCAATTGTGGTTGTAAGTTGAGGATTACCTGTAGTTCAATAACTGTGTCTGGAATGTAAAAAGAGCAGGTGGCACTTCAGTGACAACCCCACTCTTCTTCCCAGACATAAAGAAGCTGGCCTGGAAATCGTGACTTCTGAGTAGGGGAAGAAAGGCTAATGTAGAGAGACAGAAGGTGGGCAGCTGGTTGTTTGGCAGGCTTGTTTTCCCCAGTCAAACTGATTTTCCCTGCTCAGGACTCCAGAAAGAGAGAAGTAGTGAAGATTGCCATCAAAACACTTGATGGAACTGTGCAGTTGTGCTATCAGGATGTAAATACAGAGAGACAGGGCAATGGCCTTGAAGCAGATAGTCAGAAAGCTTTTCATAAACAACAAGGACAGAAACATTCCTTCAGTCCCGAGAAGGAAAACATTATTACAAAGAGATTCAGGCTGAGTCTGCTCTGCTCACTGGGGAATAAGAGAGAAAGGCCACAAATAAAGGCATAATCAGATATGAAAGATTCTGTCATTTTAGCCTAACTTGATAAAGTACGGGTAATCCTTGACTTACAACCATTCAAACAGTGACTGTTTGAAGTCACAACGGCACTGAAAAAATTGATTTATGACAACTTCATGCAGTTTGGACCATTGCAGCATCCCCATGGTCATATGATCAAAATTTGGCTGCTTGGGAACTGGCATATGCTTACGTCTGTTGCAGTGGTCAACAGGTCATGTCAAGCTTTCCCAGCCAGCTTCCAACAAGCAAAGTTGGAAGCTGGATTTGCTTAATAATTGCCTGATTCACGTAACAACGCAGTGATTCACTTGACAATCATGACAAGAAAAGTCATAAAATTGAATGTTACTCACTTAACAACTACTTGCTTAGCAACAGAAACTCTGGTCTCAGTTGTGTTTGTAGGACTATCTCTATATTCTAGTCTTCCAGTGGAGATATTTTCCTAATCATGTCTGCCTCCTAGGGCTGACAGTAAAAGATGAATCTGGCAAGGAGAAACCAGCTTTGCTCAGGCCAGGCAGAGCCATTATGTAAATGTGGTGAGGTGCATTTCAGTTTCAAAGCTAGAGATAATATTTAAGGTTTAAGCATGCTGTGGAGGAAGAAAGTGAGAGCTAGATTGATTTCTGTATTCTATATCATATTTTCTGCATGTATGTTCCTTTGTTCTTATTTGCAGTAAAGCATCTTATCTAATAGTATCAAGTATTGAACTGTCATCTGTTATCCAGTCTTGAATGTGGGTTGGAATATCTAGAAGAAGACAGATTTATACCCTGTTTCCCTGAAAATAAGACCTCCCCGGATAATAAGCGCAAATGGGCTTTTGAGCACATGCGCTAAAATAAGCCCTCCCCCCAAATAAGCCTCCCCTAAAATAATTAACCCCATGCGCAGATGGTCCTCGCCATTTCCAGGGGGGAGGAGAGAATATGCCCCATGCACCCTAGATGCACCTGCCATCCATGCAGAACGAACTTGCGGAGGCCGCTCCCGCAAATCCTAACTCCCACACCCCTTACTTTAGTGGTGGCTGCAAAAGAGCGGCAGTCCCACAACTAGGGCTGGCAACAGTGTGCCAAGACAGAATTTCCGGCCCTCTCTGGATCAGCTGATCTGTGGACCAAGGTTAAGGGGCCTCCTACACCTCAAAAATAATAAGACCTCCCTGAAAATAAGGCCAAGCACTTATTTTGGAGGTCAAAAGAAAATAAGACCCTAGCTTATTTTTGGGGAAACACGGTAAGTCAGCCAATGAGGACTCTGAAACAGTATTTGCTGTGTGAGCAACAAGGAGATAGGAAGGAGCCTGGCTTAGTTGAGAACTGAAAGTGAAACTGCTTGTGTTTTGTTTGTATTTACTGCTACCTTGGAAAGCCTGCTTTTGATATTGTATTGTATATTATTATTATTTTGAATCCTGCTGAATCAGTTACTTATGTGTACTTTCTGAATGCGATTGCTGTTGCAAACTCTGACCAGCCAGGTCAGCTTCAGCATTTATTGCAGCCTGATTCAGCACAGCTGATTGGCGGGTGGATCTGACTGTTGGAATATCCCCAATCAGCTGTTCCAGGCTGCATGGATTGCCACAGACCATCACTGCTTCCATGCCTTGCATTTTTGGCCTCTGGTGTGGGTAGGTGGGGCTGCATTCGGTGTATAAGACGCACCCAAATTTTCACCCTCTATTTGGGGGGGGAGTGCATCTTATACTCTGAAAAATATGATATACTTTATTAAGTTGAACTAACCTTTTCTCTAAGTGTACCCCAAATGATGATTATCTTCAGAACCCCTGAACTGTACATCTATGGAGATTCTCAGTCATCCAGGTTATGGTTGTCCCAAAGGTGCTTTTTTTCAAAAAGTAGTTACTGACTTCCCAATAAAATGCCTTCTCATGGTACACTCCCATTTCAACTGTTGTGTCCCATCGTTACTTAAACACAGCTTAGTATTAGATAAACTTTATTATATTCAGTGTAACACAAGACCACAAAAGACAAAAAAAATCTAATCCCCCCATACATTCCTTTCTTTTGACATGTGAAATAAGAATATAAACATTGTATATAATGCCAGCTTAAAATATGAGCTGTTGAAATCTGCTGAGTTTAATTTACAGTGTTTTTTTTTTAACATGACATATAGTTGTACAAAGATTGCAGTGGACCTTGGGAATATTTTTATTCCTTATCTATTGTGACAAATATACAACTTCAGTTGAAAGGCCATATCTGTTTTTATGTATGACATGTTGGCTGTGACACTTCCGATCTAAGTGTGGCCAAAGTCCATTTTGAGATAGATAGGAGTGCCAGAGTTTTCAAAGATAAAAATCCACTGGTAAAAAAGTCATTTTGCTACTTAACAGACCACCATAAATGCATAAGAGAGCTTACATTTTTAACTCCAAACATGTTAGGATGTTCTGGAAATACAAAAAAGCACTGCACATTTTTTCTCATTGTGCTATATATCTGTTTGTAATTTTTACACATTCTTCTTCCTGTTCATATGAAACAGACAAGCAGAGTGAATAATGAGTTCATTAGGCAGTTGGGACACCAAGATCTATAACTGAAGTTTCCATTTGTGAGAAAGTATTTCATGGAACTCTTGACAAAAAGGCTGCTACCGTTAACAACACTTACTTGCCAGAAGAAAAATAGTGAGATTGCTCCCCCACTCCACTCTGCACCTCTATCATGCTCTGTACTCTTTAGCTTGCAATTGTTTTTTCTCAGCATAATTGAGCATACTTTTAAATAAAACAGTTTTTATTTTGTAAGAGTACTATGAAGCCTCTATTTTTAAATGAAGATGATGTTAGAAATGGTACTTCATTTTCAAGTATGCTTGTGTTTAATTTTGGAAGAAAAATAACCAATGGATTATAGAGTCCAGCAGACACCAAAGATCTATCCATTGGCATAATGGGCATCCAGTATCAGTTTGCAGAGTTCTGTCCCCTATTAGGAACAAATACATCAAAGAGTCAAGAACTTTAGAGAAAGTGATCAAAGGAGAGGAAGAGTGTTTGAAACTACAAAATAATGAGCAGATGTGAATGCTTTTCTTTTAGTTCAAGAGTGGCTTAACATATGGCATTTAAATGGGAATCCTTCAGAACATTAATTGCCAATCTCATTGTGGTTCTTACAAAGACATCTCTAATTTACTGTGGAAACACTGGTATTGCTTTTAAGTATATAGTTAAAACTATTCAGGGGCACTGTTTGAATGGACCAAACATTTCAGTGAAAGTCATGCTTTTTTCACCAGACCCTCTGTTATGAATTATGGATCAGTCAAAGAGACAATAAATTGTCAGATATTATTGAATATGGAATAGGCAATCATATGCAAGAAATAAGCCCAAAAAATTAAGAGTGTGAGTTAAGAAAATAAAAATAGTTTATACAACACCTTTCATTATATCTGTCATTACTTTTCTGTCCTTAACATTTCTCCTTGCTTCTATTACAGGGCTTAATATATTAACTTATGTTGCTTACATTAAATTAAATTATACTATATTAAATGACAATATTTTCAGTCTTTCCCTTTCTTTTGTTCCATCATATAATCTGTCTAGCATATGCTGCAGAGTATTTATTCTCAGAGAACAATACATCATTGGTATACAGAATTATACATACATCCACGACCCCAAACAACCCACCTCTGACATCACCACAAGAATTCTTTATAAATTTATCTATAAAAACATTATAGGTACCATAATACAAAATTTCTGGTTGAATATTGAACAATTCACTAAACCTTCCAATTATTCCCAAGCATGCTCCTTTTCTCACATCCAGCAATCAAATTTTAACTCCTTATTAATTTAAACTATTCCATAATTCAAGCATGTCCATTTTATCATAAGCTTTATCTAATCTAGTAAATGTACAGTATACAATACTCCCTTTCTTACATTCATACATTTTTCAATGACTTGTTGAAGAACATTTTTGTTTGCACGCTTGGTGTCCGGCATAAATCCAAACTACTCTTTCAAAATATGGTTGATTTTCACACTGTGTTCCATTTCAGTCAGCTCTGCTGCCATTCCCAGAAAAAACAATGTTAGTTTTTGCAGTTCTTCTTGGTTCTTTTTTCTTTGTATAGGAGAACAGTAATGGCATTCATCCAATCAGACTCAGATACTGCTTTCTTATATATACTAAACAAGGTGCACATTTGTTCCATAAATAAGATCCAGTACATCATGAATTTCTTCAGCATCCTCATAGCATTTATGATTTTTTTGCATAGTAAGATTTATAGTTTGTTTCAGTTTTGCTCTTTGGTATATCACTGTCACCCCCCATATACAGGTGAAACTAAAAAAAATAGAATATCGTGCAAAAGTTCATTTATTTCAGTAATGCAACTTAAAAGGTGAAACTAATATATGAGATAGACTCATTACATGCAAAGCAAGATAGTTCAAGCTGTAATTTGTCATAATTGTGATGATTATGGATTACAGCTCATGAAAACCCCAAATCCACAATCTCAGAAAATCTGTGAAAAGGTGCAGTGTCCCACTCTAATCAGCTAATTAAGCCATAACACCTGCAAAGGGTTCCTGAGCCTTTAAATGGTCTCTCAGTCTGGTTCAGTAGGAATCACAATCATGGGAAAGACTGCTGACCTGACAATTGTGCAGAAAACCATCATTGACACCCTCCATAAGGAGGGAAAGCCTCAAAGGGTAATTGCAAAAGAAGTTGGATGTTCACAAAGTGCTGCATCAAAGCACATTAATAGAAAGTTATGTGGAAGGGAACAGTGTGGAAGAAAAAGGTGCACGAGCAGCAAGGATAACCGCAGCCTAGAGAGGATTGTCAGGAAAAGGCCATTCAAAAGTGTTGCGGACTTTCACAAGGAGTGGACTGAGGCTGGAGTCAGTGCATCAAGAGCCACCACACACAGACGGATCCTGGACATGGGCTTCAAATGTCGTATTCCTCTTGTCAAGCAGCTCCTGAAAACCAAACAACGTCAAAAGCGTCTTACCTGGGCTAAAGAAAAACAGACCTGATCTGTTGCTCAGTGGTCCAAAGTCCTCTTTTCTGATGAGAGCAACTTTTGCTTCTCATTTGGAAACCAAGGACCCAGAGTATGGAGGAAGAATGGAGAGGTACACACTGCAAGATGCTTGAAGTCCAGTGTGAAGTTTCCACAGTCTGTGTTGATTTGGGGAGCCATGTCATCTGCTGGTGTTGGTCCACTGTGCTTCATTAAGTCCAGGGTCAACGCAGCCGTCTACCAGGAGATTTTGGAACACATCATGCTTCCTTCCACAGACAAGCTTTATGGGGATACTGACTTCATTTTCCAGCAGGACTTGGCACCTGCCCACACTGCCAAAAGCACCAAAACCTGGTTCAATGACCTTAGGATTACTGTGTTTGGCCAGCAAACTCGCCTGACCTGAACCCCATAGAGAATCTATGGGGCATTGCCAAGAGAAAGGTGAGAGACATGAGACTGAACAATGCAGAAGAGCTGAAGGCCGCTATTGAAGCATCCTGGTCTTCCATAACACCTCAGCAGTGCCACAGGCTGATAGCTTCCATGCCATGCCGCATTGAGGCAGTAATTGCCCAACCAAGTAATGAGTACATATGCATGCTTATACTTTTCAGAGGTCTGATATTGTTCTATGTACAATCCTTGTTTTATTGATATTCTAATTTTCTGAGATTGTAGCTTTGGAGTTTTCATGAGCTGTAAGCCATAATCATCACAATTATGATAAATCACGGCTTGAACTATCTTGCTTTGCATGTAATGAGTCTATCTCATATATTAGTTTCACCTTTTAAGTTGCATACTGAAATAAATAAACTTTTGCACAATGTTCTAATTTTTCAAGTTTCACCTGTAGGTTTCTAAGACACTTCTAGCATTCCTTTAGTTTCATCCAAAATAATTTCATCACTAGTATTTAATTCTGTTCACTCTGTTGAAAGATCCTTGTTTAACTCTATATTTCCATTATGCCTTAATTCCTTTAAATAAATCCTTTGCAATAATGCTTTATACTTATTATAAAATATATTTCTTTAATTCTCATGTTTACACCATTCTCTTACATGCATTCTTCTCATCCATAGTCCTTTTCACTTTTTCATTTCACCAAGCATGCTTTTTCATATTTTTGACAAGTACAAAGAATCAGGATCCCATGTTAAGCAGATTTATTACTCATGCCTATGCACAAGAATCTAGTCAATTAACAATCAGTGCTAGATAAGAATCAACAGAATTTAAGGGAGGACTGGACTTGGCTTGTGGGAACGTAACAACTCCAGACTTATTTCTCTCTTGAGTCTGCCCCTAACTTTGCCTCTTTTCCTACACCTTTCAATTTATGATGTTTCACTTATTTCTGTGACACTCCATCATAATAAATATTTTTGTTCTGTTCCAGTTTCCTCTTTTCTTACATCCACTTTCAATTCATTCTGCTGAGTGTATCTATCTTGAAATATTTTTTTAACTAAAGAAACCATAGCATTTTTTCCTGAAGTTATACCATTTTAAATCTAGTTTTTTCCATTGCTTTCTCCCAGGTCCATATTTAGATGAGGTTTTCTCTTCATATTACCCAAAAGCTATCTTTCCCGCATTTGGAACTTTATACCTCCCTTATTTCTTTGAAAAATTCTTTCATATTTCTTCATAAACAGAGAAATCTATACTACCCTACATTAATTCCCTATATATGTGAATGGCTAGAGAGTATAATGCTTAGAGCACCACTCTTTGATGTGAAAGGCTTGGGTTTGAATCTGGGCTGGTACCTACATTACCAGTAGGGGTTTTGGGGCTCCTAATACTTAATTAATGCTTCATGTGTTTAAAGAGTGACACCAACTGTGCCGCTTAGATGTCTCCCAGATTAACAAAGTCATGTGAGATAAGCATGGATAAGTAGGCTACTGGAAGAAACCATACATGTAAGACAAGATAACCTGAAATTAATTGAACATTACTACAATGGCAGACCTAATGAGAGGGAATATATGAAAAGTATGAAAGAACTATGGATAGACAGAAGACCTCCCTCCCTGCTGAGAAAGCTAATGCTGTAACATAGGGAAGAAGCTGTTTTCACAACTGGAGATAGACCAACTACACATTGCATCCTAGACCCAAGATCTGAAGGAACAACTAGAAGTGCAGTCAATACCTGAAGCTGGAATGCCATCCCTTCCATTATAGAGCAGGCAGCTGATATGAGGCATAAAACAGTAGATAAACTAGCTACAGTCAAGCCTTGAGACCAATTACCAAAGTTTAATGGGAATACTATCAGATAGTATGCTAGGAGATTGCAATTGAGCTCTCAGGACAATCCCTATTACCACAATAACTCAAACCAATGAATTAGTATACTCTATAGTCTCTGTACTCCTGAAGATTCTTGTGCACACAATCAAGAAAAAAATCAGTACATACTACCCACTCACCCACCCCCACCTATGGAAAATGAAATTGAAGGCTGAGATCAAGATGACTCAGAAGGTAATCAGATGAAGCCCTTGAGACTGCTAAACAAAGGCTTAGGACACTGGCTACTAGGCTAAGATGATACACTAGAGAAGAAGAGGTCAAGAAGATAAATGCACTGTTCACTGAAGAACCCAGCTGCAATGCAACAACACAATGACAGCAGAGCCAACAGCAGAACAATAGTGGAAGAACATGGGAGAAAACGAAGACACATAACACCCAAAGTGGCTGCAGGAACTGAGAGCAGAGAACTTCCTGTTCTGAGAAGACAGCAGTCTCCCAGAATAGGAAGCAGTCATCATCACAGTAACGGATATCCAACAACAAGTCAAGAACATGAAGATCTGGAAAGCACTTAGCCTGGACATGATCCATACCTATCGACTAAAGAAACTAGCCACAGTGAATGAACTCCTAGCAGAGCAGACAAATTAGCTTCTAGCAGCAGGCTCCCACCCAGACTGGCTAACACAAAGAAAGACAGTGCTGATTATGAAAGATCCCATCAGGTAACAGCACCATCAAACTACGGGCCAGTAACCTGACTCCCAACAACATGGAAAGTCCTGCCAGGCATCATAGCTGCCAAGCTACATACAGTAGCTATATGGGCCAGTACATGAGCAATAGTTCAGAAGGGCATTGGGAACAACATTAGAGACTCAAAACAACAGTTGCTCATAGATAGAGCAGTTGCCTAAGAATCAAGGTCTGGACTAGTGATGACAAATCTATAACATACGTGCCAAAGGTGACATTTTGGGTGACATGCCAGTATTCACTAACACCCAACTATTTTTGAAAGTACTCCCTGTTCTTACGTAAGTTTAATGTCTAGATTAATTTATTATTTTTCCAAAATTTATAATAATAATTCAAAACCAGCTTTTAAAGATGACTGAATGAAAAGCATACATTGTTTCTTTCTTGTGTGTCTATTTCAATTTCTGATGTGTTGCTGGAACGGAGGATAAAATATTTCTGATGATATTTATATTTATTGCACTACCTTTTCAGAATAGCCAAAAGGAGCTATATTCAGTGGATAAGCTTAACATTTATTTAATTAAATTGTTTAATAATCACATCAACAGAAGTATTTAACTTCACCAACAATGTATTTTGAAAGTATAAGATTTTGCTTGTTCAAAGAATTATAATATGTTTAAAAGATGTGAAACTCCCTGGCTTTATTGACATTGCTTACTAATATTAAGCAGTTTCTCAGATGTATTAATTCATTTATGTGCCCCAGTTCTTTTTTGTTCTAGTCCAGATGACTTTTCCCCTACTTCTACTATCAGCTATCACTGCAGGGTGTCTGTTTCAAAATTCCCAGAAGCCCTAATTAGTAATGAAGATGTTAGTGACATGAATGCTCCTAGCAACAGTTCTTCAGCTCTCCTTGGTGAGCAATATGTAGGATTTCACTGAATTAAAGCTGGCATATAACATATTAGGCCATTAAGGATATATTTAATAGCACAACTTGTGGACTGTCTTTAACAGATTTCGCAATCTGACCATGGCAGAGTGGTGAATTACAGTATGCCCAGTCACATTTCACAATGGTGTGAGGAGGGTAGAGAAAACAATTGCATAAAAGTGATCATGATTTTCAATTTCTAATCGACTGGGGATTCTAACAGCTTCTTCTGTTGTAGTAAAAGAAAAAGACGGTAATTTACTTTCGCTAAATCGAGTGTCCATGCAGTGGTTTGAGGAAATATTGGGAGAAGATTTTGTTGAAAATGAAAACAGAGAATTACTTAACATGCAAAACTGTAGGGTGAGATATGTGTGTATGCAGGAGTGTGGGTGTTAAAGCTATCCTGCATTTCGTATTACGATTTCTGTGGCTGAGTCACGGCAGACAGAAGACCAGAGAAGTCATGTAACTAAGCATGTGAATCACCCAAACAGCAGGAATACAAAGTGACAGTGAAGCACTGTTCAGAAGCCTGTGTTTTCTCTCTGCCAATATCCTCTCACTCACTTCTTGGAAGCATGTCAGGCTGAAATCGACTGCATCAAAATTGAAAGTCTTCTCTGTGGAACTGCTTCTTCTTTACAAGTTGTGAGTGCGATGCTTCCAACAGAATCAAGTAGAGTAGTTTGGTGTGGTTGTGCAAGCAGGAATTGAAATTAAGGCATTGCTTGACACTACACTCTTAGGCTGCTTGCAGCAAACATTTCTTTGTGGATTCATGTGTTTGATCTGCTTGGCTGTATCACGGTGATGGTTGCCAGTCTTGTTTCCTATGTTTGTAGGTTTCCTAAGTGTTTGCTCCCATATATATTGCTTTCTTCCATATGAGATAAAATGTAACATCTGAACTTCTAAAAAAAGAAAAATGACATTGACAGAGGAAGTTGGTCTGGGAGGAAATAAATGAAAGATTCAGTCACTAGGGTAATTCTTAAGGAGTGATGATGAGGAAACCAAACAGCAGGGATATCCAGTGGAAGCCTTGGAAGTTACTGGATTGGGGTAATAGATCTGATACACAGTGAATTTTAAAACGTGGCTTGCCCTGAATAGTTTTTTGAGATTTGATCTGCCTTAGATTAAATCAATGAGGTAATATGCTTCAGAAAAGCGTGGAAAGATTTTAAGAGTATGAAAGTTACTCAACAACTTTTAAACAAAATAACATTTAAATTATTATTTAAAATAAGAGACATTTTATAAATTAGCTTCTGACCAATGTGAATGTAAAATAGCTTTCAAATACCAATTGTACAGGTTTTATTTGTCCCAGTGATTATCTGCCGGATGTGGCTTCTGAGTAGAAAGAAGACACAAACTACAGATAAAATAATGTGGATTTTTTATTTGTGACTTTTCATGCTACTTCCTTTTATTCGTGGTACCTATAAGTATTTAAATTGAAAAGATGAAGAGAGTTTAGAAAAAATACATTCTTAGGAAAATGCATTTAAAATGTAACATTCATGATGTACATTTTATGTATCAATTTTGATGCCAGATATCTGGCTACACCTAAGTTTGGGCACTTCCATGGGATGCCTTTGTGTCACTCCCAGAACCTCTTTGCCTTCTAGTGTTTTCTTGTTGGTGTCCTCTTGGTAGCTGAATTGTCTTACTTTTGTCTATGGAGATTCTTAGTCATCCCGGTCATGGTTGTCCCAAAGGTGCTTTTTCAAGAGGCAACTGGACTTTCTGGTTTTTCTTTGAAAATGTTTCGCTTCTTGTCCAAG
The DNA here is from genome assembly GCF_051295495.1 of Thamnophis sirtalis. Lineage (NCBI taxonomy): Eukaryota > Metazoa > Chordata > Lepidosauria > Squamata > Natricidae > Thamnophis > Thamnophis sirtalis. The sequence goes on along the minus strand of NW_028261383.1, from coordinate 140,680,880 downwards.
ACGTTTCTTCAAATTACTGTTTTACTTTTGGTTCACCTGCAATTTCAACTGTCCTGCTCTGTCCTGCTCATCTTCAGCTGGAGATCTCAAGAATTAGAAAATGTGCAATTTTTTCATTAAGGGGAGCTCTTTGGTCTTATCCTTCCTCACTTTAATGTGTGAGTTAGAGTCACAAGCCTTGGCTTGTAAAAAAAATGCTGGCCTCATATTTTCATATCTTCTTTTTGGCAACCAAGGCAAAATGAGGTGGCAGATTGACAAGATATAGTTAGTTTTTAACCTTCTCTTCACATCTGTAAAGAAAGAAGCTGCTTGGATTATTTTTCTCGCTTTGAGTGAATTTTGGTTGCTATAGGAGCTGTCACAGCTTGGCTTCCTGATTATGTTTATAGATTGTGAAATTCTGAATAAATAAAAAATTCTGATGAAAATAATTTTAATTATTTAAAGAACACAAATCTACTGGTTATAAATTTATGGCTCACCATTCTTTTTCATTTTTTACAGAAAAACTATGGAAAGGCAGATGAAGACTGTAGGCATGGTATGCATATTATTATTTCTTCAAATGTCTAAACACTAAGAAATTATTTTTCATTTAATCTGCAAGTGAAATAGAACTGTTCAATTATGGGTCTTGTCTGAAATGCTTGCTTAGATTACAGTTCTGCCCCGGGCTCAGATTTCTTTTATCTGACCATTGTTTTCATAGTAGCTCTTCCTCCTGTTCCTCAAACTTATTCTTTCTACCAATTACAATAATTGACATTTGCACAGATGGAGGTAATCTGTTACACATAATATTGTTAAGAGAATGAAATAGAAATGGATGTTAAATGCAAAATAAGCCTGACTATTAAAGACTATTCTTGCTTTAATGTGCTATTTCCTATACATTTAAATATCATTAATTCCCCCAAAAATATTATTGTAAAATAATTAATGGGTGTTACTCTGCAAGATTGTCCCTTTCTTCTGAGATTTATAAAAGGTGCAATTTAAATTAATTCTTGTTATTTGCTACTAGAAAGGAAACAAATAGATATAATCTATTATTTGTATTCAAATCTCTGTGTTTTTAATCTGGGGAAATTAGTCTTCGTTTTTTACATCATTTAATCCTAGATGTAATTGATATCTGTAGCACCTATAATTGCTTGTTCTTTACAAATTATGGATAGTTTTTCCAAGATGGAGATATACGGTGTCACGTTCCGGCATCCACTCATCCCCTTCTCGGATCCTGATAATAAGTCTCCCTCAGATCTAACTTAGTGAAAATCACTCCCTCAGATAAACGGGCCAGCATATCCTTTTTGAGTGGCAGCGGGTACATATGCTCTACGCACACTCCGTTTATACCCCGAAAGTCTATACATATACGCAGACCACCATCCTTTTTCTCTCTGAATAACACAGGGACTGCAATAGAGGATCTTGCTGGCTGTATAAAATCCCGTGCCAAGTTCTTGTCAATATATTTTCTCATCTCCTCTAACTCTTTGGATATCATATAGTATAACCTTGGCTTGGGGAGCTTGGCTCCTGGCATGATTTCGATTGCACAGTCAGTAGAATGGTGTGGAGGGAGGATGTTTCACTCTTTTTCATTAAAAACCTCAGCTAAATCGGTGTATTCCTCTGGGACCCCTACTAATTGGTCCATACCCTTCAACATCTCTAGTTCCTGCTGCTGACCATTCCCTGTGAGCCAACTTCCTGTGCTTAGCTGTTCATGTGGCAGTGGTTCAGGGCCCACCCCAATGGGTATACACTGACAACCCCGCCCCCCCATATGAGGGGGACCTACTTATCCAGCCATGCAAGGACAAGTATCACAGTTTCCGTCATCTGTGGCACTACGATAAACCAGATTAACTCCCAATGGTCCCCAAGCTCGAGTTTGATTTTCTCTGTAATCTGGGTAGATGGTGCCCCACCCAACACTTACCCATCTACTTGTTCAAACCATAGGGGACGAGACAGGTTTTGAACTTTTATCCCCAGTTGCCTCACCATGCTTAGACTTATGAGGCAACAAGTACTCCCAGAATCAATTATGGTGTCATACGTCCAAGGCCTCTGAGCAGTGAGGATAACAGGCGCACAGAAGGGTTTTATTGGCCTACTCACCATAGGGTCATTTTCACCCTCTTCATCAGTTTCTCACCCTTCCGCTGGAGGACTTGCATATGCTAGATCTCGAGAGTCATCAACCCCCACTGTGGAGTTTTCAGTGGCAGCTTGGTGAATGCCCCGGGATTTCTCCGGCATTTTCCTCATGGTTTTCCGGACCGTATTAGGTGGAACTGGACTCGCCTGGACTGGCTTAGGCTGTGCGGCTGGAGTTATTGTGTTGCAGTCCACTGCTCTGTGCCCGGGTTTTCCACACTGGAAACATATAATGGGAGGTCTGTTTGTTACTGTCTTTTCCGTTGACCTTGCCGCCAACATCAAGGATCCCGGAGAACGGCTCACTGTACGGTCGAGGAAATGGCGTGGTCTAGCATTTCCCTCGTCTCTGGGTCTAAGGTCCCTCAACTCCGCTTCTAGTTCTGTAGCGCAGTGTTTTTCAACCACTGGGCCGCGGCACACTAGTGTGCCGTGACATAGTGTAAGGTGTGCCGTGGGAAAAACACCCGCCGATAGTCAATATAGGCACAGAGTTAAATTTTTTTAACATTTTCTAATGGTGGTGTGCCTCGTGAGTTTTTTCATGAAAAAAGTGTGCCTTTGCACAAAAAAGGTTGAAAAACACTGCTGTAGCGGTTTCATACCAGGACCACAGGCGGCGTTGTAGGCCTCGATATACACATGCCTGCCAGATTGATCCATCTAAGCCGGTCTTAAACTGATATAGTCTCTCTGGCCAGTCTCTTAGTTTTCCTGACAACCGCCAGGAAATATCGTATATAATCAGCAACCGGTCGTAATGCCATCAACTCCCTTTCAACCCTTTGTACCCGGGTCAGATCCTCACACCGTTCTCGGAGGGCATCCAAAAAGAGGCCACAATGCCGCAACTGTGGACTGTGTTTGCTGTAGAGGTCCGCAGCCCAATCTGCAGCTTCTCCCTCCAAGACCCCTGCAATGGCCATCACTATGGCCCATTGTGAAGTGTTCAAATGGCCAATTCGGTCCATATGCTTTATCACATGACCCAAGAAAATGGCTATTTTGTCTGGGTTACCATCGAAAGAGACCTTCAAGGAGGGAGGCTCCCAAGGACCCCCCACTATAGCCTTTCTTGTCCACTTCCAGCTGACCAAGTATACACTGGATGGGCACTAGATACTGCCTGTGGCTTTGCTGTTTGGGTGGAAGCCTTGAAGGCAACTGTGGGTCCAGCTCCCTGCCACTGGCCTGGGTATATTCCTGGGATGCACCCAACCTCAACTTTGGACTGGCTAGACAGAAGCGAGGGATAGGCTGGGAAGGGGGCTGTGATGTATTCCTGCTATCTGACCAGCCGTCCTCTCTGTTCTCTTGATAACCAGAACTGCTATCACGGAAGCTAGCCTCCCCAAACCACTCCCTCAGACAATCCATTGTCCAGCTACCCAAGGCAGTGGAGTAGCTCCAATTACCCTCTTCATCTTCAGTCACCCTCCTTTCTCTCCACCAAGTGAGGTGACACCCCCCCCGGGGAGAAGGCACAGGTAGTTCTGAGCTGATTGTTTACCCCGTACACTTCCACCACTCATTCACTGACACCACTGGTTGATATGTAGGAATAGCCCCAGTGGCAGAGGCCTGGTCTACTAAGGGACTCTCCTTACGTCTTACAGCTACCTCTGTTTCCTCCTCCTGTGTTGGAATGACCAAATGACCAAATGAGTGACCTCAGGTAGGACCACTGCTGCTGCCTCTGCTCCTTCAGACATCATTCAGACCAAACACGAACTGAAGTGAATTGATAGGGGGAGAACTGACTTTTCTGTCACGTTCCGGCGTTCACTTTGCATACAAACAGAGATTAAATTTGTTTGGTGAAAAACCTTTATTTCTATCTAAGAAACTACGTGAGAACCAGCACTAAATGACAATGATACAAAGGTAATCAAATCCAAGTCAGTTCTAACCAAATTAACACCATCACCCATATATATATATATATATATATATATATATATATATATATATATATATATATATATATATATATATATATATATATATATATATATATATATATATATATATATATATATATATATATATGTTTTTATTTGTGCTGATAAATAAATAAAGGAAGACTAGTATAGATCTATTTCAAGCTATTTAGCTCTCATCAGCTAGCCATATCCTTACTGGGATTTATTTCCCTTACTGGGAAATAAAAACACAAATATAACAAAGGCAACAGTAAAAATATTGGGTTTCTGTCTGGATGGACTCTTGTGACGAGCCTAATGACAGAGAGTGGAAGTGTGACCTTCCTCCCACACTTGGGCATACCAGGGGTTGTGACTTTAAGTATATATATATATATATATATATATATATATATATATATATATATATATATATATATATATATATATATATATATATATATATATATATATATATATATATATATATATATATATATACACACACACACACACACACACACACACATACATACCGTTACCCCACCCAGCTCCATCCACAACTCCCCCCAGATGACACCCACCCACCATCACCAATCACCATGACCCACACCCTCAGGCACACCCCCACTCAGTGTCATCATAGCCTCTTTCCTGGTTAGCCGCATCCAAGCAAAAGAGTTACATCAGAGTAGGCAGTCGCACCCGAGTAGAAGAGTTACATGCAGCTACAGGCTTAATCGACATCAGAGAGGCAACATCAACGTGGCAGCGTTAGTGGCGTGTAAGCATGGCCCAGCAGGCATGATGATGGACAGGTTCCCCCTGGATGGCAGCCTGAGGGCTGACATACGAATGCACTTTGTCTAAACTGTATAATTTTTTTCTAAACTAAAGCAATGCAATATTTCTGAATTTTTCTGGAAATAAGTATTGGGAAAGGTCAGATTGAATGACAGATGACCAAATTAGCTGTTTTTGAGAAGAATGTTGATGGATTATGGAAGGAAGTCTGTGGAGCCATTGGAGGCACAAGGCTCAGGAGAGAACCAGGCCATGGTTTTAGCTTAGATGTTTGTAGGCAGAAGAAGGAGTGCATATACAGGTGATTTATGACCGCAATTGAGTCCAAATCTTCCATTCCTAAGCAAGATAGTTGAGTGAGTTTTGTCCCATTTTACGATCTTTCTAGCCATAGTTGTAAAGTGAATCACTGTAGTTGTAAATTAATAACAAGGTTGTTAAGTGAATCTGGCTTCCCCATTGTCTTTGTTTGTCAAAAAGTCACAAAAAATCATTACATGACCCTGGGACACAGCAGTGATCATAAATACATGCCAGTTGCCAAACATCTGAATTTTGATCATGGGGATGTTGCAATGATTGTGTTAAAAATGGTCATAAGTCACTTTTTCAGTGCCATTGTATCTTTGAACAGTCACTAAACAAATGATTGTAAGTTGAGGACTACCTGTACACATCTGTGGTTAATACATGCATTTCAGCACATTCTTTACATTCATTTAAAGGTTATTAACATTAATTATCTCTGTCTTATGCCAATACATGTAAAAGTGCCTCAATTAGACTAGGAAAAAAATCTATTAGATTCAGTACAAGTTCCCTCTCCAAATCTTAATTGTAGTAGGAAAAAGAGTGCTAAGCCAGTCCTCTTCAAAGGCGACTCTGATATTCCCCTTCCAGCTTCAGATTTTCAAAGTCTTTATTCTCATAAATGAACACTAGCAGTCAAGTCTGTGCATGTAGAGGCCACAGGCCATATTAAGTGCTGCCTTGAATTTAAGCGCTCATATTTGTGGATATCACTTGTTCTAAAATGTATTTTGATGTAAGAGTATTCTCATTCTAAATTGGTTATCTTCTTTAATTTGAATGAATAATGGATAGTGAATTACATGAATACAGTCAAAGTGTCATGGCCTCAAAAGGCCACCCAATTAATATAATCCAGGATCCATATTTCCAAACATTGTAAACATTGGGCTTTCATGTTTAGTAACTCTTTATACATATCATTAGCTTAGCTATGAAAAAGTGTGCGTGAATATTTGGATCATTTCTTATTTTTCCAAAATGTATCACTGGGAACAGCTCAGTAGTCTCCATGCATTCAGTGGTCAATAGTGGCCTCAGATGCACCATAGCATTTGTGGCCGCCTAGATACTTATTTGGAGATAAGTAAATTCATAAGACTCGGGTGAAGTCAACTGCCCCATATATTCTCCAAATATAAAGAGAGCTGCCCATCAGGAAAATTAAATTTTAAATTATTAAAAGTGCTATAGTTCACTTCATATTGTGACTTCTGTTGGCTGTTGTGGCAGAGGAGAGTGTCTATATAGTACAGCAAATAATATGGTCTACTATATCATGTATTCTATAATAGCTTTGTTTCCTATGCCATCTGTCTGGTAAATTCGCAAGACTCGTTTTTCTTGCCATGTACATGTATACATCCAGACTAGACTATGTTGTTTTTCTGTCTCATATATGTAGATATATGCATAATTATGTATGTATGTATGTACGTACGTACATACGTACGTACCATATTTTTCGGAGTATAAGACGCACCTTTTCCCCTAAAAAAAGGCTTCCAGAGTGCTGCTGGGGGCTGGGGGGAGGCAAAAATGAGCGAAAAACAGGCTGTTTTTTTGCTTGTCCCCCCCCACACGCAGTCCCCAGGAGCACTCTATAAGCCTCCTAAAGACTATGCATACCCTTTTTTGACAAAAAATGGGCCTATTTTTGTGAAAAATGGGAAATTTTTGCTCATTTTTGGAGGGGGGGCAGCCCCCATGAGCACTCTACAAGCCTCCTAAAGGCTATGTATCCCCATTTTTTGGACAAAAAAAATGCGAAAAACAGTTTTTAGGAGGTCTGCAGAGTGCAAAAACTTTTTTAAAAAATTTGCCTCTTCAAAATCTTGGTGTGTCTTATACTTCAGTGTGTCTTATACTTTGAAAAATATGGTATGTTTATATAGTGTATATTGAAGGTGGTGACCCTTGAGAGCTGTATGTAACGAAATTTCATTTTAATATATGCCTACTTGTGTACATTCAAAGTGACAGTAAAGTTATTCTGAGTCTAAGTGTATGGTATCTGCTTTTGATTGCAGTATTGGGAGAAGGACTGGACAGGGAAGGGGATACTTTCCGTGCAGTGCTTGGCTGCGTGCATCTTAAAGGGAAGCTACAGGCTGTTTCTAACGCTCTTTCTAACTCACTGATGGGTGAATCACTGGTAAGTGGCAATTGGTTCTCATTACAGTTTTCGAAATACTAGACTTTAGAGACATAGCAAGAAGACTTGAGTCAACCTTCTACTGCTTTGTATTAAAATATTAACATTTTTACATCTTTATAGATGAAGAAACAGGAACCCCAGTTTTGTCCATGAGTTTGTGCTAGCAGGCTGGCAGTTGTTTCATGTGATACAGGCATGGACTTTAAATACTCTCAAGTAATTTTCTCCATATGCTAATTAGTAGAACAGAGACATATGCTTTTCCATTTTTATTGCTGTATTTTTGTCTTTTGTGGTGGAAATAGGTTGCAAGATTTTCTTGAGTTTATTTTCAGAAAGAAACAGATGACTGATGACAACTTGCTTTTATTGTGACCTCTATAGTAGGGCAGCCATAATTAGATTGATAAAGCTGACTGATTGCTAGATGCCCGCAAAGACATATAGTGTATGTAGACATTTGCTGCCATCTCGTGGTTGGCCAGAGTTTTGCAACCCAGACAAAGGAGATGTAGGTTTTAATATGATTCATTTATAGCAGGGGTGTCAAAGTGGCAGCCCACAGGCCACATGCATCACACACAGGCCACGCCTACCCCAGCTCCACAAAGACAAAAAATGAGGTGATACGGCATGGGACGTGACCGAGTTTGACACACGTGATTTATAGCATCAATCCCTACCCTAACCACCCTATCCCTACCTACCCTATCCTATAAAAACTTTGGAAGTCTGACTTGCTGCAATTTAATGTGCTACAATTAAACATATTTTCAAAAATACTTTATAACTCCTTGTAGATTTCAGAATCTTCTTATAAAACAAGACCGATCAGTAGTTGAAACCACCACTTTGTTCTGAAGGAGGCCAGCCAAGTAGGGCAATGGTAGGGAATATTTTGGAATTGAGGGAGGCAATGAGAGGTCTGTCAACTCTTTCAGAGTGTAAGCTTTCATTCTTTTGATGTGTATGGTTTATCTGAGTTCTCTTTTTTGGTTTGCTATTGGCTTTTCTCTCCATGTGTGTCTTCGCCTGAAAAACATTAGTTTACTTTGTGTGAAATTGCAAATATGCGCCTCATACATATTCTTGTGTGTAGTTTCTTGGCCACATTCCTTTTAATTTGCATCTCTGAAGGCAAGCAGAAATATACTTTCTCTTCTATAGTGTAGTTAATTTCTCTTAATTTGCTCCAAGTTTCTTTTAATCCATTCTAAAGAGTTCTTCAATCTTCCAAAACAATTTTGTATGTGAAGGAGGTAAAATATCTTAAAATGGAAGAGAAGATATGAGATAACGAGATAAAGTGATGTATTACTTTACTCTCTCTAGATTCTAACTGCAATTCAGGATTAAAATAAAATTGTTTATGCATTTTATCTTATTCAATTGGGCCCATTTATGTAAAAAACTTAAGGAAGTATATCCAAAGGTGATATTAAGTATGTTTGAACTTTTTATATAATCAGAATTTTAAATTTGAACACATTATATTTGTTTGAACATTAGGCTTAACGAAAGAAAACATTTGCTAACAGAAAAAACCATTGTAAAAATGAATTTTAAATAATCAGAATCACATTAATCTTACTATAATTGAACATAGTTGTATAGATTGTATTAATATCAAGAAATAATGCAGAATTGTGCTGCAATTACAAAGGTATTAGCCTGAGAGTGTGTTAAAATGCCAGCTGAATGGTTGTATGTTGGATTGATTGGAAAGTTTATTGCTTGTATTGATCTCACTGTTTTATTTTGTTGTTTTCCATTTAATAAATGGAATAGTACTTGATTCTAGTCACTTTCATAGACAGAAGAAACTTCAATTATTTCTGCAAGAAATGAACTGGGCACTAGCAGACCATATTTGTCACTTATCTGTTTTGTAAAGCATTAGGACTATAAATCATCCAGTCTCCAAATCAAGTCAGTGATTTGATTCAACAAGTTGATTTCATTTTAATTGTTAATTCAGTAAGTAAAATGGATTCGATTTGGAAAAACATGTATATTCAGCAAATGGTGAATCTCCAAGGTGATTTAGACTTATGATTCAGTCATATTACTCTTTAATCAAATCCCCATGCATCTCTATTAATCATGTTACATTGGCTTGGCTGATTAAAATTGAAGGCCAAATTTGCCAAGTGATATTATTAGTATGGCTGGAGATCCATCTAATTTAAGTTGAACTGCTTTCGTTTTTAATAACGGATAATTATAGGTTTCACAGAAGAGCATCATCAGTAAATTTATAATTGTGTGGTTTCTCCCCAAATGTCAATTATTTTCAGGGTTAGATAATGTTGGAAAGTTCATCAAGTGAACTTAACACATAAAGTGATAAAATATAAGACAAACAATGGGGATGTATTGATCTCTTAAAGAAACCCAGAGAATTTCCCTTGCAAATTACTTGTCTTCAGTTGTCTACTTAAAATAATCTATGGGCATTTTCTGGGAACTTACATTAATGTCCTCCTCTTTGGTATTTTTAGAGTGTAAATAAAATATATCCCAGTATCCCAGAGATTTTGTCTCTGAAACTAATAAGACACAAATAAACATATCCTTTAATGCTACAGATTTTTTGCTGATTCTTAGTTAAGGCTTATCCATCCTTTATTAACTAGTTTTCCAGGTGATACAGATGGTTTTCTATGAATTGTTTGGTAAGAACTAGAGAGCAACTCAATTGCAAAATTTTGCCTTTTTTGCATCTAGAACATTGTGTTTTTCAGTGTCTCTCAGAGAAGCAGATTACTAATTATATTACCTGGGATATAGGAACTGATATTTACTAAATTTATTAATGGTGTTTTTGCTGTTTGTAATATAGTTGTGGTTTAAGGCTGTAATAAAATTACTTTGCATTGAATTAGCCATAGATCGTTGATCTTACTTATATCATGAGAGCATGCTTATTCTTGGTTTAATATATATAAATTCACAGACTCCCAATTTGTCAACTTTGTGTGTGTGGTTTTGGCCAGTTTTTGCAACAGATTCAGTAAAATCAGATTATGGGATAGTAATGAATTGATACAGACTATAATAGCAGAATGTCGGAAGCTTAACATTATACAGCATCCCTTGCAGACCCCAGAGGGTTGGGATGGAGCCAGTCTGAGTTGTACCTGTTGCTGAAACTATCTCTGCATAGCTTCTCTAAGGTCTTCTCTATTAGATATTGGAAGCAGATATAGAACAGAAAATGTATTCTTCCCCATATGAGATATCAAACTTTTGCCAGTCCTTATTCCCTAATATTTCTAATATACATCATAAATCAGTTCTCAAGCAATAGATTTTTTCAAAAAGTGGATAGTGGCTCAATTTCAGTTAGTACCATCATGCACGGAATGGGAAATACCTGTTTAATCACCAATTTCTTAATTATGGAATCAAATTTTCTATATGGGGGTAAAACTGCTTTGGAGCAATGCAATGGTTGCTACAGCACGGAGTAGTTTAGGTCAAAAGGGCTACCAGAAGAAGTAACCGTATCTTTACCTGTTTTTTTTTTTTAATAGTACAAAACCAAGGCCAAGACAGATAAATTTAATGCAAGTTTCTGGTTCAAATTTTAGCAAAGGTTCTCTACCTTTACCCAAATTTTATTTGTGGTTCATATTTGTACGTGCGCCACAGTTTTCTTCAGCAGTAAATATTTGGATTGATATTTATTTGTATTAGAAATTGTGAAAAATTGCAGAAGGCTTAACCATAGTGCAAACTGTATACGATGTGGCAAATCACAGTTGGCAGTGATTTGTAAGCCTTTGCTTCCTTCCCAGTGGGCATTGAAGTGAAATCATTGCACAATAAGCAAAAAAGGACTACAGAAAGCAAAGTTAACTTGCATAATTTATCCTTGCAATCTTATCCACTGAGCTGGCCCATGCAGACTTCTGACTTGAAATATTCATGTGTCATAATGTTATTGGTAGTTTTTTAGGTTTGCGACTGCCATTTCATGTTTGAAAGGCGCATTTTATGAAACAAAACGGAGAAGAAGTTTCAGCATAGTAGAAAAACTGCCCTCTTTAATTAAATTGATAGATTATATTTCAAACTGGTCTGTAGTCATTCCAAAGCATTCAGCCAAACAGTGCTGTAGAAAAAACACTAAAAAGTTGTCTGCATCTCCTAAAACTAAACTTCTTACATGTGACCATGAAAAAAAATCTGATAGGAAAAATGTTTCAGTTTTATTTTTGTAATAGATAACAAATAAGCAGAATGTGATTATATTATTTCTTAGCAGAATGGGATGGTAACTAAAGATCTGACGAGGCTGAAAAACCTTCTTGTTCAAACAGAGGTAAGGATATCTCTCTCTTCCTGAAATAAAGGATTTTTTTTAAATATCAGACACAGTTTTTGTTTTCCCAATTTGAAGATGGCTGCCATAATTTAAGAAGTATTTTTAATATCCTCTTTTATCTGTGGTTTTATAGCAGTTATTCATCTACCTTACATTTTATAGCGCAGTTATCTTGAGTAACAATATTGTTGATTTGGGTTTACATTTTAAATGTTACAAAACAAGCCTACATTGTCTCATCTGCCCATTTCTTGTCTACCTTTATAGCTGTCAGGATGTCATGTGATATCTGCAACTAAGAGCTGCTTGTAATGTTTTAATGGAGAATTTAAAGTGTTAGTATTAAGCTGGCATCATAAATATGATACAAACAATGCTTGTTGGAAGTCACCATAGTTGAAATTAAAAGGAGGTTATAAGATAGTGGAGAATAATGCTTGCAATTTCTAAAGGCACATCTCCTACTTATGATTTTCTCTGGAGAATTTTATTCTGATATCTGCCTTCTGTGATTAAATAGGTAATAACTAAGACAATGTCATTATAAAACACGAGGTGAGTTCTTCAGAGTAATCTAGTTTAGTGTTCCTTCGTGGACGTCTAGTACACCATAGAAGTCTGATATTTTACTTATTTTTATACACATGGTAAATAGAAGCATATTTGAAATTGATTTTGATCTTTATGATTGCAGGTAGCAGCTTGTAAAATACCCTCGGTACATCATGTGGAAGAGGTGGAAGAAGGTACACTTCAAAATATTTACTTAATATTGATATTAAGTAAGCCTTGGAATTGCTAATTAGTTGGTAGAAAAAGCATGTTTGTCTTACCATTTTGTATCAGACAAATTTAAAAAAGATTAATCGGGTTAAGTGAGAAATAGTCACAATAGAACATTTTCCTTATTTGTTGGTGTATTTATATTTACAGGTAGTCCTCAACATACAACCATTTATTTAGTGACCTTTCAAAGTTACGACGGCACTGACAAAAGTGACATATGATCGTTTTTCACTCTTAATGACCATTAAAAGATCTCCATGGTCACATGATCAAAGTTTGAAAGCTTGGCAACTGGTTTATATTTATGCTGGAGTCATGTGATCACCCTTTGCAGTCTTCTGATAAACATTCACTGAGGAAGCCAGATTCAATTTACAAACATTTTAATAACTTAACAATTGCCGTGATTCATTTTTCAACCCTGGCAAGAATGGTCATCACATGGGGCAAAACTCATTTAACAACTGTCTCGCTTGCAATAGAAACCTTGGGCTCAATTACGGTCACAAGTCGAGGACTACCCGTATTTAAAACATCATGCTTCTCTTTTTTTCTATAAAATGAGTTCAAATATGTTTATTTAAAAACTAATAAAATGCATAATGTATCAATGTTTAATATATATTCAGAATATATGAAGCAAAACAATTTTCTCCAGTGTAGATAGGAAATAAAAGCAACATAGAAAAATAAATGGTTTTTAATATGGCTCCCAATCCAGAGCAATTAAGTGGTAATCTTTCCTGCTTCTGGAATTGGGTTCTGTATTCTGTAAAATGTGTGGAAATTGTACTCTCTTCTGAAGTGCAACTCACCTTTTGAATATATGCTTCAGGAAATGTAATGGCAATCAAACTAATTTGCCAGGATCTTTTTGGTGTAAGTGATTTCTGATTTATATAAGAAAATGATGGACAAATATTAATTGAAAAGAATAGCTCCTAATTTTGGAAACTCCCTCTGAGTCACTTTCCTTTAGGTAACACTTGGTGGATATTATTTCTAATGAGGATCAATGGTTTCCCTTTGCTTGGAATACAGTGATAAGTTGTCCATAATTAATTATATGGTTTCAATCTGGATATACTATGTACCAGGAATTAAAGAATAGTAGGAACAAAAAAAAATAACTTGCATTTTATCATCATGTGGCAGGATGTCATGATGGCTGGCAATTTCGCCCCCCACCCCGGGGAGTCACAAGTAGTGAAGAATACACATTATGCAAAAGGTAAAATAATGCATGTTTTCAATATTTCTCAGTTTGAAAGCATTAGTTATAGAGAGAGATGAAACTGAAATTGGTAAACAAAATTCTGTTTGATATTTGGGTATTTTTAAAAGAAATCAGATATTATTTAATATTGTATTCATTTTCTCATATGCAGGCATCATCTAGAACAGCTATGGCGAACCTTTTTTGGCTTGCGTGCCATAAGTGGGGGGAGCGCAGGGGGGGTCGTGTGCGGGCGTGCCGCACCCATAATGCAATTTGCAACACCCCCCCCAGTGTGCATGTGTGCACTACAGGCGTGACCCCCCCCATTTTTTGCATGCTTTATTCGCCTCCCCAGGCTCCAGAGGCTTTATAGGAGCCTAGGGAGGGGGAAAACAGCCTCCCCCCCCCCCCCCCGGAAGCCCTCCGGAGGCTTCAGGGACCTTCAGGAGGCTTCCCTGAAGCCTCCGAAGCAGTCAAAATGACCCTCCGAGCAAACCAGAAGTCACTTCCGGTTTGCTCAGAGGGTCGTTTTGAGTGCTCTGAAGGCTTCAGGGACCTTCAGGAGGCTTCCCTGAAGCCTCCAGAGCACTTAAAACGACCCTCCGAGCAAATCGGAAGTCCGTTCCTGAACTTCCGGTTTGCCTGTAGGGCCATTTTTTTGCACTCTGGAGACTTCAGGGAAGCTCATGAAGTCTCTGGGGGTGGCGGTGGCGGGGGAGGCTTTTTTCACCCTCCCCAGGCTCCTATAAAGCCTCTGGAGCCTGGGGAGGGCGAAAAATGGCTTTAAAAAAGGGTGAACTCAGCTGGCCAGCGCATGCATGCACACTGGCCAGCTGACAGGGCAGCGCCTTGCGTGCCCTGAAAAATGGCTCCGCGTGCCACCTGTGGCACGCATGCAATAGGTTCGCCATCCCAGATCTAGAAAGTAAGAAAGGTATTTGTGAATGAATTAAAAAAGAACAAAATCACAGAGGGATATTCTCATTCAAGGATAGGATGTAATTTTGGATGAACTTAATGTATTGTTAATATATCCTAAATCAAAAACAAAATGTCTGATCTGCAGGCAAAGGAACAAAGAGTGATGGATACCACTTATGTCAGTTTCTCAACCTATTTCAAAGCAAATTGGGATTCTTTGTGGAAAAGTGAAGGAGAACTGATCCTTTTGACTGCATCTGTACTGATTTTTTTCTGGATGGTAGTATATTCTCAAAATATTTCCTGGAAAAGGAAGGAAGAAAGAATTTATGATGATTCTTCTCCTTCTGCATCTGAAAAATCTATTTAGCAGAATTTTTGGGAGTAAATGATGGTTATCAAAGTTCTGCCCCAATGCCCAAAGCTGTGCGGATTTGGATGGAGAAGAACGATTTCGGACTCAATTCTAAAAAGATCCTACTGTAGATGTTACTATTTTGGGGCTATTTTGAGTTTTGGTTTCTCCATCTATACATTTGGATAGGGTACCACTTTCCCTTTCAAAGTTCATGTACAATGAAGAAGTTTTCTTGGTCTCACAGCTCCTGCTTGATAAGATGGTGGCAGCTGTGCCAGGAAGTCCTTTGCACAGCTTCACTTCATGTGCCTGTTGTACCTTTTCTTACGTAGAGACCCTTCAGGCAGTCAGGTTTGCCCTAGTCATCTCACAGCTCGATTACTGCTACATATTTTACATGGGGCTGCCCTTGAAGGACGCACAGAACATTGACTGATGCAGAATACAGTGGCACAGACAATGATAGGCATTCTTCAGTATGCCCATACGACAATCCTGTTTTATGAACTGCATTGATTGCCAGTTTGCTTCTGGTGTGATTAAGATATTGGTTATGACTAGAGGTGGGATTCACTTACCTTCCCTACCGGTTCACAAATGTGAGCGCACACTTGCACATGCTTCTCTCGCACGTGCCTCATCTGTGCATGCAAAGTGCTCGCGCATTACCTCAGGGCAGGTAAATAGAGCCTCCCATAGCTGCTGCTACCAGTTCACCCGAACTGGCAAGAACCGGCTGAACACCACCTCTGGTTATGACCTATAAAAGCCTATATAACATAGGGCCTGATTCCTTGATGGTAATACAGAAGAGTGGTCCCAGAAATTGGACAATGCATGTGCACACAACCCCTGTTTTGGTGCTAGCAGGCCTCCCTGAAGCCTCCTGCCCTCATTTTTGGTCCCAGGATGCTTCAGGGAGGCCTACTAGCACCAAAACAGGGGTGGGGTGCACTTCACCCCCCCCTCTGTTTTTAGTCCCAGCAGGCTTCAAGGAGGCCTGCTAGCACCAAAATGGGGTCTGGGCCTCCTGGAACCAAAAACGGGCTGGGGGATGCATGTGACACCCCTCCCCTGCACACGCACACACAACCCCTCACCCCTGCACTTGCGCATGCTTCTCCCAGCAGAGACCCAAAAATCAGCTGGCCGGCAGGAGGCCCGCGCGCATGCACAGTGGAACTGACCTGGGCGACGGCTCGCATGCCCGCAGAGATGGCTCCGCATGCCACCTGTGGCACACGTGCCATAGGTTTGCCATCACAGCTGTATAGCAAGTTGAGAGAATTGGTTTACATCTTAGAAAACCAGATCATGAACTAAAATGACTTCAATGTGGAGCAAAATCCAGTAGGATTATGTGAGGATCCCACAATAGGATAGGAAAATGAAATGTAGTGTATAGGAAGGGGAGGCATGATTTGGCAGCAGAGCACTTGGGAAATATTTAGGTTCTATGAACCATCAGCTGCATAATGGGAGCATAATGTGGGCTACCTTAACAGAAACATTTGAGTTCCAGTAACAGGAGGAAATATTTCTATTTACTCTGCATTGATGGAGGGGGGGAACACTCTACATTAAGTCTTCATTTTAAAAATTCCATGGAAAAAATGGAGCAGGTTCAGAGGAGGCCCACCAACTTGAGAGGTTTGAAAAGCAAGCCCCATAAAGGATGATTGAAAGAGCTGGGCTTATTTTCTTGACAGAAAAGACCGATGGGAATTCTGATGGTCTGTAAATGTATTAAAAACTGTTATGTCCAAGTGGGATGCACCTGACCCCTGTTAAATGTGAGGGCAGGACAATGATCAATAGGTTGATATTTTAAAAAATGCTCTGAAAATTAGGAGGAATTTTTATATAATAAAACTGTGAAGCACTAAAATAGTCTGCCTAGAACAGCGATCATTTCTCATTGAAGATTTTCAAAGACACTAAAAAGCCACGTGGCAAGTTTAGGTTAATAGATTTCTTTATGGAAGAAAGTAGAGTAGATAAATTGTAAGATCCATTTGTACTTTGTACATCTTAAGCATGTGTAAAATCTTCTAGGGTTTAGAACTTCCAAGATGAAATTTTTTTGAATACTCAGTTTCTCTTCTGGCCCATGCCTGTTTTAGAATTCGTCTCTGGAAGTTAGTGACTTGCTAGAATTGCAGGCACCAACCATCCATATATATATATATTTACTTACCATTTTTTATCTTTGAGAGAAAGTTTTAACTAGAGATAGTGGAAGAATTGTTTAATGTTTTTCACTGACCTTGTCTTGGAGTCTCTTCACTATCTTTTGGCATTTTGGCAAATGTTATGACTATGAACCAGCCATTTTCAACAATCAACGTGTAGATACGTTTTAAACTCTTCTTTTGAGACCAATGAGATCTTTGGCTGGTCTCATGACACTGTTTATCACATCAGTTTTCTTTTTTAATGTTAAGGAGCTGCAAAGTCAACTATCTGCTGCTGCCAGAAGGATGAAAGGCAGCAAGGAATTAGTTGAAATAGCTCCCTTTTTGGGTCGTGTGTGTGTTTGTGTGTGTGTGTGTGTGTGTCTTCTCAGTGAAGTTTCTTTTAATCTGTGTTTGAGATAATAAAAGGATTTTCTTTTATCCTCTTAACTAGTAAGCTTAGAGGCATATTGGATGGTGATGGTATTTGGCCCTTCAATTAGCCCCTAGTGGCTTTGTGTGTGGTAATACATGTTTTTTTTAATGCTTGTACCATACTGATTTGGTTTTCCTGCAGATGGTATCTTTCTCCTAGAATAAACTGCAACCATCAAAAAACCCTTTAGTGAAGAAAGTAACTTAGAGGCATGCATGTGTGCAATTATGGACACCATACACCATCTCACTCTGATTGCTACCCTTTGAGGGTTGCTGGATTTCTTTTTAAAGACACTCCTGCACCTTTAATAGCAGCCCAGTATGCAGAAACTAAATAGGGGAATCATTTCCTTCCATGGTAATAAAATGCCAGGATAATCTCTTGCTTAGTGTTTTTATGTCATAGTTTGCATTCCTCAACAAGGAATTTAATGATGGTCCATCCCTCCTCCCCCCTCCTCCATCTCAAAGTGCTCCAGCTAGGCAAATGTGACAGTTTGCCCTTTTCTTGTAATAAGTAATTCTAAAAGGTTTGGTTGTAACCTCATAAAGTTGTTAATGAAATGCTAAATACTGCTACCTGGTGTTAATTAAAGTATAACAATTGCTTCCCCATTTTTATATTCATAAGCTAATGTTTAAACTTGCTTCCAGTTTACTGATTATTTTTGTCTTATAATTTGAGAGTTCTCAACTGTAATATCCACAATTATCCACCCATCTCGATGAAGTATGTGCACAGTGTATATATTCATTTAACCACATATATTCATTTGCAGTATAACACAATCTGAATTCTTACCTGTATTTGCTTTGTTTGTAAGATCAATAGACTTTGTAGTGTCTGTTTCATTTGTAACTATCGAATTGATAAACCTGTTTGATAGATGATAGATTTGCATAAGTATCCTGAAGTTTTAAAATGTTATTGTGGCTTGAGTTTAGAAGTCTGTATGAAGATGTTTTATGATGATGCTTTTAGAGAAATTTTCCCCGCCCCCCATTCAGATGGTTTATTTAAGTTGACTTGAAAGCAATGCATATTTGAGCTTTTTAAAATGTAAATTAAAAATGTTATTTAGTCATCTTAAAAAAATCTGCATTTTCTCATTATTAACAATTTCAGCTTGCCTTTCCAGACTACCTAATTATATCCTTTAGAATTATACTTAAAACATATACCGGTAAATACACAGACAAAAAGTACAGCAATATTCTTATTAATAAATTATCCAAATTAAGTGAATAACTTTTACTCGGTGACAGGTGTATTATAACTCCCATATAAAGCATAAAGAAATGGCAATATAGCAGTGCCTGAAAACCTAGCAATTAACTCCTGGGGTCTTAGAATCACAGGGTTGGAAAGGACAAAGACCCCAACTCCTGTTCAGTGCAGGAATCCCAAGAACAGATGGACAGATGCCTGTGTAGGAGTGCATGTGCATGCCTTGGTGATTGGTTCCACTGCTGAACCGCTCTTCTTGCTGTGTGTGCCAAAACAAAACATATTGCAGACTGTAAATAGTTTATAAATTACACTTCCAGGTGGTAAGCTTTTATGAAGCACTTCCTATACTGGCAACAGACTTGGTGGGAAAATTAGTTTAATTACACAAATAAATCCAAATATAGCTTTGGATGCATAAAGTGGTGGTGGTGGGGGGGAAATGCAGCCATTTGAATTATTTACTGACTGTGCCAATATGAATCTGAAATAAGCAGAAAAGGCCACAAGGTGTCACTAAGAATCTAGAAAACTGGGAAGATCATATACTGATTTCTTTCTCTGTCTTCCTCCCTCTCTCCCTCCCCTCCCCCCCACCATATCCATTTGAAAAACACTCCCCTTGTAGTAGCCCTGTGAGTTTAGGATGTATACTTAAGATATGAAATTGTGCTTTTGGACAATTCTATATATTTTATGATTAGGATAAAAGGAACACACTTATTTCCTGAATAAACTAACATTTGAGGGTAGGGAGGTTCGTTCTCCGAGCTTGTGGGTTGGTTTCCGAATGTTTCGTTACCAGGCTAGGTAAGATCTTCAGTGGAGTTAGGGGATATTTGCCACCATTGCAAACTAACATTTGTCAGTTTAGGCCTTTCCTTAAATATTCTGGGATAAATTATACTGTAGCCAGGCTCTAAATATTTAGTTTGACCGGCATATTCAGATTATTTCTGCCAACCTCTTACCTTGCAACAGCTTTGCAACAGGTGCAATTGTAAGCAGATTGATTGAGCTGCACCTTTTGCAGATCGGGGTATGGTTAACAGTTTTAGTTAGGCGTGATTGGAAAATTCAGAACTCAAGACTCAAAAAATTATGCCTTTGGAGGCTATTTCAAATGGGGAATTTAAGGAATGTTTTTCTTCCCCTTTTAATGCAGATTTTTAGAGCAAGGAATTTGCAGATATGGTGCACAGTGTACTTCAGCACATTCCCAGGATGAGCTGACTGAATGGCAGAAACGATACGCTTCCCGCTTGATAAAGTTAAAACAACAGAAAGAAAACAAGCAATGTTTGGGAAGTTACATGGAATCCTTAATTGAAAAATGGATGAATTCATTATCTCCTGAGAAAGTGGTAAGAATAAATGCATCCCTCAGTGCTCATACATAAAATTAGGAGCTTGATTTTGACACTGTCTGCTAGATTTTTTAACACCCTCAAAATATTATTTATATTACACAGTTGCCTATTTCTGTTAATAAAAAAAATCACAAACCGATTCTGATTCTTGCATATGAAATTGAAAACTTCATGTTTTTGTGAAATATTTGTAATATTTTACTCTTAGTTTTAGATATTTCCATATGGGTTTTTTTGAAAAAAATATTGATATAGGGCTACAGAATGAGTGTATATGATGTTATTTTCCATTTGTAACCCATTCTTATTTTGACACCATATATGTAACTTTGGGCTAGTCACTCTCTCAAAACCCTTACAATGCAAACCCCTTACAAAATCTTGCTGAGAAAACTACAGGGACTTGTCATGAGGAGTCAGGACTGGCTTGAAGGCTCCCAAATAAATATATGTATGAATCATGTATAGAGACTTGCATTAATGGAAGTTTACATAAAATATTTCATCTTGATGTTTTCAAGGACAGAATTTTTTGCAAAATGTC
Organism: Thamnophis sirtalis; assembly: GCF_051295495.1. Lineage (NCBI taxonomy): Eukaryota > Metazoa > Chordata > Lepidosauria > Squamata > Natricidae > Thamnophis > Thamnophis sirtalis. The sequence goes on along the minus strand of NW_028261383.1, from coordinate 140,660,147 downwards.
CCATTCCAATTTTAAAAGTTATTTCAAGTGTAAAACAGATTTTTTTAATGGAAGATATTTCCAGAAATGTTTGAATTTTTTTTTTGCACGGAGTATAGAATATAATATAGTATAACTACAATAAAATGTTAATTGATAAACTGACCATTCACTTATATTGGTCTTATTAACATGTAGGTCTTCAGTTAAACCCATAATTATTTTTCTAGCATTGTTAATACCTGTAAAATTTCTAACACTGCATTTTCTGTAGCTCAGTGAATGTCTTGATGGAGTAAGAGTTGAACATAGCCCTGAACTCTCAATTACTGTCACCACCAAAAAATCACATCAGATGTGGACTTTTGCTCTTACATGTAAGGTAGGATTCTGTCTTTTTTTAAAAAAACAACAACAATTCATTGCTGGAACATAAATATAGGTACTTAATCCTAAGATTTCAAACAACTTCTCTTTTGAAATTTGCATGTTCTTGGGACTATACTATGCCAAATTTAGTTTGTGAGATAAAAACTTGCAATGGAAAAAACTTAACCCATATGATAAATTCTACAGTTAACATTTACCTGAATATCTACATTCCATTACTGTTATGATTTAAGAAAGGTATCTAAATATCTATATATTCATAGATTTTTTTGTGATTTGGGCTTGTTTTAATGACTTCACCTTTGCCTCCTGTTTATAAAGCTGAGCCTTGCTAAATGGTTTCAGCTGAATGCTGAGATAGATTTCATTAGGCCATGGAAACATCAGCGGAGCCAAGAATCATGAACTAATGTAGCATGCCACTGAAGACAGTGATTTTGAAGGTGGTAAACTTGGCTTCTCATGTTTCTGATGTGGGCCATTTTACAGATCAGTATAAAATTCCTTCATTTATGTAAAGCACGTTGAACTCTAACCTATTATTTAAATGCAAATTATTATTGAGAGAATTTTCTCACTTCCCCCTTTCCAAACTATTTATAATGTAACATTTCATTTTTTCTTGATTACCGTAAATAAGAAAACCTGCAATATGTATTGGTAACCTTCCAGAAGCCCCTCAAATGTGGCTATGTCAAAACTTTTGGGGAACTAATAGAAATGGAGAATTATTGATATAATATATGGTACATGGTCCATAACATCAGATATAATGTCTTTTAGTCTTTTAAATTTTATATAGATATAAATGTAGATATAGATAGATATATAGATGGATATATAGATAGGTGTATATGGTTCATTTATTTTTATTGTATGCTGAGTCACAGCTTGTCAGATGGGTGGCTGCATAAATGTGAAGAAGGGAGGGAGGGAGGAAGAAAGGAAGGAAGGAATATGAGGAATCAGTAAACATGTTCCACAATTATTTAGAAGCTTTTTTCTTCACAGCCTGCAAGAATGCTGTATCGAGTGGCACTCCTTTATGATGCGCATCGTCCTCATTTTAGTATCATGGCAATATCGGCTGGAGATAGCACCACCCAAATAAAACAAGAAGTCCCAGAAACCTGTCAGGAATGGGTTGGAGGAAAGATGACCCAGAATGGAACAGATCATTCAGTGTACAAAATCAGTGTAGCTTTTAGCACAGAAATCTTTGGGACCTTTCGTCAAACTGTGGTATTTGATTTTGGGACTGAACCAGTTTTGATGCAACGAGTGATGATTGATGCTGCTTCAACAGAAGGTATGATTTGCAGTTTCATTTAAACACAAATTTGTACATTTATGAATCTCTTTCAGCCCCAAATTTACTTATAAAATGTATAGCTTTGGGAAGGTTGCCTACAATAATAATAAGTATCTGGGAAAGTTGCATATAAACAATTACTTGGAGTACTGGATGCAAAGTGCATTAGTCAGGGGAAGTAATATATATAATCTTAAATATAATTTGAATACTGGAAGGTTCTTTTAAACTTCATATTAAAAGCATTTTGAATCATTGTTAAATTGTGTATGTGAGGATTTTTCTTTGTCAGAGGCATTTGAGTTACATATTAAACTATCAGGTACAAAAGACCAGGTCCACAGGCGAAGGTTAAACTGATTGATTGTTGAATAGCCTGTGCACAGGAGTCTTCTCAACTCATGATCAGCAGCTGCTTGGAGTTAGATAAGGGTCCATTTAATTCAGGGAAGGCTGTACTTAGTCTGCTTGTGGCTACGCAGGGATTCCAAACTGATCCATCTTTTAACTCCGCCTCCCGGTTCTGCCACTTTTTGAATGCAGAGGCAAGTATACCTATAAATAAGTATAAGAATAAAGTATTGTGTCATGTAAATGTCTGTAATAGCTCAGATATCCAGGTTAGTTATAGACAATAGGCTAGAAACCAGGAAACTATGAGTTCCAGTTCCACCTTAGCCATGAAAGCCAGTTGGGCCAATCACTTACTCTCAGCCCAACTCATATCATAGGATAAAATAGGAGGAGGAAGGAATATTTGATATATTTGCTGGCTTGCAATTTTTTAATAAAAATAATAAAACAGAATATAATACATACGCATACACCAGTGGTGGATTGCTAACTGGTTTATTACTGGTTTGCTCGTGTGTGCAACGCTTCTGTGCATGCACTGAAGCATCCAGGCGGGTGATTTGATTTGATTTTGATTTTTTTTTTGATTTTAACTTTATTTGTATGCCGCCCTTTTCCCTGGGGGGACTCAGGGCGGCTCACAATTCAGGGGGAGGGAAGTACAAAACAAGTTATACACATAAAGACAATACATCGTTAAAAAAACACAACAGTCGTACTATTCGGGTGGGGTTGAAGTCTTTAGCCCCAGGCCTGTCGGGACAGCCAGGTTTTAAGGGCTACGCGGAAGGTCTGAAGGGTGGTGAGGGTACGAATCTCCACGGGGAGTTCGTTCCATAGGGTTGGAGCAGCCACCGAGAAGGCTCTCCTCCGGGTAGTTGCCAGTCGACATTGACTGGCTGATGGAATTTGGAGGAGGCCTAATCTATGGGATCTTATTGGCCTAGTGGAGGTAATTGGCAGTAGGCGGTCTCTCAAGTACCCAGATCCAATACCATGAAGGGCTTTGTAGGTGACAACTAGCACCTTGAAGCGCACCCGGAGATCAACAGGCAGCCAGTGCAGCTCACGGAGGATAGGTGTTACGTGGGTGAAACGAGGTGCACCCACGATCGCTCGCGCGGCTGCATTCTGGACCAGCTGAAGTCGCCGAATACTCTTCAAGGGCAGCCCCATGTAGAGCACATTGCAGTACTCCAGCCTAGAGGTCACAAGGGCACGAGTGACTGTGGGCAGAACATGAGTGACTGGGTGGGCAAAACTCCCACCACCGCCGCTACCGGTTCAGCTAAACTGGGCCGAACTGGCAGCAACCCACCTCTGATATATACATATGTTCATACCAGATATCTAGGTTCATTGTAACCTGTCCCTCAAGCATAGGATAAATTTAGTACTTTCTAGATGTTTTGGGCCACATCTCTGTAATTGACATCTGGCTTGAATCTTTAGAGTAAAGAAGTCCAAAATTGTACCAATAGACTGTACCAACTTCTCTACCCCTCCTGTAGATAAAGCAAGTGATTTATATAGTAACATAATGCTTTACAAATGGAAAGAGAATTGGATGGTGAGGAAGAGGAACTCTAAATGGGCTGGCTTTAAAATAAAGTTGCATTTTGCCACTGAATTTTCTTGGTTAAAAATGGATTTGAAACTGAGTTTGTCTTGTCTTAGTCTAACATAGTTAATCAAACTGATAAAGATGGGTATCATTCCATGTCAGTGCCAGTGTTTTTGTTGAAAAAGAAGTTCCTGTACTGAGAAATTCGCAATCTTGACTTTTGATTGCTGCTTTGTGTGCCTAACTTGCTTCTAAATTATATATGAAGGATTAGCTTTATCTCCTTCAGCATTCAGGTTGGAAGGGAGTGTATTACTGAAGGACTCTCAGATTCATTTTATTTATTTTACTTATCAACCAATTTATATGGAGATTCTCATTAGCATTTTTACAGTTCTGCCCATGGCTTACCTAAAAGGGATTCCAAAATTTCATGAAAATACAGGTAGTCCTTGACATACAACCATTTGTTTAGTGACCTTTCAAAGTCACAATGGTATGGGAAAAAGTGACTTATGACCATTTTTCACAATTATGAGAGTTGCAGCATCTCTTGGTAACATAATCAAAATTTGGCTGTTTGGCAACTTTCCCATATTTATGATGGTTTCAGTGCCCTGAGGTCATGTGATCACCTTTTGCAACTTTCTGATAAGCAAAATCAATGGGGAAGCCAGATTCAGTTAACAACCTTGTTACTAACTTAACAACTGCAGTGATTCAAGAAACCATGGCAAGAAAGATCATAAAATGGGCAAAACTCACTTAACTGTCTCACTTAGCAACAGAAATTCTGAGCTCGATTGTGATAATAAGTCACGGGTTACCTGTATATATTGTATATGGCTACCCAGGACTGGTTGTTAGTTGGAAACTAAAAACAAAACTCTGTTAAGCATATTATGATTTGGTTTCTGATATGGCAATGCCATGTTTGTGATTCTAGTAGAATAAAACTACAGTATCAACACTGTAAGACATTCTAAGTATGTATTTTGAGGCTAAAAATTCCTGTCAAGCTGCCAATTCTTTCAGTTACTATTATCAAAGAAGTATGGATAGAGTTTACTGTAAGTTTTAATGTGAGCGGTTATAGGGTTGCGAAGATTTCAAGAATTAGAAATCATATTTCTGTTGTATTTATATGTTGCTTCCCCTGCATAATATAAAAACAATTCATGTATCATGTATCATGTATCATTATGCTAATATGTTTTTAGACACAGAAAAAGAACATGCAAGCAATTAGTGTGCATAACTTTACTAGATTAAATAAGAGTGTAATAAAATAATAAGCATTAAAACCAACTGTTAATAGCTTAATAACAAAAGTGTTTGTTTCCATAGGCACCTTCAGACACTATGAAATAATTTAATGCATACCAGTAATAAAATTGCTTTTTGATATCCAAAGTTCTATACCCTAATGTTTTAAAATTATTTTAATTTGATCATTAATCCATCTATTGAGATGGTGTTAATTGTTGAGGTTTTTTTAAAAAAAAATCTATTATCATATGCAGTCAATTATTTAAATATAACTTAGTAAGCATATCTGTTTATTTTCTTTATCTGTTGCAAATAGATCTTGAATACCGGATGAATGCACGGCAGCAACTGTTAACCACAGCCAAGCGTTGGGATTCCACTTCCAAGACAATTGTAGAATTTGAGCCAAATGAGACTACTGAATTGGATAAGAGCCTTCTGATCAGATATCAGATCCCTCTGTCTGCTGACCAGCTATTTACACAGTCTGTCTTGGATAAATCACTGACCAAGAGTAATTATCAGTCACGACTACATGATCTCCTTTATATTGAGGAAATAGCACAGTATAAAGAAGTCAGCAAGTAAGTGGTGGTTTTGCTTAATGTCTGTTTAACCAATTGATGGGTCTTTTGCAAATGAAATTAGCATATCTTACCTTCTGTTTTCTCTGTGAACAAAATTCCTCGGGAATTCTCCTTAAAAGCAAAATTTTAACAGCTTCCTTAAAAAATTATTTGAATCTATGTTTCCAAGCCTCTCTTGCTGTAACTCCTGAAAAGCAAGGATTTTCAGCAACATCTTCCTGGTACAGAATTTTTAGGTAATGATCAACACTTTTGAATTTGCACTCAAAATGGTAGTTAATGTTATTCTTGAGGTAGATATGGAACAAGATTATAATATTATATTATGTAATCTCACACATTATTAATGCATTTCGCACCAATTGCAGCCACCTGTAGAATATATTACAGTAGTCCAGTTCTGTGCTTAAAAAGGCATGAGTATTGCTGCTTAATTGTTCCATTCCAGTTTTTGAAATGATGCAAAGTTTACTTAACAAAGAGCATTCAGTTTGGTTTTAGGAATTTGTGCATGAGCAGAAGTGACTTTTCACAGTTAGACTGCTCTGTCTCCTTCGCTGCAGTTTACAGGTAATCCTTGACTTATGGTCACAGCTGAGGCCAAAAGATAATCATTAAGTGAGTTTTGCCCCATTTTATGACCTTTCTTGCCACTGTTGTCAAATGAATCACTGTAGTTGTTAAGTTAGTAAAATGGTGGTTAAGTGAATCATTAAGCTTGACTTTGCTTGTCAGAAGGTCGCAAAAGGTGATCACATGACTCTGGGACACAACTGTCATAAATATGAACTAGTTGCTAAGCATCTGAATTGTGATCATGTGGCTACGGAGATGCTGCAACAGTCGTAAGTGTGAGAAATGGTCATAAGTCACTTTTTTCAGTGCCAATGTAACTTCAAAGATCACTGAACGAATAGTTGTAAGTCAAGGACTACCAATAGTTCCTTGGTCTCCCTGAGCCCTTAAGTCAGTTCTGTTTAGGATAAATAAAATATTATTTTATTTTTAAGAGTCCTGGTAATACAGTGGTTAGAATGCAGTATTGCAAGCTAACTTTGCCCACTGTCTGGAGTTCGATCCTAATGGGCTCAAGCTTGACTCAGCCTTCTATCCTTCCGAGGTTGGTAAAATGAGGACCCAGATTATTGGGGACAATATGCTGACATTATAAACCATCCAGAGAGTACTGTAAAATACTTTGGAGTGGTACATAGGTCTAAGTGCTGTTGCTATTTCTATTTATCCTAGTATTACACCCTTTGCCATTCCAGAAGATGATTGGGGAAGCCACAATGAGAAAAAAGAATTGGAAAGCTTTATTCAATACAAGATAGTCCCTATTCTCCTTTTTGTTATTGGAGCTTGGATACATTGATTAATATTACTCTTTTGTCCCAATCAGCATTGCAAAGAATTACATGCACTTGAAAATGTATCAGACTTTTTTTGTTTTGTTTTAATCCAATATACTTTTTGGCCATTGAGTATTTTAACATTTTTTCTATTTGTGAAATCAGGCTTTATAGTTAGGATTTAGTAATCTTACAGCTCCATCCTCTGTTTGGACTGTGTCCTGGTTCTGCCTCTACCGTTTTGATCTCTTGATTGACATTTTGCTTGAGGGATCCTTGGTGCTCTGTGAGCTTACTTGTTTTCTTGCAGATGTTTCATTACCCAAATTAGGTAGCATCATCAGTGCAAACTCAGAGAGCACCAAGGACTCCTTATGCCAACCCTGAGCTACAAATATTCTTCTTTATTAGTGACATTTTACTGCCAGCACAATATAATCTATGGAAAGTTCCTTGATTTTATCTGTGTCTTTGCCACCCTAAGCCATTATAGATCAGGAAATACAGAACACCTAGATATTTCATTTACTCAGGAACAATGGCAGAAAAGAACCTTCACTTTTTGTTTGTGGGTTTCTGTGAGACATCTAGTTGTTCATTTTTGAAAATAGGATGTAGTCTAGATAGGCCTTTAGTCTTACACTTAAGGGTAACATTATGTTCCTGTTTGTTATTATTTTGAAATGAAGCCGCTAACATTTGGTTGTTCTGAAGTCCATTGTCCTAAAAATGAGGGGTTTAGATTCAAGCAGCCATTAAAGTTTGTGAATTTGTGCATGGCATACATTGAACCAACAACCTAGTAATTTGGAAATAACATCTGTTTCTGGAATTGGTAACAATTTTCTTGGCCTCTTGTGTTCTTGCAGTGAATGTATAAGGAGAAATATAATTCTCATTCATTTATGGTAAATCCAGTGGTATGCTGGTGTCATATCTGGTAACAGCAGATAGCTATTTTTTTGGAATTTTGCGAGCCAGTTGAGGGTAGAGTTGAGTCACTACACCTAGTGTTCTAGCCAGCTATTCCACGGCTAGCAGCTAAGTGCAGTGGAAACAATGGAGCTGGCAGCTGCCATTCTTTGCCAGCACACACTAGGCAAATCTTTGAGTACATCAGCTTACTTCATTTTTTAAACATGTGTGTCTTGTGAGAGAGAGGGGAACAGGATACTCTTGGAAAAAGCAATGCATACTTAAACAAACTGTGTTAAACATGTAAACTACTGAATCACTCCAATGTGATGTATCTAAACTCAACCTCCCATTTATTTCACTGAATCTAGCCATTGACTTTACCACATATTATTTATAATGGCTAGGAAAACAATTGTATTTCACTTTCTAAGTAAATTAAAAATTTAAAATATATGAGGACTTCATCATATTCCTACCTCTGTTTAGCTATTGACATGGAAAATCTATGATACCTTAGTAGCTATTGAACTGTACTCACAACAGCCACATGGATAACAATGATTGATGGTATAGTATAGTTACATTTTGTCACTATGTAAAGATCTATAGCTACTCAGCCCTTTCAGAAATAAAACTTCAGCTTTTAAATGTACATTATCAAATAAATAAATTATAGCTTTTTATAATATGATTAGTGAGTCATGATAAAGATTCTGATTTGGACTCTGTCTGATTCTAAGTGATGACAGCAGTCTAAATATTAGACTGAAACCAATTGTTCTCCTGTACGGTGAAATTATTCTAAATAGCAGAGCGATGGATATTTCAGAGTTCTAATTATACATTTTGAAGATCCTGTAGATTGGCACCTCCCATATTTTGAGTGATATTACAATATCGGTCATTTAAAAGGGCTAGCTTCTAAAATCTATTTTTGCAGTAAGCATGATATTGAATTGAGATATAGGAGAAGGAGGGAGGGAAGGATTGTGAATCTGTTGATTTATGGCAATAGACTTACAACAAGATCTTAAGAAAGTAAGCTTCAGTAACAGTTGTTTTTAGTATTAACATTTATTATTTAAATTGTAGCTGATGACAGAAATGAACAAGTTAATAGACATTAATGGAACCTCATATTTTAAAATTATGCCTTTCAGTTGAATAGAGAGATTATTATTAAATCTAAAATGAAAGGTTTCTTAGGAATGTAGTCTAACAGTTGGGTTAGCAACATATAAGCCATGATAGTAGTACTGTATCTTTAAGTACTGCTGTAAATGTGATTGGTTGCTGTTACCTCAAGCGGCCATAAGATGGAGCCAGAATGATTGTTAAGCTCTCTGATTGTTAGATGCTGATCGGTGGATACTGCTTGTAGATTTGTCGTGTAATGCTCAGCGTGTACAGTTAGCGACTTTGTGAGCTGAACTGATTATATGATACTGGACTGTGTTTGATGGATCACCCCTTAACAGAGAACGTTAATGACTGACTGTCTTAACCGTGTATGAATTGGACTCTGCATACCTCTATTTCCACAGAAGTAAAATACTATCTGTTTTACAATTCAGTATCTCCGTATGCTGGTTTATGCGTTCTTCCACACCACTCTCACTACGCTTCTCTGCATGCACTCGTTCTCCTAACAGGGAGCTTACCTAACAATTTTATTAAGACAATAGAATCTGTAGTACATAAAAACTATTTTAAAAGTCTTGGCCTTAGCTTTAAACAGTACATTTCCACAAGCTTTTGCATGAAACAAATAATAGAAGAGTGGTCTGTTATATCGAAATTTAGCTGCCCATATTTCTTCCAAGAAAATATTATTTACTTGACAAATTAGACTTCTTAAGTTTATTATCCTTTTAATTTTAGGTATGAATTATATTCATCGTCTATAATTTTGAAGGGAAGGTGTAAACAGCATAAAAATACTGTATATGCTCAGTTTTTGTGTGTTTAAACCCTAGAAAGTTGTAGTAGTTAGCAGTTTGCTCAGTTGACAGCAAGTGAATGGATTATAATAATTAATTAAGAACAAGTATAGCTGTTTAAGAAATGTATTAAAATACAATGCACTAAATATTCTTTGAAACTTAGACAATCAAAAGAGATTTGCATTAACAATTTATAAATCTAATCACATGTTGAAATTAAAAAAACCCAATATCTTGTAACAGTTAAAGACTAACATATTTACAGTGTCTTAAGCTTTGCACCACTATGTGCTTTATTTAAAGCAGAGTGTCAAACTCAATTTCATTGAGGGCTGCATCAGAGTTGTGTTTGACCTTGGAGGGCTGTGTGTGTGTGTGTGTGGTGCATGGTCAGATGTGCGTGGCTGGGATGGATGTGTAACACGGGAATGCCATGGTGGGCATTCATTACTTATTCTTCATGCTCCACTAAATTTTTTATTTCTAAATTTATACCTCATTCTTTAATAGTAAATTGATTTTTCCAGGAAGGAAAGTTACTTATACTATTGCATTTTTAATAATAAAAATACAATAGCACAAATAACATGATAATACAAGATCTAAAAGCAGAGGTAAATTTCCAGGATACTAAATAGAAATGACTGTCAATTATAGACAGGTGATTGTAGATGAAATGGACCTACAGTATGTAAAACATGGCATTAAACTGTACTATTAACATAGGATGTTGTTTTTTTTTCTATCCCGATCAGGCACTTATTTGAGGCCACATAATTGTAATCCAGTCCAATCCAGTATTCCAGCAGCATTCTGCTGGCCAAAAGCGGGCTGTGCAGAGGACCCATGAGGCCTCCATGCAGCCCTTTTTTGGCCAGCAGAGTGCTGCTGGAGGCCGGAAACGGGCCGGGGGGGGGGCGCACATGCCCCCTGCGGCCCATTTTGGCCGGCAGAGGCACCACATGCTGGTCCTTTGATATTTCTGGGCTGGCCCCGCAGGCACCCTCGATCTAAAGCATTAAGCATTTTACTGATTTACTGACAATGCATACTGTTTTCTTGTTATAACTAATTGATATAACACATAAATTATTACAGAGCATAATGTTTTCAATCTAGCATATTGAAGACACATTGCTTGGGCTCCGTGGAAATGTTTTTCAGTAATTACTCCCATGGCCTTATTTTAGTTTGTAATTTAATTAATTTTATAACTTAATGTTGTATTTCAAGATTGCAATACGAAGGCCAAAAGAAATAGCAAGCTATTTTCAGTAAATAATGTAATTAAATATCCTTAATAAAATCAATAAAACTGTCAGGCATGAACAATCAGATCCACGTTTGAAGATCTTAATTAGCTGTTTAATTGCTCAAGCCTATAATACAGGAATCTGATGGCTTGTGCCTGGGTCAGACTAGATAAGGTTTAACAGCTTTCCCCTCTTATTCCCCTGTGCGGATTCCAGACTAATTCCCCGTTTGACTCCTCCCCTGGCTCAGTCAATCTTTCTCCAATAAAAACTAATAAAATATAGAAACAAACTTCACTCATACAGTACATAAATAACCTGTAGAAGAAGAGCAGGCAAAGGTGGAGGGTGTAGTTAAATGCATCATCAGTTTAGAGTCTTTGTATTGCCATAAAAAAATCTAAGTTCAGCCGCCCCCTTGAAATCCGTTGGCTCTTAACCAGCGCCAATTTAGTGCCAACCGTTAGTTGATCAGATTCTTGTGCATCGCCTTCAATAAATCATTTAAGCTGCATCCTTACAAATGGTTCTGATTCTTTGCACCTGACAATACCTGGTACAAGGAAGCTAACATGTAAATACAATAGTGTTGATGTTAGTTGCCTTTTAAGAGACACTATTATTAGAACCCCACACAGAGAAAACTTTACCTTATGTCATGACTTCATAATCCTCCACTGAAGGTGGAATGAACCTCTTTCTTGCTCCTAAGGAGACAGACAGCATGGTGCAAAGAAAGGTTTTCCTTGATTGCATCTGGAAACAGGCAGTCAGTGCACTTATTTCAGTCTGGGTTACATGTTTCCTTTACAGCTTGTCCCTTCAAGGCTCTGAGGCTCATGTTATGTACTGTTTGTCTTCTCTGGATCATTATGGGCATCCATATACAAAGCCTGTAAGAATAAGCCAAACAAAAAGTAACCAGAAGAGCCACAAAAGTTGACCTGTTCCTGTCTAAAAACAGCCATGCCTTTTATATCTTTGGATTTGGGATTCCATATCTTGGAGATCTCCTGGGTCGATAGTAGCAGAACTGGAATAACAATAGCAACAGCACTTAGACTTATATACCGCTTCCCAGTGCTTTACAGCCCTCTCTAAGCAGTTTACAGAGTCCGCCTATTGACCCCAACAATCTGGGTCTTCATTTTACCCACTTCAAAGGGATGGAAGGCTGAGTTAACCTTAAGCCTGGTGAGATTTGAACTGCCAAATTGCAGGCAGCAGAAGTAGCCTGCAGTACTGCACTCTAATACCTGCGCCACCATGGTTCAGTGGAGACAATACAAGTCTTACAAAATTTTTAAAAGAAAAATTCATAACATTAACATTTATATATTGCCTACGAAAAACATAATAGTCTTTATCTATATACATCTCCAATTTTATGGAAAAATAATTGTAACAAGTCATGTCAGTGGAGCAAATAATGATTGGAAAAAAGAATACCTATCATACCTTTCCTATTTCCTTAGTACCACAACAGCCCACAATTTATTCTGAAGTGATTGTTTAGATCACTAAAAAATAGCAGGCGATGCCGAGCATACAGTTGAAAGAGATTCTGAATACAGAATTTTCAAAACTCTGTTTTGACTTTTTATTTTTAATTTGTTTGTTACAAGGATCATTTTTTTGGAATTAACTCTGTGCTTTCTGTTTTAGGTTTAACATCAAAGTGCAGTTGCAGATTGTAGCCAGTTTCATGCTTACTGGTGTTTCTGGAGGTGCAAAATATGCCCAAAATGGGCAACTTTTTGGACGGTTCAAACTCACTGAAACCCTTTCTGAAGATACTTTGGCAGGGCGACTGGTGATGACCAAAGTCAATGCTGTTTATTTATTACCAATCACTAAAGAGAAGTCAGGGCTGTCCCAAGGAACCAAAGAGAAAGTATATGAAGCAATTATTGAAGAAAAAACAAAGGAATATATCTTTCTGAGAATATCCAGGGATTGCTGTGAAGAGCTTAACCTTCGAGCAGATTGTGAAATGCAGGTATGTTGGGGTGAAATCTTTATGTACTCTGTGTGTGTGTGTGTGTGTGTGTGTGTGTGCGTGTGCGCGTGCGCGCTGGTCTTGTTGTATTCGGGTCTTTTCCCATGTAAGATTGAGATTGGCAACGTTTAGGCGAGGTCCCACTCGCCATCTTCAGGCTGGTGTTTTCGGCTTCATGCTTGTGCGAGTAAGGCGTGGGCGGAGCTGTCGTCTTTCTATAAATCTTGATGTGTGTGTGGAGTGCTGGCTTTGTTGCTGGGTTGATTGGGTCTGTAGTTGCATCCTGATTGGTAGATGGATTTGATGTTTGTAGATTGGTCGCTGTTTTGTATCATCCTGTGTGGATGAGGTGCTGGCGCTGTGCCCATTGTTCTTTTGTGTTGTAACGATCTGGGTGGTGGGTGGGTTTCGTTTGTTGACTAGGGCTGGTTTCCAGATGTCTGGTAGGTGGGCCTGTTGTTGTAATCAGGAGTAAAAGCAAAATGGCCAATGTAGGATTCAAGGAAAGCATCACAATTTTTTTTAGATTTAAATAAAAGTGTCTAGTTATGAGCATGCCTGCATAGTGTCATCTTCAATCTTCATCAATTTTTCTTATGGTCATGGGCCAGTACCAATATGGTTTTCTTATTTAGCATTTTTATTTAATGTACACTTATTATTAACTGTAGCATGAGACATATTTTCCCCAGAACAACAACCCTATGAAGAGCGGTCAACCTATTCTCCAAAGCACCTGAAGGCAGGACAAGAAGCAATGGATGGAAACCAATCAAGGAGAGAAGCAATCTAGAACTAACTAGAAATTATTTGACACTTAGAACAATTAATCAATGGAACAACTTACCTCCAGAAGTTGTGCGTGTTGGAGAAGGAGAAATTGGACAACCATTTGTCTAAAATGGTATAGGGTTTCTTGCTTGAACAGGAAGTTGGATTTCCAATTCTGTTATTCTGAGGCTAGCACTCTCTGGGTTTGGTTGTCTGCTTGCAAAAGTTTCATTATTCAATAAGGTAAGCTAAGCTCAGAGAATATCAAGGATTTCACAATGCAAGCTTGAATACACATATTCTCTTCTATTAGAACCTATGATGATGTGTTGCTCTGGGAGAAAATACCAAACCCAAAAATCCCAGCAACAAAGCTTCCATGATTGAGGATGGATTAAAATCTCTCAACTCCTAGCCTGACATCTTAACTGTTCCACAAAATTTGTCTTATTAACTTGAATAAGCAAATATCAGCAAAACTATTACTACATCTTTTTTAGTTTTTTTCTAATCGGACTGTAAGAAACATATGGAGCTTTGAAATTATCTCATCATATATTAGACATAAATAAGTATCTAGTTAAATTTTATGTTTGTTTTATAGGTAATAAAATTTAATGGTCAAAATTAATCATTGGTATTTAAAAATGAAAATATGCCCTTTATTTCCCAGCTAAAAATCTGTTCTAATACAGAAAATTCACAGGATTGACTCACGTGAATCTATTATTCTCAAGGTTCAAAATCAGCACCAGTGCAGATTATTGTTTACAGGACCATTCATGATTTCATTTTTTTCCTGAAAATCCAAACTTTTGAAAATAATTCTGTCTATAACCCTGCTGTTTATTCCTTTAACTATCACCTATACACTTTTTGCTCCACATACCTAGCATGCATCATTGAAACTGCTTTAAATGGTGTGTTTTATCAACCTCTTCATTGTACTTAAGAGTGAACAACTTCCACCACCACCCCTGAGAAAGTAGACATTATTGTGTATTATCAAAGTGAGAGTGTGACAAATTGCAGTCCTCTCTAAACAGACCCTCTCAAGGTGTGCTTGTGTATGTGTGTGTATGTGTGCTTTTAATGACTCTATTGTTATAGCTTCAGAACTTTTACTCCACACGCTAAAGAATTGTAAACACTTATTTTTGTTTTGGTGATCAAAAGTGAAATACTTTTACTTAGCATTTTCCATGCTTTCTTTCAACAAAAATAATTTGACACTTTACTTAAATAAAAGGAAATAAAACTGTAAACTATAAAAATAAGCAGAAAAAAACCTAAAATTGTTAGAAGAGCGTCAAAATAAAATTAGTGTGAGAATCAAAATAAAACTAGTATGAGAAAAGCAAAGAGCTTAAACTTGGAAATTTAGGAAAATTAAAATGTCTTCATCCATGGCATAATTCCTTCTGTGGGAAGGTGATTCACAATTGAAGTACAACCATAGAAGATGCTTTTTCTTTAATAAGATTTCCTTTGCAGGAGCACCAGGAAATGATTAATTAATTATGGCCCGCTGGTTCATTTGTGCTATATCACATATTTTGCTCTACAACATAACTTTTAAAAAATAGAAAATAGTATTAAAAATTCAAAAACGCAAGACATACTTCCGAAGGAATTTTTGTATAAATGCCTAATTATAATATCTAAAATAATATATAATGGTTTCATTATTCAGTATAATAAAAGAAAAAAAAACCCAGATAGACAATGTACTCAGTAAGTGTCCATTTTGCTAAATGTGATAACACTAATTTTCAGGGCAAGTGATGGAACACTATGCAGAAATAGTTTGTTTTGCAGAAAACTGAAAATACTTCAGAAGAAATTTGTATAGACAATAATGGCAACTACGTCTTATTTCATTATCATGATGGAAGCAGCTCAGTTCTCTCTTCAGTTCTCAGTTCAATAAAAGCCATTGCAACCTGTGATAATCAAATTAAACATGGGGCAGCTCCAATTTGAATACAATTAAATGTAATGTAATTCTGATGAAGGAGATAGCTGCAGCCATCTTCATTTTACAGGGTACATTTCAACTTATTTCATTAGAGGAGGTAGATAAGTGCCTAAAAGCAGTTGATCAATACAGTCCTGATTTAATCCTATATGAGATCAGTCCCATTCTTGATCTCAAACTCAATAGCTCATTTGCCAGACCTTTATTAAAAATAAATCCATAGGTCTCCTACAATAAATAATAAATTATTAAGATCAAGCCTAATAACTTCGTAACTGATAAATGATGATGTTAATGATGTTTGGAAATGTTTGAAAAGGTAATTTTTGAGTATTAAGAATCATAGGCCCATTTTTAATAGATGAGATGAATGAGAAAAATGTGACCTTGCTGATTTTTCATGATCTTTCAGTGCCGTGAGTATTCATGAAGTTTTTTTTATTTAAAATAAAATAGAATAAAATAAAATAACAGAGTTGGAAAGGACCTCGGAAGTCTTCTAGTCCAACCCCCTGCTCAGTCAGAAAACCCTATACCAGGGGTGTCAAACTCACGTTGTCATGGCGTCATCATGTGAAGTTTTCCCCACTTTGCTAAACCAGGCATGGGCGTGGCCAGCGTCTGACACATCCAGCCTGCAGGCTGTGAGTTTAAGAGCCCTGCCCTATACTATTTCAGACAAATGGTTCTCCAATCTCTTCCTAAACACTTCCTGTGTTGGAGCATTCACAACTTCTGGAGGCAAGTTGTTCCACTGATTAATTGTTCTAATTGTCCGGAAATTTCTCCTTAGTTCTAGGTTGCTTCTCACCATGATTAGTTTCAATCCATTGCTTCTTTATCTAGGGCCGGGATGGCGAACCAATGGCACTCGTGCTACAGGTGGCATGCAGAGCCATTTATCAGGGGATGCGAGGCATTGCTCTGTTAGCTGGCCAGTGCGCATATGTGCACTGGCCAGCTGAGTTCAGCCTTTTTTAAAGCAATTTTTCGCTCTCCCCAAGCTCCAGAGATTGTATAGCAGCCTGGGGAGGACAAAAACAGCCCCCCCCCGGTGGCCCTCCAGAGGCTTCAGGAACTTCCCTGAAGCCTCCAGAGTGCCAAAAACAGGCCCTACGGGTAAACCAGAAGTTCAGGAACAGACTTCTGGTTTGCTTGTAGGGCTGGTTTAAGCCCTTCAGAGCCTTCAGGGGCCTTCGAAGACGAAAAATGACCTAACGGACAAGCCGGAAGTCACTTGTCAGCGCCTGTCATGCGCACTGGGGGGTGTTGTGCATTGCATCATGGGTGTGGCACGTCTGTGCATGACCCCCCCCTGCGCTCCCCCCACTTATGGCATGCAAGCCAAAAAGGTTCGCCATCACTGATCTAGGGTTTTTTCTTACTGTGAATCGTATGTATGAGATCACCTTTAATGTATGTCTAGATACATTAACCAATTCAAAACAATTTCATCAGTTAAATTATATTACTTGAAGGGAACATAGGGCAACTGCTTTGAGTACTTATCCATCTGTACAAAAGATGTAAATGATGTTTAAAGCCTTTAACAGCTAGGACACAGTTTTGTTAAGATTATTTATTTTCTTAGCTTTTTTTTAAACTGTGAGAAGCAGAAGAGAACTTACTCCACTGTATCTGTTTGAGTCTGCTGGCTTAATGACAATCAACACTTTTTCACTTTTAGCATTCCTCTTTGGAACATCCTTTTTCGTTGTTGTTGTTTAAATTTTATCCAACAGAATTGGGATAAAATTTAGAATTATTTCATTCCTGCAAGGGAAAATGATTTTCATTATTTGTGTTTGTGGATATGTTGTTTCACAGTTCTAATTATTTATTTTAAACTTTACTATGTATAACAGTTCTTAATATTTTAAAGTTAACATTTGTTTCAACCTATGAACAAATTAGTGATTTTTAAATGCTTGATTTCTGCTGTTTCTTACAAATTGTCCTTATTTTCTACTGTACATTTTACCAAAAAACTATCACTCAGTTTTGTTTGCCCACCAAAGGTTTGTTTGTTCTTTTATAAAAAATCCATCAACTGTTAAATTAGAAATCCCATTTTTGTATTATAAAAATAATGTATTAAAATTATTTATTTAGACATTTCATATAAAATATAGAAAACTATGAATGAATTCCAGGATATGGTAATACTGTATGTTGTAATCTACCATAGAGTGTTGATTGACATCATTAATAGTAGACATTTAACTGTCACCTGATTTTGGAGGATGAAATGGAAAACCTGTCATGTCATATTTTCTGAACAAAATTTACTTCCATTAAACACATTTAATATATTCTTCTATACACCATGAAATGATTTCTCTATCTCCTTTCTGTAGGCATATAGTGGCTGATTGGCTATTGAGTAGAATAACTTTCAAATACAGTTTTCATGTGCAGATTGTAATAAATGAATTTTCATTGATGGAAACTGACAGTGTCACTTTCTAATTGATTGAAAAATTATGTGAGAATCTTAATGTATTCATTTAACCTGCATAATTAGTTGACATGCTGCTTACATCAGTGGTACTCAAGCTGTATATTTTCTAACAAACAATGATCAAAAGGCTAATTGGCTCTATCTGAAAATAGCACTTTAGTACAGAATGAAATGGTTCATTAGAGGTGGTGACTAGATTATTTTCAGAGGTTACTTGAAGTTGAACTTGTTAATGTCATTCCTGCATTTCGCTAAATAGCATTGATGTATTATGGAGCGCATTTAGCTTTACATAATAATAAAATATTATTATCCATCCACTCCATTAATAGGTTTCTATATTTTAGAGAGGGAGTGTGTAGTTTGTGACCTCAAGTTCATGTGGCTCCCAAATCCCCTCAGATCATAACCAGGGAAAATCAAGACAGTTTGCTCTCATCTTGGGGTGGAAAACATATGGAAGCTACAATATATCCTCAACATATTCTAGTTTAAAATCCAGTTAAATCCTCCAAATTCCTCTCTGATCCCATCCACATATGCATTATAGCTACACTATAGCTCACCACTTCCAAATGTTGTTTTTGCCCACCAAAATAGTTTCTATACCTGTTTTACTCAGTTTAAGGTATTATATTATTTATTTATTTCACATATTTATAAGCTCACACAACTCAAGCAGTGTGACTCTGGAACATGTGACTCATGTTTAGTGACAAAGGCTCCCACTGAAATAATTTGGAAAATGAAGGGAATCACACTGTAGGATTGGCTGGAGAGTGCTTTGGTAAGAGGGAAGGTGGAAGGTAAAGGTGTTTAACCTTTCTGTAAGTCATGTGCATGCCTGCCAGTTTTCTGTAGTTGGCTGCTCAATCATTGCCCTTGTTGTTGACCAAATTGGCCGGGGTGTGGGGGATGTGGGTGGGAATTAATAAAGCATTATGAGAGCTGTGAAACTGGTACTGTCAGATTTGCTTTCTTTATCATGTTTCTACTAGTTTGCTACTTGGGTTTTGCCTAAGACTATTGCTTATATTTGCTTTAGTTTTTTAACTTTGCGGTTGTGCAAAGCATTTGGAAGAATGCCTCAGGTAGGGCACCACAATTGAAACACCACTTCTGGAAGTATTAAAACAGCCATATTTGTTGGATGGCTCATGGCTCTGTTTTTAAGAATGTCCTCAGCTAGGTGCATGTAGGTGTGCATGTGCCCATGTTACAAGCACTGCGGCTTTGTTTCACTAATGGTCCCAGGTTGATTGTCTTTTGTTCTTTGTGTCCTAAAGCTGGAAACAAGTTTGACTTCAAAAGCTGGAATTTTCATAGGGTTTCTTTTTTCTAGCAAGCTTTAGAGCAATGTAATCCTATTTCTTTGCATGAGAGGATATAATTTGCATGTCTGTAGGCTATTCCAGAACTCCATCTAAGTCTGTAAGCTTCAGTCTACCCTTCCCATTTTGTCCAATGAAGAATTCTCAGAATTTCAAAAATGTGAATGCTAGTTTGAACATGTTAGGATATTGAGGTTCCCTCTCCCCATTTATAGTCAAAACAGGTCCTTTTTGTTGTTTCATACCCTGTTTCCTTCTAAATAAGGCCTCCCCGGATAATAAGCCCAATTTTAGCATGCGCTAAAATAAGCCTTTTCCCGAAAATAAGCCCTCCCCAAAAATATTGCAACATAGAAGCAGCCATGAGGTGACCACACTCGCTGCCTCCTGCACCTAAAAAATAATAAGATCTCCCCAAAAATAAAGCCGTGTTTATTTCGGGGGTCAAAAGAAAATAAGACACTCTCTTAATGAGCCGAGGTGGCGCAGTGGTTAGGGTGCAGTACTGCAGGCCACTTCAGCTGACTGTTATCTGTAGTTCAGCGGTTCTAATCTCACCAGCTCAAGGTTGACTCAGCCTTCCATCCTTCCGAGGTGGGGGCATATGCTGACTCTGTAAACCGCTTAGAGAGGGCTGAAAGCCCTATGAAGCGGTATATAAGTCTAACTGCTATTGCTATTGCTATTATTTTCAGGGAAACACGGTACATAAATAGAATAAAAAATAACTTTTATGTTATTTAGGAAAATTGTTTGACAACATAACATTTCAATATATTTTTTATGTAGTGCTCTGGCTATATTTCTAGTGAAAATTGTGGTGGATAACAATCTGTTTGGCTCCTATTAAATTGTGTTGTTTGAAATTTTATATTTTGTCTTTTTGAATATGTGTGTGTGTGTGTATACGTATATATAAATAAACATCCCAATATTGTAGAATTGTTTGAGCAGTCAAAATGATGGTAAATGAAGTCATATTGCCTTATAATGGCTGATTTTAAAACAGTCAAATAAATGGATTTTGTTGATTTTAGAAATATTTCTAATTTTTTAATGGGTTAATAAAATAAAGTTTTTAATGCCTTGTTCTTTCAAAATAATGTTTGTTTTATCTTAACTAAAATATGTGTTTGGATTATATCAGTTTGCGATATTAACATGTGGTCAAGTAGGAATGTGTTAATTATTAATTATCATTCAAGTTTCAAAAAGTTTATTCACAAATTATGTAGTTTTATGGTGACAGTATAGGGATTCATTATTTGTACGAGTTTAACTAATCCTTTTAATTTCCTGTTTTCTGGCATGTTACTCATTTATTCATTCCTTCATTCTTCATTTTGTATGCACTTAGGTCGAGCTTCAGTTTCAGTTAAACCGCTTACCCCTCTGTGAAATGCATTATGCCTTGGATAGGATCAAGGACAACGGTATCCTGTTTCCAGATGTCAGCATGACCCCCACAATACCTTGGAGTCCCAATAGGTACAAAAACTTTAATCCAGGGAACTAGTATATTAAAATTACAGAATTTGCATTCCTTGTATTTAGATGATTCATATAACCTTGTCCATTATAATGTTTTAGGTAAAGTGATGAAAAAGAATGACTATTTTTTCCTATGAATGTCAGGATTAGGCAATGGACTATTTTTATTCTTTAGATCAAAGGCCAGTTTTAATCAATCACATCATTTATGGAAGAAACTGCTTTAAAAATGAACTGTTCTTTCAAATATGACATACTTAATGCAGATTAAAGCTCAGTTGGAAACATTTGTGTTGGTTTATATAAAAAGCTATGGAGAAAAGATGGATCTGAATAGAGCAATCTAAAAGAATCGGGTATGAGAGGATTTTAATCTGCCTGATGATGTGATGTTGCATCTTTTAGTTAGGGGTGTGGTGAGAATCAAAACTTTTCTAACTCTGGTTTGTAGTATTTGTAGAATATTATTATTTGTTTTTTAATCTTACTATTATACTGGTACATTACAGGCAGCAAATTAATTAAACTGCTGTGTTTTTGTGACTTTTGTGTATTGCTCATGTATATATTTCTTGTAGATCAATACATGACAATGTTTCTGAGATATGAATCTACCGTAATATAAACAGTACATTCAGTGGTGGGTTCCGGCAGCTGCTACTGCCAGTTTGCTCAGAGACCTGCTGCGTGCGCATGTGCAGTACAATGAAAATTGCTCTGCACATGCTTAGAAGCCAAAAACAAATGGCGGCGCTAGGAGAACCGGTTCAGGCGCGTGGCAGGCCTGAGTCACTGCTGGGTCCAGCGACCCACATCTCCAAGCTACTACTGGTTCGGCCAAACAGGGCTAAACCAGTAGGAACCACTGAGTACATTTTACAAAAAGGTAGCAAAAAAGTATAAAAGAATCAAAAGGTATTTTACCATTTGAGGAAACAATGCTGCATACAAAGCCTTTTGAGCTTGAATTTAGACTGATTTCATTGTTTGAAAGTAAGGTACGTTTGTAATCTAGGCAAGGAGTAGACAATCTTTTTATCCCAACAGCTCTTCTTTTTATTTCTATTTCTTTGTGTGCAAGATAATTAGATCACTGGAGAAGACAGGATTGTGTTTTTGAGCCTGATATTTCTCTCTCTAGGTTTTTTTAAAAAGGTTATATAGGTTTTACCTTTATCTCCCAGTGGCAATACCAAGCCAGCATTACCGAGCCAGTCTTAACTTGGAAAAGTTAAGTGGGTTTTTAGACATGGGAAGAAGGCAGTAGCAAACTACTTCCATATTGTTGTTGTGAAAACTTGCAGTACTTGTAGTCTTCAGAAGCCAAATTCAGTTGAGGGAGTCTTCATCTTTTATCACAAAAGACAAAGAGAAAGCAATTATTCTTGAATACAGGTAGTCCTTGCTTAATCTAATTGGAACTGGAATTTTCATTGCTAAGTGAGGCAGTTGTTAGGTGAAACGCCACAGGACCTCACTGCTTAGCAATAATAGTTCCATTAGTTAGGCCAGGATTGTGCTCTTGTTAAATAAATACTTCACGCTTCTCCTGCCCTGACACATTTGCCTCTGTTTCAGCACACACATCCCATCTCTTTTGGCCTTTTGACCATTATGTATTCTGCCACCACCCACTGTCACCACCCCCAAAGTTGCTGGCCCTTTGAAAAGCTTTGGAAGAGGAATGCTCTGCTGAGAATGAGCAGAGGACCTGCAGGTTGTTTCTGTTGGTGCTGGAATCGCCTCCAGTCCACACAGAAGGCCACAAGCCATTTATCTAGGAACACTTCCAGTGTGAACCACAGAGCCTATGCCGCAAACAGCCCTGGAGAACCTGTCTGTGGGCTTCAACAAATTGGAAGCTGCTGGCGCTTTGCAAGGTTTTGCAGGAGGAAGGCTGGACTGAGAGTAAGAGGTGGGCTGTACTGGTGCTGGACTTGCCTCCATACCTCATTGAAGCCTGCAGGCTGGGTCTCCATGTGTGCTTCTAACACAAGCTGCAGAGAAGTGGAAGCCCTCATCCCTCTGCTGTCTCCAGTTCTGCCACTACCCTGGGCAACACCTGCCATACATTCTCCACCTTTATCTGGGAAGGCCCCGCCTCCTCTCCTGCCTCGCCCAGTGACAAAGAACACTACACCTTGCTGCCACATTGTCTTCTCCCTGGCTGGACCCATCAAGCTTTGGCTGATGAGGTTCTGCTGCCCTGCGATGAGCACTTGGATTGTGGGCCAGCAGCATGAACAAGTCAGTCAGATGGTAGTGATGGGATAAAGGGGAACAGAGCTCTGCGGTAGAATCCAGAGCAGCAAAAAGGACAGAAATAGGGAGAAAAATAGGCATGTGGGAGATGAAGCTTGCCTGCAGTCTTCTACATGCCTACTTGTAAATCTGCCACTGCCCATGCTAAAGCTGCAGTTTAAAACAATCATTAATCTAATCTATAAATGGTCTCAAGCATTTACTGCCCCAATTTCATTCTTTCCAATTCTATAGTGTTAGTGCTTCTCAGTGTCAAAGGTAGGATTTTATATTCTTTCCCAAATTATTTTAAAACATCCACTCAATTGATCACATTTTTAATTATATTTTAATTATATTTTAATTATATTTAATTATACAGCCATGGACTTGACCCAGGTAATTCGGGGTCTGACTCACTCAGCGGGTCACACGCTTGACCTCGTATTTCTCTCAGAGCAGTGGAGACGTGATCTAGATTTGAAGGGCATTAACACCTTGCCCTTGTCATGGTCTGATCACTTCCTACTGAGGCTTGACTTTCGGAAACCAATCCCCCACTGTAGGGAGGGGAACTGATTAGGTGGTTCCGCCCCAGGCGCCTGATGGACCCTATGGGATTTCAGACGGCACTTGGTGAAATACCTGATGCTCTCGTCCACAGTCTGTCAGAGTCCTTAATCGCTGCTTGGAATACAGCGGCGGCGGGGGCTCTAAAGTTAGTGGATCCAGGAGGGCTCCTTGGTTCACCGAGGAACTCCGGGAGATGAAGCACCAAAAGAGACGCCTAGTGCGCCGCTGGAGGGCCAGTAACTCTGAATCCGACCGAACACAGTTAAGAGCCTTCATTAGGACTTATCTAGTGGTGATACGGGTGGCAAAATGTGCGCATTTTTCCGCTCTTATTGCATCCGCCCTGTTTAGAATAGCCCGCTGCCTCTTGAAAGGGAGGGATGCGGACGATCCTTTACAGGGTAAAGCTGAGGAATTTGTCCAGTTTCTGTCGGATAAAATCGCTCGGATTCGGATGGACCTGGACTCCAATTGCACAGTACCAGCCGAGGTACCGGGGGAAGGTCTTGAGCGAATTTTATGGAGAGAGTTTCAACTTGTCGCTCCTGAGGAAGTGGACAAGGCCATGGGAGCGGTGAGTGCCTCCACCTGTATACTGGACCCGTGCCCCTCCTGGCTGGTCTCGACCAGCAGAGAGGTGACACGTGGCTGGCTCCAGACGATTATTAACACCTCTCTTCGGGAGGGATCCTTCCCGCACCCACTAAAGGATCCGGTGGTGAGACCCCTCCTGAAGACATCTTCTCTGGACCCAGCCATTTTGAACAACTATCGTCCAGTCTCCAACCTCCCTTTCATAGGGAAGGTTGTTGAGAAGGTGGTGGCCTTTCAACTCCGACGGTCCTTGGATGAAACTGATTATCTGGATCCCTTTCAGTCGGGTTTCAGGCCTGGTTACGGCACGGAAACTGCTTCGGTCGTGCTGATCGATGATCTCTGGCGAGCCAGCGATAGGGGTCACTCCTCTATCCTAGCGCTTCTTGACCTCTCAGCGGCCTTTGATACCATCGACCATGGTATCCTTCTGCGATGGTTGCGAGAGGTGGGAGTGGAAGGCACCGTCCTACGGTGGTTCTCCTCTTACCTCTCGGACAAGTCGCAGTCGGTGTTGGTTGGAGGGCAGAGATCGACCCCTAGGCCCCCAATTATGGGGTGCCACAGGGCTCGGTCCTGTCCCCCCTCCTATTTAACATCTACATGAAGCTGTTGGGTGAGATCATTTGCCGGCACGGGATTAAATACCACCAATACGTGGACGATACTCAACTGTACCTGTCCGCCCCGTGCCAGCTCAGCGAAGCAGTGGAAATGATGTACCAGTGCCTGGAGGCTGTCAGGGTCTGGATGGGAGCGAACAAGCTTGCACTCAATCCCGACAAGACTGAGTGGCTATTGATGCTCCCTCCCAAGGATGGTCCAGTTATTCCATCTCTTAGCCTGGGGGGTGAAGTTATATGCCCCTCAGAGAGGGTTCGCAATTTGGGAGTCCTCCTGGATCCACAGCTGACGTTAGAACATCATTTGTCGGCTGTGACCAGGGGAGGCTTTGCCCAGGTTCGCCTGGTGCACCAGTTGCAACCCTATCTGGACCGGGAGGCCCTTCGGATGGTCACTCACGCCCTCGTCACCTCAAGACTGGATTACTGTAATGCGCTCTACATGGGGCTGCCCCTGAAGAGTACTTCAAAGACTGCAGTTGGTCCAGAATGCAGCCGCGTGAGCGATAATGGGTGTACCTAGATATACCCATGTTACACCTATCCTCCGCGAGCTGCACTGGCTTCCCATTGGTCTCTGGACACGCTTCAAGGTGCTAGTCGTTACTTTTAAAGCCCTACATGGTTTAGGACCTGGCTACCTGACAGACCGCCTCCTGCCATTTACCTCCCAAAGACCTATTAGATCACACAGATTGGGCCTCCTCCGGGTACCATCGGCGGGTCAATGTCGGCTGGCAACCCCCTGGGGGAGGGCCTTCTCTGTTGCTGCCCCGGCCCTATGGAATGATCTCCCCGTAGAGATCCGGACCCTCACTACTCTTCCGGCCTTCCGTAAAGCCACTAAGACCTGGCTGTTCCGGCAGGCCTGGGGCTGTTGATCAGCATCCAGCCCCATTTTATGTGTATGTATGTTGTGTAATTTTAAAATGATTATGTCTCTATTTTTAATTTTTAATTCCCTTGTTGTCTGTAAGCCGCCCAGAGTCCCCTGGGAGTGGGCGGCATACAAATACCAATAAACTTCAAACTATATGGTTCATTTCTGTTTTGTTAATGTCACTTGTATTAATTAACCAAAAACAATATTCTGTGATCTTAAATAAACTGAACAAGTATTATGGTGATGTAATCACAGTGGAAAGTTTATTAGATTTTTTAAAACTTAGTTTTGATTATGAAAGCAATGGGAAGAAGGTCACAAGGCCTGTTTCAAACCAAGTTGGAGTGTTTTAGGCCTTTGGACAGAATGAAAGAGGGCTATTTTGTTCCAAGCAGAAGAGGTGTGGGAAGAGCGGGCAAAATGCCAAGGATGTTATCTGCTGAGATGGTAAGGCAGTGAAAAGAAGGAGTGTCATATCCATGGCAAGTGAAGTGGTGGGAGATGCTGGGATGGGTGTCTGAAGGGACGGAAGGAGAAAAGATGCTGGGAAATCAAAGGTAGGCAGGATGGCCCACTGACTAGTGAGACATGCTGCGCTGGGACATCAATGGCAATAACTGAGAGGAGGGGGAAGTTGCAGGGAAGATTGAGGGCAGATGGACCAATGGTATATCAGACATTGATGAGAGATGAAAGACGGAAGAGGAGGTGCTAAGATTTGGAACAGGCAGGTTAGTGGAATATGTCCCACTGGGAAAACTGAAAGAAAGAAGAGAGGGGACAAAGCACAATAGCCTTGACCTACTCAACCCATCCAGATTTTGTTTCATATGAAACAAAGTGTCCTGGATTTTGGTTCAGTCCGATCTGAAAGTTTCAACAGAACCTCTAGAGCAGGGGTGGGGAACTATGGGCCTTTTATGACTTGTGGACTTCAACTTCCAGAATTCCTGAGTCAGCCATGCTCCTAGTTAATCAATCAGATGATATGACCAAATGTTAAACAGTTTTAATTTTAATTTTTTTTTAAGAAGTGGATATTTTTATCCTATTAGTTTTGAGATTATAAAAACAGTGTAAGAATTTATTAATACAAGCTTTGTTTCCGATGTGTCTTTGATTATATCCTGCTTTCTATTGTGCAGGCAGTGGGATGAGCAGTTGGATCCTAGGCTCAATGCAAAGCAGAAGGAGGCTGTTCTGGCCATCACAACACCACTGTCAATTCACCTGCCTCCAGTCCTTATTATCGGTCCTTATGGGACGGGCAAAACCTTCACTTTGGCTCAGGCAGTCAAACAAATTCTCCAACAGGAGGACACTAGGTGAGATGGGATGATCTGCAGATTTTTAATTAGGAGGCAAATACCTCTCTTTATTTAAAGGTTAGCAGAGTAGAGTTTTCATCTGGCTTTACCCCTCCCCACCTTTCCCACCATCCCTCATTGTCTTATATAGAAATTTAGCAGAGTATTTGTGAGTCTTAATCTCTCCCTTTGAATTAAAAGTGGCGCCCTGTGAATAAAAGCACAGCATTTCATTTAGAAATCAGTTATTTGTATAGCATTGTGTTAGTGATCTTTGTTTATAAAACCTTATTACTTTTTATTTATTTATTTACCCACATTTGGTACGCCACTAATTCCTGTGATTCTAGGTGGCTTAAAATATGTAAAACTAAAACATGGATAAAAATAGAATAAAAGCAATTAATCATAAATAAATAAATAAAACTTAAATACGTAAAGGACATGAAGGTAGGGACACATAGAATCTTGGGGCCATACTGTTCCAGGCAGACGGGGCTGTGCCATGGCCTAGCAAGAATGTCTTCTTGCTAGGTCACGATAAAGGCAGGCAGGCAGGCAGGCAGATTCTGTCTGGAGAAGATGGCCCTGAAGTAATGGAAAGCAATTGGAAAGGTTTTGTTGAAAGAATGTACATTCTCACAGAAGTTAGGAACATCATTAAATCATAAAATTTGCAGATTAATTTCATTGAAAGAAGTATGCAGAAAAGATGATCACTATTTTTTTGTAATTTTACTGCTTTGAATGATTTTCTGTTTCTTCATTGCTTTTTTATTTGCACCATTTATTCCAGCAGGATTCTCATTTGCACCCATTCTAATAGTGCTGCTGATCTCTACATAAAGGATTATTTACATCCATATGTAGAAGCAGGCAATCCCCAGGCGAGACCTCTCAGGTATTTTTTAAGGTTTATTACGTATCTATACAATATCTTAAGAAAAGGTGTCTGTTCCAAACAGTTTTGAAAAAAAACCATAGAGCTTTCACGTTTATTGGCATTTTAAAACGATGCTTTTGCATAACCTAGAGACTCTAACATGCATAATGAAAGAATGTCATTTGTGAGCTCATTTCATGCATTAAAGATAAAGACATCCTTTTTTAAGTTGTTCTTATGTGTTTATTTGTGCTTTCCTAACTGAACAAATTTTGATATGGTCTTCTAAAAAGCTACTAAAATATTTTAACAAAATATTGGTTGAATTTTGTTGGGGGTAAATAATGCTTCTTTAATTCAGAGCCAATGTTCACAGAGCCAAGTGAACAATTGTTAAAAAAGCTACATATCTGGGAAATCATAAAAAATTAGTTCAGTATCAACCTCTTTGTGTATTTAAATGAACTTGCTTCATGTATTCTTTCTAGAGTTAGCAAAGGAAAATTAATTGGGAAATAAAATATACGTGGTTTTTGTGAGAAATGTGTGTATACTTACATATCTGGAATATGTAGTTTTTTCTTAAAATGGATATGTGTATAATTTAGAGTTCATTTAAGTCATGGGTAGTCAACCTTTTTATACCTACCACCCACTTTTGTATCTCTGTTAGTGGTAAAATTTTCTAACCGCCCACTAGTTCCACATTAATGGTGATTTATAAAGTAGGGAAGTAACTTTACTTTATAAAATTTATAAAGCAGAGTTACAGCAAACCCCTATCGCCCACCATGAAAGCTGGAACACCCACTAGCGGGCGGTAGGGACCAGGTTGACTACCATTGATTTAAGTCCTAAACCTTCTATGAAAACTTCATCACTGCATTCTATTGTCCTGATGTTAGGACATCAGTGGAGCATAGATAGAATATTTCAGCAAACAAACTTTTTATATTTAAAATGATACTAATGAGCATGTGAAGTGGCAGCTTTGCTGTAGTGCCACCTGTAACAAAGATTACATCATTCATAGCAACCTGCAATCTATAAGATAGCTCAATTTTGAACTGTCTCAAATTCAAAACACTCCAAATGTGAGATATTTTGAATTTAAAACGTTTTTCATATCACCATGAGCTGTCCTGATTTCTCCTAGAATATTTCCTTTCTTACTCTGATATAGCTTAGAATTAGAATTTCTATCTTCTACCCTTAAAAATAGAAAAGGATTGGATATATCAAAGATATTTTTCTGCAAGGAAAAATCCTACAAGAGTGTTTGTTTTCAGAAGATTGGATAAATGGAATGGACTTTTAAGAGACTTCATGTTTAGAACAGGAAATGTTTGAGTACAAAAGAACATATTTCATTATTTTCACCTTCATTTGCAAACAAGATACTGGATTGTATGAATAGGTATCACTAGGGAAATTGATTCTGTTCATTGCCGATCATATTTGGATATAATTGTATTTGGAAATAGGATTTATTACTTGTTAGTGTAATATAAGGGTTAAGCTATTTGGCTGCAATGGAGTGGATCCAAATACATCCCCTTTCACACAACCTCTGGGAGATTCTGGATCAGGTGTCATGTTTTCCTGAAAATAAGACCTAACCAGAAAATAAGCCCTACACAAAAATAAGCCCCAGTTAGGCTTGTCAGACACGTTTAGTATTGTATTCCCCTTAAAATAAGACCTAACCAGAAAATACGTTCTAATGCATCTTTTGGAGCAAAAATTAATATAAAACCACCGAGTCTTATTTTCGAGGAAACACAAGTATTCTTCTTGCCCAGTCCTGCTAACTCTGCCATGGTCATTGTTGTGCTGATAAAGTCAGGAAGATTTCTATAGAAGTTTGAATCAACATAAAGATGGATAATAAATGCAAAGACTGAAATTAAAAGAGATTAAGAAGAAGTCTTCCATAAAAATCACATATTCTTACAATCTTTTAATTCCTCTGCAACATTGGCTTGGCTCACTGAAATAAACTATTTGTTACTGTTTGATGAACATTTAGCTTTTGGTGGCAAGAACTCAATATTGCAGCTTTGCATGCAGTGGGTCGTAAATTCAGTCTCTGACAATTCTAGTTGAAAAAGAAATCACAAAGTGGACTGTAAAACTAAGTTTCTGCTAATACAGAAAGACAGTTCATCTAGATTAGGGGCAACTTTAAGACCTGTGACTTCAACTCCCAAAATTCCCTAGCCAGCCCCTAACCATGTTGAAGAGTTGCCATTAAAAAAATTTTTTTATTTTGATAGAGATTTTATAGATTTATTTCTGTAATGGATTCTATTCCTTGGAAAGGCAAGGAAGCAACACAAACGCCTTTGTATAAGCCAAAATATCTGGTTCATATTGATTTCTTAGAACCGTGATGGTGATCCTATAACACGCATGCTCAAAGTGGCACTCGGAGCCATGTCGCCTGGCATGCACGATGTTGCCCATTCCTATTCTGGGTTTCTGGTGCACATGGGCGCATGATAATCAGCTGGCCTTCGTAAGTGCGGCAGTGCAGGAAATTGGAAGAGCTGGTCTTCTGGTTTCTGGCATGAGCGTGCGCAGCGTCCAGCTGATAGTCGCCCGTGCATGCCCGCCAATAACCGGAAGACTAGCTGGTTGGTGCGTATGCACATGCCGGGAACCCAAAGTTAATTTCCTGGCACGTGCATGCCCCCTGGGCAGCTTCCGAGTTGCATCCGCAACAAGTGTGCACGCGTTCCCCTTTAGGCACTTGGTGCCAAAAAAGTTCATCATCACTGTCTTAGAACATGCTTACGATGAAGAAATCTCAACTGTTGCAAATGGGGAAGACTAAATTCATCATGAAGTTGAGGAATCATTTATAGAGTTTATTTGTAATTTAAGTGTGGAGAACTTACTGAGGAGTATATAACAATTTGATAGAGTCCATTGAAACCCAAGCTGCAATTTAATAATTTCAGATATAATGTAGGTGATTGTTTAAAAGCCATGCAGTTAGGAATTCTTAGAGATTAAGTACTGAAAAATCTTCCACTTTAGTCTTTTGAAATTTAATTGATTTCAGAAACCTATTTAACACGTTCAATAAGAAACTGTTTAGGCTTTCTGTTTAATGGAGGAATGGCCTCTGTTTGGAAAAGCAATAGGAAACGAGGTAGTATTTCTATTTTTAGAGATACTACGATTGCTTAAATGTTAACTTTTACGCTTACCATGGTCAGAGATTCACTGACATTCAGAAATGTTCAAGATTTTTATTTCACTTTATATATTTCTACCTTATTATTTTGATTCCAAATAGAGAAACAAAATTTATGTTCCTCATTTGCTCCTTTTCCAGATAATTTGCTAAACAGAATTAGAATTAATAGTTTTAAGAATGAATCACAACAGAATTGTTTTCTTTTTTCATCTGCAAGAGAACAAGAAAGCTAATGGACTTAATTCATCTCCTTAGTTTTCATTTGTGTACTACTATGTTAGACTATGCTTATTATGAAACATGCTTTAAGTGGAAACTGTACATATATAGTACATATCACCCCAGGGACTTTTCCCATAATCTATAGGACACAGTTCATCTGCTGCTGCCTTCTCATGTCTGCTATCTTGTCAGATAACAGAAGCATCTTTTCATAGAGGGCTCTAGTGCTTGTGCTAGAAACTGGGAACTCATGGCGAGGCATTTATAAAATAAATGTAATATTTTTCATTAATGAAATTCTTTGTTTCCATCTTTTAGCATTTTTTGCAGCAAATATATCTTAAGTTTTAGAAGGTTGATTGCTCAGGACTTTATAAAAATACCCCCCCCCCCCAATCCAGTCTAGCTTGCTTTTTATTATTTTATCTTCCACAATTAGCTAAACAACTTTAATCATTATTAAAGATTATTAAATAGATTAAAACAAATGTAGATGAGTGAGTTCAAGAACTCCTATTGATCTGAGATTAGCATAATTCTTCCTCTATTTTTAAATAATTGCCTTGAATTACATACATAGAGGATAATACAGTTTTTATTTTTGATATGTTTTTCACATGTATCTAGTTGTATGTGTAGAAGGCATTTTACTTTAACTAGATCAAAGCCCCAGTTTCTTTGAAGTATATTTATTTCGAAGTTTTGAAATGTTTGCAAATGCTTTCAAAATAGCTGTGAGAAATAGCAAGGCAATACAGTGAGAAATGTTGCATAACTGCCAGTTGCAAGACATTTGTTATAATAGACCTGAAGTATAAAATCACCTTGCTTAAATCACTGTTGTCTCACCAAAGGGTTTGATTTTTCTTCACCATAGACCCAATTCAACTAAATTAAAGAAATGCCGTTTGAAAAGTTTTCTTATTTTCTTAAAATCTAAATTATAATAGTCCTGTGATCGGTCACTATTTTAAAATAAAGTTTCACCTAAAACTACAGCCTGGGGAAAAAACAAATGTTATGGAAAGTTTGCGAATAAATCAAGGATATTATATGGCTGGGTACTTTCACTGTGTTTGATATTAAATTATTGATTCACAGTTCTGAGATGAGAAAATTCCTTTTACTTATCAAACATAAATAATAAACATACATACATGTCAGTGAGCTTGTACAGTTCTCCCCCCCACCTCCTTCCCATTACTTTATGAAATTTGTTCTGGATCCCCATCCTGCATCAGTTTAAGAAAATCCCATTGCTGTATTAACCATGCCTGGTCTACTGAAGTACAGATAACAATAGGTATTAAATATCGATAAAATGTGGTTGATAGTTTAATTTCTGAATAAGATTGCAACCATCCACAGTCAAATTACAATGCATTTAATAGGAATGTTTTGTAATATTTTTTTGGAAATTGAGTAATACTGTGCATAGCTGTTAAATGCTTTGTGGACATATTGATTGCTTACTTTCGTATATGAATGTGTTACTCTATGTTACTGGTGTTTCCTTGGAGTGGGGCGATCTGAGTATTACAGATGTCCTTGACTTACAATCATTCATTTAGTGACCATTCAAAGTTATAATGGCACTAAAAAGTGACTTATGACTGTTTTCACACAACCTTTGCAGCATCCCCATAGTCACGTGATCAAAATTTGGATGCTTGGTAACTGACTCATATTTATGACCGTTGCAATGTCCCAGATTCAAGTGATCCCCTTTTGCAACCTTCTGACAAGCAAACAGGAAAGCCAGATGCATTTAACAACCGTGTTACTAACTTAACAACTGCAGTGATTCATTTAACAGCTGTGGAAAGAGTGGTGGTAAAATGAGGCAAAACTCACTTAACAGCTGCCTCACCGACCAACAGAAATTTTGGACTCAGTTGTGTTCGTAAGTTGAGAACTACCTGTACAGGAGCAAAGCCACCCAAATTTAAAGACAGATAGCAATGTACCTGTCACAAGCTAGCCCACCTTAAGCTGCTGAAATAAAAGGAAGCAAATTTAAGGTGTGTGGTAGTTTTTTCTGCGTGTTTGTCTTTTGTTTTCCATTTTGTGTCTTGCACTTTGTGTATCTGTAATGCAACCCTGTTCCTTCCTTCTTCTTCTATATATCTGTGGACGACGAGCCTTCTGCTCATTGTCCTGCAAGCTGTATGTGTCTCCTACATGGACCCTCTGCTTTGTTTTCTAATTATTGTCCCCCCTTTTTTTGAAGCACATTTTGCGTGGCATGTACATATGTACTACTGATCCTTGAAATTGTAGTTGTAGCCCGCAGCTTGATTTCACCACATTGATTTATTTGTTTAGTTTGGGTTGAGTGTTCTCTGCTGTGGATTTATTTATTGCTTTGGGGACTATTCTTGCTCTGTATTCCTTACTCAGATGCATTTTTTTTCTATGAGTAAAAAATACAGAGTGAGAATAATCCCAAAGCAATAAATAAGATTTTTTTGAATGCTTCATTTATGTTAAATAGTTCTACATGTGTATGTGGTGTATTAGTAACTGTATACACCAGGGGTGTCAACTCAAGGCCCATGGGCTGGATCCGGCCCGCAGGGTGCTTAGATTTTGCCCGCAGAGCCACCCTGGAAACAGTAAAGGACCGGCCCATGGTGCCTCTGCCAGCAAAAACGGAGCTTGAGAAAGCTGCATAGTTTTTTGCTGGCAGAGGAGAGGGTTGCAGGAAGCTGTACCAGCCAAAAACGGAGCTTGCAAGGCCACGCGTGATATTCTCAAGCCCTGTTTTCGCTGGCAGAGGGTTGCAGGAGATTGTCCCAGCCAAAAATGGAGCTCGGGAGCCCGTTTTCGCCGGCAGAGTGCTCAGGCCGCCACAGGCGCCCCTGACACGAGTGATGTCAAGCTGGCCACCTCCCCCCTGGCCACCTCCACCCCTGAGGTCAAATACAACCCTGATGTGGCCCTCAATGAAATTTAGTTTGACACCCTTGGTATACACTGTGGTTGG
Organism: Thamnophis sirtalis; assembly: GCF_051295495.1. Taxonomy (NCBI): domain Eukaryota; kingdom Metazoa; phylum Chordata; class Lepidosauria; order Squamata; family Natricidae; genus Thamnophis; species Thamnophis sirtalis. The sequence continues at coordinate 140,625,678 of NW_028261383.1, read as the reverse complement.
TCTTCACTTGTAAGCTTCCTGCTCTATATGGATTACAGCAACAATCTGAATTACAATGAATTGACCTGTAGTTACCTTATATGAAGTGTGATATTACTCGGCAGCAAACAATGCAATTGTTACGTGCAGCCCATCAGCCTTCTCCATGTGAGTGCATTCATAGCTTGGAAGAGACTTCTTAGTACATATCTGTGTGGCAGCCCATAGGCTGAAAGATTGCTCGTCCATGTAGTGGATCAAAAGTTAACAAACCTTTGGTGGCTGGGTGCAGTTTCCAGTGTCAAAACAACAATACAAAACAAGCACATTGGGGCTTTCTGCTTTTTCATGGATCTGGGGAACAGATATTTATTTTGTTTTTTAAAGAAATTATATTTAGCTACAGGTTTTGTATATTCAAGTTTAAATATAATTGTCAGAAAATTGTGAGAGTAATTTTCAGTGGTTGAAGTTGGAGGGGCTCCAGAGCCTATATACTAAAAGAACTTCAAGCTAGCCTGGGAATGTGAGCTGCTTAATCTTCTAGTAGATGAACAAAATACCTTCTGGGGAGTCGTTACTTGATTACCCAAATATCTACCAAGTTCAATGCCATTTTGTAGGTACTTAGCGGTAAAATATGGGAGGTTAACTGAGTAGCAGAACTGTTACTTGGTGATGCAAGTGGTTTAGGTTAATGATTGAGTCCAGCATGGGTAAAAGAAGAAACAGCAGCATATTGTGAAACTTAGTACATATTTGTAATCATATAAAACTCCTTGTTTCTTCATTGGATGAAGAACTGAAAGTGGTTGTTAGGATTGGTTATGCAAATATAGGTAGGCCTCGGTTAACGACCACTCATTCAGTGATAGTTCCAAGTTACAGTGGTGCTGAAGAAGTGATACTTAAGTCTCCTGTGCCTGGCAACAACCACCTCACAGTGCACATCTTGCCCCATATGACCATTTGTACACCTAACATGCCCTCCTTCTGGCAGGAATTATCCCACAGCTCTTGTGCTAGTGCTGCGCCACGCCAGGCCCTTGTACCACTACCCCTGTCTTGCAGCAGCCACCCTGAGCCTTGATGTTCTTGTGCTGTGTGCTACACTGGATCCTCACATGCTGTCCTCTGTGTGTTCCTGGCCATCTATACGCGCCCCATCCCACAAGACACCAGTCACTTGCGACTTCCTGCTGGCTTCCCCACTGCTTTGATTATTGGAAGCCAGAAGGAAGTTCTCGGTTAATGACCACAAACTTTACCTAATAATGGCAATGCGGATTGCTCTTACTAAGCAATGCAGTTGCATGATATAGCATTTTACGACCACCTTGCTTAGTGATAGAAATTCCAGTCCCAATTACCATCATTAACCTGTGAAATAAGATATGCTTAGCTTGGCTGTCATCCTCTTAAATCCAGGAGCCTTATTTCTGACATAAAGTGATAGAAATACTGTTTTTTTAAAACTGGTAAAGTTTTAATTCTATGTCTTGCACAGGAAGTAAATTACAAAGGTAAAGAGTGGGACCTGGCTGTTTAGAGCAGGGTTGGGTTTTCCCACTGATACAGGCAGATTAAGCAAAAGAGCAAAGTATAAATATTTTTCAAGTTTAAGGTAATTTGTAAAAAAAAAAGCATATAGATGAGTAAGGCAATTGCAGTGAGTAAGAAGAGCTGAACCACTAAGGAAAGGGTTTCATAAAAAAATCACAGTGATTAGTAGCTATAAAAATAACAAAAAGCTTGAACTATTACTTGGTTTGCAGGAATTCTGTTTTACCTGGAAATATAGCAGCTCAAGGAGCAGAATTCAGAGCAGTTCCTTGAAGACTTCAATGTTCAGATCTGCTCATGGACAATGATAGTAACACTGTGGAATTTTCCAGATAAAATTGAATGAAGTTTATAAGCTTTGGTCTTTTAAAAAATGATGATGATGATGATGATGACGACGACAACAACAAATAATCATCAGTTGCCTTTATCATTTATTAAATCTTCAGATTCTATCTCTAAAAATTGCTTGAGAATGCTTTTTCTCAAAAAAGGCAGGGCTGCATTATATTTCAGATAGGTGCTACGTTTCAACTTCCACGTGCTCTGAAGCCCTCGTTGGAGATGGAATCTGAGCCTTTGCACAATCCTAGCCATTACCTCCTGCACTAATAATTTGAGTCCAGTAACCTTCTTCTGGTGGAAATAAAATGTATTGTAATTGAAGCCAATTAAGGCTAGGTAATGATATGTTTGCATAAGTGTAACCTGCTGGACTCTGATGACCTGTGACACAGTTGTATCGGGGAGAGGGCTAACTAGTTTTACACTGCAAAATAATGCACACAATGTTAAGGAATTCAGTGTATAGTACATTACTTTATAGTTTACCTTGCTTAATAAATAGTGTTCAAAAATTAGGAGAAAAGTTAAGAGTTCACTGCTGCAATATTTTGTCCAAAAATAAGATCTTTTCCTCTTTTCCAGGGTTTATTTCAGAAATCGCTGGGTAAAAACTGTCCACCCAGTTGTGCATCAATACTGTTTGATTTCAAGCACACATTCCACCTTTCAGATGCCCCAGAAAGAAGACATTCTTAAACAACGAGTAGTAGTGGTTACTTTGAATACTTCACAATATCTGTGTCAGCTAGATCTCGAGCCTGGTGAGATAATGTTTTATAAGAAATGATTATTGCTCCTTTTTCAATACAAAGTTCTCGTGATCTTTTTCTACAAAAAGTGAAAACTATAGCAGCTTTATTTTGTGTGACATTCTGTGTGAATTGAAAGCAGTGAGAAAGAGATACTGTATATTAACTCATTTTTTATATACATAAAGTTATATATGTATTCATTCATACTCAGGCATGCCTTTATCGTGGATCTTTTCTATAGACAGTTTAAAAAAAGATACTGTTAGCAATTTGAAAATCAGCCAAATCCTTTCTTCTTCCCCCGTAAATGAAATAATATTTTAGGATTTCAAGGGGACTGACATTAAATTGGTATGGCAAAGATTAATTTTTCAGTAAGTTTGCAGCTGTGGGAGAGGAGGGTTAATTAACAACATGGGAGAGGGGGAAAAGTGTGGCTCCTACCTTTATTTTCAGTTAGTTTGCATTACCTTGGCACAGCTTTGATTCTTCAGAACATTTGACATCAGAATTTCCATCATAAGCAGAATTAACTATAAATCTGAATTTCTATATTGATCTCGCTTAAGGATTTTCTTTAAGTGAGCTGTGGGTGGTGAGAAACACAATGGTTTCTTTAAATGAATTGCAGGCAATGAAGAGGAGTTTGTACGATCTCCTTATGAGCTATATTTAAATTTTAGATTATTTATATATACACCGGTATTTAAGAGCCAAGGTGGCGCAGTGGTTAAATGCAGCACTGCAGGCTACTGCTAGATCAGCAGGTCAGCGGTTCAAATCTCACCGGCTCAGGGTTGACTCAGCCTTCCATCCTTCTGAGGTGGGTAAAATGAGGACCCAGATTGTTGGGGGCAATATGCTGACTCTCTGTAAACCGCTTAGAGAGGCCTGAAAGGCCTATGAAGCGGTATATAAGTCTACTGCTATTGCTATTGCTATTGCTAATCTGTGAGCATTATGAAGAAAGTGGACAGATTTGCTGTGGATTTTCATCACTTCTCTATAGATTTAAATCTTTTAACCAGTTTTGTTTTTAATTAGTTCTTGTCTGAAGAGACCCAAATATTAATTAATTAGAATTATTCTACATGTCAGCTTCTCAAACTTAGTTGTTTGAGGGTACATAAAAGCAGTTGTAATAAATAATAAAATAATGAATATTTTCATGGGAAATAATGCATAGCTGTAAATATATTTATATAGGGGTTTGTTCAAGTTCTGTTCAATCTTTCTTTGCTGTAAAATCAACACATATTTCTAATATATTCAATCTTACATATTTCTTGCCATATATTAAGAATTTAAAAATGGCTTTCATACATTCCCATTTGATCAAGAAAGAACTTCAGTGTTTGCTCTAATATTTTCACAGCAGCTCTACCTTCTTCACTTTTCCATATATGAAGAATATTATTTTTCATTAAAAAAAATCATTCAGATCTAATTAGCTATTCAAAGGAACCTTCTTCATAATAATAGTTGAAGTGCTATTATTATTAAAAGCTATTTAAGCTATTTTTCATTTGTTATGAATATCAGAGGCAGTCTCTTCCAAACTGAGATTATCCATTTTCTGAATGAATCTTTTGTATACTTCAGTTACATATTTTCTCTTTCTCATCAAAAATCTTCAAATTTTTAAATTTGAAGTGTTATCCCCCCCTGGATTTTATTATTTATCTGTATATAAATGAATCTGAGCTTTTTCAAACTCATTCTTTGCATTCTGCTTTGGCCTAGATTATTTCTACCAAGTATTCTATTGATAAAAAAAATAACACACATACGCACACAAACACACAAGAAAATAAAACTTGTCTGAAGAGTTAACAATTAAACATTAAAAATGCAACATGCTATATATTTCATTTTAAGCCAGATAGCATCACATTACAAAATCTGGAAAGATATCTGCTTGACATCATCAGGATTGAGAGATTAAGAGGGAACATTTCAAAATATTCCATCAGTAAATGCAAACACTTCAGCAGCCAAATAATCTGAAAGCCTAGAGTGAAATATGGAATCTCTACAGATCACTGCAACTCTTCTCCTCTACTTCCAATATTAACGCACACCAGGTTTTAAAGGAGCATAGTTGGGATAGAGGACCATCTAATTATGGGAAGATACTCATATATATATATATATATATATATATATATATAATATATATATATAAAAATATAAAAATATAAATATATATATATTTTTCCAAAGATGGTCTTTTAATTTGTAATGCTATACTCTCCCCTCTCCTGGGGCACTAAAAAGGACAGTCACTTCCTTCCCAGAATAACAAGTCAAGATCTCCAATTGAAAACATTAAAAAAGAAAATGGATGATAAGAGAGTTCAGACAGAGATGACAGACATTTTTCCCATATTCAGTCAGCTTCTATTTCTCTAATACGTCAAGATCAGGGAAAGCAGGAACCAGTTCTCGTATAAATAATGTTTCGTACATTTTGTTTTACTTCTTTGAGACTTGCATGTGGATGAGAAAAAGGAGTTGCGAGGGGGATACCTTTTGCTCACCTAAAGATTTTAAATTTTTAGCTTGTTATTGCCCCATCTTTGATAAAATAACAAGAAAGAGATATATTGATTTGAAATAATTTATCAAAATTAGCATATCAGAGACTTTGTGTTGATTAGAGCCAAGACTGAATCTCGTTGACAGGACCGAACTGAAATGTTTTTGTAAGATTGTCACAGCTTTTATTGCTTGCTATTTAATATTTTATCCGTCTGCTTTGTAGGGTTTTTTACACATATTCTGTTGGATGAAGCTGCACAGGCAATGGAGTGTGAGACTATTATGCCTTTAGCACTAGCAAATAAAAATACAAGAATTGTCTTGGCTGGAGACCATATGCAGGTAATGATGTCTATTTCTGAATGTATCCCAATTTTTTAAAGAACATCTAGCTCTGTTTGCAAATTATAAAGTGTAGAAGAATGATTATTTCAAGAATTATTTTGGTGTAGGATTTAAGAGAATGAAACATAAATCAAGAAGCGGTTAGCTTAAAATCCTGCCATAAGTTTTTAGTTCAAAACTCTATTAAAAGCAATTGATAGAAATATAGTGATTTGTTACACTCACTAAAATCTGCATCTGTATTCAGGTAAGGTAGGATAATTTGAAGACATTTCACTTTTCATCCAAGAAGCTTCTTAAATTCTCCAGAAGCTTCTTATATGAAAAGTGAAATATCTTAAAGGAAAAAACAAAGTCCAGTTGTCTTTTGAAAAAAAACACCTTTGGGATTACTTACATGGTGGTGAATATCTTATCCAGATTCTAAGAGTTGTTGGATCCATTCTGGGTTGATCACCGGGGCCTGAGGTTTAGTCTTCTTAGTCTCCCATGGGCCCAGCACGAGTCCAAAAGCTTGGAAGACTAAATCTCTGGTCCCAGTGACCGATCCAGATTGGATCCTGCAATATTATACTGGGATACGTATATTTGCCTGAGAGACTGTAAGAGTCTTTTTTTTTTCATCCTAATCAATTCCATAGAAATAAATCTTTATAAAATAAAGTATTTGTTGCTTAACATTAGTAATAGAGGCTGGATGATGGATATAGACAGACAGACAGACAGATGATTGATTGATAGATAGATAGATAGATAGATAGATAGATAGATAGATAGATAGATGTAAATATTAAAACCTCCCTTAAAATTTCCCTTAAAAAGGAACAAAAACTACTCTTTTACCATGACTAGTGTGTCAGTGGCTATTGAAGGAAGGTTGGCCCAATGAAGGAGATTATATAAAATAATAAAAAGGTTTTATTCAAAACAAAAGGTATAAATGCAGGTGTGAATTCAGCATTTTATGTCCCCTGTGTTAATTAATTACTTAACAGTGGATTTGGAGGTAGGCAGTGGTCTGGTGGGAAATGGGCAGATCCCATTTTAAATACAGGCTTTTTCTGACTTTCCAATGATTTCCTTATAAACTATTTTCCTCCTTGACTCTATTCACAATCTGAATGATACTTGTTTTGCCACTGCTTCTTTATCCAACTTCTGCTATTGTGGCAAGTGGCAATCAGTTCAGGTCCTTCAGTACCGCATTACATAATCCCTTTTATTAGCATAGGTTAGTAATCCCACGAACATTTTGCATCAACTGCAAATTCCAGAAGCATTTCAAGGATGACCCCAGAGACACCATGTTGCATGGCATGTAATTAACATGTGGATAATCATCCTGAGTCCAGTCAGTTCAGGAAGAGGCATAGCTGACACACTAGATATAATTGTGGAAAAGGCAAGCATTTTACCAGTTTACCAATTGAATTAGTGACAGTTGAAAATTAATAACCACTTCCCAACATCAAGCCTTCTCTAGCATGGTAAAATACATATCTCACGTAATATGGCATTGATTTATCTCTCAATGGAACAGTCCTACATGCACAATGTCATTAGCCCTGCTTACTACATGCTCACCCTTCCTGGCTGTTAAAATTAGTATCCTTGGGATATGCAAGTTGAAATTTTTATGGACCGTAGTGTGAAAAATATCTCAGCCCATAGCAAAATATCTCCATTTAATGCAAGAGATAGCCTCTGTTAATTGATTTGGTCTCAGAACCACATAGAGAAAACACTGTAATACAGTTATTAAGCGAACAAGCAATAATCAAAACTGAAATCTCTATCTAAATTCAGTAAGATTCGGGAGGATTTAAATAGAAAAGAGGATTTGGTACAAAAAGTAGCAGAAGTGAAAATATGGATAATAATCTTTAAAAACAGGAAAAGTAATATATGTAAACAAGAGCAAAAGCTTAGAATCATTCCCTTTTTGTGATCTTGAATGGAGCAAGAAACAGTTTAGCTACCATGAGAAAAGAAGTGTCAGAGAAGAATAGATCATAATTATTTCGGTGAAAGTTAGAAAGAAAGTACTGGGGATAAGACCTTTAACACATTTAGAATGACAGTAATATAAAACACAATAGAAATTTTTAAAAAGAAAAGGCTTTTAGAGCTGTTAAAGCATTTATTTCAGACTGGGAAAAGTTCAGAGAAATAATTTGAGCTAAAAAGCATACAGATCAGTACTAGAGGAAAAGCAAAAGAGAAAAAGGCAGAAAGAAAATCCTAAGTGTCTGCATGGGGAAAAATAATTCTAGGTTAAGAGGAGGCAATTATATCTCAAAAATGATATACTCTGATTTATTATCTGTATATCCAATCAATGACATCTAAGTTGACTAGAAATTCTTTATTACATTCATCTGATTATCAGTTTGTGCATATATAAAGTTTGTACAATAATTAAGATGTTGGCCTTGGAGCAGTTTCTTGCCACCCTCAACCATGAAGGTTTATTGGATTAATTTCGACCAATTACTTCCTGTCAGTCCAACCTACTTCATGAGGTTGTTGTGGGAGGAGTAAAGAGTGTGTTTGCTACCTTGAGCACCTGAAGAAAGCTATCATGTCATTTTGATGAATGAAGAAAGAAATACATACAAGCTTATAGAAGTTTATGATATCCTTCCCCCACAGGCACTATATAATTGATTTGGGGGGGGGGGTAGCAATGTCAGATTCAGAAAAATATTGCTTGGTTTCAGCAGAGCTTTCCCACGCAATACATAACAAACTGTCTGTCTGTCTGTCTGCCTGCCTGCCTGCCTGCCTGCCTGCCTGCCTGCCTACCTACCTACCTACACACACACACACACACACACACACACACACACACACACACACACACACTGTGTGTGGGTGTGTATGTGTGTTATAGTGCATATAATGTATATAGTTAAATATATATGAAAATAGAACGCTAAGGTGAATCTCATGTAAATTGGTTTCCTTATGTATGCATATAGCAGTAAAGGCAATCCAGAAAGTTTAGATGTGCCCTTCCTCTCTTGAAACTCTCTTTAGGGTTCATCATGGAGTGTTTCTCCTTTTCACCTTCCTGAAATAGAAAAAAAATCAGCCTACTTAGGAAACCTAGAATTTCAAAGGAATATCTCCATTTGTTTGTAGCCAATAAATTGAAAGGAAGTGAAATTCAAACAATTAAATGGAGATTACTTAATATAATGTTATTCTTTTTCTTCCTTGCTGTAGATAAATTTAATACCAATTTTTGCAGGTTGGTCATTAGTTTCTATGTTGAGATAATGTTCTGCACAAATACACAGTTATAAAATAATAGCTTTCTTTTGTTGTTTTTTTCTCGGTTACAGCTTAGTCCTTTTGTGTACAGTGAATTTGCCAGAGAGAGAAATCTTCATGTTTCATTACTTGATCGTCTTTATGAACATTGCCCTGCAGAATTTCCTTGCAGGATCTTGCTATGTGAGAACTATCGCTCCCATGAAGCTATCATCAAGTAGGTGTGAACTTTTTCACTGTATCACACTCTGCTTGGCTGGTGCAAGTGTCTAACAGAAGCTTTTGCCATTACACTCCAAATTAGTTGAAAAGAGACGTGTAATAACCTACCACTATTATTAGCATAATAAGGCTACTGGGTTTTTTATATATATATTGGAAATAAGTAAGAATGCTGCATTATTTTGAGATTTAGTAGAATGGCCTACTTGGACTTTTTAATTATGGTTTATGCCACCACAGCCTGTAATTTGTTGTAATACTAGAGCCGATCTTCTCCAATATTACACAAGCAGGCCTTTATTTTTACAGTGAAACTTGGTTATGTTGTCCTTACACAAAAAAATATTGAATAGAATTTGTGTGACATTGCATGGACCAAATGCAAGACAATAGTCTGCAGTATGTGTAAGCTGGAAATGCATAAAATTTGTACTTCCACTTATAGTTCTTTTGCAATGTTAAAATGTTAATTCTGGGTAGAACGATTACAGTAGAACCACCTGATTATGTGTAACAGCAGAATAGCCAAAGTGGTTAGATAATTTTCAAGTATGTGGACTTGTTTGCTGGGTTGAACGCTGCTGTTGCATGCTGACCTCAGTACTTGTTCAGTTTGATGTGGGGCAGTTGAAAAGCAGAATCTTTACTGTGCTCTTTGTATAGCCTGGTAAAATAAGGCAATGTGAAAGCTGTTATCTAACAAGTCCATTCTTGGGGTTTTGACTCTAAACTGACATTTGAAATGATGCTCATGGTTTATGAATAGAGACATTGTTTATGTTTATTATACTTGTATGCTGCCCTATTCCCGAGGGACTCAGGGCGGCTAACAAACAAGTGGGGAAGGGGAAAATACCAAAAACAAACAAGACAAAAACAAGATACACAAAACAGATTAAAAACAACACAACAGTCACAGCAATTCAAGTGGGGCTGGGAACTCATCAGCCCCAGGCCTGCCGGAATAACCAGGTCTTGACGTCTTTGCGGAAAGCCAGAAGGGTGGTGAGGGCCTGACACAGGAAATAGGCAGATGAGAGAAAATAAAGATGGTGGTGAATATCTGTAGCTCGGATGTTGGATATGGGTGAAGGTTCATTCTCTGAGCTTGTGGGTTGGTTTCCAAACGTTTCGTTACCAGGCTAGGTAGCATCTTCAGTGAAGTTTAATCTCTACCCACACCATCATCAATTCGATTGGAGCAAGACAAAAATTGGCCACGCTATCACCTGCCATGCTTGTGAGTTCATCGAAACCTCCACAAGCAATTCCATCAACAGACACATTGACCTACAACCAGCCTACGAACTCCTCAGAATCCAAATCAATCGCTCAGTCAACCAGAGACAGCACCGACCCTCAACCAACCCATTCAAGCCCCACCACCACCACCAGCAATTTACCTTATCTCCTTATCACAAGACCTACTAATGACTCCCAGCTGACCCATCACTAGATCCTCACTTGACACCCCTACACCTGAAGCCCTTATAAACAGAGGAAAACTGACACTGACATCCCCTAAACTCCGCTGAAGATGTTACTTAGCCTGGTAACAAAACATTTGGAAACCAATCCACAAGCTCGGAGAGCGAACTTTCACCCTCAAAATACAGATGCTCAGACAAAATGGCAAAAATAATTGGTTAATTATCTGTCCAAAATTGGCAGAGAAATGCTACATAAATTGCATCCAGACATCATGGATGCATTTTAAAAATAGGATCTTTGTACTTATGCAGGTTCTCCACCTGTAACTTCCGAAAGTTGCTACTGCTGATGTCGCACCATCATTACTGTTAAATAACAGCATGTAAAATAAGAATTTTTATATCCTGATGGCTAAATTAGAGGAGGATCTCTCTTCCCATTCATAGGAAAGCAGAATTTCATATTTCATCTTGTACTTCTGTAAAATATTTTTAGGAATATCTCTATTAACATAAAATGTCATAAATGGTCTGACAAATATAACTAGGCATGTTATAGTATACTATCCTGAATAAATAACAATCTTTTTTTCTTAAAAGTGATTTTCAAAACGAATGCTTGGGTTTCAAAGATTTATTATTTGAGCAAGTACAGAGAATGCGAGAAACAAAAAAATGCATATATATTATTTTCTATCAGATTTTGTTTTTTAACATATGCAAGTTATCATTTGCATTGTAACAAATACTCCCAAATACAGTAGTTGCTTATAAAATGTTACCCCTTCCTATTCTCATCTTGGTATTTTCCAGAAATGTTCAAGCTATATTCCTTAGCTACCGAGCATTGTGATGGGGAATTCTAGGAGTGGTGATCTCAACACCTCTGTAGAATATCAGATTGAAGAAGATAGAATTAATCAAAACATAACTAAATATCAGAATGATGCTAAAATTGGTATACGTGCTGAGGCATTCATTCACAGCTTCTGGGCATTGCTATGTATTAACATAAAAACATACTGAAGTTGTAAAACTATGTCTGATTCACAGGTCAACGCAATAACAAGCAAAATGTTTACATAATGGTTCTTTTTGGCCTGAATATTGCTGGTGCCTGCTTATACAGCTTCAACTCTTATATAATATTTCTACCTTTTTTCTTTTGTTCTTCTCCATTGCAGTTATACTTCTGAGCTTTTCTATGAGGGCAAATTGATGGCCAGTGGAAAACAGCCTGCACACAAAGACTTTTATCCTCTGACATTCTTCACAGCACGAGGAGAAGATGTACAAGAAAAGAACAGCACTGCTTTTTACAACAATGCAGAGGTAGTTGATTTGACTTCTATTTATTGCTGTTGTGAATATATATATATATATATATATATATATATATATATATATATATATATATATATATATATATATATATATATATATATATATATATATATATATATATATATATATATATATATATATATATATATTTGTTATATTTATGCTGATAAATAAATAAAGGGAGACTAGTATAGATCTATTTCAAGCTATTTAGCTCTCATCAGCTAGCCACACCCTTACTGGGAATCGAATATTTGGGCATACCAGGGGTTGTGACTTTAAATATATATATATATATATATATATATATATATATATATATATATATATATATATATATATATATATATATATATATATATATATATATATATATATATATATATATATATATATATATATATATATATATATCACACATCACATAAGGGTGCATCTTATACACTGAATGTCACCCCGCCCACCCACCAGCCCCCACCCTTGGGCCTCCGTGCGTCACGTTTTAGACCTGTTCCAGGCTGCAGGGATTGCCACAAACCATTGCCCCATCCATGGCTTGCATTTTTGGCCTTTCCTCGTATTTTCAGCGTCTGAATGCTCCATTTCGGACCCATTCAAGGCTGCAGGGATCGCCAGAGGACATTGCCATCGATAGCCGCCTCTGTGCATCGCGTTTTAGGCCTCCACATGCCCCATTTTTTGCCTCTGCATTGCATATTTGGGTGGCGATCAGCAATGTGCTTTGGCGATCCCTACAGCCTTGAACGCGTCTCAAAGGGAGCGTTCGGAGACTGAAAAGATGAGGCACAGAGGCCAAATGGCAACCCGGAACAGCTTTCATTTCATTTTTCATTTTATTGAGTTTGTATGCCGCCCTATTTCCGAGAGACTCAGGGCGGCTCACAATAAAAAAGGGAGGGGATACAAAAAATAAAATAAAAAGAACAATTTAAAATTCTACAACAGCCGTAACCTCGAATGGGGCTGGATAGTTCAACAGCCCCAGGCCTCCCGGAATAGCCAGGTCTTAACTGCTTTGCGGAAGGCCGGAAGGGTAGTAAGGGTTCGGATCTCCATGGGGAGATCGTTCCAGAGGGCCGCAGCAGCCACAGAGAAGGCTGTCCCCCGAGGAGTCACCAGCCGACATTGGCCGGCAGATGGAATTCGGAGGAGGCCTAGTCTGTGGGATCTAATAGGTCTTTGGGAGCTGCTGCCTTGTCTGACTGGGTCCACACTTCACCTGCTGTACTCATTGAAGCGCTTTGCAACAATCAGGTGTGTTTTTGAACCTGCATATCAGCCCCAACATGGGCGCTCACAACCAGTGAACCTGTTGCTAAAGTTCACCTCTGAGAACAGCTGATTGTGGGTATTCTGGGAGGCCGATACACCCGCCAATCAGCTGCCTGTGCTGAATCAGGCTAATGTGCTGAAGCTGACCAGTCTGTTTGCTAAGGATGCTAGTCAGATGAATACCGATGGATGCTGGTAGGCAGAGGCAGAATTGTTTTTCCTCTTATTTTCCTCCCCAAAAACTGCGTCTTATACTCGGGAGCATTTTATACTCAAGAGCATCTTATACTCCAAAAAATACGTTCCTGACTTGTTACTTTCTGAATGCCTTCTCCAACTGAGTATTTGGCTGTCGTATGCTAATGTAGAAGTCAATGGCAATGACATGTTTCCAAGATTGACCCATTTAAAGTATATATGTAAATAAGCCATATCTGCTTTTTGATATCAACCTTTTTTAAAAGCCAAGACACATAAATTATCCATGTCTTAAATGCAATTACCGTGTTTGGTTCCTCAAAGTATTTTGTGATAAAATACCTCTGCAAGTCTGAAGATTTCATTCACAATTGCTATTTGCTGTAGCTAGTTTATGACAAAACTAAACAAAAAATATCTGGTTTTCTTTTTAAATGGTTCCATTGTGCAACTAGAACAGTGTTGGCCATTTTTTAAAAAAAGATTGTGCATTATAAAGTAAGGAAGATTATGTTCCCTTGAAAGTAATATGTTAGAGTCAGAGATGACCAAGCAGTAGATAACTATTCCATTTTATTTATTTATTTTTTCTCCATATAGAAGTCAGAAATATCTTGCAAAAAGTGTAAATACTTTGTTTTAGAAGGCTTTTGACATTAATCCAAAAATTGCATGAAATTAGTCATGGGACCACAGGTTACTGGCCTATGAGCTAGAATGGCTTTATCAAAAGACAAAAAGGTTATTCCTAGAATACCATACCCATTAATTCTTTCTTTTTCCATCTTTCATTTAATCTGAAACAGCCTCTCTTCTTTTTAAATACTTCTTAATTACACAATTTGAAATATGGGGAGCATTAGGCTGTTTCAAGTCAAAATGAACAGGGGATTAATTCTCTCCCAAATGAGTTCTGGTTTTGGGAATAGCTTGCCTAATGCAGTGGTTCTCAACCTTAATATTTGCACCAATTTTCCTATTTATAGTCTCTTAACTGCTTTGCAAGCTGACTCATGAGCTCCCTTGCCATAAATATGCCTGAGAGCAATTCAGGAATTACAGAGAGAGAGAAAGAGAGAGAGAAGAAGAAGAGATAAAAAAAAGATGATTTCTTCCTTGTAAGATCTTTTCAGCAGTTATATCAACCCACCCAATATGGGCATCCTCCAGATATGTAGACAAAGTTCAGGAATTCAGCAGCGGTCTTTCTCACAGAAGTCTACATATTTGGAAAGTGTCCAGGTTGTGAATCTGAGGAATAGTATGGAAAAGGGGACTCGTTTGATCGATATTTAATTTCCAGTAAAAGATATATTCATCTATAATAAGACAGTCTGAAAGACATTTATATACAATACTTTGGCTTCTTTATTATTATTTCTTGCTATATTCCTAGAATATTTGTACCGGTGTCATACTAGTTTGTCCATAGGAGTAAGCAAGCCTCATTTCCATTTAATTTAGTCAGTTTGTATTATCAGAATAAATCCCGGGGAAGTGTTTAGTGAGCTGCTATAACATCAGTACCATTACATCTTCTCTCATACTTTATTAAAATTACTCATTTTTTGAGTCTGAAAAAGAGATAACAAACGTTGGTCCACATGGTCTTGGATTCAGTAGCCCTCAAGGTGTTCTTAGAAAAATGGCATAATGGGTTTCTCCATAAAACAAGAGAAACAAAACAGTTGATTTTCTATTCTCCTTTGTTTAACTCTTGATTATGTGATGTGAACTAGACTATGACGTTGGGAAAAGTCCTGGGAGAAACAAGGGATGAACCACTTACAGAGTGGTGTCAAGAAAACTGCATGATGCAGTCATCAGGAATTATATTTGTCCTGAGGATGTCTGCAACTTTTAGTTCTCCTTGTGCCTCTTGTTCATTATCACATACTAGTCACAACAGATGATTATAGAAATGTGTGGTTATCACCGGTTAAATAGCTCTTCTCTGAACACTTTCTTCATTCAGAGCGGTCCTATTTAACTTGTGATAAAACAATCCAGTTATAAAATGATTTGCTCTGATTTAATGAACCTGATTTTTTGTGTGTGGGGGAGGTTATACAAAAATTGGAATCAAATTTTTATGCATTTTGAAATTGGTTTTCATCAAAAGAGTAGGCTTCAACTAAAAGACTAAGAGAAAGTCTGGCAATAGCAGACAAAATCAACCCACTTTTCCATTATTGTGGTTGTTGTTGTTGTGGTGGTGGTGGTGGTGGTGGTGTAGGTTGTCACACAGCTAATCAGATGTTTAGATTGGATTTGGAATTTTTATCCAACTAAGACAGGTAGTCTCTGACTTACAACAATTCATTTAGTGACCATTGAAAGTTACAAAAGCACTGGAAAAAATGACATGTTTTTCACACATGATTGTCACCACCTGCAACCACTGTTGCAGCCCCCTAACTTTAGTGTTGCATAAATTCTTAAAGTGGAAAGTAATTTAACTGCTTCTCTAAATGTACATTTATTTCCCTGATGGAACAGTAAACTCATTTTATCATGCATGCTATTTAATATTTCAGATAATAATGTTGAATAAATAAAATTATGTCATGAAATATATGAAATGATTGTTATTGATGTTCATTAAGTTTTCCATTCAGAGTTAGGTTTTTGTTCCTTATTGATTGTATGCATGAGTCTTTTTGATTGCATATGTAAGGCAATTATGCATGCAGTGAAAATATGAATAAGTGAAGTGACATGCTTACAGATTATAAAAGTCATGCCAGTGTCATACAGAGGCTGTTGCAGTTAAATAACTATTTTTGAAAAGACTTAGACAATACTATATGCTGGTGCTAAAACTGGCTTCTGCTAAAACCTACATTGCTTTTCATCCAAGAATATTATGCAAAACATATACCAACAAAACTAGCAATTTCCTAAGCATGATTTCCCCCTTTTAAGGTCTTTGAAGTAGTTGAACGTGTTGAAGAATTAAGGAGGAAGTGGCCGGTAGCCTGGGGAAAGTTGGATGATGGCAGCATAGGTGTTGTAACACCATATGCTGATCAAGTGTTCCGAATTCGGGCAGAGCTTCGGAAAAAAAGATTGTCAGATGTCAGTGTTGAAAGAGTGTTAAATGTTCAGGGTAAGTAGTACATGATTTGATTTGATTTGATTTGATTTGATTTGATTGGGTGCCATAAAGTCAGGGTCCACTTTTAGTGACCACATTGATAATACATACCTTTGACTAGAAGAATCTAGCCAGAAGTTGGAATCACATTAAAATGCTGTATAAGAGCAATTTATAATATTGCTGGTATTTAAAAACATATAAAACTTCAAATCTAAGAATTAAGCATCCT
Organism: Thamnophis sirtalis; assembly: GCF_051295495.1. Taxonomy (NCBI): domain Eukaryota; kingdom Metazoa; phylum Chordata; class Lepidosauria; order Squamata; family Natricidae; genus Thamnophis; species Thamnophis sirtalis. Next base: position 140,609,061 of record NW_028261383.1, on the reverse strand, counting down.
TATTTATTTTTTTAATAATGGGATGCCCTTTGAGATAAGACTCTAGCAATATTCAATAGCTGTGATCACTAAAATATTCAACAACAGTTAATATATCAAGTTGGAAAGGAATATAGTTGAACTCTGCAAAAATTCTATATGGAAACAGATTTTTTTAAAAATAATACCAAATCAATTATGATAATAGACCACACCATGCATTTAATTTTACTAAGATTATGAATAATAAAAAGTAAAGGTTCCCCTCACACATATGTGCTAGTTGTTCCCAACTCTAGGGGACGGTGCTCATCTCCGTTTCAAAGCAGAAGAGCTAGTGCTGTCTGAAGATGTCTCTGTGGTCATGTGGCCAGCATGATTAAACACCAAAGGTGCACAGAACATTACCTTCCCACCAAAGGTGGTCCCTATTTTTCTACTTATATTTTTACATGCTTTCAAACTGCTAGGTTGGCAGAAGCTGGGACAGGTAACGGGAGCTCACTTGGTTACTTGTCGCTAGGGATTTGAACCGCCAAACTACTGACCCTTCTGAACAACAAACTCAGCATCTTAGCCACTGAGCCACCATGTCCCTAATTTGTGAATCACAATAAAAGTCTTAATTTCTGTTTCTTGTTTCACCAGGAAAGTTGCCTTTTTTCCTTTGATGGTTTCAGATAAAATTTAGAGTTTTTAATATTCTTAGAACCCATGAAAAAAAATCAAGGATGCTTAATTCTTATTCAAATTTCATTTACGTACCCTTTCACCCAAGAATATAACACATACATATATATCCTTTTGCCAACCTGGATACCTGCTTGTCTCCCACCTATCATTTTTTCCCATTCCTTATTTAGTTAGCATTTGTTCTTCAGGTTTATCTTAAGCCACTCAATTTTCCCAGCAATTCCCCATTTCTGCTCTTCTTTGCAAATTTAATCTCTGTTATCTTCCATTTGTAAGAATATGAGCAAATAGAAAATTACCTCCACTGCAGGGGTGGGTTCCTGCCAGTTCTAACCTCTTCTATAGAAGAGGTTCCACAAATCTACAATGCCATTTAGAACCGGTTCCAGCTCCCTCCCTCTGCCCGTCTGCACATCATCAAGATGAAGAGCGAGAAGAGAAATTCTGGGAGTTGAAGTCCACAAGTCTTAAAGCTGTCAAGTTTGAACACCCCTGGGTTTTTTTTTCTAAAGGGTTAGGGGTGCAAGGGTCTTGTAACTTGACAGCTTTAAGACTTGCGTGCTTCAAATGCCAGAGTTTCTGAGCCAATGTTTTGGTTGCTAAGCAAGAGCGTTGTTAAGTTAGTTTCACCACATTTTACAAGTTGGCCATGCACACCCAATCACATGACTGCCAAGCCACTCCCACCCAGTCACATGACCAGCAAGCCACTCCCACCTGGTCACATGGCCGACAAGCCACTCCCACAAAGCAGGCCACACCTACAGAAGAGGTTCTAAAAAATTTTGAAACCCACCACTGCTCCACTGGTACCTCTAAAGTTGGTAAACTACAGTAGTAAAATTAAAGCAAAAGTTCCCTAGTACTAACTAACTAACTGTCTGTCCGTCTATCCATCCATCCATCCATCCATCCATCCATCCATCCATCCATCCATCCATCCATCCATCCATCCATCTATCTATCCACACACACACACACACACTTTGTGTGTATATGTAAAAATATGACACTGCATGAATGTTTTTAATGCAAAAGAAATTAACAGCACCAAAGATTTTAATGATTAAGCATAATTAATATTAATACCAAAGCAAATATTCTAGAACATTTATTTTCTAATTATTGTAGCACAAATATTTTCAAATGAACACTAATTATTCACTTGCCAGACATTGATGTAAAAAGTCAATGCATGTAGTTATGTGGTAGTGTTGCTAGCAAAAAAAAAAAAAGGACAGGCTAACAAAATCTCATATTCTTCCTTCCTCAGGAAAGCAGTTTCGAGTGTTGTTTCTCAGCACAGTACGAACCCGACACACTTGCAAACACAAGCAAACAGCGATGAAACGGAAGGAACATTTATTGGAAGATTCAACAGAGGACTTAGATTATGGTTTTCTGTCCAATTACAAACTTCTCAACACAGCCATTACAAGAGCACAGTCCCTAGTAGCTGTGGTGGGCGACCCAATTGCTTTATGTTCCATTGGAAGATGCAGGTACAACCAATATGTGGTATGACCAAATAATAAATCATAACGATGAAAGGCTTACTGTGTTTTTAATAATTGATTTTCATTCCTGTTCTGCTTCACCTAGGTGGACCCTTTAGATGGGTGGGGTCTCCAACTGTGGCAACTTTAAGACTTGTGGACATCAATTCCTAGAATTCTGGGAGTTGAAGTCCACAAATTTTAAGGTTGCCACAGTTGGACATGCCTATTTTAGGCTTTCTTAATTTGAGATAAATGTGAGCTTTAAGAGGAAATACTATCCACGTCTCTCTACACACTATCTGTAACTCATGTCTTGTGTTTAATCTCACCATCATTTATCATTTCATTTTGTTTAAATCTACAATATATTATAATATATTAACTGAATCTAAAGCTGATAGTAGACTATGAAGATTTTTTTGTAATAGGCTCAAATTAGCAACGTTGTTGTTGGATGTTTGCTGATTATATTTCATTTGCAGTGTAAAGGGGGAAACAAGGCCAATCTATAAAGGATTCATTTTGTCAAATTTTCTCTTAATGTCACAGGTAAAAATGGAAATGTTGAATTGTAATACTCACTTATGAAGAGGTTATCATGCTCATAAACATAGTGCAAAGAATCATTTAATGCTTTCCAGGATACTAGTTTTATGTATTAATAGTGTAGTCCTTTAAATGCATATTTATGTCAGTTTTATTGTTCTTTGAAATTATATTTATAATAAATGAAGGGAGAAATCTTTAGAAATTTTGCTAGAGGAAAACAAAGTTTTACGGAAATCTGAATAAGCCAGTCTTGTTGATAATCTAAACTTGGAAGTTTGAAGTAGATAATTTTGTAACCTATTTTCAATCTATATTTTTTTAATATTTTAAAAATATGATAGTATGATTATTTGGTTTTTAGCAGAAATATTGTCACCTTGAGGAAGTTGCGGAGAGAATATGGTGTGTATGTGTATAGATATAGATATAGTGAGAATTCAGCAATACTCAGCATGATAGCAATAGCATTTAGACTTTTATACCGCTTCATAATGCTTTACAGCCTTCTCTAAGCAGTTTTACAGAGTCAGCATGTTGCCCCCAACAATCTGGGTCCTCATTTTACTGTCCTCGGAAGGTTGGAAGGTTGAGTCAACCTTGAGCCGGTGGGGATCCAACCCCTGGCAGTCAGCAGAATTAGCCTCCAATACTGCATTCTAACCACTGTGCTACCACAGCTCTTGTTTCTTTGTACTAGATCTTGCTTTTAGAAGATAAAAAATTTGGATTTGTTTTAATTTCATAGCAACTGCATATACACAGGTTAGATAAAAGATCTGGTTTATATTTGTTATGTATGACAGCCTATGATCCATAGGCTGTCATACATAAGTGGAATATTTTATTTTTATGTAAACATGGACATTTTTGCACAGCATGTCTCATGGTTAACATGCTAGCACTGAAAGTAAAATTATGTGGGAAGATTATATCTATGGAGAATCTTGCTGGTCCCATTTTATTTTAAATCCCTTTTGAATTCTGGGGATGTTATTTATTTTAATATTAAGGCTGTTCGGAAGAAGTATATGCACTTTGGTGATTTTGATCTGGATGTGACGACCATCTGCTTGAAATTTATTACAAGAATTTTGTTAATTTTGCTATCGTGTTATGCTTTTTTTAGCCATTGGAAAAGTACTTGTGGTATGTCCCTCAGCAAGCAGATGTGCAGGACAATCATAAATTGCTGCCGTAGAATGCAAGCACAGACTTTGCTAACAGTTTGGGGTGTGTTCTGTGAGTAATCCGGGTATAGTTAAAGCTAAGCTCCAACCAGTAGTTGTAGAGTTTAGAGATATGCTTCTTGTCCAGGTTTCATGTTAGGTAAAGCAATACATCTGTCTCTCTAGGAATTCAAATGCATAGGTATGAGCTCGGCAATAGGAAGATTGAAGGACAAGACTCAGGAAAATAAGTTGCTTTTACTGCAAATGTGAAAGAAAGATCTTATGACGAAAATAATATAGAAAGTAGGGATTTAATAGTTGTATGGCAACTTCATGGTCTAACCCCCACATTTCTTTCTCCCATCTATACACAATAGTGGACTTTTTGTTGACTGGTTCTCATCCTTTTTGGATGAGAGGTTGAGGGCATCTGCACAGTTTTTTTTAAATATATATATATAATGTTCTTGGCTGATGTTGAATACTTCATTTTCAACCTTGCCAGCTTCATCCTTCCTACTTCTTGTCTAAGCAGAAATAATATCTGCCACAAAACACTCCAGACTTAATTGTTGATAAGAAAAACAAACAAAAATTGCAATACCTGCACACAGACGAAGAGAAGAGGAGAGAAGAGGAGAGAAGAGAAGACAAAGAACTGGAGAAAATCACACAATACAAAGACCTGCTAATAGAAGTAGAATGATATGACAATAAAATCAATAAAAGATAAAGACAGCATGCTCAATGAAGCAAGAGGGCTCACTGCCTCTCCCCAGAGGCCTGCTGGTTAAAGATCCAGGTTTTCACAGCTCTTCTAAACAACAGCTTGATTGTAAAACTCTTTGTTCTTCCAACATTTTGAGAACTATTGGCATTGTCTGACTTTAAAACAGTTAATCAAGTCTACAGAAATATGCAACATTTTCGTTGATAATGCAAAATTCTAAAATGTAAATGTAATTTGAAGTTTGTTAAACTGAGAATCTATTGCAATAACTATCAAGACCTTTTGAAATATGGCTACAATACATATTTGTAAAATCACAGCTATATCAGACAGAGCGGTGGCATTTTTTTATTTTAAATTCAACAGCGTGATATGTATCAGAGCTGGCAGGATTTGATTCATTTTTCTTGCAGCCACATTGTAAATGTGTCCTATGTGAACAATCCACCTGAATATTTTAAAAACAAAAAAGGCACTTTGCAGACATTCTAATACTAAGACAGATGTTTGTATGTGAAGTAGAGAACTTGGCTAATAAATCTTGCTATTGCTCAAATGTTAATGCTAAGTAGTTTTAGAAGGTTTCAAATGATGTTGTCTCATAATTAAATAATATTGAAAACAAAGGGATTGAATTCAAGATTTACTTTATATATAGTTTTTTAATCTAGAAAAACAACCTTTTTTGTGTTGTTCTTGTATTGACTTTTAGGAAATTTTGGGAAAGATTTATTGCCCTGTGTCATGATAATGAAAGTCTTCACGGTATCACATTTGATCAGATCAAGGCTCAATTGGAAGCTCTGGAATTAAAGAAAACCTATGTATTGAATCCGCTGGCTCCCGAGTTTATTCCACGGGCTCTGCGACAGCAGCATTCATCAAACACCAATAAACCACAGCAATCGCCACCAAAGGTAACTTCTGAGAAAATGATTAAAAGGTTGCAAGAATTTGCTAAGAAATATCAGAAAAGCATATTAGCTGTTGGGCTTCCTTCCTAAGAATATAGAATGGAAAAATACTAGGCTGAAAAGATAACGCAGTTTTACATATACTAAGATAGAGCTTTTCGTAAGCAGTAATTTTTTGGGTCCAGGAGGACAATATGTGTTCAAAAGATATCATGATATTCATGCAAGAAACTCCTAGAATGTCTGGGAAAGCACAATATCTATAAATTGTCTTTCTTTTTTCTCCCCTTAAAATTATACAGTCATATTGAGAGTGAGTGTAGGAAGAGGCCAGCAGGTGAGATACCTAGGCAGGTAGGTGAGTGCTGAAAGCTGGCACTACAGTGGGTGAATGAGCCTGCAGGGGCTGTGAATGAATGCTGTGGAGCATGTGTAAGCCAGCATGGGCCGCAGTTGGATGCTATTGAGCACAAAATCTCTGGGATCTCATACTCCAATGTGGGGATCTTTGGGAGCAAAACAGCAGGAGCAACTTATGATCATAACTGTTGACTTGTGATCTTCCCTGCCAGTTTCCCTATTAACTCTGCTAACGGGAAGCAGGCTGGGAAGGTTGCAATTGGAGATCATATGACCATGGCTCATTGGGGTGTTCTAATTGTGAACCAAGCATCTGAGCGCTCAGATTGCAGTCATGTCACCACACGGATGCTGTGACAACCACAACTTCACAGACTACAGTGGAACCTTGGGTCACGAACGCTTCTGACTACAACCAAATCGGGTGCCGACCAAAAAATCCAATTTTCCCTGCTGCAATGATTTCCACTTCCACATCATTTTTGTGTGTGTGCGCGCATGTACAGTCAGTCTTGCTTCCAGTCACAACCAAATCAGGTGCTGATTAATTACGGTCGTGACCTGAGGTTCCACTGTGTTCGGAAATTGCTCTTATGCAGAGCCATCATAACAAGCAAACCTGAGGAATATCAGTAAAGTGATATTGTTATTGTGATTGTTTTTTTTACCAGTTGTATTTTATGAATTTTATTGGTTTATGATGTAAACTACCTCATATGTTCATTTGGATGGAAAGCTGGGAATTTGTATATATAAAACTACTTAGTACTTACTAGCAAATTAAATGAGTGTCAAGAACTTGGTTTGGTGGGGTTGGAGATAAAAACAATAGCTACAACTCCTTTAAAGTGCCATATTCTATTGGGGAGTGTGTATGTATGTGCGTGTGAATTATTGTAATCAATAGTGATAGCTCTTGTAGAAAGATTAAGAAAACATTTATCTAACCCTAAATATATGAAGAAGCTGAAATAGCCCCCAGCATTTTAAAATATAATTTTTGTTTGCAATGCAGAGACTCTTATCTTTATAGAATAACTAGTGAACCAGTTTGTCATTCTTCTTCATCCGTGTTATTCATAGGTCAATATTTATTCAGGCTTTCTAAACAGACCGATTAATGTGTTCAGACTGCTGGAAAATGGCGTAGACCTTTCCCCTGAGGAAGTAATGTTCTTAAGCATCAGTGAGTTTTAAAACTTGGTGCTCGACAGCATATTGAAAAAGAGGCATTGGGAAAAATTACCATCTTTTGGTTTTCTCTTGTCTTCCTATTACAGCTGTATAGTAAACCTAGTAGATGGAGAATAAGAAACAGTGGATCTTTGGAGAAAGAGTGCAAGATGTCCTAGGAGTACCTATGGGCTACTAAGTAGGCAGGCCACAGTGGCTATGCCTTCTACTGAACATTGGGAGAGAGAACTGTAACGGCTTCGGGTGAAACTGTAACTGGCCAGAGTGAAATAGTGTTTTGACCTAAACAAGTTAGCCAGTTAGTTGTTACCTGGGATCAGTGGTGGGCAACAATCTTCTTTACGGCCTGTGGACTTCAATTCCCAGAATTCCTGAACCCGCCAGGCTGGCTCAGGAATTCTTGAAGTTGAAGTCCAACTCTACACTGTAAAGGGGACATAACTGCTCATCCCTGCCTTGGATCAATATATGTCTCACTATATTTTTCTTTTTTCTTTTTCCACTGTATATTCCCCCCCCCCACTATATTGCTGTATTGCACTTTGCTCCTCTGAACACCTTTCCATTCTAGATTGTATATTTGGGAGCCTTGCCATCATGGCAAGGTTAATTTCATCTCGAAATTAGTACAAGTTATCTCCTGCATCTTGTGTTTGCCTATTCCAATGGTTTTGTGGTTAGCAGTATTGTCTGGGTTAAGAAGCCAGAGCTTTAGTTAGCTGCCTCTTAGTCAGATAAATAACCCTCAGAAGGTAGTCTTGATCTTGTGGGACACATGCTTACATTTCTTGGGGCAGATTCTTTCTCCAATGTTATTTACAGTACTGATAGATTCATAGTAGTATCACAGTTTAAAGGTACAGTAAACTGAGATACTGACTTCTACTGTGAATCTACCATTATTAGTTTCCATTTTTCCAAGTTCCATAGGACTTTTCCTTCTTTCTTGCAAAGTATTTATTCCTCTTACAAAAGTGGGAGGACAAGTTTGCTGTTGGCAGTGCAACAGACACTGACTCTTTAAAACAGGATATTGACAGTGATATTCTAACAGTTGTCCTTTAGCGGTGGTTGTAGTTATATATTTTCTACAGTAAAGTAGCTATGCTGTTAATTATGCTACTAGATAAGTATACATTTGCAAGTTTGCAATTTTATCTTGATTTTAAAATGACCTAGTGTACGTGAGGGTATAATTCAGACTGCCTGCAGATTCTTCACCCAAAATATCATATTTTTTGAATCAACCTAAAAAGGAGTGGCATACTTGCAGCTTGCTCTTTTTAAAAATTAAAATAACAAATTTTGTGGATGCCTTTTGCTTTAATCTTGATTTGCTCAAGACAAGATGATTAGATAGACAGACAGACAGACATTATCTTCTTTTTTCAGTTTCCTATATGCCAGATTGGTGTATTGGTTGAGGCGCTGGACCAAATACCAGGAGAAAACCTAATTTACAAGATGTATTATGTGATCAAAGTTGATTTGCCATGTGTACATTTTCAGCTGTAGAGTGTAAAACACTCAGAATTGTAAAAATAACCAATATAACAAGGTGCAACTGTTTTCAGTGCAACTGTTCAATTATATAGTTCTTTCATGTATTATTTACAAGGATTAGGTTAAGTTTGTTCCCTGCTGTCTCTGAAATTGATCATATGGTATTTTCTACTGCATGTCTAAAATTATTGTAAGAATTGGGTTTTTTTTTTACTTTTTATTTATTCCCTTTTATTTATGCCACTTTGTTTCTGCATGGCGCTGTACAAGGTCCCCTCCTCTCCATTTAATATTCCCAACAATCCAATTAATCAGAGGGCCAGTCTTACCTTACAAGTATTCGAACATAGTATGCATTTATATTATACTGCAACATGTGATGTAATTAAACAAAAGCAGTATTTGTGCAGCATTGCAATTAATAAGGTGTAAACCTGACTCTGAGGCAGAGAAATCTTGGTTTGTGAAGGCTCACAAATTACTCCACATTTCATGCCACAGAAATATCTTTTGTCATTTAAAATAATATTATTATCTTCTATAATTTTCTGGAAATGTTTAGGCATTCTATAATGTTGGTAGTTCCGAACACTTTCTTAACTTTCTTTCATGTTTATATCAGCTTTAAAAGTAGAATAATTTAACTCCTGGCCAATCTTTTTTTAATAGGTAAAAAGCCATCATCATAACCATAGTGACCATTTTCACACTGATGGAATTGGTAAGTATTTGGAAGAGGGTGGGTATTTCTTTGTTTGTTTGTTTTGAGAAAATGTGAAATAAGCTTGTTTTTGCAATGAAACTAAATGTTTTCTAGGTAAAAATCATAGGCTATCAGAATCCATAACCCTGTTTGGAGTCTGGACTTTCTTTCTCTAAAATTATTGAGGGAAGCATAAGGGAAAGAATCAAGAATGACCAAAAGAGTGATTCTATACTATTGAAATTTAGGAGCTCCTCTGATTTAGGGAAATAAAGTATTTTAAAACATATAGTCATGATTTGATCCAAAGTTCAAGAGAATTCTGAATGTAGACAACAGGCAAATATATCTATTGTGGCCTTTGATCAGTCTTCACAGTAGGAAAAAAAATAATTTGGTACAGCAATTCATTGTTATTATTATGGGGAAAAAACAACACATCTATAAAACCACAAATTAGTTAGACATTTTGTGAAATTGTATGACATGGTGAAGATATTTGGCTACCTGGCATGCGAATGCAAAGTAGCATCACTTAAAAAATAATGAACATAAAACTTATCAGAATGAAACCCTCCCCCCCCCAATTTAGAGATAATTGGGGAGATAAAGTACATCTTGATGCATCATAAAGAGGACACTGTATGAGGACAGGGGCAAGCGATTCTACCTTTCTGAATCCATAAGGGCAAAATTTCTGTAAGTAAGGAGTCCCGTGAAATCTTCCCACCAGCTGTACTGAAGGGAGGGCATCAAAGCAGGCTCTTTTATATTTGCTTAGGCTTACATTGTAGAGACCAGTGGTGGTCCGCGAGAAAATTTTGGTGGTCCACAGAAAAATTGTTTGCATTTTTTATATTGCACTAAAAACTATTTACTCTTTTTTTACAAATTCATATTAGTGGTTTGCGGGATTTAAAATTATGAATTTAGTGGTCCCTGAGGTCTGAAAGGTTGTTGAGCCCTGGTATAGATAACCTGCAGTAGCGCTAATAGCTATCTAACATTTGAGAATAAAATTCAAGAGCACTGGTGATAGCATTTTGATGATCAATGTCCTAGTTCTTTCTTTTATGATTAATTTGCCTTTCTCAAGGGTTAATTGGCCTAAATATGAACCAGAGAATCCTAGACTGCAAAGTTCTATACAGGTTAGAGATTGCCAATGAGATTGGTAGCTGCCTGACAACAGCAGAGGCACCAGACCTGTAGGGTCTATCAAAGAATACTGTGTGTAATTGAGGCACTCAATGAATCTGGCCAGGCTATCGTATGTTCCTGGCCACAGCTGCTGTGAAATAAATGTTCTTTGAAGGCTGAGGAAAAAGTGAATGCTCGTAACTTTCACATTCATATTTTTAGTTCAGCCAACGGCTTCTGTCTTAATTGGAAATCCTGTCAGAGCATATACCCCACCACCGCCACCCCCTCCACCTCCTCCTGGGCCTCATCCTAACCTGGGAAAGTCTCCCAGTCCTGTACAGCGGATAGATCCTCACACTGGGACAAGCATTCTTTATGTACCTGCTGTTTATGGAGGAAATATGGTCATGTCTGTGCCTTTACCTGTAAGTATTCATTGTTGCATTAATGAAGCACCCTCTCTCCATCCCCCACTTACTCAAAGTTGGAGATAATATTTTGCTTTTATCAGAAGAGCTATTTGCTAATAAAAGAAAAAAGCCACTGAAATAAGTATCTCAACTATTTAAATGTTTCAGCTGTATCAATCCAGATAATGCCCAATGAACTCTGCATGCTGAAATTCCAACCTGCAAAGCATGCCATTTTTTTCATTCGTGGCAAATGTACTTATTTGATATACCAGTAACTTTAAATATTTTAAAGTTATTTTAGAAGACTATACATGATAAAATGGAAGGGGGTAACTTTTTGTGATCAGAAAATACTTTTTGTTTTAATTTCCTAAACTGGAAAGCCATATAGCATTTCTTAAAGAAGAGCACAGGTGGTATTCAGCAGGTTCACCATTTCTGGAGAACCAGTAGTTGAAATTTTGAGTAGTTCAGAGAACCAGTAAATATCACCTCTGACTAGCCCCACCCCCAACTATTCTCTGTCTCCTTCTCCTGGAGTGGGGTGGGAATGGAGATTTTATAGTATCCCTCCCCTGTCATGCCCACCAAATCACAACCCACTCACCAAGCCCCACCCACAGAACCGGTAGTAAAAAATTTGAATCCCACTACTGAAGAAGAGGAATGGGGATATTTTTAATCAATTTTAAGCATAGTTAAGGAGTTGTGGCAGCTTGCCCATTTGGTAGGGATAGGGTTAAGAAGGGGACTAGCAGTATTGTTTTGTAACTATTTCTTATAGCTTACAAAGAGGCTCTGCAATATTTCTTCCAGATTCTCCTCTCTCCTGTATTTGCAAGGAGAGTGTAGTGAAGTATGACCTAGCTGATACTGTGCTTTGAATTCAAATATTCCATTCCATTTCTTTTGCATGAATTTGTCCTTTGTTCTCATGTGAAAGTTAAACATCGTTTGATCTTTGGCAGGCAGTTTTCTTTCCTTTTTTTAAACTCATGCTTACAATTGGTTTCAAACACTAATTAGCCTAGTACTTCATTTTAATAAAAAGTGTAAACTGCACATTTTTGTGCAGTCTACACTAAATCTATAGGCATTTGTTTTGGGCTTCTTCTGGATCCACTGTAGCTTTTTTTAAAAACCGGAAAATAATAGTTCAACAACTGTACTTTTTCTAGTCTTCAAAAGGTGACTTGTTTCTCTGAAAGATAAATAGATTTCAGTCAAAAAGATTTGCAGTTACTAAAATCTTTATCACAGTCACATAAAGCAGGTGTAACAAAAGCAGTGGCACCTTAAAAAAGATGACTGTTATCATCAGTAGAAATTCTCAAAGATTGAATGTCAAGGAACTTTTGAAGTCCATAATGTTTGATTTATCCTCAGACTTCAGTTTTTAGCTCAAGAAGTTGTCATAGAATTGAGGCATCAAAAGCTATGAAAACTTAACATTTGTATTGTTAACACTTTATATTTATATTTATATTCTTCCTTTTCCTTTTTATTCATTTTTTTTTGTAAAAAAAAAACAGAATAATAAAATATGTCTATATTTGCAATTTTTAAAAAAAGCCCCTCTATTCTGAATTTTTGTGTTGATATAAACAGTTCATGTTCTTTTTCCAGACTAGGGTCTTCCTACTCTCCTATCACAATTTATCTGAGGGATTTTACGTGGTGTCCCATATTTATATTCAATATTACTTGTACATTTTTTACCTTGCATCATGCCCTTATTCTCACATCTTGATTTCCAAGAGTTTTCTTCAATTTGAAACTTACAACCGTACTGGTTCTTACTCAGAATACCTGGTTCCTCTTGTTGAGTAATTTACTTGTTTACAGAAAATGGCATAAACATTCTAATTTCATTGGTACTCTAGACATCTTTTCACTGTTCAGATTAAAAATTGTAAATGATACTAGGTTTTACATCTTTATTGCATAGGTACCATGGACAGGGTATCAGAGTAGATTTGCAGTTGATCCTCGAATCATTACTCATCAAACAGCCATGGCATATAATGTGAATCTTTTACAAGCACATGGACGTGGGTCCCCCATTCCCTATGGTCTTGGACATCATTCACCAGTTAGTATAGGACAACAGCAGCTTCATCATTCAGAGAAAGAACAACTTGAACTAAATCGAAACAGTGAGTTCAGTCTCTTTTTTTTTTTAAGAGAATAAAAGTGTGGTGTTTTGTTTTAAGTTAAAACCTAACGTTGATATGTCTGTTCTAAATGGTACTGAGAAATGTGTTTGTGAAAATTGGCTTCTTTTTATAAGGAATATATAATCAGTACATTTACATGGTTTCTCTGAAAATAAGACTTCTTCGGATAATAAGCCCAATTGGGCTTTTGAGTACATGTGCTAAAAGCCTTCCGCCGAAAATAAGCCCTCCGCCGAAAATATTGCAACACAGCAGCAGCCATGAGGTGACCACGCTCGCTGCCTCCTGCACCTCAATAATAATAAGACCTCCCCAAAAATAAGGCCAAGTGCTTATTTCAGGGGTCAAAAGAAAATAAGACAGGGTCGAAGAAACACGGTACTACCTAGTCAGTGGAATGTGGATAAGAGTTTATTGGTTGGTACAATAACCTCTAGAAGAAAAATCATTAAATGGTAGGAGCATGCTTGGAGTAAAATTGGATTTTGGATGTTCTATTGGTATACTTTCCAAAACATGCCAAAATAGGCCTTACTTGTAGGAGAGAGTGGTACATGTGGCACAAGTGCAACTCAGACTAAAAACAGCAGTAATAATTTATTAAAATTGTGTGCCACTCAACTCTCAATGATTCTGCCTTACCACCATCAGAGAAATTATAAAAGATAAATATAACAATGGCAAATGTAACAGATCAGATATTTCAAACCATATGTGTTTTTTTAAGTTTGTAAATGTCTTATCTTTCTCTTTTTGGAGACACTCAACTACATCTAATGTCTGATTTCCCAGACTTTCTCTTAGACTCTTCTCTGTTTATCAGTTCTTGGTAGACAACCAAACTACCTCGGTGTTCTGGTTGGAGGTTACTTCCTTTAAACAGTGATTCTCCTCTTTTGTTCCTTCGTTATGCTGCTTGGATTCTCCATTGTTATTTCCTTCATGGAAATGGAGTGCAGTGGTTATAATATGCTGCTATTCTTCTATTATTTAGTCAAGGAAATATTAAACTAGGTTTTTGGGAGGAAGGCATGCAATATAGTTTACCAGACAAAAGTCCTGGAATCTGCAGTACTGTATGGATATTTCAGAGTTCTCCAGACGCAGGTGCTACCTTTTTCTTGTTGGAAAGCACATCAAGTGAGCAATAAGTGAATGCAGAATATTGTCTGGTATTTTAAGAGAGCAGAATGGATTTTGCTATTACAGACATTCTTTGGGGCACCAGAAGCTCCTATATATCCAGCACTATCTCTATTATAGTACATAATGCATTGATGTGAAAAATATATAAATTATCTTAAATAGAAATGAGCAATTGGACTCTATGCTTATGCTTGTAGCTTTATTACCTTTCAATCAGCAGGTTTCAGCTGAAATTGGAAAACAAATCCGACAGATCCATTAGGAAACAATAAGCATAGAATAAGCATAATCTCATTAGCATAAAATCTATTTCAGAGCAAGGCAGCTTTTTAATGCTGAAGGACTGACGACTGTATCAACACTGAAATTGCTCTGATTTCATTTGTGCTGTTTGAGTGACTTTCCTTAAAGCTGTGCTGTTCAAAATCTGCCTCATTAACTGCTTGAAAAGCAGAGTAATTACTGTGTACAGTATTGAGTGCCAAGATGAATTTCCCAATATTGTAGATGTATGAGCTGTCACCTTACTATGCCAGACGATGATGTCCTTCAAAAGTTAATTGGATGCAAACTAGTTCACGGATATAGCTCTGAAAGAAACCTACTTATTATATTCATGAAGGTTTGGGTAATTCCAAAAACAAATATGGCATCCCGTCCTTAATTTCTGCTAAAACCCTGAGAAGTGGGAGAGCATGGAACATGCTAGAAATTCAATTTGTTGGATTTTTTATAATGTAACTGAAAGAGAACAAAGAAAATGTTGTGAAATTCTCCTAGGCGCTGCTTGGAGTGTCCAAGCATGGGTTAACTTCAGCTTGCTGCCCAAGGACTGAGTTCAAATCTTTGTGTAGCCACGCCTCCTGTTCCCCACAGAGGCTCAGTTTTAAAAACTCAATCGCCCTAAAAGGATGCAGTTGGGAAGTTCCAGTCCTTGAACAGCAAATTGGACTCTCCAAGCAGTTAGTGTAGCCTTTTTTCTTATATTTGTGTTTAGCATATAGGATTCTTTAAAAATCACTGGAGGAAAGTTCACTCCTAATTGAAGCGTGGAACAGGTGCTCGGAGTGCGGCTGCCTTCCGCGACCACCGCGGTTGAGGCACCACTGGGAGGCTCGTCAGCAGCTGCTGGCGAGCTCTGGGGTCAGGTAGGCAGGTAGGGATCCCTCCGAGTTCGCTGTCGGTGGTCTAAATTTAGAACGGAGGCTCTACTGAGCTCTCCGAACTGCCGGCAATTCCCCAGTGCGCTCCGTAGCTTGCGGCGACCATTTTGGACAGAAAAAAAAGCGGTACGCTTTATTTTCAAGCCGTTTGCTTTGCCGCAACCTAGTTTCCACAGCAGATTGCCGCTGGGAGGGCTTCTTAATTTGGGACCTCGCTCTGGGTCTCCAGGCAGGTCTCCCCCTCCCCAGGAAGACTATTGAAAGCGGCTGCAAGGAGTTTGGCTCTCTCGGGCATTCCTTGCTTTATCACTGCGCAGATATGCAGCGCCTTGGGACTTCCATTTTTGGTGCCAAAATATTGCTGACTGTTACTGATCCCGCAAGGCTCCATTTTTCTCAGAATGAATTAAAGGGGCATACTTCCAGAACTATTGCATTACTGGGATTATCACATCTAAAGCTCTGACTGAGAAAAAAAAAGTGTGCCATGGCCAGCAGGAATGTGTCTGAAGCCAGGGATCAGGCTGAACCTCCTGCTAACAAACGCAGCAGGCCCAACCCTGCTGCTAAGGGGGACAGTGCAGGCTGCCCTGCAAAAGGGAAACAGCTCCAAGCCAAGAAAGTCTCAAAAGCTGCAGAAAAGTTGGCTGAAAGGAGACAGAAGGCCCTGGAGAGACAGTTTCAAAAGGCAGTTAGTGCCCACATCCCTCATATGCCAGATCAGGAAATCCAGGTCAGCACCTCTAGTGACTCTATCTCAGCTGCTGGGGAAGCTGATCTCGTGCATTGCTGTTGTTCCATGGGCGCGGCTGCATGCACGAGAACTTCAGTGGTTCCTTCTCCCCATATAGCGATGTAAGGCCAGCAACACCAAGAGGGTGGTCACGGTTCCCCCAAGAATGATTTGGTCGCTCGAGTGGTGGCAATCAGCACTAGCGAGGGGATCCCTCTTCAAGGAACCAGAGCGCCTAGTCATAACAACAGACGCCAGCTTATTCAGCTGGGGCGCTCACCTACAGAGTCACGTGACGCAGGGCAGGTGGTCACAGGCAGAGCTCGCCCACAACATAAACTGGCTGGAGCTCAGAGCTTCCAGGCTCGCTCTGTGCCACTTCTGTCGGTTCATCGAGGGCCGTCATGTCTGACAGACAACATCGCCACCAAGGCTTACGTCAATCATCAGGGCGGCACTCGATCAACAGCCCTGATGTCGGAGGCAGCGGCATTTGGGTGTTGGGCAGAACGCCACCTTGAGTCCTTGAGGGCGGACCACTTCTCCGGGGAAGACAATGTGACAGCGGACTGGCTGAGCAGAATGACCATCAGCAACTTGGAGTGGCAGCTTCATCCATCTCTGACCACCAGTTGACGCAGAGGTTCGGTCTCCCAGTCCTAGATCTATTTGCCAGTCCCGAGAACACTCAGCTCCCCCGGTTTATTTCATGGTTCCAATGCCCTGACGCGGAAGGGACGGACGCTCTTTGGTGCCGTTGGCCCCCGGGACTGCTATACACTTCTCCTGTGTGCTGCTCCGGGAATCCAATCATGGGTTAACTTAGCCTTCTAGCCTTGAGACTGAGTATGCAAATATCAAAGTTACGCCTCCTCTGACTGGACTTCCGCTTCCTCCCCAGTCCTTATTACTCAGTCAAGCCTACGAGACTTATTTTCAACGCTCTCTTGACTAATTGCTAATATTTCTAGGTTAAGGATGAAATTACTTGGTTTTTCACTGTGGATTTCTTGCTGGATTGGAGGTAAAGCGGCAGATTGCTGTCAGCAGATTCCTCCCTCGCTATTTCCCTTAAAGGGATATCGGATCGCTGCAGCTGGAGTGGGGCTTCTCCGCCTGCCCTCCCTTATCATCAGCGCGCAAGGAAGCTGAGTCTCCCAGCGCTGCCACCCCTGCCGGATAGCACCCGCCCGCGGGCGCGGTCAGATCCGAGGCTTTGGCTTGTCGGAGCGGGGCTTCCCCCCCCTTCCCCGCCTCCCTCCTTTGTGCCCTCGCTGGAGCGGCTGCCGGAGAATTACACGGATCGGCTGTTGGGAATTTCCCTTGCGGTTCCTTTGAATTTCGCGCCTTTGAAGCCGGTGACCTTATTTGGAAGCGCTTTTCACGCATGCGCTCTAACGCCTGGGATGAGAAGGCAGATTTTGTTCGCGCGCTTGAGTCTGCGCACTGCTTCCGCCCCTCCCTTTTCCCTCACTCGAGTTTGCTGACTCAGGGAGGAGGTCGCTTCTCTTAGTCTCTGCTTCCACGTGGCGTTCTTGGCGAAGTGCTTTCAATTGCATTCCTTTGTCTCGCTGATTGAGCTCTTTCAAACTCATATCATGGCTGATCAATTGCAAGGTACTGTCCGGCCAGTCTCTGAGCCCCGTTCCCCTGGCGAGGGAGGGGCCAGCCCTGGGCCCAACAGGGCCGCGACCAGGGCCTCTACTAGTAGGCCTCGAGCCTCATCTACTGTTCGGGATAAGTCGCACAAGCGCAAGGACAAGGCCAAAGTTCCCCCCAAGGCATCTGGGGCTCCCATTTCTTCCCCTCCGGTTTTGGTTCAGCAGCCTGTGTCTCCGGTGAGGGTTGTTGAGCAGGGTTGGTCTCCTGATATTCAACTTCCCCAGGGCCCTATTCCCGAGGTAGGGGCTTTCGGGCCTCGTTCTCCCCCAATTATTTCGGAGGCTAGTGGGGCTTCTCTTCGTTCACCTCCACGCGCTGGGCCCTCTGCCA
The DNA here is from genome assembly GCF_051295495.1 of Thamnophis sirtalis. Lineage (NCBI taxonomy): Eukaryota > Metazoa > Chordata > Lepidosauria > Squamata > Natricidae > Thamnophis > Thamnophis sirtalis. The sequence continues at coordinate 140,591,001 of NW_028261383.1, read as the reverse complement.
CGTTCACCCCCACAGCTGTAGGCCTCAGGCCTCTGGAGGGCCAGGATTTGGGCCTTTCTGCTGAATTCTACAGCATGATCTCAGAGGCTATTTCCAGAGGGGTGGATGCGGAATTAGCGCGTAGATCCCAGGTCTCCAGGCCTACTCTGGCCTACTCAGGCCTGGCTCCCCAAGCAGTACAAGGGGATTCTTCCATTCTGCAAACTGATCCTCCTTCCCCTTTACACTCTGTGTTTAGCGCACAATCTCCCTTAGTGGAAGAAGGTGAAATCCAGGATAGGGAACTCTCTGGTGACGAGGGCCTTCCTGTGGACCTGCCTCCGCCCCCTGGGCTTTTCAGGCACACTCTTTTCAAATCCCTGCTATATAAGGCCAAGACTACCACCCACATGGGGGAGGCAATTTCTGCAGAAAGTGCTGCTGTGGGCCTGGATGCCACCGAGCGGCTCTTTGCTGAGCAGGTGGCTCTGCAGGATTTTATCCCATCTCCCAAGCTTTTTCTTGATTTAATCCAAAAGCAGTGGGATGAGCCGACCGCGGTTAAGCCCCCTGGGTCTGGTGATAGGAAGCTTTTCACATCTTCCCCAGAGTTGGAGGCCCTCCTGCAGTTTCCCACAGTGGATGCTCCCATAGCGGCTCTTGCTTCACCGGCGTTAATTCCTTCTGAAATTTCGGAAGGATTGAAGGCCGAGGACCGCAAGGCCGAATCGGTCCTTCGCAAGACTCATCAGGCAGCAGCGTGGGCCTTGCGATCAGCCACTGCAGCTTCCTTCTTTAATAGGACTTCTTTAGTTTGGCTGAGACAGCTACAGGAAAGGCTGGATCCGGAGGAACTGCGCCTCCATCAGGATGTCACCAAACTGATAGCGGCCCTAGAGTTTTCTGCTGATGCCACCCTTAGCGCGGCAAAGTTTGCTTCCCGAGCCGTGGCTTCCAATGTGGCCTCTCGCCGTTTGCTCTGGCTCCGCCACTGGCAAGCTGATATCAAATCCAAGTGGCGTCTAGCGTCCACGCCCTTTAAGGGCGGGGCCTTGTTTGGTTCGGTGCTGGATCCAATTCTCATTGAGACTCGGGACAGACGTAGGGTGCTTCCCTCCACAAGTGCCCGTGTGGCCAGAAGGCCACAGCCTTATGGTAGACGGCAGCCCTTTCGGTCTGGGGACTCGGGGTTTACCTCTGCCCCCTATGTCCCCAACTATACCAGGGGGTTCTCCCAGGCACAGGACCGTGGCCAGGACCGAGCCGGGGCCAGAGACAGGGGGCGCCAGCAGAGTCAGGCGCAGAGTAGACGGTCATTCCGAGGAGCGGGCAACCGATCCTTTCGCAGATACCGCTGACTCGCAGGAGGTAGGGCCCATAGGAGGACGTCTCTTGGCCTTCGCCCACCGGTGGGCGGAGCTCACGTCAGACGCCTGGGCCCTTCAAGTAGTGAGTTTGGGTCTCACGCTAGAATTTCTATCCATCCCCCCGAGAAGGTTCATCAGGTGCCCTGTGCCCAGGTGCCCGTCAAAGCGGCGCCTTATGGACACCGAGATATCTCATCTTCTCACCATCAGGGCCATAGAGCAAGTTCCCAAAGGGCAGGGAGGCCTAGGGTTTTATTCCATCTTGTTCCTAGTACCAAAGAACTCCGGGGGATGGAGGGCAATCCTAGATTTGAAACAGCTCAATCAGTATATCAAATACCAAAATTCAAAATGCACTCTCTAAAGAGCATATTGGCTTCCATCCGCCAAGGCGACATGATGACTTCCATAGACATCAAAGAAGCGTACCTCCATGTGCCCATTCATCCGGCACATCGGAAGTTCCTGCGGTTTCACTTCAACGGCCGTCATTATCAATACCGGGCCTTGCCATTCGGCCTCTCCTCGGCCCCGCGCACGTTCACCAAGCTTCTGGCAGTATTGGCAGCCTCCCTTCGCTCAATTCCAATACGCATCAATTGTTATTTGGACGACGTGTTGGTGCTGTCGTCCTCTCGAGATCAGGCCCTCCGAGACCTACAGGTCACGATGGACGCATTGCGGGACCATGGCTTTGTCCTCAATCTGCCCAAGAGCCACCTGCGCCCAACCACGTCCCTCCTTCATCTGGGAACCACCATCAACTCGATGTCGTGCGAGGTTTTCCTGTCCCCGGAAAGGAGGCGGAGCATATACCGCCTAGCGCATCATGCGCTATCCCATCGGCGAGTACCGCTGCTGTCGCTTTCCAAACTGCTAGGGAAGATGATCTCCTGCATCAGCGTGGTGCCCTGGGCCAGGTTCCATGCGCGTCCTCTCCAGTGGTTCCTGCTGCCCTTCCAAAGAGCGCATACCAGTCATTCCCACATCAAGGTGCAGCTCCCGGGCAAGGCCAGGCGGTCCCTGCATTGGTGGATGTCGTCCAGGCTCCTCAGGGGATGTCCATTCAAGGAGCCGGACCGCGTTCAAGTTACAACGGACGCCAGCTTATTCGGATGGGGGGCCCATGCCCTGGACAAGGTGGCCCAAGGTCGATGGTCGGACCAGGAGCTGGCGAACAGCATAAACTGGCTGGAGTTGCGGGCCATCCGTCTGGCTCTCCTGGAATTTCGGGACATTGTATCTCATCACCATGTGTTAATCCTGACCGACAATGTGGCCTCCAAGGCTCACATCAACCGCCAAGGGGGAACGCAGTCCAGAGCTCTGATGCTGGAAGCGGAAAGGTTGTTCCATTGGGCGGAGCCCAGACTCTCATCGATTCGGGCGGAGCACATCTCGGGCGAAGCCAACACTCAGGCGGACTGGCTGAGCAGAGCGACTGTGGATCAGGGGGAGTGGCAGCTCCACCCCATTCTCTTCCAGGAGCTCTCTCGCCGCTTCGGCCTGCCCGAGGTGGATCTGTTCGCTCACCCGCACAACGCACAACTTCCCCGGTTTTACTCCCGATACCAGGCTCCGGGGGCGGAGGGGGTAGACGCTCTACGCAGCCGTTGGCCGGCCGGCCTTCTCTATGCCTTTCCTCCTCTCCCGATCCTTCCGTCGGTCATTCAGAAGATATTGACAGAACAGGCGGAAGTGCTGCTGGTCGCTCCAATGTGGCCCAGACGTCCCTGGTACGCAGACCTCGTCCATCTGTCCGTTTCGCGTCCTTGGAGGATCCCGGACGACAAGATTCAGCTCCACCAAGGGGCTCTCCGGCACCCGGGCCCTCAGCTGTTGCAGTTAGCCGTGTGGCACGTGAGCGGGAGATGCTAGCGGCCCTCCACTATTCAGACGAAGTCATCTCTACAATTCAAGCGGCCCGTCGCCCGTCGACTACCCGTATTTACGAAGCTACCTGGCAGGCCTTCTGCCGCTGGTGCCGACGCACCGGGGTCGATCCCATCAAGGCCTCGGTGCCCCAAGTTCTGGATTTCTTGCAGTCCGGCCTCAACAAGGGGTTGGCACCAAACACACTTCGCCGTCAGGTCACAGCCTTGTCAACGGTGGTCGGGGGTGGCCAAGGCCGCTCCTTATCCCAGCACTTGCGAGTTCGAACCTTCCTTAAGGGTGCTTCCAACTTACGACCGCCGACGGTACATCGTTATCCCACGTGGGATTTGACCTTGGTTCTCAGGGCCCTTACAGCTGCCCCCTTTGAGCCTCTACACTCCATCAGCCTCCGCTTGCTGACACTCAAGACGGCTTTCCTGGTGGCCATAACATCGGCCAGGAGGGTGTCGGAGCTAGCAGCCCTTTCGGTTCGTGCGGATCTTTGTATCTTCCACCCGAACAAGGTAGTGCTTCGTTTGGATCCGACCTTTCTTCCAAAGATAAACTCATTGTTTCACAGAACTCAAGAACTTGTCCTGCCGGACTTTTGTCCTCACCCGTCTCATCCGCGGGAACGTCAGTGGCACCATCTGGATGTGCGCAGGGCCCTTCGTCGCTATGTGAAGCGCACGGCGTCGTTCCGAAGATCGGAGGCCCTGTTCGTCTCCTTCCAGCCATCTTCAATGGGACAGAAGGTGTCCTCCCACACCATCGGCCGATGGTTGAAAGCTTGCATTGCGTTGGCGTATGACACCCACTCCAGACCGGTTCCAAGGCGGATCACTCCTCATTCCACCAGGAGTGCGGCCACCACAGCGGCCTGGGCGACGCAAGCATCTGTGGAAGAGATTTGCAGGGCGGCCACTTGGGCATCCCCCTCGCCTTTTATTCGCCACTACAAGATTGATGTCTTCGCCTCGGCCGAGGCGTCCTTTGGGCGGAGAGTGTTGCAAAGGGTCCTTCCGTCTGCGGAGGAGCCTGACCAGCCTAGCTCCCGCCCTGGGAGTTCATTGCTTTGATATATCCCATGATTGGATTCCCGGAGCAGCACACAGGAGAATGACCGTTGTCTTACCTGAACGGTCCTTCTATGGGTGCTGCGAAGGGAATCCAAACCCGCCCGCAGCTTCGGCTGGTCAGGGCTCCATTTGACTGTGACTAGTTACTGACTGGACTTGACTCCGTAGTGCCGGATGACTTGCGGCTTGTTGAGGATTGACATAATGCTTCTTCGGTGGACTTCGTAATAAGAACTGGGGAGGAAGCGGAAGTCCAGTCAGAGGAGGCGTAACTTTGATATTTGCATACTCAGTCTCAAGGCTAGAAGGCTAAGTTAACCCATGATTGGATTCCCTTCGCAGCACCCATAGAAGGACCGTTCAGGTAAGACAACGGTCAGTTTCCGCTCCTCCCACTGATACCTCAGGTGATCAGGAAGATCCTACTGGAGGGGGCTGAGGTACTGCTTGGGGCTCCGCACTGGCCAAGGAAGTCCTGGTTCGCCGACTTTGTCAGTCTTTCAGTGACCAAGCACTGGCGCATTCCTCAGCAGCAGATCTCCCTCTGCCAGGGGGCCATTCCTCACCTGGACCCTCGATGGCTTCAATTGGCAGTGTGGCACTTGAGGACGAGCTCCTGAGGCAGGACAACTTCTCTGACAAGGTCATCCGCACTATCCAGGTGTCCAGGAGACCTTCTACTGTGCGGATCTATGATGCAACATGAACCAGTTTCTCTTCCTGGTGTCACTCCCATCATATCATCGCTACGACTGCGACAATTCCGCAAATCCTGAATTTTCTACGGGAGGGCTTGGACAAGGGCCTTGCCCCCAACACACTTTGGAGGCAGACAGCAGCCCTGGCCACCATCTTGTCCAGAGACAATTCTCAACCGCTCATCAGACACCCAAGGGTTCGCAGCTTCCTGAAGGGGGCTACCAACTTATGCCCTCTGACGGTGCACTGTTACCCAACTTGGGACTTGTCAATTGTCTTGCAGACCCTAATATCACTGCCATTCGAACCTATTCGCTCGGCTAGTCTACGACACTTGTCACTCAAAACTGCCTTCCTCATAGCCATTACCTTGGCGCGCAGAATCTCAGAGCTGGCTGCACTCTCCGTTAGGGAGGACCTTTGTATCATTCATTCGGACAGGATCATTCTGAGATTGGACCCAGCCTTTTTACCAAAAATTAACAGTTTATTACACAGAATGCAGGAGGTGATCCTCCCCGACTTTTGCCCGCACCCTAGCTGTCCAAGGGAGTGGGTCTGGCACAAGCTGGATGTGCGCCGCGTTGTGCGGATGTACAAAAAGAGGACGGCCTCCTTTCACAAGTTGGAATCGTTCTTCGTTTCATTCCAACCTACTTCAATGGGCAGGAAAGTGTCATTTTCCACCATAGGTCACTGGCTGTGCGCATGCATAAAGTTGGCCTACGAACAACAAGCCAGGCCTGTTCCTCCTCGCATAACAGCACACTCCACAAGGAGCGCCACGACGACGACTGCCTGAGCCACTCAAGCACCCATTGAGGAGATCTGTTGGGCGGTCACTTGGTCCTCGCCGTCTCTGTTCATTCGAAAAGGAGGGTCTTACAGCGGGTCCTTGCGGCCCCTGTTACCCGGGTCATTCCTTCTTCCCACCCTGGGACCACATAGCTTGGGTATGTCCCATGCTTGGACACTCCAAGCAGCGCCTAGGAGAATGACCATTGGCTTACCTGAATGGTCGTTCTCTAGGCGCTGCAGGAGTGTCCAACCCCGCCCTATGGGGTTTTTCTTGTGTGGGTGCAGGACTTAGCACCTATAAGACACGGACCTTTCCATACAGCAACCTTTGGATCGGATACCTTCATTTTTAAAACTGAGCCTCTGTGGGGAACAGGAGGCGTGGCTACACAAAGACTCAGTCCTTGGGCAGCAAGCTGAAGTTAACCCATGCTTGGACCCTCCCGCAGCACCTAGAGAACGACCATTCACTTTAACATAATGTTCTGTCTCTGAAGAAAAATAGGATGATTGGACTCGCCTGTGAAAGGTGCTGATACTTTCAATTTATTATAAAATAACCTATTTTCACAAGAGCCAAATTCAATCACGTATTAACTTAATGTGTCATTAAGAAGGAAGACGAGCAATTAAACATTAAAGCTAGCTGTTCTTGTTGGTAGAAAATTACAGTGTGAAGTCATTATTGAATGAAAGATAATTGGTCATGGCAAAAAGGAAAAGAAAACCCTTGAAGAAAAGACTTTGAGGAGCTTTTGTCTTTTAAACATTCTCTGACTTTTATCCTGAGAAGTATATTGTGTTGCAACCTGCCTATCTTCAGTTGTTTAATAGCTGTTTAATAATTTAATAGATTTTGTCTTTAACAAAAAGGACCCAAGATATCTGGAGTTTTTGGACTTCACCATGAGGAATTTAGAAGCGTTTTGCCATTTTTGGTAAAATTGGCTCATATTATCTGAGCCAAGATGGACAGTTAATCTTAACTAAAAGCACAACATATGGTGAGCAGTTGCCTTGTTTCAAATAAGCTACAGCTAAGGTTAACTCTAGCTGGTTGAGTTAATGAATAACATAAAGGAGAACCCCAAAATCTGGGTGGCCCCAGTAAGAGGAATAGACAGGTGGCAGCTATGAAGATTCCAGCTGCAATAAGCTATGTTTTATTATTTTACATAAATGTAGTGGTTTTAGCTATTCCAAGGGATACCCAGGACCAAGAAACTAACCTTTAGACAGATAGAATTCCTAAACACACAAATTGATTTAACAATAGGGATTATTGGACTTTTCTTTGCAGAAATTGGCTTGAAGAAATTGCCAATTGAGTTTTCTTTAAAAACAAAGTTATGTTCATCCAAGTTCTATTTTCTGAATTAGCTTTTTCTCAGGCAATGCTAATTCTAGGCCTAAAGCCGAGCTATATAACAGAACTGTCCCAGACCTCCACATCAGTTACTACATTAATTATGTTTCCTTTTGGTAGATGCAGCATTGCCCAGTCATTTGACAAAAAATGGGCCATCATTTGTATTGTGCAGGGGACCCAAATTTTAAGAGTCCTGCCCTAACCTAATCAAGGTTAAAAATTATTTCAGAGTAAATCCTAATAAAAAACATGGAATGATGAAAATCAGCAAGTATGTCATAGGATTTAAAAAAAAACTGAAAGTTGGATGGTTTGATATTTATGTTAACTTTGTTCTGTTAGAAAACTATTGCATTTTAGGTCCTGTGCCTATTTTGAGAAGATGTAGGGCAAACTTCTAATTTACATCTCTACATCAGATAGTTAGGACTGCATTTCTAATGAGAGACTTTTTCAGATGATTACATGAGATTTGTCATTTGGAAAAGCAAGATGAGTGTTAGCCCTGGACTGAGTTTAGGAACAGAAGCGTTTAAAGTTTCCTATGAGAGGCATTCTGAAGTCTTTGGGCAACAGTTTGATATGAAGCTATTTAGCAGTAGCAATAGCACTTATATATCACTTCATGGTGCTTTACAGCACTCTCTGAAGGGTTTACAGAGTCAGCATACCTTATTGCTAAGTTATTGGTCAGAAGATATGGGATATAATCATGTCAAAGTTGGTTTGTTGAAGTTTATTTGTGTTTGCATAATATATTTTCTTCGGTGTGAAATAGTTATCTGATCAGCCACTCAACCTCAATCTCAATATAGATGTTTTGTTAGAAAAGCACAGAATTTGCTTGCCATACCTGTGGGCTGTTGCAAGTATGCAATTGAAAAATAGTAGTCTTCTACTTACAAGGATTCATTTATTGACCATTCAAAGTTACAAAATCCCTGAAAAAGGTTACTAATGACCATTTTCATATTTATGACCATTGCAGCATTTCCTTGGTCATGTGGTCAAAATTCAGATGTTTGGCAACGGACTCATGTTTATGTGGGTTGCAGTGTCCCAGGATCATGTGACCACTTTCTGCAATTTTGTGACAAGCAAAATCAACAAGGAAGCCAGATTTACTTATCAACCATGTTACTAACTCAATCAATCAATAAAACCTTTATTGTCAATGCACAATATGTGTACAATGAAATTGAATGAGCCTCCCTTGGTGCAGCCTACCCAAGAACACAGAATACATCTCAATAAATCAATAAGTAAAAAGAAATCCCTAAACCCAATAAGTAATAAACTAACACACATATCCTCTCTCTCTCTCTCTCTCTCTCTCTCTCACTCACACACACACACAAACACAAACACAAACACACACACCGTGTTTCTCTGATAATAAGACAGGGTCTTATTTTTTTTTGACCCCTGAAATAATCCCTTGGTCTTATTTTCTGGGAGGTCTTATTATTTTTGAGGTGCAGGAGGCAGCAAGTGGGGTCACCTCATGGCTGCAAGTGTATCACATTAGTTTGATTGTGGTGTTATGTTGCATTTAAAAATCTGACAGTCCATGGATAAAAGCTATTTTTCAGCCTATTTGTTTGGCTGGCTATGCTTCTACATCTCTTGCCCGATGGTAGGAGAATAAAGAAATGCTGTCCAGGGTGTGAATCATCCCTGAGGATTTCCTTCACTCTGCTGAGACAGCAGAACCTGGCGATTTCAGCCAATGAGGTTAGGGGGCAGCCCATGATTTTTTGTGCTGTGCTCATCACCCTCTGTAATGTCTTCCTGTCTGTGGCTGTTAAGTCAGCATACCATACCGTGACACAATATGTGAGGGCGCTTTCTATCGTGGACCAGTAGAAGGAAGTCATCAGCCATTGTTTCACCTGATTTTTCCACAACACCATGAGGACCCTACAACTTAGTAGCTATAGTGAATCACTTAACTGGAAAGAAAGGTTGTAAAATGGGACAAAATTCATTTAACAAATGTTTCACGTAACAACAAAAATTTGGGGCTCAATTGTGGTCATAAGTCAAGTAGCATAAAATACCTGTATAGCTTTTTATTCTTTTAAAAGAAAGGCTGAGAGAATTGTGCTATATAATTACCTTAAACTTGTGAATTCTGTAAGTTTTAATATAGTTAGGTAAAGTAAAATATTTTCATATTCATTCACTGCTGAACTTTTCCATGTTCTATAACATATTGCACAAATGCATTCATTTATGAAGATAATTCTCTTAGCTTGACATTTTGAAGATGAATGAATATATCCTCATTCATAAGATCACATTATGTATGATGACTGAAGAATAAGGAACAAATGTCATTTGTATGAAATTTTCATAGCTGCTTATTATTTCAGAGGTTAAGTTTTAAAATCCCATTTAAGGGTAAGCTATAAATTATACCTTCCTATTCTGGCAACATTTTAAATTTATCTTTATCCGCTGGGGAATGTTTCTGGTTTTATCATTCCATAGTTTTCTATGGAGATGACTAGAAAATGAATAAAGGTATTTATCTTCAAGACGATGGTCAGAAAATATCTGAGTAGTGAATCTGATGAAGTGTCTGGTTCACTGTGTGTCTTTGCTTCATAGTAGATCTGTATCATTGATGATTTTCTAGTTACCCTCCTAAATTCAAGATTTAAATCTGGAACTATATTTCCCTTTTTTATTTCCCTATGTAGGTAATAGGACCCAAATGACTTTGCACTCTTTGGATTATCTAAGAGTAGAATATAAATGAGTAATTGGTAATTACCAAAAACTGCTTTGGTCATCTTCAGTCAAGTAATTCAGGAGCAGGAAGTAGATTAAACTTATTTGATCATCTCTTTCATAGTATGTTAAATGTTCTGTACTTGATCTAAGGAAAGAACATTGCAGGCTTGAATCAGCAGTGGTATTTGATTGATCAAATTGCAGTATAATAAATTGAGACATGAAATGCTTATTTTCTACTCCTTTCTTGTGATCATACCACTAATCACAATTAGCTATAATATTACAACTGAATGAAGAACCATGTTAATGACTTCCCAGGAAGCTATTGCATAGAAACTCATTTTAAATCATGGCTTCATTCTCTGGGTTTTGCCCATGGTTTCTTAGTTTATAAGTAACCAAAAGATCACAGCTAATCTCCTATTGAGCAAAGATTGTTGTCCTTTAAAAAGCTCTTGTCTGTTTTTAATTGTTGAGTACAAATTTGGTTATTTAGTCTGGATAAACTGTAAAAAGTGAATATTATTATTTATATGGTCATGTCTGAGAACAACAATAAATTATAGCTTCTAATTTGTATGTTTCTTTTATTGTTGATTACATCTGATAGACAAATGTGTTTTTTAGATTCACATTTACTCTTTTAAATTTTATTAACATATTACCCTAATTTGGTTTCTTGCACTATTTTTTAACCTGTATACTATTTTATGCATAGGTATTCTTGTTTTATACAGTAATTTTGTCAATGTCAATGTGGAATTATTTTTAGAAGCTGAAAATATGATTAGTAAAATAATTATTTAAATTAAGTAAAAAAATATTAGTAAAGTAATACCATAAAATATTTTCTTTCCCTTAACCATCTAATATTTGTCCCTTTGCTTTAAATTTTAAACAATAATATTTTAAATATGATCATCAAAGTAAGATTGAAAACACTGATATTTCACACGTCTAGGTTTAATAACTTTCAACTGTGATTATGGTGGGGTATAATTTAAGTTGAATATTAAAAATGAATTTTATATGAAGTTTCTATATTATTTAGGCAAAAATGAGCCTGGTGCTGGTCCTGAAATCAGTAAAATTCGGACATCTGAGAAAAACCCTTTAGAAGCCAAACAGGTACGCATATTATTATTATTTTCTTCTGTGTGATGCCCATGGAACATGTATAATGTAGGTTTTTAAAAATCTAAATAACCCCAGAAAAATCAAGACACACAATAACTAAGCCCACCGCGATAACGATATAAGAGATCAGATATATTAGAGGGAAAATACAATTATTTGTGCAGACTCACCTAAACAATAGTATTAGGAGAAATAATATGGTGAGGTGGTCAACATTTTGGGTTGTTTACAGTAGATAAAAGATTATGCCTAGTAACCAAAGTAAGTACAGGTAATTCTCAACTTGCAATCATTCATTTAGTGACCAAAATTACAGTGGCACTGAGACTTATAATCATTTTTCACACTTGTAACCATTGCAACATCCCCATGGTTACATGATTAAAATTCGGATGCTTGGCAACTGGCTCATATTTATGACGGTTGCAGTATCCCGAAGTCATGTGATCAGCTTTTGTGACCTTTTGACAAGCAAAGTCAATAGAGAAGCCAGATTCACTTAACAATTGCAGTCTTACTACCTTAACAGCTTCAGTAATTTGTTTAAGAACTGTGGCAAGAAACATCGTAAAATGGAGCAAAATTCAGTTAGCAAACATCTCACTTAGCAATGGAAATGTTAGGCTCAATCAAGGACAACCTATAATGCCAGTACTACAAGTAATCCATTTCAGGAAATTTTGATAATTTATTTCAGTAATATTGAATTCAGTAAGGTTTTTTTAATACAGCCTATCTTTCTAGACTATTAATAAAAAAAAGCTTGATAGACAATATTTTAGCAAAAGCGCAATAGCACCTAGTATTCTTTTAAGGTATATTTTTTTAAAAGGGAGTACGATTGTCAAAGCAAAATGTGGTTACTAAAGAGTTTGGACTCATCAGCCTATCAGTGCTTATTCATTTAATGAATCTGATCTGTTGACTGGTGATCAAAGTCTATGCAAATTTTAGGATCATGGTATTGTACATTGTTGTGGCAAAGTATTTGCATGGTTTTGTGTTATTAAACTTGAAAACCATGAATCATGCAGGAGGAACACATGGGTGCAGATATTAGATAATCAATTTCAACATTATAATTTAATTTTAAAATCTGCATTTGGATGAAAATTTAAAATTAGCTCCTGGTCGTTGTTCCCTTCCCAGTGCTTTCATTCCTTTAAGGAGGAATATTAAGAGGAGTTAATAGGTCAACAAGTCATCAGTAAGAGGGTGATGGAAGCAAAGTGAAATAAGGAGTGGCATGTGCATTACATTGCTGGTTTTCTTTAGAAGTGAAATTTTCTAAAAGTTTTATATGGTTCTCTCCCTTTTACTAAATTACTATGGTAATTAGGAAGAAGTGAGTAATTAATTTCTTCTGTAATATTTTCTTAAATTGGAATTCAGGAATGAGATCTTAATATTCAGTTTAACAATAGAAATATAAGACCACGAAAATTAGAGCTTCTGTAGCTTGTAATAATAGCAATAGCACTTAGACTTATATACTGCTTCACAGTGCTTTTAAAGCCATTCCAAGCGGTTTTAGCATATTGCCCTCAACAATCTGGGTCCTCATAAAATAGTTTTAAATTTCTATTTTGTATAGAACATGTAAAAGTTAAAAATACATATGACATATTTTATAGTAGATTTATATTCCTTGGTTAACTATGTTTTCAGTTAAGCATATGTTAAAGGAGAATATGTATCTAAGCTTTACAATAGTTTTTCTTCATTCTGAATCTTGTTTTTCCCATCTTCTTTATAAATCACATGCTTGAGTTGGTGTTAAAATAATTTGCTGTGTGCTTTCATTGCTTAGGGAGGATTTCGTTGTGTTATTAAATGACTTTTAACTCAAATAATTTGTGTAATTTCCTCCAGGTTGACTTAGAAGCAAATCCCCAAAATAGAAGCCCTGAATCGCGTTCCAGTTCTTCTTATCCTAATTCTAAATTTCACCGCAAAGATAATATTAACCCTAGGCAGCTGAACATTCACCTCACTCCTCCCCAAGCCCAGTATGCTGTTCCTAGCCGCCCCTTCCAGCATCTAGCCCAAATTTCAAGGCATCCATATCCTGGGCCACCGCAACCGAACCTTTTAAGTCAACAACAGAATCATTTGTCTGAACAACATAACCAAATGCCTCCTCCGCAGAGCCAGATAGTCCAGCAACACAGTCATTTAAATCAGCAGCCGCAACCACCATCTTCACAGCTCTCTCCTGCCTTTCCAACTGGCCCCAACCAGTCTTTCTTTAAAAATCCTGTTCCGCATAGACCTCATTCCCCTGGTACAGACACTTCAGTTTTAGAACAGCTTCCCCCATCTGTGCTGCAAGATGTCAGCAGCCCCCTGAGACCCATTGCACAGCCTAACCTCATGATGCCATCCCATTTGAACCACTTCATTGAAGAGAATCCTCCAGGAGTATCTGTGGGAGAACCATTAGGTAGGTAACCATGGCTACAGTTTAGGGGTTTAAATTGGGACCGTCTGCTTAGGTGAAGAGGAGGTGTGTAACGCAAAGAATCATTTTTGGCATATGGTATGTTTGGTATTTTACAGCCATTGTATAATGTTGAAATCCTTTCAGTTTATGTTTTGCTGATTGAACAAAAATCACTGTTTATTTTTCATTATTCACAGAACTGAAGGTCATTTAGTCCACAGCCTTCAACCATGTAACTTCTGCAAGCATTCTTCCTTAATTATCCCATTCTCAGACTTTGTGTTATTTCGGGTGTAATGATTTCTGTTTCCTAAACTTCAATAAAAGTTAGGCATTGTGTTCATGTCCTATTCCTAACCATGCTGTGCCTTCTTATGCAAGCTTTAGTGGCTTGATTTTGGCTACATTATTTCCTTATTATGTCTTAAAATGGAGCTGCAATCTAATATCAGCTTACTAACCTGGATCTTAAACAAAGATGAAATCATTGCAGCTAATCTTCCTTAGATGTAATAAGGAATAAAAATCAAGCAACCAAAGCTGATACGTGACAGGAGGATTTGAGGAAGAGGATCTCTTCAAGACTAACATTCATATAAGGATTTTAAAAAAGAGGAAATAAAGGACGTGGTGGCTCAGTGGCTAAGACGCTGAGTTTGTTGATCAAAAAGGTCGGCAGTTCAGTGGTTTGAATCCCTAGCGCTGCATAACGGAGTGAGCTCCTGTTATTTGTCCCAGCTTCTGCCAACCTAGCAGTTCAAAAACATATAAAATTGCAAGTAGAAAAAATAGGAACCACCTTTGGTGGGAAGGTAAGATCGTTCTGTGCACCTTCAGCGTTTAGTCATGATGACCACGGAGACGTCTTTGGACAGCGCTGGGTCTTCGACTTTGAAATGGAGATGAGCACTGCCCCTTAGAGCAGGAAATGACTAGCACATATGTGCAAGGGGAACCTTTACCTTTACCTAAAGTATAATGGTGTGCTCATTTCAAGTTATTTATGAATCTGACATTAAATACAGTAAGTTTACATTTAGATATATGGATGCTAGCTGCTGAAACATATTTTGGGAGGATAGCACAATTTTAGCAAGGAATGCTAATGTTTGATAGTCTCACTATGCATGTACAGATGTAAAAACAAAAAAAAAGTTTTTAAGCACAAAGCTCTTAAATATAGAAGCTGGGTAATTATTTTCCCTCTCCTCTCTCCCCCCCTCCCCCAATTTTACAGATCGTATTCATGGAAATTTAGCTTTGGAAACCTTAAGGCAACAGCAAGCAAGATTACAGCAATGGAATGAGCATAACGCCTATCTCAGTCAGGGCAATATTTCTTATTCTCACCATCCCCACCCTCACTTATCCCACCTTTCTCAGCAGTCCATGGGACTGCATCAGCAGCAAGTCAGGGCAAACTGGAAACTTGCCAACAATATTGAAGATGAAACGGAGGCAACATATTCAAGGTAATTATCATTTGGTAGAAATTACACAACTACAGTGATGGAATATTTTTACTCCCCTTAAAATGCTGGGTTTTGAGGGTTGCTTTTTTTTTTGCCATCATGTGTATATCTCACATGTAAAGTGAAAACTTTGATCTAATGGAACCTTTATTGGATTCAGCAGATCAGACTTCTCCCTGGATTCCCCTTCCCAAATAAGTCTGGGTTAGGGAATTAAATTTATGTTAATTCTAATTGTTCACATTCATTTATGTTATTGGCAAAATGCCATCATTACACAAATGATGTAAATAGCCTCAAATGACATTTTGTGATTTAATGGGCATTTAGGACTAATATCCCATTTGGATTGTTAAATCCAGGTTTCGCTATCTGTTGATTTGTTTTGGTTTTGTTTGTTTTCTTGATTACATTTCTGGTTGATCATTTAGTATATTTACAGGTGCTAATAATTTTTTAATGAGTACACACACACACACACACACACACCTCTTTCTTGACATTTATAATTTAAAAACCCATTGATAATTTTACTCTGGTGCTATCTACCTTTGCTGAAGCTTATGCACAGCCTGGATAATTGCACTTTAAAAGAATGTGTGTTGTCTTTCTTGCAATATTGCTTGTTAATTGGAGGGCATTTTATCTCACTTGTGCAATCATTATCTCATTAATCCAGATTCCAGGATTTGCTTCGAGAGCTCTCCCACCGTGATCAAACTGAAAACAGGGACCTCGTTGAAATGCCGCCACCTCAATCAAGACTTTTGCAATATAGACAAGTGCAGCCCAGAAGTCCACCAGCACTCCTCTCTCCTACATGCAATTCAAACCACAGTGGCCACTTTCCTAATTTCTCTGAGAGTAGAGACCTTGAGATCTCTAACAATCCAGCATTTCAGCAGCATTTGCCTCAAATGTACAATCCCCCTTTCTCAGTGCCATCTGAACACCTGACCCCACCTTCCTTGAAATACCTGCAGCCAGATGGATCATGGACCTATGCTAATTTACACCAGAGTCATCTCATGGGGCAAGGCTTTCATTATGGTATACCTCCATTGCCTCATAGATCGCAACCGAACCCTTTTATACAAATACAAAATCATCAGCACGCAGTTGGTCAGGAACCATTTCACCCCCTCACTTCCCGAGCAGTATCTGCTTCTTCTCTGCATAGCTTGGAAGAGGTAGGTAGTCTGTGGGGTTTGCATACTTGTGTCTTTTGCCATGGCATCCAGTTAAATTTAATTGTGTTGGGGGGGAAAAGCTAAGCAGGGTTGGACCTGTTTGATACTTGAAAGGGCACCACCAGGACATTCCAAGGCTATAGCCTAGACTGGGAAGTTACAATGTTTCAAAAGAAGACGGTGGCAAATCATTTTTGTAGTGGTGCCAAAAAAAATTGCAAAGAAATGTCCACAGAATCAGCAGGAATTGAGCTTCATTTGGAAAAATCTTTGCATTTATTTTGATCTATATAGGTAGTCCTTGACATTCATTTAGTGACTGTTCAAAGTTACAAGGGCACTGAAAAAAGTGTCATTTTTCTCACTTAATGACAATTACAGCCTCCCCATGGTCACACAATCAAAATTCAGATGCGTGGCAACTGGCATGTATTTATGATGGTTGCCCTGGGATCACGTGATCACCTTTTGCTACATGATGGCAAGCAAAGTCAATGGGGAAGCCAAACTCACTTCACAACTTATGTTGCTAACTTAGTAGCTGCAGTGTTTTACTTAACAACTGTGGCAAGAAAGGTCGTACAATGGGGCAAAATTCACTTAAAATTCACTTAAGTCTTGCTTAGCAATGAAAATTTTAGGCTCAATTGTGGTCATAAGTTGAGGACTACTTGTAATGAGGAGTTTTGCTTAATGATAGTATATAAAAGCTGGGGGAAATGGAGCAGGTCATTCTGGTAGTGACTTTGGGCAAGGTTCCATATGCCGTTGTGGTTGTTGTTGTTGTTACTGTTGCTTCACTGGAGCTGGTTGAGTATCAGGTGTTACTACTTTTTAGGCCATTTACCAGAAGGGCAAGTTATTTTGAGATACTGAAAATCCAGCTTTAGCAACCTAATTTTATTTTTTTAAAGTGGATTTTAGATATGCTTCTGAATGATAAATTGGGTGCCCAGTCTTTTCAAGGGAGCCAGTTTGATATTATAAGTTAAAGCAGTTGAAACTGGGAAATTGTAAGTTCTAGTCCCCCTGTCTTAGGCATTAAAGCCAACTGCATGATTTAGGGCCGGTCACTCCTTTTCAGTCTTAGGAAGACACTGACAAAACAATTCTGAAAATATGGCCAAGAAAACCGTGAAGACAAAACTTGTTCACATAGACACCAGGAGTCAAAACTGAATTATAGTTGCTTATATATGAACCTTAGATCTCTGGTTTTTTCACCCCTCTGTGGGGTATCTAGCATTTGCCAAAAATAGGAAAGAAAAGTTGGTAGTAAACTGGTAGTAGTAAAAAAAAGTTGGTAGTAAAAAGAGCAAATTAACTACTGTAAACCCTATTAATTTTATGTTTTTCAAAAACACAGTCGGAGACCAGGAATTATTATTTGGCAGACATTGGAATGAGCATCCAGTAAAATCTTTGATTTATGTTTAGTAGGACTCCGAAAATAGTAATGGAAATGTTACATATCTTTTATAATTTTTTTTATTTCTTCTAAAATATAAAAATTTTGGGGTTTGTTTTTTTAGAAGAATCAGTTGAAAGGTCACTTTTTAAAGGGAAAGACAAAACTTTGTTGTTTTATTCATCTAGACCACAAAGATGAAAGATTTCGAATAAATGTATTATTTAAATGGGTAACTGAGGAAAGAATAGACTTAATTAGCTTTTACTCATATTCCACTCTAGAACTATAAATATTAGAAAATAGCATGGCTTAACTAATCTGAATATTTGTCCCGATACCAATTTTATAATACCTGCTAACCCTTAACACATTTGCTATGCTAATTTGTTTCATTCAATAACACAGTTATAACAATCCATCTTATATCAAAGAACCAGTCAGTTATTTCTCCTTCTCTACTTTTGGAAGCCATGTCTTTAGTGTAGGACAGACATTGGCGGTAGAAGGCCATCTTAAAATGTAGATGACATTTTTCTTATGTATTTTAAAATATGATATTAAAATGGAAGAACAAAAGGAATGAGATAGGCAAGAAAAAGCAGATTGTTGGGAAAGAGCCAGCTAGGCTGGAAGGAGGGCTCAAGCGAGGGCCTATTTTGGAGTCATTGCGCAGCTGCAAATAGCATAAGCTTGACTCCTCCTTCCAACTGGCATTTTCCCAACACAGATTCACATAGATATCATTGGGAGCCTCTCGTTCCCAGCCCCTGAAGACACCATGATTGATGGAATAGAATAGAACAATAGAGTTGGAAGGGACCATGGAGGACTTCTAGTCCAACCCCCTCCTCAGGCAGGAAACACTGTACCATTTCAGACAAATGGTTGTCCAATCTCTTCTTTAAAACTTCCAGTGTTCCAGTTCACAACTTCTGGAGGCAAGTTGTTCCACTGATTAATTGTTCTAATTAATTAGAATTCTAATTCTAATTAAATGGTGTTGAAGACAGCTGAAAGATCAAGAAAGGACCAAGAGAGTTGCATTCCCCCAGCTGTAAGAATGATCACTGGCCTCAGTTCCAGGTTCCTGGCTCAAAGGTGATCTGAAAGGAATAATCGAAACAGATTTTGATGGGAGCGAAAGTGATCCAAACGTATTTTGCCTTCCATTCTGAAAACACCTATTCTGTTAAGAAAATTAGCAGCACTTTCAGGCAGGGCAAAAAACAATTTTTAAAATTCCAGGATTAGCAGACGCTTAGTACTGTTTACCTTGCTATGTCCTTACTGCTTTTCATTATTTTAATACAAGCTTTGAATGCATTTTTTTTGTTCACAGGTATGCTTTAATCATAGTGGGACTTTGGAAACAGAGGAGAGGAAGGTATAGCAACTGTAGCCAAGGGAGCATCTTGATGAGCTTTCGTGGTTGGGAGATCTATTAGCAGTAATTCAGAACAGGGCTTTATATAAAGATGCAAGATACTTATGAGTTATAGGCAATTGATAAAAGCCTTGAGAAATGTACACAATTTCCAACAGGGTACACTTGTGGTCAGGTTAAAGGACAATCTTATTTAAACATCATGTCAGAGAATCTCTTCAATAGCAGGAGAAACGCATCCGGTAGGGACGCATTTGATTAATAGTGGGAAAACAGGGAATTCAAGAGTAGTAGAATAAAAGGGAGGAAAATATGAAGAAAGTTTTTTCTCTTTTTTTCTTAAATCCAAGAATACATTCAAGTAGTGCTTCTTTTTAAAGTTACAATAGCATGAATAAAATCTAACATAATTTAACAGAGAAAGTTTATATTTCTGTATTATTATATTTTACCTATCATTTTCTTCTATTTGGGTAGTTCCTTCCCAAGGCTTTTAATAGTATTCACAAGGGAGATAGCTGCCGTGAACTGAAAGATAGGAAAGAATTACAAATAATACAACATTCTTTTTCTTGATGAAGAAGTTTGCCCTTCTATCAGCAAACCTCTTTGGTTTTTCTGTTCAACCATGAACATGGCAGATTCACTGCTGTTATTATCTCAAGGTTAACTTCCTTGCTTTCTCATTTATCAACTCCTCATTGAAACTCTGGGCAAGCGTAGAAATAGACCCTTACCAGCCAAGATGGATGGGCTTTCTGTTCCTGGGTAACAGATATACAGGCTTCCTCTTTCAGGGTTGCTGGTATCAACCAGGCACAGCTAGGTTGCATTTTCACTGACTTGAGGGCATATGAACCCGTTCTGAAGCTGACAGTAATTGGTAGATGGAGGGGGGATTTTTTCATACAAGAGAAACCACGTGAAAACTAAGGCTAATCAGGAAGAGAAATGGCCCAAGTTTTCTCATCTTTATTTGGGAATATCTAAATATTCTCTCAACATGCTATTAGATCAGTTACTGTTCTGAATTAGACAAGGCTTGGCATTTAAATAGAAATATTTTTTTTTTAAATTAGAATCTCGCGTTTGCTGTATATCTTTAAGTTGTCAGGTTGGATGTTCTCTACGCCAGGACTCCTATGCAAGGGACCTGTAAAAAGAAGGGCACGGAGACAAAGAAAGTAATTTTATAAATGGAAATCTGTTGGTTGGGAAACACTTTACTCTGGGAAGTCTTAACTCTGTCATGCTGAGATAAGCCAAATCCTCTAGAGAAAAATAGAGAGAGTAAGAGTGTTTTAATACAGTTCCAACTGTGTTTAACATGGGAATTTGGTTTAAAATGGGAATTTAGTGAACTGGAACCCATAGAGTGGTGTGAAATTAGAAAAGCAAGTCGTGTCAAAGTAATTTCCTGAACTTCTGCCACAAAGACAAACTTTACAATCCCAGGAAAGGAAGTACTGGACAGCCTAAATAGCAAGCAACTGCATATATTATGGGTAATTCAGTCAGGAACCATTACCAATCAGATTGGCACAAAGAAAGAACCAATCAGAGATCAGACCCCACTAACCTGTACCAATCAGAAGACAAAATCTCTGGCTATAAAAACAGGATCTCACTCAGTCAGTCCCTGCTTAAGTGCCTGTCGTTTATGTAGCAGATCTCTTTGCCTCTGAGAAGGCCAGCCACAATTTCCCACAAAATGTCAGAAAATCTGTTCACTAGATTTTGGCCACTAAACTCTGAAGCCCCAACAGTCTTGCTCTTTCAGTGCAACCCACCTTGGAGGGTTGTTTTTCTGGAGAAAATAGGAGGAGGAAGGATAATTAAGCATGTTTGCCACCTTGAGTTATTTATTTTAAAAAAGGGAGGGGGAATATAAATAAATAAGATGCCTCATTTGGATCCAATGAAAATACTTACAATAGGCTTATTCTAATTTTACTACCATCTATGCTTGAATAGGCTGTAGGAACAGATACTTGGTGCTTAACAAATAAGACTAATGCTAATTGAGAAATGCACTAGGAATAAGCTTTCTATATTGGAATCAGGGCTACATATTAGAACTATTGGCTGTTTCCTAAAGTACTGTAATATTTTTCCCTTGAATCTTGAATCTACTAATTTAAGTCTAGTACAAGAGTACTTTAAATTTTGGAATTCTAAACCCAGCAAGGGAGTGAAGTTCCACACTCACACCACAATCTTGGATACACCACACTTCCTTCCTTTCAGTCATATAATTTGGTGATAATGATGGGGAATTGTTTTGTTACTACTATTGTTAAATAATAGGAGAAATTCTAATTTGCTATAAAGTACCAAAATACCTATTTATTCAGATAAATCTCCTTTTTGTTGCTGGTTCCATCTATTTCAACACCATTCTGTTAATAGTATATGTTCCCTATGAGATATCCACCAGTGTTTTGAAAAAATGATTAGTGAAATGGAGAACCATATTTGTTTGTCTTTCTAAATAGTAATAAACATCTATGTGTTCTCACTTCTTACTTCATCCACAGAGGGGAAAAAATACCCAGCATCAATTGAGCTTCTTCTTTAACAAATAATATTAGTCTGTGTTTTTTGTGTTATATTCCATTCAACATTTTAGCAGTTTTGATAGTCTCCTTAAAATAATGAATTATGAGTTGTTGCTCTTTTAAGTGAAACTTGCACAATGATGGCATTTCTTAGTTTCTGGTTGTATTCATTAATATTGACCTGTATAAACCATTAAAATATTCAGGCTAATCCACAAGTACCTTAAGTTAAAAATAACATTTTGCATATTATGATATCCTGGTTCTAAACACATGCAGAGAGCTTTTTGTGATCCTAGATTATATCTGCAGTTTCTGAATCCAATATATTTTCCTCAGACTTGCTTCTCCTCCTTTCCTTTCTTTATTTTGTTAGCTTTATCTCTGGTAGAACAGAGGAATAGTTCAAAAAGAAAAGAAGAGAAAAAGCTTGTTGTAAACATAACTTGTATCGCAAAACAGGTTTATATAGACTGTGTGTTATGGACAACCTAAACTTTATTTTCAGGGGATGAATTACACCAATATAATGAGTCAGTGGTACCAGAGAAGGACAAATTACAACTGGCAAATATTTCATATAATTGCCCTGCAGAGGAAATTTTGTAGAAAACAAGCTTAGACATACAATAACTAAAAGTTCAAAGCAGGGATGAAATTCAGCAGGTTCTGACAGGTTCTGGAGAACCAGTAGTGGAAATTTTGAGTAGTTCAGAGAACTGGCAAACACCACCTCTGGCTGGCCCCAGAATGGGGTGGGAATGGAGATTTTGCAATAGCCTTCCCCTGGAGTGGGGTGGGAATGGGGATTTTGCAGTATCCTTCCCTTCCATGCCCACCAAGCCATGCCCACAGAACCAGTAGTAAAAAAAAATGAATTTCAAAGTGAAAAATTAGGAATCAGAAGGGACTTCTAAAGAGAAAAAGTCAGTAGTGCTATGTAATGCAATTAACTATTCTGAAAGAAGGCTGGATCTGAAATTACTTTAAAAAGTGATTTAATCCTATACATAATATTATATATCTATAATTATACAGATATATAAAAATGTGAGAGTGTTGAGTGTAGTGTTTATTTATCTCCCTATTCTCATAACAGGATGGTGAATGTGAAGAATAGGATGTATTTGTGTCAGTGAATAAAATCACACCAATTAAAATATGCATGTTTATTTTGAGGGCAGTTTCACAATATGCGTATTGATACTCAGATGGGACATTTAATGCAGACATGTCTGCAAGTAACTGTCTTCTTTTATGCAGTATGAACCAAGAGGACCTGGCAGGCCATTGTACCAAAGAAGAATGTCATCTAGTTCAACCCAGGCTTGTTCTGAAGGTTTAAATACTCCTCCAGATAATGCTGGACAGTGTCAAGAGCTTCAGGACCAGAGTAACCCATCCTCTTTCAATTATTCACCCCCTGAATGGTGGGTCAATTCTTCTTCATCAGCCCCCTATCAGAACATTCCATGCAACGGATCCAACAGAGCAATCCCACCAAGAGAACAGTTAGGTGAGTGAGTGTTACTTTCTTTAAACCAGGGGTGGCCCCTTTAATCATGGTGCTGACTCAGGAATTCTGGGAGTTGAAATCACAAAATCTTGATGTGTGCATGCTGCATATCTTTGTTTGCTCGTTTACTTATTCTGATTGTGCATGGTTAGAGTACACCAATGATGTGTTTTTAATCTTGGCCTTAAAGTGCAATATATTTTTAAACTATTTTCTTTATGAAACCAAGAACAATTTTAATAGGCTTTGTAAAGATCGCTCCAATTCTTTCAAATTAAAATGTCTTACAGGACTGGAAGCATTTGACAAAATCCTGCAGACATTATTTAGCTTTTAAGTAATGCTCTTTGTGTATCTTCAGGAAAGGAAACCTGGGAAGTAGCTTTCCAATCTGTGATCTTTATTAAGTTAAAATGGTGGTGTTGGTGATGTTGGTGTTGGTGTTGATGATGATGATGATCTTTTCTTTCTAGTTCCTCCGAAGACTATCAAATCCCCCGAGGAACAGATGAAGGTTGAAAACATCCCGTTGTCCAGTTCTTTTAACTACAATGTACTCCAGCATCTGGGCCAGTTCCCACCCCTCATGCCCAACAAGCAGATTGTGGAATCCAACAGCAACAGCCAGCCCAGTGCTGGGTTGAACAAACCTGCCATGTCCTACGCAAGTGCTCTGAGGGCTCCTCCCAAGCCCAGACCCCCTCCTGAGCAGGCAAAAAAGAATAGCGACCCCTTGTCTCTGTTTCAGGAACTTAGCCTAGGTAGTTCATCAGGTAGCAATGGCTTCTACTCCTATTTTAAATAATCAGACTATTTTTGTAGAGACATTTTAATTTTTATTTCTGTGAGTAGATTTAAGATAGCTGGGGCTGCAGCTGCAGGCACCATTGTTTCTCTCTGTTTATATTAGTAAATATATTTTGGTTTAATGGCTTTGCTGCTAGACCTGAAGCTAATTCTTTTTAAATTATATTCCACTATTTTACTTTCTTTTTGATGTGGGTCAGAAGTTTGAGAGAAAAAAAATCCCTAGGGAAAAAAAAAACTTTTAAAAATTATGTAACTTTATCTATGTGTTGCATTAAAGCTAGCAGCTGAAAAGTTAACTGTGCAACTTTAAAAAAATATATATAAACATTTTAAAAAAAAGTTGTCTAAATTGTATTTAAAAATGTAAGTAGCATTTACATTTATTCAATAACATTTAGCATACTGTGCTGGGTTTCTGTACCAGAAATGGCCAGTTAATGTACAAATGTATGTTATGTCTGCTTAAATTGTTTATTTTTTTTTAAATAAAGATGCAGCATCTTATATTTACATTCAGTTTTATCAGATTTCTGTGAAGGGATGCTGCATTCTAAGACTTTTATAGTTTTAGAATCTGTATGATGTGGTTATAGTAATTTCCTTTCTAGGATAAAGTGCAGGCCTTTGCTGCAGACCCAGATACTACTCTTTTGCAATTAAACAAAAATTAGTGGTCAACCTAAAGGTGAAAAATTCATGTTGTTGTTTTTTGGACAAGCTATTCATTCAGTTTGTTGGAGGGATTAATTTAATGGGTTTTTAAACAGAAATCATGAAATGACAAAAAAAAATGCTATATTGGGTGCTTGGTAGTTGAATAGCTATTTTTTAAAAAATCCAATTGCGTGAACTTAGGAAAAATAATTGAATCCCCCTCCCAACTATGCACGTTAAATGTTTGTAATTTAGTTTCTTCCTCTCTGATTTTTCCAGTGGTATGAGAATTGTACCACTTTAAGGATTTTTCTTCTTTTTTTCCATCAAAAGATTTTGGTACATGATTTGATGTTTACCTTAAATGTGACATTATCCACAAATATTCAAATATTTTGCTAACTGTTTTCTTTGAGGAACTTCATTAAAGAAGATTTTTATGTTTGCCAAAGCTGTATCCAAATTAATCCCAGCCTTGGGGAAGAAGAGTTGTGGGGAAGGTTTGGGGAAGCAGTATGAATGACATGGTTATTTATATTCTTGTATCTTCTGTCAAGGCCTTTTGCCACTATATATTGAAAGAAAAATCTATAGAAGACTGTACAGCAATATGTTGCAAAATTTGGGGGAAGAATTAGGGTAACCTTTACCTTTACGATTTTGGTCTTGTACACTGTTCATACTTTTGAAAGAAATCTTTTTTAACTTCAGTGGAGGTATGTCCTCCTTTACACTTGAAAAGATCTCTTTGATCAGGGACAATTAATTTTTATCAACTATTTATTTTAATTTCCCATTATAAGTGATATTTTCAAAAATATGATAGTTTTAAAGTTTCTTCCCACGACTGTTTAAAACTGGGCTTCATTTACAGGGATGTTTGTTTTTGCTTTGTTGAGCTACTGTATTTGCTGCTGTATCAAATCTAATATTTGCTTTGGTTTCAGTCCCTTCATACCTGTTGGATTTTATACGTTGTGATGGTGACATCTCAGTTTGACTGAAATCTGTGTCACTTTTTTCTTATTGATTTCAGATAACTAAGGAACTTTCTATAAAAAATATGCATACTAACTTAATGTGCTGCAATATTTTAATGGCTGCTGGGCTCAGAAATGGGTGAAGCTAAATAAAGCTGTTATAAAACCAAACAAAATGAAAGCAGAAGATTCTGCTCAATTTTATTTAGTACCCCGAGGACACATTCAGAATGTAAGCATCAAGTTAGTCAGATCATTCTGTCCTCAGTTGACATAAACCAGGATTTAATTAGTCCTACTTAAATATCTTATTTAAGTTATTTCTGTTGATTCTGTGCCCTGCCCTGCCTATCACTGATAAACATTGAGGACAATTGACCTAGTGAAGAATAAATAAGAACACGTAGAAAGATATAGTAGTTGGGTGCTTTAGCACAAATACACTTTCAATTTAGCACTTTGAAATCAGAGAGTTCAAATTCACACACTTAATAGTCTTATTATTCCCTTCACCTGGACTGAATCTAAATAAATACTGCTTGATCAATTATTTTCATCTGTGAGTTAGTGAAATTAGGAAGAAGGTGCAGTCTTCAGTGTAGTTAATCTATATCATAACTTTTCTCAAGAGTTAATATGGAATTAATAAGCTGTGGAGTGCAGCACCTTATGGCATCTCTGTGGATCCACAGTAAGGTTCGTTCTGAGTTTTCACTCAGTATTTTTGTGTTAGCAATTTCAAAAAAAAATGTGCATGAAAGCTCCACATTTTTACAATTTGGTCCCCATTTGTATTGGGTCATAGAAAATTTTTCATAGTCTGTGTTCAGACTGCTAGTTTGCTATGCTAATATTGGAGACGTTTTACTTTTAAGAGCAGATCACCACATTCTTTTTGATTTGAGCCATGATGGATCTTGATTTTTCAGATTAGTGGATTATACCATTACCATAATAAAAGGCATACATGTAATCAATTATTGTAACATCTGATTATCCTGGTTATTAAGAACACATTGTTGGAGCTATTCTATATTTACATCTCTGATTCTTATTATTCAAATTATATAACTTTTATAAAAACCCTTTTTTCCTGCCTCAAAGAAGGTTTTCTTCATTATTTCATTTCACAATTACTTTATCATTGTGGGAACACATTTACTTTAGGAGCATGTCATATATCACACACAAGTTTATTCCATTAGCAAAAAAGTTTACATTTGAAAAATGTAACTCTTGAAGTCAGTACTCTATAAAGAAAAGAGCTGATAGACTTTGACATGTGAACAATGTTGAATCACACTACAACTGAACAGCTAGTTAGAATAATACATGAATTTCTTTTACATGAAGGATTCATTTTGCAGGAAGTATCCAGTCTTGTAAATTCAAAAATACAAAACTGAAAATTGCCTACTATGACTTGAAGCTTAAAAATTAGATGGTTCTTGAAGACAATTTGTCAACATATATTTGTAACACTGAATTCTGTGTGTGTGTGTGTGTTTATATGTGTGTGTGTAGATTCCATGTTCAGAAGTTATATTATTAGCAGTTGATGTTGTAAACCCTGACCGTATCTGAGGGTGCATTCTAGTCAATGTACTCTCAGTGTCTGTTTTCTAACATAAAACAACACATACATTTTTCCCTATAAAATTTAAGTAAAGTAGAAAAAGTAGTGGTTCAAAAGTCCACCGACTGAGGGTCCCAGCAGATGGCAGTTCTCTATGGCTCCTTTTTCCCCCTTGTGAAAGGACAGCTCCCCCACCCCCCTGCACAGCAGACTTGGGAGAATCCCTGCCTATTCTACAGCGGATTCCACCTTCAGCTCCTAAAATGCTTATGTGTCTATTCAGCCTGAAGTCTAGCGATCAGTACTTGTTGGGGGTGACAGTGCGGAAGCGTGCAAGGATTCCCAGGATAATTATTTTGCCATTTTAATTTTAGTTGTTTTGCTCTCCAGTGTCCTTTGAGGTTGAAGCAGTCTTTTCAGAACTTGTGAAAAGTGACCCTGAGTTATAAAACTTCAAAATTAGAAGTAAAGAATATTTAGAACATCAAAGGGCAAAGAAGAATAAAAGGTTATAGGTTTGAGAATGTATTTATCACATATTCTCAATTAAGACGCCAAAATACACTCAAAAATTCAGTTCTGCTCAGCCACAGATGGGCTTATCTGCAAGGATGTACGGTAACAAGGCTTTTCAAAGTGTCCCTATATCCCATATATGGTATACTTGAGGATAACTCCATCTGTGGTCCTCAAATTTTTCACCAATTGCCATGAAAAATTGATAATCTCTATATATTCAAATATATGAAAATTTCCAGGGTTGGCTGATCCATAACTGGAATATTTTTAATGGTATTCTTATTCTTTTTTTTTAAGGGATTGGCTTATTTGCGGATGGGTTTATACACAAGTATATATGGTGTTTGGAGAATTCATTTGGGAACAATACTGATCCAAGCCAGCTTATGTTAAAAAGCAAAAACCTGATTTTTAAGGGCGCAGCGATAGGCAACAGTTTTGTAAAATAGAATTGTCCTTGGTTTTGGCCAATGAGAACCATACATTTTAAAGTGGAAATATCGCTAGAGGCAGTTTTATCATTTTTCTTTCCTGTTTTGGTGTGTGTGTGTGTGTGTGTGTGTGTGTGTGTTTCAAAGTACATTAAGTTTATTAATTCCTTACTACATTCTCTTTTATTTCCGGTGGAAATCATTCCAACATTTAGCTGCTGGGGGGGGGGGAGGGCAGGAAGCTACAAGGGAAGTCCCTAGGATTTCCACATCTGCAGATTGC
The DNA here is from genome assembly GCF_051295495.1 of Thamnophis sirtalis. Classification (NCBI taxonomy): domain Eukaryota; kingdom Metazoa; phylum Chordata; class Lepidosauria; order Squamata; family Natricidae; genus Thamnophis; species Thamnophis sirtalis. The sequence goes on along the minus strand of NW_028261383.1, from coordinate 140,562,729 downwards.
CCACCTCTCCTTTAAGGAGATGATCAATGTCACTGCATCAGCCAAACTAAGTTTATTGCACCCTAAGCTTGCAGGAGCCAATGTGGCTTGACACATTCGTCAGTACATGGAATTGCAATATTTGCATAAGAAATTTATTCTCCCTGTAGATTTGCAGCTCAAGCATTTGTACTGCTACACGCTCCCGATCTTGAAGACCCCAGATATATTTTAATTAAATAAAATGTGAATTGGTTACAATTTGTGTTAACTGTTTTAATCCTAGTAGTGAATGCATAAGAAAGTGTGTCTGCATTAGAAACCTGGTGGAGGGAGGAAAAGGTTATCTGACACAATGCTGCAGGTTTAGTAGAGTTACTCTACACATTGAACCAAGTGACAATGAATTAGGAAGGAAAAATTAGTAAGAGCAGATACATAGAGAGAATATTAGACTTGCCTCATATCCCATTCAATCCCAATGGAAGTACTCCAGTCCAATGGAAGTACTCATCCTGTCCAAATAGACCTTTTGTTTATTACTCATGCAAGTCTGAAGTCTCTTTTTATTTTATTCAGCTTTACTGCAGATATTTATTTATCCTCCTTTACATTATATTAAATATATTATGTAGGGATGTAGTGGCTCAATGGCTAAGAGGCTGAGCTTGTCGATCAGAAAGGTCGATAGTTTGGCAGTTCGAATCCCTAGCGCTGCGAAACTCTTGTTACTTGTCCCAGCTTCTGCCAACCTAGCAGTTCCAAAGCGTCTAAAACTGCCTGTAGAAAAATAGGGACCACTTTAGTGGGAAGGCATTTAGTCATACCAGCCACATGGGCACAGAGACCTCTTCGGACAACGCTGGCTCTTCGGCTTTGAAACGGAGATTAGCACCACCCCCTAAAGTCGGGAACGACTAGTACATATGTGCGAGGGGAACCTTTACTTTTTACACTATATTAACTACCTACTTTATTATACATATTTATGAAGAAAAGTGCTACTTCTAGTCCACGATACAATCACATAATATTTGCTCCCACTGAGAGACACTGATGTAACACCATATGGTATAATAACAGACATCTATTTGCATGTTTTTAAAGGAACGTTTTTCTCCTTCCCAAAATCTTCCTGCTCTTTTCTCCGTTGCAGCCTGCCACTGCTGAGTGCCCAGAGACATTCTTATTTAAGGTTAAACATAGTTGGGTGTTAATGAATCCCACAAAATGCTCCCTTTGTATTCGAATACACAGTGTTTAAAGTGACATTTCTATGAAAAATGTGGTAATTGATTCCAGCTTGATGAAAATAGGTAATGTGTATTAATGAAATACTATGGCAAAGGATAAAAAGCATATACTTACTATTTAAATTTATGGTTAACAGAATCCCAGATTAGTTTTAGAAAACAAAATAAAAGCAAAAGAAAATAAAAATCTGCCATACATTCAAGAAATCCAACATCCTATTTTAGCCTTGCCAATGCCACATTCAAGTTGCTCAATTGTATCATTTTTGCTGTAATGTAATACTAAGCCTCTTCAAGTGCTATTTCCACTTATGGAATCTTCTTTTTCTCCATTTTGCACACATGAAGATTAGCAGCGTCTAAAACTGCAATTGTGTATACCCTTGCTCATTTGCATATGTGCTAGCCTTGTATTAACTGAATTTTAGGGCACGTTAAATGCAACTTGGTATCATCATACAATTTTCACCAAATCAAATATTTCATTAGTTGTACTCACATTAATTGCAACCTTCAATAATAACAATAAACCCTTAGTCACGTGCAGAATCTTCCATTCTCCATAGTGGTGGAGGTAGCATCCAGACTGGGGTTAACCTCATCCGCTCACTGATTGAACTGAGTCTGATAACACTGTTAAGTCACGCCCCTGTCACTAGGCAGACCCAGCTTTCAACTCAGTCTCTCAATGTGGATGGATGTGTCATAGCAGTGCTCCACAGAGATTTTTGATACATACAACATTCTCTTATTAAATTGGATTTGATCAAATTGTGAGTAGATTTGAGCTGACTAGCTGAATCCCCAGCCTGGGGTGGAGGTAGCCACACCTATAGTCCCTTGGGGGTGCCGACAAACTCACTCTGACAGGTCTCCTACCATTTGGCCAGTATTCAACGGTTCCACTCTGCTATATTTGACTTTGCTGGTAATTATTGATACTTGTGCCCGGATTTCGGAGCGTTCAGAGCCTAAAATCCCCTGCACCACTTCCAACACTCTGCAGTCGATCGGCGCTGCAGTCCTGCTAAGGAGTGAATCTGTTGAGGAATTTCGGCACGAAACACCATTTTGTAGCACTTTACACAGACAAGATTTGCTCATTTCTCTTAAAGTAGAAATATTGTGTTTGTTAAACATCCTATGGAGGTTTGGCTCTACATTTTGTGCTAAGCCATGATGGGTGGGCTCCCACTTCACAAAAGGTCCAAGAGCAAGTAATGGTTAAACAGCATGGATAATAATATTTATTTTGCCCAAGTCATTGATCCCTATGAAGTTGCCATAAAAGAATTATTTGAGAATTAAAACTTTAAATCATTTGAAACCTGTATATATGTCTGTGGCAAAATTTAAGCAACCAATAAGCTTTAAAGTAATAATTTGGGCTTACGCAGGTTCCAAAAGATTTGAACTTTCATAATTATAAATCAAAAAGAGATCTTGTACCATATAAGGCTAACTCAAGACATTGTGGTTGATGATGTATAGAATCTATACAGAAGCAATACTTTACATACAACCTACAGCTAAATAGAGAAAAAGCCAAGCACAGAATTTAGAATGGAACACCTTGGAAATATGAATCTCAACCTTGTACATCCAAGTCATTGGAGAAAAGCTGACACAAATTTTGTCATGTCCCACAGTACCCATCCAGAGAGTTTGGTTTTGGTTTTGGTTTTATTAGCATTTGTAGGCCGCCCTTTTCCCTGAGGGGACTCAGGGCGGCTCACAGAAACCAGGGGGGGGGGAATACAACATTAAGATAACAACATATAATAAAATAGTAAACAACATACATTCATCATTTGGGCGGGGTAGCAGTCCTTATCCCCAGGCCTGACGGGCGAGCCAGTTCTTCAAGGCTATGCGGAAGGCTGGGACGGTGGAGAGGGTACGAATCTCCACGGGGAGCTCGTTCCAAAGGGTCGGGGCTACTGCTGAGAAGGCCCTCCTCCTTGTAGTTGCCAGCCGACACTGGCTGGCCGATGGAATACGGAGGAGGCCTAGTCTGTGAGATGTTATAGGTCGTAGGGAGGTAATTGGCAGAAGGCGGTCTCTCAAGTATCCAGATCCACTGCCATGTAGGGCTTTATGGGTGATTAATAGCACCTTGAAGCGCATCCGGAGATCGACAGGTAGCCAGCGCAGCTCGCGGAGGATAGGTGTAATGCGGGTGAATCGAGGTGCACCCGCAATCACTCGCGCGGCTGCGTTCTGCACTAGCTGAAGTCGCCGGATGCTCCTCAAGGGCAGCCCCATGTAGAGCACATTGCAGTATTCCAGCCTAGAGGTCACAAGGGCCCGAGTGACTGTTGTGAGGGCCTCCCGATTCAGGTAGGGTCGCAACTGGCGCACCAGGCGTACCTGGGCGAATGCCCCCCTGGTCACAGCCGTTAAATGGTGGTCGAATGACAGCTGTGAGTCCAGGAGGACTCCCAAGTTGCGGACCCTCTCTGAGGGGTGTAAAATTTGACCCCCCAGCCTGAGTGTTGGAATATTGGCCAAATCTTTGGGAGGAAAACACAACAGCCACTCGGTCTTTTCTGGGTTGAGCACAAGCTTGTTAACCCTCATCCAGTCCATGACGGCTTCAAGACCCCGGCACATCACGTCAACCGCTTCATTGATTTGGCACGGGGCGGACAGATACAATTGAGTATCGTCCGCATATTGATGGTATCTAATCCCGTGCCTGCGGATGATCTCTCCCAGCGGTTTCATGTAGATGTTAAATAGTAGGGGGGATAAGACCGAACCCTGCGGCACCCCATAATTTAGGGGCCTTGGGGACGATCTCTGCCCTCCCACTAACACCGACTGCGATCTGTCCGAGAGGTAGGAGGAGAACCACCGTAGCACGGTGCCTCCCACTCCCACCTCCCGCAGTCGTCGCAGAAGGATACCATGGTCGATGGTATCGAAAGCCGCTGAGAGGTCAAGGAGGACCAGGATGGAGGAATGTCCTTCATCTCTGGCTCTCCAAAGATCATCCATCAATGCGACCAAAGCGGTTTCTGTGCTGTAACCGGGCCTGAAGCCTGACTGGAAGGGGTCTAGGTAGTTTGCTTCCTCCAAGGACCGTTGGAGCTGGAAGGCCACCACCTTCTCAACAACCTTCCCCAGAAAGGGAAGGTTGGAGACTGGACGATAGCTATTAAGAACAGCTGGATCCAAGGTATTGGTACTGCTCAATGTCTCAGTACAGAAGTGAAAGTAGAGAAATTGCCATAGGAGTGAGCTACCAACTAGCTCTGTAGAACAGATGCTGGTTGGTTGGTTGGTTGCGCATTATGTAGTAAGTTGAAGGTTGGGATGTGCCATTCATGCAAATCTTTACAAGTTTCTGCTCAATTTCTAACCCTATCTCTTTGTCTAAACCACCCTTCCATAACTTTGATATCCTTCAATCTCCCATCCAGATTCCCCCTACTTTGGCCCAGATCTTTCTCCCTTTCCCTCTTAGACTAATCCACCCATCACAGCTAGGTAACTCAGATGATCCATCGGTGTGGTTGGCCCTAATCCTTGCTCTTGCATGGATGGCCAAGTTGTTAGGTTTATGCAAATATGCACCTAAGCCATTGTAATAAGACAAAAGTTTGCATAAGTGTGTACATTGGGGGAAAGGAAGAAATGGACTTTGAGCAAGACACAAATATTGAATGATGAAAACAAAACAAAAAAAACCTTCCATGTGTGAACATGTATTGCACACAGAGACAAAGAAACATCCTGAAGAATGTAGCCAAAATCATTATGTTTCAAATAAGACCCACATATCTTTCTTTAGAATAGCATAGAATAGCATAGCATAGCATAGAATAGAATTCTTTATTGGCCAAGTGTGATTGGACACAGTAGGAATTTGTCTTTGGTGCATATGCTCTCAGTGTACATAAAAAGAGAAGATACATAGAATGATATAGGGTCTTCTATGCAATTAAGAAGAAAAGAAAAATACCCTTCTAGGAGTAGAGAAAAATCTCCAACTTTGTCGCTCAAAAAAAGTTATGCAAAGACCAAGAATCGTTTCTTTGCATTTAAATTGCATCTGCTGTCTCCTAGTGGTCACCACTGCAAAACCCAAAAGGTGCTTTATGCTTCAACAACTTTTGAGATTGTAAACTGCATTGAGGACTGAGTCTAACAGAATCTACCTTCAAGTGTAATGATGGTCTCGGTGCGCTTTTCCTTTTCAAATAGTAGCACCAAAACGTTATCTTACCGCTACATTTAAAATGTATTCATAATTAAAATAGCTTTTTAATAAATCATATTGAAATCTCTCACTGCATCGTGTTTCCAGTTCAAATATCTCATGTCCATGGCAGTGAACTGATCTGGCTTGATTCAAAGCCTCCATATTTTTAAAGAAATCATTTTTGTGCTATAGCTTTTTCTATAGGGAAGGCTAAGCTACGTCTTAGAGCAGTCAACTCGGTTATATTTAGTCAAAATGACTTCCTGGGGCTCTTCAGGTGTGTTGGCCAATTGTAGCTGGCAGAACTAGGGCAGGAATTCCTGGAATAGCAGTTCCGTCACACATACTGTGTGACTGATGGCAGAGAAAGCCCCATCCATAAACCACTTGCCACGGTTGGGTTGGTTTCTTGTAAAATATGAATACACACACCCGTTGTAAAATATGAAAACAACCCCATCCCCACTGCCCGTTTTCATGCCTGCCTTTTGATCTTCTAGGCATCAAACATACTTATCTTTCGTTCTCTGACTTTACTCTGTTAAGGAAACATTGTGTTAGGAAACACCTATTAAAATACTGATTTTGAGGTCCCTGAAATATGTCATTATTTTTATTTAGTAGCGGATAACTTGGTATTTCCCAGGTATTTATTTTTCCTAATCCTGTATTACACAGGAAAAGGAATGATATCCATAGTGTCGTGTGACCCCCCCCCACGTTCCCCATGCCCCCCCGTACATGCGCACAGCCTCCCTCAACCTCCTGGGAACCAAAAAGAGCTGCGGGGGGATTGTGCCGCAGCCCCCTGTGCTCCCCCTGCCCCCACACGTGTGGTAGAGGCCCAGAAAATAAGCTGGCTGGCAGGAGGCATGCACGCACGCTCAGGGGAGCTGAGCTGGGCTCTGTGTGCCCCTTACATGCCATGACACACACACACTGAGGGGTGTCTTACTCCCACAGTATTTTTCTTCAAAGTGTAAGTCATCTGTGTACCAAGTTTGGTTGAAATTGCTCAAGGTGTTCCAGAGTTATGCTGGAACATACATACATGCATACAACACCATAGATTTATATATTATATACATTTATCAGCATAAATATAACAAATGTAACAAAAAGGCAACAGTAAAAAAATATTGGGTTTCTGTCTGGATGGTCTCTTGTGACGAGCCGAAGACAGAGATGTGGAAGTGAGTAGATGGATTCTTGGATACAATGGATCCCATCAGTGTCCTGCAGAATTTTGGGTTGCCTTAAAGGTGACAGGAAGCAGGTTGCAGAGGCTTCCCTTCCACACCTGTTGTGGCACCTTTAGCTGGTGCATGCTGAAGATGAAACTTCAGTTCCATCATGGCAGATTCCACCGGTTTTCATTTCTTAGATTTCTATTCATGTGATCCATTTTTTCTGGGCTCAGTTGCAGCTGGTGTGCATAATTTATCTGACTGGATTCTACCATCAAATACTCTTTTTCTCCTGGTATGGTCTCAAAGTCTCTATATTTGTCACCAAATTAATTACTACTATGCAGCTTCTTATAATTGATATTTAAATGAAATAAAAGAATTGGAAGGGACCTTGGGAGTCTTCTAGTCCAATTCCCTGCTCAAGCAGGAGATCCTATACTATTCCAGACAATGGAATAAATGTCCCATGTCTTCTTAAAAAAAACCTCCATTGTTGAACACCCACAACTTCTGAAGGCAAGTTATTCCACTGGTGAATTGTTCTGTCGGGAAATGATTCCTTAGTTCTAAATTGCTTCTCTCCTTGATAAGTTTCCAATCCATGCCTCCTGGTGCTTTGGAAAATGACTTGACCTTCTCTTCTTTGTGATAGCCCCACAAATATTGGGGCACTGTTACCATGTCTCCTCTAGTTCTTCTTTTCTCTAGACTAGCCATTACCAATTCCTGCAACTGTTCTTCATATATTTTAGCCTCCAGTCCCTTAAGCATCTTTGTTGCTCTTTTCTGCATTCTTTCCAGACTCTGAACATCTTTTTTATAATACGGTGACCAAAACTGGATGCTGTATTCCAAGTGTGGTCTTACTAAGGCTTTATAAATAATTTCCCTCTTGCAAATGACGAATAATCATCTTTTAGATAAGACACCAAAGAACTATGGATAACGACATATTTCCAGGTCTATGGACTACAACATCTATTAGCTCCAACCAGCAGTTCAACAAGGAAGTTTGCTGATCTAAACTGATGAGGAAAACTGAAATCCTCAACTAATGGCCTTTTGTTTAATGACTGGTTATGAGAGTGCTGAAAAAAGTGATTTACGGCCAGTCATCACACTTACAACCATCGCAACATTCCCACGTTCACATGATCGCAATTTGTGATCTTGCTGATTGGCTTCTAACAAGCAAAGTCAATGGGGGAAGCCTGATTCGCTTTAAAACATGGTCAAAATAAATAAAAAAAATAAAATCATGGTTTTTTTCAGATTAACATATTAACAGGGAAGGGACCTTATAGATCATCTAGTCCAAAACCCCATTCAAGCAGGAGACCCTACACCATTTCTGACAAATGGCAGTCTCATCTTTTCTTGAAAGTCTCTAGTGATGAAGCTCCCACAACCTCCGAAGGCAACTTCTGTTCCATGGTTTGATTGTTCTCACTGTCAGAAACTTCCTCCTTATTTCCAGGTTGAATCTCTCCTTGGTCAATTTCCATCCATTATTCCTTATCCAGCCTTCAGGTGCTTTGGAAAATAGCTGGACCCCCTTCCTCTCTGTGGCAGCCCTTCAAATATTGGAACACTGTTATCATGTCTCCCCTGGTCCTTCTCTTCACTAGACTAGCTATGCCCAGTTCCTCTAACCATTCGTCGTATGTTTTAGTCTCCAGTCCCCTAATCATCTTGGTTGCTCTTCTCTGCACTTTTTCTAGAATTTCAACATCTTTTTAATAGTGCAGTTACCAATGGCTTAGCAGCAAAAATTTCAATCCCAGCTGTGGTCATAAATCAAGGACTAACCTGCATGGTATTTGTCAATAGTTAAATTCTTCTCTCAGCTTCTCTTCATGTTTTGATAGATGACCCAGCATCTCTAAAGGGAGATGGAATTCCATGGCAAAAGATCAAGAATGACTCCTTTAAAAAGCCAAACTGTTGTATCGTATGAGATTTGTATGTGTGAAATCCACTGCTAAAACATTTTGTTTCCCATGAAAAATTTTTCCATTATCAACAACGCTAAAGATTGGAATAGCCCTCCTGAGGCTTGGGGAATGGTTATCTGGTGAAATAAGTGTATTTCTTGTCCCATTAAGGGCAACCAGATGTTATATTTACTGTCTAAAGGTAAAGTAAATCAGGATTAGCCCAATGCAGGGAGCAGGGAGGAGTGGTTATGTTAGGGAGATGAACTTGACATATAGAAAAAATTAGACCTCTTTAATAAATAATACCTGAAACACTTAGAAGTGTACATTCAGCTCAGTTTACCGATAGAACAGAATATTTGTAGCTCAGAATTCAACTGGGGTGTCCTTAGTCCTTTCACAGCTTGGTTACAGATGTTTCATTACCAAACTAGGTAACATCATTAGTGCTAGCAGTAAAGATGACATTACCTAGTAAAAATTATATTAGCTACTTTGGTAATGTAACATCTGCAAGAGAACAATCAAGCTCAGAGAGCACCAAGGACTCTACAGCTCAGTTGTGTTTCATTGTGTTCTGTATTTTTGCCACACTGGATTTCCTTTTGTCTCATGTTTATGTTACCACATACATTCTCTTTAAAGGCCTTATATTTAAGGAAATATAATGAACTTTGTTCCACTCTCCTCAAATGTGCCTTTTTGTATGGTTTTTGCCTACTGTATTTGTTCTGACAAGAGAATTCTCTGTAAAAGCATTTTCTATGCTATTAGCAGTAATTGACACATTCACCAATTTTGGGGGGGAGTTTGAGCTGATGACATAATTGCAATAGGCAGAAAACTGTAAATATTGAAATATCTGGCTTAGTCCTTCTAAGTTATATTGGCAGAAATTTTGGAAGCTGTGATTGTGACTGGCAAAGATCGGGAGTCCCTAAGTTGACCCCGGGGCAACCTGTCAGCTAATTTGTTCCTTGGTACACATCAAATTAACCCCATCTCAAATTTTTCTTAATTTAAAAAAAAGAAACAATAAAGGGGGAGAAAAGGTGATGTCAAAGAATGTCAACAAACAGTGAAAATAGCAAAGGAAATTACGGGTTTTTAAAGCCGCCAGAGAAACCACAGACAATGGTGGGATTACTTGAATACAGGTAGTCCTCAACTTACAACAGTTCACTTAGTGACCATCTAGGGTAACAATGGCAGTGAAAAAAGTGACATGACTGTTTTTCACGCTTACGATGGTTGCGTGTGATCATACCTTGATGATTATGTGATCAAATTTCATTTGCTTGGTAACTGGCAGGTTTTTATGATGGTTGCAATGTCCCTGGGTCACGTGATCACCTTTTGCAACCTTCTGACAAGCGACGTCAATGGGGGAAACCAGATTCACTTAATTTAACAAATGTCTCATTTAGCAACGTAAATTTTGGACTCAATTATGGTCATACGTTGAGGACTGGCTGAAGAGATAGTGTTAACAGGAATTTGCCACAGGAGATGAAGAGGAGAATGATCAGAGTGTGTTCCAAGTGTAAGATTAGGACAAAGGGACGAAAACAGTGATGGGATTCAAATAATTTAACAACCGGTTCTCTGCCCTAATGACCAGCTGGGTAGGTGGGGCTCGGTGGTCATGTGACTGGGTGGGTGTGACCAACTCAATGGCACTCATGTCAATGGGCACTTCACCTTAGCTGTTACAATGTAATAAGCGTTAACCAGAGAGGCAATTTCTCTAAGCAGGGCAATAAACATTAGGCTAGAAACAATACCAGAATGTTTCCTTCCTGCCTTCCTTACAGGATTGGCCCTGTAAAGTGGGGAAAAACCAAAATGAGATTTATTCCAACAACCGGTTTTTCCGAATAGGTGCGAACTGGCTGAATCCCACCAATGGATGAAAAGATCATCTCCTATAGGAGCTACTAATCGTCCATTGTGGGTGATCGAGGGACTGCTTTCTGCTGAATAAGCAAAGACCATGAGAATGATAAGGCAGCTCCATTCCTGGAGCAAGCTCAATGAATGAGTGAATAATGAAAAGAATTTACTTTTAAGATTTCATGTGAACTGGGAGGAATCCTTAACAACTTTTTTGTTTCTGCGTCAGGCATTTATACATGGCTAATCTAAGATCCTGGGAAGGGAACAAGAAGAAATAAAAGCTTTTCAACAGATTATGCTCTAAGAGGCAAAAGCGAAAAAGGCAGTCTGCAATTGTGAGTTGCAATGCTTATGGGTATGGCTCTTTGCAGAATAAACTGGCAGATTATTATTATTTTTGCAACAGATGCAAGCCTGTAGCAGTCAAAAGAAATGTCAAAGGATTGGAAGGATGAATGGCCACATGCCAGGTGATGAGAAAAGGTGGGGCTTTATGAATTCAAAAAAAGAAGGAGCTACTTCCAGAGTAAGTAGAAGCTGCTCTCTGTAAGGAAAACAATTCTTAGCTTAATAACAAAAAAAACCACACCCACAACAATTGGATGGGGGATACTCGTGTTGTTAATGATGTCTGTGAAAAAGATTGCAAAATAATAATTGATTTAAATGGGAATACGAGCCAGCCGTGTGATGTAGCTGCAATAATGCCAAATGCAATTTTGGGTTGCATCAACAGAAGTATAATTTCCAAATCACAGGAAGTAATTGCTCCATTTTATTTCATTTTGGTCAGATCCCTGCCTCAGAGACTGTGTCCAATTGACACTTTTTATATACTGCTCTATACATTGATATTAAAAATGCAGCGGAATATTATAATGATACTATCTGTTTTATTATACTTTGTTTAATGATTTTTAAATTGCAAACTGAATCCGCATTATACAGGCTGGCTGTTGAATTATTCAGTTCTAACTTGTTACAAAAGCAACCACCATATTATCTTTGAGACTAAGAAAGTTTATTTCCCTGCCCTTGCTTTCTAAGACAGGGGTCTATAATTTTAGTCCTTGTCTTCTTTGGGTTTGTGGACATCCAGGTTTTTTGGAGTGGGGCTTCTTGGGCAGGTATTCTTTTGTCACTTGATCTGAAGCATTTAGCAATAGCAATAGCATTTAGACTTATATACAGCTTCCCAGTGCTTTGCAGCCCTCTCTAAGCAGTTTACAGTCAGCATATTACTTCCAACAATCTGGGTTCTCATTTTATCCCCTTCAGAAGAATGGAAGGCTGAGTCAACCTTTATCACTTCTTACCTCCTGCACTCAACCAGTTTAATAGCCTCTACAAATGCTAACTAGGCTCCAAATGCTATGAAATACTCAAATGTACATATGGTGACTTTTGTTTCTTTCCTCTGCTAAAATCATGTTGGCTGTTCGTGGAATGTGATTGCCGCTGTTCTAGAACCGTTGAAGATGTCAAATAGCGTCCCCCAATTTGCCACCACTTGTAATTCACCACCAGCAAAGCCAGCTGGTGGGGTCAGCTGGGAATTGCTCTCAAAAACATCTGGACAGTGGCAGATGCAGGAAGACTGTAGTTAAAAATATTAGCTGATGAGTGGAGCAGATCCCTTGCTGGCTTCCCTCTGTATAATTTGATTTGGTTTTCAAAATCATTATTATTATTCAATTTCCTTGTCTCTGTCATTCCCCAATCATACCAACTCAACAAATTACTAGCTGACATATAAGAAGTATAATAAAAATCATCACTGTTGACTCTAAACATATGCCTTCGAGATTCATCTGTCTTCATGTTATCCAACATCTTTTTTTAGAATCTATTTTTGTAATGTGCTTAATAACATTACACATGCCTCCAAATTGGTAGTAAGATTATTTACAGATAGATAAAAAAATTATACACTGACAAATTATGATTTTGGGTTGGTTTTTGTCATTCTTAGGGTTAATCAAATGGGGAAGGAGTCCCCCAGATGTTTTGGATTACATATCCTATAAGCTTCTGTTAACAGGGCCAATTATGAAGGATTAATGGAGCTATAACCCCAAAACATCAGGTGGGCATCAGGTTGCTTGTTCCTAAAAGAGTGACCAAACTCCTATTTAGGAAAAAAAAAAGCTCTCTTTCTTGTCTGAATTTCTATTCAGTGACATTTTATACCAACTTTTTCAGGCTGTGTTAACAAACAGTGCGATCAAGCCAAGTCCTTGTACATCTTGTCAAAAGAGGTCATCTTCATCACTTCTTTTAGCTCAGGATTTTGCACTCAGCTCCTATCTGATTCTCTCAGTAGGCATGATCCAAAGATATTCCCATACCAACTCCTGGAGGTCATCTCTCTCTCTCTATAAATATATAGCTGACCATTGAGGGACAGGAGGGATATGATATGGCTGAAGTGGCAACATGAGCTGACAATACTTAATGCTCTGGCTCGGCGTCCATGCAAGTCTCCCATGGGTTCTGTGGCATGCGAGGCAAGGAGATGAGCAGAAGCGCCACTCCACAGAGGAACAGCAGGACGAAAGAGGCACAGGCACAGGCAAAGGACCAGGAGTAGTAGTAGTCTATCCAGTCTGTGTCATCGCTCGCGACCATCTTTTTGACCGATTGCCTCATAACTTCCACAGATATGATGATACACAGGCCTGGGGAGAGGGGAAAAGAAAGCAGTGAGCATGGAACAGAAGTCAAGGCCACTGACTAGTTCTTTCTCAGTTTTACGCTGAACTGAATTCCAGGTTAAGTACTACATATTTCTAGACTTCTGGATTAGACTGGCAAAGCTCTTTGCACCATCACCACCTTCCTTTCAGTCACGTTGGTCTTCCACCAGCTCCCTTCTTCCTGCCCGACCTAACCGTGACTTATACAGTAAAGTTGATGTCCCCATTTCTTCCTTCCCACCTGCAAAGGTATAGAACATGGCAGCTGGTCTCAAGAGGTAATCCATCTTCTTCCGGAAGGATAAGAGGACAAAAATGGTTCCAATGATGGAAAAGCCCATGCTGAAGATGGCAATGGCAGCTGCAGAAATGCTGTATTCTGAAGAGGCAAAGAAAAGGGAAAAGCACTGATGATGTTATCTAGCTTGGTAATGAAATGTCTGCAAGAAAACTACCAAGATCAGAGAGCACCAAGCACCCCACATCAAAAGGAAATGGTCATCGACAAATCTAATCCCAGTGGGGAAGCAACGCAAAAGCAAGAACCTACCACCAGGTTGTTCACAGAGGACAGTCTGAAAAGTCAAGATGGTGGTTACAACAATCAAAGCTCTGCCTTGTTTTTATCTGTGCCACACTGTTCCAGCTGCCATCTATATATGGGTGGACATCCTTGTTGACTTCTGACATAAGAGCAATGTTTCCCTCTGGGCAATCAGAAGGGAAGGGCTTCCAAAATAGGAGAAAGGTAGCTAACTGTGAGATGCATGATGGGGCCAAGGCCAGGGTTGGGATTCTACCGGTTCGGATTAGTTCGGGCTAGCTGGTAGCTCTGACTAGCAGCTAGGAGCAAACCAGTGGTGGGATTCAGCCAGTTCGCACCTCTTCAGGAGAACCAGTTGTTAATTTTCTAAGCAGTTCGGAGAACCGGTTGTTGGAAGAAATTTCGTTTTGTTTTTTCCCACTTTACAGGACTAATCCTGTAAGGAAGGCAGGGAGGAAACATTCTGGTGTTGTTTCTAGCCTAATCTTCGTTGCCCTGCTTACAAAAACTGCCTCTCCGGTTAACCCTTATTACATTGTAACAGCTAAGGCGAAGCGCCCATTGACCTGAGTGACATTGAGTTGGCCATGCCCACCCAGTCACATGACCACCAAGACCCACCTACCCAGCTGGTCATTAGGGCAGAGAACTGGTTGTTAAATTATTTGAATCCCACCACTGGAGCAAACCAGTTTGCTCCGACTTATAGCTGGGCCCGCCTGCCAGCCCCTGCATTATACTCACCTATATTCCCTTTTCTGAAGCCCAGCTGATAGGCATGGCAGAGTGGATTGCCACGCCCCAGCTGTTTTCCTCCCCAGCAGTATGTCAGAGTTCTGACAGATGCTACCATTGACACAGTAATGCGGAAGGTGATTTCTTTGTAAAGAACGCTTAGGTGTGAAGCGCATGCAAAGCGAACCGGTTGTTAAACCTGTAGGATCCCATCCCTGGCCAAGGTAAACAACTCAGCATTAAATATGTAGATGGTGAGATAGATATGAATGGCATTGTGGTGTTCCTGGTTCAATAGGTAACAGACCTCCCTTCTTCCTTCTCCGATTCTCTAGGAAAAATCATAATCAGCTCCAGAAGACACAATAATTTCTGCTCAGAGAAACTAATATTATGATATGACAGGGACAACTGTCAGGGTTCTGAAATAGAACACAACTTGCAAATTGACAAGGAAAATAGAGGCAATAAAGCCCACCGTTTTCTTAATAGCAAAATGAGCAAAAATACAATAATCCACCCAACTGTCTGATGGTTGCTTTTTCACCTTTCTTTTTCAAAGTTTTTACTCAGCTGAACTTGGATATTAGGCATAATCATAGTTGGGAGAAACGAATTTGGGGACAGCTGCAGGAGAACAGGAGAAAGATTTCTGAGCTTCCTTTGTACGGTCCACATTTACACTGATCCGGCAGTTTTATCTGTTTTGTAGGATTTAAACAGGAAGAAGGCACCTGGGAGTTATGACATATATTAAAAATATTTTTAATTTTTTTTAAATAAATGCTTTTTTTTAAATGCTTTTTTCCTTTCATGCATTCACAGGATTTTCTCTGAAGTGAATAATAGCAGATCGTTATGATCAAATTGATTACTTGGACAAAAGTTGTCTGTGTCTTCTCTGGAAGATTCCCAGAGCAAATCCCTGATATTATTGTTAACAATCTAAGATACAAAAATGAAAAAAATAATAATAGGAAAGATAGGGGAGGGAAAAGGGAAGGGAAAAGTGTAGGAAAAAGGGGGGAAAGAAAGAAAAAGCATTCACTTCTGACTCCCTTTGGTGCAGTAGAATAATAATATCAAACTTTAATGTTGAACTTTTAGATAATAGTATGAAGTATCCATTTCTATAACAACAAACCTATCTAATTGGTAAAATTCCATATTAGTTTCATTTCCCCCCTCCCCCACCTCAAGCACAAAGTCCAGAAGCGGTTTCCAAATAGGAACAAAAGTAGTTGGGTTTTTGTCTTTGATCAAAGCAGTCAGTTTAGCCATCTCTGCTAACTCCATCAACTTCTACATCCATTCTTTCATTGTGGGGATTGAAGTGTCCTTCCATTTTTGTGCATAAAGTAATCCTGCTGCCATCAATATATATAACGTCAAAGTTCCCAATTTTCCTCCAAGCTTTTTTCCATTAAATTCAAAATATTCATTGGAAATATCTTTATACATTCTTGACAACTAATCTGATGTTAAATACCAACGATACATCATCTTATAACAATTTTCTTTTAAATTATAATTTAGTGTAACTTTTAAAACTTCCGTCCACATATTCTCCCAATGTTCAAGCATGAACATTATGTCCAAAGTTCCTTGCCCACTGAATCATGCAGTGCTTTATATATTCATTCTCCAAATTCAAATTCAACAGTTTATAGACCTTAGCAATAATATATTCATCACTACCGCATAGTAGGATTTCCAATTCATTTTTCACAAAATGAAACCCATAACTCTTTTTGTCTGATTTAAATCTTTCTTTCAATTGTAAATATGTAAACCAATGGCAGACACATCCTTCTGATTCACCTCTTTAGACTTAAGGATAGGATCACAAAAGTTAAAAGATACCGCCAGTCTGGCTGTGCCACCATTTCTTTTGTACTGTATCCCTGCAATTTTCTTGTCAAGGTTTTTTGGGAAGTGGTTTCCTCTTGCCTGCTTCCTGGGGCAGAGAGAGAATGATTGGCCTGAAATTACCCAATGTGGCTTCGTGCCTAAGGTGGGACTAGAAGACCCAATCTTCTGGTTTCTAGCCTCATGTCTTAATTGCTGAGCCAAACTGGCTCTCATTTCAATACAGATAGTCCTTGACTTAGAACAGCTCATTTAGTGGCTGTTCAAAGTTACAATGGCACTTTAAAAAATGACTTATCACCATTTTTCAGGGGTGGGCTTCAAATATTTTAGCAAGGGATTCTCTGCCCAGTTGCTTGGTGGGCATGGCCATGCTGGCCTCCAGCACCACAGCGGGGGTGGGGGGTGGGGTTGCCCTCTCTGGGCTCTAGAGGATTCCGTCAAGCATCCGGGAGGGCATTTCTGGCCCGTTTTTACCCTCCCCGAACCTCCACGGGCGCCTTGCAGTTACCAGCATCCAAAAGACATATGGGGCATGTGGGGACCCCTGGGAGGGACAGGGTGGAGTGGGGGGGGGGCAGCCAGGAGTTGGATTTGGGGGTTCTCCAAACTGCACAGAATCTTAGCTAGAGGCTCTCCCGAATCCGTGCGAACCCCCATCAGCCCACCCCTGCGGCCTTTTTCATACTTATGAGCTTTGCAGTATCCCCATTATCATATGATCAAAATTCAGGTACTTGGCAGCTGGCTCATACTTATGACCATTGCTGGCTCATACTTATGACCAAGGTCATGTAATCACTTTTTGCAACCTTCTGACATTGTCAAGCAAAGTCAATGGGGATGCCAGTTTCACTTAACAACCGTGTTACTAACTTATCAACTCTGGTGATTCCAGATATGGGTTCCTACTGGTTTGGCCTAAGACATCTCTGTGGTCATGTGGCCGGCATGACTAAACACCAAAGGCGCATGGAACGCTGTTACCTTCCCACCAAAGGTGGTTCCTATTTTTCTACTTGCATTTTTTACATGCTTTTGAACTGCTAGGTTGGCAGAAGCTGGGACAAGTAACATGAGCTCACTCTGTTAAGCAGCGCTAGGGATTCGAACCGCTGAACTGCCGACCTTCTGATCGACAAGCTCAGCGTCTTAGCCACTGAGCCACCACATCCCTTTTGAATACCAAATTAAATTGGATAATAGTTTGCTTTTTCCTCATGTAGAGGAATCGGATGTAAACGATCCTGTCATCTTCTGTTTCATTTCTAAAATCATCTCCTACAGACACTAGTTAAATTAGGGAGGATAAAAAGCTTGTAGAAATCCAGCCCACCTAATTTTTCTGCCTCCTTATTAGAGAGGTTTGTGGATCCAGCAGAAAGGTTTCAAAGACATTTAGAAAACATGCTACATCATTCTAGAATAAAATGTGCTTGCAAAGCTCTCTATATCTTCCCTTGTGTCCCAGCAGGGTTTCAGTTCCAGATAAGGTTGGAACTGCCTCCTGCCCGTCACATTAATCAACACTTTGCTCTTTAATGTCAGCCAGGTACATGGGGATGCTGAGAGCAGGGCTTGGATACATCTTCTCAATTTCATCATTTCATGAGTCAGCCCTCCATTGCAAAATAACTGTCAAGAGTGGGAAATCAGAAGTCCGGGCAGCTCAAAATGACTTTTAAAAAAAGAATTATTGCAAGCTTAAGCTGTCTACAAGAATCTGAACTAGTAATGGTCAAAGCAAATTGATGGTAGATAAGAGTCAATGAATTCAGGGTGGGCTGGACTTAAATCTTTGGTCGGTACGAAGGGGCTCGAGATTGATGACATGTTTGACCTCTCCCTCAGGCTCAGTTTGATCACCTCCTACATCAGTTTAGTTTAGTTTAGTTTAATAAAAGTTGTATGCCGCCCACTCCCATTGGGACTCTGGGCGGCTCACAGCAAAAATAAAAACATTTTAAAAATTTAAAAAAGATACAATTATTAAAATTAATACAACATCCATTCAATCAAGTGGGGCTGGATATTAATCAACAGCCCCAGGCCTGCCGGAACAGCCAGGTCTTGGTCGCTTTACGGAAGGCCAGGAGAGTGGTAAGGGTCCGGATCTCTGCGGGTAGATCATTCCACAGGGCCGGTGCAGCTACAGAGAAGGCCCTCCCTTGGGGGGCTGCCAGCCGGCATTGTCCGGTTGACAGCACCCGGAGGAGGCCCAACCTGTGAGATCTTATTGGTCGTTGGGAGGTGAATGGCAGGAGGCAGTCTCTCAGGTAGCCAGGTCCTATACCATGTAGGGCTTTAAAAGTAATGACTAGCACCTTGAAGCGGGTCCGGAGACCAATGGGGAACTAGTGCAGCTCGCAGAGGATAGGTGTAACATGGGTGTATCTAGGTACACCCATTATCGCTCGCGCGGCTGCATTCTGGACCAACTGTAGTCTTCGAACACTCTTCAGGGGCAGCCCCATTTAGAGTGCATTACAGTAATCCAGTCTTGAGGTGACGAGGGCATGAGTAACCATTCAAAGTGCCTCCCGGTCCAGGTAGGGCTGCAACTGGTGCACCAGGCGAACCTGGGCAAAGGCAGGGAGTCACAGCTGACAGATGGTGTTCTAACATCAGCTGTGGATCCAGGAGGACCCCCAAATTGCGGGCCCTCTCCGAGGGGTGTATAACTTCACCCCCCAGGCTAAGAGGTGGAATGTCTGGACCATCCTTGGGAGGCAACATCAATAGCCATCAACACTTAGAAGAAGCTGGTTTATTAATACAGGGATCTCCGGTCTTGATAACTTTCACTTGTGGACTTCAACACCCAGAATTCCCCAGTCAAAATAGGAATTCTGGGGGTTGATGTCCACAAGTCTTAAAGTTGCCAACTTTGGAGCTGCATTAATAAATTCCAACTAGACTCTTGCCGTAGGAGTCATCTGTTAAATCATTCTTAAGATTAAAAAGAAGGGTGTGTGACATGCATACCTTTTTTCACAGACACAGCAAGTGAATCTGTTTAAAAATATCACTCCAGAAATAAATGATTAGCCCAGAGGGATAGTTAAAGCACATTCACTGCACAATTGCAATAAAGCTATTTCAACTTTGCAATGCTGTAAAGAAGCATTGGGTCATCCAGAGGTACTGTTGAAAGAGATCACTTCAAATATGAGTCTAGGAAAAGTTTTCCTAATGAGAGAAACCTAAAGGCTCTTCTCCAATGCTGAAAGCAGCAAGGGCTGGCTGTCATTCATTTGTTCTGCGTAAAGAAGAAGAACTTTGGTGCATTGTTTAAGTGTCATCTTCTCTTAGAACACATGGAAATGCTTCTCATTATATTTAGGAATTTTAGGTCTGGTACTTTCACCCCCTAAAATGCCTGTCAAGCAAGAAATTCTTATGTGGGTGTAACCCAAAGGTGCGGTTTTAAAAGCCGGTTGGGTTTTGTTTTTCCTTGAAGATGTTCTGCTTCTCATCCAAGAAGCTTCTTCAGTTCTTCCCACCCAAGAAGCTTCTTGGATGAGAAGCAAAAACGTCTTCAAGGGGAAAAAAAACCCTTCAGTTACCTTTTGAAAAAGCACCTTTAGAATAACCATGACCTGGAGGACTGAGAATCTCCATAGACGTATGTGGGTGCAAGTTTTCCCTCTGCTCCATCTGATATATTAAGGTTATCTCAGTGGTGAAATTCAATTTTTTTTTACTATTGGTTCTGTGGATGTGGCTTGGTGGGCTTGGCTTGGCTTGGGGGGTCGTGACAGGGAAAGGATACTGCAAAATCCCCATTTCCTCCCCACTCCTGGGGGAAGGATATTGCAAAATTTCCATTCCTGCCCCACTCTGGGGCTAGCCAGAGGTGGCATTTGCTGGTTCTCCGAACTACTGAAAATTTCCGCTGTCAGAACCTACTGAATTTCACCCCTGGGTTACCGTTCTCAGAACTGAACGCTGAAAACAATCATTGGAACAGCTTGCCTCCAGATTTTGAGGGTGCTATGCAGTGACGTGCGGTAAGGTTTATGGCTGGTGAGGCACTGACACAGTGGTGGGTTTCAAATTTTTTTAGACTTGTGGACTTCAACTCCCAGAATTCCACAGCCAGGCATGCTCAGTTCCGATTTAAAGCGACAGTATTTGTTTTTCTCCTTTGCGAAAAAGTTTCCTTCATTCTTTTTCTTCTCCTTCCCCCTCCTCCCTTCCTCCCTCCCTCCCTCTCTCCCCCTCTCTCAAACAGACACACGCACACAGAGAAGTCGGATTGGACTATCTCTCCTACCCCCTTCCCTCTCTCACTCACTCTCTCGCAAACAAACACAAACACAGAAGTTGGATTGGATATATTTTCCAATGGCTTGAAAGCAGCTCCTCTGCATACCCCCCCCCCAACAATTCCCCTGCTGCCTTGCCCAAACACCTCCACCATTGCAAATGCACACTGCTGTCTGGGTGGGAAATGCCTGAAATGCAATAAAGCCCACCCACCCACTCACCTCCTGCTTGCAGGCTGGGGTGAGAGAAGAGGCAGAGAAGCTGGAGGGGAGCCGATCTGAGCCTTTGATTGCAGGCAGAGCCACATTGCCTTTTCAAATTTGTAATCAGTGAAGCTGGGCTTATATAGTTTTATCCAGCTGTGTGTGTGTGTGTGTGTATGTTTGTGTTTGTGTGTGTGTGTGTGTTTGAAAAGACAACGTGGCTCTGCCTGCAATCAAACTACACTTGGGGAGGGATCTACACTTGAGGATGAAGTTTTAATTCCTCTCCCTCCCTCCGACCCACATGTACCTTTTCCAGCAGTTTCAGAGAGGATTTCAACTCTGCTCTTGCATCATGAAAAGAAAAAAAATGTAAAAGGAAAAAGGCAAGAGCTGAGGTCAGGCTGAGCTAGTTGCCGCCAGAGTCGCCATGGATGACTCTGCTTAACTGTTTAAAAAAGCCTCTAAAAAGCACCCTCTACAGGAGGAGGCAGGAGAACGACGTGCCTCACCTACATCAGGAATTTTTAGGCTTTTAACCCTTGCTTAACTCTGCTCGAGTGATCATAAAATGCCTAAAGTCAGACTAGATGAGGCGCTTTTTTAGAGGCTTTTTTAAACAGTTAAGCAGAGTCATCCACGGTGACTCTGGCAGCAACTAGCTCAGCCTGACCTCAGCTCTTGCCTTTTTCCTTTTGCATTTTTTTTCTTTTCATGATGACAGTGGTGAGGCTCTGCCTCCCCTGCCTTCCCTGACTCCACGTCCCTGGTGCTATGTCACTGGAGGTTTTAAGAAGAAACTGCAGTGGGCAGCTATTTGTGCAGGGGTGTGTGTGTCATGCGCACATGGCAGGTGGGCGGGGCACATTGAATTGTGGGTGTGGGCACACACAAATTTGGCACACCTTTACAAAAGGGTTCTCAATCAGTGGCTTAAGGTCTCCTGATCAAGCAGGGGATTGGACTAGAAGACCTCCAAGGTCCCTTCTAACTTTGTTACTCTGTATTCTGTCCTGTATTCCATCAGAATTCTCAGTGTTGGTGCCAGCATAAGGAAGACTACTTAAAAATGTTCCTCCAAAGCTGATGCAGCTGACTTCATGTTCATCTTTCCGAAAGTGTGTGATATGACTCCTCATCTCTTTCATTTGTACCCTTAGACATCTTCCTCCATTGCCAATTTAACTATCCAATATGTCAGGCCTGGAAGCCATCTTTTGCATTGGGACTTCAGACCTGCCACATTTAATGCTGTGGGAAATTGGGAGGGGGGATTATATAGAGTGGGATAAATATAGTCAAAATAACATTTGTTTCTTGGAGAGTCAAGGACGTCTTGCTCTGCACTTGGAGCGGTGTGACTAGGAGGCATCTCAATGGGATGGTGCCTGATTGGGCCATGTAACAGACATGTGGATGCTGGGCAGGGACTTGAACTTTTGTTTGGATGGAGAAAATCTGGAAACTTTCAGATTTGGGTTTTCCCAGATGTGCCAATATGACATCTCTAATAAAATGGAACTTCGAGGAAGCTTAAGCCTTGGAGTCTTCTTTCATTGGGGGTGTTAGTTGGAAACCTGATACCATATTTATTCGGAGCTGGATCCCAATTTGATGAACTGGGTACATTTTGGCATAAGATATATTACTGTTGCAATGCAGAGATTGCCTGCTTACCAATTCTTCTTACCTCGTTGTGTTGATACTTGAAAGATCTCAGTGCTTTCTCCCGAGACAAAGTGGGTGAAATAGGAACAATTGTACTCTGAAAGGAAGGAGGGGAGAGGAAGAAAACAAAAAATAAAATTAATACTTTTTGTCCAAATCAATTCTTTTCATTTTTATTGAATCTCGAAACAGACAAGGAATACAGACAATATACAGGGTAATCCCATATATTTTTGTTTAGAATTCAGTCCCATTGTAATGATATACATGGCAAAAAATCACATACAGTGGTACAATTTCAAAGAGTTTATCTTGTTTGCTGCTTTTATTTTAAAAACTGTTTTTTTTAATTAATGGAAAATGTTTATTTCTTCAAATAAACACTATGACAGGCAGCTACTCTGCACATCCCTTCTCAAATGTTCAAATATGTCAGTGAGGTGGGTACAATCTGAGTCTTACCAGTGGTGGGTTCCTACCGGTTTGGACCGGTTCGGCTGAACCAGTAGTGGTTTGGCGAACCCAGGCCTGCCACACCCCTGAACCGGTTCTCCAGGTGGCGCCCTAGGCAGCACCATCTTGTTTTTTGCTACTGCGCATGTGCAGAACAATTTTTATTGCACTGTGCATGCGTGCGTGACGCGCCCACGAGCAAACCAGCAGTAGTGACTGCTGGAACCCACCCCTGAGCCTTATGTATTCCACCTGTACATTCAGACCTAGAGCAATGAAATCCTCCATTTCTTTAAATGTATCAAAAATCTATTTCTTTTTTTTTTGGAACCTTTATTTTTGGCATAGATTTCTCACTTCTTCTGTATTTCAGCCATGTCTACAAGATTGCAGCATGTAATCCATGGCTAGTACTAACCTCCATGGCTAGTACTAACCTATGCATTCTAGGCAATTACAGGTAGTCACTGAGTTACAACCATTTGTTTAGTGATGGTTCAAAGTTACAACGCGACTGAAAAAAGTGACTTATCGTGATTTTTCACACTGGCAACAATTGCAGCATTCCTGTGGTCATGTGATCCAAGTTTGACGCTTGGCAACTGGCATGTATTTATAATCCCGGTTGCCGTGTCCTGGGGCCATGTAATCACTTTTTGCGACCTTCTAACAAGCAAAATCAACGAGGAAGCCAGAATCACTTAACAACCATGTTACTAAATTAACTATAGCAGCAATGGAGGCAAGAAAGGTTGTAAAATGGGGCAAAACTCACTTAACAACTGTCTTACTTAGCAACATAATTTTTGTGCTTATCTTTGAGTTCATCTTCTAGTACCATGATAGCGAACCTATGGCGTGCAGAGCCATTTCTGAGAGCACGCGAGTGACATGCGCACCAGTTGATTTTGGCCTTGATTTTTGGCTGTTTTTCACCAAAAATCCCTGAAGCCTCCGGAGGGTGAAAAACATCCCAACATACAAACCTCTGGGGGGGGTGGCAGGGGAGGCCATTTTCACCCTCCCCAGGCTCCAAGAAAGCTGTGTGCACATGCACGGGGCAGCGTGGAATCACGCGTGCATGTGCAGGGGACATGGTGCGGGGAGGCATTAAATTATGGGGGTGGGCATGCGAGCACGTGCAATAGCACATGCGTGTATGCTTTTGGCACCCGAGGCGAAAAAGGTTTGCCCTCACTGTTCTAGTATATGGAACGAATAAACATTTTGGAAAAGTGGGGTTTTTAACAGTGTCACTGAGTGAGACACTGTTGACCTCACATATGCTCAAAGCTTCAGGCAATCTTTGAAAATCTCAACAAGCATAATTGGTTTTAACAGATTACATTTATTATTTGATTAGGCCCCTGTAACCACATGATACCTGAATCTGCATAACCAACCTATTCCCCCCTCCCCTCCCCACGCAATCCAATTTAAAGCCTACATCAAATCAGTCAAGTCACTGCCCTGAGCATCTAATGCAATGAGTTGCAACTCATGAAAGCTTTTGTCTTTTAATTAAGTGTGTTTTCACCAGAAATGGTATTACCAGACTCCTCCTGATTTGTTTTGCCAGTGTGTTAAAACTACAAGAAAGTAGTTTACAACTGCAGGTCAGAAAGCGATTTCTGACTGCCAGCCAATGGAACAGGCGGTTATATTGTGAGTTGCCCAACGGCTGAAGATAACATCCAGAAAGTTGTTGGTCATCCATTACCAATGTCCTGGTGGAAGTTGAAGTGCTGTGGCTGAGCACAGAGGACTCCACATGTTGCCATTCCAACACTTTCCCATGACATACCCCAGCTAACACATTGCCCTCAGGTTTTCATTTTGGCTAATTTCATTAGTTTGCCTGAATTGTCTATATTGTGTAACACAAGCAGTGTGATTGCTGATGAGCTTTTCTAGGGTAATCCCTTGGAGAACGGGTGTGAAACTCGCCGCATCACATTGCCATCACGTGACATTTCATGATGTTTTTCCCATTGGCGGAGCTGGGGTGGGTGTGGCCTGCGTGTGACGCATCTGGCCCGCGGGCCACCAGTTTGACATCCCTGCTGGGGTAATTTAGCAATAAAGTTGGCTGTTGTCTTTCTCTTGCTGATGTCATCTCCATCTCCTTCCTTCCCTGTACCAGAACATTTATTTCTTGTTGAAACAGGGGTGTCCTCTTTTATCCGGGATAGACCTATTCCAACAACAGTGTACAGGGGATAAAAACTGGCAGATTCTCCTAGCACTATTGTTCTGTACCTGATGCCTATAGCAAGTCTATGATCTTGTTAAATAATGTATTTTTCTTTTGGCCGCACAAGATTTGAAGTCTCCACCTGGACGCCCTCAGCTTAATGCCCAGTCTTTGCAGGATATTTAGCAGCAATCCTGAGTGTCACAAGGGCACCACAAGGTCTTAAAAAGAAGATGCGCTGATTTAGGAAGCTGAAGTTAAAGACTAAGGCAGGTATTTAAAAAATGATGTTTTAATCCTATTAATTGAAACTTTCTTTAAAATGCCATTTATATTTCTAATATTCCCAAGTTCTTTTTACATGTTACATGTACATTACTTAGATTGATATCTACTTTGGGCAGGAATTGGTCAGTTGGCTTCCTGTTCATCCAGCATGCTAAATCATGGTTTGATTATTTACAGATTACTGAATAAACTGTAATTAGCTGGAATCCCCTTTTTCATCCTGAGAGATGTATTTCCTCCCTTTCCTCTGCTTGGGGACTAGGAAGGATGCAGTTAATAATATAGCATAATGAATAATGACATGTATGCCTATGGAGATTCTCAAACATCCAGGTCACGGCTGTCCCAAAGATGCTTTTTCCAAAGAGCAAGTGGACTTGCTTGTTTTTTTTTTCTTTGAAAACGTTTCACTTCTCATCCAAAACCCATGAATTGAAGAAGATTCTTGGATGAAAAGTAAATTGTTTCCAAAGATTTTTTTTCTGCCTTTTGGAAAAAATGCATCTTTGAGGGACCTATGACATGGTCAACTAACTTTTTCAGAGTCATGGTTCTAAATACTTTCAAAGCAGTTAAAGAGTAAAATTGGGGCTTAATGGTTTGCAGGTATTGAAGACAACCAATTTGCCCTTAAAGCCATCCAAGAGAGTCTGGCAGGAACAGGGGTCATGAAGGAACACTCTGCAAAGTTTTAAGTTTCTGTTTTGCCTTTCAACTTCCTCTCCAGAATAAAGTAGAAAACATATGCCCAAGATATTTTTGTTTCTGTTGGCTCTGTTTTTAATTCTGTTGATTTTGATCCTGTTGATTCTATTAATGCAGTGTTTTTCAACCACTGTGCCGCGGCACACTAGTGTGCCGTGACATAGTGTAAGGTGTGCCGTGGGAAAATTACTTTATATATAGTCAATATAGGCACAGAGTTACCTTTTTTCAACATTTTCTAATGGTGGTGTGCCTCGTGATTTTTTTCATGAAAAAAGTGTGCCTTTGCACAAAAAAGGTTGAAAAACACTGTTAATTAATGTAACCTTGGAATAAACACAGAGCTAGTCCTCATGGTTTCTCTTCTTGTCTAGTCCTACCTCAAAGGGTTAATATCCACTCCTGCAAGTCTGAAAGTATCTCTCACATCCCTTGCTTTCACTCTTCCCAAATCTAGGAAGGGTTCCTTCTGAGGCAGCTTCTCCACCCCATTTCTTTGGGCTCAGATGTCATTGATCAGATGTTTGTCTAGGGCCTGCAGCTGTTCTTTCTGTCTCCCAAGGCCATTCCACATACCAGTAGAGGAAGTCATCATTTAGCAACTGCCTTGTACAGTTGCAAGTTGGTGATGAAAAAAACAACTCGCATTTATGACCTTTGCAGATCTCTAAAACGAAGGAAAACTGTAGTAAGGTTCTAAGCACAGTTCTGTTTTCATTTAGCAACAATGTGACTTAACCACCGAGTTGATGGTCCCAACTGCGGTCACTAAGCAAGGTCCATCCTTACATGCTCATGATGGAGGCAGCCCAGTTTTCCTGCCCAATGAGTTCAGGCAAAACTGTTGACAGCGAATTGAGGCCCATCTCAGATTGCAGACAAACAGCCACTCCTCAGTTTTACTCAGAGCGAAAGCTACAATGAGCAACCAAACATCTTCACAAACTTACATGACCTTCCCACCTCCCAAGCAGAGAGAGGGGAGTTGACCACTTTCAGCTTTAGCCACTGGTATGGCAGATTGAGGTTTATCCTTGTTACTGTGCCTCTGCTTTCCTAGAAAGCTTCATGACCATGAACTCCTCACTTCTGATGTCCATTGTAAGAGAGCTCAGGGGTCTTGGCACTGGGCAGCAAAAGACTTAGTTCTTCAAAGCCCCATAATCTGCTTAGAGCAGAAGTCAGAGCCTTTGGCTTCTGCCCACAGAGGACCCTATAGTTGTCAGGTATTAGGCAGGGGTGGGCTTCAAAAATTTCAGCAACGGGTTCACTGCCCCATTGCTGGGTGGGCATGGTCATGGTGGGTGTGGCCTACTCAGCCTCCTGCACCACAGGGAGGGGGATTTTCACCCTCCCCAGGCTCTGGAGGTTTTCCCCGAGTCTCCGGGAGGGAGAATACTGTTTCCCCTGGGCTCTGGAGACTCTCCAGAGGCCCTCCAGAGACACACACACCCCCCCCCGAGGCCAGAAACAGGCCCATTTCTTTCTACTTCCGGTAGGCCCATTTTTTTGCCTTCCCTCGGTCCCAGAGGCTTTTCTTGAGCCTCTGGGAGGGCAGAAATTGTTTCTCCCAGGCTCCGGAGGCCCTCTGGAGGCTGGAAACAGGCCCGTTTCCAGACTTCTGGAACCTCTGGTGGGCACGTTTCCCCCCCTCCCTGAGCCTCCTCACAGGCCCTGAGAGGGGACAGGAGGGGTGGGGTGGGCAGGGCCAGCCAGGAGTGGGATTTGGGCGTTCGCTGAACAATGGAGACTCTTCACTAGAAGATCACCCGAAGCCATGTGAACCCCTAGCAGCCCATCCCTGGTATTAGGCCATCAGGGATTTTTATGGAACTAGCTGGGCTAACAACTTCATTAAATCAGGAGGAACCATGGAAGAGGTAACAGTGTCACCCCAGAAGACCGTATTAATGGCCCTGCTCTGTCTCCCCTTATTTTGGTGCAAGGATGAGAAAACAGGGGGGGGGGAAGGAAAATTAAGCTGTTCATATTGTTCAGCTGAAGCATTTGGCAGCGGGGAAAACATTAAAACATGATCCATGTGGCTGCAGCTAGGAAAACAGCTTCCTGTTTAATATCAGAACAATTGGAACTGGGCAATCTCGTTTAAGAGACCTCAGCACTTTCCATCCCCTCGCCGGAAAATGTGTGACTGAGCCGAGAAATCAAAGGAGATTTGTGTCTACTGTTCTACTGCTCCCTGAAGCTCTTCTTTATGAACTTACATTGCAAAACAAAGGAGAGTGAGTTTGTACTGATATCATCTGTGGAAATTGGGTTCTTCGGTGTTGTTGCTTTTTCTCAACACGCAGTAGTGATGATCATTTTATTTGACTGTGGGCCAAAGGAAATAAAAGCGCAGAAATAAATTAAAAGCAGACAATGATCACCGATCATTGCAAATCTATCGGGGGAGGGGGCGAGTTAAACACTTAAGAGGGTGTGCTTGTGACCGACCGTTTGCAGGAATATTTGGGTAACTCTCCTAATGCAGTGGTTCCCAAACTTGGCAACTTTAAGACTTGTGGACTTCAACTCCCAGAATTCTCCAGCCAGCAGAGCTCTGCTGGCTGGAGAATTCTGGGAGTTGAAGTCCACAAGTCTTAAAGTTGCCAAGTTTGGGAACCACTGTCCTAATGGGAAGATGAGCTGGCTATGTTGAGGAAGTGAAGTTACTTTTCACAAAATATCTCCTCTGGCAAAAGGACGAGAAACAGTAGAGTGGCAGGTTGTCATCCACGATGCCTTTGCTGAAAATCCAAATGCAACTGGTGTTTTATTTTATATATTTTATTCCCATTCTCCCCAACAGACTTTATTTTTTCCTCCCACAAAAATCAAAAGTGACCATATTTAAGGCTGTGATCATAAAGCGCATTCGTTTCATTTACTGAATGAATTGCCCATCCTGCCATGATGCGATTACAGGACTGAACCAGTGGTGGGGTTCATTTTTTTTTCCTACTGATTCTGTGGGCGTGGCTTGGTCAGTGTGGCTTGATGGATGTGGCAAGGGAAGGTTACTGCAAAATCCCCATTCCATCCTATATAAGATGGGACTCGGGAGGCAGAGAATAGATGGGAGCAGGGCCAGTCAGAGGTGGTATTTACCGGTTCTCCGAACTACTCAAAATTTCCGCTACCGGTTCTCCAGAACTGGTCAGAATCTGCTGAATTCCACCTCTGGACTGGACTGATTCATAGAATCAAGGGGCTGGAAGGGCCTTGGAGGTCCTCTAATCCAAAACCCTGCTCATGTCAGGAGGCCTTATATTATCCCGGACAAATGGTTTTCCAACCCTTTCTTGAAAAACCTCTAGCGATGGAGCACCCAAAACTCTGGGAGGCAAGTGATTATCAATTAGTCCATTGATTAATTGCTCTTACTGTCAGGAAGTTTCTCCTTAGTTCCAAGTTTGACTTCCCTCTGATGAGCTTCCACCCATTGCTTCTTGTCCTGTTCTCGGGAATTATGAGGAATAAGTCAACCCCTTCATTTTTGTGATTACCACTCAAGTATTGGAAGACAGTGATCATGTTACCCCTAATTATTCTCTTCATTAGGCTAGAAATACCTAGTTCCTTTAACTTAGGGGTCTCAAACTTTAACTCAGGGGTGCTTAAGAGCCAAGGTGGCGCAGTGGTTAAATGCAGCACTGCAGGCTACTTGCTAGATCAGCAGGTCAGCGGTTCAAATCTCACCGGCTCAGGGTTGACTCAGCCTTCCATCCTTCCGAGGTGGGTAAAATGAGGACCCAGATTGTTGGGGGCAATATGCTGACTCTCTGTAAACCGCTTAGAGAGGCCTGAAAGGCCTATGAAGCGGTATATAAGTCTACTGCTATTGCTATTGCTATTGCTATTGCTTAGATCTGGCCAGCGGGGCCACTCTGGATACAATGAAGGAATGGCTTGCGGTGTCTCTGCAAGCGAAAATGGAACTTGGGAGGGCTGCGTACAGCCCTCCCAAGCTCTGTTTTCAACTGTGATGGCCTCCTGCAACCCTCTGCCTGTGAAAATGTAGCATGGGAGGGTCACATGTGGGCCGCCACAGGCACCCCCGACATGAGTGACATTGAGCTGGCCATGCCCATCCTGACCATACCCCATCACCACCACCCCTCCGAGGTCAAACACATCCCTGATGTGGCCCTCAATGAAATCGAGTTTGACACCCCTGCTTTAACTGTTCCTCACATAGTTTATCCTGCAGCCCCCTTGTCATCTCAGTTGTTCTTTTCTGCACTCTTTCTAGGATCTTAGCATCTTCTTTTACATTGTGGTGACCAGAATTGGATGCTGTATTCCAAGTGTGGCCTCACTAGTTCAGTATAAAGCGGTACTATCACTTCTCATGATCTTGATGCTATTCTCTGTTGATGCACCCTAGGATTGCATTGGCTTTTTGGGGCAACTGCAGCACACCGCTGGCTCATACTTACATGGTGGTTCACTAGGACACCTAGATCCCTCTCACAGTTGCTACTGTTTAGCCAGGTCCTGCCAATTCTATACCTGTGCATTTGGTTTTTCCTGCCTAGGTGCAGAACCTTACCTTTCAACCACTAAACTGCATCTTGTTAGCTAGGATCTTGTTAGTAAATTACCTAATGCTAAACTGACCAGATTTGAACCTAAAGAGCTGTGTAAACCTAATTTTTTATTTACTACTGGCCAAGATTTCTTACTTGTAGGATTGTCAACTCTTGATAGGGTATGATTGGGCTATCTGAATTAGAGCTTTTCTTAAGTAAATTATTGCTCGATAGACAATCAACAGAATAATGTATGCACAGAAGCTTATGCACAGATGCCAGGGGGGAAAATACAATAAAATAGCACAACAACCATAATCATATTAAAAGAAGAACCACCCGTGATTTACACTACCGGTTCAGGTGAAGCAGTCCGAACCAACTGAATACCACCTCTGTTTTGTAGCATGGGGTGAAATGAGGGGTCCTTGGTGTTCTCTTGCAGATGTTCCATTACCCAAATTAGGTAACCTAGATATCTAGTTTGTTTCATGAAAAGTCTGCAAGAAAACAACCAAGCTCAGAGAGCAGCAAGGACCCCTCGCAAGGAGAAGTTGTTTTGCCTTTCCCAATATACTAGATCCAAAGGAAATTGAATCTTGGCGAAATCAGGACAGATGGAAGGAATTTTTTTCCCCCTTACACTACACATACAGTATTTACATTCAGAATTTTCTACCATGAGATGTGATGCTGGCTACCAGCTTCTCTGCTTTCAAAAAAGGGTTGGACCAGTTCACAGATGACAAGAGGATCAATTGTTATTTGCTTGGATGGCATTGCCTTTGAAGGCCATTTTCTGGGAGGCCAGAGGGGTTCCTTCTGTGGTTGGTTGACCACTGAGAGAACAGATTGCTGGACTACATGGGCCAGGGGTATGATCTGCAGCACTCTGCTTATATTTGAATATAAAATTGCAAATATCTACAGAATTAATATTAATGTACCTCTAACAGATGACTACCTCAATGAATCAATCCATAAATCACCAGGGAGATGGATATTCTCAGCTTCACTATTAATAAAAACCAGAACTTTGAATCCTATTAAAGCTATCCATCTTAAAAGTAAAGGTAAAGGTTTCCCTCACAAATAGTCATTCCCAACTTTAGGGGGCAGTGCTCATCTCCATTTCAAAGCCGAAGAGCCAGTGCTGTCCTAAGATGTCTCTGTGGTCATGTGGCCTGCATGACTACTGTAAATGCTGAAGGTGCACAGAACGCTGTTACCTTCCCACCAAAGGTGGCTCCTATTTTTCTATTAGCATTTTTATATGCTTTTGAACTGCTAGGTTGGCAGAAGCTGGGACAAGTAATGGGAGCTCACTCTGTTATGCTGCACTAGGGATTCGAACCGCTGAATTGCCGATCTTTCTGATCAACAAGCTCAGCGTCTTAGCTACTGAACCACCACATTCCTCCTTACCCTTGCCTTAATTATTTAAAAATTGTGCCCCATCATACTAGTTAAGTCTTGGTCAGCCCAGCTTAGCCCAGTCCAGTCCAGTCTATTTCACATTGCCCATTGTTTTGATGGAGACAACAATGAAACCCTCTCTATTTAGTTCTGATAGGTCTTTCATCAAGCTTCTGTTGTACAGAATTAACACTTGATCCTCTATGACTGTATAAACCTGTTTATTCCAGACTGGCATCCTGCCAGGTTAGCATGCTACACAGGTGTTGATCAGGCAAATGCATCTGGAGTTTTAATTTGAAGGAAATACCATAAAGAAAAGCTGAAGCACCAACAGCTAACACCTCAAACACAACACATAGCCACTGGGGATTTCTTGCCTCCCAAATAGCCTGTCAAATGAATTTAATGGATGGAATACAAATTTATGCTCCTGAAGACAACTCCAGTTTGAAATTTGGAAAGATGCTGAAAAGCATTTTGCTAATGCAATATTAAGCAGAGTTATGATGGTTTAATCTCCAGGGGTTCAGCTGATCTACAAATGGCTGAAGAAGCACCATGGTTTGCCAAACAGCCTGGGGATTTTAGTTTGTGAACATAAAGCATATTGTTCCACCTTAGGCAGCCAACTTCATCCGCAGGAAGAGACAACACCAGGGAAGAGCCCTCCTGCGGTTCCCTCTGTCTGGCCCATCTGTTAGAGAAGATGGCACTCCTTGAACTTGCCTGCAACCTGAGGAGCTTTCTCTCCCCATTGTAGGGCTGATGTTTGATCCAGCTGTGGCTGCAGCTGCATTCAAATTGGGAAGAGGAGCAGTTTGGCATTTGCCACAGGAAGGCAACCAAAAGTCTTGGGAGGGCTCTCTTAGGTGGAAGCATGCCTGTGCTCTGCTATTGGAAGAGGCAACATCTGTGTCTTCCAAGTTTCATCGGATGACAATGCTAATGATGATGTAATAGTGGAACATGGCTTATCAGGCATGTGGAGTGGGGGTTAGAAGTGTTACATTCAAAGAATGTTACTTAGATCTGTGATGCTAGGGGCTGCCCGGAGAGGATGGATTAGATAGATACTAGATAATAAATGATTAGATAGATAGATAGATATATAG
Organism: Thamnophis sirtalis; assembly: GCF_051295495.1. Taxonomy (NCBI): domain Eukaryota; kingdom Metazoa; phylum Chordata; class Lepidosauria; order Squamata; family Natricidae; genus Thamnophis; species Thamnophis sirtalis. Next base: position 140,529,577 of record NW_028261383.1, on the reverse strand, counting down.
ATATATAGATAGATAGATAGATAGATAGATAGATAGATAGATAGATAGATAGATAGATGATTATAAATAGATGATGATGATGATGATGATGATGATGATGAGTTAGATAGATATATAGATAGATAGATAATAGATTACATAGATAAAAGATAGATGATTATAAATTGGTGATGACGATGATGATGATAGATAGATAGATAGATGGATAGATGAGATATAAATAGATAAAAGATAGATAGATAGATTATGATAGTCAGATATAGATAGATAGATAGATGAGAGATCGATTATGATAAATCAGATAACGATAGACAGACAGACAGACAGACAGACATGATAGATAATACATTAACATAGAATGTGTGCACACACAGAGGCTTGGATGGATGGATGGATATAACACAGTGATTGATAAATAGGAAGGGAGACAGAATAGAAAGAGATAATTGTTATAGGTAGATGATAGATAGATAGATAGATAGATAGATAGATAGATAGATAGATAGATAGATAGATGAGAGAGAGAGAGATTCATATACATACATAGATAGATATCGATAGACAGATTCAATCAACAATGTCCTGCATCTCCTAATAAGCTGCTTTTGAATTTGATTTGTGATATGGTAGGACAGTGTCAGTGGTAGGTTTGTGTATGTGGATGAGGCAGAGTAAACAGAGGCCTGATCTTGTGTAAGCCTAAGGCTGCAACATACTTTTTTTCTTTGTAAGTTCCACTGAACACAGGGTGGTTTATTGCCAAGTGAGGGCAGACGTATCAAGGCTGGAAGTAGCTATTTGGATTTCATCCCTTGCTTTCCTACAGAAATCAAGGCAAATCAGAACATGACCTTATACTTTGCTTATCTTATTAAAAGAATATAATGATTTGCAAAGAAATGTCATCTCTACTTTATGCAAATATATACATAAGCTTAAGGGAAGGGAAATTCATTTAATGAAAGTGTATCTGAAGCTATATTTTTTTAAAGAGCTGAGCTTCAGGAAAAATAATATATTCAGCCAGGAAAAATCATAACCGGCTAGTCCAGGGGTGCCCAAACTTGGCTGGAGAATTCTGGGAGTTGAAATTCACAAGTCTTAAAGTTGCCAAGTTTGGGCACCCCTGGGCTAGTCCATTTCCTTTGCCCAAGTCAGTACTCTGGCTCCAGTACAAACCTGAAACACAACCCCTCTTCTCATGAAATACCACTTTATGTTCTAATTTTTAAATTAACATAATTTTTTCTTGTAATACTATAAGGGAGCTGGAAGTTAAGCAATTCTTCTCTCTAAGGGAGACTGAAGGCCTGTGATCCTGGACAGCATAAACATGTTCAAATCAATGAAATTTAATCCCTTTTTTGTTATGTGGATTTAGGGACAATGAAACTTTTTTTTCCAGGCTAAGATTTCTATTTGGAAATCCCTCTTTCCTTATGTGGGGATAATATCTGTGTAAGTTCACAACAAAGAATACCTCTGTGTCAAGGGGATTTTTTAAAAATAAATATGTATTGATTGAAAAGGAAATAAAGTAGGGATATTTGTTATCTGGTTGACCTGGAAAAAGATAAGACAACACACTGCAAAATGATAAGTATCCATTGCATTGCCCCTTAATGATTATTTAATAGTTACTCTAAGAACCTCGGTGGCATGGTGGTTAGAGTGCAGTACCGCAGGCTTCTTCTGCTCCCTGAAATTTGGCAGTTCAAATCTCACCAGACTCAAGGTTGACTCAGCCTTCCAACCTTCAGAGGTTGGTAAAATGTGGACCCAGATTGTTGGGGGCAATAGGCTGACTCTGTAAACCACTTAGAGAGGGCTGGAAACCACTGTAAAGCGGAATATAAGTCTAAGTGCTATTGTTATTGCTATTTTTAAAAAGCTTATATTTTTCTTATGGGATAGTTTACTTCCTGTTCTAATGAATACAGGTAATCTTTGATTTATGACCACAATTCAGCCCAAAAATTTCCATTGCCAAGTGAGACAGTTGTCAAGTGAGTTTTGCCCCATTCAACGACCTTTCTTGCCACAGCTGTTAAGTAACTCGTTTACTGTTGTTAAATTAGTAACATGGTTGTTAAGTGAATTTGGCTTCCCCATTGACTCTGCTTGCCAAAAGCTTGCAAAAGATGATTGTACAGGACACTGCAACCGCCATAAATATGAACCAGATGCCAAGCAGTTGGATTTTGGCCACATGGCCATGGGGCTACTGCAAGTGAGAAAAACGGTCATAAGTCCCTTTTTTTCAGTGCCAATGTACTTTCAAACAGTCACTAAATTAATAGTTACAAGTCAAGGACTACCTACTTTGATGTGCTACTAAAACACGTATCATTGTATCTACCTGCCTTTGGCTTGCTCACTGGTTGCTATGTTGCCGCTATAGAATACTTTAAGAACAACAAGAAGAATATACATTAGCTGGAAGACGTGGCTCTCATTCTAAGTCCTGCAATCAGGCTTCTCACTCACTCATCTTCTGTCCTTTGCAGAGCACTGGTGTTCCCCATTGGCTGGAGGACTCCTAACTGCCAGGAGATTATTAAGGTGGGAACAGGAATGGCCTCTTCCTGGTGTTCATAGGGTGGATTAATTGTCTATCTATCTGTGTAGAGCAGGGGTCCTCAAACTTTTAAAACAAGAGGCCAATTCATGGTCCCTCAGACTGTTGGGGGACAAGACCGGCTAGGTGGGCATGGCTAGGTGGTCATGTGACTGGGTGGGCATGGCCAATTTAACAGTCCATTAAACAATGCACACAAATTAAACTTTAATTTGTTTTGCTCCTGGGGGTGTTTTATTTGCTTTTGTTTGCATGTTGCTCTTTTGGTTGACTTTTCTTTTTACTAGATTGTTTTTTCAGTTGTTTAGGAGTCTAGTGGTTCACTGAGGAAACTCAGTTTTGCAGCAATTCTTCTCAGTCCCAAGGAGCTTACAATTGACAAGTCTCTCTCGGTCTCTCTCTTTCAATCTCTCTCTGTCTCTCTCTGTGTCTTTGTCTCTCTCTCTCTCTCTCTACCTCTTTCTGTCTGTCTGTCTGTCTGTCTGTCTCTTTCTTTCTCTCCCTCTCTCTCTCTTTCTGTCTCTCTATCTATCTTCATGAGGTGGGGGAGGTGAAAAGTGGGCCATCTCTGTGCCCCATTTTTCACCTCCCCTGCCTCTAGAATGTTTCTGCAGGCAAAAAATGGGCAATCCATTTTTTTGGCCTCCTGGAGTGTCTGTGTGCTTCATTTTTCACCTCCCCCACCTCTGGAATGTCTCTGCAGGGCAAAATTCTTGGCCTTACCTTTCCGTTCCAGCCCGCGGGGCTTGCAAAGGTAAGTCCAGTGCTCGGCCGAAGGGTGAGCAGGGGGGATGTGGATAGGGGAGCCTCGTGGTCCTGTGTGGATCAGATTAATGGCTTTGTTGGGCCTCATGTGGCCCGTGGGCCGTAGTTTGAGGACCCATGGTGCAGAGGATGGCTGAGATGAAAGGAATGCTGTTAAGCAAATTGTTAAGAAAGACTAAAAGAGACTGTAAACAACACCTCAGCCCTGAGAAAGGAGAAACTCTGAAAAAAGAGACTCCACCTTGGCCCTGTATGAGGTAAGAGGAGAGAGAGGGACACTGTCAAACTTTCAAAATTCTGTTATTATATCTGATACCAGTATGTATCTATCTCTCTTCCTTCCATCCATCCATCCATCCATCCATCCATCCATCCATCCATTCATCTATCTATCATCTATCTATCTGTCTATCTGTCTATCTGTCTATCTGTCTATCTGTCTATCTGTCTATCTGTCTATCTGTCTATCTGTCTATCTGTCTGTCTATCTGTCTGTCTGTCTGTCTGTCTGTCTGTCTATCTGTCTATCTGTCTATCATCTATCATCTATCTATCTTTGTTTTCGATTGGTAGATTGATACTGATTGGTGTTGGCTGTGTGTCCATTGTTGTTTTGTGTTGTAACAGCCTGGGTGGTGGGTGGGGCTCGTTTGTTGACTAGGGCTGATGTCTGGTAGGTGTAGGTGGGATGTATTGTCACATTTATTCATGTTGTGGGGGTGCTTCTCTATTTCGATATCTTCCATAATTATTCTCTTGTTGAAGTGTTCAGTTTTGGAGATTAATTTGGTTCCTTCAAAATTAATTTCATGTCCTGTAGCTTTAAGGTGCTGGAAAAGGGAGGAAGTTTTTTCTATTTTTCTTACTGCATTCTTGTGTTCTGCGATGCATGCATTAATTCTTCTGTTTGTTTGTTTGTTTGTTTATGTATATGTATGTATGTATGTATGTATGTATATGTATGTATGTATGTATGTATGTATATGTATGTATGTATGTATACATACATACATACACACAAACATATATACATACCGTATACATGTGTGGGTGTATCTATCTGTCTATCTATCCGTATCTCTATCATCTATCTATCTGTCAATGTATCTATGTAGCATCTCTCTGTCTCTGTCTCTCTGTCTCTATCTATCTATCTATCATCTATCTATCTATCTATCTATCTATCTATCTATCTATCTATCTATCTATCTATCTATCTATCTATCTATCATCTATCAATCATCTATGTCTGTCTATCTATCTATCTATCTATCTATCTATCTATCTATCTATCTATCTATCTATCTATCTATCTATCTATCTATCATCTATCTATCTATCTATCATCTATGTCTGTCTGTCTGTCTGTCTGTCTGTCTGTCTATCTATCTATCTATCTATCTATCTATCTATCTATCTATCATCTATCTATCTATCTATCTATCTATCTATCTATCTATCTTATATCTATGTATCATCTCTCTGTCTCTCTCTCTCTCTGTCTCTCTGTCTCTGTCTCTTTCTCTCTCTTTCTATATGTATGTATGTATGTATGTATGTATGTATGTATGTATGTATGTATGAATGAATGTCTATCTATCTATCTTGTATCTATCATCTATCATCCATCTATTATTTGTCTATCTACCTTCTGATTAACCAATCTTTTTATTTCATGCATCATCCATTCATCCATCCATCCATCTATAAATCCATCCGTTTTCTGTGTGTGCACACATTCCATGCTAAGCATCCTCACTGTGTGATCACATTAATCTACTTTAATATTACAGGATGAATCTAAAGCTCATAAACTGCAGAGGTCTTAATGAAGCAGATTCCTAACAGTGCAGCTGGAGTGTATTTGGTGCCTCTGATGTATGTCAGCCATGTACCTGTATGGGGGGAGGGTGGGAGAGTCAAGAAAAGCCATTCACGGCCCTCCGTTGCCTTTCAAATCTGCTCAGTAAACAAAGAGGCAATTATAGAGATGGTGAATTAACTATGAGCCGCGTGACTGGAATTGATGGCCCCTAACAAACATTGGTCTGCTGGGGAGGGAGGGGGCAGGGTCAATGAGCATTCTTAGAGACCGATTTGATGTGTTTTCCTGGGATTTTAGTACAAGGGATTGTAAATAACATCACTGCTTTTTTCGGATTTTCCTGTCATCCAAGACTCTTTGGAAACTCTCACATTTCTTCAGACTGGCAGATCCCGCCATTTGTTACTCGCCACAATTATCTTTTATTATTTTTATAGTGCTCTCAAGACACTTAGTGCTTTGCAAAATTAAATTAAAGGGCTGAAAGCTTTGCAATCATCTGCTTGCTTCCCTGCTAACAAATGGCAAGCATTCAATTTGTCTTTAGACTCGCTTTCTCTTGATAATCACAGGCTCTCGGGATGGGAAAAGGCAATGCTCTGGAAGATAAATAGGAACTCCTGTGGTTCTCTCCAAGCTGTGTTGGGAAACAATTAAAATGTTCCACCCTCCGGCCATACAGGCTGTCACAGATTCCCAGGTACCCAGGTGTTTGTTGTGAAAACTCTTCAGTGGTTTTCTTTGTCATTCTCGTTACAAGAGGATGGGGCCACTGTGAACGAGCCGTATCCACCTTGATTTATAGAGTCATTCGGCTCCAGTCATTGCTGCTCAATTTATTTGCTCGGCTTTGACAAAACACCTTTTCTTGCAGCCACCTTTCCTTTTCTGTGCAATTAATAATTACCATATCGTGGCGAGCGCTTTCAATCGCTTGACATGTTATGCGTTTCAACTCCATGTTAATATTAAGAATCATAATAAATAACCAAAGTATCGTTCAGTGCAGTACAAAGAATTCTTGACATGTAACGGAATGATTGATTCATAGACTGGTACTGTGTTTCCCAGAAAATAAGACCGGGTCTTATTTTCTTTTGACCCCCAAAATAAGCACTTGGCCTTACTTTTGGGAAGGTCTTATTATTATTGAGGTGCAGGAGGCGGTGAGCATGGTCACCTCATGGCTGCTGCTGTGTTTTCAGGGAGGGCTTATTTTTGGAGAAGGGATTATTTTAGCCATGCACTCAAAAGCCCAATTATGCTTATTATCCAGGGAGGTCTGATTTTCAGGGAAACAGGGTAGATTTTCAGACAAGTGTGTAGATTGGAGAGTGGAGGCCACAAGCAACAGGTCCTAGATTTGCAGTCATAGTTTCCGTTCTGAGCTATGAGAATATACAGTGATCTTCCTTGGGACTTCCTTGGGGCCCTGGGAAATAGTACCTTAGTTTAGCAGCCCACAATTTTTGGGAGCCAGGGACCAGTTCTGTGAAAAATGGTTTTTCAGCAAACCAAGTGTGTGTGGTTTCATGTGCTGCCTGCATGCCATGCGTATGTGGATGGGGCTTCACTCACTTCCATGGCCCAGTTTCTGGCTATTGTGGCTTGTTGTCTGCTGACCCCTCCAGGAGCCGAATCAGAGGAGGAGGAGGTGTGGGAGTCAGGGTCAGCATCAAGACAATCTGAGAGCTCAGAGGGGGAAGAGGGAATGGAGCTGGCACAGAGAGACAGAGTCTGGGACATCCGTCAGCCCTCAGTTGGAGAGTCAACAGCCCCCAGGTCTGGAGGTGGCTGATGAGGAAGAGGAGGAACAGCTGGGTCCAGTGCTTGACTTGCAGATATACAGAGGGCAGAGGAGAGGAGAACAGTGGAAATCTGTGGGTTGGTCCTTGAGAAGGAAGAGCCACTGCTGCTAGCAAAGCCCCATCCTTGCTCTGGGGATAAAAGGAAGGGGGCAGAGATGAATAGATGTGGCAGACCCTGAGGTGAAAGAGAAACTTTTTGCTGGGGCTTCTGGCACTCCTAATAAAGGAATCATTGATTTAACTTCAGAGGTCTTGTCGTGTTTGGGGAGCTGGGTCAGAACACTGGCGGGCTGTGGACAGTGCCGGTCACTGACCCAGGGGTCAGGGGGATCCTTGCCTTAGTTACTTTCTTGGGTTCTTTCTCAGGGATGCTTATTACTCCCTTAACGGTTACTAGAGGTGGGAGTGGGAGGCACCGTTCTTCGGTGGTTCTCCTCCTACCTCTCGGACAAGTTGCAGTCAGTGTTGGTCGGAAGACAGAGGTCGACCCCGAGGCCCCTCAATTATGGGGTGCCACAGGGATCGATCCTGTCCCCCCTCCTATTTAACATCTACATGAAGCCACTGGGTGAGATCATACGGCGGCATGGGATTAAATACCACCAATACACGGATGATACACAATTGTATCTGTCCGCCCCGTGCCAACTCAGTGAAGCAGTAGAAGTGATGGGCCAGTGCCTGGAGGCTGTCAGGGTCTGGATGGGAACGAACAAGCTTGCACTCAATCCTGACAAGACCGAATGGCTATTGATGTTCCCTCCCAAAGATTGGCTAATTATTCCATCTCTCAGTCTGGGGGTTGAAATTATACACCCCCTCAGAGAGGGTTCGCAATTTGGGAGTCCTCCTGGATCCACAGCTGACTTTAGATCACCAGTTATCGGCTGTGACCAGGGGGGTCTTTGCCCAGGCTTGCCTGGTGCACCAATTGTGACCCTATCTGGACTGGGAGGCACTTCAGATAGTCACTCACGCCCTCGTGACCTCAAGACTGGACTACTGTAATGCGCTTTACATGGGGCTGCCCTTGAAAAGTGTTCAAAGACTTCAGCTAGTCCAGAATGAAGCCGCTCGAGCGATTGTGGGTGCACCTAGGTACACCCACATTACACCTATCCTCTGCGAGCTGCACTGGCTGCCCATTGGTCTCCGGACTCGCTTCAAGGTGCTAGTTGTTACTTATAAAGCCCTACATGGCATCAGACCGGGGTACCTGAGAGACCGCCTCCTGCCAATTACCTCCCAAAGACCAATTCGATTGCACAGGCTTGGCCTTCTCCGGGTTCCATCTGCCAGCCAATGCCGGCTGGCGACTCCCCGGGGGAGAGCCTTCTCTGTTGCTGCTCCGGCCCTCTGGAACGAGCTCCCCGTGGAGATCCAGACCCTTACTACCCTCCTGGCCTTCCGTAAAGCTACTAAGTCCTGGCTGCTCCGGCAGGCTGGGGGCTGTTAAAGCACCCAGCCCCATCTTAATTGTGACTGTTGTGGATTTTAAAATTGTTTGTATTGTCTTATTTATTCCCTCCGCTGTTTATTGTGAGCCGCCCGGAGTCCTTCCGGAGTGGACGGCATAGAAAACCAATAAACCTAACCTAACCTAACCTAAGGTTTATAGAGGAGGGAGAAAGAAGTATGAGAGGATCTCTTCAAGTTGGATATTTGGCTACTGCTAGGAGCGCTAGCAAAGTAGGACTCATCAGTTCAACTTCAAGCAAGGCTGGAGAAATCCCCCCACAGACCACTATTGTAGGGTCAGTACAGGTAATCCTCGACTTACAATAGTTCATTTAGCAACTGTTCAAAGTTACAGTGACACTGAAAAAAGTTATTTATGACTGTTTTTCATACTTACGATCATTGTAGCATCCCCATGGTCATGTGATCAAAATTGGAATGCGTGGCAATTGGCATGTATTTATGACGGTTGCAGTATCCTGGGGTCATGTGATCACTATTTGTAACCTTCCTAGAAGGCTTCTGACAAGCAAAGTCAATTGGGGAAGCCAGATTTGCTTAAAGACCACATTATTCACTTAACAACTATAGTGAGTCGCTTAACGACTATGACAAAAACAGATGGGAAAATGGAGGGGGGAATTCACTTAACAACTGCCTTCCTTAGCAATAGAAATTTTGGGCTCAATTGTGGTTGTAAATTGAGGACTACCTGTAAAGACAATAAGAGAGATGGACCAATTTTTGTTGGACTAAGACCATTTTCTCATTTGTCCCTCACTAAAAACCAGCTTATAGCTCCTGATTTCTGCCATAAACTAATGATGATTACTCTTTCCCAATCTATGTTTATGACAGTTTAAAGTTATCCACAGCCGGTTTGGTCTAGTGGTTAAGGCACCAGATCAGAAACCAGGAGACGGTGAATTTTTCGTCCTGCCTTAAACAGTAATGCTATTCTATTTTCTTCGTTACTGGTTCAGTAGCGGAAGCATGCGCAGACGTGCCTTTTTTAAAAAATATATATAAGATTTTTTTATTTTTGAATAAACACAGACAAACAAAACACAAAAAAACACCACAAAAGCATCTTCCATTACAGATTATAGAAAGTGTGTCAATTGGTTACAAAAAACTTTCGTGCATCCCTTCCACAATCATCACCTATAATTCATATCAAGTTATATATTTTAAATCAAATATATTTATATATATTACTATCATCATACCTCAACCTTCATTTGACTATAATTGTTTTAACATCCTTTTATATAAAATATTCCAAAATTTAAAGAAAAACCACATAATGGCATTCCGTTAACTGTTTCCATTAGCATCCGGTAACATTACATCTTTATGACATGTTCTAAATAAATAATTGATTATATTTAACAACAAAGTTTCTAGACCTCCTTTCTTAATCACTGTTTGCAATTTATATCCAATTTCATTTTATCAAACCAGTACATATATATATACTTTATTTTTAACTAAATTTGATTTTTTTATTATAAACTTTCACACTTAACAGAATTTCTAAACTTCTTTTAGTAGTCACCATTTGCAATTTATATCAAATTTCCTCTTATCAAACCAATACATATGTATACATTGTTATCATTATCAATTATTTATCTAACTATATCAATTATCACTTCATTTTTTACATAATACTCTAAATGTAACTAAATTTGTCTAATTTTTTATTATAAGCTTTCATATATCAACCTGTGTCTTTCCGGTAATAGTGCAGTCTTATGTCTTTTGCCATTTGTGGGAATAGTCTTCTGGATGTTTCCTTAATAAGATTTGTATGGACTTTTTTTCATAACTTGTTGCTTGTTGCATATCTTATATAATCTCAAAACCCTCCATTTGCTTCTTTAATCTGCTTATCTTTGGTTATCAATAGTGCTTCTGACAAAATTTCTCTCGTTAGATCCCTCAATTCTTCTCTTTTTTCTTCTTCTATACCTTGAAATCTGGGGTAAAGCTCCTGTCCATCTATCTCCCCTTTCCATGTTCCACTCTTTCCATTTCCAACCATGCTCAGTTCACTGTTGGTATGAACAATTATCTTGTCTCTTTGTTCATTTTTCCCTTCAATTTTTAGGACTCTAGCCTCAATTTTTTCCATTTGATGAACATCTTTAATTTTTCCATCAAATTTTAGTGTTTTACAATCTATGTTTTCCAATCTCTTCTCAATTCTCTCTGTTACTTCTAACAATTTTTGAATTTCAAACATAATCTTTTGCAATATTAAGGTTTCTTTTTGATATTGTGCCATTCTTCCAAATGGTAAACACTGCCACTCTAGCTTTCAAAACTTTTTATTAGATTTGATGAAAGTTCATTTATGATCTTTCAAAACAAGGCTTTGTTTTCACTTCTCTCCAGCTGCCAATGAAGCTCCCAAAGTGCACCTGTATAAACAACCCATGTTCTTCTCCTTATCACCCTCTATAAACAAGCTGAAGAACCTTGAAGTGCAAAGTCAGAATGATCGAAGCAAAAAAAGGGCAATGTTTCCAGGACTCAAGCCTCCAGCCTCCAAGTGGCAGTGTTACTTTCTTTCCCTCTGGTATTACAACCCTCTTTATATTTCTTTTATATCTTCTTTATATTCCAGGCTTAAAAGAAACAAATTCTTAAGTGAAGCAAAATAGAAAAAAAAACCCATCCAAACCAGTATTATAAAAATAAAGAAAAAGATTTTAATCCATAGATAAAAGAGTAGAAGAAGAAAAACTAATCTGTTCACTTTAAAAAATAGGAAATATTTGCAAAAATTCCATTTATAAAAGAAAATTAAAAAAGGATAACACATTGTCCAATGTAGCTTAATTTCACCACTTATTTTCTTCTGTTTCCAAATTTAATTTAGCTTTAATTTTTTTTTGGGGGGGGCAGTCTCTTTTATAACAATAAGATTTCCTTACCAGATGGACACACTTTCTCTTTCCACTTTCCTCCCATTCCGGAGCTGTCCCAACTTCAGCAGCTTTTGGCTGCACTTCTGTCGCCGGCAAGAAGGGATTCTCTTGAATCAATCAGGGACTTTGTGATGACCCGGAGATCAGCAAGACATACTCGTCCCTGTCACCATCTCTTTGGGACGGTTTAAGTCCAGAAGGACCGACCAGTGGCAAAAGTATTGACTGCAATCTCGGAGTTCCGAGATCGCATGTCATGTCATTGCGACGTCAGATCCTGTCTAACACACAGATGTGCCCTGATGACATCTGGGTGGGTGGGCGGAGCCTCACACTGCTGCCACTACCAGTTCGCTAGAACCAGTGCGAACTGGCAGTATACCACCTCTGGCCTTTGGTATGAAAACCGGCTGGGTGACTTTGAGCCAATCGCTTTCTCAGCCCAGCCCACCTCCCAGGGTTGTAGTTGTGTAGGGAAAATAGGAGGAGGAAGGTCATCTTGGATATGTTTGGTACCTTGAGGTGTTTATCAAAATAATAAAAGCGAGATACAAATAAATAAAAACAACCCTGGTGTTTCCAGTTCTTAAGCAGAATTTTGCCTCTTGTCTGCTTCACTGTCCAGTTGAAGTAGTCAGGGCTTGAGTTCTTCTTGGCAACTCTTAGCCCCCTTAGACTCCTTTGACTGCTGGGCATTACCCTCCAGGTCCAAAGAAACTAAACACCGACTTCTGCAAAGGCATCTGCACTTCAGGCTCCTTGTAAACATATATTTATAGTCTGGGCTTGTTAAGAAAGTGACTCAAGGTTCTGCCAATTTTGTGTATTGCTAGGTTAAATTGGGATTGCAGCTACTGTGAGAGGTCTGGTCAGGGGTGGGTTCCTGCCGGTACTACTACCAGTGCCCAAAAAATTTTCTGTGTGCGCACGCCCTTTGCTCATATGCACGCCAGATGCACGCTCTGCGTGTGTACACATTTGCACTTTAAAAGGTCTGTGCATACGCACCCCATTAAAAAAGGGTGGAAATTATATTTTTTTCAATGAAAATTGTTCGGCGCATTTGCAGAACAGAAAATAAAGATGGTGGTGGCCAGGATAGAACCGGTACGGTCACGTGTCTGCCCGAGTTACTACCTATTCAGACGAACCGGGCCGAACCAGCAGGAACCCACCTCTGGTTCTGGTCCTCGGGCCCTCCAGAAGCTTTGTACATACTTCTTACTGTTTTTATTCTTTTTATGTTCTGTGAGGCTTCCTAGTGGAGTGCCATAGCTATTGCCTTGCCTGGGCAAAGTGTGGACCAGACTTGTTTCCCCAGGCCAGTGGTTGGCAAACCGTGCCTCACGAGCCACATGCGGCTCTTTGGCCCTCTCCTGAGGCTCCCTGCTGACCCAATTGCGCAATCTGCTCCCCCCCCCCCCCCGAGAAGGCATGAGCCTCTTGCCTGCTGTTGTGATTCCGCGTCCTTCGCAGGCAACTCAGTGTTGGGAAGAGCTCCAGCCCTTTTCTTGTGCTCATTTCTTGCGCATGCAGGCGCGCAAGCAAAATACCCTCCTGGGCCAAGATCAAGGCGGAGGGGACAATGACTCTCCTCCCACTGTCGCCACTGCGCAATTAGGTGAGTAACTGGGTATGCAGTGCAGGGGAGCCACGCTGTGCAGGAGACTCCTCAGCGCCAGACTCAGGTCAGTGACAGGGAGGAGGGGAATGGGGAGCAGCAGCTGGTTGGGTGCAGGGAGGGAAGAGCTCCAGCTCTCCTGCGCTGTACAGGGCTCTCCTTGTACAGGGCTCTGGAACTCTTTCTTCTCTGCATCCAGTGACGGTTGCTGCAGTTCCTTCCTGAGCTAATACGAAGGGGACCGTGGCTGGTGCTGAGTCTGGTGCTGAGGAGTCTCCTGTGCAGCATGGCTCTCCTGCACAGCACAGTCAGCTACTCACTTCTCAGTGGCGGCAACGGAAGGAGTCGCTGTCCCCGCCGCTGTGATCCCGGCCCAGGAGGGTATTTTGCTTGCGCACGCAAGAAAGAGATGAAAGAGAAAAGGAGAGAAAGAGAGAGAGATAGAGAGAGATAGAAATGAAAGAGACTGGAAGGAGAGAATGGAAGAGAGGGAAAAGAGAGGGAAACAAATTAGAGAGAGAAGGGGGAGAGAGAGAGAGAAATGAAAGAGAGCTGAAGGGAGAGAATGAGAGGGAAAAGAGAGGGAAACAAATCAGGGGAAGGAAAGAAAGAAAGAAAGAAAGAAAGAAAGAAAGAAAGACTAACTTTCTCAGACCTATGACGAAAGCAATGGCAAGCTAGATCTCTTGCCAAGAAAACTGGAAGCAAGTCTGATTTTTTAAAAGAAAATAACAGAGATGGCAAAAAATGCATCTGAAAATACGATTATTTATAATTTTGGATAACGTATTATATTGTCAAACTCAAAAAGAAATCAAAATAGGGCTTCGAGGGGAGGGGCTGCCGCCGTCGGGAGCTAAGTAAAGCTCCTGCCAGGACTCTGGTTCGTATATCTTATAAGATCTATAGATATCTCTCCTTTCTGGCAGAAAGGGGCAGGGAGAAGGTCAGTCGTTAGGATCTCTTTGTAATTCATAGCTTTTTTTTTTTGCTGTGAATGGAGAAGAGGTTCAACATTAGCTGAGCCTTTACTCCGGCCAGTTTTCCGCGCTGCTTTTTTTTGCAGCCTAGGCAGATTGCCTCCCCCCCAGGACAAAACTAAGCTATTTAAAAGCCAATTCGGGCGGGGAACATTCCCGAGGAACTTTCTCTATTACTATTTAAAATACCAGCTTCAATCTCGCAAAAGGCTCCCTCTCTTCTTTTTTTAACTGCGTCACAAGATGGCGATCTCGTAGCTTTTGTGTTTGATCTGACGCAGCTAGCTGACCCTACCCTCCTGAAGGCTTCTCCGTACTAATTGCTAAAAGATTATCTGAGGGGAGCACAGACTTTGATTTTTGGCTCGCTGGATTCTCTTATTTTTATTCTGGAATGGCTCCCAAACTTAGACAGAAGCGCCTCCTTAATAATATATCTCCCAAAAATGCCATGAAGCCGCTACCCTTGTTTCCTACACCCTCCACGGGAGATTTGCTAACACAAGAATTCCTTCTTAAAACGCTTAATGATTTCAGACAGGAGATTAATCAACTGATTTCGGATTTATCTGATGAATTTGATGCTAAAATTGCTCAGGCAAAGCAGGATATAATCGGGGTAATGACAGTCATGACAGATTATATTGCTGAAACGGAGGACAAATTGGAACTTTTGGAAGAAAGTAACCTTAATCTGATATCAAAAATTCAAACGTTAGAACAGGAAATTGAATCTGCACAAAAAGAAATTGTCAAATTAAATTATAACAAGTCTGCCTTTGCTATACGTGTTAGAGGGCTGCGTGAAAACCAACAGGAGAATTTGAAACAGACATTCTTTGAGGCTTTCAGCCGCTTGGTGGGAAGTCCGGGACTTAACTTTGATTGGCAGATTCAAAGAATTTACCGCCAGAATTCCTGGGTAGCAAAACAGCGACAGCTTCCGAGGGACATAATAATATACTTTACTACAAGGGAATCTAGAAATGAGATAACACAGAGGCTCTACGGAAAGAGGTTGAGAATTGACGGGGACGACTTGATTGTTTTTAAGGAAATACCATTTCAAATGTTAAGATCAAGGAGACAGTATGCTTTCTTAACCGAAGAACTCAGAAACTCTCAGATTTCATATAGATGGGAAGTCCCAGCTGGTATTACAGTTACATTTGGCGACCAAAAACACCGCATTAACTCTGTCTGTGAAGCCCGAAAATTTTACTACGAGACCCTGAAGGCGGGACTTCCTGATTCATCCGGATCTGGGGAGAGACAGGGAGAAGGAGAAGACAAACAGCGAGACACGTGGTTACAAGGTGGAGCGTGTTGCTTTTCTCTTCCGGAAGGGCAGAAGACTAAAGAATAAAGACTAGCGATGTTTTTAAAGCTTTATGATTTCCGTCTGGGATAAAATGGAAAAGTGGCATATCGATGATGAGACATGGAGACTGAAAGAAGCGTTGCTGATTGGGGACATATATTGTACAGAAATTTTGTTTGAACTCTAACTTTAATTGCGCATGAACTATTCTTTTAGGTGAAGAGAGCGGAAATTGTGATCTTTTTGAGTTGTGGTTTGGGACAAACGGAGTTGGGAGGTGCGTGGGAGAGGGAAGGGCAGCGAAAGTTTAATTAGATTACATGGGGCTAGAACGTAAGCTGATGTTTGTTTGAGTTGCTATATTAATATAAGGTTAAGAAAGTTTGGTCGGAGAATCTTCAGGAAAGTGGAGTAAATATGGGAGGAGCAACGAATATGGATAAAATATATATGTGGATATGGATAAAGGCAGGGTGGAAGGTAAAAAATTTATATGTGGAGGTGGGTAAGGATAGAAAGGGAGGTGTTGGAAATGAAAAATGAAAGAAGTATTTGAGTTAATGGTGTTATAGAAAGGTTTGGATACTTGGATAAAAAAGGAGATAAATTAAAGGTTTGAATAGATAGACAAAGCAAGGAGATTTTTAGTTGGGGAATTCTAACTGATCAACTTACCTGGCTCTAATATAGTTTGAAACCCTGCAAGTAGTAAAATAATCGAAATTTGGAATGAGTCACATTGATTAAGATCTATAGATAATGGGAAGCTGTGGTAACGTAGTGGGCTTATGACCCTTTTTGTTTCTTTCTCCTTTTTGTGTGTGAGTGTGGGTGTTTTTTTTTTTATTATTTCTTATTTTCTACTATTTTTCCTTTTTCTTTTTGGCTACTTTTATCTTACTTTTTTTAAATTTTAAAGTTAGTTGGCCTTATTATACTTAAATGCTTGTTAAAGAATTATGCCGGGCATGGGACCTGCGAAGCCGTAAGGGGGTTAGGGAGGGGGGATTATAGGGGGGAGGGGGGAGGGTGGAATTACAGTTTCAATCCTTAGAACAATAAGAATTCACTTGTGTACTGCCGTTTTTTTTTTTTTTTTTTTCTTTTTCTTTTTTTCTTTCTCTACTTTTATTGTAAAAAACAAATTGAATTGTATGGATACACCAAAGTGGGGAGAAGAGGGAAAGAGAAGGGAGAAGTAAAGAGGGAGTGAGAGGGAATGTAAGGAGGGTAAATGGAGGGAGGGGGAGATGTCTGAGGGGGAAGGGAAGTAGAAGAGGGGAATGTTGGAGGGGTGAAAGGAAAGTTGGAGGGGGAAGAGAGGGTGTATGGGGGAATGAAGTGTTATGTTGGGGGGTTTTTTTTTTTTTTTCCTTTTTTCTTTGCACAGTATATAAGTGATTGTACAAAATGAAAATGAAAATGAAAATGAAATAAAATATTTAAAACTAAAAAAAAAAAAAAAAAAAAAAAAAAGAAATCAAAATATATATCCTATTGCTGTTAGTACAATCTTGCCAGCTTCTATCAACTTAGAGTTCACTATGAAAAGATTACAGAGAAGCAATTTCCTACAATTAATAACTTTATTTTGGATTTGCTATCGTATTCAATGAGAAAGAAAGAAAAAGAAAGAGGGAAAGGGAAGGAAAGGAATAAAGGAAGGAAAAAGAGAAAGGGAGAGGAAAAATAGAGAAAAACAGAAATGAGAGGGAGGGGGAGAGAAGAGAGAGAGAGAGACTATTTCCACAGAAAACACCGAGCCATGAAACCTGGGTAGGCATGTCTGGGGGGATGGGGATGTCATGTGACTGGGTGGGAGTGATGTTGAGTTGGCCACACCCACCCAGGTTTTGTGGTTCCTGGTGTTTTCTTTTCTTTGGGAAATGGACCCAAGTGGCTCTTTGAGTGTTTAAGATTGCCAACCCCTGCCCCAGGCGATCTGTGCAATGCAATGCAGTGGTCCAGACTTACTTAGCTGCCCCTTCATACAAAGCTGCCCCCTGACTGAAGGTTGCAGCATCTTGCAATCCTATGAGTGTGATTTGTGACTTCTCCAGCTGGTTTCCAACAATAGCAAGAGCAAGAGCAGATTTATATACCGTTTCACAGTGCTTTATTGCCCTCTCTAAGCACTTTACAGAATCAGCATATTGCCCCCAACAATCTGGGTCCTCATTTTACCAATCTTGGCAGGATGGAACGCTGAGTCAACCTTTAGCCTGGTGAGATTCGTACTGCCGAATTGCAAGCAGTCAGCAGTCAACAGAAGTAGCCTGCAGTACTGCACTCTAACCATTGCACCACCCCACTTTTTCAAGGACAATTGGGGGATTGCTTAACGACTGTGTCTGGTCATGGGATAACTCATTTTATGACCGTCCTGACTTAGGATGGAAATTCCAACCCCAATTCTGGTCATAAGAGGAGGACTACCTGTAGATATTAGTGAGCTCCACCAACAGAGAGAGTGAGAAGGAAGAGCTTTTCATTGCAAAATATTAGTTGATGAGGGGGTGATACTGGAAAAACTTGAATACCAGAGGTGGTATTCTACCGGTTCTGACTGGTTCGCCTGAACTGGTAGCAGAAATCGCGTGTGGCCCATCCGCGGCTCTATGGCATCCCATTTAGGCCCTTTTTTAGCCAAAAGCACATGAACAGAATGTGAGCGTGTGTGCTTGAATTTGAGAACCAGTAGGGAAGGTAAGTGAATACCACCTCTGATGTGGACCTAAATGTTTTGGCCAAGACAAAGATAAGCATGTTAATAAAAGGCAATTTCCCTTGATGGAAAATTGGGCTATGCCATGGACTGATACATAAAGTCATACATGAAGCGATTACTGAATGGTAGAATTCTAGTTTCAAAGGAAGAGAACATGACATATGAAGGTAGGTGAAGAGGTTGCACAATGCAAGATTTTTTTCTTGAAAATAATTAAGAATGCATAATATATGTAGTCCTTCAATTACAACCATTCATTTTATGACTGTTTGAAATTTCAGTGGCACCACAAAATTAACTTATGACTGTTTTTCACACTTTTTGTAGCATCCCTATGGTAACATGATCAAAATTCACTTGCTTGGCAACTGGCATGTACTTATGACAGTTGCAGTGTCCTGGGGTCATGTGATCAGCTTTTGCAACTTTCTGACAAGCAAAGACAATGGGGGAGCCAGATTCACTTAACAACTGTGTTACTCACTTAACAACTGTGGTGAGTCATTTAAAAACTGTGGCAAGAAAGATCGTAAAATGGGGCAACACTTGCTAACTTTTTCATTTAGCAACAGAAATTTTGGCTCCAGTTGTGGTTGTAAGTCAAGGATATTTGTAAAACTCTGTGCCCACATTGAGTAGAATGTTGAACAAACCCAAATGCAAATAAATAAATAAACCCCACGCCAGTATTTTTTTACTTGAAGTAGTTTGACAGGGGCAGCAAATTGTAGCGAATGAAAATGCACTTGTTAACAATTATTATTTTAAATGTATTGGCTGCCCAATTCCAATGGACTCTGGGCTACGGAAAACATCAAAACAGTTAAAAAATTGAATCATAAAAAAAGCCCAGATTTAAATAATTGATTGGACAACAAAAGTGACAACACAAAACAAGTGCCATGGCAGAAACAACATCAACCCAACAGGCCTAAGCCCAAAGCCAGTTTTTCAAGGCCTTCTGGCCCTCCAGGTGAGAGGGTGTCCTCTTTATCTCTAGGGGAACACTGTTCCAGAGGGTGGGGGCTGCATCTCCTCAGTTGGCGCCAGGGGACAAGGTTCAATGGAAGGGACTTGGAGTACATTCACTCTGCTGGAACGTCCTGGACAGGCGGCATCGGTTGGAGATAAGTGGTCTCTCAGATATTAGGTTTTCTCCACAACCATTGAAAGAACCAGAAATAGAACAAGATGTCTAATGGCTTCTTCACTCTCTCTCCCTTCCCTTCCCTTGGCAAAAATGTGAAAGCAATCTGGCAGTGATCTCACCCATCGCTACCTCCCTCCAAGATGTCTCCCCTCAGGATAGAACATGGCAGCAGGAGTGGCCTCCTGGGAGGCTGGAGCTTCTTAGTTTTGGGCCCCCTGGCAGAGGCTGCTCCTTGGGAAATTCTTCCAAATTCATCCTTCCTTCCTAGCAGGATGCTGGTCCTGCTGAAAGCTTTAGTGAGTCACCGGGACTCTTTCCCCTCTCTCATGTTCGTGATAGCGAAAAATGAATGGTAGGACTCCTCTGGCAGGGGCACAGCTTGACAGAGGGCTGCAGCTGGCCTCAGCTATTGCAAGCAAGGCAAAAAAGCTGGCTGGAGGTAGGGGTTTCACCCTGCATAGTGGGAGGCTGAAAGGAATAGGAATTCCATTCCTTGTCATCAGATTCCACTTGTAAATAGCAATAGCACTTAGACTTATATACCACTTCATAGTGCTTTTACATTCCTCTCTAAGCAGTTTAAAGAGTCAGCTGATTGCCCCCAACAATCTGGGTCGTCATTTTACCCACCTCGGAAGGATGGAAGGCTGAGTCAACCTTGAGCCTGGTGAGAGTTGAACTGCCAAATTGCAGGCAGCCGGCAGTCAGCAGAAGTAGCCTGCAGTACTGCATTCTAACCATTGCGCCATCATGGCTCATGCCCCCTTGCTGCCTTGTTTTTTTTTTAATTAAATAATTTTATTGCTTTTAACTTTGCAAGGTACCTGATGTTTAGCGATGGTTCAAAGTTATGGCACTTCTGTGAAAAGCGACTTATGATCTGTACTTGCACTTACGACAGTCAGAACGCGCTCCCTCCTCAGGGTCACATGATCAGCGATTCAAGTGCTTGGCAACCAGCTCACATTAATGACTGACTGGTCGCAGCATTCTGTGGTCAGATGATCGTGATTTGTGACTTAGTTTGCTGATTCTCAACAAAAAAACAAAAAAAACACCCACTGCGTTGATTCATAAAAATTGTCATAAAATCAGGTCTGATTGATTTTACGACAGCAATGACTTATAACCAAAAATAAATAAATCCCTGTCTCAGCTGTGATTGTAATTCTAGGTCTACCTGCATGGTTATTCCATCTAATTAGCCTATGTATCATGTTCCCAATGCAGAATTCATACTCAAGTAGCCTTTATTTTCTCTACCTTGAAACCACACTTCCAGTTTAGCGGAATGGAAAAAATTCCCCTTCTCCCAATCCCATTTCTTTCTGAAACCAAACCAGCAATACTCCCAAAGGAGTAGCTGGAGAGTGAGCTCTCTTCCTGGCATCCAAACCCTTGCAAATAATCAAAACCAAATCTATGTATCAACCATGCACAACATGATTCAAATCTAATCTTGGAGCGTCTGGGCTTTGAAGTGTGCAGAATCTATTGACATCTCGATCAATTACGTGAGAAACATGGAGATAATTTCCCCAGAACTTTTCTTTTCAATTCACAATCACATTCCCATTCCTGAGGTGGAACGCCAATAATCTATTAGGTCTGGGACTGCCCTTTCCCTCTGAGCTTTTTTTAACGCATTTTCGCTCCTGGACAAAACCAGCAGGAAATAGCAGGGAAAAATTCATGCCTGTAGTAGGAAGTAATCCTATAATGTATGCCAGGAGAGACAGAACCTCAAAGAAGGGAGAACCATCAGCTCAGGGGGTTAACCTGAAAGCAAAACTCATGTCCAAACCACACACATTAAAGCAAGTCTGTCACGGTGCTGAGGGATCAGCGCAACCAACATACCTCCTGGCAGGCTTATGGGCCCACAGCCATGTTCCTTCTCCATCTTGTTTTCCTCAATGTAGATCCGTTTGATACAGAGTCTCCATAACCCAAAGTGAGCTGTCTCACAGGTAGTGTTGTATTCCTCCACCTTAGGATTCAGCACAGCCCAATGGTCGGTCACCACTGCCGTGAACATCAAGGCAACCCCTATCAGAATAATAGCAAAGGTCACCCGGACTCTGAGAGCCTTGCCTTCGGTCATGGCTGGAAAACGTAGGGTAGAAAGAGGGGCTAGGCGCTGCTTTTGCCCCTCTGGCAAGGAGCACCGAGAGTTGCCGGAGGCGTCTCCCAAAAGGCTTGGAGTAGCTAAGCATGTTCAAATGTCATTCCTGCTATCTCAGAGGGGAGGAGGTTGGGGGCTGGGGGAAGATGGGTAATCGGCTACGGGTACACCTGTTGGGATCCATCAGATGACGGGACTGGCTGGGACTGAGGAACTGCTATTAATGTGTAGAAGGGCTGTTCAAATTACAGGGTAGTTAGGGAATTCCAAAGTCAGACATGAAGCACAACTGTGTGCAAAGAAATGATTCCCTTCACCATGCTCCTTCTGCCCCAGTTTGCATGAGGTTGTGTGCATACTCTTCAAGAATACTTATGAATGCTATCTGCTTGTTACAGCAGAACTGGAAATGTCTATCCTACGCTCCAGCTAAGTCAAATCAAGAAAAGCTGGGTTGTCTTTCTAGACTTCAATGTTGGCTTATGTGTGTGGTCGCTTTTGGATATAAGCAGTCTGTTTTGGCTGCTCACACAGAGTGGTGAGAAGCTGGAATGAACATTAGGAATTCACCAGTTACTGCTTAGCTTTTTGTCTCGTCCCAGTAGATTTGTGTCCTCAAAAGAAGCTTTTGATTTTTCTTACTGAATATAGTTTGCCAATCGGAACTGGGAAGGGATGAGAGAATGAATGGCTTTCACTCACTGGCTTTCATGCCCAAACGAGGTCTAGAACTCACAATCTCCTGGTTTCTAAGTCAGCACTTAGAATAGTGTTTTCTAAGACCACACATCTTAAAATGGCTAAGGTTGGAAACCACTGATCTAGAATGTTGTTATTGTTCCGGTACACAAAAGAAAATGCAGCAAGACTGCAGAAACTATTCTGCAGAATGTATAGATGCATTAAATGTGCCTGTGAAAATGTTTTTTAGACTTCTGGAAAAAAAAGTACAAGATGAGCAACATTCGACCAGCACAGTGTGACTTCATGCTGAGTAGAAAGTATGTAGGCCAGATGTTTGCTCTTCAGCAAATCACTGAGGAACAGATGAAGGTGAGGAATACTACAGCACAATTTTTGACCCAGTAAAAATATATATAAAGAGATGAATAGGCTTATTTATATATTATCTTTATTGCTTTATTAGATAGATCCTTGATGGTGAACCTATGGCAAGTGTGCCACAGGTGGCATGCAGAGCCATTTGTTAGGGCACAAGAGTCATGCACGCACTGGCCAGCTGACTTCAGCCTTCTTTTGAGGCCGCTTTTCGCCCCCTGGAGGTTTCCTTGAAGTCTCCGGAACGCAAAAAAAAACCAATCCTATGGGCAAACCAGAAGTTTGGGAAAGCACTTCTGGTTTGCTCATAGGGCCGTTTTTCGCCCCCCAGAGCCTTCAGGAGGCACCCCTGAAGGCTCTGGAGGGCAAAAAACGACCCTACAAGCAAACCGGAATAATGATCAATGACTTATCATTTTGTTTTCTGTACGCTAAACACTTATACACTGGAGACAAATTCCTTGTGTATTCAATCACACTTGGCCAATTAAGTATTCTCTTCTCTTCTCATCGTTCCACTGCACTCCACTCCATTTCATTCCATTGTATTTGACATTCAACCTTTACTCTAATCCTCAAGGCTTTAATGCATAGTGAATATGTTGAATTTTGGAACAGCTTGGCCTATACTGAAGGTTGCTGAATATAAGAAAAATTAATCCACAGCAATTCTTGAAGAAGTTAATTGGGGAGAAAGAGATATTAATACAACTCATGAAAAGTTCACTCACCTCTGATTTGCCAATGACACTGAGATGATCAATCACAACATCAGAGAAGATGAAAACTGTTTAAACAAGCTCAATGAAGTGAGTAATGCAGTTAGCTTTAAGATCAATAGAAACAAAACTCAATACATGTGCAACTGATTTTGCCAATATCCGAAAATGAAGCTTGGAAAAGAGCCAATAGAAGAGGTGAATTTTTCCATCTAGCTTGGTCAGGAAATCAATATTTCATACAAAATTGACCAAGAAGTATCACAAAGGAGAACAGTAGTTCAGCTCAGCTCCACTTTAATGACATAAAAACATTTCCCCAGCAGATGGGAAACCCCAAGACAAGAGCAAATACTTTCCACACCTTGACCTTTGCAGCAAGAACCCATGGATGTGACATGTGGAACTGACAGAAATCAGATGTAGAAACGTTTGGAGTGACATCGTGCACAATGGAAAGATAAATGCTAAAGATCTCTCATGGAAATAGAACAGGAAATGAAGAAATTCAACAACCATTTCAAAGATGTCATAAAAAACAGCATTAAAAATGAAAATACTGTATAAAAGGGCAAGCATATTGTATATTTATCTGACAATAAGCTCACAGAAAAAATGACAGGATACTGCATCGATCCTCAAACTATGGCCCGTGAGCTGGATATGGCCCACCAATGCAAAGTATCCAGCCTGCAGAGTGGTGGGATTCAGCCCCACCCCTCGCCCTGCCCCTCACCGTCGGCCTTATCTTCCAGCAAGCATCCACTCCAGCTGCATTTCTGGTTAGTTATTTCACCAGTTAAGCTGCACTTCTGATCACACTGCTGCTGCTGAAGGTAAGGCCAAAGGGTGCTGGGATGACCAACTGACTGAGGGATGATCTCGCCAGGACTGGTGGGTGAGTAGGGGAGGGGCTGCTGCTGGCTTGAAAAGCAGCTCTGCTGCCAGCTTGTAAAGTAGTGCTTTAAAAGTCTTTAAAAATGCTTTAAAAACACTTTAAAAACAGCCTCTCAGGATGTTTTTCAGAGCCATGTGATGCAGGGCTGGTGGGTGAGTAGGGGAGGGGCAAGTACAGCAAGGACAAAGGCAAAATGAACGGCTAAATTGGCCATGCCCACCCAGTCACATGACCACCTAGCAACATCCACACAGCCAGTCCGGCTCCCTAACAGTCTGAGGGACCATGAATCGCCCCCCTGTTTAAAAAGTTTGAGGACCCATAAGATAGTGGATCTATAATTACATAAGCCTGTTTGGAAGACCTCATACAAGATGGAGAAATAGATGCCCCCCAAAAGATCTTCATTCCAATTAGTCAACATAGTGAAAGACTGAATTAAATATAGGTATTTGTTGAAGTTGTCAATGTGGAAGCAACTCTGTCCGGATCCATTGTCAAACGGAAACGGAAAGTAAAATGCTGCGCAAGGGTCTGAAAATCTAAACCTAAATTTATTTATTTTTGCAAGGAATGTTAGAGAGTCTGTATGATGCAACAAGGAGAATGTGCTATGGAGCTTAAATTAATGCATCAACCAAAGCGGTTGTTTTTGACAGTAAAAATTGAGCAAACAATTGCAAATTATTGCAAATTGGGCTAGGGGGAGTAGGCAAATTCTTGGTAGAATGTTTACTGAAGATGAGAAAATGGTTGAAGAGATTTGAAGTGATAGAATGCTGGTGGAAAGATAATGGATAATAGCTATTCCATCGAAAGAAGCCATAATTATTGTGTGCAGAAGTGTCCTTCTAACCAATTGGTTAAAAGGAAATAAATGTTGGTTATATCTGGAGAAACATAGACATAAATTGGATGAACATGGGAATCAAGTACTCCAGAAGTGTTTATGGTAAAGCAAGAAAAGATAATAAAAAATGAATGGACAATGAGCAAAATAAATAAATAAAAAGAGTCCCTATGGATTTTACTCCACTAGTTGTTGCTGACTATCAGTGCAGAGCTCATCTCCATTTCAAGGCCAGTGAACCAATGCTGTCCGAAGACATTTCCATGGTCATGTGGCCATCATGATGTTGCGAAGCACTGTTACCTTTCCGCTGAAGTGGTACCTATTTATCTACTTGTATTTGCATCCTCTCAAACTGCTAGGTGGACAGGAGCTGAGGTGAGGATAGGAGGTCACCCCATCATGTGGCATTCAAGTCTGGAAAGTGGGCTGGATTTCCAGCTGACAAGCCCAGCATCTTAACTACTATGACCGATACCAAAACGTTTGTTGGGTCATATTGAGAGCCTGATTGAGGCTCATATTGAGAGTGCAAAATGAATGAAGGAAAAAAAAGGGTAAATGAGTCAAGAAGAAGGAGAAGACTGAGAAAGTCGTAGTTGGGTGAAATTGATGAGATTCTGCAAAAGAGAGAGGTGAGATGTTCAGTAAACAAAAGAGGAAGTGTGAAGAAGATGATGGACATGGTGGCTGTTTTTCAAAAATTGAAAGGTATGGAGAGCA
Organism: Thamnophis sirtalis; assembly: GCF_051295495.1. Taxonomy (NCBI): domain Eukaryota; kingdom Metazoa; phylum Chordata; class Lepidosauria; order Squamata; family Natricidae; genus Thamnophis; species Thamnophis sirtalis. Next base: position 140,504,033 of record NW_028261383.1, on the reverse strand, counting down.
GAGGTGGTATTCAGCCAGTAGCAGAAATTTTGAGTAGTTCTGAGAACCAGCAAATAGGCTGGCCCTACCACCACTACCTCCCAGTGGATCTTCTTTTGTTGCCCTGAACAGGAGAAATGGAGCTGGAAAGCAGGTTAGTGGGGTGGGGATGGAATGGGGATTTTGCAATATCCTTCCCTGCCACACCCACAAAGCCACAGCCACATCACACCCACAAAGCCATGCCCACAGAACCGATAGTACAATTTTTTGAATCCCTCCACTGATGGAGAGGTTTGATGGATATATAGCATAGCTTGCATTAGCGGAAGTAGGCAGAAGTTATTTAATGTCATATCATTCAGAAATGGGGCATTGCAATATTCCATGAGATTGGATTAAATATCAAAATGAAAACTCAAAGAAGGCAACAGCAGTATTTTGGATTGGGTAAAACTGAATTCATTCTTCCTCTAAAAAGTGCCAGGTTTTAATTTTTATATGAGAGAGCTCTTGAGCAGAATTTGTATTGTTGGTTTTGGAAATGAGATTAATTCTGTTGCATCAAATATCAATCCAATAAAGATGGCAAGAACTGTCAGGAATCACTGGCATGATTGTTGTTCAGTAACGGAGAATGCGCTGACAGCAGTTGCAGCTAGGAAAAAAAACATTAGCTAATGTTTGAATAGCAAATGACACTATGCATTGAGTCTAAAAAACAGATTTGCTCCAAGTCTATATTTTAAATGCCAAAAGATACTATATCTGTAACTATATAGATACATTAGCATCAGCACAACTGACTTGCAAGCCTCAAGGACTGTAAAAGTGGAATAGGGTGTGAAAATCTAGTTTACCAAACTGACTGATGTCTAAAAACATATTAACAGGCTAATTTGAACAATGCCATTATTAAATCAATTGTTGGGAGAAATGCTCTTCTGGGTTCAGTTCCAAGTGGGGAAAAAGACACTGGAAACATGGAGGCTGCTTGGAAAGATGGTTTAATGGTGGACATGATCACATGACTTGAGCTCCTGAACAGAAAAGGGGGATCACATGCTTCCAGAGGTTGGGTGAAGAAGAAAAAGGGCTGAGATGCTGAAAGTTCCTGGTTTTAAGGCCTCACTGGCTTTTGATCTTGATCTTGTATTCTGATTGGTTGTCAGACTCCCATGTGGCCATGCAGGGGCAGCTCTGTAGGCTGTCTTGAGTCCAAGTTTGGTTGAGCATTGCTTCTTCCCAGATGCCCTGTGGTGAGATGGGTAAAGGGCTAATACTATCATGCCTTAATCCCATCACCTTGGAGCTGAGGGGGGATCTTTGTTATGTAGAATAGACTGACTCAGGCATTTTTGGTGACCCATTGGCAAAGGTGGGGGCTATTAAGAGTGAGTCTATTCTACCTAACAACATGTTCCTCCATTTCTGATCCAGGGAAATATAATATTCTGCCTTTTCAATATTTCCCAGGATATTTCATTTTTCTAGGACAGGTTTTTTTTTTAAAAAAACTTCCTACACTTTAATGAAGCCTTATTCTCTTCAGGCCCCCTCCATTCCCCTCTGGCCCCAGCTTTCATGAAAACTCTTAACTGCAATTAACACACACACACACACACACACACACACACACACACACATACAAGCATATACATGTATGCATGAAGTGAGTGACAGAGACAGAGGGAGAAAACTGTCTAGTTGTTTAATATTCTTGGCACATCTTGTATTGGTTCCATATTTATGCTTCAAAAGGCAACCAGCTATTCCATCCATTGAAATGTTACTGTCTCGTGAGGGTGGGCAAGAACAACAGATGTTTTCCTAGAGGGCCACCTAAACTATCATCCCAGCTGGCTATAACAGGATTTTCACCCCAATGGATTCATATTCATTCGCCTCAAAATCCTTCAATTATGATAGAAACTGCAGGAGAACAAAGGGCATTGGTTAGGCCAAGCAAAACATCTCCTTTGCTGAATTACCAGACCAAGGACTTGTAGAAAGACAAACTCATTTGTCTGGCTACTCCTAAGGCCAAGAGATGTTAACAAAGCCGGGAGAAAATACTAGGAGATGAGCAAAGGCTTTGCAGAACAAAGACGGGCATAAAATAAACCATAGAAATGACTTCTTAAGAAAGTAAACGTGTTTATGAAACATTGCCTCCTAGTTCTCTCCATACACCATTGCTTTTAGTTCTACTTCATTGTCGCTGAGATTTCAGGCCATATTTGACCTCACTAACTACATGCACCAATCACCTGTATGTTTACCCCAAACACACACACACACACACACACACACACACACACACACACACACACACACACATGTGTGTGTGTATAACTCTGTAAGAAGGAGTTGAATTCCCACCTCTTTTGCTGACTCCAGTGCCATAATAAACTCTTTGTGCTTCAGTGGATGAGTGCCCCGGTCTCTGATATAATTGAACTCTTGGGGAAATCTAAGAAGTTTATCCGACAAATCAGTGTAACTTCTTTTATCAAGATTCAGAAAAAGCCTGCAAGTATAAACCAACACTCAAAAACAGAACTGTAGTCTACATTTCCCAAAGCACACCTAGTAATCCGAATCCTTCCCTGGGAGGGGATAGAGCACAACTCTGTTAACCCTGGATTGTATGTGACGAGAGATGAGTTGTCAACAGGCAGCCTGGCCAGCAGGAGCCCAGCTTGCTTATTCTTATGAAGCCAAGAAAATGTGGCACTCGGACAGGTGCTGCTGCGGCTGTAAAGACCAAAATTGCTTTTGACTCACAGCTGAGTCTAAAGTATCCTGTTTCTCCTACATAGTTGAACACATGGATGTCGATTTCACAAAGTCCCAAGGGCACATAGTTAGCACTTGGCAGCAACTATCGAAGGGCAAAAATACAGGGAGAGGCAGGAAATACAGGTAGTCCTCGAGTTATGACCACAGTAGAGCCCAAAATTGATGTTGCTAAGTGAAACATTTGTTCAGTGAGTTTTGCCCGATTTTACGACCTTTCTTGCCACAGTTGTTAAGCGAATCACTGCAGTTCTTATGTTAGTAACATGGTTGTTAAGTGAATTGGACTTCTCCATTGACCCCCCAGGACACAGCAATTGTCATAAATAGGAACCAGTCGCCCAGTATTCTGAATTTTGATCCTGTGACCATGAGAACGCTGCAACGGTCGTTAAGTGTGAAAAATGGTCATAAATCACTTTTTTCAGTGGCCGTGATTAACTTTGAACGGTCACCTAAATGAACAGTTGTAAGTCGAGGACTACTGTATAACTTAGTGGTTTCGGGCACTCTAATGCTCACAAAAACCAATCAGCATTTTTGTTAAAACTGGCTGAAAGTTAAAGTAAAGCATGAAACAAATATGCTAATGCAAGACTGAATGATTTTGCTGCCTGAAATTAGGACTCAAACGCCTGTTCAAAAGCTGCTCAAGAGCGGAATCTTTCTTCAGCAGCGCCGTTGGGGCATGGTCTCCCTCCTTACCCCCACCTCAAAAGTCAGTACAAAGCTGACTGACCAGAACATAATTCCCTCCTCCAGCACCTGTGAAGGGGGCAGGCTTGCCAAAAACTTTCCATAGTGGAAAATTCTCAAGAGTACTACTGTGGTGCAACATGATCTCTGTATATTTCTGAATCGCCAAGGCGCCCTAGATAATTTTCTGTCCTCCATACGTGCTCACGAAGGGACTAGGGGAGGTATTTGCAAGGGTGGGGGAGGTATTTGTGAATTTCAAGCATGACGCCAAATTTACAATTTAGGTGGAACGCAGGGCTTCTTCTTTTTTCCAGGAACAGTTGCCTTCTCTAGGGGGGAGAATACCAGGTATTCCCCCTGGAGTTTGAAAATGTACATTACAGTTGACAGACAGAAGTAGTATTCAACCAGTTTGGTCTCGTTCGGACGAACCGGTAGTGGCGACAATCAGTTGGCCAGACCCATCCGCACCTGCCCTATCCTTTCCCCGCCCTATTCTGTCCTATATTTCCTTCTTTCTGCCTCAGCTGATTCATGCAGCACAGCTGATTTCTGCGCCTCCACTGTTCTACTTACTGGGGCTGCCTTAGAAGATAAGCAGCTGAGCTTCAAATTGCTGTATTTTGAACACTGCGCGCAAGCATGTTAGGCGGGCTCACACAAAGCGCATGCTCATGAAACCGGTTGTTAAACCAGTTTCAGCCCACCACTGTTGACAGAAGGGGGCACTGGAGGGAGGGAACCAAGAAAATCAATGGGGGTGCTTGGGGGGGGGAAATCAGTCCACCTGGTTTGCAAATGGCTAAGTAAAAAATGTCCATTGAAAATGTACAGGTAGTCCTCGAATTTACAACTGTTTAGTGACCGTTCAAAGTTATGATGGCCTTGAAATAAGGGACATGACTATTTTTTTCACACTTATGACGGTCGCAACAACATCCCTGTGATCAAAATTTGGAAGCTTGGCAACTGGCTCCTATTTATGACCGTCGCAGGTTCCCGAAGTCATGGGATCCCCCTTCTGACAAGCAAAGTCAAAGCAAGATGCACTTTGCAGCTGTGTTACTAACATAACAACTGAATTGATTCACTTGACGGGCGTGGCAAGAAAGGTCGTAAAGTGGGGGAGGGAAATTCACTTACCAACTGTCTCATTTAGCAACAGAAATTTGGGGCTCAGCTGTGGTTGTAAATTGAGGACTGCCCGTATTGTTTGCTCTTCCCCCTTCATGTTTCTCTGTCCTTGTGAGGGTTCTTTGTTTCCCAAGGACTGGACATAGCCCAACATAAAAGAGAATGGCGCTCAGTGGTGTGATTCAACCTTGTCTAACAACTGGTTCGCTTCACTCGCACATGTGCCAAATACGTGCTTCGCGCATGGGTAGCGGGTTTAAACAAAGCTAAAACACTTACCTTCTACTACAGCCCTAGTGAGTAAAACAGCTGAGGCGCGGCAATCTGCTCTGGGCTGGGCTAAAAAAAGGGAAATATAGGTCAGTATAACGCAGGGGTGGGCTGGTCCCTGAAGGTTGGAGTGAACCGGTTCACTCTCAGTTTATCTTCGGACTTACTGGTCTGAACTGGTAGACTCCCACTCCTGATGGCGCACAATGCTTTATTGCAGCTCTTCCTATTGCCCTGGGTTAAACTCCACCTTCCTAGGCTTCGTAAATTGATGTATCCAACCATCTCGATGGTAAGCCCACAGAACAAGTAGAAGTCTTAAAGTGGCACACAGCCTTTGCTTCCCTCCAACCTTCTTACACTTGTTGGCCTAAGGTTATGCCTCAATGGGATTGCTCCTCTTCTGGTTGCTGTAATTCCCCAGGCTAAGTTTTAGGACCTGCTCTAAGCAGGAATCACATCACAACATAACTTGTGGACCTGGCCATGGACTGATAGCCCTCTTGCTTGTGCATAAGAGTTGTGCGCTCCAGATGTTGCTTCCCACTGGCCATATCTGTTTGCCATTTTCTTAACTCAAAGGAGGGTTCCTACAAGCTTTGTAAGCTAAGGGCCTGGGTGGGGTGAGGCCGCTTCTGGACATGGAAAGACTTGAAGGTACTGGGATCCAGCAAGAACCCTCTTGATCTTGGAATGGCAAATTTAGTTGCCACTTAGAGAGATGTATGTTCTTTTATTTTTGCTATTCCTTCTTTAGTTTCCCTACCACAAGAAATAACAGAATGACAGAAGGGACCTTGGAGGTGATTAGAATTTAATTCACCAAAATAACAGCATACTCTGGAGCCACTCAGAACCACTGAGCTTAGTCAGACTTGCCCAAGTAAGAGCACATACTGTATTTACAGAGGTTTCCACTGCAAGCCCAACATGCAGAAATTGTACACTAACCAGAAAGAGGATGGGCAGAGTCAGATTAACAGAGTTGGAAGGGACCTTATAGGTCATCTAGTCCAACACCACCTCGTCCAAGCAGGAGACCCTACACCATTTCTGACGGATAGCATTCCAGTCTCTTCTTGAAAGCCTCCAGTGATGAAGCTCCCACAACTTCTGAAGGGAGTTTCTGTTCCATTGGTTGATTGTTCTCACTGTCAGAAAATTCCTCCTTATTTCTAGGTTGAATCTCTCCTTGGTCAGTTTCCATCCATTATTCATTGTCGGGCATTCGGGTGCTTTGGAACATAGGTTGACCCCCTCCTCTCTGTGGCAGCCCATCAAATATTTGAACACTGCTATCATGTCTCCCCTGGTCTTCTCTCTTCACTAGACTAGCTAGTCCAGCCCCCTGCTCAAGTACCAAGGGGGGTCAAACTCACGTCATCATGATGGTGTCATGTGATGTATTGAGACTTCCCCCCTTCGCTAAACCAGGTGTGGGCATAGCCAGTGCGTGATGCAGCTGGACTGTGGGCCACAAGTTTGACAGTCCTGCCCTAAACCATTTCAGACAAATGACTATCCAAACTCTTCTTAAAAATCTCCCGTGTTGGAAAGCACCTACAATTTCTGGAGGCAACTTGGCCTATTGATTACCATATTTTTCAGAGTATAAGACGCACCCTTTTCCCTCAAAAAAGAGGGTGAAAATCTGGGTGTGTCTTATACACTGAATACAGTATTTTTTGCCTCCTGAAACCCCTCTCCCTTTTGCAAAAATGGCCATGCAAAGCCTTTAGGAGGCTTCCAGAGTGCTCTTGGGAGCTGGGAAGGGCAAAAATGAGCGACAAATGGGCCGTTTTTTGCTCATATTTGCCCCCAGCCCCCAGGAGCACTCTATAAGCCTCCTAAAGGCTATGCATGCCCTTTTTGACAAAAAACTGGACATTTTGGGGAGGTCTACAGAGTACAAAAACTTTTTTTAAAAATTTTGCCTCTTCAAAATCTTGGTGCATCATACTCTGATGCGCCTTATGCTCTGAAAAATACGGTGGTTATTCTAACTGAACAATTAAAGTAGATGAAAACCTGGGTTGTTTTGCAAAGCTAGTCTTATCAAATTTAACAAGCGGTCTTCAAATACTGAACAATCATGTCTGGAGCAGCATGCAAGTTGAATACCAGATATAGGTATGTGTGAATGGAAGAAGTCCCAAATATTTAATCTCTCAAAAAATTAGGACTGATGAAACATGGTCCATCTAAGCTTTGACAAAGGAAGCCCAGCCAGATTGTGAAAGAGTAACAGGCAGTAGATCTCTTGCAGACCCAGCATCATTTGGGCTGTACTCCTAATTTCAAATGTGTGCCAACCCTCAGATAATCAACCGTAGAATCAATCATTTCAGCCAGACTAAATGTTTCTTTCCACTAGCATGTTGAAATTTGATGTGCTCCCCGCATTTCATAAATGCAGAAAATCAGGATGCTCTAGGCATACTTGCCAGTCTTCACTGCCACTTATAGTCAAGAAATTTCTATCTATCTAACTCATTCAGATAGTTCTCTGTTATCTTGAATATTGGAAACATGAATTCTCCATATCTTAGTTCCAGGCTACTTATTGAATCAAATATTTCCCAGCAATATATCATGTATCTCAGAGTAGAAGGTAAAATCTGAGGATTGTTTCCGATAGCAGCCTAACATCATACATTCTGCCAGGGTCATCTTAACAGCATTATGGGCCCCGGGCAAAGCAGAGTACTGGGGCCTCCATGACAATTACTCACAGGAATAAAAATGTAAATGGTAATCGATAAAATTAAACATATATTTATTTTATTGGCACTTCCAACAAAATCGGTGTTCAAACATTAAAAACATGATGTGCAGCAATAACTAACCAACATTTGAACAACACTAACTAACATTTGAACAATAGTCTCGAAAAACACAATAATACTCAGTAAGCCATACAGATGCTGAATTTATATAATACAAGATGCATTGAAGGGTTAACATACACAGATTAGTATGCGGCCCCTATGCTCGTGGGTCCCAAGGGCAAGTGCCCATCAGGCTCATGCGTTAAGAAGCCCTGCATTCTGCACAAGCTGTGGTTTTCATCCCAATCTCAAAGATAGAGAGTGAGTTGCAAAATGATCTAGATGAGATGTTCCCAGAACATAAAGTACTATCGCTGTTCAGGAAGTTACATAGTTGTAGTTATCCAAAGCCAGCCAAAATATTTAGGGCACCAAACTTACTTTGTTCGGGTAACAAAGATGAATCATATTGGCTCCTTCAGTGTGGGTGAGCTAATTAGGACTGATGAAACATGGTCCATCTAAGCTTTGACAAAGGAAGCCCAGCCAGATTGTGAAAGAGTGACAGACAGTAGATCTCTTGCAGACCCAGCATCCTTAGGGCTGTACTCCTAATTTCAAATGTGTGCCAACCCTTAGATAAGTTCTATTCAGAATAAATTTTACCTACTATTTGGAGCTGCCAATCCTTGGACTTTGAGGGAATCTGCTTCTATTCCTTGGGCTGAATCTTGGCAAGTAGGATACCACAGCACTGACATCAGGGAGAAATAGGACTAAGCATAAGGTGACCAGACGTCCCGATTTCAGCAGGACAGTCACAATTTCTAACACTTTGTCCCGTGTCCCGGGGCGTTTTTAAAAAGTCCCGATTTTCTGGCTTCATGTTGAAAGCCCAGTGGATTTGCTTAAGAAATCCTAACTGGGGCAAGACAAAAGACACCCTGTCTAATCCCTCTCTCTGTCTCAGTACTTTCATTGAAGCTATTAAAATGTTAAAGCAAGAAAACGGACACCCCCCCGCACCCCTTTTACCTCAATTTTATAAGAAAAGATGACCCAGTACCATAGAGCTGCAGGAAATACTTGGCTAGAGAAGTCGCAAGTGTTCCTTCCTGGATTTTCCGGAGGGGAGGGCCACGGAGGTTGGAGGTCGGCTCGTGTGGAAAAAATGGCGGCAAAGTTTCTTTGAAAAATATTTCCCTGACTAATTTCACCATTTTAATTTTGCTCAGTTCTTTGTATTAACATCTACATCATTCTGGATTGACTTGGGGTGCTCACTTGTGCCTGCTGGTAAGTGAGCTGGGTTTTTTTCTTTTATTTTTTAATGTATTTTAAAATAATATTTTATTTATTGTGCATAGGATTTTTTAAAATAGTTTTATTCTGTGTGGATTCTTTTTTTAAATTGTCTTAGACTATTTAAAAAAAGATTCTATCCAAAATAAATTGAAGTGAAACCATTTTTAAAAATTCCATGCACAATACTTTGAAATATATTGTGCATAGAATTTTTAAAAATAGTTTTACTTCAATTTATTCTGTGTGGAATAGTTTGAAATGTTTTACTTCAATTTATTCTGTGTGGATTCTTTTTTTAAATTGTCTTAGACTATTTTAAAAAAGATTCTATCCAAAATACAAAATACCAGCTGCAGTTATTCACTTAAGAACTGTGGCAAGAAAGGTGGTATAGTGACCAAAGTTGCAATGGCATTGAAAAAAGTGACTGATGACCATTTTTCAAACTTAGCAACCATTTTCACACTTGGCGACCGTTGCAGCATCCTCATGGTCACGCGATCAAAATTTTGATGTTGGCAACAGATTCGTATTTATGATGGTTTCAGTGTCCTGGGTCATTTTAATTGCCTTTTGTGACCTTTTAACAAAGTCAAATGGGGAAACCAGATTCACTTATGTTACTAACTTATCAGCTGCAGTTATTCACTTAAGAACTGTGGCAAGAAAGGTGGTATAGTGACCAAAGTTACAATGGCATTGAAAAAAGTGACTGATGAGCATTTTTCACACTTAGCGACCATTTTCACACTTAGCGACTGTTGCAGCATCCTCATGGTCACGTGATTAAAATTTTGATCTTTGGCAACAGTTCCAATTTATATTTGTAAATTGTAGTTATGTTGAAATAAAAAAAATTACAATACTATTTTTGCATTGTATGAAAATTTTTGTTGCTCCGTATAAAATTTTTAATCACCCCCCCCCCACCGGTCAAAGGTGTCCCTCCTTACCAATCTGAAACTCTGGTCACCTTAACTAAGCGTCATCTGTGTATTGTAAATTGATGGTTTCTGAAGGCTTTTGTAGTTTCAAATAGATATAAAGCAGAAAGGGGATGGAATGGGATTTGTATACATTATAGCTGAGCCCTGAGCTAAAATGAATGGTAGCTAGTGTGTCTTAGAAGACCCTGATCTTGGTGGGCCCACATTTTGGCTCTTAACAATTTAATGGGGGTGGAAATTAATCCAATGATCCCATAGGATTTTTCTATCATTCTTTCATGATGTCTTCAGAACATCTAATTTCTAGTATTATGAGCTGTAAAATTGGTGTTCTAGGACAGAGATCTCGGTACTCAGATAGAAGATGATATCTGTTCAGCTCAAAAACTATTAAGAATTGCCAGTCACTGCTGACTTTTTCAGTGTATTCCAGAAGAAAAATTATCATAATAATAATTTTAAAAAAATGTGTAATTTTCCTCACTAAACATTGAAATCTGAATAAGTAGAGTATTACTAATGTGATGAAGGAAAAAGATGATACACTGAAGACTTTAGTAGGGAGTGCCAAAAAGCAAAGCATTTACGGGACAAGGGGAAAGCTTAGCAGAATAAATATAACCAAATGACTCTTAACCAAGGAGTCAAGGGAGAAGATATTATAGGACAACCTAGGAGGTGGTGAAATTCCTTTATAAAAATAATCTGTAGAGAAGAATCAGCCTTGCTAAAAAGAAAACAACATGCCCCCTTATGTGGATCCTATCCCACACGCTAGACTTTAAAAAAAATGTCTAATTTAATATAGAGAAAAAAATAGAAATACACAGATCCAAATGTCCTAAGAAGGAAAGAACTAGAGAGAAGGTGAGTTTTTCATTTTGTGCTCTAAGACCTGTAGGAAGTGCCAACAATCTTTCATCACTGCTCTTTCTTAACTATGCACATAAAACTTAAGAAAACTCAAAAATGAGGGATTTTGTTATTTAGGTAGTTTTGTCCAGATCATTCTTTTAAAAGCATTTTTAATTATGGTAAGCCACTCAGTATCAGGGTTCCAAATAGCATCCAAAATTAAATCAGAGTCCGAGGCAACACATTTCTTAAAGTTCCAATTTATTAAGAGAGACATGTTGGCATCTGGGAAAACCCGAATCTGAAAGCTTCCCGCTTTTCCCTACCCAGTTGAAAGTTCAAAATCCTAATAAAACCTAAATCTTGCCACCACACCCACAAGTCCATCACATGGTCCAATCTTCCACTGCCATGCTGGCAGTTTCACCCATCCAGTTCTGGTCAGGTGCAGAGGTTCAAAGACAAAGGATGACCTTGCCTTTCTAGAAAGAATTTTGTTATGGTTTAAAGACAAAGGATGACCTTGGCTTTCTAGAAAGAATTTTGTTACGGCTACATATCATCTATCTGTACAATCCCCTCTCCCATTTTCCCACAATAGAAAATGCATAGTAGAATAATAGACAGTGTGGCAGGCGAAAGATCCAAAAGAAAAGATGGCTGCAGGCCTGACACTCAGAGTCTTTCTGATTTCAAAACCTAATTGATAAATAAATAAGCAAGCCAGCTAGCAAAACGGGACAACTAGGTACTGCCAATTCGCTGTAGCCAATTCACCATGGCCAACTCGCCGTGGGACAAATCAGCAATTCAATTTAAGTACTTAAAATTATTTTGAAAATATTTTAATTTTTGGCATTCACATTTCATTTTGTCCCTCCTTTTGGCTCCTTTCTTTAATTATTCTAGTCCACTGTTTCTTCTATATTAGTGCAACTCTCGTCCTGTGTTGAGTTGTCCAATGGCGAATTGATTATGGCAAGCTGTCCTGCAGTGAGTTGGCTGCAGTGAGTTGGCTGCACCGAGTTGTCCTAGAACCAGCCAGTCAGCACACAAACAGGCAAATAAAACTCAGTGTGAGATCAGTGATTCAAATCCTGCTTTTCTTTCCCTCTACTCTAATAGTTATCTGAATTGCTTAGCATTCATGCCCAACTGAATGTCTTAGTGATTATTTGAGAAATCAGGCATGTATTGGATCAGGAATAACCAAATGTCTCATTCAGAGACAGATTCAGCCTCATGGGAAACATGGAAGTGAAAATGGACTAAAATTGAACCTTGGAATTTATAATGGACCATCTCTTACAAACCTTATATTCTGTAAGACAACTGGTTTTGGGTTTTGTTTTGTTTTTTGACAGGAGGACTATCTTAAGTTAGGAATATTCTGACTCAGCATAGCATTCAAGTGTGCTCTAAAAGTTTTAAAGTATAATTGCCATCCTCTCAGCCAGCAAGGAACAGGGCATGGTCAGTTCGAAGCCTGTTCATCTTTTAATATTTTAGTGCAGCCGTGGGATTACTTAAGTTTATTGTAGAGTGAATATTTTTCAAAGAGGATGGGTAAATCAGAGCAGGATGCTGCAAATGGGAACTGGAATGTTGACCCAATGATTGCTGTTATAAATCAGCCTATGAACATCATTACAATTCCAAGTTGGTTCTTATTATTCGAGCCTTCTCAGTGGCTCAGAAGTGTTGCATGCTGCCCTGAGGACCCGGATTGTTGTTGGGGGCAATATGCTGACTCTGTAAACCGCTTAGAGAGGGCTGAAAGCCCTATGAAGCGGTATATAAGTCTAACTGCTATTGCTATTGCTATTGCTGGGGATTCTGGGAGTTGCATTTTCAACCCACTCCCCATGGCAGTGATAAACATGATCATGCAAACCACTTAATCAGCTGCCAATCCACCTGGGGTCCCCAGGTCCGCTGGCAGAACTACAGTGAGTCCTTGACTTATGGCCATAACTGAGCTCAATGTTTCCATTGCTAAGTATGACAGTTGTTAAGAGAGTTTTGTCCATTTTACGACCAGTCTTGCCACAGATATTAAGTAAATCATGGCAGGCATTAAGTTAGTTAACATTGTTGTTAAGTGAATCTGACTTCCCCATTGACTTTGCTTGTCAGGTCGCAAAAGATGATCACATGACCCCAGGATACTACAACTGTCATAAATACGAGCCAGTTGTCAATTTTGATCATCTGACTATAGGGATGCTGAAATGGTCATCACTGTAAAATTCAGTCACAAGTCACTTTTTTCAGTGCCGTTGTAACTTGAACGAGTGACTAAATGAAAGATTGTAAGTCAAGGACTACTTGTATATCTTCAGTCCTTCTAGAAAAGCAGCAAGGAGAGGGACACTTTATTCCCAAAGGAATGATATTCCAAAGGGAGGGAGCCACTACAGAGAAGACCCTTCTTTTATTAGGCATTGAAAAATGTGTTTTCTAACAGATAGGCAGAAATGCCACTCTCAGTTCATCTGTTGTGTCCTGTTTCATGATAGGCAAATCCCTCTGCTCAAATTGCTACACCCAGAGGGGGTATTCTGCTGGTTCTGACCAGTTCGCCTGAACCGGTAGCAGAAATCAGTGGCCCCACCCACCCACCTCTGCTCTGTGGTATCCCATTTAGGCCCTTTTTTTAAAAGGCAGAGCGCATGCACAGACGTGGCGTGTGTGCTCACATTTGCGAACCGGTAGGGAAGATAAGTAAATGCCACCCCTGGCTGCACTGTGCTGTAGCAGGAATATCTCTCCTCTCCAGTCCCTGTTGCTGTCCTCCAGGGCCATTTTGCCCTGAGCTACCTGAGTGAACCTCACTTTAATTCACTGGTGGATTTCACTGAAGAAAAAGTGGGGAAAGTGTTGAAAAACTAGGTGTTTCTCTCTGTACAATTTCTGTGATAGAACAGTGACATGGCTTGGACCTCTTCGGTATGTGAAAAGTAGGCTAGAATAATGGAATGGCTTGCATGAATATATATGTTTGCTGAATGTTGTAACAGTGGTTTAGGAAGGAAAAAGCATGCGTGAAAATAATCGAAATGCTAACCAATGCTTCAGCCTTGAGCTAGGAGTAACACAAAAGTATGTAATGCCTCCTGTACTGTTTAATGATTTATGGAGAGATGTACAAGCTATACTAGTGGTGGTGACATTCGAGATGCCTCGGTTGGCAATGTGAATGAAAGTGTGTTGCTCACTGCGTACCCAATTAATTTGTAGTAAAAAACAAGGTAGCTGTGTTTGAAAAGGAAAATGGGGACAATGATTTCAGGTTAGTCACTGCAAAAATCTAATGCGAGTAGATGAAAATAGGCATCTCACTTTGCTAAAGAAGGAAAGATGATGGAGCCATTTTAAAATGTAGTCTGTTGCAGGAACTAATGTTTGTTGAAAGAAAGGGAAAAGGCTGTATACATCTGCTCATTTTGTTAAATGGATGCAAAAGTTGGGTAGCTCAGGAAAAACATCAGATAAAATAATTAGGAAGGAGGGACCTAAATCTGTGGTAAAACCAGAAAGTAAATTAAGACTGTAAGACTGCAGAATGAATGAGGTAAGCACAGATCTCCACAACCACTAGATGGCACCAAGAGATGCAAAAACTTCTAACCCATTATTGCCATCCAGTGGGGGATAGGTCAATCAGTCAGTTGGCCAACAGGCCCATAATTAATTAATAAAAAAACATGAATTTAGTGGTCCCTGAGGTCCAAAAGGTTGGTGACCCCTGCTCTGTATCATTTCACACAAATGGCTTTCCAATCTCTTCTTAAAACCCTCCAGTGTTGGAGCATTTACAACTTCTGGAATCAAGTTGTTCCACGGATTAATTGTTCTAACTGTCAGGACATTTCTCCTCAGTTCCAAGTTGCTTCTCTCCTTGATTACTTTTCAACCATTGGAGTTTCAGTTGTAGCCAGTTTGATGCTAGCCTAGAAACCAGGAGGCTGTGAATTCTAGTCCTGCCTTAGTCAGGAAAGCCAACTGGGTCACTTTGGATCGGATGCTCTCTCTCAACCCAACCCACTCACAGGGTAGTTGCCATGGGGAAAACAAGAGAAGGAAAGAGTATTGGGGATGTTTACTGCCTTGAGTTACTTATAAAGGTGGGATAAAAGTCTAATACATAAATAAAAAGAAATAAAAGAAATGCAACTGAGGCTAATCTTCCCCTTCTGGGTGTGGATAGTCAAGTTGTGTCAATACAGAATTAACGAAGAGCTAGGAAAATAAACTTCATCTTAATATTCTGGAGATGGCATACTGGAATTAGATTTGTTCCGGACAGTCCTGTTGGCTGGAACAGATCAGATAATGGTGAAGGTTATTATAGAATAAAAATCAATTTCTTACAGGATCCTGTAAAAACCTGAAAGAGGGAAAACAATTAGCACTGCTGCTGGGGGAAAAATCAGTATAGCATTGTTCAGATTTAAGGAATGCCATGTCTTTAGCATTGCTGATTAGATAAACATGCATCCAAACATACGTTTTTTTTATTTTAAAAATAAGTATAAAATCAGAACACATTCCGATTATAGGGAGAAAGCGGAAGCACATTTAATACCTAGAGACTTGGAGAAGAGAAGAATGAGCCCTTAGTCACAATACAGATACTGAAGTCTTCAACCTACAACCACAATTGGAGCTGGGATTGTTATCACAAGTCAATACAGTTGAAAATCTAGAGGCCTCCCGACTGCTGCACCAAGTTACCCCAGAAATCCTGACCCTCCCTGTTAGGTATGTTATTAGGGAGTGAAGCCAGGGAAATAGGCTTCATTCAGGTCCGTTTTCCAAGCGGGAAAGCAGGAAGGTTTAAATTCATTGGTTGACACCACAGAGAGGGAGCTGTCTGGCAGCCTGCATGCAGAATGTACCAAGCCTGCAATAAAGAGCTGTAGTCACTATTCTGAGTCATTTCTCTTCAATACAATACAATACAGTACAATAGCAGAGTTGGAAGGAACCTTGGAGGTCTTCTAGTCCAACCCCCTGCCTAGGCAGGAAACCCTATACCGTTTCAGACAAATGGCTATCCAACATCTTCTTAAAGACTTTCAGTGTTGGGGCATTCACAACTTCTGGAGGCAAGTTGTTCCACTTATTAATTGTTCTAACTGTCAGGAAATTTCTCCTCAGTTCTAAGTTGCTTCTCTCCTTGATTAGTTTCCACCCATTGCTTCATGTTCTACCCTCAGGTGCCTTGGAGATTAGTTTGACTCCCTCTTCTTTGTGGCAACCCTTGAGATATTGGAACACTGCTATCATGTCTTCCCTAGTCCTTCTTTTCATTAAACTAGACATACCCAGTTCCTGCAACTGTTTTTCATGTTTTAGTCTCCAGTTCCCTAATCATCTTTGTTGCTCTTCTCTGCACTCTTTCTAGAGCCTCCACATCTTTTTTACATCGTGGTGACCAAAACTGAATGCAGTATTCCAAGTGTGGCCTTACTAAGGCATTATAAAGTGGTATTAACATTTCACGTGATCTTGATTCTATCCCTCTGTTTATGTAGCCTAGAACTGTGTTGGCTTTTTTGGCAGCTGCTGGACACTGCTGGCTCATATTTAAATGGTTGTTCACTAGGACTCCAACATCCCTCTCATAGTTACTACTGTTGAGCGAGGTACCACCTATACTGTACCTGTGCATTTCATTTTTGTTGCCTAAATGTAGAACTTTCCTCTTTTCACTATTGAATTTCATTTTATTAGATAGTGCCCAATGTTCAAGTTTGTCAAGATCCTTTTGTATCTTGAGCCTATCTTCTGGATGTTGGCTATTCCTGCCAGCTTGGTGTCATCTGAAAATTTGATGTGTTCCCCATTTATTCCCTCATCCAAATCATTGATGAAGATGTTGAAGAGTACTGGGCCCAAAACAGAGCCTTGGGGTACTCCACTGCATACTTCCCTCCATGAAGAGGCAGTTCCATTGAGGACTACATGTTGAATGAGGTTGGTCAGCCAGTTACAAATCCATCTAGTGGTGATGCTGTCTAACCCACATTCTTCTACTTTATCTAGTAGTAGGTTATGGTCTACCTTATCAAATTCCTTACTGAAGTCCAAGTAAACTATATCAACGGCATTCCTCTGGTCCACTAATTTTGTCACATTATCAAATAATGCAATAAGATTAGTCAGCATGATCTGTTTTTGACAAACCCATGTTGGCTTTTAGCTATTACTTTGTTTGCTTCTAGGTGTTCGCTAATTCTTTGCTTGATTATCTTTTTCAGAATCTTTCCTGGTATTGAGGTCAGGCTGATAGGTCTGTAGTTTCCTGGATCTGTTTTTTTCCCTTTTTTGAAGATGGGAACCACATCAGCTCTTTTCCAGTCCTCTGGCAGTTCCCCGGTGCTCCAGGATCTCTGAAAGATATAGTTCAGTGGTTCTGAGACCTTGTCTGCCAGTTCCTTCAGAACCTGGGGGTGTAATCCATCCGGTTCTGGTGATTTGAACTTGTCTAGGGTAGACAGGTGCTCACTTACCATTTTCTTCCCTATTTCAACTTGTGTTCCTAATCTGATTTTTGTGGTGCTGTTTTTGATAGGTTGTTCTGTTTTATCCCTTTGTGTAAAGACAGATGCAAAACACGAGTTAAATAGTTCTGCTTTCTCCCTGTTGCTTGTCACCTTCTTGCCACTTTCTCCCAGCAATGGACCAATTGTTTTCTTAACCTTTTTCTTATTTTTAACATGTTGGAAGAAGCTTTTTTTTGGTTATTTTTTACTTTTGTGGCAAGCCTTTCTTCATTGTGAGCCTTAGCTTTCCTCACTTTATCTTTACATACTTGGGCTATTTGCTGATATTCTGCCTTAGTTATGTCCCCCCCTTTCCACTTTTTATACTTATCTTTTTTGTCTTTCAATTTGTCAGAGAGTTCTTTATGCAGCCATGCTGGTTTCTTTTGGGAGCTGTTATTTTTCTTCTTCATTGGTATTGTGCTAGACTGGGCTTTTGTAATCTCATTTTTCAAAATTTCCCAAGCTTCTTGAGTTGTTTTCCCCTCGAGGATTCTCATGCATGGAATTTTTCCCAAGCTCTCTCTAAGTTTATTGAAATTAGCTCTCTTAAAGTCCAAGACTCTAGTTCAAGTCTCTTAAAGTCCAATACTCTTCATTCAACTTCCACATCTAACACTCCCCATTGCAGGATTTAGCCAAGATTTGCAGGACTTTCTCAATTACTGAATGTACCCCGTTTCCCTGAAAATAGGACCTTTCCAGATAATAAGCCCAATCGGGCTTTTGAGTGCATGCGCTAAAAGAAGCCCTTCCCCCAAATAAGCCTTCCCTGAAAATATGTAAGAGCAGCAGCCATGAGGTGACCACACTCTCCGTCTCCTGCACCTCAAAAATAATAAGACCTCCCTGAAAATAAGGCCAAGCGCTTATTTTCAAAAGAAAATAAGATCCTGTCTTATTTTCAGGGAAACACAGTACAGAGAAGGAAATTTCGACACTGCCCACTAAGGAGCAATGGTTGGCAAAATTGGCAAATTTTGCTAAAATGGATAAATTGACTTCTTTGATTAGAGAAGAGATATTACTGTACCTACATTTATTGGGGACTGGAAACCTCTTATTGGCTTTTTGTGTAAAAATGAAAAAAAAATGAACTCGTGACTTAAGGTTTTGATTATTAGAAGGAAAGATTATTGAAAGAAGAGCCATATGATGCAACTTTGGAGAGATAGATTAAATGGATTTGTAGTTACAATTGCTTAGAGGAATATCAGAAGTTACTTCTTTATATATATTTTTCTATTTTTTGAACTTCTTCATTTTTCTTGCACTTTTGCCTTCAAAGGTTTCTTTTTTCTTCCTTACTTTCTTACTTTAGTTTGTGTTAGCTTTTATTTTCTTATTTAAAAGTTTTGAAATACAAATAAACTTAAGCTTAAATTCCATACAATGAAAATGTAAGATATTTAAGATGATCAAAGACATGACGCTCATTCAATCTCCATTTTGACTCTCATAAGTCTATGAGGTTGGTGAGATTTCAGAAATAGTGACCCATCCATTCACCATCCTATGAGTTGTAAGGTTGTGTGGAGATTTTAGTTGGCTTTATCCAACTCTAATATAGTTTTTGGAATCATCCTTCCCCAACCACATGCTTTCTAAATGCATTGGAGAACTGTATATATCCTATCAACCTAAGCCAACATATCATCATTAGAGAAGCCTGGCTAACCATCATATCACAATTGCAAACATATATAACAGTGATTAACTTACTGGAAACAAGACAAACATGTGAATTTTTTTTCATATTCTGATTAGCTAGACAGAGAATTGGTGACCGAGTCCTAAACTTTATATGTTTATTTATTATCCTGAATACATATACTGTACATTATAGCTGATATCAAAATTGTCAACATGATTAACAATAATTGACAATAATTTCTAAAGCACATATCATTTTTCATCACCCCAAATTCAACATTTATTCTAACTGTGCCTTAAATGCACAAAATAAAAAAAACCTACACCAATTAGTAATACTGCAAACAATCGCAAAGTTTTAGCATCCAATCCTAAATGTGGACTAAATATGGATATTATCTCTAACATACTTTTAAATAGTAATTTTATTAAGTATTACAGTCTAAAATGACCACAATAGCAAGTATTACAATAGAAACAAACAAAGAAAAATGAATAGAAAGTGCAAAAAATAACAAAATAGAAAAAAATATAGTTAAAAAAAGAAAAAGCATGTAATGACAAGTAAAAAACAATTTTAGTAATGTATTACCTTAAAATAAAACAAATGATGTATTCTTCCCATATCTCATCCCTTTTATAACCAAATTCTTAAAACCTTACTACTGTGTCCTGATCAGCAAAAGTTTATAGAAATACCATATTTATTTTAACCTTGATAAATTAAACCAACTTTATACTCTTTCCTTTTACTTTTAACAATCTTGATCTTTAATCCCTTCAAATAGTGGCCTAGAATTTGGTTTGTTTTCTTTTTTTCCCCTTTGTCCTCACAAAATTCTTCAAAGCTTTAACAAGCTTTAACAAGCATATTTATTTATTTATAAAATGTATTGGCTGACCATCTTACCACAGGGTAATCCTTGAAAATAGGAAAATAATCTAGGTTATTCTTTTGGTTCATTATTTATATATCCCTTTTAGTTATTAAGATATCAGCCAGTTTCATTTGTTTTTCTATATAATATTATTTTAGTAGACTGTCATTTTTAAACCCACTTCCAGATGAATCAAAGTATGGTCTGATAAAACTTGTTCTTTTTCCATAATATCCTTTAAAAACAATTTATCTCTAATGGCAGACATTCCTAATGTCTGGGTCCATTGTTCACAAATATCCCTCAATAAGTCCAGTGTTAAAATATTTTGCTGCATTTGGTATATTAGTAAGTCAAATTTAAGTCTTTTTCTCCTTTAATTGAAACTTTTCGGTTTTTTCTGGTTCCCTCTGGTGTTCAATCTTCAAAATCCCATCCTATCAAATATATGTGTGTGTGTGTGTACATGTGTGTGTGTGTATAAAGAATTGAAAGCAACAACATTTTTTTGTAGGAAAGTTTCTTATAATTAATTTCAAACTCTTATTGAATTTGTAACTTTCCAAAATCAATGTTCTAATCACCATTTTTCATTTTATTTAAAAACATTGTAAAGGTTCTTAAACTTGCACTTAAAACGTCTTTACCTAATGATTGAAGGAAACTCACCTGGTGTGAAATGTCGTCATTTCGAAGGTTCCTAATACCTGAAAAGCAGTTAACAGGTATTGACAGAGAAGAAATGGCAAACTGAAGGCAGCTTTGGGGGACTTCTTTCTGGACAACATGAGGGCTTGAGATTGCCCACAAGGGCTCCAGACAATTGCTCATCATGAGGAGACAAGACTGTGCTTGTTTATAGCACAAGTTCAAAACTCTGGGAATTGAGAGAAAGTCATTCCTGTCTTTTTAACACTCTTGAAATCATATGGCTATATCATCTTTTCATGAAATAGATAGGAACCTTGGTCAACTTTTTAGTGGAGAGTTAAAAGGGGGGGGGGGGGACCAGAGGTGGTATACTACCAGTTTGGACCGGTTCGCCTGAACTGGTAGCGGAAATCATGTATGGCCCAGCCTACCCACGCCTGGCTCTATGGTATTGCATTTAGGCGCTTTTTTCTCCAAAAGCGCATGTGCGGAAGGCTTTGCGCATATACGGAGGTTGCGCGTGTGCTCACATTTGTGAACCAGTAGGGAAGGTAAGTCAATATCAACCCTGGGGGGGGGGGGATGGAAACATAGCCTCATTGTTATGAAACATTGCTCGCCCATTGAAGAGAAATTGTTATTACATGTAGTAGTAGTTCTCAAATAGTTGTCTTTCACTTTAAAGCTTATATGTGCACATAATAGACAGTATGTTCACATACATCTGAACATACTGGGAACTGCAGACCAAATCCCCTTTACAAGCTCTTAAAAATATGGGGAAAGATTTGAATTTATTTTATTTTTCCCCACGTTCCACAACAGGAATGTGAAAAGAATATTACAGTATACCTATACAGGTAGTCCTTAAAACCATTTGATTAATGACCATCCAAAGTTACAATGGCACTGGAAAAAGTGATTTATGAGTATTTTTCACACAACTGTTGCAGCATCCCTGGAATCAGGTGATCAAAATTCGAACGCTTGGCCACTGGCATGTATTTATGACAGTTGCAAGTGTCCTGGAGTCATCTGATCACCTTTTGCGACAAGAAAAAGCTAATGCGGAAGCCAGATTCACTTAACAACCATGTTACTAACTTAACAACTGCAGTGATTCACATAACAATTGTGGCAAGAAAGATCATAAAATGGGACAAAATTCATTTAACAACTGTCTTGTTCAGCAATGGAAATTTTAGGGTCCACTGTAAGATGAAGAAGGTGCTTTATGGAATTCTTAAATTTTATCTACCAGGCAGCATTTTGTTTCTCTAAACATATGTGGTGGTTCCTTTTCCTTTATAAAAAAAAATATACAACATATAAAGTGAGGGAAAGGGAATCACTCTGAAAAGATTATCAGTCATACATGTAAGCTCAAGGAGATTTCACTGAAGAGAACCATTGCTAGCTTTCTGCATGTTTAAAGAGGAAAAATAGCTGTTTCACATATGCACAATATTATACATGGAAAAAAATACTGCATAGTATTTTTTTCCAAAACCAAGTGCAACATCATTAATCTTCTTTCAAGTGTCACAATAATCTCAGTAGCTAAAACGTCTGGTGCTGTTGAAGAGTTACAATATTCAGTGGATGATCTGTCATCAGACCAAAGCCTTCAAGAGCAAACACCCTTATCCTTTGAGAATTAATTCCTGGCATGGACAGCTTCCAAATAGTGCAAAATGCCAAAATATATTCCAAGGACTTGCAATTTTCAGTTGCATGATCACAATCAGCGTTTCCATCAAATAAACACATATAAATGATGCAACTGGAAATTCTGCAGTTAGGCTTCAGGGCACATCTGCAGGCATGTCTATCCAAATTAGGGAAGCAATCGATCCACTTTAAACTAAGATTTCAATTTTCTTCTTTCACCCTTGCTTAATTGTTCCTGGCCTCACACGAAGAGAATACTGAAGATCTTCAACAATACACCATTTAAACTGTTTTGTACAAGGTAATCATGTACACCAATTTATCTTGTCAATTGAGGTTTGCCCTGTTTTACATGCTGTGACATTCCCTAGAAGGAAAAATTAATAAACAGGAAGCTTCTTTAGAACAGAAAAGGTCCAGGCTGCTTTCAGGTTGGTATAAGATAGAATAGAATAACAGAGTTGGAAGAGACCTTGAAGGTCTTCTAGTCCAACCCACTGCTTAAGCAGGAAACCCTACACTATTTCAAACAAATGGTTGTCCAACATCTTAAAAACTTCCAGTGTTGGAGCATTCACAACTTCTGGAGGCAAGTTGTTCCACTGATTAACTGTTCTAACTTTCAGGAAATTTCTCCTCAGTTCTAAGTTGCTTTTCTCCTTGATTAGTTTCCACCCATTGCTTCTTGTTCTACCCTCAGGTGCTTTGGAGAATCTACTTTGTGGCGGTCCCTGAGATATCAGAACACTGCTATCATGTCACCCCTAGTCCTAGATCATCTGTTGAATGAGGACTTCAGCACGCTCACAAGTTAAGTAGCAATCTCCTTCTCTTTTTGACTATTTTAGGACTTAATTGATAAGCAGAGATATTTTCCTCTTTAAAATTTTGATGAGCGATGTCTCTCACCTAATTTATGATATGTTCAAAGCTAAGAAGAAAAAGAAAATAAGAATCACTCCTTTTCTGGAACAGACATTAAACTGAGTTTCTGCTTTCAAAGCCATTTCTCTTCATATATTTGACTCTGACTTTGAGTCTTACAGATTAGACTGATAGATCTTTATAGAAATGACCTGTTCATAGTATTATGGAAAAGCAAAAAGCTTTGATTTGATGTTAATGCCTTATTTTACTGTAACAGTGTCAGAAGTCAATGCTTCTCCCCCCCCATCTTTCCTCATTTCATATCCTCCTTTTTCCTCCCCCCTCACTGTTCTTCTCTTTACTTTTGTATTTTATAATACTCTGTAACTTAATAAAAATGTTTTTTTTTTAAAAAGGAGGGAAAATATGCGACGTGTATGTTACAGCCCCTCTGCATTTTTAAGAGCTGCTGGGCTGGACTGAGTCTTCTAGAGGTGGTTGCAGCTTTGCATTGCATTGCACGCCCCCACGACTTCTGTGGCCTGCAGCGGGCCTCCCTCATCCCCTGAAAGCACCCTTGTACTCCTGACCTGTGATGACATCTGCTTTACGATCCGCAGTTCTCACTATACGACTGCAACCTGGACTACTGGGATTGTGGTTGATGAGCAAACTGGTCATGTGACATTTCAATTCACTGCTTCGCTTAACAGCTGAGATTCAAACTGTAGTCATAATGTGAGGACTGCCTAAAACAGTGGAGAGAGTGGAATACAAACTGTTACACGCCAATGCTATCTTATTGATAGTCAAATATTTTATATACCAAAATGTTGATATTGTGCAGGAGTTTCATAGTTTAAAACGGGTCATTAAGTTTATTGGAGAAAATCTCATGCTTCCTATAGGTTCCAATGTTTCCTTAGTAATTTGTCAAAATTGGGGGTTTACCTGTTGCCTCAATTTTTTAAAAATAACTTCTCACTTACTAATAGTTATTTGAAAGTGGATATAAATATATCATTTTAAAAAATGTAGCTAGAATCTACATAATTAAACGCTTCAAAATCCCATTGTGTACACAGGAAAACCACGGTTAGAAAAGTGAATATTGCTTCAAGACTGATGTATTTATTTAAAGGCACTCTTATGCTAATACCTTTAATTTACTTTAAGCAGATTGATACAAATACATTTTCCATGGAAAAGATAATCCCTCGGGTTCTTTTTAGCTAAATCTCACCTGTCATATGATGATGAGTCACATATTTTATAAAACTCTAATTTCTGGATGGAATACAAAGGATCCATTCCAAAAACTAATATGGTGCAGTGAGAAAAATGTTACCCACTCCAATATCATGGAGGCGTCCATTTTTAGCCATAGCTCTCTTGCAATGTTTCTCAACTTTGGCAACTTTAAGATGCGTGGATGTCAATTCCCAGAATCCTCCAGTCATCATGCTTTATGTACTTCCCACATTAAAGGATACAAAGATAAACTTACCATAGGTGTTGCGGGGGGAGGGGAGTGTCATTTTGGCCCATATTACTATGACAAGCTTACATCCCAATCTGAATTTATTAAATCATAGGCAAGTATGGGTAGATGAGCTTCTTGCAATCAGGTTTTTAAGGCATTTGAGTTTTTTTCTTGAGGAATTTGGATTGGCTCTAAATATGAAATGTTACCTTTCATATCAGATTTTGGTCCATGTGCATTAACAGAAAGTAAAGTTCCATCAGTTTCAGAATGTGTGTTGGATAAGTTTGAATTAATCTTTAAAAACAAAGAAAGATTATTCCTAATACAGTTTTGCTTATTTGCAGGAATTCTGAAATAAAAAGTTGGTATGTCCCATATGAACAAATCAACAGCTAAGAGTCTTAGAGATTATTATGTGTGCTTCTTATGTTCTTAACATGATTTAAAGAAAATATCGCTTCCTCCTCCTTTGTTTACCAGGTAATTTAAAAATTCTCTCTTTTTAAATGGGGCTGGTGTCAGTCTCAGTATATTGGAAATATAAGGTTAAAGAGTTATGGCTATGTGTCACTCTATTGTTGTTTTAGTGTATAATGTGCATGTGTTTTATATGGAGTCACAAAAATCAATATAACCCAAAGGTGTGAATGTATTCTTGAATTATAGAAGAAAAGCTTTGAACATCACATAAAATTATGGATTTATCAAACACCAGGAGCAAAATATAGCAAAAGAAATTATTCTTCCATGTTAGAAAAATGTTAGACTCCAGATTTACCTAATAAATGTTTTATAAATAGGAAGTTTATTGGCTATCTACCCCAGGAAAGAGCAATTAGTATTATTCCAGGTAATTAAGATTTAATGGTTTATTTAAAAATTGGACTAATCATAAATTGTATAACCCCCCCCTCCAAAAAAAAGCAGAAAGGGCCATTAACTAACAAAGTAGAAAGTTCCATAAACTTCTCTTATAACACATGAAGGATTAACCTCAGTCCCTTATAAGTTATTCATGGACAATTTTTCCATTTTTAAAATGATAGTAATTCTTCCTTTCATTCTATAATAACCTTGATGGAGGATTTTTAAATACAGCCTTTAAAAAAATCACTATTCCGGTTTGCATGCAACTTTCAATAATTCTTTCTTTTGGAAGATGATTGCACATTTTTGATTGAAAAGATTTTCTTCAGTAATAACATCTACCCCACTGTGAACTCAGATAGAATGGCCAACTTCATTTCCTGAGGAATTTATACAGTAAGTCTTTCATACCTGAGACAATTTTATACTAGTTATTTCTCTGATTTATGGCAACCCAATGAACCTATTTTTTAAAGTAGATTGTTGACGGAACTGGTTTTTCCTCAATAACCTTTATGTTATGGATCAAATTACAATGGAGGGCTAATCTCTCAAAGAATTATTAAGACTGTTCATTTTCCTCTTGGGAAGATATGTTGCACATATAATAACTTAAAAGTCTTTGAATTTTTCAAAAGAATACTATATGGAAAAAATGTCTGTTCTTTGCCACCCCCTGGGGCCATGATGATGAACCTATGGCACACATGTCACAGGTGGCACATGGAGCCATATTTGCTGGCATGGCAGCCCTCAGCTCGGATGTACATGAACGCACTGGCCAGCTGATTTTCTGCCATTTTCACCCTCCCCAGGCTTCAGGAAAGCCACTGGAGCCTAGAGAGGACAAAAAACAGGGCTAAAGGCCAACCGGAAGTTCATTCCTGAACTTCCGATTGGTCTGTTGGTCTGTTTTTCGCCCTCCCCAGACTTCAGGAAAGCCACCAGAGCCTGGGGAGGGTGAAAACGTCCCTCCCTGCATGGGGGCATTGCATGCGCATGGACAGGTTGGTGGGGCACGTGCACGATAACACACATAAGCACAAATTTGGCACACCTTTAGAAAAAGGTTAGCCATCACTGTTCTAAGGATTTTCCCTTCCCCCTCCTCTTTCCAGTTTCTGAACTAGGAAATTGTGCTTTGTAGTCAAAGATTAAGAACTAAGCACTTGAGCTCAAGCTTGTAAATTTTTCAGAATAATCAATGAACACCGCATTTTAATTAAGTTTGTCATAAGCTATTTTGAAGGCTTGCTTTTAGCTGACAGTCCAGGCCAAATATTACAGATTGGAAAAACTGTCATTTTACACTCATTTATCTAAGAGTAAGTCCAACTGAATGCAACATAGTGTAGTTCTGGACAAACATACAATAATTTGTATTGGAAGAGAAAAAATAGCATAGATAGATAGATAGATAGATAGATAGATAGATAGATAGATAGATAGATAGATAGATAGATATAGATAGATAGATATAGATATAGATATAGATGTATGCTGGTCTTGTTGTATTCGAGTCTTTTCCCGTGTAAGATTGAGATTGTCTTGGCAATGTTTCGGCGAGGTCTCACTTGCCATTTTGAGGCTGGAGTTTTCGGCTTAAGGCATGGTCAGAGCTGCCGTCTTCCTATAAATCTTGGTGTGGGTGTGTGGAGTGCTGGCGTTGTTTCAGTAAGTGGATTGATTGGCTGTGTGGCTGTATCATGATTGGTAGATTGGTGCTGGCTTTGTGTCCATTGTTGTTTTGTGTTGTAATGGCCTGGGTGGTGGGTGGAGCTTGTTTGTTTATCAGGGCTGGTTTCCAGATGTCTGGTAGTTGGGAGGCATCGTCACGTTTATTCATGTTGTGAGGGCGTTTCTCTATTTCGATAGCTTCCATAATTATTGTCTTGTTATATATATATTTGTTTTGGTAGATTTTCACGGGTGTAGGTATGCTGGTCTTGTTGTATTCGGATCTTTTCCCATGTAAGATTGAGATTGTCTTGGCAACGTTTCGGCAAGGTCTCACTCGCCATCTTCAGGCTGGTGTTTTCGGCTTAAAGCATGGTCGGAGCTGCTGTCTTTCTATAAATCTTGGTGGGGGTGTATGGAGTGCTGGCTTTGTTTCAGTCCAACAATGGACACACAGCCAGCACCAGTCTACCAATAATGATACAACCACCCAGCCAATCAATCCACTTACTGAAACAAAGCCAGCACTCCACACACACCCCACCAAGATTTATAGAAAGACGGCAGCTCCGACCACGCTTTAAGCTGAAAATACCAGCCTGAAGATGGTGAGTGAGACCTTGCCGAAACGTTGCCAAGACAATCTCAATCTTACATGGGAAAAGACCCGAATACAACAAGACCAGTGCGCGCGCACACACACACACACACACACACGCATATATATGCTGGTCTTGGCATATTCAGGTCTTTTCCCATGTAAGATTGAGAGTATCTTGGCAATGTTTCAATGAGATCCCACTCGTCATCTTCAGGCTGGTGCCTTCGGCTTCGTGCCTGTGCGAGCAAAGCTCAATCGGAGCTGCCATCCTTCTATAAATATTGGTGCAGGTGTGTGTAGTGCTGGCCTTGTTGCTGTAAGTAGATTGGTTGGCTATGTTGTAACATCTTGATTATTTGATGGGAGTTGATGTTTGCAGATTAGTCGGCTGTTTCATAACATCCTGTGTGACTGAGGTACTGGCTGTGTGCCTATTGTTCTTTCATGTTGTAACGACCTGGGTAATGGGCTGTGTGATGACAGAACTCAGGAGGTTACAACACAAAGGCTCAGGATGTTACAATGCAGCCAACCCCCCCAGGAGGTTGCAGCACAGGACTCAGGATATCTCTCTCTATATATATGTGTGTGTATATGTATATGTGTGTGTATGTATGTTGTATGTTGTATGTGTGCATGCGTGCGTGCATGCATACATACATACATACATACATACATACATACATACACATATATATATATATATATATATATGCATGACATCTGAGTAATTCTGGGGATTAAACTTTTTTTTAAAATTAGCAATAAGTTAAACAAACATTTGTTTAATGTATAATACAAAGTAGCATAGCGCCAGGCAATATCAGTGCACAAAACATGATACAAATATATTTACTTATATATATGCGTGTGTGAAATGGTGCAGAAGCTAGTCAATTATCAACAAAAACATAGCCACTGGAAGAATATGGTCGATTTTACAATGCAACACATACCAAATATTAGACAGTGCCATCCCACAATCTTCAAAGAGGGATAATTTCATTGGATATGTTCGGATACTCTAATTAGAGCAAATACACATGATAACTAAATTCTACCTGTTAGTTTATTAACACAATAGGAAAACATAATTCAGAGAAATCACATTTGAATATACAGCAATGAAAAGAGACATAAGCACTTAATAATGACACAGACACAAACTGCTTCTTTATGTACTCTTATCATAGCTTTATACTACCCCTATCAACACTTTATTTTAAGACATCTCAAAGAAGAAATAACTTATCATTTGTAAGAACATGAACAGGTATACAGACACAAATAACTTCTTTAGTGTTTTAAAGTAAACCTTGAAATAAATGTAACCTTCGTGCACTCTTTTGTCACATAAAGGGTTAACGGACATTAGCATCAATTTTACATAAAATGTAGTTGCATCCAGTTGTTCAGATGGTTTTGCAAAAGGCCTACAAAGGTAGTCATATGTGGCCCTCCAGATGTTACTGAACTGCACTCCCCTCATGCTTTGCACCATTACGTGTGTTGGAAAGGCCTGATGGAACCGCTTTGATGTTTGGTTGGCATTCATTGCTGATCCCTGAACTTGTTAGAATCATCGTGGATTCATCAATGGCCATTAACCATAAAATCAAAATGAAGCCTTAGTTACTGTAAAAGTAAGAACCGGCAATTGGTCTGCTAGGCTTTGGTCTTGCCCGTACTGGTTGAAGACTGAATGCTGGAAATAGTGGAGCTTGATCTGATTTAGAAAAAAGGTACTTTAGTCTTAAAATACACCATCCTCCAGCATTCATTTCAGACCCTTTTTTCCTCTCTTTTAAAAAGATCTTTTTGAACTATCGAAAGTAGCTTTTTCTTAAAAAAAAGTTATCCCTACAAATATCTCTCAAATTGGTTCACTTCAGCTCAGCTTGTATTATGAAGTAGATGCAATGCAAAAGGATTCTGCGGTGATGTTAAGAGAACTTAAGGCTTTGCAAGAGCACAGATAAATTTGAATTGGCATTAATTATAAGCCTAGGAAATCTGAGGTGGGGAATCTCCAATCCGAGGGTGAGAGAGGTAGATCTTCTGTTTAATTCCATTCCTTCTCTCTATTGGCAATTCTGGGGAGTTCCTTTGCCCCTTAAAAAGGTAGCCATAGATATTTACAGCAACCTCTTGCATGCCTTTCCAAGAATGGGAGAGATTTTTCCCTAATAAAAGGAGCAAGGGTGCACATGCCCAATTCTACAGTCTCCCTTTCAAGCAAGAGTTATAGTAGTCTTCCTCTTACTCAACAAATGCCAAAGCAGTCTTTTTCTAGGCTTTAGATAATTATTTTTCAAAAGCTGCTCTTTATTTAAAAAAAATAAGAACTTCTATAATACAATTAATTTGTATTCAAACATGGAACTACATTAATAGTAATTGCTCTTGTTTGGAATCAATAGCCCTTCATAGAAAAAAAAATCTGCAATTCCTGCCATTAACACAGTCAAACTGCTACTTCCTTTGTTCTAAGCTTCTGGTAAATATTTAAAACCTGTAAGAAGGGATGGAATTACACTTTTAGCATGCTAGAGTAGGTGCCATGTGTATTTCATCGCAGCTCAAAGTAAAGGATTACTTTTCAACGAAGTGCCTAGAAAATTATGGCTGCAAATGATTGGTTTAGTAAAGGCCCCTCTTCTCCAATCGCCAACACAGGTCTATTTATGTTATGAGTTCTGGATTTATTCATTTATTTTATACAAATGTTTGAAATCTAGAATGTGGGGTTAGTTAAACTTACCTCTGACAAAATTTGGGAAACTTGCTTTACAAATATATATAGCATCAGTTCATACCGTCTCATCCCCAAATTGTTGCTTTTGACTTTGCAATTCAAGTTTTTTCAACCCTTTGGGGGCGGCTATTCATTTATATACAGTAATAAAGGATGGGCAGTTTTGAAGGAACTGATATTCTTCATCTAATCACAGTCTTTGCTTAAGGGTGCACAGAATAAAAAAATCAAAAGCCAAGGACTACTGGGCAATCCAGTAAACAAGGAAGAGAGGAAAATGGAGTCTACATCTACATTCTCAGCAATATTACAGTGTGTTTAAAGTCAGAAACCAGATTTTTCTCCTCCAACCCCAAGGATGCCTAAGGCTCAGGAGCAAGACTCCAGTTTGAATGGTTTCCCCTCACTGGTCTTCAAAAGTTGGAAACAACCACATGCTTCTTCCCCACCCCCATTGTTTGACTTTTGCTCTAAAAGAGGGGTGTCCAACCTTGGCACTCTGTGGACTTCAACTCCCAGAATTTCCCAGCCCGCCATTCTCATTCATGTCTTTTTTTTCTGCTCTAAAGAAACATAAACATTAGGCAGCATTTATGATGAATTTCAGATTGTACCAAAGGGCCGGGTTGTAGAAAAAAGTCCACATTGAAAATTTAAAAATCTATTTCCACTAAAATATTTTCCAGGACACAAGTTACACAATACATATTACAAAAGTGCAGGGATTGGAACGGCTGATTTCAATTATTTCTCAAATATTCTTTTCTTAATCAAATTTTGAAAGAGCTTATAAAAATCAGCTAAAAAGGTATTGTTCCATCTATCCGGGTCATTGTGTTATGCTAATTTCTCTGTCTGCAACTTCTTTCTGGGATTTTTTTTATTCCCAAAGTATGCAAGAGCCTTTTCAAAAGACGTGCTTTTCACCTACAGTATAAAGGATCTGGATTTCACTTCCTTTGCTTTGTTTCAGAAAAAAAAAACCAACAACCCAACAAATCCCTTCAAACAGGTGTTGTTCTCCTGTTGACCATATTGATATGAAGTCCCTCTTTGAATTCCTTTTGAAGGAAATTGTGGACCTGAAGAAAGCCGGCATCCTGCTCTATATTGTAACTTGCTGCTGTGGTGACCTTCAGAGGTTCTCTGGAGAGGGTGTACATGGAGATTTCATTCATCGGAAGAGAACCTGCCATTTTCATCCCCACTGGAGAAATGTCCCTGGATGGAGAAGGTTCTGTGGATCGAGAGCTGGATCTGGACCTCCTTCTTCTGTATCTGTAGCTTGGCATCCTTGCATAAGGGGAAGCAGAAGTCTTAAGGAACTGCTTCTTGGTCTTAAACCTCAGCTCTTTGTTTTTATCAATATAAATGTTCACAGCCAGCACACCGACTGTTTCTGCCACAATGAAAGACAAGGCTCCAAAGTAAAAAGACCAGCCGTAACTGTATTGGTTCTTTTTGTCCTCATCCCGCTTGTCACTAGGATCGCCTGCATTGCTGGAGATGTAGACAATAATTCCTATTATGTTACTTAATCCTGGGACGGGGGTGGGGGTGGAAATAGCGGAGAGAAATCTGGTTAGGAGAAAAGCTCCAGAAGACAATTATCACAATAACTTTCTTGCCATATCAATTTGCATTTTAGTCTTATAATTAGTCCATGGGCTAATATATTTTCATGCAGTTCTGAGCATGATTTTATTTGCTTTATATTGTTGGACCGGAATCTTAATTATATGCATAAAATGAATAGTTGCCTAGACTTGAAGTACAAAACACTTGGAGAACATCAAGAGCTTTAATTCTGCTTATGTTATTTAAGTGGTTTAAGGCAATACTTTCCAACAAACTCTAGGAATGCTCAAAAATAAAATCAATAGTATAAGTCACTGATAACAACAGTTATTAAAGTAAGTTCAATATGGTTGAACGCTTGTCTTACTTAAGGTAGATAAAAGGTGAAGCCATTGGAAGTGCCTTGGGGGGATCATGGGAAGTGCCTCATGTTATTTTAAATTGTTTTTAGATCCAGTAGAATATAGCTTACACTGTCTAAGATACAGTGAACTGCTTAGTTTGGAAAGAACATTGTGGCAAATCTCAGAGAAGAACAAACCCTGATATAGGGTACACCTACTTTATGATGATGAGTGACAGCATTCTTTTTGTAAAATGTGTCAATAACTGCTATGAAGGAGCTGGGTGTCCTGTGAGCCCCGGGGAGGTTTCTCAAGACCCTGGCAACTGGAGGAGGATATACAGTGTATGGGTGGTACGCATGCACACACACCCAAAATCTATGCCTCAAAAAAAACCACGTAATAATAAGTTTGAGCCTGAGCAAGGTAAGATTTAATTTTCAGGCTTTCACTTGTTAAAACAAAAGCTTATTGCTCTGAGACTAGAATGTAAATCCCAGGTCACTTTGGGATTCACATTATAATAACAGTAATAAGAAAGATTGTCTTCATGTTTATTATTGGTCTACTTCCTAGTTCTCTTCTCCATCCCTGTTGATTAAAAACAACAACAACCCTGTAATATTTTTGCCTTTACTTCTGAGTGAGAGATGACTGAAAGCAGTCCGTGGAAGAGGATGAGTTAACACTTGGAAGGGTTACAGGATTGGGGCAGTGGTGAAATTCAATTTTTGTTACTACCGGTTCTGTGGGCATGGCTTGGTGAGCATGGCAGGGGAAGGATATTGCAAAATCTCCATTCCCACCCCACTCTGGGACCAGCCAGAGATGGCATTTGCTGGTTCTCTGAACTACTCAAAATTTCTGCTACCGGTTCTTCAGAACCTGTCAGAACCTGCTGAATTTCACCCCTGGATTGGGGTTATCTTATCAGATCTCATTATCTTCTGAACAAGAGGCTAGTTAGAAAGATGAGCACAACAAATGACACCATAAGGGTATTATCTCTGTTCTGTTTACCTCCAGCCTTTCCAGATTTAACTTCTACACAGAGCCAATATCACTCAGATACTTTTGGAACTGAGGAATTACTGCATTCTCAATCATTTTTCCTGAAGTGTAATATTTGTGACTGGTCTATAATTATAAAAGTCTTCTAGAAGTAAGAATGATTCCTCAATAGAGGTTCTTAGTACTGCCTTTTTGAACAGTGGGAAATAAATTCCTGCCACAAGGTGGAATTGATAACTTGAATCAGGGGCTGCATGTTCCCACCCTGGCCAATTTAATTAACTACGGGGCCTCCTGAGATAGTAGCTCTCATTTCTCCACATGTACATTCTATATTTTTGAGATCTTCAAACAGAAAAGATTCTTCTATGTGTAAGGTAAGTGATGGCCAAACTTACATCCCTATGATATGCACTAACATTTCTGGTCACAAAGAATAATGTAAGCTGCTTTCAGCAAATCTAACTATTCTGTATTCTTTCCCTGCAAATCCTGGATTCAGAATAAGTACAACAAATTTGTTCTGTGTGAATGTAATGAAAATAGATTCACCTGCTATATTTACATTTTTTTAAAGAAATGAAAATGCTCTGGGTTCCTCTAAAGCAGGGGTGTCAAACTCATGTCGTCATGTTGGCAACACATGACATATTGCGACTTTTCTGCCCTTCCCTGAACCGGGCATAGGTGTGGCCAGGATGTGATGCATCCAGTCCGTGGGCCACAACTTTGACAGCTTGAAGACCTACCTGCATTCCTTTAAAAATGGGAGTGCTCAAATAGTTG
This sequence comes from Thamnophis sirtalis, assembly GCF_051295495.1. Classification (NCBI taxonomy): domain Eukaryota; kingdom Metazoa; phylum Chordata; class Lepidosauria; order Squamata; family Natricidae; genus Thamnophis; species Thamnophis sirtalis. Next base: position 140,469,901 of record NW_028261383.1, on the reverse strand, counting down.
TTTTCTATATGGTGGAACACACTTTCCTTCTCTGACGCCTCTCATATCCTGCTTTTCTACCCAGAAGACACTCAAAGTATCTCCCAGTGAAACCAAGATCCTCAGAAGCCTCATTGTTAATCATTATTTGATTTCAATTTAACCTTAGTATTATTAATGCAGATCTAACTCTGCTGCATTTAAATTGAACACTCCAAATGTCCAAGTGCAAACTGGATAGAATCCACAATTACATCCTAAGAGTGGTTAAGAAGTGGTAAGATGAGGCATCATCTGTGTGGGACATCAGAATTAAGCTAAGGGAATATAACAACCACGCCAGGGGTTAGCAATCTGGTACCAAATGACTTCACGAGCCCAAAGATATCAGACTATCTACCACTGAACCATGGATATTCTGCAAAACTGACCATTTGTTGGCTTATTTTTCAAAAAGGAGGACTGTACTTTTAGAAGTTGATAAAGAAAGAAAAAAATAGCAGCAGAGAGAGGCACCTAACCATGATTAGTTCTTGGGTTTTTAGAGAAAGACCATAGTAGAAACATAGAGGATTTTTTCTTGCTCCTCTGTAAAACTAAGACCTCCTCCCATTCCATTCAAAAATCTATGTGAAAATATGGAGGAGTGGTTTCCATCAAGGTGTTAGAAAGTGAGCAGACACCTACTTTGGTTGCCTTTGGTTGGCTGTTCGATAATTCTTTTTACATTTTTTAAAACACATTTTATATAAAGTGTCAATTATATCACTGCCTTTATTTTCAAGGATGATTCTTGATATCCTAATTTGCTCCATGAGCCAGATGGATGGTTTAGCCTAGGGCTGGTTTGGAAATATATCTACCTGCCTCTCAGGAAGAATAAAAGCAAATAGGGGTCCTAAAAATTATTTGGGGAATGGGGACTCAATATGGCAATAGGTGGTATTCTGTTAAATCCATTCACTGTAATTTATTCTATTATTCCAACCTTTCTTTTTACGGCCATGCTGGGGGAAAAAAGTTTGCAAAAAATAAATTGTGCCTCTCAGCCTGAAGTCTGCAGACTTTATATGGTGGCACTTGGAGCTGTGGAAAGGGAAGGGCTGAAGAAAATAACATTTTATTCTCTTTCAGTTCCAGCAGAATTGGCTCAGTGAAGGTCTGAACTCAACCAGTAAATCATAAGATCCCTTTGCTGATATTATTTAGAGGACATGACCTTTTCCATTCCCAATGCCCACTGAAAAATTAAAGAAGAAGCCTATAAAATAAAGATGAAGTTACCTGCTGCTACAAAAAGAATTCCAGCACTAAGGATAATGTTGTTTTTGCTGCTGTAAATCCTCCCAGCTCCAATGCAGAGCCCTCCCAGTAACAGCAAGATTGTACTTAGGATGGGGAACACGCTGGAGGCACGTACTATACCTGAGAAAGAAAGGGGACGAGAGAGAAGGGGGGACCATAAAAGAGGAAGATTGTTTTGCTATCGTTTTTTAAAAAGAAATATAGCAATTAAAAACCAAATTCATATGATTAGTGACAGTTTATTAATCAAATAATATTTACACTCAGCACATTGAGCATTATGTTACTGAAGCTGCTTCCAAACAACTACATGATTGTCATCAACATCATCAGGCATTCGTAACGGCTGTAAAATCAGCAGTATAAAAGTGACACCAACAGAATATCAGAAAATTGCAGGAAATACTCTCGAAAAAGGTGAAAGAAATCCAAATGGTTATCAACATCCTGGAACCTGGAGTCCACCAGGTAATTTATCCAGCTGTGCCAGAATCACCCCGGCCAATATAATGTTAGGGGATGAAGGGAACAGTAATGCAATTGGAAAAGTTATCCAGATAAGGAATGCTTTGTATTTGGGCAAAATGTTTGCCTCTGGAATGGGAAGCCTCCCCCAAAACACTGTACCTTCCATTTGCTTTATTTGTTTTTTCTCCTGATGAGGTTTTTGCACTTCCTGCTGGAAAATTTATGAGGTTATTACCATAATCAGCTTTCTGGAATCACAATATGGGGAAACATCTTCTGACAAGCTACCAGCTAAAGGGGTTATAAAGAATAACCCAGAAATTAATGCACGGAAGAGAAATGAAAAATGGATGAGCAGATGATGGCATAATGCCAGGGAGGCAGTATTATGAACAGCCATTTGCAGGCATGTGGATTTGGATAATTAAGACTGACTGTATGGGAGCTGTCCTGCCCCATCCAGCCTTCTCTGGGGCTGAAGCCTTAAAGACCAAATGCATAGAGTTTAAAGGGGTGCTTGCTTAGAGGAGGGCAGAAGGGGCATTGGGTGGTCACGTCCTTCTGAGTCTAAGTAATAATCAGCCTTCTTTGTCACGCTTTCAAGGTCTGAGTTGATTGATCAATTTGCATGGTGTTGGCATTTTTCTTTGGTTCCACAGAATTCTGTTCCTTCACTGCATGTTTGCTGATTTATTTATTTATCACTTTGAAAGTCAGCCTCTTTTCTGCCCTGGAAAATTCTCCAACAGCACTGGGGGGAAGGAGTACAAACCATAAAAGTGAAAAGAATCAGAGGACAAGGAAGAAAAAAGGGAAGGGAAGAAGAGCAGTGCTGAGGAAGACTGACAGAGGGGCTGTGGAAGTAGAGGAAAAATTAGATTTCCAGCATCTTGGAAATTGGCTCGGTCAGGAACGAGCAACACTTGAGCTTGTTTCACAATGTCTCTTTTGCAGATTTTACCAATAAGTAATGGCCATTTTTTAATTCTACACTAAAGGGTAAATTGCAATCACAGTGAGATGCTTACTGATTTGCAAGAGAATTACCTCAGGCAAGAGCTTCAGAACAGGCTCACAATTACCTAGAGACAGAGAAAGAAAAACAGTGGTGCTCATAACTTGGTTTGGCATCCTAGGACAAAATGGATTGAGGACACAAGGCCCGGGTTTATTTAATATGATAGAATTTGACCTGGGCTTGTTTGTCAAAGGAACTATTTTAGTATGATTTTATAGGGATCATATTAGTCACGTTGGTTACTTAAGCAATAGTGGGGCATGCTTTCCATCTGCTGTCTAAAAAGCTAAATCTGATAAGTAGAAAGAGTAAGTAAAGGTCCCTAGGTCCATGATGGCAAATCTGTGGCATGGGTGCCAGAAGTGGCACGCAAAGCCCTCTCTATGGGCACGTGTACGTTATCAGCTGCTTTTCTGGTTTCTGGCAGCTGGTCTTTGTGGGCACCAGAGCACTGGAAAATGGCCGGAAAATGGCCCAAAACGGTCTGGAAAATGGCAAAAAACATTCTGAAAAATAGCCAAAACACAAGCCATTTTCCGGGCTGGTTTCAGGGTGGTTTTTAGCTGAAAACACCCCCAAAATGACCTGAAAACAGCCTGAAAAATGGCTTGAGAGTGCCCCCCCCCAAAAAACCTGGCCTGAAAATTGCCAAAAAAAGAGAGATATGCACGTGCAAGCCAGTTGGTATTTTGGGTTTCCGGGACTGCAGCACGCGCACACGGGTTCTGATTTGGGCACTTGGTGCCGAAAAAGTTCACCATCACTGCCCTACGTAAACATTACTAGCCTCAAGTAATTGCTTCTCAGGTGGGACTGGAGAATTCTTTACCTGAAATCTGGAACTGATTTTTTTTACCACCACGTTGATCAGGATGAGTAGTTAATTTTTTGCCAAAGTAGAATATTAAGGAAAACTGGGAATTGTACTTCAGTGACATGTGCAGGCCACCAGTTCCCCATTACCCTAAAAACAATGGATTAGTAGCTCACTTACTTTAAGATATTTTTATACCAGTTCCCCATTTTGCTACAAAGAATACTGAACTAAATGTACTAGTAGCCTGACTTAGTTGGAGATATTTTTAAATAAATGTAAAAATATCTTCCCTGGTTAATACTGGTTGTAAATGTCAGTTCCAGTTTTAGGGAGAGAATTTTTCAGTTCTACTTGAGGACAAGATTCAATCTGGATCCTTCCGCACTTGGATCTAGTATTCTTTACCAAAACCAGTGTCTTTTCTTATTTTACAGAACATTTTATATTCTTTTGTGTCACATAAGAGAAATGGTAGAACAATCTCCTTCCCCTAGAGGTTCGTTTAGGCCATAATCTAACAATGTCCAATCAATTCTCAAAGATTACCAAATTTTGCTTGGACAACAAGGGGAAGGTAGCCTTGTTCTGAATCTGGATTGATACTGGCTGTGTGAACATGTGTAAATCTAGTATGGGCCATATGTGATCTTCCAAGTATTGGGAAACTCCAGTAACAATAAGCCTTAACCAATATGGCAACTTTGTGAGGGATATATGCAATATAACAAATTTGCAATCTAGTAATTCATTGTAATTGCGAGGAGGATGAGTGTTTTGGATTAAATGTATTCAGGGAAAAAATCCTCTAGTATTAAAAAAGGAAGCCAGAAAGAAAACTCTAAAGACCTCCTGGTTGCCATATAAATGTGACTGATTATGCCCTAATTAACATCACATTGGAAATCTATGGAATGCTTGCTCTTTAAACTCAGCACCTTATTTTCTGATTTGTGATCTTCAGTACAACAATCCATAAATATACTGATAGCATATTCCACTGTGTTTAATGGTCTCTACTCTTAAGATTCATAACTGTACTTTGATTTAATCCCTTTGCTGTTTCCTCAAACATCTTAAAACAACTTAAAACAGGAATAGGTGATGTTTAACTCCCATCAGTTGTAGACATCATGGCTAACTGCAAGGAATCAGGGAAGCTGCAGACTAGTAGTTATCTAGAAGACAGTATATTATTTATACTTGTTGCAATAGCAAACAATCCAGTGTTATTCTTCCACATTACATTAAATTGCTGACCAAACCTGACAAAAAGTTACCTAAGCATATTCCTATGATTCTTGCCACTTACATAAATATTCTCAACAGTGGAGATTCTGTCAATTGAAATAGGAATAAAGGAGATTTAAGTTCTGTCATCAACAGCATTGTCGTGAAAATCTTAATAATGTTGTGTTAGCCTCTGAGGTGAACAAATGACAGTTAGGCCTCTAGGACTACAAACTTGATCTCTCATCTGAGAGCCAGGAAATGTTTGTAGAGATATCTAATTCCTCCTGCTTCAATTT